>NC_136465.1:140738599-142059432 GCF_902686455.1 Sciurus vulgaris
TGCTTATTGTGAACCTACACATGCACCATCAGGTTCCCAGCTGGTGCCAAGATATGGCGGGGGGACTGTTAACAGTAGAAGTGATCTCTATCCTTAGGAGGCCTAGAGCTTATTGAGGAAAAGCACATTATAAATCACACAAATGTAAGAATGAAGTAAGGTTTTATGAGGACTATCAAAGAGGATGCTGAACTAGCAGTCAAGAGAATTTCCTTGAAGGTCAGGTTGTGGTGGTGCACGTCTATAATCTCAGGAGCTGAGGCAGGAGGCTCACAAATACAAAACCAGCCTCAGCCACTAGTGAGACTCTAAGCAACTGAGTGTGACCTGGTCTCAAAAATAAAAATAAAAAGGGCTCGGGATGTGGCTCAGTGGTTAAGCACCCCTGCGTTCAATCCCCAGTACCAAAAAACCAAAAGAATTTTCATGAAAAAGTGATATTAGAACTGAGCTTAATTAAAGAGGGGTTGAATAGAAGCTTAAGGAGAGGCATGGGGGTCTAAAGACAGGCGTACTCCATGTCTAAGGCGATATCTAAGGGGTGGCTAAGGAAGAGCAGAGAATACGTACAGGCTGGGGTGTCCACATGTGTATGTGAAACTTCTTACAGGGTACACAGTGGGGTGAGGGTGGGGGGGCGGGGCTCACTTTGAGAGAAGAGGAACAGGGAATGGGCCAGGATCAAATTCTGCCCATGTGCCAAGTGCCCTTGCCGCCCAGGCCCCTGAGCATTACCTGTGCCGAGCTGCAATCCCTGGTCATTATAAATGTTTATTTGTCAAAACATGCAAATATAAAATATATATTTTAACAGTTTGCATTTTTAATTTATAACTTTTAACTAGTCATGTGGCACATGGGCTTACCTTTGTACTCTTAATCTGAGTGAATATTACAAGCAGGTTTAGTCCTGTGGCTTATAAAATTCCACATTATCACACAAAATCCCATTTCACTGAAACTATCTTAAGATGTACGGATTTCCTATTCATGAAAATCACATTAGGGTAATCGTGAATTTCTATTATGAACAGGAAGACCGGGAAAAGCCAAGGAGAAAAATAAATTCAAAGGAAGACATTCCTTCTAGTGACCTCTTTTCCTCCCTACATACATATAAACACTGTCCGTTTGTCACTGCATTTATGTTTCATAAAATTGTACATCTATATGTGGAGTCGGAGGGAGAGGTAGACATTTCTACTGAGTGAAAGGCATCTGCAGCAAGAACCACACTGTCCTCAAGTATGGTTCCTACTACAAAAATAGGCAGGTCAGTGTAAGCTTAGGTTTTTGGAAATTTATGTCTTTTCTTCCCAACTACATTCCAAGTTTTTTGAAGGACTAACTGAACTCTACAGTTTTCTTTACATCCTGATTCTCTTGTGGTCCCTAGAGTGCCTCCAGAGACACTTAGGTTTCACTGATTCATGCAGTCATTTAGAAAATATTTTCTTGTTCTCTCTCTGGCCTCTCTGCATCGAGCATGGGAAGACAGTGTTGAACAATTCACTGGCTGAAAAATAAGTACCTGGTACATAATGGATCTTGAATGAGTGAATGAATGAGTGAGTGAGTGAACTCTGAACTACAGAGGTAGGGGAATAACAAGAAAAATGGAATAACCATTTAAACTATCAGCCTGGCAGAATGTCTGTTTTTTAAGGAAATGGAAAATGTGGGAAAGACATGACCTGTTCTCACATTCATTCCTCTGGGCCATCTCTGTGGCCAGTTAGTATGTGAGTCTTTCAAAGAATTAAAGCATTCGTAGAAACCAAATTTTCTACATAAGGAATTTGACTAACACATATCAGGGACAAAGTATCTTATGTAATGTCAGTTCCAGAGAAATAAGTGTATACAATAACATTACTGTAGTTTTTACTGAGGTCTGAAATACTAATGTGAGATGATTGACTTTCATTACAAATTTGCTTCATGAAAAACAGTAAAATCACCACAGAATTGTATTACTCCATGTAATTTTTCTATATGCAGTATAATAGTGAAGCCATAGTTTATTTTTATTTTTTAGAAGTTGATCTCTCCTGCAAAGCTACTTATCTTCTTGATGTACAGAAGCCAGCTTATTTCAGAGTTTTGCAGTTTTATGAAGAGAACCACATTTGGCCATCAATGAACCAAATGAAATATCTCTGGAAGGATAAGGGAAATCAGCATTCAAATAAAAAAACTTAATAATAAGCCAACCAAGGTGTTCAAAGTTTGATTTTTAGTATAGGACATGCATTATTCATGCTGCAAAATCTCAAACCAAAGATAGGATGTGTGCATTATCAACACTCTTATGGATCTTAAAAAAAAAAAAAAATCATCTCTTTTTCTAATGGGGAAATCAAAGGTGCAAGTGTTCATCCTCTTTCAGGTCCACAGGCTCAGCAGCGTCAGTCACTTTAGGATAGGAAGCAGGGGAGCAAAGGGAAAACAAGACCCCCGAAAGATAAATATGTTTTCTTTTTCAAGCTGAGAAAGCAGCACTGGGAGATTTCCAACTAAGAAAACTTGGAAGCCATTACCTCCCACCCTAGATTTACACAGAACCTGGAATCGTTCTAGAAATGACTCAAAATGAGGAAATGAAGAAAAATTCCTGTACTCCTTCTAAAAGTATTCCCAACATTATCCTAAGATCATTTCTGTCCATAAACTTCCTCATGCTTAGCTGGCACAATTTCTAGAAGATGTGTAGATGTTTTGAAGCAAGTACATGCAAGGAATGGGAAGCTAATGAGAGTCAACTGATTCTGGGTAAAGCAACTCAAGAACTGGGGAGGCTGAAGTAACTTCCTTGGAGACCTTGAGCCACAGTTAGGCATGTGACATGTGAGAGCACCTCCATTCCCAATTGTTCTCATTTCATTTTGAATTCATGTTGAATTTCCTGGAAACTGTCTTGATGTGGATCAGGAGTGGTAGCCATTTGTCCTATTACATGTACTTAAAAATCCCAGCCAGGTTACCCATGCTCTTTCATCAAGTTGGAAATGTTTAATGTTAAGAACTATCTTGATAAAAATATAGTATAGTGAATATATACTCCAATAACAGTCACCTCTTATTGAGTATTCCTTATTATACATAATTGCATGCGCTGTACTTTAACACGACTGACAGTGTGCTGGGCTGACACCAGAATCACCACAAACACAAGCAATGCAGTGCACTACAACATTATGGCATATACAACATCACTGAATCACAGGAACCTTTCAGCTCCATTATAATCTATGGGACCATCACGATACATGCAGAGCATTGTTGAACAAAGCATCATTTTGTGGTGTGATCATATATTAAAACCTCACAATGCTATAGGGTTCATGCTAGGGCATTCTAAAAAAAAATTTCATAGGACATGACTAATAAGTAGCATCTCTTAGAAGTATCCAAGACAGCTAACATTACCCTGAGTTTTACTCAAATAAATTCAGTTATAATAAAAAAAAAAAAAATTAAAAAAAAAAAAGAACTATCTCACTGGTGACTTGGCACAGATAAGAGGCTAAACCCAACTCTCCAGAGGGGGAATAAAAATCATGTCAAATTTGCTCTTTGAAATTTTGCTTGCTTTACTGAATCATTTGACTTTTTTGTTTTGTTTTTGTTTTTGTTAATCAGCTCGTACAGTTTATCCTTGGTCATTCCACCAAACTCTTTGTTATCATCCAAAAAGTCTCAAACATAATTACTACTGTTCCTACTCTCATCTGTTTGCCCTTCTTGAGAGATTTTCCAAGTACAGGAGAAATAAGCTTGAATTACAGATGAGGAATTTCTCCTTAAAACAGAGACAGAAGAAATTCAAATTATGTAAACAAAATGCACTGCTTCCTCTACCAAGTGTGGAGCTCAAACCACACACTGCTCTCTCGCTTGTCCATCAGCCCACCCTGTCTGTGAAACCTTTCTTTATGTCTCCTCCTTCTTCACTTTTTGTACATCCATTCCCACATTTTTTGCCAAGAGGCTTGCAGTCACATGAAGACCATTTGACAATGTTAGAAATGACGGTTGGAATTTAGTGATTTCCCCCACCACCATGAGAAACGCTTTCCATTTAGTTCATAATAACAGTATTTTGCATTTATGTCTTTTGTCTCTTCAAAGCACTCTGCCACCATTAATGAACTAAATCAGCCTTTGCTATTTTATGATCTGTCTCATTAAAATGGGGTTGATTTTCTCTGTGGTAGTCACTTATGTAATGGTATTTTCTTCTAGGGAGCACTGCACTTAACTAACATAAATTTATTTTTAAATTGTTTGCTCATGTAGAAAATTTTCACAGAATATATTTTTAATGCTGCAACCTTACTATAGCATTACAGGGAGCATTTTAATCTATACAGACATTCTAGACTATAAAGACACATAAACTCTTTAATGTAGTCTTCTCTAAGTACTTGTAAATTATTTATAAAGATCCCCTCAAGTAAATATGTTGAAACTGCCAGAGAAGGAAATGGAAATTGTTTGCTCTGTGAATCTTATTGCTATTTAATTATTTGTGTACTGTTCAGTGATTGGCTTCCTGATGGAATAAGGGTTAGTTGATAAGTGCATAAGAAAAAAACTACAGTTGGCAAAAGAAACTGAATCCTAAATCTACCATGTTTTAACTCAGCTGTCTCTGCTACTGCTTGGCCACTTTATACAAATGTTTGATTGTTCATTTCTAGGAATCTGATTTAAAATGGAAAAAAAATGTCTCTTGGCAAATAAGTATATGCAGATTTCCAAGTTTAGGCAGAGATAGAATCCTGGCAACCGTAGGTTGAGAAACTATGTAAACAATAATTGGTTGACTCCTATCTTCCATTCCCGATTCATTTGGTAAAAATCTTCTGATTCCTGTTCCTTTTCTTCTACTCTTCGCCTTCACCTTCAAATAGAGTTGAGCATACCCCAAACTCAAATTAGGTCTTCCTGGCTCCCTTAATCTATTGGAGGATAGATACACAACTCAGGTTTAGGCACACCTGGCTCATCACATTCTCTATAACACACAGGGATTAATACAGAACAAGCACTTCATTTATGTTAGTTCAGTTAGAGTAAACGTATGACTGTCCCTGGGAACTCTGGGTGTAGACTCTCCTTTCCCTTACATGGTATTATGTGATGGTATGAATCTTACAATTGGTGCTGTTATTTGCTTTCTGAAGAGGAAAAACTAGAAAGGTGGAAGGCAACCATGTGGAATTTTAGGAGGATTCCAGAGAAAACAGAGCAGAGACACAGGCAAACCTGGAACTTGTTGATCTTATTGAATTTGTATTAGGTAGGGAACAGTTTGAACTGCTGTAACAAAGAGACCCCAAAATACAGGAGCTCAAAAAGACCATTTTTTAAAAAATTATGTAGCTTTCTCATGCCCAGATGCAGGTGAGTGGCCAAGATTAGTAGGCAGTTTGGGCAGGAGGTCATTTAGGGACACAGGATCTTCCTATCTTGTTCTGCTGTCCCCTAGAGTATTGTCTTGATATTGCTAGGCAAAAACTCATTCACCACCCTACCATCACCTCCTTGTTTCAGTTATAAGAAAAAAGAAGAGTGGAGAACAAGAGTTTATTTTAAGGTGGAGTTTGTGGATCTCAGCTCTATTAAATTCTGGTCCTCATCATTCTTTTCTGTTGGGGTCTCTCATATATGTTGTAGGATACTTAGCAGAACCCCTGGCCTCTACCCCTAGATTTCTACAACATTCGCCCTCCAAGTTATAACAATCAAAAATGTCCCCAGACATTTCCCACATTGAGAACCACTGTTTTAAAGATATGCTACAGAGTTACACAAATCACTTCTGCTTACATCTAAGAGCCAGAAGGAGATCAATTGGCCATCCTGAGCCACAGAATCTGGGAGAAATATTGTGACATGGATAAAATGGCTCAAAGATAAAACATCGGGGGTTCTATGGCTGAAAAAATAAGGGGGAATAGATTTAAGGGAATATTCATTTTCTCTGCCACACAGCTCCACTTCTAAACTTTTCCATCTTCTAAGCCAAAAATTTATACCATTTGAAAATGTGCTTTCAGTTCGTTGAAGTTTAGAGCCCTAATTGATATAATTAGTACTCTCTTTATCCAACACTGTAAGTTGAAATTCAGTGAACATTATCCAAAGAAGAAAGGATGAAAAGAATAATACCTGAAGTTACTTAGATGCTGCGTCCTGGCCCAGAAGGCATTGAAAGACACTGCTGAAATGAGTCTATTTCTTATCTTTGGCTGGAATGGAAAGACCATGGTCACCAGGGCCCAAGGTCACTGTGGTAGTTATGAAAGAGGACACTATCATTATGCAAAATTGTCAAGATAAAAACTGTAGGCATCTTGCGTTATTCGGCTTTGAACTGCTGCTTTCTAGTTCCCATTGTAAATACAAAAAGCCGTTAATGGCTCCTTTATATCTCACACAAAAGGATCCTTACTTACAGCCAGCTGTTTGGCAATTATATTTCTATGGAGTTAGTATAATTTGACATTAGAACTGCCTAAGGAAAGAAGGGGGCGACACTGTTCTAGGATATAAGAGCATGGAATTGTAATGAAGGACGTTCCCATTTTGCAAGTTAATGGGCTTCCCAAAGTTCATCTTCAAGCCCATACTTCTGAATTCAAAACACATTTTCTCACAGGAATATTGCTTTTCAGTTTTTAGAGTACCACAGAAGTTCTCCAACACCAGAAAAGAAATATAGTACAAAAGAAAATGCTGCAAGGCCAAGGAAGATTTGTCTGAAGGTTCTAATTAAGGAAAATCATCAGTAAAATCTTCAGGGAAGAGGCGACTTATAGCCAGGCTTAAAGTGAGGAAGGGAAAAAATGTGGGGAAGGGGCAGACATTTCAGATAGCTATTCAAAGACACAGCATATTAAATTTCCTGTAAGGAATAGTGAGTATCTACCATGAGCTAGGGAGACACATGACTCAGGACAGGACTGTGAATAACATTGTGGGTTTGGAGATGCAAGCCACTCAAGATTTTTAATGAAGAGGACGGTTGATAAAACAGCTTGAACAGTTATAGGAAGAATGCTTTAAAATTGAGGACGTCATTGCAACAGAGATCAGATAGCTATGTGAGGAAGATAGAGAAGGAATGAAAGGTAGCCCCAGATTTTATAACTCTATGGTCCAAGAAGCTAAAATTATAGCACAAGATAAGCTTAAAAGGAAGAGAATGGGTTCAGTGGTTACAATGAAGTATAGAAGGGCCGACGCTGTTGTGGCCTTCTAATACAGCACATGGGCTACACTTAGGTTTCAGCAAAACTTGCCCATTGGGTCTCTGTAACTGGAGAAAACTAATTACTGAATTGATCTGAGCTGATATGTTTTTGGAAGATACAGTTCTACATGTTGGAAACTGGCACCAGCAACACTAGAGTTGATAAAGACAATGCATTCCAGTACCAGAGTCTGTGGTCAGAAACTTTGCTTAACAGAGGGAACGATAATAATGGAAGCATAAGGTTGCATTGTAGAATGGCTGAGAAATAGAGCACAGAGAAAAATTCTATTAAAGGTGTTGAAATAATATCAAATTTGACAAACTCATTAAATATGTCTGTGAGAGTACTGGGGAAGAGGAAAAGAGAAATGAAAGAGTATCAGCTCATGCTCAAAGGGAAAACAGGGAACAAGGGAGAGTTCAGCAGGAAGAATAGTATGCCGGCTACCATGGGATCAAGAATTTTCAGAAGAGAACTTCTTGTGAGGAGCGGGGGTCCTTTGATTTGAGATTGGGGGTCCCCAATCCCAAGTTCCCTATTTCCACCCCTTCCAAAGACTAATTCATCAAACCAACTAAGCCTTTGTACAACCTGGTTGCGTGCTTGAGAAATACAGTACTTAGGAGAGATTAGAAATAGAAGAATATATGTGTCATGTCCCTTCCTTACTCCCTAAGATAGGCTAGCAGATGTAGTATATCCAGGACATAGCAGGTGTAGGTGGGTGGAATGGACTGCAATGCCTCAAGAATTATGTGGAGGTGATATTTCATTCCACCTAGAGCTAGACTTAGAGCATCAGGGCCAGATCAGCCTTCTAGAAATTGGTTATTAGAAACCTATACATTGAAAATTCCTACATTAATATGAGGGATGTGAAAAGTCCTTCACTCAAAAGTAATGCTTGAATGTAGACACAATAAACAAAAATAATGGCACCAGACCACAGACTGTCCACCCCTTGATACATTCAGCATGGGCTGCCCAACAGGCAGAGCCATGAAATTGCCTTTCATCTTCAGAGGTCCTTATATTGACTGGAGCTGACAAAGCAATCATAAAACCTGTCAGATAAGGTCCAAATTCAATCCTTGAAAATAGCTAGCAAGACCCCAACATTCATCTGGTCACCATCTGGGATTCTCTGCAGCCCTCTGACCTGGGTTCAGAGACAATGTTGTAAGTTTCCATTGTCTTGGTGCTGAAGTACTGTAAATGATCTGGCCACTGCTATCACTGTAGCTTTAACCCAGCAATTTTCTGTCCTTCACTCTGAATAGGAAACAGTGGGCAAAAAAGAAAGGGAAAGTAGAAAGGGAGAAGGAAGGAAGGATGGAAGGATCAACTCTATGACTAAGCAGAAACCAGAAAGAAGAAATAATAAAAGTTTTTCACAATAGAAAAGAATGAACAGGAAAAATAAGAGAGGGAGTATATATATTACGTCTTCCTAGCAATGGGTATTACCTCATCCCTGACAGCACAACAAATCTCAAAGCTGAAGAATTTCGTTTCTACGTGTCCTCATGTTTAGCAGCATAAGGAAAGTACACAGTTCACACATAGTATGCCCAAATGTGTCAACACAAGCTGGCTTTGGAATCTTGAAAGAGAACTCAATAAATCATTTTGATTCACACTGTCCAAGAGTCCCAGAAATAAGATTCCCATTTATAACTCTAAGCTTAACTTTTCAGCTATGCCTAGTTTGATCTATTGACGCTGAGGGTAGGAGGAAACTGAACAGGATGTTGAGTTTGTCTCAGATCTCACCCCTTAAAACTATCCCATATGACAGTAGTGAAAGACATTCTATCTTTGTCTTTTATTGCCTACATGATTAAATTCTTCATTAGTAAGCTGGTTGCTTAGAATGGATACACTACTTTCCAGAAAAAAAATTGGCACTTATCAGAGCTTGTCTTACTTGTGAAGCAAATGAGAAGAGGCTTTTTCCCTGTTCACTAAGGGTGGCCACCAGGTCAGTAAAGTGAGTTGGAGGGAGTCAGATTCACATATCTGTCTTACAAGTTTTCACTTCCACAATGACCAATAGGAATATGTGCCAGACTCACTCTCAAGCACCTTGGCCGAAATAACGCCATTTCATCTTCATGACTGTGAGCTTGGTATTTTCACATTTACCCCTTTGGAATTGAAGAAACTATGGAAAAGAAGTCTGACACAAGTCTCACTGGGCTGAAATCAAACTATGCAGTGTTGTGTTCCTTTCTGGAATTCTCTAGGGGAGAATCTATTTCCTTGTCTTTTTCAGCTTCAAGAAGCCACCTACATTCCTTGGTTAATGGCCCCTTCCTTCATCTTCACAGCTAGCAATGTGGCATGCCTCTGACACTTCTTTCTTTTTTTCTCTTTTGTATTGATATTTTATCAGAAGCAGTTTTAAAATTTTTTTGTAGTTGTAGATGGACAGAATGCCTTTATTTTATCTGTTAATTTTTATGTAGTGTTAAGAATCAAACCCAGGGGCTGGGGATATAGCTCAGTTGGTAGAGTGCTTGCCTCGCAAGCGCAAGGCCCTGAGTTCAATCCCCAGCACCACAAAAAAAAAAAAAAAAAAAAAAAAAGAATCAAACCCAGTGCCTCACACATGCTAGGCAAGTGCTCTGCCACTGAGCTACAGCCCCTGCCCTATCAGAAACATTTTTTTATTGGTGCATTACAGTTGTACATAATGGTGGGACTTGTTACATATTAATACATGCACACAATATAACAATATAATTTGACCAATACCACTCCCCTACCACTTTCCCCCTCTGCTCTTCCCACACCCACATCTAACCCTTCTTCTATTATCATATCTCTTTCTGAACATAGCCAGGAAAGGTTCTTTTTCTTAAGGACTCTGTGATTAGATCAGGCCCTCCTAGATACTCTAGGATGATCTCATCTCGAAATCCTTGACCTTCATCATATTTGCAAAGATTTGGGGTTTTTGTTTTGCTTTGTCTTTCTGGTTTTGGGGGTTTTGTTTTCTGTCGTTTTTGTTTGGTTTGGTTTTGTTTGTGGGTTCTTTTTGTTTTGTTTTGTTTGCCATAGAACACATTCCCCAGCTCTGAGGTTTAGAATGTAGCATCTTGGGGAGAACTACCTTCCATAATGGTGAACATTAGGAACAAAAGCACCCAATGGGGAATATTAAAAAGGCTTACCAACATAGAAAAGTTTGAGAGTAATGTCCTTACAGTGTCCTGAAAACCTCCAAGTCAGAGGAGCTGTTATGACAGAAAGGAGATAAAGTCCAGCCAACGGGTGATCAAATAAACAAACAAAGCCTGACAATGGTGGGTGAGGAATGGTAGTGACACACCCATAACAAAAGCAAGCAACAGACTGAAAACAGCCTGGCAGCAGGCCAGGAAATGCATTCATCACTCTTTTGGGAGCCTCCTCTGTGATCACAGTTTATCATGTTTTTGGAAAATTTAGTCATGTGTCATTAAAATTAGACATAAAAAAAAGATCTTTCTACCCACGTTAAAAAAAAAAAAAAACTACTATTTTTTAAAGATAAATGAAAACAAATGAAAGAAAGTCTCCCAAGCGTCGTACCCTTTTGGTGGCAACATGGATTATCTAAAAGTGTTGAAAAAGAGTTGTCAGCATACAGATGGTGAAGGTTTCCGAGTGCTCGTGATCAGGAGCAGAAGGCATCCACAAGCCACGAAGACAGAGTGCCTGAGATCAGGAACGCAGTTTTGTAGCCTGCATACTTCTCCACGCTATTTCCACGTTTCCAAAAGCCTACGGGTGTTGAGGTGCCACGCGTGTTGTCCAGCAGCTGCACTAGCTGTACTCAGGAAGAGTAACCACAGCATTAGTGAGTCTCATTCCAGCCTATTTTATTATTTCCAAAAAATTGCGCTGTCTTATATGATCATCAAAACTTCTAAGCCACCAAGAAACCGTGAACGGGCAAGAATTTGCTGTGCAGAATAGCCCCCAAAACAGAACAAATTTAATTATACAGAGACCTGCTTTATAGGAGAGATTAACTTTGCTTTTAATAATCTGTGTCCTCTGTGTCCTCAGAGCTAGGTGGGTATATTTCCATTTAGAGGACTTAGTCAGTGGTTAGGGAGACAGGAACAAGGTCTAGACATCAGGATGAAAAAGTTACTAATGAGCTAAGCAAGGAATCAAGGCAACCTGCATGTGTGAGGCCCTGGGTTCAATCACCAGCACCATCCCCGCCCCAACCCTCAAAAAACAAAACAAAAAAAAAACTGCATTTGTGCGAGTCACTATTTTTATAAATTTGAAGAGCAAATATGGCAAAGTTTCTGTCCTTCAGGAGTTATGTTCTACTGAGCAAATATGACTAGGGAGAGGGAGATAAAAACAGTCCTTTTTTATCTGCAGTTTTCTCTTCTAAAAATATGTGGGCATTAGACTAGATTGTAATGTTTCTTCCAACTCCTCATGTTCCAAAAGAGAGGAGAGAGAATTTGGAAGGCTTAGCAGTGGTTATTTTAGTTGATTTAAAAAAGATTTTTTGATTGTTTATCATTGCCTTCTGATAGTTTCCTATAATGAACATGCATTACACATGAAATGGAAAAACGTTTAAGAAAAACAGTGGGCACATTTTCCTTTCCATCCTGGGTGTTGGTTCCTGAAGGTGTCATTCATCCGTCAGTAATGAGAGCTGTCAGTGGAAACTCCCTCATCCCTCCAGTGACTTGTTTATGACTACCTTTGCCTAATGAGGCTTCAGGGAAAATGCTCAGAAAATTCTTCAGCCCTTTTCTCATTACCTCTGTATGGCCTCTTCCCTTTCCTTGCGCACTTGAATGAAGCCCTTTCCTACCTAGGGATATTCAGCTCTCCCTGTGTTCTCTGTCTCTCTCTGTCTCTGTATTTCTCTCTCAAACATAAGCACATGTATGACTCATAGTTAGGTGGGTATATTTCCATTTAAAGGACTTAGTAGTTAGGGAGACAGGAACAAGGTCTAGATCTCAGCGCACTGACTTCTAGAGACCCTTCACAACATCTGGACTGAAATGTTACCTCCACAGAGGCCTTACCTGAGCAGCTTAACAACATCATTCCTACTTATCACTCATTATATCATCCCCCGTATTTGCTGTCAGATCTCTACTGCTCCTTTCTTCCACGGCACTCTTGTCAACTTCTAATTCACATGTGTCTCATTCTTCACAAGCTTCTTATTCCCCCCACAAGTCTGAAGTCCATCCTGAAGACAGAGAGGGGTTCTTGTGTTCACTGCGACACCCCTGAGGCTCAACGGTACCTGATTCTTCTTAGGCACTCAACCAATATTGGTTGAGTAAATGAAAAAAGAACAAACGGCATGGCTCCTTTGTCCTCTCGGTCAAGTTCTATTCCCATGCAGTCATGTGCTGCAGCCAAGCCCTCTGCCAACTCACAGAAGGCAATTGTTAAATTTTCGGGGACTTTACAAGCTGGTTGTTAAACCATTTGTGGCTTGAAATCGGCTCTGGTGAGCATACTTATGCCACAGAAATCTGCAAATTGCTAAGTCAAGACTTTGTTTTTTCCAAAGAGCTGGCTTACCATCACACCACTGCTCTCATCTTCAAAATTCAACTGTAAATATTCAAATAGCATGGCAAAAAGCATACCCCCAGGTTACTTAAAATCTTCCAATAAAAATATGCTTACATTTTAAAAAATGCTAAATACATGCTACACAATCATCTGTTGGAAATACATGATCCTTTTATGAGTTAAATTATGATCTAAAATCTGTGTCTTCTAAACTTTTTGTGTCTGTTTTTCAGATCCTTACGTGAAGATTCATCTGATGCAGAATGGCAAGAGACTGAAGAAGAAAAAGACAACAATTAAAAAGAACACACTTAACCCCTACTACAATGAGTCTTTCAGCTTTGAAGTACCTTTTGAGCAAATCCAGGTAACATCAGACGTAATTTTGTCCTTCCATTCAATTTCATTCCTTCAGACCACACAAGTGATCCGCACAAACCTTTATCAGTGTCCATGCCATGGTTAGAACTGCCATTCCTGTTGCCATGCCCATCTGATGCTTGAGCTGCATCAAGAGACGTATGACAAAACACACAGCACGGAATGTGCTGCTTCCTCAGCCAAAAGCAGCTGGCCTCCTGCTCAGCAGAAGTAAGGTAAAAAATAGAAAATCAGCAGAACGACTCGGCTAACTCGAAAAGTTCATCTTTGAGGTTTAAGTTCAGGAGAAAGTGAGCTTGCACTCTTTATTCCCCAGCCATAAAAAGAAATTCTTCTTATGACATCTTTAGAGAAAAAAAAAAAAAAAAGAGATAAGAAGAAATTTTGAATGATACTAATATGCATCATCTTGAATTCTTATTGAAAGATAATTAACAATACAAAAATTTGGCTAAGTTGTATCTTAGCTATTTAAATATGTCTTCCTGTGCCTGATTTGGAATAGATAAGTATTTTTGTAAAGAAGGAGACTTAATTGCTTAAACAACAATTATGGTAGAAAGTAGCCCAAAATATCTTAATGTATCCAGATAAGATGTTTTGTGTAGCCCTTGTTAATTATCATAAATGATAATTTATGATACTTTTATTTAGGGATTTAAAAAATACTTAAATTTTCTCACCCCATTTTCACATCCGTCAAGGGTCAAAGGTCACATCCAATAATTCTGGACTATTTCTTGCTAGTCTTTAATGGGTATCAAGGAATCAAATTGCATAAAACAATACTATTTTTTTCATATTATTAAATAGTTGATGTCTTTCTATGTTTGCAGTGGTATTAACACCATAACACCATATGGTATGTTTGCCCATGCCTTAAAGGAGAAGAACAGACACAAATAAATAGAACATGGAACTTTCTAAATATCCAAAATAACAAAAGTCAGCAAATCTTTATTTACTTTTAATCTTTTCCTAAAATATACTATCTTATGAATGAAATACACTTTCGTTCAATGAAGAAAGCTACTATAATAGCTCAATTTATTGTATGTTATGTGCCTAGGTCCAAGTTAAGCACTTTACATGGATAATCTCATCTTTACAATAACTTTACACACACAATTACAATAACTTCGCGCATACAATTATTGTCCTAATTTTATCTACAGGCAAACCGAAGCCGAGAATTCCCTCTCATATATAAAACAGGAATAATAACAGAATTTATATCAAAGCAAGATTATGCATATAAAAGCACTTGGAACAATCTAGCCCCATAGGAATACTCTCAAGGGTTTCCATCATTGTTACTATTCTGTGTTGTCATCTCTTTTTAAAATTAATACTGTCTTACAAAATGAATTTAACAATAATATTAAATATATGTCAGCACTGTCCCACTCTCTGTGATTATAGAAATGATTTGTCACCCATGCTGCCCAATATGGTAGTCAACAATGGTCACTTTAGTCACTAATTTGACTGAGGAATGTTATTTAATTTCAAGTTATTGAGAAGAAAATTTAAACAGCTACCTGTGCTTAGTAGAGAAGTTATATTTTATTTATTTTTTAAGGAAGGCAAACAATCATCAAAAGTTTATTGACAGTTGACCACAAGCTAATGATCACCCCTGATTTTGTGGGTGTATGAGAGCATCATTGGCACCAAACCTGCATTTGGACTTAGTACAACATATCAAAAGAAGGCTCCAAAAATTTATTTTTAACTAATATTATTTAAAGTATCCAAAGAGAAAGTAGGATAGTTTTAAATGACCAAAAATAAGAATTAACCCCAGCATTCTCACATTGGTTCATGTATTTAGATAAGCTTTCTCATACACATTTTCACATGGTGGCAAATTATGCATAATTATTTACTTTCAACAGTTTTTATATAAATAAATGACATCACAAGGGACACTCAGTAGCCTGGACCTGTGACTCCACACTGCTTTGAACCCACTGACAAGCCGCTAAGACATCAATTTTCTTGAAGAATTTATTTTGCAATATTTGTTCAGTGAACCCTTGTGTTCTAAGACCTTATTCCTATGGAAACTAACACCTCCTGGCATTTTATTTTTTAATTCCACAAAACAATACAAAGCAGGTCACTGAGATGAAAAATCCTGTTGTAAACTTTTCTCCTTTATCATTCTGTACTTTGAAAATAAATTTCAACTGCAAATCGCAGCAAGTACAAATGTATTGAAAGTGAAGCACATTAAAAACAAGACACATTTTGGGTTTTTGAGGAAACATTTTAAAAGGAAGAGGGGGACCCTGAGCCCAATGGAGTGTGCATCAGACATGCAAAGAAGGAGCTCTCTTCTGAGGGCATCCCTCCTTTTCTGCTCCTTGGGCCAATTGTTCTTTCCTAATCTTTGCATTTCCCTAGAGAAAATAATTGAGTGTTTCATATGATAAAAAAGCATTTTAGGTTTCCCTGATCCTGGAGGTATAAAATTATCTGTCTTCTATCTTTCTCAATCCTTCTGAAATATATTATGAAAAAAGCATAATTTGCTGATTTCTAAAATCATGTGAAGTTACCCGTCCCCACCAAAAAAAGAAAGAAAAATAAACTACATTATTTTATAATTATAATAAGTTATAATTATAATCCAAGGTCATTAATCCAAGGCCATTGGAAGGATATTTTGTCTTAAGTGCCACTAACTAATTTATTACTCAGTGGAATAATCAGGGCTTATTTCAAACTCTGAAAAGCCTTTGTGCATAACGTCCCCCGCCCCACTCCTTGAAATGTGATTATATCCTGATGAACTTGCTTGGGACAAGTTCAGAGAATTGATAGTCAACAAATACCACCTTGTCCTTGGCTTCAGTATGAGCACTATGGTAATTTTCTCAACAGTGAAATCACTGCAAGGCAGCACAAAGAACACTGTCTCCTTTATTGCCAGTGGGTTGCATTTTACATTCTGAATTCCACTTTCAGAAGTGATTGTTTTCTCAGTTCAGAAGATATACAACAGTGTCATCTCTCAGTACATTGGGACAATAATTCAGTCCTCACTGTACAAAGTCCACTAAAGGGCTATTACTCAGCTGGATCCTCATCTGGGCCTGGCGTTTTATAATTACATTTTCTGCTCAATTATTCTGACCACAAAATGTTATAAGTTCTATTTTATTTTAAACTCTTTCTTTTTTTCTTTACACTCAGTTTTTAGATAGGAGCCATCACATATTCTGACTAAGCAAATTCATTATGTAGAAAGAAGAACTGAAATGTGCCTTAAGTAGTGTATCTTCCATACCATAATAATATGGGCTTGTTTTCATCAGTTCAGGTAGTCCAAAAAAGTAAGTTACTAAATAGACCTTCACAATCTGATTAAATCATTGAGGTAAATCCTGTGTGCCCTAAAAGGTTATATCCATTTGATGTCAGATACATAGTAGTTACTTCATAAATGCTAATTAGAGAATATATGATGAAAAAAAATCTTATTTAGTTACTATTTTTTAAAGACATTCACTATATTGCCACATTTTATGTTCATAATCATCATATTATTAACTGATATTCTATATTAGTTTTACATAAAATACCAGCTATTTCTTCCTGAAATGAGAGGAGAGCACATGGCTACTTGGAGATTTTTAATCCAAACAATACCAATGGCAAATAATGGCCTATTGCTAATGCTGGAATTCTCACTGATGGGACAGTGGATTGAAAGGGTAATGTGACATGGCTCAGGTGGTTTATAGCCCAGGCTCTGGAAACTAACTCACTCATTCCTTATGCAATCTCAGACATGTTATATAGCTTCTCTGAGCTTCAGGCATCCTTATCTGTATAATTGTAAGTCAACAGAATCTATCATGAGAAACAATTGAGTTCATGTATATGAGACTCAAAATAGTGCAATACCTATAATAAAAATGAACATTGGAATATTGAGATTATAGCCATAGTGATGGTGGGGGTGATGATGAGGTAGTAATGGAAAAATAAAGATTGGATTCAGGTTTTCATATGCAGGTCATTTTCAGTCTCATCCTAGTGGTTGCAGATTGATACTTATTTCCGTTTCCTCATCTCCCAAGGAGGCATTGTAATAGGGCTGTCTCTCTAGAGCAAGGTGACGTCTATTCATTTTGTGCCCTCTTTCAGAAAGTGCAAGTGGTGGTAACTGTTTTGGACTATGACAAGATTGGCAAGAACGATGCCATCGGCAAAGTCTTTGTGGGCTACAACAGCACTGGCGCGGAGCTGCGACACTGGTCGGACATGCTGGCCAACCCCAGGCGACCCATTGCCCAGTGGCACACCCTACAGGTGGAGGAGGAAGTCGATGCCATGCTGGCGGTCAAGAAGTAAAGGGAAGAAGAAGCCTTTCTGCGTTTGCCCACATAGTGCTCTTTAGCCAGTATCTGTAAATACCTCAGTAATATGGGTCCTTTCATCTTTCCAGCCATGCATTCCTAACACAATTCAGTGGTACTTCAAATCCTGTTTTAATTTGCACAAACTTAAGTGTAGAGAGCCCTTATGCCCTTCATCATACCACTGCCCTCCAAATCTACTCTTCTTTTAAGCAATATGATGTGTAGATAGAGCATGACTGAAATTATTTATTGTATCACTGTTGTATATACCAGTATGCTAAAGATTTATTTCTAGTTTGTGTATTTGTATGTTGTGTTTCCTAATATGTGTATATCTAGATGTTTTTAATAAGATGTTCTATTTTAAACTATGTAAATTGACTGAGATATAGGAGAGCTGATAATATATTATATGGTAAATATAGGATCGTCTGCATTCCAGCAAAAATATCAACTTGCAAGGCACTAGTACAGTTAAACTGACATCTTAAAGGACAACTTAAACCTGAGCTTTCTATTGAATCATTTGAGTACCAAGATACGCTTCCACCACAAATTCAGTGGGTGAATCCAATTTTGTAGAATTCTTTCACAGGCAAAATAGCACGATCTGAGGATCTCAGGCTGACCTCAAGGAAGCATAGCCACGAACCAGAATAGCATCTGTCTGTACATATCTACAAAGCTAAAATCATGGCTTCACTCTTGTATTTGAGGAAGCAACAGAACAGGAGTCAATGAATTCACATTACTGCATGTAGAGTAATGAAAAGATAAGGTGTTCCGTGTGTATGCGTGTGCGTGTGAGCATGAGTGTGTATGTGTGCGTGTGGTGCACACATTTGTTTGGGGACGGGTGGGGGAGGAGAAACTGAGGGGAGAAGTCAGCATTTCTGAAATATTGCCTATTTAAAAAGAAAAAATAGCTCTCCATTATCACCTTTATATAAAATGTGCATCCTGTGAATTCTCTTCCAGATTTCACACCTATAATGATTCCAAAAGGTTTGCACATTAGACTTTGTAACAAAATATTTTATTATACAAAACCAGATTAGAAGGAATGCAGAATATTTTTAACACAGCAATCTGTGCTTATTACACAAAATTACTTTGTGGTAAACAGACAGTATTGTAATCCCATCAAAAGATGAAAAAAAAAAAAAAAAAAAAAAAAAAACCAATTAGCCATAGTTCTGAATGCACTTCAATTAAGCCAAAACAGACAGCTAGTGATCTTTTTATATGCTCTTTTTACTTAAATAAGTTTTAATTTGTCCTTTAAACAAAGGTGAAACAAAACCAAGAACAAGTTCTAGAAAACTGAAGCAACCTCTTATGTACACTAGATGCTTGATTTAGGAGGAGTTTTTAAATGTTTTCAATGTTATTATGTAGTAATTGGCACTATTATGAAGCTATTAGTCATTCCATATGAGTCTTAAAGGACTGCTCTGTGTAACACTGTGACTGCCGTGTGTGCTTAGACACGTAGTTTCCTCAGTGGATAGCACTCAACTTACTCCGTAGTGATATTGTAACAATACTGCCATTCCCTTCTACTGCACTGCCCAAGGTGTGTGTAGCACAAACAGTTCTCATTACAAAGGACCAATTCAGAACTGAAAAGCTATGCATAGGACAAGAAGGACGCGTCGACTGCGGTGGAACACACAGCATTTTGTCAAGCACTGTGCAATATTCCATACTTTCCCCCACTATAGCAGACAGCCACTTGTGGAAGGGCAGCCTGTTATCTATGCTGTGCTGCTTCTAGTCTTTTCTCTCACTTGCTTCTGTGACCGGTTTTAACTTCGAGGTCACAGAAAACAGTGATGCTCTGAAGTGAGAGTTTATCTTCACATTTACCAAAATCCAATGGAGGAGAGCCAAGCATTGGCCTCATGTTCAGTCTTCAAGGATATCACTCCATGTTTTGAAAAAAAAACTCAAGAGAATTCAAAAAAGGGCTGAAGGTAGACTTTAAACATGGGGTTGGCTGTTCTCAATAAAACTAGAACCCCTGTCATTTTTCTTTCCTCATCAAAGAAGAGACAAGCCCTTTCACATTTTACCCCATCACAGCAAACTCTTTACTAATGAAACAAACACAAAGGACAAAAGGAGAATGGTATCTCCTTCTGCTGATGGTTCGTACTTCTTTAAAACTCATACACACACAGATAATAGAAAATGCACAAGTCATAATGTAAGATCAAAACATCAGTTTAAAACACAATTCAAATGAGACTCATTCCAATTTAAAGGACCAAACCCTACCAAAGAGAGGGAGTTGACTTTTAAAAATTCCTTAAATACCAGAAACTGACATTTAACTTCACCGTCTTCAGCTTTGAGTTGTGCACAATGAAACAACATTTTAAAACAAGCAGGTTCAAGCTGCCGAGCAGGCATTACTTCCTGCAAGAAAGTACTGGTAATGCATTCTCTTGCAACACTGCCAACATGAGATTGTCACCGTAGAATTAGTTGGTACTATGTCATCTCTCACAAGTTGGTGACCGAACCTGCTTTATGACCAAGATTCATCTACAGATAAGCCACATGTACCTTTCTGACAAAGCTGTGTAAAGTATTAGAATCTGATGCCCTAGAAAGATCCTAGTTGCCTTTGTGTATATTTACTGCCTGCTTGAGTGTTTCTATGTGTGGGTTTTCTGTGTCTTGTAGAAATGTTGGGGTGTTTTCTTCTGCCATAAGGCTCGTGGCCCGCGAGCCCACTACTTTAGCTGTATTTTACCTTCATTTTTTGATGAGGTGGTTTAAATTTTGTTTCACTTTGTGTAGTGAATTCCACAGTAGTTTTCTGATCGTTGTTAAAAATGACTTACCATATGACCTGGATATTCAATAAAAATGTTTTATTTCCTGTTGATGTTGCCGCCTTTCAACTTTTTTTCTTACCTGACTGGTGGTGAGTCAAGGGCTGGTTGATTTTGGGGACAGTTGGGAGCAGCAGCACCTATGGAAGCTTGTGCTAAGTGCCAGCCAGAGTCACATCTCTGAGCAACTGCAGGGAAACAATGCCCAGGGAGCATCTGTCCAGTGCTGTGGGCACTGTCCCTCTCAGCCTGTGCTTCTCTGTGCCTGTTTATAATCAGGGCACCTGGTAGGTATATTTTGAGGTTTTCCACTCTTTCCAAAATGTGTCCTCAATGGATTTTTCTCCAGAGCCTAAGTCACGTAGCCTCTCCAGAACAAAACTGAAAACAATTGTTTGACCCCATTTTTGGAGGACAGTAGTACACATTAAATTCCATGCTCACTACAATAGCTAGGAGAAGCAAACCCCTTTCCTACACTAACTTCAACATTTATCCAGGGCCTACTGAATACCATGTTTCTTCTGGATGCCAGAGCCTGGTCTTAGACTGACATGTGAACATACAATCACAATGTACTCCCATATGTACTTAAAAGGAAGGGCCTCGGGTCCCCAAGAACTTTCCCTAGACCACTTGTACAGGACACTGTAGTCCACTATGGATCCACTTCTGCATGAGGTGCTCATCCTGCAGATGCTAGAAGCATTACCGTTGACAGTACATCCCTCAACTGCTGGACCCTGCCTCAACTGAGTTCACACCTCATCCAGAGAGTAGCCCACATTCCATGACTGATTTGAAATCTCTTGGCAACACTATCTCAGGTCTATAGTCCCAAAGGGTAGCATTGATTGCTTTTGCAACTGTGCAGCAGTTCAGCTTCTCCCTCTGCCCAGTGTTCCTCACCATTTTGCAGATGTGGGTCACAAGAGCCCTCCCCAGCAAAACCCCTTCATGTACAGCTCCATGCCAGAGTCTGTATCCTAAGGAATCCATGCTGCAGCACAGTCTTTGGGGGAGGCAATTTCAAAAGGAAATTTTTTACAGAAGATAACACAACAGAAAACAGTACCAAAGGAACAGCTAGGAGTCAATTCCGGGAGTGTGCAAAACTTCTGTAAAATTTTTCATTTGACAAGTTTGTTTACAATGAAGTTTTTGATGACTGGCTACATCATATTTCCTTCAATCAGCTCTACTAATCACTGCCAAGTAAGAATAGGGACCAAGCCAAAACTGCTTAGATGCCCAAGGGAAACATCATTTAATTACGGAATACTGTGAGGATGCAGTAGGCAAACAGTTCTAAACATAAGGTTCGAAAGAAAATTTCAGGCATATCAGGGTTAGGAACAGAAAATCATCAGCATTATAAATACAACTGTTTGGATGTCAACGGTGAGAATCTGGTTTCTTAAAAATTCCTTAAAATTAGGTCCAAAATCATTTCAAGAATATTTCTTAGTGAATTATACAAAAACAAAAACAAAAAATGATCCTTTTTCCAATGTCCAAAAAGCTGACAGGTCTAAGGCACATACACTTAGAATATTTTTTAGGTATACCAGTTAGGAAAAGAAAACCATTTCTGTTACTTCAAAGAGGGTATATTGAAAATTGACTACTCAGGGAGGACTGAGAAAGCAGTCAGTGGAACAACACAGAGGTCAGTATATACCAGCCTGACAGCCACAAGAAGAAAATGGAGATTACAGTGTGAAGGGAGCCCAGGACTATATAGAAGGAACTAGAACCTTGGTAAAGATGGCAAGGGGGCCCCATGGGACTAGCACCAGGGTATCAGGTGCTGGTGAAGGGGCCAAGAAGGACTCTACTTTGAAGACCCTGGGAAGGCTAGAAGAAAGCCCCTATCTAAACCTCAACCAGTGCCTCTCATTGGCAGAACCTAATCGGCAACTGGTAAGGGATTCTAAGAAAAACAATCTTCAAAGACCAAGACTCCACCCCAAGCATATCACAAAGCACAGACAGTAGGCTGAGAACAGCAACAGATGACCAACGCATTAGGAAACCTTTGATCAGCTGCATACACTTTTGAAATGCAGCAGTTTCTTCCTCAAAGGATTCATGTGTTCCTGAGCCACACATGTCAACCCCCACCTGATGAAACAGGTGCACAGAAATCATTCTATTTATGCAGAGACTTAATGCTTATGGATTTGAAAACTCCAACCACGATCGCAGTTTCCCCCTTTCTGCAAACCATCTTTATTACATATGCACAGGACTCTTTGATGTTTAGCAACTGATTTACGCCACACACAAACCCCTACTGTTAAACAATCAGATGGTGACTTTGGAATACAAAAGGTAAGAAAACAAGAAAATAATATGAGAAATATTCTGGTACTAAATGTACAAAGAAAATTTCCAGAGCATAAAGAGAGTAATAATTATGCAGGAGGAGCCATCAAAAGAGTAGCAAAAACACCATGCAGGCTGATGATTTGTGCAACTGAAGTTCTGAGGCTGGCCTTGTGAGTCCCTTGCATTTTATAACCCACATTTCAGTCATCCTGACTTCTTCATCCTCCACAGTCAATGCATGTCTCCAAAGTTCCCACATTCATCCTTCTTCTTTTGACAGTAACTATGTTGCCATTGAAGCCTATCCTCTGTGCAGGGCACATGCAAGGTTAAAAAACATTGTCTGTGGAAAAACTTAGGACTCATTCCTTTTCCACTGTTCACTTTATCTCCATCACCTTCCCACTTCTCTGTTTTGGGAGCACAGCAAACAGTTGGTACCGTTCAGGGAGAAGATTGTTTGAGTTGCAAAAGTTCAGTGAAAGCTGCATTAAGGAAAAGAGAGAGGGCAGGGCGGGGAGATCACCTAATCAGGAAGTATGCAGTATGATCACATTCAGGAACAGTTGGACCAAGGGCTCAATGTCATCACTCCCCCCACACACCCTCACACCCTGCAATCCTCAGTGTTGACTTCATTGTGAAGCTTCTGTGTCTCCATGTGGCAACACCTCATGGTCCTTAGCATCTCCAAATTTATATTCTTCCAGTTTAGCATGCTTGCTGAAAGTGCTTCTTTCACAATTAAGACATCAAAATTCCCATCCCTAGCTTGCATGCTTGGGTCAGATGTCCTTAAAATAATCACAGTGGCCATATGATACAGCATTTGCTTTGGCAAAATACCATATCCCTAGACCCAGAGCCACATGGATGGGGTTGGTGCTAGAGACTGGAAACTTTGAACGACAATAGAAATGAAATCGAGTCACATGATTACAAATAGACAGGCCAAGTTTCCACTGGGAACTCTGCTTGGGATGGCAGACACAGTTCCAACAAGCTTTTTTCGTTTCCCCAAATGAAAGAAGGGGGCTCGTTTTACTGGTTATTTGCAGGGGTGGGAATGTTGTTGTATTCAACTACGGCATTTCACTCTGTGCTAAATATGAGCTATGCAGTTGTTCAACAAAATACAAGCAGGCAGCCTGACTTCAGTGATACAAAACTGACACTGGTTGAGGATGGTACACACAAAGCCTCCTGGGGTCTGCTGTCAGGACACAAGTCACAGCCCCACAGCACATTTGTCCTTTGTCCCTGTCTCAGGGAAAGCATAGTTCCTCAAAGGAAAACCAGACTGCTACTAATAAGAAAAGTAGAGGCTGGGAGGCAAAAGCCATCTACCCTTGGCTCTTTGGACACCTCATCCCTAAAAGGCACCAAGTCAGCTGCAGGGGCAGCCTGGGCATTCTGCCTTATGAATGAAAGCACTGTTAGAAAGAAAATTTTAATCTGGGCATGGTGGCACACACTTGTAATCCCAGAAGCTCAGGAGGCTAAGGCAGGAAGATCGTAGGTTTGAAGTCACCTTCAGCAACTTAGAGAGACTGTAAGCAACCTAGTGAGACCCTGTCTGTAAATAAAACAAAAAGGGATGGGGCTGTGTCTCAGTGGCTAAGTGCTCCCTGGATTCAATAGCTGGTACAAAAGAAAAAAGAAAAAGAAAAAGAAAAATTTAAAAGGATGCACCGCCTTTTCATTACCTGAAAACATTCGTTAATATTCTTATTTATTGCCAGGAGAAATCAATCATCTGCTATATATTTTAAATAGATGCATTTTTTTAAAAAAATCACTGAGACACAAGTACAATTTTAGATTCTTGAATTCATAAGAAAATTTTTTTAGTATAAAAACAGGAAGAAAGGGAAATGAAGAAGGAAAAAAAATCACTCTACATAATAATTAACAAAAATTTTACTTTTATACATGTGTTCATATTCTTGGTCCACACATATCCACCTTTTAAATAGTTTCAATCATAGTTTTTATAGAATTAATGTCAATTTCTTGCATTTGATGTGGAAATACAAGTCTTTTTCTTTGTTGCTACAGAATCTTTATAACTTTAATTTTTATGGGTTACCTGACTTTTCTTCAGGTAGAAAACGTGATCATTTTTCTAATATTAGTTGTTGGTAATTTATTTCTTACATAAATAACATTGCAATGGACACTTCAGTAGATGGATGAATAGGTAGGTAGCTAAATGATAGAGATAGATAAATGTATTTTCGATTCATTGTTAGGTAAGTTTCCAGAATTAAGATTGTTGGGGAAAAAAACATTTCACAGTTGCAAATTTGGTTCTTTAGAAGGTTCCTCCAGAACACACTGCTGTTGTACCATGTTCTGGTTTCCTCCAGGCTCTCCAGCTGTGGCATGGTGATCTTAACGAGGCAGGGCCATGTGCCTAGGTAATGGCAGGCCCAGAGCTGGTATATGAGCTTCTGGACTCTGGACCCACTGTCCTCCTCACTACTCCAGGTAGCTTTGTTCAAAACCCAAAGATCGATAACACAAGAAAGGCATTGATCCCTGAGGACTTTTCCCCCTGCCTCACTACCGCATGGAGTCCCGCAGACTTAGCACTGAGAAGGTCCACCGGTTCTTCCTTCCCTGCTCTCTACATCTACCATCACACCTGCATTCAGGCTGGTAGGACACCTGCCCTGTGTTAGTGAGGCCTCCCAGCTGCCTCCCTTTCCCAGCCTCAGATGGCTCCAGCTTGCTCAGTGGGGCAGAAGGCACACAGCTCTAGAGCCAGCAGCCCTGGGCCCAAATCCTGGTTCATTCACTTAACTGTTTAGCCCTGAACAAGTCACTAAATTTTGAGAATTAAAGATAATCAACATTAAAACTTGGCATAAAATGAACATTCAATAAATGAAACTTACTGCCTCTCTAAATCTAGCCTAGGATTTGACAAACATTGGTAGAACCAGATAGTGAATACTTAAAGGCTTTTTGGCAATACAGTGTCACATCCTCCCTTCTCTTCATCTGTCTGTGCTTCCATCTTTCCATTCCTCTGTTCTTCCTTTCTTTATGACCATTTAAGAAATGTAAAAACCATTTGTACTCACAGGCCATACAAATACAGGCCATTATAGTTTGTAACTAGATTCAAGTCATTTCGTTGTGTTTTTTAAAAAAAATACTTCCATGTTTCTCATTCCTTATAGATTAACATTTAAATCCTTAGCACGAGTGATATAGAGTGGTCAGGAATGGTGGCACACACCTATTATCCCAGATGCTTGGGAGGCTGAGGCAGGAGGATCACAAGTTCAAGGTCAGCCTCAGGAATTTAGTGAGGCTATAAGCAACTTAATGAGAACCTGTCTCAAAATAAAAAATTTCTGGGGATGTGGCTCAGTGGTAAAGTGCTCCTGGATTAAACCCCCAGCACACACACACACACACACACACACACACACACACACACACACAAATGGAATGCTAAAGTCTGGCCAAGTATTAACTATTTCCTACACTCTCTCAAGCCCTGTCCTGTATTCTGGCTATACAATTCTCTGAACAAGCTGCATATTCTCACATATCCACACCTACACTAATGCCATCCCTTCCACCTGACCTTTCCTGACAAAATCCTGCAGGTGAGTGAGTGAGGTGGGAAGGGAGGCAAGATGCCGAGGCACAGGGACAGTTTGGGGAAGGCGAGGGATGTGCTGTTTGTTTCCAAGTGCACCGGGTTGTCACTTTCTCTGTGAAGTACAGCCTGAGGTCTTAAGGCTTAGTTCATTATTGCTATGTTCTAGTCCACAAACGGCTCATTCTATCCCAAATGCCACTGTCCCTTAGGCAAACAGCAATGTCCTTTAGAACAACATTGCTGTAAACCTCACCACTTCCCTTGAACATATTAAAGAATATTTTGAATTCAGGAGAAAATGAACACATTTCGGAATATGTTAGCCAGGCTTCCTCCAGCAAATGTGCAGCAGCAGGATGATTTATAAACAGAATCGGGAAATAGGTCCCTGGTTTCCTGTTGCTGTCACAGTTGCCTCATTTTCTCACATTTCCCTAATACCACGAGCTACTGGGCTTTCCACAGCCAGGCTCAGACCCAGGTGACCCAAAATAGGCAGGTCTGGAACAGTGATTTATGGGCTCTCTACTGGTGAATCTTTACTTCGTCCCTAACCAGAATGATCCTTGCTTGTGCCCTGTAGCCAGGCAGGGGGGTCTTTTTGCTTCCCCATGCCCCAGAAAGCCTATGACTCCAGACTCAGCCAGGCCTCATTTGTATCACCATCTCCACCTATTTTCTTTTCTTTTCTTTTCTTTTCTTTTTTTGCGGTGCTGGGGATTTGAACCCAGGGACTTGTGCTCGCAAGGCAAGCACGCTACAACTGAGCTATAGCCCCAACCCTCCACCTATTTTCTTAACTCTCTGAACCAAGTGCCAGTTCCTTGGTTGGGAGTCTTTGTGGCACATAAATGGGGTCATTTGGGACCTGTTACAGATTGAATTGTGTCCCTCTGAAATTCATATATTGAAGCCCCAATACTACAAAGCGTGACTGTGTTTGAAATGAGGCCATGAGGGTGGGCTCTAATCGTTCTGACTGGTGTCCATATAAGAAGAGAAAATTTCAAAGCACCAAGACACCAAGAACCTGGGTGCACAGAGGGATGACACTATCCACAGAGAGCCAAAGGGCAGCCATCTGCTCACCAAGGACACAGGTTGCAGGGCAAACAGCTATCCATCACATTGATGTTGAACTTCCAGCCTCCAGAACTGTAGGGAAATACATTTCTGTTGTTTAAGCCACTCAGGCTACAGTATTTTGTTAGGGCAAAACAATACAGGGCCTATCCCTTCACCCTGACAGAACTCAAAACACTTCTCTCCAAGAGAATGCAGCTTTCCTGGGACTGAGGTCTCTAGCTCTCTTGAAACAGATGTGCTTTTTCCAAAGTCAGTCAGCAGCATCTGCTACATCCCATGCTCCACTCCTCTGGTTCCATGGATCCTACAGTGCCTCCCCTCCTGCCCCATTTATACTTCCCAATCCACTGCTTTCTCTCCTCTATTGTACAAACTCTAGACTCTGGATATGGTGTTGTGGATGTCAGAAATGGTGTTTATTTTTCCTTTTCTCAGATGCAAGCTGCATTAGTCAGGTTTCTTCAGTGAAACAGAACCAACATGGGGGAGTTGTATATATATAGAGAAAGAGACACAGAGACAGAAACAGAGAGAGAGAAAGAGAGAGAGAGAAAGAAAGAGAGAGAGAGAGAGAGATTTTGAGGAATTGATGCTCATGATTGTGGAGGCTTGCAGAAGCCACAATTGATGGGGTAGACTAGCAAGATGGAGACTTGAGGAAGAATTACACTTCAAGTCCAAAGGCAGTCTACTCGTAGAATTCCTCTTTGTTTTAGGAAGGTCAGTCTTCCCAGTTAAACAATGGAAGATAATCTGCTTTATTCAGAGTTCACTAACTTAAATTTTAATCTCATCCCAAAACACATTCACAAACAAGGTTTCAGGTATAATCTATCTCAATATATACTTAACAAATTTCAAATGTCTCACCATGAAAAACAAGTAAGCAAGGTAATGGTTGTGCTTATTAGCTTAATTAATTCATTCTACATTCTTTACATATATTATAACATCATCTTGTATCCCATAAATGTATACAATTATGACTTGTCAATTAAAAATACTAATTTAAAAATTAGTTTTAAAAAAATCTCACAAAATCATCCAGAATAATATTTGACCAAATATCTGGGCACTGTACCCTAGCCATGTTAGCAAATAAACTATCATGTTTCTTCCTTGTAGTAAACTACTTTACCCTTTCCTCAATGAACTAAGTAGTACTTCAACATCCGCTAACCACATGGGACTATTGAACATTTAAAATGGAGCTAGTCCATATTAGGGAAATGCAAAGCAAAACCACAATGAGATTTCATTCCATTCCAGTTAGAATGGCAATCATCAAAAATACAAATATCAAGCCAGGCACAGTGGTACACACTTGTAATTCCAGCTATTCAGGAGGCTGAGGCAGGAGGATCAGAAGTTCATGGCCAGCTTCACCAACTTAGTGTGTGTGGGCGGGGGGGGCGGGGGGGAGTGAGAGAAAGAGAGAGACTGAGATGTAGCTCCATGGTAAAAACCTCTGGTTTGACCTCCATTACTGTCCCTTCCCCTCACATAAAAAAATAAATAAATAAAAAAAGAATAGAAATAGTGAAAATGCCAGAGAGAAGGTCGGGCAAAAGGAACTTTTAATACAATGTTGGTAGGAACATAAATTAGTACAGTCACTGTGGCAAACAGCATGGAGGTTCCTCAAAAGACGATGAATGGAACCACATATATACAGCTATAGAACTTCTTGGTATTTACCTAAAAGAACAAAAGTCAGCATGCTATAGAGATACATACATTCCCATGTTATAATAGCACAATTCACAATAGCCAAGTCATGGAACCAGCCTAGGTGTCTATCAACAGATAAATGGATGAAGAAAATGTGGTGTATATACACAATGGAGTTTATTCAATCAGTCATAAAGAGGAATGAAATTATGTCATTTGCAGGACAATGAATAAAACTAGAGAGTATCCTATTAGGTGAAATAAACTAAACTCAGGAAGTCAAGGGTTATGTGTTTTCTCTTATATGTGGAAGCTAGAGAAAATGGGGGGAAAGGGGACCTCATGAAAATAAGAAGGGAGACCAGCAGGATAGAGAAAGGGAATCAGGGAGAAGGAGAAGGGGCAGGCAAAGGGAGGAACTAGGAAATGAAATGATCAAATTATGTTATAGGCATTTACAAATATGTTGCAGTGAAACCCACTTCTGTATAATTATGATGCACCAATACAAAACTTTTGTAAATAAATAAAACAGGGCTAGTCCAAGTTGAGAGGTTCCATACATGTAAATTACATACCAGGTTTCAAAGACTATGCTTAAAAATGTAAAATCTCATATATTTTGTATATTGATTTCTCCTGGAAATGATAATGCTAGCAGTACACTGAATGTCATATTTTCCTATTGCTGCTATGCAAATTATCACAAACTTAAGTGGCTTGAGACAACACAAATTTATTAGTGCACATTTCTGTAATTCAAAAGGCTAATATGGGACTCACTGGTTGGTGTTGGTCTGGTTCCTTCAGGAGGCTCTAGATAGAAATCTGTTTCCTTGTCTTTTCCAGCTTCTAGTGGTTGCCCAAATTCCTGGGTTCATGGTCCTTTGTTCCATATTCGAAGCTACCAGTATCTCTTCTCTTAACCTTCCTCTATTCACACATCTCTCTGACCACAACCAAGGCCAGGTCCTCCATTTTTAAAGACTCATGCAACTAGATTGAGTCTAGATTGATAATTCAAGATACTCTCATCATCTCAAGGTCTTTAGCCTTAATCACATCTGCAAAGTCCCTTTACCAAGTAAGAAAAACTCATGTTTCAAAAATTTTGGATATCTTTAAGGTCATTAGTCTTCCTACCACATTAAGTTAAATAAAATAAATTATTAAGCCACATGTGGTGGCACATGCCTATAATCTTAGTGATTTGGAAGGCCAAGGCAGGAGAACAGCTAGTTTGAGGCCAGACTCAGCAATTTAGTGAGACCCTATCTCAAAATAAAGAATAAAAAGACTGGGAATCTGTAGCCCAGTGGTAGAGCACTCCTGAGTTCATTTAGTCTCTAGTACCACAAGTATATATACTTTTAAATATATATATATTTAAAATTAATTTTACTTTTTAAAAAAATATTTTTATGGAAGAAAGAGCCCACAGAGATTTCTCTTTCTCTCTCTTTTTTTTTTTTTTTTAGATTCTTATATATTTAATCACTCTTTTAGGTCTTTGGTACTGATCAGTAAGCAATATTCCCAAATTTTTTAAAATTCATTTTTATTGTAAACAAATGGGATACATCTTGTTAATTTTACTTTTTTAAACATTTTTAATGCGGCCACTAAAAAGTTTTAAATTGTGTATATGAATGACATTTGTGGCTCATATTATATTTCTATTGGACGTTGGATTAGCACTTGAGAAACAGAGATTAAATCTACATCGTGCACAATTATAGAAATGAAATTATGTACCCCATTTGTGTACAATGAATCAAAATGCAGTCTGTAAAAAATTTAAAATTTTTTAAAAATAAAATGAAAATAAAAAATGAAACTGACTTAAAATTTAAAAAAAGAAGTTTGTCAAGAATTATAGATTAAATCAATAATGTTGTTAGAACTTCAAAGAGCCTTAGACCTCAGACCTCTATCCACAGGCATCCTGGATAATCTCACTCTAATGATTGTAATGCTAGTGTAGTGCTAATGGCTCCAAAATGTGTCTCTCTACCCTAGACCTCACTCTTGAACTGTAGTCTCATACATCCAACTGTCTAATAGGCATCCGAATGGAATTTGTCTCAAACGGAACACTTGCCCTTCACCTGCATCCTACCACTCTCCTTTGTAACCTGCTGCTCATGTGGTTCCCCTTCTCAGCCAAAGTTATCACATTAAAACAAACAGATCACATCTCATCTTCAAGTTTTCCAATGGTTTTCCCTCTGAGAAAGAAAAGCCAGATTCCTACCATGCTCTCCATGGCCTTAAATGGTGGGAATCCAGCCACCACTCTGCCCTCAATACCCACCATCTTGGCTTCCTCCACTCCAGTTGCGCTGGCTCCCTGTGTTCCTCAGGCAGCCACATATGCTCCATCTCAGGGCTTCTGCACCTGACACACCTGCTGTTCCTTCTATTCCAACAGGCCTCCTCCAAGGGCCCCAGATCTTCTTCCTTCACTTTATCCATGTCCTTGATTAAATATCAGTTTATCAGCATCCCTATTCCATAATCCTCTGTCCCCACCCTGCTTGAATTTTCTCCATAAAACATCACCACCTGACATACTAAATATTTCTCTGCTTATCTGTTTATCGCCTGTTTATATTCTTAAAGACATGTATCCATGGAGACAGAGCCTTTCATCTGCTTGTCCACTGCTGTATTCCCCAGCATCTAGAACACTGCCTTGCACATAGTAGGAACTCAATAAATTCTGAGGAATAAAAATATAAACTCTTTGGCTCAGAAAGGATTAGTAAAGTTATACTGAATAGTTAAGAATAAGCCAGATAAACATATGTTCAATATTTTTTTTTTTCCCAGAATTGCATTACTTAGTTTTGGCAGGTTTTCAAAAGCATCTTTCAAGACTTATCCACCATGTTAGCCAATTTCCTGATAAGGATCTTATCCTTCAAAGAGCTAGTGGTTTCAAATCCTAGTTGCCCTTCTGCCATTCAAAATCCAGTTTTCTCACATGGATAATTATTTAAATCTAGTCTTTAGAACTGGCAGAAGAAAAATGTAGATAATTGCTGTTATAATAAATGTGAAAGCAGAAAAAATTACCAATTTTTTTCAGTTCATTTAACCCCTAATCAACTGTCAAGCAAAACATCCTTCCCAACTGACATCCTTAGCAAAGTAAAGGGTCTGCTTTGCTCAGGCTGCTGTTACATCTCAAGGCTGTCTCAGAAAGCAAACTAATTGCTTATCACTTATGCAAAATGGGAACGGGGCATCGTATTTTCTTATTACTGTACAATTCTATTACCTTGTTCACTAATTCTTTTGGTTTCACCTTTTAAAATGTGGGTTTTTGTTTTTTTTTTTTTCTCAGCCTACACAAATACCAGATGTTTAAAACATTGAAGGGCAATATTCCATTACTTTATTTTTCTTAAAATTGCATCACACTTGACATTATTTGTTGACATGCAGAATTATCATATTTTTTAAAAATCTTATAATCAGTAGCCTTCTTCTGTCTATAAACACTTAATCTAAAGTCTACATTTTTACCCAGAAGTTGTTTTATGATTTTTAAAGATAAAAAAGGAGAAGAAACTGTCCTATTGAATTATGGGGGGAAATTAGACCTAAGAAGACTATTACAAAGTTGAAAATGAATCTCACAACACATAAGTTAAGGCAGTATTAACTCCTACTCTAACAGATATTTAAAAAAATAGATGGTCACCATACTGTGCAGATACTCCAGTGGAACAGAAGGGAAGTCCAGAAACAGACCAAAATACACGTGAGAATTTAGTATATTCCATGGAATTTTAGAGTGCTTTAAAGCTGTCCAATAACTTAGAAAACAAAAGATCCAAATTCTATATCACTATGAATGCTCTGGCTGCAAATAACAAAATAACCACTTAAACTAACAGAGGCCTAAAACATAAGGATATTCATTTTTACATAACATGAAGTTCAAAGGTATGAAGTCCCAGATTGGCTCAGTTTCTAAGGAAGTTTTCAAGTACCAGGCTTCTTTAGCCTCTGCCAGGAATGGTGGACAGAGAGAAGTGGGCAGGAAACATATTGGATAGACAATCAGATACTCAGTGATGGGCATCAAATGCATGTTTCTGGTCATGATGAGAGTAAAAACCCACCTTCTCTATTATCACTTTCTCTAGTTAGTAAAAATCTTTAGCTGCCAGACATTTTAGTTTCTCTTATTTGGTTTCTAAATTCCTCCCCTAAATTTTTGTCTTTTTTCTCTGTAGAACACTCAGTTGTTTTAATCAATAATAACAGGTTTCTACACTTGACTTTGGGGGAAATGTACACTCATAAGTATTTTTTTCTTCATTTTTATTAAGTTTTTAATGTATTACTGTCTTGAAATTTTAAAATAACAAGATAATAAGAAGATATCTCTATTGGAAGGCAAAAAATGGAATTCACTCAGATGAAGTCCTGGCCAACACTAGTATTTAAATGCTCTTTTATTTTTTCTCCCTATGTTAAAGTTATTCTTGATATACTACTCATCTCCAACTGACTACATTCCAAATATACATCCAGAAAAAAAGACACTTTCTCTGAACCGTCTTGAGAGAAGGACTTTTTCTTTTTCACTCCCTGTTGAATTTCACGAAAGCAATTACTAAATACTTAAAAGTGTCAGGCTCTAGGTAATGGACTGAGTTTATAACCTGAACAAAAGACATATAATTTCTTTCAAAAACTAGTTTAGGTGAAGGGATTGTGTTTTGTTTCTTTGTATAGGGAAGTAAAGGAGCCACAGGAAAAAACGTTGGCATAACTAATTGCTAAGTGCCCCTTGCACCAGGACCTAACTAATTGCTAAGTGCTTTGGGCACCAGGACCTTCATTCAGGTCTCCCCAAATCCCCTGAGGCATTACCTATTCATCCATCCCTCCTCTTCCTTTCAATGTTTCAATTGCACTACACTTTCCCATACCCTCCTCTTCAAGACAGGAAACACAAGCCACAAGCAAAATGGGGCAGGGGCAGTTGAGGGATCCTAGGCGCCTATCTAGCTCTGTAAGTCACTGTCTTCAGTATGAGTTACTGCTCTCTTATGACCCCTGTAGCTGAAAACATGATCTTTGATGAAAGTGTTAATGAAGAGTCATGTGCTATTAAAAAAATAACATGGGCTAAGATAGAAGGGCTGGTTCTTTAAAGAAAAAGAAAAGCCTATAGTGGGAGGGCAAGGAAGGAGAGAAAGGAGTCCACTGGTTTTGCTATTGCTTGAAACATTTTTGGAATTCTTTTGGTAATAGTATTCACACACACACACACACACACACACACACACACACACACACAATCCTAAGGATAGTTTTAAATTCTACTCAATGGTTCTCAACAGATCTTTTTATACTAATCTTAAAAACACCCCCCACTCTCCAAAAACCAGTTCTGTGGCCAAATAAGTTAAGGAATTATATTATCCTATTTTTCCTCTTTGGAGATTTAAAAAGCATAATCTTTTCATATTAATAGCTCTTGCTGTTTAATTATGCTTAACCTACATTCCCAAACTAATTTGACTCAGAAATCTTTTTTTTTTTTTTAATATCTACTTTTTCTTCACAGAATGAACATTGGAAAATATTGTTTAAAAATAATTGCAGGATTTTCTCATAAAATCTAGAATTTCTTCTAAAAAGTGTAGATAAAGGTCTTAGATCAATTTGTTTTTAAAGTCAATTATTAAATAGCAGATATTGTATGTTTTTTTAAAAAATGTTCATCTTTCCTTTCTGCCTTAACAAAAAAAAAAAAAAAAATCACTTTTTACTCAAGGTGAAAATATGCTTAGCCTGCTGAGAACATGCTTCACTTAGATTCCATTGTGGATATGTGACCAAGTTTTAACAAATGTTATAGTATCCTGAAAAGGTACTTCCAATGCATTAATTCCACCAGTGTGCCCACTCAGCCTTTTGCCTCTCTCCCTTTATCTTTTCTGGAACACAATCCTTACTCCTGAGATGCTCAGTCTTGCATCCTGAGATGAAAAGTCACACTCCAAGGAAAGGGAAGCAGGAAGATGGAAACAGCCTGAGTCTCTGGAGGCATCACTGGGCTGCCATGGGCTCTAAAACTTCTTGTGTTTGCAAAAAGTAAGATTCTTTCTTATTTAAGCCATTGCCCATAAAGTTTTCTTTAAACACACTCCTAACCAAGAGTCACATTTAAGATTAGATTTCATATAATTTTTATCTGTCAACGAGAGGTTCATTTTAGATTTATTATTCTTGTGCTTTTATTATAAAATCACCTCTAGTTCTTCTTGAAAGTAGATACAGTGTACATGATTCAATAGAAACCTATGTATTTTCAATTACTATAAGCTCGACACCATAAACTTTCTTGAACACTAATTAGAAATAGAATAGCCTGCAATGATTTGTCTACCTAAATATTAACTAAAGAATCTTGCTTAATTTTCCTTAATTTTGTAGTAGTAATTTCCTATAAATTGTATGTGTAATATATTTCTATACATTAATTGAAACAAATGAAAACTTGTGGTAAGAATTTCACCTTTTGTAAAAACTATAACCACACTTAAATATCATAGTCTTGGGACAGGATCCCATGATCCAGACAAATGTCTTCAACTTCTACTTTTTTCTCTTTATGTGCAAAAAATCTGGCTTTATCCCAGTTCCCGGCATGACTGGACCTGAGAATGCTGGGAAAGATAGCTCTAAAATACGTGGTAAAATGAAGGAGATATCAATTGCTGAGTATTATCATCATCATGATGACATTGTCATCTTTTTTTCTTCTTTAAGCACGAATTCACCAACTGAGAAGATAGATGCAGCTGAACTCTTTAAGTCTACACAGGAATGGAAGGGCAATAACCCAAACTACTCTTGAGGTTTCTGTCAAAGATGGGCTGCATTTGCCATTACTGCAAATTACCCTGCAATTTTCAGAGGTAACTATAGAGACTTGAAATTTTTAAGGCGTGGAAAAGCGATGAGATGGAATCCAGGTTTATTTAGGAAGTTTCACCTGATTGAAAAAGGGCCAAAGAAATCAAGCCCAATTCTGGAAATTTTCATGCATATTAGTTCTTCATAATAACAAATGGAATCCTACAGAACACTGAGGCTGTCACTTAGAAGCCTTCTAAATAACCTGCTATCAAGAGAAAGACATCAAAGAGATGTACAATCTGTGGCAAGTCACTTGAGACAAATTACAAAGAATGGGCCTCTCAGTTTTGCATGCAAAAAGAATCTCCTTCAGGGAACTAATTAATTGGCCTATAAGATTCTGAACAATTGATGAATTTACCAAATTTTATTGAGGTCCTATTACTTGTTAGCACTAATACATGGTGAGGATAGAAAAAAAACATTTATAAGGTAAAAGTATGTAACTTTAAAGACTTTATAGCAGAATAGGAAATACAGGAGAAGTATAGGGGGAAAAGAAACAATGATATATAGACTTTAAATATGTATAGCCAAGTAACAGTCAAAAGGACTCCAGAAATCCAAAGGAATAAATGGAGTACGTGATTAAGAACCTTGCAAACAGGTAGAAGGGGCTTGAATCCTGGTTCCATCCCACTCCATCTTTGTGACTTAGGTTATTTTTGTTACCTAACCTGTTTATGCCTCAGTTTCAACACCTGTAAAATGGACTTAGTAATTGTATCTCCAACACAAGGTTTAAATATGAAAGGCTTAAATATGATAAGATATGTGAAAAACTTATTGTGGAGTTCGGCAAGAGTTAAGTATGCACCAAATACTACCCAAGATAAATAAGTATTAGAGCAATCATAACTGACAGCATGATATGCAACTACACTGGAAGTCTTTCCAGAGATGTTGTGAGTGATCTGATTTAAATAATAGAGAGGGAATAGCTGAAAGCATGAACCACCATGAGCAAATACAGAGAAACAGGAATGCACAGGTCATGTTCTGGAATTAATAATAAGTTTGAGTGCAGCCAAGAAGTAATTTTTACCTTAAAAAAATGAATGTTACAATGAATAAAGAAGCAAAGGATACGAGCAACAAACTCACAAAGTAGGAAATAATTAGTAAGCAAACATATGGGAAATTATTCAGTCTTACTAGGAATCCAAAAATTGAAATTTAAATACAGTGACAGGAAGATTGGTTCAAGATGGTAGATTAAGCACACAAATATAATTATTCTCTTAACCCCAAATTCCAAAAAATGACTTGGAAAATAGAACAAAGTACCGTCAGCAGACAGAAATATTGCAAACTTCATGAAGTAGCAAAATCATGCTGCATCGGACTAAAGGAGGAAAATCAAAGGAGTGTGCAGTGAAAAGCCACTGCAGTGACGTTCACCACTCCGGAGGTTATTCAAGTTCATAAGGAACTAAAATATGGAGGAAGGGGAATGATTAGTCGGGGGTGTTATTAGGTAGCTGATGTAACAGACACATCCCAAACTTGCTGGCTCAACAGAATACAAGTTTACTTCCTCCACCTGCATCCCATGCAGTCAGCAGCAGGACGACGGTGGGAGCTGGAGAAGGGCTGCTGCCGGCTGTCCCTCAGGCTGATGGAAGCTCTGCCATCTTCACACTGAGACTCTGGCTATTTCCCTGCAACAGGAAAGAAGTGAGCAGCAGACACAGCCTCAGACCAGGGCAAGGGGAGCATTGTCCTGAGTCATACCCCTCAGGTATCCCTTGCTTTGGAGCACCTTCCTTGAAATGTTCTGTATTGGGCATCTGGAACCCCTGGAGACAGCAGACATCCACACACGCCAAGCCTGGCCCTGGGCCAACACAGTTCATGGGTACTAGAATCCCCACACTGAAATTTCCTAAGCTCCCTCCAATGACTGTACACAGCCTGGGCTCCCAGTGTCATCTAGGTGTGGCACCTCAGGCCAGCTCCTGTCCAGTTTTGGTCGAGTGTCCCCCTTTCCCAGTACTCTGTGATTCCCCTCCTTCTTTGCTCCTTCTCTATGTCCTCCCCCACTTTTTTTCTGACTGCTTTCAAGGTTTTTTTTTTCTCATTGCCACTAGTTTTCAGCAATTTTATTTTTTTTTGTAGATTTTTTTTATTTATTTTAATTAAAAATCATAAATTTACATAGGGAAATATTGTTTGATTCATTGTTATTTTTTCCCTTCCCCCCGACCCCTCCCACCCCTCTTTTCCCTCTATATATTCCTTCCTTCCTCCATTCTTACCACCCTCCTTATCCCTAACCCTAAACCTTACCCTAACCCTAACACTAACCCCTCATATCCCCCCTTATATGTCCTCATCCGCTTATCAGCGAGATCATTCGTCCTTTAGATTTTTGAGATTGGCTTATCTCACTTAGCATGATATCCTCCAATTTCATCCATTTGCCTGCAAATGCCATAATTTTATCATTCTTCATGGCAGAGTAATATACCATTGTATATATATGCCACAGTTTCTTTATCCATTCATCAACTGAAGGGCATCTAGGTTGGTTCCACAATCTGGCTATAGTGAATTGAGCAGCTATGAACATTGATGTGGCTGTATCTCTGTAGTATGCTGATTTTAAGTCCTTTGGGTATAGGCCAAGGAGTGCGATAGCTTGGTCAAATGGTGGTTCCATTCCAAGCTTTCTGAGGAATCTCCATACTGCTTTCCAGAGTGGCTACACTAATTTGCAACCCCACCAGCAATGTATGAGTGTACCTTTTTCCCCACATCCTCTCCAACACCTATTGTTGCTTGTGTTCTTGATAATCGCCATTCTAATTGGGGTGAGATGAAATCTTAGGGTAGTTTTGATTTGCATTTCTCTTATTACTAGAGATGTTGAACATTTTTTCATATATCTGTTGATTGCTTGTACATCTTCTTCTGTGAAGTGTCTGTTCATTTCCTTAGCCCATTTGTTGATTGGGTTATTTGTATTCTTGGTGTAGAGTTTTTTGAGTTCTTTATAGATTCTGGAAATTAGCGCTCTATCTGAAGTATGAGTGGCAACGATATTCTCCCACTCTGTAGGCTCTCTCTTCACATTACTGATAGTTTCCTTTGCTTGAGAGAAAGCTTTTTAGTTTGAATCCATTCCAGTGGTTCATTCTAGCTTTTATTTCTTGTGCTATGGGAGTCCTGTTAAGGAAGTCTGCTCCTAAGCCAACAAGTTGAAGGTTTGGACCTACTTTTTCTTCTATAAGATGCAGGGTCTCTGGTCTGATTCCGAGGTCCTTGATCCATTGTGAGTTGAGTTTTGTGCAGGGTGAGAGATAGGGGTTTAGTTTCATTCTGTTGCATATGGATTTCCAGTTTTCCCAGCACCATTTGTTGAAGAGGCTATCTTTTCTCCATTGCATATTTTTGGCACCTTTGTCTAGTATGAGAAAATTGTATTTATTTGGGTTTGTGTCCATGTCCTCTATTCTGTACCATTGATCTACCTGTCTATTTTGGTACCAATACCATGCCGTTTTTGTTACTACTGCTTTGTAATCGAGTTGAAGATCTGATATTGCGATACCCCCTGCTTCACTCTTTCTACTGAGGATTGCTTTAGCTATTCTGGGTTTCTTATTCTTCCAGATGAATTTCATAATTGCTTGCTCTATTTCTGTAAGGTATGTCATTGGGATTTTAATTGGAATTGCATTGAATTTGTATAGCACTTTAGGTAGTATGGCCATTTTGACAATATTAATTCTTCCTATCCAAGAACATGGAAGATCTTTCCATCTTCTAAGGTGTTCTTTAATTTCTTTCTTTAGTGTTGTATAGTTCTCATTGTAGAGGTCTTTCACCTCTTTTGTGAGATTGATTCCCAAGTATTTTATTTTTTTCGAGGCTATTGTGAATGGGATAGTTTTCCTAATTTCTCTTTCTGAAGATTCATCACTTATGTATAAAAATGCATTGGATTTATGAGCATTGATCTTGTAACCTGCTACTTTACTGAATTCACTTATGAGTTCTAAGAGTTTTCTGGTGGAATTTCCAGGTTCCTCTAAATATATAATCATGTCATCAGCGAACAGGGAGAGTTTGAGTTCTTCTTTTCCAATTTGTATCCCTTTAATTTCTTTGGTTTGTCTAATTGCTCTGGCTAGAGTCTCAAGAAAGATATTGAATAGAAGTGGTGAAAGAGGGCATCCCTGCCTTGTTCCAGTTTTTAGGGGGAATACTTTGAGTTTTTCACCATTTAGAATGATACTGACCATGGGCTTAGTGTAGATGGCCTTTACAATGTTAAGGAATGTTCCCACTACCCCAATTTTTTCTAGTGTTTTGAGCATGAGGGGATGCTGTATTTTATCGAATGCTTTTTCTGCATCTATTGAAATAATCATGTGATTCTTAACTTTAAGTCTGTTGATATGGTGAATGACATTTATTGATTTCTGGATGTTGAGCCAACCTTGCATCCCTGGGATAAAACCCACTTGATCGTGGTGCACTATCCTTTTAATATATCTTTGTATGCGATATGCTAAAATTTTGTTGAGAATTTTTGCGTCGATGTTCATTAAGGATATTGGTCTGAAATTTTCTTTCCTCGATGTGTCTCTGTCTGGTTTAGGTATCAGGGTGATATTGGCTCCATAGAATGAGTTTGGGAGGGTTCCCTCCTCTTCTATTTTGTGGAATACTTTGAGAAGTATTGGAATGAGCTCTTCTTTAAAGGTTTTGTAGAACTCGGCTGAGAACCCATCCGGTCCCGGACTTTTCTTTGTTGGTAGGCTTTTGATGACCTCTTCTATTTCATTGCTTGAAATTGATTTATTTAAGTTGTGTATGTCCTCCTCGTTCCGTTTAGGTTATTCATATGTCTCTAGAAACTTGTTGATATCTTCGAGGTTTTCTGTTTTGTTGGAGTATAGATTTTCAAAATAGCTTCTAATTATGTTTTGTATTTCACTCATGTCTGTTGTGATATTTCCTTGTTCATTCCGAATTTTAGTAATTTGAGTTTTCTCCCTCTTTCTCTTTGTTAGTGTGGCTAAGGGTTTATCAATTTTGTTTATTTTTTCAAAGAACCAACTATTTATTTTGTTAATTTTTCCGATTGTTTCTTTTGTTTCAAATTCGTTGATTTCGGCTCTGATTTTAACTATTTCCTGTCTTCTACTACTTTTGGTGTTGGTCTGCTCTTCTTTTTCTAGGGCTTTGAGCTGTAGTGTTAAGTCATTTATTTGTTGATTTCTACTTCTTTTGTTGAATGCGCCCCATGAAATAAATCTTCCTCTAAGTACTGCTTTCATAGTGTCCCAGAGATTTTGATATGATGTGTCTTTCTTCTCGTTTACTTCTAAAAATTGTTTTATTTCCCTCCTGATGTCTTCTGTTATTCATTTATCATATAATAGTGTATTATTTAATCTCCAGGTATTGGAGAAGTTTCTGTTTTTTATTCTGTCATTTATTTCTAATTTCAATCCATTATGATCTGATAGAGTACAAGGTAGTATCTCTATCTTCTTCTATATGCTAACAGTAGCTTTGTGGCATAAGACATGGTCTATTTTAGAGAAGGATCCATGTGCTGCTGAGAAGAAAGTGTATTCGTTCTTTGTTGGATGGTATATTCTATATAAGTCGGTTAAGTCTAAATTGTTGATTGTGTTATTGAGATCTATGGTTTCTTTATTCAATTTTTGTTTGGACGATCTATTCAGTGGTGAGAGAGGTGTGTTAAAATCGCCTACTATTATTGTGTTGTGGTCTGTTTGATTTCTGGAATTGAGAAGGATTTGTTTGACATACATGGATGAGCCAATGTTCGGGGCATAAATATTTATGATTGTTATGTCTTGCTGATTTATGCTTCCCTTAAGCAGTATGTAATGTCCTTCTTTATCCCTTTTGATTAGTTTTGGCTTGAAGTCCACATTATCTGAAATGAGGATGGATACTCCAGCCTTTTTGCTGTGTCCGTGTGCATGGTATGTTTTTTCCCATCCTTTCACCTTTAGTCTATGGGTATCTCTTTCTATGAGATGAGTCTCTTGCAGGCAGCATATTGTTGGATTTTTCTTTTTAATCCATTCTGCCAGTCTATGTCTTTTGATTGATGAGTTCAGGCCATTAACATTCACAGTTATTATTGTGATATGATTTGTATTCCCAGTCATTTGACTCATTTTTGTTTTTTGACATGATTTGGTTTCCCCTTTATTTGGCTATTCCTTTAGGCTAGTTCCTCCTGTTGCTGATTTGCATTGTTGTTTTTCATCTCTTCCTCATGGAATATTTTGCTGAGAATGTTCTGTAATGCCGGCTTTCTTTTTGTAAATTCCTTTAGCTTTTGTTTATCATGGAAGGATCTTATTTCGTCGTCAAATCTGAAAGTAAGTTTTGCTGGGTATAAGATTCTTGGTTGGCATCCATTTTCTTTCAGGGCTTGGTAAATGTTGTTCCAGGCCATTCTACCTTTTAGGGTCTGGATTGAAAAATCTGCTGATATTCTTATTGGTTTCCCCCTGAATGTAATTTGATTTTTTTCTCTCATGGCCTTTAAAATTCTGTCTTTATTTTGTATGTTAGGTATTTTCATAATAATGTGCCTTGGTGTGGGTCTGTTGTAATTTTGTATATTTGGAGTCCTATAAGCCTCTTGTACTTGGTTTTCCATTTCATTCTTCAGATTTGGGAAATTTTCTGATATTATTTCATTGAATAGATTGTTCATTCCTTTGGTTTGTTTCTCTACGCCTTCCTCAATCCCAATAATTCTTAAATTTGGCCTTTTCTTGATATCCCATAATTCTTGTAGATTCTGTTCATGATTTCTTACCATCTTTTCTGTTTGGTCAACTTTGTTTTCAAGATTAAATATTTTGTCTTCAAGGTCTGAGGTTCTGTCTTCCAGGTGTTCTATCCTATTGGTTATGCTTTCTATGGAGTTTTTAACTTGGTTTATTGTTTCCTTCATTTCAAGGATTTCTGTTTGTTTTTTTTTCAATATCTCTAACTCTTTATTGAAATGATCTCTTGCTTCCCTTTAACTGTTGGTTGGTGTGATCATTTAATGCCTGCATTTGCTCTTTCATCTCCTCCTTCAATCCTGCATTTGCTCTTTCATTTCCTCATTTGCTTCCCTGATTGTTTTAATTATGTACATTCTGAACTCCCTTTCTGACATTTCTTCTGCTGTGCTGTCATTGGGTTTTATTGATATAGTATCTAGGTTTGTTTGGGACATTTTCTTCCCTTGTTTTCTCATATTGGTCAGATGTCAGTGGGACTTTGTGATATTGCAGAATTCTTCTATTGGCTTATAGTGTCCCTGGAGATTTCCAGTGTATCATCTTCCTGCCTTCAGTAGCCTGAAGTCTTGGAGTAACTTGATAGTGCAGTGCTTCCAAGGAAAGCTGCCCCTAGCCCACTACTGGTTCCAGGACTTGGAGCTGGCTCTGTGTGGAAAGGCTCTCACTGGGGAGCCTGCTCTGAGAAGCTAGCCTGGAAAGGTGCTTCCCGCCGGAGTGGGCCGGGCTGCGGGCTGTTTAGGGAAATCCGTGGCTGCCCTGTCCTGGTCCCTAAGCAACCTGCATGCAGGAACTCGCTGCCCTGTTTCAGGGACTTGAAGCTTGGTTCTGTGCAGAAAGGCTCTCACCGGGGGGCCTGCTCTGAGATGCTGGAGAATCTGGCCCTGTGGGAGGAGCCCACCATCGGAGTGCACAGAGCTGCCTGGGGTAGACTCTAGCTGCCCTACCCTAATAAGCCACCTGAATCCAGGCCTGCCACCCGGGCAGCGCTTCACTGGGTGGGGGAGACTCAACCCGTGGCTCTATTTTAGTCCAAGTCTCTCAATGCCTCCCCTTCTTGAATCCTGGGTTCTGGAGCGACTGGAGATGTAGTCACCCTATAGTCCACCATCTTGGATCGCCCTGTGGAAAAAGCCTGAGGCCGGGGGGACTGGGGGGCCGGTCCGCCTGGAGAGGTCTCTGGCTGCCTTGCCCTGGTCCCAGAGGCTGCTTGCGGGCTGGAGTTCTCCCCTGGCTTGGGACTTGTGGCTGGCTCTGTGTAGAAAGGCTCTCACTGGGGGGGTCTGCTCCGAGAAGCTAGCCTGGAAAGGTGCTTCCCGCCAGAGCGGGACGGTCTGCGGGCTGTTTGGGGAAGTCGCTGGCTGCCCTGTCCTGGTCCCTGAAGCAACCTGTGGGCAGGAACTCCAGCAATTGTATGAGTTGGTATGAGTTTATTCATGTTTCCTATGTTTGGAATTTGTCATGCTTCTTAGATCAGTAGGTTTATAGTTTCATCCAATTTGGAAAATTTAGGACCTTCATTTTTTTTTTCAAATATTTTTCTCTCCCTTCTCTTTTTCTGGAAGTCCAGTTACATATAGTTTAGACTGATAAATATTGTCCCCCCAGTGTATGAAGCTTGTTTGGTGTCACTTAGGCTTCTTGCTGCCTGTGGTTTCTTTTGGATAGTTTCTATTACTGTCTGGAAATACACTGATCTTTTCGTCTGTAGCACCTCATCCACTCTTAGTTCTTCCCAGTCTCTTTTCATTTCAGATATAGCATTCTCATCTTTAGAAGTTCCTTTTGGGTCTTAAGTATGAATATATATCTTCCATTTCTCAACACACTTATTTTCTTCTACCTTCTTGAACATACGGAGTACATTTATAATAGATGCTTTTCTCCTACTTCCTTATCTTTGGAGATTGTTGTATTCCTTTAAACAAACTTGAAAACTTTCCTGGCATGCAGATAGTCCGATGCTTTCAAGTTTTACTCTTAAGCTTTTTTTCCGGTGTATTCAAGGACTAAGGCAACACTCTCTGAAGGCTTCCACTCAATGTGTTCTGTATAGAGGGACTTACCAGTATATCTGGTGGGAACTTGACCTATCCCCAGTCTTGCTAGAGCTCTAGTCATTGATCCTATTCTGCTCTGATGGTTGTTTTCATGATTTCAGAGAAACACGTGCACTAATCAATACTCAGTCAGCCTCAAGAGGACCCCTCTGCAATATGTGCTTGTGTGCTGAAGTTCTCCTGCACCCTACCCTCTCTCTCTCCCCTACATCTCCATCTTCTCTTTCTCCCTCTCTGCAACTCATTCTTTTATGGTACTCTGACCTACAAATACTTGCCATCTTAGCCTCTCAAACCCCAGACTCTACCTTCCCACTTGACTGAGTGTCAGGTTCTACTTGGGTTATGCTCCCTGTACTGTGGCTCAGAAACTGCCTCCATACTGGTATAGCCAGAGAGTTAATCTTGTTCATTTTCCTTCTCTCAGGAAGATGTCTCTGTACTGCCTATTATCCAATGTCTGAGAACTATTATTTCATGTATATTTTATCCAGTTTTTAGTTAAAGTGAGAAGGTAAATCTTGTCCATTTATTCCTTCTTATCAGAAAACTGTCTATGAAGCTTTTTGTGTGTGTGTGTGCTAAAAAGTCTTTAAGAAAAAAAATTTAGTTAACAAAAAATTTAATAAGTTTCACTTAGCAAAGTACACCCAAAAGGAAATCACAATACAAAAAAGCTTTAAGTCAAGGCCTCACCAATTCCTACAGCATTAATATTGTGTCTCAGTTCTCTTTTTAAAAAGCTTAATCTTACCTAAAAATTTTAAATGAAGAAGGAAAAAAATAGAACAAACATGAGAAATGTTTCTCTTGGAATTAGGGATCTAGCACCTTTGAGTTCTCCAAAACAGTGCATCTCCCCAGTGTGTTCACTGGTGTTGTGTAAAAAATCCACATTTAACATACTTAAAACTACTTTAACTCAGATAACATCACTCTGAAGTATACTACCAAAATGTTAAGTAAGAAAAGTAGAAGAAAATAGTTTGTAGTTTACTTATCACATGCTAGAAGAAAAGTTTGCATGAGAAAACACTGAAGAGGTAATTTTTTAATCCAGATTTCACAAACTCATGGTGCAAAATGGGTCCCACTGCTTCCTCTAGTTTTAAATTGCTTTCACTGCTTGTTGGCTGCCTGTGAAAACTTGATTGAAATAACTCAAATGTTACTACAAAACTAGTCATATCCACCCATGCTATTCTGACCGCTATAGCCAGCCCCATAACAGCCACTTACCGACACCCCCATGCCTTGCATCACCCGGCTGCTATAAGCCCCATTGCTGGCCCCTGTTGTTGGATTCAGGAAGAGTTCTATATATCTGTGCTGCATGTTGGCCCTGTCTTTTGACGTAGCTGTCACAGCTTCTTCATGGGTGGCAAACACAACATCTGCTTCGCCCATCATTCTACCGTCAAGTTCAATCTCAATATGGACTCTCACAGGGTTAAGTGGAGAGAAGCTGTAAATGTTCTCGGTTGCTTTGTAGGACAGACCCCTCATGTGGACACAGTGGCTAGTGGTGCTCTCCACTGTGAATTCCCCATCTCCATATCTATGGTCATACCTTCCTGAGAGACAGTAACTGGTCGGTGGTAAAGCCGCAGCCATCACTCAGGCTGCTGTACTCCTCAGAGCCCCCATAGCCTGCACTGAAGGCACCAGACCTCATTCTCTCCAGGCCCACCTGCTTCACGGTGCCAATGTAGCTCTGGGCTGTGCCTGGCCGGTCATAGGGCCTTGGCGCTGCACAGACATGAACTTCAGAGGCGGATCAGAGTATGACCTAACGTCCTCCTGACTGCTCTTAAACACTTCCGTATACCTATGCCCTACTCTCTCCTTGTGCTTCCCTAGTGCCTTTTCAGCTAATTCCTGTGAGGCAAACTGCACGAGGGCCTCCCCTGTAATCTTACCTTTGGGGTCCACAGGCAATGTGATCCCATTTGGCACAATTTCCAACCCTGAGAAGAACTGAACAATTTCTTCCTTTGTGCATCCAAACGGGAGTCCCCAAAGCAACACGAAGATGTCATTGGCAGTATCGGCGCTGTTTGGACCACTGTGCTTCAATACCCAATCCATCTCGCGTCTGTGTGACTTGAACACCTCGATGTACTGGTGTCCCATGCTTTCCCTGTCTTTTTTCAGGGCCATTTTTACAACATCTTCTGACTCAAGTTCAGCAAAAGCCTCACCACTCTGCCTGCCTTCTCTAGGGTAAATGAAACGGACACCTGCAACCCCATCGTGAGTCGTGCAGTCAGAGAGAAAGTTCTGCACATCCTCAATTGAGCAGGACCAGGGCAGGCCACAAAACCTTCACCTCCCTCAGGGCCCAGCATCATGGACACCTGTCAAGGTAAATGTCAGACAAGCTTGGGCACAGGTTTCTGTGACTCAAGGAACAATGGATGCCTTCAGTGGAAGACACTCAAAGTGCGTAACAAATTGTCCACTGAGGAAGATAGGGCTGATTTCTTCTTTCATCAAGCAAGCACAGCTCCAGGCCAGAGAACCCCAAATTCCATCCGATGCTTAAAAACTCAGAAGGTTCTGGGGAAAGTCCAGGTGCATCTTTGGTTCTTAACCTGAAAAGGAAGTTCAAGTTGCTGGAGCAAATGCCTTCTATGAGAGTCGGAACCCCAGGGGCGAGGCCCTGTTTTGGCAGGAAGCAAGGCCAAGATCCAGTGACAAAGGTCTCTATGAAGCTTTAATTTGCATTTCTCTAGTGCTGAGATCTTGATCAAAGGGTATGTACCTTTCAAATTTCGAGAGATTCTGTGTATTGACTCTGCAATAAATATTGTTATAAATCCAAGAGTTTTGGGGAGTGATTATTTCCTGTAATCATGCCAATACTGATTGCCATCTAGAATCTAGATGATAATGGAAACACTAGACAGTGATCAGAATAGGAAATATAAATTCCCTTAAACCCATGAAAACATGCTCAATCGAATGTAGAATATAGAGACCCAGAGCAGAAAGTAGAAAAACAACTTAGTAAAAAGAAAGACTAAGCAAAAAGGATCAAAAATTATGTATCAAACAATAGGTTATTAATCAAAGAAAATATTGCATTCATAAAACAAAAATAGGTTACTATTTTTAAAGGGGACTTTCAGAGAATAAATAGAATGCTTTCAAATTAAAACTGTGATTCCAAAAGCAAAAAAAAAAGGACAGTAGGTGTTGAAGAAATTTCCTGTAAGTTGCCACACACCCATACACAGCAACAGACAGGAAAAATAGGGGAAAGAAGATGAGAGCCAATCCAGAAAGCCCACAGCTTAAGTAGTAGGAATTCCAAAAACAGAGAAAACAAAGAGGAAGTAATTATAAATGAAATAATTTAGAAAAATTCAAACTGATATTGAAAGGATCCACTAACTGCTGGTACAAAGGACGAGAATAAACCCAGAGAGATGCATATTATAGTGAATTTTCAAAATATTAGGGAAAAAGAGAAGATTCTCTAATTTCCAGAGAGAAAAGGAAGAGGAGGAAAAAGTGATGGTTGTAAGAACATGAAATTAAAAGAACTTTGAACATCTTCAGAGCTACACTAGAATCTAGATGATAGTGGAAAAGTGGCTTCATTGATGCCCAGCCCAGAATTCTATATTCAATGAATCAAACAAGCAAGAAGAAGGAATATAGGCATTTTCAGACATTCACAGTCTCAAAAAAAAAAAAAAAAAAATCTATCTCTACTAACCTGTCATTAAGGCACACCAATGAATATGTTCCACCAAAATAAGGAAGTAAGTCAAGAAAGAGGAGAATGGAATCCCCTGAAAGAAGTGAAGGAAGATTTGAAGACCACAGCTATACAAGTATAGAAGAGCCCTACTTGAAAGACTGTCATTGAGGATATCACTAGTGAGATCCTTCCACCTTTTTTGCCATCATCTTGCCTAAGGACTGGAGGATCAAGTAGAGTCCAGTCCAGATTTTCATAGGCACCTAGTTTATTTAATGTGCAGACATTTCTCCTCACAGCCTGACTTGGTTCAGCTGAGAAAAACCCTTTCTCTCTGGTGAAACATTTTGCTTTGACCTATGCCTGAAAGTTCGCTATACCTAGTGAGCTCATATGCAGAAAATACAGGGCAGCCTTTCCCCCATTCCTACTGAGCAACCAGCACCTGGCTTCTCTGCACACCTGCTAGACTCCCCCACTATGACAAACCCCGTTTCTTGGTATTCATGACCATGTCCCTGACTCCCCCAAAATGGATCTTGAAAACTTTGAGAAAAGCTGGGGAAAGGCTCTGACCTGTGACTCAGTACCAGCTAGGTTTTCTTGGAAGTTTCCATCTAATAGTGGTTTAGATTGCCTCTTCCTTACCTGCTAGGTTTCTGCTTACTACTCAGCTTTTTAAAATTAAACAATATGTTGTTAAAGGATACATGTGTAGGTGATACAGCTGCACAGAATATCACAGTAAGCAGAACTGGTAAAGCATTTGCTCTTGAAGGAAGAATAAAAGGGGGATGCAATCAGGAAGGGATGCAGAGATGTTTCTGAAGTGTGGCAATATTTTGGCCTGATTAGCATATACATAACTTTTCATTTTCTGACTATTCTTTAAGATGTACATTTGTACATTTCATATACTCTTCTATGTGTGATATACTTAACAATAAAAAAGAAGAAACAGCAACATAATATTTTCATAACTGGAAGAGTAGGCCATAAAATTGAAAGCATGCTATGATTTCAACCGTGTGCATCATATGACTAAAGGAGAGGAAAAAAATGGAAGGCAGTAATACCTAAGTGAGAACCGTGAATCATAGTGGAAAGGTTATGCATGATTTCCCACAAACCCCACAGTTTCTAAGTGTTACAAATGCATTATCCCATTTAGATCTTTTGGATTCTTTTCAATCCTCATGTGACAAATAGGGAAGTGGAGGCCCAGGTAGTTCAACAAGGTTTGTTCCTAATCTTACAGTCAAGAGCAGCAGGCCAGGAACTCAAACCTCGGTCATCTAATTTTAGCTCTGCCCTGCATTCTGTCCTCTCTGCCATACAATCTCTCTACAGTGTGCCACTGCTTACCTTATTCAAGAGATGACTTCATTAAGCCTCAGCTTCTTCATCTGTACAGCAAAAATGACAAAAGGGCTTCACTTACAGTTATCAGGATTAAGGGAAACAAAGCACTGTAGAGCACTTAGCATAGTACCTAGCACATAGTAAGCACTCAATAACTCTTCAGTATTGGTAATAGTGATGTTAAAAATTAAGTGGTTCAAATATTCAACTAGGCATTAGGGTACAAGTATGAATGTGAGCTTACTGTCCAATGGGAAATATTTCAAGAACCTCTAAACAATAATGGAAACCAAAGAAGAGAAACATTTGGATTGGGACTGGCTAGGTGAAGACAGATGAGAAAGGTTTCCTTGAGATGTTACATCCTTTGGAAAAGATATCTGAGATGACCATGCTTGTACCTTTACCCACACCTAAGAAAAGGAAAAGCAACCACAATGAGAGAAAAGGCAAAGATGTTCCTATATCTAGAATTTAATGTGACTAATGCTAAAATGGTCTACAGAGACTGTTAAAACAAATCAAAGGAATAGAGACAAAAGATCATTTTGGACAATTAAAAGATAACTAGGGGGCTGGGAGTATAGCTTAGTGATATAGCACATACTTAGCGTGCATAAAGCCCTGGGCTCAATCACCAGCACCAAACAAAAAACAAGATAACCAGTATCAGAAAAACTTGAGTATGATTGAGAATTACATGATATCAAGGAATTGTGTGTACTATGGTGATAGATACAGATATAGATATATTTAATGTCTTTCTCCGGTAACATACAGTTCAATCTTTATAGTTACTAGGCATTAGGGTAACTAGTAACTATGAGTGATGATTTTTTTAAAGTATTATAAAGCAATCACCAGAAATTCAGTTTGAAGGATACTTTTATTTCTACTTTTAGATATTTTTGACATTTCCCATAATAAAAAAATTTAATTAAAAGAGTCAGCACACCCGTAATCCCAGTGACTTGGGAAGCTGAGGCAGGATGATCACAAATTCAAGACCAGCTTCAGCAACTTAGCAAAGCCCTAAGCAACTTAGCAAGACCTTGTCTCAAAGTAAAAATTAAAAGGTCTGGTGATGCTCAGTGGTACAGCACCTCTGGATTCAAACCACAGTACCAAAGAGGGGGTGAAAAAGAGTCACTAGCTACCTTGAAGGAAACCATTTCAGAACAACATGAATGGTAGAAGACAGATTGCAAAGGTCAAGAAGACATGGGTGATGAAATATGGTGATGAGTATAGCTGGACTCCCGAGTTCTGGCCACAGTTCAGTGAGAACTGTGAAAAAAGTTGAGAAAAAGGAGAAAAGGTTGAGAAAAGGGAGAGAGAGATAAAAACATAGACACATAAAGAAATGAATGTTTGGGTTAATTCTAAAGGAAATCTAAACACATTTGTAGGTCTAAAGGAAGAAGCCAGAAGAAGTAAAGAGAAGGATGATAGATTAAAAGCTCTGACAACAGGCATGGATCCTAAGAGAAGAGATGACTCAGCCATCGGTGAAAGTAAAGGAAATTGCTTTCAAACCCTCATTAGCTGGAGCAAAATCTGCAGCTCTCCTGCAAACCTAGGGCCCTACTGGTTTCAGAAGGGCATCACCATTATGATTGGGATGGAAGGCTTGATGTTGAAAGGCATAGGAAACCAACAAAAAGGAGGGAAACATCATGGGCAAAGGAACTAGTACAAACAGCAAGCAGTGTTAGCTACTCAATGAAGACCATGGCATAGTGTGGATTGCATCCTTTACCCACAGCCCTACTTCTCCAATATTAAGTCCTATCAGAGTGAGTTCCAGCATGTGGCCTACTCACAGAATCAGGCCTCAAGTTTAGGAAAGGCCTAAAGGTCTGATAATCAGGTTGGAGGTAGTAATCTAAAGGGTTAACATGGGCTCAGCCTAAGGTAAACCCTCAGCTTACCGGAGGCTGCATGGGGGACTGGAAGTGTCAGTGTCTGGCTCAGACAAGCCCTAAGACCCAGATCCCATAAGCCCTGCATCTCTAGGGTCAGTCTAAACTTGGGCCAACATTTTTGGTGTGAAATGACAGCAAGTTTTTTAAATGGCTACTTTCTGAGAGTATCCATGTGTTCTTATACTAAATTTGCTAATGTAGGAATTTTGGCTCACCACTTCTCTGAATATACGTTTTCACAGTTACTCCTAATTTGGGATATGGTGGGAGAAAATTAGTTCAAAATAATTATCCTAAGGGAAAAAAATATCAAAGAGAGGAATAAAATGATCTCTTTTGTATGCAAGCCAAAAAAGAAAAACCAAAACCTCTTACTTTTTCCCCTACATTCATCCAAAGAGGTATCTGAATCAGTGGTCCTTTGAGAATCAACAATAATCCCCAATTGTTAAAGAACTAGAATTCACTAGAACAAATCATTTTCTTTTTAACAATGCCAGCCAAGTAACCGAGAACTATCTGTCGCACTATTTAGTTGCCTTAATGGGACATCATTAAAATTCCCTTTTCCATTCACTACTTGAGATGCAAAGCTCAGAAATGGTCCACTAGGTGTGAGTACCGACATTCTAATTAGCGTCATCCTAACCAGGGTTTCTGCCTGCTGATAAGCTAAATCATGTGAAATGCATGAATAACGAAACAGAGTGGCAAGTGTTTCAGAACTGCTTTCTGAGCTGAATCCATATTCTGCCTCTAATTAGAGCGACAGAGATTTTCTCTATAAAATCTCACATTTCTAACCGTCCCTCCATCTGCTATCGACTCTTCCTCACCCACAGTACCCTCAGCGATACGCATTCCTCTGTGTGTTTTTTAATTCCCTTGAATACCATCCATTTCCCCTCACCAGGAATTCTCACTGACAATACCTGGAGAGCAGTTATTCTCAGAGAACAGCTTGCCCAGTGCCAGGCTTCATTTGTCTTTCCCCACTATCATTTATCACAGGAAGGTGGCCTACAGAGGAAATCCCCACTGAAAATCTGTATGGTCTCCTGTATGCAATCTGATGTCAGCCCTGAGCATAAGAATGATTTTGCACCCTGCATCAGGATGCACCAGTATAGAAATTAAAAAACAAAACCAAACGAAAAAACCACCAGCTTGCCAAAGGTTCTCTTTTTGTAAAGTAACTTTTAATTGCCTTAATATGAGAATACAACATGAGAATGTCAGGTTCCTAAACTGAGGTGTATTCTTACACCCATTTCCTCACCCTTTCCCACAATCTCTCCACCCTGTTGAACATGACATTATAGTAGGATCCATTTATAAATAACTCAGGTACATCCATTCATTCATTCATTCAGCAAACACATGTAAGACCTGCTACATATTGGGCACAATGATTTTTTTTTTTTTTTAATGTTTGGTTTTTGTTGTAGGTGGACACAATATCCTTTATTTTATTTATATGTGGTGCTAAGGATTGAACCTAGGGTCTCACACATGCTAGGCTAGCACTCTACCACTGAGACACAACCCTAGCCCAACAGACACGATGATTTTAAGTAAATCCTAATCACTGGAGAAAAAAATTCTCTTCTCCCTCCTCCTCCTCCTCCTCCCCTCCCCCTCCTCCTGTTCCTCTTCCTTCCTTCCTTCTCTTTCTCTCTCTCTCTCTCTCTCTCTCTCTCTCTCTCTCTCTCTCTCTCTCTCTCTCTCTCTCTCTCTCTCTCTAGTGCTGGAGATTAAACTCAGGGTTTTACTCATGCAAAACAGGCACTCTACCACTGAGTTACCTGTCTAGCCCTGAAGAAAAAGAATTTTGATGCTGAAAAAGAGCAACTTAGTGAAACCCTGTCCCAAAACAAAAAATAAAAAAAGGACTGGACATGTGGCTTGGTAGTTGAGTACCTCATTACCAAAAAAAAAAAAAACAGAAAAAGAGTTATACACCATACTAACACAAACATTGATTACCAATTCTCAATCTTTAGGATCAATCTATGCATACAGTTTGAATTACACTAAAAGCACAGAGTGGGTCCAGTGCAGTGGCACGACCTTATAATCCCAGCAACTCTGGAGGCTGAGACAAGAGGATGGCAAGTTCAAGGCCAGCCTCAGCAATTTAGTGAGGCCCTAAGCAATTTAGTAAGACGCTGTCTTGATAAACAAACAAACAAATAAAAACAGGGCTAGGGATGTAGCTCGGTGGTGAGGTGCCCTTGGGTTAAATCCCCAGTGCCAAAGGAAAAAAAAAAAAAAAAGCACAGAGCTGCCTTTTAGTAAAAGTGACAGTGAGATGAGAAAGCACAGGTGAGAATGCTGGGAACGGAAGGGATGGAGGGACTGCTTAGGGAAAGGGCTGGGGACTCAAGGTACTTAGAGTTAAGAGAAAAGAATAAATAGAGGCGTGAGTGTACTAAAGCCGCAGAGTTAATGACGGTGGATGTTATTGACGCCTGACCTATTGCTACCTCTTCTCCACCCTTCCCACTGCTTGACAGTAAAGCCCAGATTTTATTCATGTGTTCACATTATTCTTTGGGATTGTGAGCTCAGAATGATTAGGAATAAATCACCATGAATCAAATTGTGACAGTTCCACACCCTTGTTATAAGTAGTTGGGTATTCAGCTGGTTTTTCAGAGACAGGAGAAAGAATCGGCATTGGCTTTGTAGAGGAGATTGAAACAACCTCCTTGAGACATTATGTGAGTTAATTGATTTTACAGCTAACTTATCTTGGAACATCATTTTTTCCTCAGTACTAAGGACTGAATTAAGAGCCTCATGCATGCTAGGCAAATGCTCTTCCAAGGAACTACATCCCAAGTCCTCCCCTCTCCCGCTTTTTAAATATTTTATTTTTGAGACAAGGTCTACACTAAGTTGTCCAGGCTGGCCTCAAACTTGCCATCCTCCTGCCTCAGCTTCTCAAGTAGCTGGGATGACACGTGTGTACCAGTGTGCCTGGCATCTTAGGACATCTATTGTAAGAAAATACATTTTAATTTTACTATTTAAATAATGAAATTATTTCTACAACTAGCAATAAATACAGCCTAACATACGATGAACAGTTAAAAATGGTGAGCCAACTATACGAAAGGAAGGAGATAAAAGTGGAGAGGAAAGATAAATGAAGCACATTCTCATGCAGAGTAGTGGAAGGTCAGTAAACGATATACACGTAATTGATTTTAAAAGGAAAAAAGTGGTAGTCTAAGAAGACTGTTTAGAGAGATTGAGGTAGTGATTGGACACATGAGTTAAAAATGGGACCAGGGCTGGGGTTGTGGCTCAGTGGTAGAGTGCTTGCCTGGCATGTGTGAGACACTGGGTTCAATTCTCAGGATCACATATAAATAAATAAATAGATAAATAAACAAACAAATTAATTAATTAATTAATTAAAGGTCCACTGACAACTGAAAAAATACATATATTAAAAAAATGGCACCAAAGTTGAGGAAGGAGAGGTGGGTAAATATTGCTTTTTATTAGAAGTGTTTGTACTATTTTGTTTATAAATAATGTGCATGTATTATTTTGAAAAAAGTTTTTAAAATCTGTATTAAAAATAAATTTAAAACTAGACATTAATCTCCTCTTTTGGAGGCAACTGGAGAGAAAATAGGAATTTATCCCTGAGACAAATCAGCAAGTTAATACAAGTGCTTTTCACCCAAGAAGATTCCAAGGGCTTCCATGTTTTTCCTTGTAAAATTACTATAGTAGTTTTCTGTTTGCACAGAAGTGAATTAGGCTTTTGGCAGTGAAAGTGTTTAAAACAGGGGGAGATAAGGGAACTTGGAGTATAAAGAAGGAGAAAACCCCCAGCTACAGTTCTCTTTCTCCAAACAATGTAGATAACAGACTCTCGGGTTTCCTGTTGTTAAAACAACCAGTTACACAAGATGTGTAACTAACTAATCATGCTAAATTTCTCCCACATCAATTTTCTCCAAAATAATCTCATTCTTAAAAATACAAGAGAAAATTGCCTGGGTTATCCTGACATTCTCCTCAGGGATAGGAACCAAGGCCACACTTCAGACTGGATCTCCAACACCTCTTTGACATGGAGGACTAAAAGGTACTAATGGTCTAACTACAGTACATTTGAGTTCTCCATGTCAAAGAGGACTCTCTCTCTCTCTCTCACACACACACACACACACACATACACATGTGTATTTTACATATATATAATATATATGCTTATATGTGTAACATATATATGTATGTTTTTAAGGAAGTTAAAACAAATCCTAACCTGAATTAAGTAATGTCTTCTTATATATCATAATATTAAAAATGTATTGACCTAGCCATGTGTCTTTCTTAGATTATATCCTACAGAAAAACTGTATATACAGTGTTGTCAATCACAGTATCTTTTATCATGGGAAAAAAAAAAAATCTAGAGACAACCTAAAAGTCAAACAGCAGGAGCCTGAAATAAACCATTATGTAATCATACTATGGAATATCATACAGCTACCAAAATAAAAATTAAAAACTAGATAGGACTCCACAAACTGACATAGAAAGATATCTATGATATAATATTATATTTTAAAAAGCAAGTTACAGAAATATGTGCATAATATTCAATTTTTCAAAAAAAAAGCACATGTATTTCATTTAAATGGGAAAAGATATGAAAGGGTTTATATCAGACTGTTAATGGAGATCATATCAGTGAACAGAACTGTACACTAGTGAATGTTTTGAATTGTTATTTCAACCATGCATTATTTTATATTGAGAAAAAAACAAAATTTGAGGGTGTGGGTGAAGGTTATTAAATCCCTTTCTAGGACCACACCTAATATCCAGTTTAATTAACATATGCTCAGTTTTTCATTATGTTCAGCAGATAAGAACCTTCTCCTATAACTTCATCATAACAATTTCCATTTATCCAAATGATAAGGTGAACTTCCTCCAGTACCAGCACAGGCTTTTTAGGTCTGTTTTACAGATGCAAAAACAAAATAACTCAACCATTATCACATAATTCTGGTAAGCAGCTTGGCCAGGATTTCAAAATAGAGCTAATGGAAAAGTTTGTGTTCTTCCTAGCACTATACTGTATCTGTTAGGCATGGGCATCTATTTTAATCATTCACTTCATTATAAATTCAGTTACTTTTTTGTGTTTGTGTATGGTGCTCTGCAAGTGCTCTACCATTGATACCATTGAGCTACAATTCAAGCCCTTTTACTTTTTTTTTTTTTTTTTTTAGTTTCAGTTAAGGTTATACTATCTTTCCCAGGCTGGCCTCAAACTTGTGATCCTCCTGCCTCAGCCTCCTGAGTAGCTGGGATTACAGATGTATACCACCACATCTGGTCCTCAATTACTCTTCTAAATGGAAATAGTACATACAATGAGGATCTTAAACAACCTATCTTGTAGAATTGTTAAAAGAGACAACCCTCTTCTTCCATTCATATGCTCATCCCTAAAAAAAACTGCCATTCATGAGTCCCATGTCCACTGGTACTCAAAGTCATCATCTTTCAGCCTCATCGTCTACCTTCAATCTATTTTTCAAGAATTCTTGCAGTGAAGTCTGTGCACATTTTCCAGATCTTTCTAGACTTGACATCTTCTGTGTTGAAGAGTACCTCACAGCTTCTAAGAACTAGGGTCCCATTCACAATCCTGAAGGTGTGGCACTATTTTGTACATTATGGACTCACAGTATTATGACCAAAAGTATTATGGACAAACAGTCCTTTGACTCTAACACCTTTTTCACCTCTACCTGCACATGGTTTGTCATTCCTGGCCTTAAATTTGTGATATTTGTCAACAACTCTGTGGGAGGGACAGTGATCAAAAAATTTTAGAGAAAAATGCTCATTATAGCCAGGGAAGAACACTCAGTCAGGTTTAGAAAATCCAAAGCACAGTGTATGAGAAACAGAAAGTACCATAGACATTAGAGAGGAGGTAGCTCTGTCTCCTAACAGATACCCTGAGACGTGACTGGATTTATTACAGCTGCTAGATTCTCACATGGCTTCAGTGACCAGAAATGCTTTTCATCCCATCTCTGGCAGGTCCAAAGATCAGACTCCCCAGGGACTTAGCACTTCATAATAATGATTCATTATTTATTCCAGCCCCAGGACATTTCAAATGAGTGTTTCAAACTACTGCTGGTTATTATATTGGATTTAACTCTACTGATGCATTTATTGACACCACAGGAACCATCAAAATGCAGTGGTCTCCATAGTGCTTTGAAAGCTGCATCTTTATTTGATTTTCTTTCATGAAGCATGAAACTTAGGCTAGAAAATCTTTTCTACAATAATTAATCAAAATAAATATATTTGTGAAATGAATAAATATTTTAACAAATTAGTAGAATAAAACCTGCTGATGAAGTTTAAAGAATTCATTCTTTATTTAAGGAGCTTTCCAAAACATTTCCAAGACTGTGCCAAATTAACTATGAGGGTAGGAGCTGCATCTGGCATTGCCTGGCATACTGAGGCACTCCCTATATAGCTGCTGAGGAAGTGAATGAATGACAGGAAAACATATTGCTATCATTCTTTCACCTGTTGATAGCATACAAGTACTGTGGAATAGAAATTGGAAACATATCTATTCATATTTTTTTTAATCTTCCTTTAATCTTTCTCTCTGGCTCACTGCTGAGTCGGTGTCCATATACCCCACCAAAAAAAATAAATAAATAAATAAAAAAGATATGCAATCCATCAGAGAGAAAATTCAGTAGCTATTTCCAAGACATTTCCAGAAAACTAAACTCTTCATGATCAAAAGAAGAAAAGAAAAAGCAAAAAAAAGAAAAGAAAGAAGAAAGACTCTCAATATAGATGCAGTTAATTGGACAGGGTTCTTTAAACTCTGGGAGTAAATCTCACTTGAACTCAACTGCAAGTCTTTGCAGTTGCATTTGCTTGACCCCATAAAAAAGGCTTAGAAAAATGAAGGGGCTGGTGATATATGTGATCAATCATATACCTCAGGTTATATTATATAATTACTAAGGTTATATCACAAAATACAGCAATTAAATTATATCCTATATTACAGCAATTAAGTTATGAGATATGAAAATCTACTAGTACTAATTGGCTTGGCAATTTTCTTACTCTGATGTAGAGCATTTGTTTATGGAATTTCAGGAATATTCCAAATCTATCTTTCCTAAAAGGCACTGAAGACACAAATGGTGGCTGAGCCGTAAGCTTCTGTACATGGGGGAGGCCTGGGAGGAAGGGATCAGGTCTGGGAGGGTGAAGGGTACTCCTCTTTACTTAATTTTCACTTCCATACTTTTACCATAGTGCTCTTTCTAAGATACAAGTCTAGATTGGGTCACTCCCAAGTGGCTCCCAATGGTTCCCACTGCCCTCAAGATTATTCTTAACATGATGTCTAACTCTTTTCAGGATTGGGCACAAAACTTCTCCATCTTGATTCTAATCAAGTTATAGTACAGTAATAGTAATAATAGTTACTATTACTCATTTTAAGTGGCAGAAGAGTTAATAATAATTGCTGGAAAATAATACATTATATTAAGTCTTGTTCTCCATGGAGGCTAAGAGATGCTTAAAAACAGTTGATGCTAAAAAACAAAACAAAACAAAAAAAGGTTGATGCTTACTGACTGAATCAAAGCACAAAGAAATGAATAAATAAGACATTATCCTTATAAGATTCTGCCCAATTATGATAAAAAATTTTGCTAGTTCATATTCATAGGAGAAAAAGTTAATATATATGCATCAGTATTGACACTAATAAAATATCTATCTATCTATCTATCTATCTAGCCATGTGAAAGTCCAACAAAATCAAGCATTGTATATATATGGTTGCTCTCTTCAGTGGGAGCTGTTGAATCCAAAAAAGTGACAGATTTACTTGTGTTTGCTTTTTATCCTCAAGGCTAATTTTTATCACTCTAAAAGCCCCTGGTGCCAACTAAGCAAACCATTTGATTGAAAATAAAATAGTAATCTGGTCATCTACTAACCAGGGAATTAATTAGAATCTCAATTCACTTCCTAAGTACCATTTTAGTCTAAAAAAATTGACTAAAGAAAGCATATATTATTAATATTAATGCATCATGCAGGCCACAAATTACAGGCCACTGAAAACTGGGAAACAAACTATCACTTAAAAGTGTCCTGGATAGCTATCACTAGTGAAAAAATTAATTCACCTTTATAGTTACATCAATGGAGTAGTTCTGCACAGAATGACTGATTCCTTTACACAAATGTGAAATCTGTAAAGAACCATTTCCTTGTAAAATCTCCCTTTCTCCCCAATATAACCAGAAGCCTTAGTCAATAATACCACCATCTATGCATTGATCAGATAAAAACTTAGCAGTCATCCCTGATTCTCTCTTTCATATTCTATATCCAGTCCATTTATAAGTCCTGACAGCTCTGACTACAATAAAATATCTCTGAACTATGTCTCGCCCTCACTGTTATCACCCTAATTTAAGTCAACCAACAAGTCCCCTGTCATCACACTTGCCCCAATTTGTCCATCTTCTTCACAGCAGACAAATTAACTTTCCTAATTACATCAGATCTCATCCAATCCCTGCATAAAACACTCAATGACATTTAACTGCAACGTGAAGAAATTCAGACTCCTCCCCATGGCTTATAAAGTCTTCAGTGTCCCAGCCTCTGCCTTCCTCTATAGTCCTTCTCCCTCATCTCCCTTGTGCACAAGCACATCCCAATTGTTTGGTCTTGTTTCTATCAAAAATGCTAAGCTCATACCCTACCCCCCTAGAATTGTCAAAGGGCTGCTCCCCCGCCACAGCATTTAGACCTGAACTCAGAGGTCACTCCTTAAGTCATCTCTTAACATGTCACCCCATTTATCATATTCATGGTTGCAATTTTATTATCTGCCACCTTCCACTAAAGCGGAAGCTCCTTAAGGGCAAGGATTCAGCTGATGGATCTTCGGCTCTATTCTCAGGACCAGAACAGTTCCTGGCACAACTCACACATCAGCAAACATCTGCCAAGTAGCTGAATTCTATCCCTCCAAAGGGTCTTCTTTAACAAATACTAGATGTGGATGTTCTGAGAATTAGTACACCTGGCACTGTTTTGAAAAACAAACAACTTATCTCTTTGAAAGTAATATTTCAAGCCACTATGTGATAAGATTTGTATCCCAAAGTAAAGAAATGACTTGTCATGGGCGGACACTATAGGTCATTCATCTTTCATTCCTACTGGATTAAGATCTAAAAGTCTGATTTCAACTTCCTGAGCTCTTCAAACTAAACAGGATGAGTTATTTCCTTTCTCCAGACAATTGATAAACAGAAATTTCTGGTCAATTCTCACTATCATTTGCTCTATCTTTCATCTTTGGAAACCTTTCTGCTTCACCATTGTGCAGCTACAGCTCCACTCTGTGGAAAAACAAGGAAGAGAGACAATACAAGGCAGGTAATGCTTCCTGTGAGACCACTGAGACGATTTGGGAAACTAAGTACAAGAAATTATCGTCTATAAAAAACACATGCACAACATATTCAAATGACAGAGTATTTTGTTCTCATTTAGATTGGATACAGTAATCTCTAACAATTAAATACCAATCAAAACCAGTAAGTATTTGATGGCTGACTTGCTCTCTTTCCCATCTTTCTACCTCTTACTTCCATAGCAGGCTTGAAACTGTTCAGCAATGTTCTCTCTTAGGTATTTTATCTCTGCCAGCAGACACTGTGACATGTACAAAAAAATCACAAACACAAAACACAAAGTCCATTCTAGTCAGACCCAGAAATGAGACAATTAAAAGCAAATGATTTCCTATAGCTAGATGCATAGAGATTCAGCCACTAGCAGAAGCAGTAATGTCTTTTCTGAAAAGAAAAATAATGTTTCACAAACTCGCATCCCTTAATCCTTGTCTAGGGACGAAAGTTCGTTCATAAGGCTGCCAATAGTTACAAGCAACACCAAGTCAAGACCTAATCAATGTCCAACTGGCTCAGTTTTCAGGAGATGGGATGCAGAAATGAGTAAATGATCTCTCCCAGAAAAGCCCAGAAATATCTGAGCATTTTTTAGGACTTAATACATTGCATAGTCTGATTCAACTCCCACCACCTCACCATCTAACATTTTTAAATCATGTTGGACCCAGTTTCAACACATAATGGATGGAAATATATTATTCCTTTCTTCCCTAGCTTCCATGAGTTGAATTTGAGCTTCTTTACATACTGGGTTTTTCAGTGCACTAACTCATTAGGAGACTTCAAGTCTTAGTGAAATTAGAAACTAAGCAAAGTTTATCTTTGGTGACCCAAGATAAACCCTTTATCTTCACTCTCCTCCATGTTTCTGTCTCTCTTTAGCCCTCAAGTTCTTTCCCTATCAAAACAGCCTCAAAGCAAGAGATTTGAATTCCTTAGCACTAAAATAAATGTCTGCTAGAAACTTCAAGGATGACCTTTGTCAAGGAGCTAGGAGAACAAACAGGAATCAGAGCTTTGAAACAGTATGTTTTCAAGAATAAGAGAAAGAATGGGGAGTCTACAGGGGCGTCTTTCTGAGCCTGTGACATTGGGCCACATAGCAGCTGCCTGCTTCGCCTACACTGTGGTGATCGGTTCTGTTACAAACTTCAAAAACAGATTTCTCCTTCAAGTAGCTCATAGTTTACAGATATGTAAACAATTTTTCATTCATGAAATAATTATAAAGATATTTAAAGGACAAATTAGAACAAAAAGGAAAAAAAAAAATCTTACAAAGAAGGCAATGCCTGCATGTGGTTTTTGAGAATGAATAAGAATTTGTGAGCAGACATAGTTAAAGGCCATTTTAAGCAAATGGGATAAAAATGAACAGGATAACGTGGAGTAAAAACCTCATGTTAGTAATATGGATTCTAATTCACCTCTCTTCCTCCTCCAGAAGATTCTGACCTTGGGTATTATGAACTCTGCTTACAACTACCAGCACTGTTTTAGAATATAGATATGTTCTTGGAAGTTGTGGCACATGCCTGTAATCCCAGCAACTCAGGAGGCTGAGCCATGAGGATCGCTAGCTCAACGCCAGCCTCTAAAACTTAGCAAGACCCTCAGCAATTAAGTAAGCCTCTATCTCAAAATAAAAAATAAAATGGGCTGGGGATGTAGCTCAGTGGTTAAGTGGTATCAGGGATTGAACCCTGGTACAAAAAAAAAAAAGAGTACAGATATATACTGAGAATATCATTGATGTGTACTCACAGTGTGGAAGTCAAGGGTGAGTAAGACAAAGCCCAATCTCAAAGCAATTTACAATATAATGGGTTTAGAAGGAAATGTATGCAAATGATGTAAGATCACTCAAAATGAAATTCAGGAAATCTCTGAGTCTGGACAGAGTCCTCATTGTGGCTGCCAGCAACTGTCCCTGAGTGGACCAGCCTTCATTCAGCCAATAATAGGTGGGTTGGAGCGAGGAGGCTCTGCAGCAAATGTTCATGGCTTCCCTCCAGCTGTAGCTGGACTGGCCTGCCTGGGCCTTGGGGTTGAGAGCGAGCCCACCAGGGAGCCTGGACCCTTGGGTCAGCCATCTAGCTTATCATTTTGGACAATTATGAATTAAGTAAATTTTTCTTAAGTCTGAAATTTTCTAACAGTTTGGGTAAATGCTCTCCAAATTCTCTGGTGCTGGGTCAACTACACTTTTCATGGAGAGATAATGTCTCATCCCTTTTCTTTTTACCTTTTAAGTAGTATGGGAAAGATCTGACCCAGTTGCTACATTTTCCCCCTTGAGTATGGAAGTGTAGAAGACCCATGTTAAGCGGGTTTTCTTTCCTCTTGAGAAAGTATCTTGAGTCCAGTCACATACCTTCAGATTCCCACCTAGATGATAGGAGCCCCTTCTGTGATATGAATGCATTAACACAGATGAAGCCGGTGTCAGTAAACACTGAATGTTTTACTATAGGGGAAACAAATATGAATAGGATATTTGGTCACTTAGAATCACAGAAACAAACTCAGAAAAGCCCGGTGCAAGGGTATACAACTGTAATTCCAGTGGTTAGGGAGGCTGAGGCCTCAGCAAAATGGAGGCACTAAGCAACACACTGAGACCCTGTTTCTAAAAGAATATACAAAAAAGGGCTGGGGATGTGGCTCAGTGTTTGAGTGCCCTTGAGTTCAATCCCTGGTACCTCTCAACAAACAAACAACAAACAAAAACAAAACAAAACAAGAAACAGACTCAGAAAGACTACAGAGACTATTTAATCTAATCTCTTATTATATGATTTAGGGAATTCGTTCTCATTTCATTTATTTGTCCCAAACTAGACAGGATTCATCACAGGCCCACATTAATCCCAGTGACTCTCAAAGTGTGATCCCAAAGACCAGCAGTATCAGCATCATCTGAGACCATCTATAAATGAAAATTCTTGGGTCCCATCCTAAATGCTCTGCAGCCAACTCTGTGGAGGTGAGACACAGCAATCTTCAGTTTAACTAGGTCTTCAGTTAATTCTAATGCACCAAAAGTTTTTTTTTTTAATATATATTTTTTAGTTGTAGATGGACATAGTATCTTTATTTTATTTATTTTTATGGGGTGCTGAGGGTTGAACTCAGTGCATCACACTGGGCAAGTGCTAAGCAAGTGCTCTACCACTGAGCTACAACTCCAGCCCCATGCACCAAAAGTTTAAGGATCAGTTTCTTATAGACTCTCAGTGGAACATGTTAGGGCAATTTAGTTTAACTGGATGACACAGAAAGGGAATCTATTGACCCAAGCAAGTGAAAATTCAGGGAGTAATGCCTTCTCCAGAATAATCTGTGAAAAATACCATGTTTTTGCAATAGTTCCAAATTTCCTTCTCCATCAACTATATACTCCTTTGTTGGGGTTGTCCACACCTTGCTCCCAAGTTACCCATCTCACCTGACTTCCTGCCACTGTCCAAAATGAACCTCAGCTTGGGTCTCTGTGGTCTTCTCCCAGGCCTTGACTATATCAAATCCATCTCCCCCATTCTCACTGCATCCACAAAGTTCCCCTTGACTGCACCACTTTCAATTCCCTCAGCCTACCCAAAACTCTCCCAAACTTTAAGAGCAAGTCCAAGTTCTACTGCCTCCATGAAAAATCCTTTCACTTCTCTAATCCTCTCTTAAAAACATTCTCATGAACTCTAGAACATCTCTTGACTGAATCATTTAATGTAGCCCTTAACCGAATTTCTTAGGGACTGTTTTGTTATCTTAAAAAAATCTGTTAGGCCAGGCACAGTGGTGAATGCCTGTAATCTCAATGGCTCAGGAGGCTGAGGCAGGAGGATTTCAAGTTTGAGACCAGCCTTAGCAACTTAGTGAGGCCCTAAGCAACTTAGTGAGAACCTATCTCAAAATTAAAATAAAAAGGGCTGGGAAGTGACTCAGGGTTGAGTGCCCCTGGGTTAAATCCTTAGTTACCCCCCCCCCCCAAAAAAAATCTGTGTTAGTTTAAATACACAGAGATGTGAAGAAGATTTAGACGGGTTTCATGTAAACCACTGGCAGAATGATTAGCTAAGCTTGCAGTTTTAAAAGATCTTAAGTATTCAGTTAGAGTACTTATTTCTCATGCTCCAATATGGATAAGTGTACCTTAACTTCTCCCCTTAACTTTCCATGATTCTCCACCAACACTCTGATTGGTGAGTTTGAAAGAAACTACACATCCTAAGTGCAGCCCCATTTATCGTCTTTGTGCCTTCTGTGGGGCACATTCAAGGGGAGGTGCCCAAAGCAGGAAAGATCAGGTGGAGGTGGGCAGCCCTGCTGTTTTTCAGCTCTACCATTGAGTGGGAAAGTTATTTCTGGGTTGAAGTTACTAAGTCCCTTGTTAGTGCAAGACTAAAGTTGTGGGCTGGGGTTGTGGCTCAGTGGTCGAGTGCTCACCTAGCATGCGTGAGGCCCTGGGTTAGATCCTCAGCACCACAGAAAAATAAAATAAAGTATTATGTCCACCTACAACAACAACAACAAAAAAAAAAAAAAAAAAAAGGACTAAAGTTGTTCTCCAAAGAGCTTAATCAGGAATAAGGCAACAATTTTATTTCAATAAGTGTGACTTAATTTTCTGTCTTTCAATTGGTTATTGGATCTTAGGAAAGGAAGAAAAGGGTATTAATAGTCACAATAAAATTTAGATAACATGCTATTATTTTATCTTTCTCTATTTGGTGCTAAATATTTATGATCCCTTCTATAAATCCACTTAATTCCACTCTGAAAACAAATTATTTTTTAACTTGAGCTTCTAGCTCCTCATTAATTTGGACATTTATATGGAATGGTGTTACCATTAATAACAAAAACTGCTAATTTCCCCAAAATTTATTTTCCTCTTCTTCTTAATTAACAGAACATCCAAATTTTAAGTGGATAAATGGCATCCCCAAATAAAGAATACATTTCCCTCCTAGGTATGTTTATATGTTTAAATTCCGGCCAATGAGATTTAAATGGAAGAGCTGTGCATAACTTCTGGAAGATATTCTAAAAGAGGAGGAGTTTGCTCTTCTTTTCTACTAGTTTCAAGGAAGTCTAATGTCTGAGCTAGGGCATCCATTCTGGATTATGAGGGAGAAGTGAAAGGGTGCTAAAATTGGCTTGTATGGAATTGAGGGAACAGATTATTAAACATTCAGGAAATTTTAAGTTGGTTATAAAATCGGAGTAGTTTGAAAATGGTCATGGTAGGAGTTATTTCTACCACAAAAATCAGTCAAATGCTGCAAATCAAATCAAGACTTTTCCCCCCTTTTCTTCAGAGCACCAGTTTATCAGAACACTACTGGATAGAAGTCAGATGTTAAGGATAGCAGGGCAATATGACAGAAGGGACCTGAGTCCTCAGTGATCATGAAATGGCTCACCATATCATCTTTGGACTGTCTATATTTAAATGAGAGGAAAATGACATTGAATCTTGCTCAGGCACTGTAATTTTTTTCTATCCCTCAGAACTAAACCTCATCCTAATTACTATTCAATTTGAATACTGGGTCTAACTCAACTCCACCTGACAATAGTATGGGGGTCATTAGGAAACCAAGAAAGAAAATTTGACTAGTTTAGCTTGGGGGTCATTAGGATACTGAGAAAGACAATTTGACTAGTTTAGACACCTCTAGCTTGGCATAATCTGTGGTGGCAAGAAATCTGGTTCCATGGTACCAACCTGTCCACATAAAACCATTTCTCTTAATAAGGACTAGTAGTTTACATCTGAAAAAGTGCTTTGAGCAGGCACCCCAGGCTCGTTCCCTATTCTACATGTCTTTCCATGTAGAATCTATTCCTTTTAAGCCTATTTGTATGAATTATTTTCTGAAAACATTTTATAAATCATAGTTTATATGTATCTTTCCTATACTTGCCAGACACAGATTTTCTCTTCTGCATGAGCACAGAAGACTACACTATACTCTCTCAGCCACTGAGCACTCTACTATGCCACCCTGAGTTAAGTGTCTTGTTTATTCCAATACGGTCTCTGCATTTATTCTTTTTTGTGCTAGCAAACAGTTCTGACCAAGAATGTCTGACAAAGATTCTCCAAATGATGGTGCTGTGATTGTTAAAAAGGACCACAAAGAGTATATCACAGGAACCCTACAAATTCCTGTATTGTTGCAACTCTAGGCACCTTGAAGGAAACAGAATAATGTTCCTTAGGTCATAAGAAACTTGTAGAAGCCCTGTGACTTCACAAAAGGCCTTCTAAACACCACTGCATCCAGGGAGGATTGACCAACATGATATAGTTAGAGGCAGATCATGATTTCAGAGGATTTGAAGAGACTAGAAGGCTGTTGCCAGTATAATAAATGGAAACACATTCCCAGTCCACTTTGAAAAAATAACCATTTATATTGCTGAGTCTGTTAGGGCACTCCAATACAAGGGCATGACCTTAGCCCTGAAATGTACTTACTTAAAATTCATCTACTGAAAACATGTGTGTGTACATTTCATGGGCTGATTTATATTCCAGCCAGATTATGCACTCCTGGAGGATCTAGAGAAAAAAAGATAAATGGGGCAAGATTCTTGAATTATTAGACAAACCACAAAAGTAAAGGGAGTACTAAACAATGGTATGAAAATGCTATGGGAGCAGCAGAGTGTAGTTCTCAGGTGGTTGACTCTCCAGTATCTGTTCTACCCCACATGAATAGCCATCCATGAGAATCCCATTCCTCTCATTGGCCACTGGTTTTAAAATGGACACAGATTCAATCTTGGTCTGTGAGACACAAAAGGGAGAGGAAAGTTTTCTTAGAAAGTTTCCTCACTTCTGGGCTGGGGCTGTGGCTCAGTGGTAGAGTGCTTGCCTTGCATGTGTGAGGCACTGGGTTCCATCCTTAGCATCACATAAAAAAATAAAGTTTTGTTTTGTTTTGCTTTTTAAAAAAAGGTTCCTCACTCCTGAAAAGGAGATACAAGAAAGAAATGCTCCCTTACTTCCTCTGGGGTTGGGGGTCAATCGCCTCCTCCTTAGTGAGCTAACTGTAAGACAGTGGGCAACATTTTAGCAGATGAAAAGAAAGCCAAGGAAAAAGAAAAAGAGGACTGGGGGTGTAGGTCAGTGGTGGAGCACTTGCCTAGCAGGCGAGAGTCCCTGGTTTCCATTCCCATGACCTGAGAGAGAGAGAGAGAGAGAGAGAGAGAGATTGAGATCTGAGTAGAGAGACTTCAAGTGCCATGGGAGAAAGCAGCTTTGTTCTCATAGTCGGGAGTAAAGCCTCTTAAAGAGACCAGTTGCTCTGTAGGATTACTAATTGCAAAAATCTTATCTCTACTTCCTACTGTTATGAGGCAAGGACACTGAGCACCTTGGGCAGCCCAACTAACAGTATTAAGAAAAAGTTCAAGAGTGAGAATTTCAGTTTTGTTTCTTTCTTTGTTTGCAAAGAATGAGATTGGGTATTTGATCATGAGAACAACAAAATGATTCTCAGGAAAAGCTGGGAGGGGCATGAAATCTCAAGGATCTTCCTCAAATTTGGTATCCCTCAAATCACCCGTACAGGAGCCTGCTTTCTTCACTTGTATCTTAAGGTCCTGTATTACTCTATCACCTGCTTTAGAATTAATTCTGAATTCTGTCCCTTGAGGGATCTGTTCTGTTTGCCACTAGTCATGGAAGGTCCATAACCCTCACTGTGATCATTAGGTGATTAAAACAAGAAAAACAGAAAGAAGTAAAATTTTCAATACCCAGATCCCTGTTCCAGACCAACTGAATCTAATACAAAGTCAAAGCTGAGAACTACCACCTCACTATATTGGATCCTAAACATCAGGAATTACTGAGGAAAGCCTATAGCTAAGAATAAAACTCTAAAACCTCACATTCCATGTTAAAAGAATTTACAGATGTAGGGGGCAGACCCCTTCACACAGGGGACAGTCAACCTTTCAGTAGACCTATTCTTATGAAAAAGGAAATGTTGGTGAAAAATGGCTAGTGCTTGCAGGAATGCATTTTACAGAATGGCAACTATTCTCACTGTCCCTCCCTGTTTGGAGGGATCTGACCTAGGTCCTCCACACCATAAGGCTGAAACTTTGCCTTCCACCACCACCAAATTGAGGACTTGAGATTGGTTCTGGTCTGAAAGTTGCCAAATTACCAAACTGACACAGCAGTTGATTCCTGGGAGGACAGGAAAGAGGTGCTAATGTTGAGAGGAACTGTTATGAGGTGGATTACATTGCTACTCTTTGGAGTAGCAAGAATACCAAGTGTTTCTCACAGTTTTGATAGACTCCAAAGGTGGTTGGACTTCAGCCACCTTGCTTTCTTGTTAAGCTCCCTCCAAGAGCCTGGGTGGAGTGGCCTGTAGAGCCCACTGAAAAACCAGCAGATGTATCCCAGGAGAGACCACAGTCAGTCTCTTTTCACACAGACTCAACCATAGGACAGTTGGCATTGGTCAGATAAGCAGCCACACCTACCGAAAGAAGAGTCAACGTGGGTCTCAGTTCCTCCACCAGAGAGAACCACCAGAAAGGGAGCTGGCCTGTCAGAACAGGCCTCGAAGGGTGGAGGAATTCCAGAATTTAGGATAACTAGACTAGTCTTTGGGATAGCAAGAATACAAGTGTTTCTCATAGTTCTGGTAGACTCCAAAGGTGTTTGGACTTCAGCCATCTTGCTTTCATTTGAATAGAAGATGATTTTTAAACTTTAAAAAATGAACACTGCCAAGGCTGGGATTTAAGCCAGTGGTAGAGCACGTGCCAAGCATGCATGAGGCCCTGGGTTTGATCCCCAGCACCACAAAAAAAAAAAAAAGTAAGTAAATAAATAAATACATAAAATGAACACTACTTAGTCTTACGATTTCAATGACAATGTTTTAACAAACTGAAAGTAACTCAAATTATGGAATTGGACTGAGATGCTATTAAGGGAGCTTACAATCCAGCAGGCAAAGACAGTCTTGATAGAAAACAGTTTGCAGCAATTATGGGAAAAATAAAATGCTTTCATGTTTATACCCGATTATAAGCAAAGATTGTCACTAAACTGGTTATACATGTTAATGTTTGCACTTTTTGAATGTGAATTGAAACCTTACCTCTCCTAACACATTTGTTTCCAAAGAGGTTTTCATGGAGACAAAGGTGGAGCAGAAAGACAGTAAGAAGTGGCTACAGTGTTTGAAGACAAAATACTTATTCTTCATCAAGAGCCAGACACACCCTAGGATAACAGGTAAATAAATTATTCAAAACAAGGGCCTCATGTTACCAGACCAAGTCTCAACCAACTAAATCGGATCATCAGAAATCATGTTCTTCACATGAGATTATTCTAGATGTCACAAAAGTTGTTGGATTTATGATGTAGGTTTGGACCTGATGACTGTCCTCATAATTGTGTGAGTTAAATGCAAGTTCAAATATAACCAAATAAGTCAGGCATGGTGGTGTATGCCTGTGATCCCAACAACTTGGGAGGCTGAGGTAAGAGGATTACAAGTTTGAGATCAGCTTCAGCAACTTATCAAGGCACTAAGCAACTTACTGAGACCTTGTCTCAAAACAAAAAATAAAAAGGTTTGGGGATGTAGCTTAGTAGTAAAGTACCCCTGGGTTCAATTCCCAGTACCAATATGTATGTATATATTGGTTATACATGCAAATAAAAAAATTTCATGTGGACAGAGAACCAGAGAGACTGTGGTGATAGTGGAGACTCAAGCCCTAGATACTTCCCTCTTTTTCTGTAATAGAAAATGACTCCAGAAGTTCCAGGATTTATTGAACCTTAGGTATGATAATCCAACAATTCAACACTGAAAGATGGATCAAAAATAGATATTCAGTCATCCCACTTTCTTTACCAATGTTGATTACAACTAAAACAGTACGCAAACTAACTCCTGTCCAAGACTCAAAACCAAAGTAATTTTGCATGTCTCTAGCTTGCTACACAACCAACTACCTGTCCCAGAGGTGTCTGTTCCCAACCTGGGAGGATTCCAAGAGCAGACTGGCTTCAGGCCAGTTCTCCAGGTTTCTGTACTTGAGATCTGAGGTGTTTCTGAAGACTCCCTCTTTCCCATCTTTGGGCTGAACATTCTTTCCAGTGGGTCTGAAAAGAAGTGCCTGAAATTCTCAGCATTCCTGTAGTTCCCTAGGGCCTGAGGCAGTGCTTTAAACATTTTTGCCCACAGGCACCTGAAAAATTGGGTTCTTCTGTGGGAAACCAGCTGGAAGTTAAGTGCAGAGAGCAGCAAGACAGGCTAAAGGAAATACAAAGAAGGGTGGAGGGTGCAGACAGGAGATGGAGCTTGGTCTAGTAAGTGGTTTGCCAATCTGCACAGAAGGTTCCACCACCCAGCACAGTGGTGACTCACCCAGGAATGGAATGAGGATGGGGAAGGGAGTGGGACCAAGTTATGGCGGGTGGAAAGGAACACAGGACCCTAGCGCAAATCCTAAACAGAGTTTTAGCCAGAATAATTTGCCAGAGCCTACATGACAATGTTTTCACTGAATCTCAAAAGCCCTTCCTAGAAAGACAACCAACTAGAGCTTTGGAGTTGCTGAGATGAGCTATGCTGGCAAGAATCTTGTCCCTTCTCCCGTTCTCTTCCCTGGGAATTTGAGCAAACCGGAAAACTGGGCGCACCTGCAGTGTTCATTCTAAGCCACAAACCACTAGAGGGCAATGTTACCACTGCTCTTCTAAACTGTCCTGATTTCCTCTGGCTTCAGAACTCAGGCCGCCAATCCACACATCCTGTGACAGGAAGTTTCGGAACTCTTCCTCAATTCCCATTGTAAACAAACAGCCACAGGGTGGATATCCAGATGTGCGTAACAGAAACACATGCATAGACTTCACAGGTCAAAGTTACAGGTAATCTGAAAGACTTTGCCTAATTTTGCAGCACAATTTAGAATCCAGAACTGAACTTTGTATTTCTGCCTGAATTTTGGAATTTCTCATAAATGTTCTCCTTAAAAGTAAAAGGAACCTCTCAAAGATATGAAGAGTGAAATAATCCAATGCAGCCTATTTGTATAAGACTCTGTTTTGTTTCCATATTCAAGTTACAAGTATTTGATTTTGTCCAAAGCAGGACTGCCCAGAGGGGCAAAAGCTGTCAATACATTGTTCTTGTTCACAAATATGGGCACCAAGAGTCACAGATTTCTCTGAACTTTAGGCTTGGCAAGTATAAACCGAGGCCCAGCAAATCTGGTCCTAATTGTTGTAAAAGCCTTGGGCTTTGGGGGCAGAATTTCCCTTCCTGTGAATTCAAACTAGGGCTCCAAGGCACAGACCTTCCATCTTGCACAGGGGCAAACTATCACTGACTTCTCTGAGGTTAGTATTTCAAGAAGTTATGCAAACTAGCCTACTGACTGAAGATCCAGCTAAAACTGTAAATCAGGTAAAATATCAGGTAAAAGATGGAACAAGCTTTTCAGGGACAGGGAATTCTCTCAGAGCACTGGTGCTGTACTTCTTAAACAACTGATATTTGCTGATGTCAAGCATATCCTCAGTTTATCAGCAGAGGCAGATAAGGTGAGGGAAATATTTGTAGGCAGAGGGAGTTCTGGAATTTTTCTATAATGCTGAAATTCCATCCAGAGTTCAAGTGGGCCACATTCAGACAATAGCTATGTTATTTTGTCTAGCTTTTGTATTTGCATTGCTACATAGTAACAGTGACAGTCTTTACACAAGGCCAATACTATTTACCCAAGACTTTTTTCTTTTTTCCTGTCTTCTCCCATCAGAGTCACAGCATGTACTGTTTCCAAAGGGAAAAATATAATAGAGAAAATGTTTACTGAAACTACTCAGGTGAAGAATGTAACTCAACAAATTCACATTTTTAGGGGAAAGGTGAAGCAAAAAAATCAGTCCTAAGTTTTAAGGTTTACAATTTAACAGCAGACTCCAGGGTGGAGTCAACACTGTCTAACAGCAGGCAAAGTGATCCAAAGTACAGAACAAAGGGTGGAAGTGTGGCATAGCAGGGCCTACAGAGAATAGAAGAAAATAATAGGCAAGATGACTCCTAGCAAAACCTGCCAGGGTGGCATGTTGACTAAGGGCGGAGCTGGACATAGGTGTTTGCAGCAGGCACTTCTGGCCCTCACCTGCTCAGCCTCTGGGATGGTACCAGGAAGGCATCATGGCCTTTTCTCTTAGAGGCACTTTGTTTACAGGCCTGTGCTCCAGGAAATCTGGGAGCCAAGAACCTCTTCTTCTCCAGTTCACCTTTACAAAGCCAAGATCTGGCACACTGGGACAAATAAAAACAGAGAGCTAGGAAAGAAAGGGTAAACAGTAGATGAGATCCCAGTTGTAACTTGGCTAAATAGAGTAGTTTCAGTACATGACAACTTGGCTCCAATCTGTATTATTCTGAATGTATAATTGATGTGGCCCATCTGTTTCCAGTAAAGGAACTTTTGTTTTGCTTTTTTTCTTCTCCACTTTCACCCAGAATGAATGGTTTTCTCATTAGGCAATGTTCACATGCCCTCAGAAAATGTGTTGGAGTAGGAAGACTCCCCGGAATCACAGTTAAAATGCCAGCAGAGTTGAGTATGTTCTTCCCCATTTCGAGCTGGTTAAATGAGAACCCATGCTGATCTCCATGCAGGGAACTTCTCAGGTACGACTATTAAAGTCATGGAATCATCAGCTAGTGTGGTATTAAGATCCTATGGCACTCTGGTGACAGTGTTGTAGACTGGCAGCCAAAGCATCTTTTCTCATTCCAGTCACTATATTTCCTGGATTTATAAAAGCAAGGCAACTAGGAATGTTCTGGATCTTCTCAGCCACTCTAGAGATATTAATAAGCACCTTCTCAATGTCTTGGGCACTGAAGTACAATAATGATTAAGATCTAGCATTGTCCTAGCTGGGTGTGGTGGCACAAGCGTATAATCCCAGCAGCTCAGGAGGCTGAGGCAAAAGCATACTGAGTTCAAAGCCAGCCTCAGCAAATTAGCAACATAGTGAGACCCTGTCTCCCCAGGTCCTAAGCAATTTAGTGAGATCCTGTCTCTAAATTTAAAAAATTTTAAAAAGGCCTGGGGATGTGGCTCAGTGGTTAAGAGCCCCTGGGTTCAATCCCTAGTACCAAACAACAACAAAAAGACCTAGCGTAGTCCTTGTCTTTAAAAGCTGAGTCATGGAAGAAACTGACCAGCAAAAAGACAACTGTAACTTCAGACCTACTAGAGTGGTTATCATCTAAAAGAAGGGAAGGAGGGAGAGAGATGAAAGTAGAGAGGGAAAGGAATGAAAGAGAGAAAAGAAAGAGAGGGAGAGAAGGAAGGGAGGGAAGTGTTGGTGAGGATCGGCAACAATGAGGACCCTCACAGATTGCTGGTGGGAATGCTGCTGTGGCATAATCTGGCAGTTCCTCAAAAATAGTTACCAGGCAACCCAGCAATTCCACTTTTAGCTGTATTACTTAAGAGAATTGAAGATGTGATCACAGAAAAACTTGTACACAAATGTTCACAGAGCCATTATATTCATAATAGCACAAAAGTGGAAGCAAACCAAATGTCCATCAACTGATGAAAGGATAAGCAAAATGGGTTATATACATATGATGCCATACTAGTCAGCCTAAAATAGAGTGAAGTACTGATGTATGTTACAACATGGATACGCTTGAAAACATGCTTAGTGAAAGGAGCCAGACAGAAAGACAAATACTAGATGATTCTATTCATGTGAAATATCTAGACTAGGAACATCCATAGAGATAGAAAACAGACTGGTAGTTTTCAGGGAACTTAGGGTAGGTAATGGAAAGTGGCTATCTATATATGTGTGTTTCCTTTTTGGGGTGATGAAAATGTTCTGAAATGTGACTGGTGGCACTACAAATATACTAAAACCAACTAAATTGTGCGCTTTAAAAGGGTGACTTTTATGGTATGTGAACTATATCTCAATAAAACAAGGTAATTACAATATAATGTGATGAGTGCCAGGTTACACATTTGGGGTGGTATAGAGAAGGGGTTCAGAAAGCATTCTTCAAAGAACTAACTCTTCAGCAGAGACCATAAAAAATAATGGGAGTAAGAGCAACCAAAGAAGGCTGGATCGATGCCAAAGGAACAGCAGGACATGCCCTATGCTGAGGGGAGAACCATGGAACACCTGGGGTAAGTAATTCCGGTGAATAGCTCCACTGGGCAAAAACAGTGTTTGCAGTGAGCAGGAGACAAAGGGAGGCCCAGGAGAGGAGGCACCAACAAGTCACAACAGAGTTGGGACTACCCTGATAATATCAGGAAACCTTGAGTTAATGTCAGAAATGACAAGACCTGATTCTGCTTCAGAAAGAAAAGTCCTAAATGCAGTGTGGAGAATGGATTGGAGGTGGAGCAAGAACAGAGGCTGGGAGATTAGTGAGGACATTATTGCACCAATACAAGTCAGAACTGACCAAATAGGGAAAACTGAAAGGTTGGGCAAGTGCTTCCAAGCTCCCTGAATCGCTCTGCCAACCATAACAGCACCAAGCTCCACCAGGAAGCAAGATGTTTCAACAGGAGCTGGTGCTGCTGACGTTGCAAGCTCACCTCCCCAGCAGGCCCCATTTCTGCCTTTAATCCAAACTTTATATATGGTCCCCTCTAGACTCTAGATACAAGTTCCCTTTTCAGACCATTGTGATCATAAAGACCCTTACCATTTGCTACAGGAAAATGGTCTGCTATAGAGTAGGATGGACTTGAGAATCAGGTGCTTGAATTCAAATTTCTACCCTGCCACTTCCAAGCTTGAATGGTTAACCACTTAATCTCTGATCTCTGTGTCCTCAAACATGAAATGAAGACAATATGTATATCTGTTTTGTGCTGAGGATTATATGTGATTACCTGTGTAAAAAGACTTGTACTAGGCCTGCCATGTGGTAGGTGCTTAATAAATAGTTTCCTTTTAATTCAAGTCTTCTGGGGCTTTAATTCTATAGTTCAATCGAAGTATGACACTAAAGGATGAGTAAACATGCCTTGCACCAGTGATCTCAATATCTTAGTGAGGAGGAAAGACCATTTCACTTTCATCCTAAAATACAGTGTTTGCCACTGACAACATCTAGGGTTTCTTAAATACCATTTTGAATTCAAATGTATTTAAATTAATGCACTTAAAGAAAAAAAGATCTAAGAGCTTCTCAGACAAGTCATCAAACCCAGCTTGTTTACTGTCAAGCAGGGAGGCCAAAGTTCCAGGTAAAGGCCCTCTTTCTAGAACCCAGCATAACTCTAAGGCAGCAGACCATATCAACAGCTGGAGGCACTGAGCAAATGGAATGTTGTCTGGAATGATAATGTAGAAAAGAGAAAAACAGTTCACCTAAACACAGCAGGCCCTTTAATTTAAAGGAACACATTTTTAAAACTACCTAGAGCTTTCTAGGCACAACTGTTTTGTTGAGTTTTCTTATGCAGAAAGGAATATATATAAGAGGCAGGCCAGGATAGAAAGTATCAAAATGTGTTTTAAATCTTTGCTATCAGCACTAAAACTCATGTCTTCAGTCTCCTTTACAAGGTTGCAGTTCTTAGTGATAGAATATAATTCTTAATACTGATCTAACATAGTAAATAATTCCCAGACCTTTGAAGAGATCTCACACAGTCTCTGAACATACACACACACACACACACACACACACATATATATCTTCCATGTATTTGAATGTTTCCTTTCCCCCATACTATGAAGTAAAATTTGTTCAAAGAAATAACACCATTATTGTTTCTTAGCTAATCATTGCAGTGGATTTCAGGAAGCACAAGGTGGCAGAAGCACACTAGAAATGCAACTGGAAATAAACTTAGGGCAACATGAGCATCATGGAAACTTCAACAAGATCTATTTTTTGTAACAATAAAAGAGGTCTTTTTCATTGTAATAATAAACACACTCAACAAGTTTGGAAAAATGACAGGAAGATGAAGGAAAGAGAACTTTCAGAACAGAAAAATGGACAAATGTTTAATTCCTCTTCCTATTATGATTAGTTGTGATTATAACAAATATGCAACTCATCCTCCCTTTTAAACTTTTAACAGTGGAAGTACTTTTCAACCTTATTTGTTCAAACATATATTTTTCCCCACAAAAGATTTCAGGCATCTGCATTGTGTCTATATATTTATAAACCCTTTAAAAAAGGTTACTGGTTAGAAAGCAGTTTATTGTATCTAGCCACTTTCCTATGAGTATGTGTGTATAATCATTTTATATACAGAAAATATTACATAAAATAATATAAAAGTCACACTTTTGGAAGACTGCTACTAACTAAATTTACTCATGAAAAAGTAACCAAAGCCCTACTTCACTTGTTCCTTTAGAATCATTAATCTGAATGCTATAAGGAACTGTATGAAATTGTTTGGTCTGTAGACAGATTAAAAAGCCATTATTATTCCCCTCTATTAAGGCTCAGGCAAGTGAACACTTCACTAATATTAGACAAGTGGGAAACTCAGACCCCTGTATCAAGTACTGGGAAAATTCCATATTATATCTTCATACTTTGTGACCTTAATTCACACCTTTAATCCACTAAAAGTAGTGTGGGGACTCTTCCTCCTTTTAAATGAAAATAGAATTTTCTCTATTAAATGGACAAAAACCCTGTCTTCTGGGAAAGGAAATTCAATTGTCAGGAACAAATGTTACTACATTCCAGAGACTTCTGAATGGTTAATCTTGAGTCTCTCCTTTGTAAGAACTTAACAGGCAATCACAGGGAATTCCCTCCAGGAACAATGCCACTCACGATTCCCTAATCAGAACTCTGAAATAAAGGGTTCTCACTCTTAGGACTTCACTTGCTTCTTCCTGGCTTCCTCCTCCTCTAGTGGCTTTGAAAAAGTTTCCTATCTTACTCAAAGGCTCTCAGCCAGTTCAGAAAGGGGATTTCCTGAACTCTGCGCACCCAGGTTAAATCTTAGTGGTCCAAAACACAGCAAGTTACGAGTAACTGAAGAAAAGAGAGAGTCAGTTTAATGAAATTATTAAGTGTATTACATCACTGTACTTTCTTAACATTTCTTCTCCTTAGCAATACATAAGAAATTCAAGACTAAGTCTTGAAAATTCAGCTAAAAACTCAGCATCAGAACCTTCTTTTGCTTCCCTAGCTGATAGGGATTCCCAGATATTGGGCTTATCCATTTTCACAGCCCTGGAAAAGATTTTAAAACATGAACTATATTAAGTAACATGCCTCGTCTGTGGAACATCCATGTTTTAAAAGTCTGGAGATCCTGGCTTGGGAAAACTGGAAAAATAAACACCAACTATGATGACTGGAGAAATTAATTTAAATGCCTTTGCTAAATCTTGTCCTCCAAACTTCTAATAAAAATAATTTAAGTTTTGACCCTCAGAACTATTCCTTAGAAAAACGACTTATAATTATACAAGAATAGTTTTCCCTATTTTTTTGTTTGTTTTTCCTCTAGTTCTATTCTTTCCCACATAGATTAAACCAAAGAAAGATTAGCCAAACCTAATTTGATTCTAATCCAAGCCACACACCCTATGTATTCCATTCCAAATCAAGTTTAATTTACTGACTTCCTTGGGTCCCAACTGAATGACCTACTGGAATTCATGAAAGAGGTCACAGAATAAGATTGCAGGCCAAAAAAAGAATGTGAAAAATACAAGCAAGCATGGAAATAAATGGCCTAAGAGACACAACTTGGTAAGATGTTTGTTGTGGAATTTGAATGTAAAACACCATGTTTTCCAACAGGAAAAGCCACCAACAGAGAAGCAGATGCATTGTATTCATTCATTCAACAATTATACAGAGACTTCAAATCTTAACAACAATAGAAATTTCAGGAGAGTATTTCCTTTTTAGCGCCCAGTTCAGCAACGAAGTCACTTACCCTCACCTCCAGCATTCTATCTGTATGTCATGAATTCTGTGAACATAAACTTTACTTTTCATCTGCTTTTACTTTTTGATTATTTTAAAGGTGGGTTAAAAACCTCCCTTTTTGATTTTGGTATCCAAAAGCTTTGATTATTTTAATTCAAAGAATTATAAACCTTCTTCTATTAACATTGACTGTCATTTGCTATCAACATAAGAGCTAATAATAGCTGTAATATGGTTTTATACTAGTGATAAATCACTAATATTATTATAGCTCATTATAAACTTCCACAATATTTTGATCTGCAAAATCACCTACATGAAATAGGAGAGCTATTAATATGGCCATTTTGTACATTAAGAAGTACAGGCACAAAAGGGGGAGATGTCATGCCCTAGGTCACTTTGGAAACTATGAATCCAAATCTTAAGACCCTGTGGATCAGTGTTCCATATTTCCCCAATTTAAATTTAGCTTAAATTTAAGCTTTTGTGTGCTTTGCTAGGCATTAGAACTATCAGGTTACAAACACACATATAGTATTCCTCCTTATGATTCAGAAGATTCCTGCTTAGTCTTCAATCTTTCATTTTGCTTTAAAAACAGATTACCTGGCTGGGCCTATACCTGTAATCCCAGATACTCAGTTTGAGTCAGGAGGATCATAAATTCAAGGCAAGCCTGAGCAGCTTGACAAGACTCTCCAGATAAAATAGGGCTGGAGATGTAGCTCAGAGGTAGAATGAGTACTCCTGGGTTCCTAGTACTGCAAAAAAATAAGAATTAAAAAAAAAAAAAAAAAGTATATATATATAATCATCTGTCCCCTTTTGTTTAAAAACAAAGATTAAACATATAATAACACCACACTACAAATACATCAGATTTCCATAAACAGAACAAAAATGTACATTGCTTAGAGCATGTCAGTAGGTAAATAGGAAATTTAAAAAACTATTTTAGTTCCCATTTTAGCATTATTCAGCAAGAACATTGGGAGTCCCTCAAATTCTGTGCCTCCATTTTACACACTATTAAATGGGCATAAAAACTGTCTTTTAAACTTTATAAGCAGTACAAAATTAATAATCATAAAATATTTTATATAGTAACTAGTACAATTCGCATAAACATTTTGAAAAGGGAGCGTTTCATGTTGCCTTAATAGTATTTTGTTTTGTTTTTAGTTTTCTTGTTTAGTATCTAGAATATTGAGTTCACATTCAGTAAATTCCTTAAATTCCTTTTACTGACATCACTCTGGACCATGAATCCAAAATTATGTAGGCATTTTACCTGTTACACAATAGACTGATTGATTTGTACAAGTTACACAGTAACTTAGTAGCAGGATCAAAGGTCAAAATCTCTGATTAAGATCCTAACCATGCCAGGCTCATTAGATCACACCTCTGCTAAAGAAAAAACAGAACTGTGACAGCCTCTTTTAACAGAATTCTCTGAAATGAGCCTTGTTTTAGTCATGTTTCCTTTGGTTCCCATACTAAATCTTATTACAAGATTTAGCTACTTCTTTTTCTTCCTCTCTTCATGCTTAATAAGCAACAGAACAGATAAAAATAAAGCTGTATATAAAAATGCAAAAGCAAAGCACCTGGACAATCCTCAAGTCAGAAAAACCTAACTCTGCCTAAATGAGAAGTTAACTAAATGGATATCTTCTCTGTAGTTTAGAAAATGAATTTTCTTCAGTCATATAATAAGTCTTAGGATATAACTGCAAGGTACAGAATAAGTTCACGATAAAATTCTATTTTCATGAATTTTCTATAGCCAAAATGGAAGTGAAAATACATAAGTTAATCAACAAAAAGGGAAAGAAAAAACCTGCTTGTGGGAACTCCACCACTGGGACAGAACAGTAAAAAAACCATGAAAACCTTTCATGAAAGGTAGTGTAGTAACCACAAGAAATTTATAAATTGACTGGAGATCTATTGAAACTATCTTTTCTTACAGACCAAGAGGAAATGTATGGAGTGGGTACACAAAGCACATATGGAAATAATACCAGTAATTTTGTATTTACCCTGTGACATGTATTAGTCTAGGCATTTTTAAACATTTATTATCTAATCTTTACAAATGCTAGTGTTGTAAGGCCCCCCAAAAAGGAAACCCCAACTCTGTCCCATGGATGGATGGCAACCCCAATCAACCGCAGGAGGCGTCACTTGATGCAAACCGCAAGAGGTGTTTATTCCAGCGCGCTGGGACCCAACTCCAGGAGTCGAGTCCCTAGCAGAAAATCTTGTAGGTTTATAAAGGCAGAAACCACACATCGGGAGGGGTCACACATGAAAGGGGGAAAAGGGGGAACAAAGCTGCCAGGAAATTTCAAAGGGGGTCTGGGTTTGCTGACAACATGTTTCACAATGTTTTACAACAGGCTGTAGATTCTGGTCAATAGTTTCTGGTAATCCTACTGTTTGAGCACTATCTGGCTATCAGGCTCAATTTACTCTTTTACTCTCTGTTTGGGAACAGAGAACAGCTTTAAGGGCTTTGTTCCCATTACTGGGAGGGAAACCTTAGGGAGTTGAGATAAAACAGACAGCTTAAAAAAATGTCCATTCTTTCATTTCCCCATTTTCTTTTCTGGTAAGTTCTAATCATGGAACTTCTGTCTCTATATACTCTTCTCCAAAGCTATTTCCTTGGCGGAGGGACTGGTATTGTTGCCTAAGCATTAGTACCTATACAGCACTTACTCTTTCCCTGATGAAGGTGACTAGGTGATTTCAGGCAGGCAAGAGCCCAGGGGGCGGGCCACCAATTAGCAGCCCCTTGTTTGCAGTCCTTGGTAAACAGTCCTTGATAAAGGCAGGTAAATTTGGTAATCAATGGGCTCCGGAGATCCTTGACATTCCAGTCTTCCAGGGGCAGTTTCCAACTTCCAGAGGCAGATGATTTTATGGCCATTTCCTCAATTTGACCTGATCCCCTATTTCTACACTAACTACCTGTTCCCAATTCTGGCTTCATTCCCCCCTCTAATCTCAGGAACTCCATGCTGCTGGGGAAGGAGGTCGATGACCGCTCTAGCTTCTTCGAGCTGGAAGTGGGTGGCGTGGGGCAAGCAGCTTGGAGTTCCTTTTCTAAAAATCAGGTCAATCAAGGAGTCCCAGGAAGAAGCCTAGTTGGGGAAGAGCAGTTTGTAAAGTCATCTGGGGGCGGCTGCTTCTATGATAGAAGAACAAAAAGACATGAGTACTGAAATGAGATTAGCACAAAGTAAATGTTGCAGCATCTGAAACATGCCAGTGAGTATCATGAAAATGACAGAAGTTAATCTCTCACCAGGAGGTGGAAGAACTGAGAAATTGTTCCCATAACTAGGCCTAGCAAAGGCTGGAGAGAACAAGGCCTTTATTTGGGGACTTTAACATTGTCATAGATGTCCCCAGAAAATATAGTTAAGCTACTTAATGTCATCTGATTTTGTAAAATATCCCTTTATTGGTATAACCTGTGTTTAGTAGAGATCTCTATATTTCTGTTACTTAGGAATAGATAATCATACTAGCAAACATAGATTAAGTCTACCTGTGTAGCTTAGGAAGGTCTTAAACTGACTAAAAACTTCTGACTCTGGCAGTTTCTCTTGATAGTTATCAGGCACATTTGCTGAAGAATCTTTCTTTCATTTGTAGCTTCCAGCCTTTATTCTAGTGGGCTAATATAAGTGTACATCTTAAGTTACATTTAATTATTATTTCCTTTAAATGCCCAAGAATGGCTATATTTTGGTTTTAACTGTTTTGCTGGGTATCTAAGATCAAGCTGGTCAAATTGACCTGGTTTCTGTCTTGTTAAAGAGTCAGCTGAGTTCCCACAGGGGTCACTCATACAGAACTTAAGAGCGGCTCCTTAGCTCCACCAGTGACTTTGGTTAGGCAGGGTCTCTTGATGAGGTGACTTCCTTTAGAAACATCAAGGGATGTTTCCCCTTTTCCATGACCCTCCTCTGCAGCAGATGCACTGGATAATTTTTCATCCTCTAGTCTCAACAATCTCCTTGATCAGGAGGTTGTGTGACCCAGAGTTGCAACGCTCCTTAGAGAAGTTCTCTTATTCCCTGGGTTCAGGCTAACGTTGAGGGCAAGACCCAAATATGGACTTTTCTTGACCTCTGTATTTAACTCCAATTTCTAAGTTGGATCTTAATTATCCAGCAAGCCAGTCTCACCAGTCATAAATTAAGAGTAATGGGCTTTAACTTTAATGTCCATAACTTTACAGTTATTTACCCTTTTATCTAACTGGAGTCTGCATTAGTACTGGAAGTTACCACTATCTATTCTATAGGTGATGGCTTATTATCACAAGTTACCTAGGTTGTTTGTTCTTGGAGCAGCTACTTCTGCAAAACATTAACAGGTAACAGTTTTACAAAATGAAATTAGCAAGAGTAAAAATATATTCAGCTTGTATAATAGCTATCTTGAATTTTGATTGAGAACTACATTCTATCCCCTATTTGAGATCACAGTACTTTTACAACAAGAACCAATCTTTTGACTATAACTTTAAATAAGCTGAAGTCTGGCTTATTTTGGAGTCACTCTAACATGCAGTGAGATGGGAGGCAGAGCCTTATCTCAGGTAAGGCAGGGCTCTTTACAGATCTTAAGTGTTCTAATTCTGATGTTGATCTTTGCTTCTTTTCCTTAAATACCATTAAGTAGTTTACATATACTGTTTCCTGAGTCTATATAAACTTTATAATTAACACAATTTAACATAGTATCTAAAACATGAATCAAAGAAAGGCTGAGAGAGCTTTTGTTATTTCCACAATCTGAGAGTGCTGGGACTCAAACCCAGGCCTCCCGCTTGAGAGTCAGGAACTCTACGACATGAGCTAAATGGCCTGCACTGAGAGAGCTTTTAACTTTCCTTTTGTGATTAAATGGCAAAATGTTTTCATGTTTCTTTCATGTTTCACAATATTAACCTTTAAACAAATCAGACTCTAATGTTTAGAAATACATTTACATTTGAAATTCTTTATCTCAGTGTAAAAAGTAACAAATTTTACACATACCCTATTGATATCAGGTCCTATAATAGAACATTAAATGATAGAAATAAATCCCCAATAAAATTTACTCTTTATAAGTTTAAGATTACCATTACAGACAAGTTTAATCTGGAGGATAGCAGAGTTTAATAAATTCCTTGCTTTAAAAACTTGTGGTCCTGAAAAATATGAACACATTTAATATACAACTAGTGACCATTTCACAAATACCTTGACACTTTTATCTTACCAAATTGAGTTTTTAAAGAGAAATGTATACTCTGTAACAAAGTACAATACTCTATAATAGTTATTTAACCATAATTGTATACACCCCAATTTTTAAGACTAATTGTTCTAAAGAATAAACTTAATAGACACAAAATTAAGAGTAAATTAGTGTTTCAAATCCTTGTCATTTTACCATGTTATTCTACCATATAGATTAAACTTTGGTTTATATCAGAATGTTAGTATTTCACCTTAGGAAAAACCTTCAATAGTTTTAGCTGTCTCACATACATATAACCAACTTAGTTACACACAAACTTGTTGAAACTTGCCCTTTACTTACACAGACTTTCTTAGCACTTACTTAGACCCTCATGTATTTCATCACACAAGCACTTTCTTACCCAGAAACATTTCCTTTTTCCTTTTACTAAATATATTTCCATACCCAGAACCTTTTATTTTCTCTTTCCTACTCGTTGTCCCCTTTTTGTTCACATTCTGAAACAACTCTTATGAAATTTCTGAATTTAGATAAATTACTCTATTTTAATAAGATTAAATATTCTGTTGTTTATAGTACTCTAATTGAAACACAGTTGAAACTTTTGGGACCCTTTGTATATAGAATTGCACTTGTTAGGACATAACTCTTAGTAACCTTGTTTTTAGTTTAGTGATGACACAAAGCAAGTTTAAACCCTTTTATTTACCAACCTATGAAAACACCAATAATGTTTAAGTATGATACCCCATGGAATTTAATGAGTTAAAAGTACTCGATGTTATTTAACAATTAGCATTTTAACTTTGTAAATTAATCAGATGTCTCTACAAACACATTAGAGTAATCCCATACATGTTAACTCTAATTCACTTATTCTGTAAAAAACCAAGATATCAGACAAGTGTCCTGAACAGTATTTGCTGTCTCTTCCCTGTTGAAGAAAAGTCCTAGAAACAATTGATATTAGACATTTTATTAACATCAATATTTTATTAGCTTGACCACCTAGAGACTTGCAAGTTATTTTCAAAGGCATTTTACTCTTATTAGTTTACCCAATTTGAACCTCTTTTAAATCACGTGAATTAAAAGTATCTGGATCCATTTTTAAATTTTAATTTTAGGAGCGCTCAGTTTTGATACAGACAAAACATGACATCAGACAGCACAACATACAAATAACACAAAATCAAGCCCTTGTAACTTTATAGGTGAATCTCCATTGCAGTGTAACAGATGTTCAAAAACTCTAGTTGAATAAAAAATAGAACTGATCAAAAAATCATGAGCTCAAAAAAACATATAATTAAAAATATAGCATTTACTTTGCTGGAGTTTTAAAGACTCTTTTTACCTTTTCTTTCCCTGGGTTTGAGACCGGTCTCCTACTGAGCCTTTAGGCTTCTTTTATTTATATTTCAATGTAAGCCTTGACTGAGATCTGGAAGGATCTAACAGGTTTTAACAGAAACTCTGTGTCTAAGGCATTTTAGCCACCTCATCAGGACAGGTTGGATGTTAAAATTATGAGACCTTATTTCTCATTACTTTTGAGACTGAAGCTACTTTGCTAAGTTACCCTTCAGGGCTGTCAGGAGGGGGAGTCCAGAGAAGGAACCTTTGGGGTCCACCCGAGAGTAGCCCGGGCCGAGAACCCCGCAGTTGTTCCAACCCTTCCTCCACCTCCGCCACAAACACACAACAGAACCAGATACAGACGGGCGCCAATCTCTGATCCACCAATTGAACCCCATCAGCGCCCTTACCGACGGAGACTACCAGGCGTCCCTGGCTCTCCTTCCACCCTTAGGGCGTCCCCCAGGGCTGCAACCTGTGGCCCCCCAGGCACGTCTGCCGGCCACTGTTCGGCCACTCTCACGAGTCACCGAACGGCTGCCTCCGAAACCGAAAGCGCGCTCACAGAACCAGACCAACTAACAAAACACAAGACAAAGACAGACAACTTCGGGGTACCCCTTCTTACCTCCAAGGTCGACTCCGCGGATGAGGGGGGGCCATCTTATCCCGGACGAGCCCCCAAATGTAAGGCCCCCCAAAAAGGAAACCCCAACTCTGTCCCATGGATGGATGGCAACCCCAATCAACCGCAGGAGGCGTCACTTGATGCAAACCGCAAGAGGTGTTTATTCCAGCGCGCTGGGACCCAACTCCAGGAGTCGAGTCCCTAGCAGAAAATCTTGTAGGTTTATAAAGGCAGAAACCACACATCGGGAGGGGTCACACATGAAAGGGGGAAAAGGGGGAACAAAGCTGCCAGGAAATTTCAAAGGGGGTCTGGGTTTGCTGACAACATGTTTCACAATGTTTTACAACAGGCTGTAGATTCTGGTCAATAGTTTCTGGTAATCCTACTGTTTGAGCACTATCTGGCTATCAGGCTCAATTTACTCTTTTACTCTCTGTTTGGGAACAGAGAACAGCTTTAAGGGCTTTGTTCCCATTACTGGGAGGGAAACCTTAGGGAGTTGAGATAAAACAGACAGCTTAAAAAAATGTCCATTCTTTCAGTGTAAGGCCCCCAAAAAGGAAATTTCCCGGCAGCTTTGTTCCCCTTTTCCCTTTCATGTGCGACCCCTCCCAATGTGTGGTCTCTGCCTTTATAAACCTGCAAGATTTTCTGCTAGGGACTCGACTCCTGGACTCCTGCGTGAGTCACGAGTCAGGTCCCAGCACGCTGGAATAAACACCTCTTGCGGTTTGCATCAAGTGACGCCTCCTGCGGTTGATTGGGGTTGCCGTGGATCCATGGGACAGAGTTGGGGTTTCCTTTTTGGGGGCCTTACACTAGATCCTTAAGAAGTTTCACGGGCCTTCTTGAAATTAACCACTCCTTCTTCTATTTATTTATTTTACTCACATTATGTAGGGGTTTTTGTTTGTTTGTTTTGTTTTGTTTTGTTTGCAGTGCTGGGGATTGAACCCAGGCCTCAAACATGCTAGGAAAATGCTCTACCATCCCCAACCTCACATTATGTCAATTATTTAACAATATTTAAACTTACTGAAGATAGAGACAAAATTTGTATTAGTACAACCTTGGACTTCTAACCTAGTGCCCTGCCTCCAAACAATAGAGTTTAAATGAGTGATTTTCTAACTTTAGGCACATAAAGACACCAGATCTTGTCAGAAGGTAAAATTCTCAGGTCTCACACACCCCAGAAAATTTGACTAGGGTCAAATCAGTATATCTGATTTGGAACTCATGGTTAATTTAGATATGTAACAAAAATTTATTAAGTAGCTTATGTGGTATTATCAAACTCCTTTTTTATAGCTAAAGAAGTAGCGCCATAGGTATATAAAATAACTTGCTAAAAAAAGTACAAAACTTAGATAAGTCAGGGTTGTCAAGAATAGTATCCAAGTTTTCTCATCCATTCGTTATTGAATTCACTTATTCAAAACAGATATCTGAATACTAAGGGCGTTCAGAAGGCAAATGCATTCAGTCAGGTACAGTGGTACACACCTGTAATCTCAGTTACTTGGAAGGTTTAGGGCAGCTTTAATAACTCCATGAGACCCCCTGGGTTCCACTCCCAGTACCATTAAGGGGTGGGGGTGGGAGGGAGGAAAAGAAAATGAAAAAGACAAAGAAAGAAGAAAAAAGGAAATCAAATGAATTCAGAGAACAAGTGTCAAATTATTTCTATACTCTTAGCTGACAGTCCTACAATGTTTGTCCCTACAAATGCAGTTCTGCAGTAGACATAGAAAAAGTACAAATCAAGAAGCAAGAGCAAAAGGATGTTCTAGTTTTATTTCTAGTGATAGTAGCACTTCACTAAGGAATAATTTTTTTTCCTTTGGCCAACTTTTTCTTTTCAGTGAGAAATATTTTAAAAGGTACCCTTTTAAAGTCTTTTTTCCTGTGTAGTACCTGAGTCAGCCATATTTTAGTTGTTCAGAAAACCTATCTACCTCTTTAAAGCTTATTAACTTTGGTGATCCCTATCAATTTAATTTGAAGTCCCAAATATTTTCAGTTGAAAAGATTCTATTGACCCTTGAATTCTTCTGTTCAATTTCACTCACTCACTGAAGTCATGGGTGGGAGGATTCCTACTATTTCTGAACCTAATTTGAATTTATTTCTTATTTTCCACAAATTTCACAAACGTCACAATTAATATTTTAGATGAACAGAGAAAGTATTATCATCCTCTAGTACATTCATTAGACATATGATGATTAAGAATGGACAACATTAAACATATTTGAAAATAGAACATAAAGAAATTAGCCTGGTGTGCATAATTTCACATTAGTACATATAATTGGACAAATTAACTATTCACACTTCAGTTGGAATAGTTTTCTAGTGCACAAAGCATTACTTTCAAACTTGCACAATGCAGCAGGAAAAACATTTTCTTCTATTTCACATGCCCCAACGTCACACATCTTTCCTAATGCCAATGCCTATCACTGTCATGCTGTTTTAATGCCTTATAGTATGTATACACAAATCAATAAAAACTGCTTCTTGTAAACAGGATGTCAGTAGATAATCTATATCACCTTGATATGCTTCCTTGTCTTTGCCCTCAGGACATACTACTAATCAAATTTACTGAAAAAAAGCAAGTTGTCAGTTGGTCTGTTGCCAACCCCATGTGAATCCAAGCTGATTAGCCCTATTTGTTTAGTTTCCATGTCATTTTGTTTAATAATACTGCCCTGGAATATAGTTTTTCAGTAGTTCAGGTGAAGACATTTCTTAGTAGGAAAATAGACGCAAGTTGAGCCTGGGGATCTGAGAAAAAGAGAAATCTAACTGGGAAATACTTCTGAGTTTCTCAAGTAAACTAACTCAAGAAGTTTTTTCTTCCTGAAGGATGTTTTCCTTTACCCAGAACTTTGTTCGGTGTTTCTCGAGTAGCTGCAATTTAGCAGGGGCTGCAGAGATTACATTACATCCATGTCAACACATACTGCATTCTCTTAGGATCAAGTTATGATTTACTTCTATGGGGTTTCTAAGGACAGGGTCTTCCTAGAAAAGCAGAAATATAAGACCAGATGGTAGTTTTATTACTAATTCAGAAACTTCTTCATAACTTAATTTTTTTTTAAATTCAGTAAAGACTACCATTATAATCTTTTCAACTTTTTTTTGGCAGTACTGGGGATGAACCCAGGGGCAGGGGCTATGCAACTGAGCTACACGCAGTACTTCCAGCCCTTTTTATTTTGATAGTTTGAGACAAGGTCTCACTAAATTGCCAAGGCTGCCTTTCAAATTGTGATCCTCCTGCCTTAGCCTACCAAGTAGCTAGAATTACAGGCATGTACCACCATGCTCAGCTCTTTTCAACTTTATTGTTGCAAACCACATTATGAGCACACACGGTGTCACTTAATTTACACCTATCATCTCCTTTTTTCTTCATGATACAACAAAATTAGCCATTATTTTGTCCCTGTTGTAGATGAGAAAAATTATAAAGCCACTTGTCCAAGGTCACACAGCTACTTGTGCTGGAATGGGTATTTGAATTCTAGGTCTAATTTGGAAGCTGGTGTTCAAGAGACTCTAACTTAGCCACCACTTCATTGAGTGGTATGTGTATTGAAGTGTAATATCATTTTTCTAAATATTCCCATGATTAATAACAACCTTTCTCCTCGCCATTTGCTTGCCTCGAATGCTAGATCCTAAAGAAGTATCCCCAATCCTTTAAGGAACTAATCTCTCCCTTCTCTTTGCTTGTGTATATTCTGTTCTTCAGATATGTAAGTTTTTATAAGGACAGTCTGATTCATTTAAGTATTCTTATTCACTTCAGATAATTTTGATGCAGGGGTAGATACCATCACATTTAATGAAACCTTACTCCCAATTATTATCTGTAAGAGTACACTGAAATCATGTTCTAAAGAAGAAAGAATAAAATTAATTTTTACTCTTCTCAAAAAATAATTTTTATAACTTCCTACATCTTATTTTTAAATCTCTAATTTTCCTTGTAAACAGATTGTGTTGCAGACTAATCTTAATTTTCAGGTACTGGCAGATACCTGCTCCAGTTTATATCATGTGACCTCAAGGTAAATAAAGCACCTCCCTCAAACTTAATTCCCCATTTGCAAAGAGAATTCTCTCCTCAAAAGTTAGCCAAGAAGATGCTATAAACAAATCCATCTGAGATCAAGCAAAGCTTTCTCAAGAATACTGAGGAAGTGAAATACTTCTTAATAATCTGAGTTGTTTTGAGAGTTTTAAAAATCAAGGTATAAATTCTTCTAAGTTTCTAAGTGAATCAGGGGCAAATCCTGCAAACTGGATCTAATTCCCCTAAGTATGTCCTTCCCAAATGAAATAAACCTTTTAAACAAGAATCACAACAAAAGAATAAAGCATCCTGTTCAATTACCAAGAGAAAAAAAAAAAAAAAAAAAAAAGAAAAGAAAAAAGTAAAAAGATGATTTCAACTAAAGTGGGAGTGTTTCTCATGGAACTAGATACCAAGAACCTGTAAAAGTACACTGTATTTAATTCCACCTCATTACAAAACTCAGAAGAAAAACAAGAAAAACTATTCTGCTTAACCATGGGAATTTTATAAGTTATATGAATTATTACTTAGAGACCTAAGTACAAACCTAAGAACTGAAACTGAATAAGTACTAATGCTGCACATGATCAAAATGTAATGAAAAGCATGGGGCTCTGACCCTTAGTGAGGATTTAAAAGGATTTGACCATTACAGACATGACTTCTGGGCAAAAATAAAATTCGTGGGCTGGGGTTGTGGCTCAGTGGCAGAGCACTTGCCTAATATGTGTGGAGCACTGGGTTAGATCCTCAGTACCACATAAAAATAAATAAGCTAAATAAAGGTATCATGTTCATCTACAACTAAATACATAAATAAATAAAATTCATGTCACAAATTAATGGAAACATGAATGTGCACTCCCAATTCCTAATCACTCATAATTTCTTAATATTAGGGGCATATATCTGTTGTTATAATTATAAACATTAATCTATCAGCATGATTCTTACAACACAAACTATGGCCCATGACACGTACTAATGCCATCTCAATAAATGAGTTCAATTCTTATCCTGGGACCAAAGGATATTTTTTATTAAGCAACCACAACTTCTCAACCCCATGTCAACAGTCTTTCATTGGATTACTAAGGAAAAACATGGTATGACTTTTGTTGTTGCTGTTATTGTTCACTGTTATGTTCCTAATACCCATAACAAAGCCTAACAAACAGTAGGCACCATAGTAAATATCTATGAACAAGGATGCAAAATCCAGGAATTCCAGGCTACAGTTTGTTCCCACATTCTAGAGGAAAACAGTAAATCCTTCTTTTGGATGGAGGTATTGGAGATAGCAGAGATAGGGTTTTGCCAATATTAATTATCAGGGAGACTCTTGGTGATGGCTGCCAGGAACTAGGCTTCATTTCAAGCACTGCAGAGACTCTTGGTGACTGATCAGTCACAGGACAATTAACAGTCTGGTTTTGGCCATCATCCAACACTCCTTCCTCACCAGGACTATCTTTCAACCAGATGCGAAAACCCCAATGACTGGTACTCACCTGTATATTGACTGATGTGAATGTGTCTAGTCTCTCTCTACTTATACTATGAAACTGGGTCAAATTTTAAAGTGGAGGATAATTTGGGTACCACTTTTTAAAAACTGTGGATTTAACTTCTATAGCATTGATGTCTTTTCACACCTAACTGAATGAATATCTATGCATTTTTACAGTTATGTGACTACATCCTAATTTGAATACAACTTTAAAGTGGCTTTAACTACTCAGAAAATCAAAATCTTGACTTTTATAATTAATCTCCTAAGGTTATCAACAGGTATGAATAGGTTTAAAATTTCAAAGAAAAATCAAGATATATCTAAGATCTGCCTACTATTCACATAGAAAATGTGAAAATAAAAACTAAAAGGAAAAAAAAAAGCCAACAAAACTAGAGTTTTGTCTCTTCTTCAAAAATTGTTCATGAAAAATGGCAAACGTTTCAGTGTCCTTATAGACTTCACCATTAATGCCCTCTGGTTTTATAGCATCTGATAATTTAGATGGTTAAGGCTTTAATTCTGTACAAAAGAAGGTAGCTCTTGATTACACACTCTGAAAAGGAAATGTACAAGAAAGAGTAGAACATCTTATGCCAGAAAATAAGTAAGCTATCAATAACTTGAAGGGGTTCCCACGCAAAGGATCAGATAATTTGAACTTAAAAAATTAATGACTGCAATGGATTAAAGCACATTAAATATATAAAACAAACTCATGACTTACCTTTGGAGGCTGCCAAGGAGCTGGATCATAACTGCAAAACTGGCAAATAAATCAACATGATCTTATCTTTCTTGTATTTTAAGGAAACCAAGTAGTTGAAGAAGAAAAGTTCCTCTTTTAAGAATTCCAACTACTAAAGTAAATGGAATGATAGAACTAGAAAACTATCACTCTGCAACACCTAATGATATAATGGACAATTATCAGTTTGCTAAAACCATTACATAAACGATTAATGAGAAACTTTAACAAACAGCAATCAAGTTAATAGCATCTGAACCTATTAATCAATCTTAACATCATTAAAAGTGAAACAACTGGACATAATGTGCCTTCTGATGTGATTTCAATAAGAAGTACACATCATTATTGAATTTAATAGGGTGTCTACATCTAACAACTTGATAAATAAAACCATAAAGATGTAGTCAGTTGAGCTGGGGACATTGCTCAGTGGTACATCATTTGCCTAGCCTGTAGAAGGTCCTGAGATCAATCTCTACTATCACAAAATGTAGTCAAATCCATAATGCAGGAAATGCTACAAATTACTTAATTTCTTCGACATAAAAAATGGCATAAAACTGGAGGGACCAATTTAATTTATAGGCTAATAAAAGATAAACATAATAAACACATGCAATGGATGAATTTCGGTAGGATCCTTTTTAGAATAAACCAACAGAAAATGGCCTTTTTAAGTATCCAGGGGAAATCTACACAAAGTATTAGATGATGTGGCAGTCACAAAAACAGACCTCTCAGATGTTCAATTTCAGGATGAGTAATTGTACCAGTTGTTGTGTTCTGAATTTACTATGGTCTTCACCTGAGGCTGCACTTCCTACTAGCTGCTCCCTGCCAAATGAAAACAACAGAAATACAATGGCAGGTCCGTTCCTTCAAGATCTGAGACTACTCAGGGGAACAAGCACCTTTAGTTTGAGGTTTAATCATCAACCCTGCTAAAATTGTTTTAACACCTCTGTGTTAAGGTGAAGGATAATTTGGGCACCACTTTAAAAAATTATCCCAAGCATCTTTGATCTCTCTGCTTTACCACTCGGCCCTGTAATGATTTGATAGCTCCTTCAACATCCTCTTGCTTCCTCCCAAATTTTCATCAAGTGTGTTTGCCCAATAAATCTTTTGGATGCCTGTTTCTCAGATAACCCCAGCTAAACAAATGATATTCAGGAATTAGTATTAATTTTGTTAGGTATGATTATATTGTGGTTTTCAAGTCCTCACTACTAGAGGTTCATACTAAAGTATTTATAGGTGAAATAATAGGATTGGAATTTACATCTCAGTAAAAAAAAAAAGGGGGAGAGAGTTAAAATAAAATTGGTGAGATACTGATGATTTTCCCTACTTTTGTGTCTAGTTGACATATCTATAGAAAGATGTGAAAAATACCTGAGCAGTACTGAAAACTGTAATAACCAAGAGAGACATTAGAAGACATGACAATTAAATTTAATACAGAAACTTGGACTAGATCCTGTAGCATAAAAAGGACAGTAAGGTAAAACTGAGGAAATCTGAATTAAGCATGAACTTTATATCAATGCTGGTTCATTAATTGTGAAAAATGCATAACACTAGTGTAAGATGTTAATATGGGTAACTATACAGCAGCATATGAATAAACTATATTATCTTCACTAACAATAACTATAAATCTATAACTTCTAAAGTTTTATTAAAATAAAAAACTTATTAAAATGTCACATATAAAGACCCTGAATCAATAAATAGTCTTTTATTTTATCTTTACTCACAAGGATGCAATTTGTGAATTTCTCCCCACTGATTAGCTAGAAAGTGCCACTGATTTTAAGCTCATAAGGGAATCATTTTGAAGATTCACACTCAAGAACCATTCCAGTGTCTATACATGTTTAAAAAAAAACAAAACCTGAAACTTATGAGACATGTTTATTTGTCAAGGTTTAAAAGTTTGAAAAAAAAGAATTTCAGTTACCAAAAACCTTCAGGCAATAACATATAAACCTTAATACAGAACAACAAAGATATCATTCCACAGTGTCTTGGACTTGAGAATTGATTTGAGTTCCAGAGATAATACTAAACTAATGGGGTTATGTCAAGCTGCCAATGTCCACAAAGAAGTTTTTACTGATAACAATCTTTTGCAATGAAAACAGCAAAAGACAAGGTCTTTCTTTAAAAAAAAAAAAAAAAAAATTCACATTATTTATATAATGATACAATGTCCAAAAAGGCAGATGAAGATCTTTGCTTAAAACATAAAAATGCACAGTGTAATTGTTTGAAAGCTTTGGCTGCCTCAGAAGTACCTGGACTTTGTTAAAAGATTGCTAATTCAAGTGTTAGGTGGGGGCCAAAGAATTTAGGGTTTTTTTTTTTTTTTTCTTTTAGCTGGGGGACCGGGGATTGAACTCAGGGGTGCTCAACCACTGAGTCACATCCCCAGTCATTTTTTGTATTTTATTTAGAGACAGGGTCTCACTGAGTTGCTCAGTGCCTCACTTTTTGCTGAGGCTGGCTTTGAACTTGTGATCCTCCTGTCTCAGCATCCCGAGTTGCTGGGATTACAGGGGTGTGCCACCATGCTCAGCAGGAACTTTAAAAATCTCTTATTTTTAAGAGATGTTAAAGTGAAGCTGAACACTCATACTGCAGTAAAAACACTTTGAGAATGGCAGAATATTTAATAGATAATGACTATGTCACAAAAGTGTTATAGCATAAAGCACCAAGTTCTGCAGTCAAACAGCTAACTTTGTGGAGTTGGGGCAAATTACCCTTCCAATCTGTACATCATACAGGTTTTAAAGAACCAACTTAGCAAGACATGTCTCAAAATGAAAAATAAAAAGGGCTGGGGGATGTAGCTCAGTAGTACAGTACAGTGCCCCTTGTGTTCAATCTCTAGTACTACAAAACACATTTAAAAAAATACATATATAGATAGATGGATAGATAAAATGAATCTAACACACTAACGATATATGGTCCCTTAGTAACTATTAAATACTATTATGCTACAATAATTGGGGTTAAAGCTATGTTTGTTACCTGAGTCATCTAGCTGAATGTAAACCACACTGATCTTTTTAAAAAAGGATTACAAGATACAGGAGGCATTTTTAGGCCTCCTATGCTCATCAATTACCACTAAAATAGTCACTAATTCACTGATTTAAATACTAGTTAACATGAACACGACTGTCATCATTTTCCATTATTGATTCGCCTGAGTGAATTTCCTATACCTTTTTTTTTTTTTTCTTGCTGGGGGCTGGAACAGAGTCTTGCTAAGTTATTTAGGGCCTAGCTAAACTGCTGGAGACTAGCCTCTACCTAGTGATCCTTCTGTTTCAGCAAACCCAGCTGCTGGGATTACAGGCATGCTCCACCACACCTGGCATCCTGTATCTTTGACATCCTTGTTTGCACTTATTATTCCTGAACTCAAGAACAATAAAATAAATCAGACACCTATTTATTTCTCTGAATAATTTGCACCTATAAATCTAAAATGTCCACTGATGACATTATATATATTTGGTTAACCACAATAAACAGTTCACATTTTAAAGAAATGCAAATATTTCTTTGGAAGCAAGTTTATAACGTAATTTAAAGATGGTGAATTTCATGTCCCAAAATATGTCTAAACAAGGATAGCAACCAATTATGTATGGAATAAGACTATATGATGAACAAGTGAGCATATTTTAACTTGAAAAACATATATTATAGCTAAAACTTGCTATTCATACGTATAAGGAGGTTTAATTTACCTTTTTAAACTGGCCTCATATTAAGTATTTTCCATGTTGCTCAACTACATGAAACAAACAAAACTTTTTCCTTTATTTAAAAGCATTATGATAGCTAGGGATGTAGTTCAGTGGTAGGCTGCTTACGTAGCTAGCATGCATGAGGTCCTATAAATTCAATCCACAGTACCACCAAAAAAAAAAGGGGGGCACAATTTAGTCACTGATATTTTTAAAAGCGAGAATAAAATTATGCATTTGTGCCAGGATTAAGAGGCAAGTTTTGTTTTCTAACTTCTTTTTTAACTTTGCCTAGTTCAACATCAAAATTCTTTTTTTTTGGGGGGGGGGGGGGAGAGGGGCAGTACCGGAGGTTGAACTCAGGGGCACTGAGTTGCTTAGTGCCTCACTTTTGCTGTGGCTATCTTTGAACTCAAGATCCTCCTGCCTCAGAAGCTGCTGGGATTACAGGTGTACACCACTGTGTCCAGTTTCAAAATCAAAATAAATGAAGATCATAAAAGATATTATAACCAGTCCTACTCCTCCCTTTAGCACAAAGATCTGACATTATATAATTTTTTTTCCAAGAGTTGACCAAAAAAGAAAATGTAATCTCTTGTTAAAATGAAGAAACTGGAGGAATGAGATTAAAAAAATGTGAATAATTTACAGCTGTTGATAAAATGTGTGCACACCTGCATGCACGAAGTCAATCTAGAAGGGAAAAAATAGGGATTGGATGAAGTGTAAGATAAAGGGTTCCAGTTACAATTAAGAATATTAAATCTTGTAATTTTTGTCAATAGACTTGTTAGTGGAAAACATCCTTATATAAGGACTTGAGACATCATCTAACAAGACTGACAAGGATACTTGTTCACTTGTTAAGATATGTATAACATCACTGAGAAGATGTAGAGTTCTAGAAACAGACGGATAAGCTTCAGGTGTATGAAGAATGACACAAGACAAAAGGTTATGTAAACCATTTACTAAAGAAACAAAGACTAGATTTGCACATTCCTAGACCCCTACTTATCTTTTTCAAACTATGAGAGATCTGAAATTCTTTGAACACCATCAGATTTCATTTATATTTCAATTTTGAATTTAAAAACTGGGTATTTTTACAACACAAAGACAGTTAAAACTTCCAGTCAGATTGAACACATATATGTGCATTTCTTAATTCAAGAAGCCCAACATTAATATATTTAAATCTTAACACTGTATTTGTTTCTTAAAATAATATTCTTCTAAATAATACATCAAATATTTTTAAAGTACTACACACTGTTTCAGTATGATTTACAAAGCCAATTAGATTATTACCATTATCCATTAACTTCAAAAACAAAACTCATGGAGAGGAGTTTGCTAATAGAACAGGAAGGGAAAAAACAAAAACAAGCAAAAAACAACCAGCGTTGAAAAATAAATGAAAACTTTCTTTTTCATTGAATATTTATTATTTTTCACATGCAAAGCATATTAAAAGTGAATCTATATTAACTTGACTATGCCACGATGAAAATGTATGTAATGGGAATGATCAAAGAGGTATACAATACTAGTATGTTCAATAAGTTATCTGGATTTTTTTTCCACCAACATTTGGGTTATCTGAATTACCTGGTTTTTGAACAAAATATTAAGTTTTTGTTTTCACATGGTCTTTGCTGGTACCAACAGTTACTTCTTAAATTTAAGAAAAATAACATGAAGGAAGATATACCCTCAATAGCATAGCCAAAATCTTTTAAGAAACAAGCTCACCAAAAGAGTCACACAGTCAATTAAAAATGTCCAAAGGAGAAAACAAAAGACAGATACTTAATGTCCATCGAGTGATCATCACTAACATTTTATTATTATCAGAGTGACTGCCAGTATGTGAACTGTAGATTAAAGACACTTTCGATACTTAAAAATGTATCATTAATCAGTAATACATATGGAAATACTAACTTGAAATCACATTTCATTATTATCATCAACAGTTGGGTGCATCTGATATACATTGAATTCTTTTCACTTCATTACTGCTTTAAATTCCTTAATAATGTTCTTTTCCTAATGTACAATTATCTAAAAAATATGCTAAGATACTTTTTATTATGCATCAGTTCTTTCCCTCCACTGTTCAATGTTGTAACAAATTAAATAGTACCTAAAAGACAATTTCTGGATAATTAATTCAAAATACTTTTGAATGAACTATTCAGATTAGACAGGTTAATGCTGGCTAAGACTATGTATGCTATGTGTTACTGAAACACACTATATAGATCGTACACTGCTAAATAGAAGACTTGGTTCATGTCCATTTATTTAAAAATTCTGTAACACCTATAACAGTATACCCAAGTGACTAAATACGTGCTGAAATAGGTATGAAAATTTAATACAATCCCCACATACATACTTTTACAAACTCACACATAATTATTGTGTGGGAAAAAGGAGAGTACATGATTTCAACTTACATACATCAAGGAAAATCAGAAAAGCATGGGGGAAGATGCCTCTGTCAATGTGCTTATTTAGCAAACTTGCTATTAATATTATGCTTTCAGTTTAATGAAACAAAAGGAAAGTGTCAGGCTAGTTCTTCAAAAAGTATAAGTTAAAATTCTCATTAAGAGAATGGCCTTTAGTTATGAGAGTATACATCCAATGAAAAGGAGTCAAGCTTTGCTATTACATATTAGGATTGGTATAGATATGATGAGAATGTTTGCCACAGATCTGAACTTCTTATTTTAAAGTTCTGAATCTCAAATGCTTATTCCTTCTCATTTAACGTATTTTCTCTAATGAAAAACGTTCTTGGTTTCATCTACCGCAAGAATGAAAATATACACCTAAATCTTGGAACAAGTTAACAAAATCATGATTAGTTATTAAATAAGTGCCAACACTACTTGGAACTTTACTAGTTACTGAATATCATAAAACTACAAAACAAAATGTGAAGGTTGTTTAGGACATCAGACCAATATCAAATCCAAGGTCTCCACTGTTTTGTCTTATGATATCGAGCATATAGATGCTTGCATTACTCTGACTTGTACTGTTTTCAACAAAGTAAAAGTAGACTCAAAATTTTACATTTAATTTCTAATTATAAAAATCCATACTACTCCAGAAAACAGAAACCAAATATAACTGAGGTAGGTTTTTCACCTTAAGAATACATTGTGTTTCTATCACAATTTAACATTTTTTAATTTATTAAGGAAAAAATGAGTATAATGCTTCATGTACTTGCCCCAATACTTAATTTTCTACATTTTAAACTACTTGAACAAGTGTAACAGTGCTATAATCTGTAATTTAGTAAATTCCTTAGATTACTTAAAAATATCACAAATCCTTTCCCTTCCTTCCTTTCTAAAGATAACTGCATTACAATAATCAATAATTCTAGAAAAATGAAATAAAGATTGGTAGTTATTTTCAAATTAATTTACATCAGAATTAGGGAGGCAAGTCGTGTTCATTTTAAAGATAATAAACTTTGGGAAAATGATGTCATAAATACATTAGAACTCTGGATGTGCTTTATTATGCCACAAATTCCCAGGAGATATGAGAAATAACATTTCCTATTAGGGCTAAATTTCACAAATTACTTATACTTTATTGAAAATATCAAATTTTCTAGGGCAGTACATATCACTTATCTTTTTTTTAATTCATTTTTATTGTAAACAAATGGGATACATCTTGTTTCTCTGTCTGTACATAAGTAAAGGCATACCATTTGTGTAATCATACATTTACCTAGGGTGATAGTTTTTTATTCATTCTGTTATTTTTTTTCTTACCCCCACACTCCTCTCACCCTTAAGTTTTCTTTTTAAAATATTAACATTTTAAATAAATTTCAAAGGGTTGTCAGATCCCACTTCATTTTTCAATAGGGTAAAACTCTGAATGTGAAATACATACACACTCTAAGAAGATGACAGAAGGACTACATGTGAAATGCTTTGTCTAAACTGTCAGGCTCCTATATATGCCTTTAGTATATTAAGATAAAAAAGCAAAAATCATTGCTGAAAATGTTACCAAAAAAGAAGAAAGGGAAAATTTCAAAATAGCCCAGTCTTTAAAAGCATTTGTAACTGATATAACTTTAAAAAGTAAAATGAAATGTTCCTTTATCTACATATGAATTAAGTAGAAAATTCAAAGTAATTTTTTTAATTGAAAAACCAATATACTAATACATTTTAAAGTTGGATACTAACAGCATCTTCACAACATCTAAAGGGTAAAGAAGAATTAGGAAATGGGAATATTTCTGCCATATACCTAAGGGTGACTAAAGAGAGATGAGTACCTCACAATCAAGGTGGTAAATGAGTCTAGCACACAACCTTGACATATGGGCAGCAGATCACTGCTCCTATACTGGATAAAAATCTCCAAGAAGGAAGTGATTAATAGTAATTCTGTAACTATACCAAATTTGGAATCTAACATTGAACTTTTTGTGAGCAGTAAACATTTATATGGACATAAAAAACTGTTCCCTGAACCAGGTTAATCATTAAATAAACTAAAAGGAGGAAAATCTAGGTAAATGAAATTGTCAATTTCAGGGTCTTCACTGGAAATTACTGGAATAAAGACACAAACACAACAGTAGCTGATTCCAAAACTAAGTTATAATCAGAATCATCAGATGATAAGCTTCAAAAATTCTTGAATCCAGGTTATCAACTTAAACCTATTCAGGAACTAAAGTTAGGGATTATTTTTAGTTCCTCAAGTGATTCTGATGATCAGTCAATCTTGAAACTTCTGAAGTGGGGAGCGGAAAATAACTTAGGCGAATGCAGAGATTTTCAGAATTTAACATTTGATATTTATAATTAATTACTCCACATTTTCTCCCAACTGTCTTACCTTCCCTATTTTTCTAACAGTGAATAAATGCATGAGCTTGCAAGTAAAGGAAGAAAACAGTAGTGTAACCAAAATGGGTTTTACTATATTCAAGCCACTTTCATACACTGATGGGATAAAAGGATATCAGTACTACTGCTTGAGATTTACTATCAAGGCAGACATTCTTAACATATGTTAAGGAAGGGTGTGGGCTCTTAACATAAAAATATAATATAAAACAACCCTAAGAATTAAGGCTATTTAATAGAAGAGACCATTTTTATAATTTTTAAAAAGTAACTTTTTAAAAATTTCAGTGTCGCAAAGAAAAAGCCCTTAAATTGGGATACAAAGATAGTCACATGAGAAAAACTGTGTCACAGTGTTTTCCAACTTAGAAATTAGGCAATGTGTTTTAGTACTGCTCCTGCTTACATGTTGTTTTGTTAATATATGTATAAATGTCTTAAGTGTGGATAAATATTTTGTTTCTGATTTTCATGCATATGGATAATAAAATGCTGGATTTTCTTTTAAACGCTGAAATTACACACACTTTGAGACCTGCAGAATAAACAGCTTTTTAAATATCCCATATTCACTAATAAGCCTTGGAACAATAAAAAAAAGTAGTACCTACATAGGAAATTACAGATTAAAATTATAACTATGTTTTTAAAAGCTGAAGTAATTAAAAAAAATTTCAATATTCAAAGACAAAATAGTAAACTCATTTACTATAACATAATTCAAGTATTCTCTTAATTTTAGCCAACTAGAACATGATATTAATTGACATTGTATAATAGCTTTCCTTTAAAAGATTACTGTTACACAGAATAGTGCAACTTTTACTTGTTACTCTAAATCATTTAGAATAAGTGGAAAGAAAAAATTTCAGTAGACAAAGACCTTAATGACCAAGACTTCAACACATAAAACGCTGCACATCAATACTAAGGCATTTGTAGGTAATTCCCCCAAATACTTGAATTCATGTAAACAAAGACTATGTATATACCTTTATGGAGACAATGTACTAACAGATAAAATATATCCAAACGGCTGTGACTTTAAACCATATATTATTTGAATACCACACAAAACCAAAAGAGACATTACCTATCATTTCAATAACTGAAAGATGTTACTTATTTATGAAATAAAAGATTGATGCTTTTTTGAAACTAATAATGAAAAAGAAATATTTTGAAAATAAACATCCATTTTCTAGAAATAAATATACATAGTTATTTTAATGTATTGCAGCATAGGAATATCTTCCTAGCATTAACTATAACATTCAACCAGTAGTTATTAAAATATTTTTTTCAATATTGGGCCTCGAATCTTCTACCTTGTCAATTGCCCAACAACTTTCAAAAGAGTTTTATTTTCCTGCTTTAGTTGTTCATTTTCATCTTCTATGTCATCTAGGTCCTTAAAAGGGGAGGAAAAAAAAGGAAAATAATACTTTTAAAATACTTAAAAATATGCTAAAGATTTAAAAACATTTTAAAGTACATAAAAATAATTCATTAATTGGTTAATTTTAAAATGAGGAAAATTTTTATAAATAACTTTAGTTGACTCTGTCCCCAGCTAAAATGAGTATTTATTACTTGACTCTTCATTGTTATCAGAAGTATATGAGCCAATTCTTTCCAGATTACTCAGTTTTTCAAAGGAGGCCAAAAGACAGTGTTTTAAAATAGTAAATCTTCCAATTTTTAATTACTATAAATAATTTTGGGGGTTAAAAACAAATTCCATTCACCTTTTCAAAACTGAGGGCTACACAAAATATATATGCAGGACATATGTGGTATAGGGTCCAAGGTTACAACCTTGTGTCAAATTGGGCATTAAAGGGTACACATTCAAGCTCTGGACATACCCTACCCACAAGTTTTTTTTTTTTTTTTTTTTTTTTTTTAAATACTGAAGAAGAATGGAACTCAGGGGTGCTTAACCACTGAGCCATGTCCCCAGCACTTTTTATTTTTAGACAGGGTCTTGCTAAATTGCTGGGAATACAGGTATGCACCACCATGCCTGGCACTGTGTGTGACCTTTAAAGGAGAATATATGGGATGACAGTCTGAGAAGTTGACAAAAATGAGGTAATCAGAAGAGGGAATCTGGGACATATAGAACTAATCTGGTTCAATTTATATGTTGAGCTTCTTGATGATCATTTTATTTCAGGCAGAAGTTTTATTAAAGCTGAAAGAAACTGGAAGTCACTAAAGTAGGCATTCACTCTCCAACTTTCAAGTATATGATCCAGCTCCATGTTCCCTATATTAAGTCTAGCTCCAAATATGTAGCCATCTAGTTAATACTAATACAATCCCCTGTGAGGTTTAATTTAGAAACATTATTTCAAGGCAGACTATATATATCAATTGTTAGAAAAGCAGACATTTATAGATTTATCCTTGCTATTTATAATACTAAAACTTGACACAATTTGAATAACAAGTGTGCTTGCTATAGGATAGCAGTTTTCTCATAAATTTAGTACACTGTCTTAAAGACAATTGGGCAAATTATTTAAAAACTTTAAAAAATCAGAATGAAATTAGGAAATAAATCTGTTAAGACGACAACTAAAAATATGGGATTCCTAAGATTATCACAACTGAGATCTAAGTAAAATTAAGAATTAAATGATGAAATATGTCAATACATCATTACTAGGTATAAACTTGGTAAGGGAAGAGATTTTATCTTTTTTAATGTTCACAATGCCTAAGAGTACAAATATCACAAACATCAAAAATATTTACAGAATTTTAAAAACTGACTTCCAGCACAAATAGAGGAATGTCTGCATTGGAACCAAGATGAAAAGGCTATCTAATAACTGAAGTCAAATATTGGCTCAATCAATGATTATATGTGACCTTAAGCAAGTTCGAATGTATCACTGTCCTATTCTATAACCTGTACTTATTGTCTTCAAACTTTTGAGAACACTTCTGCACATAAGGGAGCTATCTTTTCCTCCTTCATGGTTATAGTTAAGATTGGACTGCTCCTTTTTTCCTTGAAGCAAATATTTTTTTCCTCCATCTTTATGTAAAGTCCTGTAAAAAGCAAAATCATGGAATCTTTTCTCATCACCTTTATGAAGGTATGACCTGCCTGCTTCTTAAGCAGCAATAAATTCTGGGGTTGGGGCATGGGAAAAAAATAAAAAGTGCTACAGAAAGGAATAACACGGAGCTTGGAAACTAAGTCTAAAGTTGAAAATATATTAAGTACAACTGGACACAAAGACTGGTGAAATTACCTACAAAGACATCTGGAGTTCCACTTAATGATAAAATACCAATTCTTTATTGATGCAATTCTGTGCCAATATTCATTTTTATATAAGCTGCCTCTCACCTCCAGACTTTTAGTGAAACACAAAACGAATACATTTCATCAGTTCATCTCTAAAACAATAAAATTGAATTAAACTGATCATTGCCCAGAGGAAATCAGTTTATAAAATGAAATAATGTTTCTCACCACAAATTACTGCCTCATTAACAAGAGAACAAACATTGAGCAATGCAATTATTTTCTTCATATTTATATATTTTCATCCAACTGACCCAAACCAAAAAAAAAAAAAAAAAAAAAGCAACCTGGGAATTTAAATATGTGACATACTTACTCTATTTAACAAATCAATTTCTTCTTTGAGTTTTCCAATCATTTCCTCTTTATCTTGCATCAGTCTCACAAGTCTTAGGTTTTCTTGCCTTTCTCTTACTACTTCCTGGTAGATATAATTAAATAGCATTAATTGGGAAGTAACGGGTTATTTACAATCTTAAATGACACGTATCTACAGGTAACAGTGACAGATTCTAAACATAGCTAAAGTGCCCAATACCACTGGTGAAGATCCTTAGATCCTTTTAACCAGTTTGACATTGAGCGCAAGATTTTGAGAATGCCATTTATTTCTTCAAGAGTAGATTGTTTATAATTATATGACTTTTAAAAATTTAAAACATCTGTAAATTTAAAAGGAAAAGGTGAATTTTAATTTTTCCATTCTCCTCTAAAAAGAGAACTTGTACTAGGTACATGCCATGTGCCTGTAGTCCTAGCTACCTGGAACACTGAGGTAGGAGAACCACTTGAGTCTGAGTTTGGGGCCATACTGAGCAACATTATGAGATCCTATCTCAAAAAAGAGGCAAAAGGCACACATTTGTAAGTCTGGTAAAGTATCTTAGATATATGAAGATTTCCAATGAATTCCTTAAGACGCTCAGTAAGGGAAGGAAGAACCCACACCAGTAAAGAATCAGAGAACTGGTCCTTAATTTCACTTCTGGTTCTGCCAGTTACTGACAATTGATTCTGTCTGAACCATATAATAAACACACAGTAGAACATATTACCAGCTCAGACAGAAACTGCCCAATATATTAGAGACTTACACACTTAGACTAGGAATAACCATTAAATATTAAGGATACAAGAATTTGCTCTATTTCTAAAGTGTTTTTTGTTGTTTTTTTACACTGGGGATTGAACCACCGAGCCCTTTATTTTTTAGTTTGAGACAAGGTGTTGCTAAGTTCTTAGGGCCCAGGTAAACTGCTTAGATGGGCCTCCAACTTATGATCCTTGTCCCTCAGCCTCCCAAATCACTGGGACTACAGGAGTGTACCACTATGCCTGGCCTAGTTTTACACATCATCAAAATTGGAATGAAAAATATTAAGGAAGTTCAGAAAATATCCTGTCACCGTATATCTAGAAACTAAAACATAAAACAGTGACTAAAAGCTCTCTGACCATGCATGGAAATATGGATCAACATTAGTGTCTCCCATTAGTGCCCTCTTCTTTTTCCCCTTTTTTGGGCACTATCTCTCCCCAACAAATTTCAATTTATTTTCTCTCTCAGCTGCTATGACACTGAAAAAAAAAGAAAAAAATCCCAATAATGTATTAATTTAATCAATCTCAAATAATTTATATCGCATACCTTTTCAAGATCTTCAATTTTCTTTTCCAATGTGCTATTTGAGACCAAATTACCCGCAACACTGGCATCTCTGTTGTATCTACTAAACCCACTTCTTTCTGTTCGGGTGTATCTACTTGAGACATCATCTTCAGAGGCAGCAGTTGTGCTATGGAAATAAAAACATATATTTGATAAAAGTCCCTAGTATTCTACAAGAAAAATGCTAAGAATATTTCCTATTCAGTTGACATAATGAACATTCCCCAAGGACAAATAGTTATAACAGATGACATATTTACAACTAAAAAAATTATATCAATATTCCAACACAATAAGAAAAATGTAAAAGGAACATTAACTCTTTCAACCAATACCTACTGTGTACCAGACATTATTCTGGGTACTGAAGACGTTAAAAGCAAAAACAAACATGGATTCTACCCTTCAGAGAGTTTTCAGTTAATAGGGAATACAACCAATTATAATATAGTAGCAGTAAGATCATTTTAAAATAACATCAGCATACAGTACCATAAGAACTATGACAAAAAAGATTTTAGATCTCCTAGACAATCTGTGGTGAATAACCACTATCCTTTCCTTTTTTCTTTTAAAAAATCCCAATCCCTCATGGACCAACATTTTCATAAAATAAAATAAAATAAAAATGCTTTTGGAAAATAAAAGTAAAAGGAGATCATACAAGAATTTTCATCAAGAGTATGCATATAGACAATTCATACAGAAACCTACTCTCTTGTGCAAGCACAAGGCCCTGGGTTTGATCCCCAGTACCGCCAAAAAAAAAAAAAAAAGAAACCTACTCTCACACTAGTAACTTTTACCATTCCACACCTCTAATTTAACCAAGTTATGAGTGAAAAACAACTCTTTAAAGTGAACACCAATTTGCATACTGAATTAATAGCATATATCAATATTTAAAGTTTTTAATTTACTAAATGAGTTTGTTTCTTGCTTGCTGTATAAATCATCTATTAATAAATAAAAATTATACCCAAAGTCAATGACTTAAAACAATATAAATTTATTATCTCAAAGTTTCAAATAGAAAATTTAGAATGACCTTAGCTGGGTGCTTATGATTCAGTATCTATCTCATGAGTTTTTAAGTCAAGATGTTGGTCAGTGCTACAGACATCTGAAGGCCTGACTGGGCTGCGGAATTCTGTTTCTAAGCTCACTCATGGCTGAGGGTGACTATACTCGGTTCCTTACTGGCTGTTGGCCAGAGACCTCAATTCCTCCTATGTGGGTCCTTCCACTGGCCTGTTCACCACATGGCAACTGGATTCCAGAGAGAAAATGACAAAGGAACCAAAACAGAAGCTTCAGTGTTATTATCAATCTCAGAAGTAACACACTATCACATCTGCCACACATATCAATCCTGGTATGAGAGGGGATTAAAGAGGTTGGGCTCATTGCGAGCAATACTGAAAGCTGGCTACAACTTTTACTAATTTATCTAATCTAAGTTCACTAGTGACAGTGCAACTCACAAGAGATAAACATGCATGTAAACTCTATGTTTTGTTATAATAGCATTCAAAGAAACTAATTCAATGGGAATATGTTGACAGAAATAGGAGAGATTTTAAAGCAATTTCAGCAAATTCAGGATATTCATTTTTAAGAACTTTTATCCAAAATGCAGGAAATGTGCTCTTTGATCTGTCATTGGCAGTCAGGCGTAATACTTTATCCAGAAATCTACAATAATTTCTGATGAAAAGATTCCTGATTTATAAATTTCCTCTCCATGTATTTTCTTTGTATGGAAAATAAAATTTGTAAATTTTATTTATAACATTTTATGGAAATTAATTTCCTATCAAATTTGTAAGGTATGATTATAACATTTTCAAATATGCAACACCAAGATCACTACCTATTTTACTGATTATTACTATATTATAGAACCCATCGCATGCAGCAAGGCTCAGAAACATTCCCCTAAATTTCTAACATTTTCTGTCCTTTGATGTTAGCTGCCATTGAAAAGCATGTGACATTCCTGCCTTGCATAGAAGGCTGAGTTTTTTTTAAAAGCAAAACCATCAGTTAAAAAAGTCTAATTCACATATATGAAAAGCTGGGGATCAAGCTGGTTTCTTATCTTGCAAAAACACTAAGAGTTCATCCCAAAGTTCAAATACTCAACTGAAATTTTCCCTTTGAAAACCAATGTATATTTCAACATACAACAGTTAATGTTTAGTTTTGTTATTAACATATAACAGTTAACATTTATTTGTGTTAAAAAGTTAGTATTTAATTTTTTAAAAATTTCAAATTTAATGCAGTGAACTATTTATTGTTAATTCAGCTGATAGGAAAAAGCATACATTAAACTCACACAGCAAGACTTTCTCAAGGAAAGAAGCAGGACATTGATTATATTCTGGCACAATCTCCAACATATGTTTTCTCACTAATTCTGTATAATCAGAATTTATTACTACCAAAGCAAAGCAAAACTTCAAACCACATTTATTAATATTGTAGCCCTTCAAGTTTGCACTTTAGTGCAAACTGTTATTTACCAGTAATGAAGCTGAAAAATAAATTCTTACTTCACACCATTGTCATGTTAACAATTTTAACAAAACTCCTTATCTGTCAAAGGTAAGACAAATGAATTTTGTTCAAACCATCCTCCTCCCAAATGCATGCATATGGTGTTGCTGGAAATTGGTACACAAGCTACCTTCTCTGCTACAGATACAACTAACATTTATCTCATTATTTATAAGAAGTTTTTTTTTTTTTTTTTAAGGTTGGCAGTCTAAAGTGAGACTTTATTGAAGCTCACAAAATACTGTTTTACATGTGAAATCCTGAACATCTGCTTTCATCAATTTTTTAATGTAATAATAATCTTTCAAATAATGAACTTGGTTTTAGATATATTTAAAGACATATATACATGCCACTTAAATTCTGGTGGTTTTACTACCTCAGTAGTTAGTATAGCTGCAATTAATCCACTATGGTTTTAGCACTTCTCCACCAATTATGACTAAAACTTGATCTCAATCATAATAAGAGATAACGCTTCTCAAAACTAAACAAAACAAAAATAAAAACACTAGAAAAAAACTCCTTTAGTCTGTATCTCTAAAATTACTTCCACTGTCATACTGTCATCATTTAGTTTATTACTACGGTCATGTTCATAAAACATGTTATCTTTTTTTCTCCAAAAAGATCATTAAAGCTTGCTTTGTTACCAGGAAATTAGAATTTTAAAAAATGTTTTATTTCTAAGATTTAGATAATACTTATAAAAGCAGAAACTTAAAAGAATGAAAACAATTTTTACTTGTTTTATTTTTATTATAGATTTATTTTTTATTATCTACACACCAAAATATAAATCTGATTAACAGCATGATTTTAAAAATAATAAATGCTTACATTTTCTTCAATTTCTATACATTTCTGAGTTACAAACAACTAACATAAAAATATCAGACTGTTAAGATAGTGTTGCTGAGCATAACTAGCACACAACTCACCACAGCACTTGAATCAGTCTGTTCCTGCTCACAGCAAAGTCCACCGATCATGCACTCGGAAGTGATGATGACAGGGGCAAAATTTAACTTTGGTTACTTTCTTTCTTTCCTTTTTTATACTGGGGATTGAACTCAGGGGCACTTTGCCACTGAGTGACATTCCCAGCCCTTTTTATTTCAAGACAGCATCTCACTAAGTTACTTAGGCTAGCTCAAACTTGCAATCCTTTTGCCTCAGACTCCTCATTACTGGGACTGCACGTGTGCTCCATTGTGCCTGACTGCAATTCATGTTCATTCTAGTGTTCTTATTGTCAAAGGTAGGTAAGAGATAGTTCAAGAGACACACTTTGAGAGCACTATTCTAAAAAATGTTTAAACTTAGTCTTAAAAGGAGGTCTAAGAATGTGTTTAAGTATCTGAAGCAAAAAGTATGTAGCCCATTTGAAAAACAAAAATGTCCAATATGGCTAAAGCATGAAATATAAACATAAGAGAGGTCAGGAAAGAGGCTACAAAAATAAGCAGGAAACCTGAAAGTTATTTTATATAATAATTTAAACTAATGGTCTCCAATTTTTGTTAATTATATGCCCATGTTGATTTGTATATTTACTTGTTATTTTATAGGATTTATAATATGATCATACAAAACTTACAAATATCTGTATCACAAAAGAATATAAAGGGATGAAAACACTAAAATTGAATTTTAATTATGTATGGGACAAACATTTGTTGAAAAACTGACTATACATTGTCATCATTTCTGTTTTCCCTGAGGTTTTGTGATGCTAGACATCAAACCCAGGGTCTCTTGCATGCTAGGCAATAACTGAGCTACTACTGAGTCACATCTCCAATCTTATCTTCATCATTTCTGAAGATCTTATTTTAATATTTTGTGATAGGGATTCAAAGAGCTATCAGTTTGCATATCTGACTTTTAATGGCTATCAATCAGAAAGACATGGATCACAATATGACTGAATAAAAAAAGTTTCACTTAAAATCTCAAAATTAGCATAAAGATTTTAATTTATGAGATTTGATTTTGTGTATCTTGCCAGTTGAATGACCAACATCTCTGCAGTTACATACTTGGTTTGACTTAACCAGTCTGTGAGTAATAACTTGATAAATCATAAGTCCATTAAACGAACATTCAAATTATAGTATCGTGTAACATGCAGAAAGTGAGCAAAGCATACTTTTTAGGATACCTTCAGTATCAAGTAACCAACTGACATGAAGGAAGGGATGACTAACTAGTAAACAGTACAAATTATTAAATATAAAGGTCTTAATATTTTACAGAAAAAAAGGTAAATACAAATAGACATTCTAATTACTCCCTGCACCCTAAGCAGATTATCTTGTGCACAGCTCCAGTTTGGAGACTATTGGTTTAGGCTTCATATAAAAGTTATGGGAAGTTATTAAAGCAGAGAAAGTTACAGAATTGTTTTTACAAAATGAACTGGAGATAAGCAAAACTAGAGGCAGAGAGGCCAGTCTGGAGGCTAAATGTAAGAGATGATAATGTCCTAGAGTTGAATGGTGACAATGAGCAATTCAGGAAAGAAACTCAACAAACCTTGGTGAATGACTGAATACAGGTAAGGTAGTTTAAAAAGGTGCCAAAAACAATGACAAAGCTTCTGGCTTTAGCAAGAGTGAATGCAGATACACTACTAAAATTCATTAGGTCCACTTTTTTTTTTTTAAACATGCTGAGTTTAGTATACTTGTCAGATATCTACAAGTAGATTGTTCTGTTTCGTTTTGCAGTACTGGGGATTGGATCCAGGGGCACTTTACTACTAAGCTACATCCCTAGTCCTTTTATATTTTTATTTTGAAATAGGCTCTCACTAAGTTGCTGAGGCTGACCTCAAACTTGTGACACACTTGCCTCAGTCTCCCAAGTAGCAGGAATACAGATGGGCACCACCATGCCCAGCTTTCTACAAGTAGATGCTTAATAGTTGTTGGTTATACAGGAATGGAGCTAATGATAGGGAGTAATCAGCACATGTATAGGTAGTAACTGAAGTCACTGGAATAAATGAAATTTCTAGTTCAGATATAGTGAACAAAAATAAAATAGAGAGCTAAACAATGCTAACACAAAGAATAGATACAGGAAGAACTACAAAGATTGAGAAATACTAGCAAAATGAAAGGAAGAAAATCAAGAGTAAGACAACAGTGAAGTCATGCTGTGTTATAGAAGAGGATGGTAAACATTTTAAAGGATTCTTTTTTCATTTTAAGAAAAAGTCTGATTTTCTGCATAAACCACAAAATATTGAGGTAGAAACCACAATACTGACAACTACCAATAAACAAACACTCAGAAATACAGATATCCCTTAATGGTTTTATATTTACCTAGTAAACAAGTTAAAATAGTATTCTATAGTATTTAACTACAGGAGGAACCAACATAGCTAAATAGAGATGCCCAGTACTCACCTCCTCCACAGAGAACTAGGACAACAAATGAATGATCATACTTCAAGAACAGTGACTGAGGGAAAACAAAACTCAGCAAGGGAGTGGCAAAAACTCTATAGGGCATGGAGACCTGGGATGACAGCATAGAGACAGGAACAAAGCACAAAGAGAGGAACAAAGCTTACTGCAATTATGACCCCTGCCCCCACCCCAGTCAGGTGTAACTCCACATTGCCAGGTAAACAAGACAGTCCCACAGGGCCCTCTATCATCACCATGGGCAGCAGCAGTTCTAACTACAGGTGTTCCACAGTCCTCACTAGCTCTGAATTCGGTTTGAAGAACTAATTCAGCTGTGACTGCATAGCTTTAGAGAAGAAACTCATTTGAGTCCCATCTCCAATTTCCAGAGTCCAGAGTGTGACGACAGCATGAAGTCATCTGAAAATGGAGTTACCAAAACAGTTCACTCTGCCCTAGGGATCAATGGCCACTACACCTTGCCATCCCTGAAGCCCCATAAGTGTTCTACCACACTTCATTAAAGACTGAAACTTCATGAAGCCAGCTAGAACCAGCTATGCTATTGTGACTCTAGTCCATATGGAACCATACCCTTCAGGACATGGGTGACCTAGCCCAAACCAGGGGAACTGACAATCTCCTGGGGGCCTGAGGCTCCATCTCCCCTACACCCTCCTTATCCGTAGTGCCTCAGCTACAGATGTAGCCACCAACACTCCTCTATGGGGCCTAAGGACACGCCTCTCAGTCACTTGTGGCTCCAGCATGACAGTAGGGAAAACAGGTTTCCTTGATGCTTTGACTATATCCCCTGTGGCTTTGAAACTTACATGGTGTTTTTCTTTTTCCCAACCTTTTTCCCTGACCTTCTCTCTGATCTTCTTTTTCCTAATCATCTCCTCTTTGATCTCCATCCCGATCTCTCCCCCCTAATCTCATTTTCCCTGTATCAACTCTTTTAAAAGTCCCCTGTTTCTGCTGATGGGCAGAATCATAGCCTTTGGGACAGGAGTCCCTGTGTTTCTCTTTTGGTAGCAAAGCAATAAACCTTCTTTTTCCTTTTTCTCAAAGAGAGAAAAAGGGTGTGGGGCGGGGGGGAGAAGAATGAAAATGCAAAGAAACATGACTTCTCCAGAGAAACTCTCTGGAGAAATTACTCTCCAGAATAATTCTCTAAAAACAGATTCCACAGTCTATTAATAAAGATCCCAAGTAAACAGTAAGATGTAAGAGAATATAGAGAGAAAGTTCAACAAAATGAAGAAAACAATTCATGATCTAGATAAGAAATTCAACAAAGAAATCATAAAAAAAGAATGAAACTGAAATCCTGGTGTTGGAGGAATTTGATCAGTGAAATCAAAAATACAAGTGAGCACTTCAACAACAGATTAGATCAAGGAGAAGAAATAACTTTGGAACCTGAAGACAGGCCATCCCAACAATGGACGGCATGGAAGGAGGGAAGAAGAAAGGAAAGCTGGAAAGGAGGAAGTCAAAGAAATCTATGGGACACCATTAAGGTAAACAAATATTCTCAACATTAGAGTTCTAAAAGGTTTGAAGGGAAAAGGCATTGAAAATCGATTTAACAGGGGCTGGGATTGTGGCTCAGTGATAGAGTACTTGTCTAGCAGGTGTGAGGCACTAGGTTAAATCCTCAGAGCCACATAAAAAATAATTAATTAATTAAAGGTATAAAAATCTATCAGCAAAATAATAGCTGAAAACTTCCCAAGTCTTGAAAAAAATGGACATCCAGATCCAGAAAGCTAAAAGAATGCTAAGTAGACTTAACCAAAAAAGATACCCTGTAAAAGACACTCTTGAGTAAAACTGTCAAGTCAAATACAAAGAGAATTCTAAAAGCAGCAAGAAAAAAGCATCAAGACACAAATAAGGGAATACCCATTAGGCTAGCAGATTTCTTGCAGGACAGAGGGAATGGGCTTATATATTCAAAGTTCTGAAAAAGAAAGAAAAGAAACAAAACAAAAACCTGCCAACCAAAACACTATACCCAGCGCAAATGAGGAAGACTTACCTAGAGAACCAAAGACAATAGAATAGTGGCCACTAGAGACAAAGGGGGGAGGCAAGAGAGAGCTCTTAGGTAATGAACACCAAAACAGGAGGAATCAATTATAGTGTTCTATACCATAGTAGGATAATTATAGTCTATAACAAATTATGATACATTTAAAGATAACTAGTCAAAAGATTCCCAAAATATAGAAATGATAAATGTTGGTGATGGAAATGTTAATTACCTGACTTGATCATTATACTAAATTGTATACTGAATTTACTAGACTCTGTAAGTATGAATAAATGTCCATTAAAAAGTGAAACAGTATTTTAAAAAGAATTTAACAATTTAAAAAAATCTCTTCACAATATGCTTGTTAACACATAAATAGTACCACTATACAAGTTTAAAAGCAAGAAATAATTATCACTGAAAAATAAAATCAGTGTTTTATATACCCAGTACATATTAGGAATACTGAAAGGAATACTGTCATAATTATGAAGAACTGTGTTACTTGATTTTACTGCCAAATTTAGCTGCTTATCCTAAAAACAGAGCATTTTTAACCTATTTTGTAGGCCGGATATACACAATGGAAAATACTTACAATAAAAGATTGTTTCATTAACTCCAAAAAGTTTGCAATGTTCTACTTAGGAATGTTAACACAAATCTCTAACTAATAAGATCCAAAAAGAATCCTCCATTTGCTTTTAGCTACAAAGATATTAACCATAATGTTCAGAAAGGGAAATGAATAAACAGTATCATCAAAGATAAATACCACCCTTTACTGGAAGTTTTTCCCCTTCTGGGAATTTTCACATCTTCTGTGGTAAGATGAGAGGGTGTTGTAGAAATAACACTGTTATTCTAAAACTATCATGAGAATGAGATTGGCAGCATTAAGAGATTATAGCTAGAGGAATTTTCCACTAATATAGACATTTTAAAACTTAGTGATTATAAGACCCATGGGTTAAAATCTACTTTTAGAATGGATATTAAGTATTCAGAAGTATTCAGATATATCATGAAATATCCATATAACTAATAAGTACACAACTGGCTTCTGTATTTTTACTACCTTTCACTAACCTGTGCCCTCCTACCACTACTACCATGCCTCAAAACAGCCTTTTGCTCTTTGTAAAGGGAGGTTTCTCTCCTTTCTTCTTTTAAATACAAACACTCCAATAACTAGCAATCAAAATCAACTCTTAGGTTATTAAAATGATGATATATATTCACTTAAGAAAATATAAATTAATACTTCAGTAAACCCATAGGTAACAACCATTAACATTTACAACATTAATAGTTTTCCTTCTGGATCCACTGATCCCTTTAAAAATCAAATAGAAAATGAGGATTTTCTCAGAAAAATAAGCATTTTTTTTTAACATACAATTTTAGCAGCTCATGACATTAACAGATCTCAGATTAAGAATACTTGACAGACTATATTGTTGTAGTGTTCGTAATATGCTCTCCTCCTCCTTCCCCATTTAACATAAATTGGTAATAATTGTCCTATGTTTTATTATCTTTCTATAGCATCTTACTGGCTGCACTGTAACTGTTTATATGAATATAATAGTCTCATTGTTAAAAATTTCAGTTGTTCCAGCTGGGCATGGCGGTATATGCCTATAATCCCAGTGACTTGGGAGGTTAAGGCAGGAGGATCTCAATTTTGAGGCCAATCCAGGCAACTTACCAAGATCCTGTCTCAAAATAAAAATTAAAAAGGGCTGGGGATGTAGCTCAGTGGTGAAGCACCCCTGAGTTCAATCCTCAGTACACTCCCTCACACCCCGCCCCAAAAAAAAGATTTAAGTTGTTCCATTATGAGATCTCATTATACATACTTATTTCTGGTTTCTAAAAATAAATACAATAAATATATATTATAGTGAATATAAGAACTACAGTGGAATATAGTGACTATGTAATTATTAAATACAGCATATATTCACTATATTTAATATTTATTTTCATAAAATATACCTAAGTATTCAAATATTACCACTTGAGAACTAGACATTTTTTCAAATAAAGTTCATATTATTTAGTAAGAACAGCTAAAGCTGTATACTCATTATCTTTTTTTTTTTTTTTCCCGCAGTGCTGGGATTGAACCCAGGGCCTTGTGCACAGCGAACACTCTACCAACTGAGCTATCTCCCCAGCCCACTCCTCATTATCTTAACATGAGTATCCCAAACAAACAGTAACTGATTCTGAATGAATTAAAATTGACATAAAATGTGTATTATGTTTTTTCTTTTATTGGAGGGGACCTTCAACAAAACAATATGAAAAATTTCTGTGTTGTAAGAATAAATAAGGATTACACAAAAAATTATACATGAACTTTTATAGGATATTATAGAATGTATATAATATTTCATGTTTTACAGAAAGTGTAAACAACCATCAAATAACGAATGGGCTAAATTAAATGTGGTATATTCACACACGCTGATATGGATATATTCTAAAAACATTATACTAACTGAAAGAAGACAGACACAAAAGGTCACATATTATGTGATTAGATTTACATGAAATCTAGTAGAGACAAATAAATACAGAAAACAAATTACTGACTGCCAGGAGCTAGGGGAAGGGAAGAATGGAGATTGAGTACTTAAAGGGTAGGAGCTTTCCTTTCAGGGGAGGGAAACAAATCCTAGAACCAGGTAATGGTGATCCCTCTACAACACCGGGAAATACTAAAAACTGATGAATTAGATTCCTTAAAAGGGTGGTTTTCTTACGGTATTCGAATTACACTTTTAAAAATTAATAAAGACAACAGTATGCTCAGTTTTAGTGGTGAATTTACCAAGAAATAAAATATATAAAATGCACTTAACAGTAAAATTATGAGGCAGGGAATGTAGCTCTGTGGTACTAGCTCTCGCTAAGCATATGCAAGAGCTGGGTTACATGCCCAACATAGAAAAAAGAAAGTAAAATTATGCCACACATTATTGCATGGTTTCTCTTTCACAATTATACTGATACTTTGGAAGTTCTAAAACCTCAAGATTATAATTAGGAACAAAAAAGTTATCTTCCAATATTGCACTATATCTAGAACAAAGTAAAGAGAGCTGGGTAGACTGAGAAATCCAGGGTTATATATGTAGAAGTCACTGGAGAAAAAAAAATATTTTTCAAACCTATATTAAATAAAAAATTCTAGCTACTGGTACCTTCCAAATACTTAAGAGACTAAATAAGCTATATTAAACTTCCACATTGCCCCATTCTTATTCATACTAGGCAAATTCATGTTACCATGACATAAAGAAACATGCTGACAAAATCTGCCAATTACTATCTGTTTAGTCTCATACAGATCATTACACTTCACTGAGTCTCAGTTTCCTCAATTGTAAAATGGTGATAATACAAGCACTTTCCTCAAAAGATTTTTAGGGAACTGATGTATATGAAAAGGAACAGTACCTGGTACATAGTAAGTATTATAAAAATCTTAGCTAATAATATTTACAACACACAGGGAAAAATTCAGTCCACAAAATGTACCAATATGCCAATTAATTTTTAAATTATCACTTTGTGGTTTTCATGTCCTTTTGTAAAATTCATTAAGCAAAAGACCTACAGCTCTTGTAGGTCTGGCAACATTTGGCAAAATATACAATGTATGCTAATACAGAAATAAAAGATCTTGAAGAGATTTCTTTTAAAAGGATTACATAAGAGCTCAAAAAGACTGTCCCTCTTCAATTACTGGAAGACACATTTGATACTTAGTCTGGATTTCTCACTCTTTTAAGAATTTAACATTTTTCTAGTTTGATCATTGGCCAACAAATCAAGGATATTTCTTGCTACTGCATGGTTCTCAAAATATATGTGCAATCAAATAAGAATTACTGGTTTTAAAACAATGGTTATAAGAAAGTTCCATTTAGAAAAAAGTTAACAGAGTTGGGTTGTAACATTTTAAATCTCGCATTAAAATTATTTCTAAATAAATTGTTCATTTTCCAAAATTAAAAAGGTTCTATTTGATTTCCTATGAAAGAACTTTAGAATCAAATGAAAACTGAAAAGCTCTAACAAGAGTTGATTCCATTTTAAAATACAACAGAACTAGTTTGAGTGTTTAACAGACTCAGTGCTAAAAAAAGTACATTCTTGACATTTTTGAGATAAGAATTAAATATTTAATTAGTAATTTGTAAGAATATATATAAAGTTGGGTTCAGTGGTGCATGCCTGTAATCCCAGAAGCTCAGGAGGCTGAGGAAGAAGAATTGTGTTTGAAAGAGCAGCTTCAGCAACTTAATAAGACTGTTTTAAAAATACAAAACAACAAAGGGATGGGGATGTGGCTCAGTGGTTAAACACCCCTGGGTTCAATCTCCAATCCCTAGTGCCCCCCCAAAATACACACACACACACACACACACACACACACACACACACACAGTATTTAAATTCTGTAATGGCTTGTGCGTTATTTCCATCTGTTAGTGTGTGTACTTACATATATTTATATAATGTGTGAGTTTGCTAAAATATTTATGTAATGTTTGAGTTTGCTAAAATATTTCCTAACATGATATCAAAGACTTATCTTTCAACCTAATCTTTAGTTTTACCATCTCCGTTTGCCAGCAGATACCCTTATTAAGAACCATGCATGCTCTAGTCATTGCTACAACTTGCTGACAGGTTAATGAAAGTAATGAATTACTGATATAAGGTATAACACGTTTCTATTAGATAAAGAAGATAACTTCAGATACAGATTCTAGCTTTTGATTGTTTTTTTTTTCTTGTAATACTGAGATTGAACCCAGTTGGCGGTGCTGGAAATTGAACCCAGGGCCTATGCTTGTGAGGTAAACACTACCAACTGAGCTATATCCCCAGCCCTGTTTTAATTTTTAATGTTTGACTTTTAGACTATATTAAAACAGAGTTGCTACAACTCAGTGAAAATGACAAAAACTTAAAAATATTTTAACAGTACTAAACAGAGCTACAACGTGAAACACTAAGAAGTAACAAACCACATGCTCTATGCTTCAGAAATCCTGCAAGTATATGAACATATCACAACTAAAATAATGACTGCAAAAGCTTAAAAATAAAAATTCATTACAGGATAAACAATTTTCTTTCTGATTTAACAAAATGACATAAATACAGCTTCTGATAAAGATTTTAAAAAGTATTCCTGTATTGATCCTAATTAGATAATATGAAAAGTATCATTCATAATTTAAATCTCTATTACAAAAAAATATGTATAACTGGTACAACAAATTCAGTATGTTACCAAAATTTACCTTTATTCCCCAAACCACAAACTGATGATAAAAAATTTTTTGGCTTGAGAACATGGCCTGGGAACAGGCCAAATCAAAGCTATTTGGCAATGACTTCTGGCAAAAAGATTCTTTTCAGAATCTTTCATGGTAAGTAAAAACTACAAAGCAATGTATAAGTGTTAGAAGCTTAAAAGTACTAATTTAATTATACCTATATCAAAATAACTCAAATGAAAATAAAAGCAGTAGCATACATATTGAGTGTTTTTCTGTGTGCCAGAATGGTTTCAGACCTACTTATTCAACTACTGAATATCATAGCCTTATATCTTTCTACTGATAAATAGATATTATGGCCCATGGTAAAAATAAAATTTTATTTTGAAAAACCCAGTATTTGAATGAGAGCTCCTTTAATGCTTTTAGATAGAAAAAAACAATCAAAATATTTTAAACTTTAACACATGATTAGATAAAAACAAAGGTTTTATATGTATAAATCTAGGCAGATGATCCTGTGCAATAGGTACGTGGGTTTTGAAGACAGGGTGCCCAAGCGCAAATTCAGATTCTGTAACCGACTACATTTTTAACCCCAGGGGAAACAAACTACCTTTTTAATTCCACTTCCCTGATTTATAAAATGCAAGTAAATATTGTATCTGCCTTATAAAATAACTATGAGAACTAAATGAGATTTCTATTGCAAAGCACTTTGAACATTAGAAAAACTCATTAAGATTTACCATTAATCCATGATTATTAGCACAAATATTAGCATAAGTTTCTGCAACCTTTTTGGACTCAAAGGAAAGAGGGAAGCTAATCTCTCTGGTACTTTACTGAATAATTTCTTATATTTAATTCTTATTTTCTTCCTATACATGTATACATAGAAATATACAATGGTGTCTCTAACTGTACAGAGAGACAATGACTGAACTGACATCAAAGGCCTAATCGGAGTGTGATGGTATTTGGAGGTGAAGCATTTGGGAGATAGCTCTCATCAGAAACTAACCAGGGTAGTAACCATGAGAAAATAAATTTTTGTTGTTTAAGTCTCTTAGTTTATGGAATTTTGTTAATACACATGGTCTACCTGTAAGCCATTCTAAGTTTTTATATTGTGAAGTTCACTGGACCCATGCAAATTCAGGGTGTAGGCAGTTTTTAAAACTACAAGATACATCAGAATACATCATGGTAAGACATCATCACACTCCTACCCTTGATGTAATTTCTTTCTAAGAGCACAATGTAAAAGTTTCTTCACTTTTCAAAGAGCTGCCTTAAACAGTTCTACTTGGATAGGTCACTGTCAGACAGACATCATGCTCATTCTACAATATAAGTTAAAACATAAGAATTCTTACCTTTTATATCTGCCTGAAACAGTTCTAGATGGTTCCTGTAAAGTAAAAGTAATGATAAATCAGTTTGGATGTATATGTGTGTGTGTGTTTGTGTGTGTGTGTGTGTGTGTGTGTGTGTGATTATAAAAACAGCTGAAAAACTAGAATCTGAGAATATCAAATTTTGAAAGAAGCAATTTACAATAATTACTTTCATTTTTTAAAATTTACACCACTGGTTAAACAAAACTATATCTGATTTTTTTAGTCACAAACCAACAACCTTTTAAAATTATTTTTAAATATGGAAGTACTTAAAAAGCTCAGAAAATGGTTGGGGGTAGGACATCATTAGTCAGCTTAAATCCTTTTAGAAGTCAATGGACACTTAAAAACCACAACCATTATAATCTTAGTATTTCCCTTTGACTTTTTTATGCCTTCTTTTTTTTAATAAAAACTTAAGTTACCACATACATAGAATGATTATTTTTAAAGACCATACACAGATAAAAAATGAAAAGTAAGAAAGTATACTTTATTGTCAGGAAAGAAAGGAAGGAAGGAAGGAAGGAAGGAAGGAAGGAAGGAAGGAAGGAAGGAAGGAAGGAAGGAAGGGAGGGAGGGAGGGAGGGAGGGAGGGAGGGAGGGAGGGAGGGAGGGAAGGAGGGAAAGGAAGGAAGGAAGAAGAGAAAGAAAAAGAGGGGAAGGCAGGCAGGCAGACAGAGGGAAGGGAAAAGGGAAGAAGAGACTGATGCATGTTAAGATTATCCACTAGGGTGGAAAAATTACCTTGCAACTAACCAGGCAGGCAGTCATTTTTATAGCCAGGGCTCTCCAAATATTTTTACAGTTTCATTTTAATAAAACAAGTTAAAATTAAATGAGTCTTTTAAAAAACTGATTAATAACCTTTAAAAAAGTTTATCATTAAGTCTCCAGGAAAGACCCTATAATTAATTTCTGACCTGCTTGAAATCAAAGAATAAGCTCCCTTTATGAGATGACAAGTTCCAGAGTAAGACAGTAAATACTGACTGCATGACACAATAAAAGACACAGCCATTTGGGCTAAGATAGTTAAGAGGAAGAATTAAGCAGAATCCAACCAGACAGGTAAGCTGGTAGATATAAAACTGTGTATTTAAACTTCTATCAGTCTTGGTCTTCTCATTATAAAGGAAGTAACAATGATGTCAAATGGGTTTTTTGTGGGGATTAAGTGAAATAAATGAATAAAACAACACAACACCTTTTCAACAGGCTTGTAATTTAAATCTGATTACAATTATTCAAAAGCTCACTGGGATATGGAAAAATATTGATTTTTCTATATACAATTTTAATAAATCTGTTTTAACTATTCCAAGACAATAAATTCCCATTAGAACAACCTAAATCACTTAAATATAACTTTATCTCAATTTTTCATTTACACATCTTCTTTTCTAAGTGAAACAAAAGCTTCTGGAAGATAGGAATACTCTGATTCATCTTTCTCTCCCCATACCCAATAAATATATATTGACAACTTAGGGAAATAACTTCTTTTGTAAAATACAGTTACAGAAGAACCACCACTTGGGAAATTATCATATGTAGGAAGTAATGAGGTGATAGCATCCTAGACTGTGTTTGGGGGGGTCTCACACTATGAACAGAATTACTTCTAGAGAAGTCATGCTCTGACAGTTGGTACAAAGACATTTAACACGTCCCTGGGCAACAGGTGGTTTTATTACAAAAGCAGCCACAAAAAATCTAGCAAGTAAACTTTGAAGTAAACTTTAAAGGGCTTCTTACCTCCCTATCATTAAAATGACATCCCTAAACCATGCCTCCTAACAGTGAGGAAATAGAAGGCTCTACAGAAGACTCTCCTTACTTTATGTAACAAACAAATCCCCTACTTATAAAAATATGGTACCTCCAGTGAATAATATATATTATAAATATAATTATAATATATTATAAAAAATATAAAATATATATTATAAATATAAATATTTATATACACACACACACATATATTATCTAGCTTTAAAATTATTTTTGAAAGCTTAATAGCTAAAGTGTATCACTGGTTGCTTAGATAAAGCAGAAAGAAGAATTAGGTTCATATGTATCCACTCAAAGTACATTTTACTAAATGTGGAAGATGATTTTATATGGAACTTTTCCTCATAAAATTTCAAACAGTATTTCAACTAATACTTTATAAACATTTTTTAAAAAATATAATTCCCTAATATCATCCTATACGAACTAAAACAAAATATACCTTGGTGTCCATAAAAATACGTATGAGAAAAAATGCTGATAATGCCAACCTCTCCAAAATGAAGTTCTGAAATATCACGTTTCTCTCATTCTGATTAATCTGAAATATTTTAGAAGATGCCACATTAAGCTTAATTGTGCAGACTACCTCTTACTGAAATGGAGTAAGCAGAATTACTAAATAAAGCAGCCCCTGCTGGATTTGTAGGTTACTTTTTTATCAACTGAAATGTTAAGAACAAATACTATTTCTGAAGCTTGAAATAGGTATTTTCCACAAATATTAATACTGATATAAACCAGAATTTTAATTCAGAAAAGTGAAATGCAGGGCATTTTCAGCAATACTAAACTAGAATGGCATAATAATTTTACATCTGACACAATTATAAAATAAAGTCAGTAACAAAATTCCAGCTAAGTATACTAATAAGTAGTCACGAAATAATATCAGACTTCTACATTTACAGGCTTTTATGTTTTAAAAGCCACTTAAAATACATCTCCTAAGTTTAACATAGTATTTTCTCTGAGATGCCAGGGATTCGAACCTCGGCCCTTGCATATGCTAGGCAAGCCCTCTCCAAGAGGAGCTATTTCTTCAGCTCCTTAACACAGTATTTTCTACATGTCTAACTTGTAGCTGATAAAATTAGAAATCCTGATGCAGACAGGTAACACTTAAGCTTATTCTTTATTGGTGAAGTTGAATTATTATTAGACTACACATCTTGTAGCTAAATTCTACAGTGATTCTAAAAGAGAAATTATAAATCTTAGCAACGGATGTCCACCAAATTGGACAGACTATATTAGCATTATTAGAAGTGGTGGCAGCTTGTTTCTTACATGTATTAGAAATTGACAACTATAAATGGATTTTTAAAGTGACCGCTATATCCTTGTCAAAGAAGAGAAAACTGGACATACAATGAATTAGAAGTGTGAGACAGAAAAAACAAAATCATAGAGCATAGCAACCATAGAGCATAGCAAGAGTACCTTATAATTAACAAAATTCTACACAAATATAAATTCCACCTTAGATTTGTTAATTAGAAATCTCTATGGCCACAAAAAAATTCTAAGCAAAGGAACTTAAGTATATAATTACTAGGAACCTCTCTTAATAATTACATAACTGTATAAGTTGACAATTTCATTCTAAATGTGGAAAAATGGGAAAATACAACTCTCTCTAAAACTGCTTATAGAGAGTACAACTGGCAAAACTGATACTGGTTTTAAAAGTTTTAACAACTATGTAATTAGATATTCTGAAAAACCCCGAAGTCTGTTATACAACTGATTTTCAAATATTCTTTTCCTTGAATAATCTTCCTTACAATGGGACAGTTGATATTACTAAACATTCTGCTTCGTTTAAGCTTAGAATGGTTAATAAGGAAATCCCATGAACATAGTCTTTACATATTAGAACTTTTAAGTATAAACAAATAGGAAGGCACATGTGAAATACGATCAGACAAATACAAGCCCAGTGGAATGTAGCAAAATAACACTGAGGTTATTCAAGTAAACAAATTAACAACAAAACCACAGCACTCAGTTAAACTTCAGCATACCATACTAACTGGCTCTCAGTACTAACTTAAAATATCTATATTGGTTATATAATTTTGTAAGAAACGTTGTTAAGATGACTGCAGAACCAAATTCCTATAATGTATAAACAATAAAATAACTAAAAAAATGAAAAAAGAACTTTATTAAATTAACAAAGATTTTAAAGGAAAAAAAAGTCATCATACTTCCCCATCCTTTCCTGAATAAATCAATCCTAAAGCCATTAGATGGGGTAGAACAAGGTGGGGAAGAAACTTCATGATTCAGACCAGGGTACCAAGAGACTGGAATTCTACAAAAAGAAGAACTGCTTGGCATAGAAAATCAAGAGTTCAAGCAAAATGAGGAGATCACTATATAACAGAAAGACTCAGTCTGACCTAAGAAACCAGAACCTAAGCAAAATGAGAACAATGTCTACAAAGCAGAGACAGACGGTCTCAGTCCTAAGGTAAGGTTAGAAAGGGAGTCCCACAAAAGGTCAGCCAGAGCCCCAACCAGGATATGAAGTTCAATAGTTCAGGAGAGTGCCTCAGAATAAAGTGTTAAAATTTTAGTTTTAGAAGGGTAAAGAACATGACTCCTCAGAGAGCCCTGGGTATTCTGCAGCAGAGCTCAGGCAGGATGAAGAATGTTCATGTGGAGAAGTTGAAACCTAATCAGGTTGAGGAGGGTTCCCCATGGAAGATCAATCCAGCCTAAAGTTGCAAAGTCTGAGCACAACTGAAGAGAAATCCTAGCAAAGAGCAGTTGGTCAAAAGAGCAGGGTTAGGAGGCATCCTATAGCCTGGCATGGGACACCTAAGCCTGAAAAGAGTGAGAAGAGTGTTCACTAAGAGCCAGCATGTGACGTCAGGACTACTTGCAGTATGGAAGGCATAAGTATGGAGGAGAGGTGATAGTGGAAGATAGATTACAAAAGGTAGGATTTAAAAAAATAAAACACATTAAGGATAGTGGGAAACAGGTTTCTCAGTATCACAAAAGGGAATTACAAATGCTAGAACAAACTCTGTAGTGTTAGAACTGGAGATATCAGTATAAATAAATTTCAGTATCTAGATAGATATAGTAGGCAGGCAGAGAACAAACGGATATGTATATATGTGGGTCTGTATACAAATACACATTTTGTAGATCCGTGCATAGAGGACTGGGAATGGTGATACCCCAAAACAATGAACTTAAAATATTTGAAATCTATAAGCACAGATTTTAAGCTTCAAAATATCATTTGAGAAAAAATAACCAGGGCTCATTAGGGACACAGCTGTTCTAAAGCTATAATAGGAAAGTTAAATATGAGTCTGTAATATCTTATTATGACAGAAAACAAGAAGGTGTTCCAGGAATGATGGAGACATGCAAATGATACAAAAGCACAAAGGATTTCCCACTGTCTAAACCTAGTACAATTTTAATATGAAAACAAATAATGATGGTATGCTAGGCAGAATAATACCCCTCAAAGAATCTGTGAGGTTACATGACCATTAAAGTTGCTAATCAAGTGACCCTAAATAAAGTTATTCTGGATTATTTAACTGGCCCAATGTAATCATGAAGTCTCATTAGAAGTGAAAAGGATTGGCTTTTTTCACTTAGCATGATATTCTCAATTTCATCCATTTATTTGCAAATGACATAATATTCTTCTTCTTTATGGTTGAATAATATTCCATTGTGTATATATACCAGAGTTTCTTTACCCATTAATCTGTTGAAGGGTGTCTAGGTTGGTGCCACAATCTAGCTATTGTGAATTAAGCTGCTATAAACATTGATGTGGCTGTGTTACAGTAATATGCTAACTTTAAGTCCTTTGGGTATAAACTGAGGAGTGGGATAACTGGGTCAAAAGGTGGGTCCTTTCCAAGTTTTCTGAGGATTCTCCACACTGCTTTCCAGAGTGGCTGCACCAATTTGCAACTCCACCAGCAAGGTAAATGTGTGCCTTTTTCCCCACATCCATGCCAACATCTATTATTGTTTGCGTTTTTTTTTTTTTTTTGGGGGGGGTGCTGGGGATGGAACCCAGGGCCTTGTGCTTACAAGGCAAGCACTCTACCGACTGAGCTATCTCCCCAGCACCTTGTTTGTGTTCTTGATAATAGCCATTCTAACTGAAGTAAGATGAAATCTTAGAGTTGCTTTAATTTGCATTTCTCTAATTACTAGAGATGTTGAACTTTTTTCATATATTTATTAATTGCCTGTATTTCTTCTTCTGTAAAGTGTCTGTCCAGTTCCTTGGCCATTTATTGACTGGGTTCTTTGTATTTTTCGTATAAAGTTTCATAAGTTCTTTATAAATTTTGGAGATTAGTGCTCTATCTGAAATGCATGTGGAAAAGATTTTCTCCCACTCTGTAGGCTCTCCTTTCACATTATTGATTGTATCCTTTGCTGAGAAAAAGCTTTTTAGTTTAAATCCATCCCATTTATTGATTCTTGTTTTGATTTCTTATGCTTTAGTTTTCCCTGATAAGTGGATGATGATATATATAATGGGGGTGGGAGTGTGGGGGGGGGTGAGAGAGGAATGGAGGAACTTTAGATTACATAGAGGGAAATGAGAGGGAGGCGGGTATAAAAAATGGTGGAATGAGACAGCCATCATTACCCTATGTACATGTATGATTACACAAATGGTATGAATCTACATTGTGCACAACCATAGAAACAAAATGATGTAACCCCATTTGTGTACAATGAATCAAAATACGGCCTGTAAAAAAGAAAAAAAGAAAAAGAAAAAAAAAAGTACAAGAGATGGGCAGAAAACCATCAGTGAAAGATGTTACTAATGAGCAAAGGCCACAATGATAACAATGTGAGAAGGACTCAACCCAAAGTCCTTGGCTTTGAAGAAGGAAAGGAGCCATGGACCAAAGAATACAGGTAGCCTCTAAGAGCTAGATTTCAAAAAAAAAAAGAAAAATGAAAATTATCAAGGAAACAGATCCATCCCTTGAGCTTCCAGAAAGGAACAAAAACCTGATTTTAGCCTTTGATTTCAGCCCAAAAGACATATGTCAGATTTCTAATTTACAGAACAGGAAGAAAATAAATTTGTATTATTTTAAGAAAAAGGGTTTTAAGACAATAAATTTGAGTTGTTTTAAGACAAAAGAAAACTAACAGTAAAAGGGTATAATCAATAAGATAAATTAAGTAACAGTCAATACAAATACAGACGGATGGATAGATATAAGATTTAAAAAATTAAGGAAAGACTGAAACTCTTACAGATTGAAGGAAATTTAAGAGTTACAGGCAAGTAAATGCAACACGTTCTGAATTAGATCCTTCTGTTAGGACATATTGGGACAACTGGCAAAACTTGAATGAGGCCTGAATACTTGATAATATATCAATTTTAATTTCCTTATTTATTTAGTGGTACAGGGGACTGAACTCAAGGGTGCTCTATATCAAGCTATATCCCCATCTCTTTTTTATTTTGAGTCAGGCCCTTGCTAAATTGCTGAGACCTTGAACTTGAGATCTTCCTGGTTCAGCCTTCAAGTCAGTACATCTGTAAAATGGAACATTCACATTTGTTAAAAAATATTAATAGGGAAGCTCTTCATGCCCAATTGCAGAAGTACACAGTATTAAGCAAAAAAGACAAGGTGCAAAATAACATGCTTAAAATAGTATGTGAGTAAAAGGTGAAAAAGGAACACATATGGGTAAGGGGAGACAAGATGGCAGAGATGAGAGAGGCTGCAGATCTCAACTCCTCCACAGAAGAGAATCAAAGCAATAAGAAAATAGCTGACCAGAGATGCATAATAGAAGGAATGCACTGATTCACAATACTGGAAGGCAGAGACTCAGAGGGACCTGAAAATTTTGGTTACTGGAAGAGAAAACAGGAAAGAATTTGTTAAACAAGAATAAGCATCTGCACCCCAGGTCTGGGGTGAGGGATAACAAAGGGATAAAGAAGAGTCAGCAAAGATGCCAAGCTTACTCTGGAAACAGCAGTAGAGGAGAAAGACTGAGTTATGTTCAGGACAGGAGGTCAAAGCTACCTTGTGAACAAGAAATACTTCATTTTTCTCAATTCACTGGCAGAGAATTGTAGAAGGCAGCCATTTTGCAGAGACCACATCTAAGCTTACAGTTCAGGAAGCAATTAAATCTCTCCACCTTCATCTCACCTATAGATACTAGTTAATAATATCATACGAAATGCCTTTGAGGTAGGTAGCCCAGTAACTTGTGTAGCAGAATTGCTGTGAGTGGAGGACTGCCAAGCCCTGCCACCCTCTGGCATCTGCAATGGGTGTGAGGTAAAGTGGAGAAGGGTGTGTCACACTTCCAGAGGAGGAGAAAGCTATGGAATGGCACACACCTCTAACGCAAGTCTCTGCCAACCATTCTGCCAGTAAGGACAGTGCCTAGGGAGCAATGTGAGTCTCTGATGCCAGCCATCCCTGTGCCACCATAGTTGGTGGCCACTGCACCATGACAACAGTTCCACACTCCAGTCACAGGCCACCACTCTGCATGCTAAAGCTCCACAGCCACTCTCCCGTCTCCATGCCCCAGCCACTACCTGACACATCAATGAGCTGCTACCCCACATCCCAGCTGCTATGGCGCCTCTTGCCTCCTCTCTGTGCTGCCTCACCCAGAGCATGAAAACTACAAAAGGCTGAGCCCACATGAGTTTTGTAACTAAGACAGTGCATGAATAAGTTTCTCCATTTTAAATATCTCAGCAAGGAAAAAAATTTAATCTTTTTATGACTGTTACTGCACTTCTGTGAAGTGTTTTGCTGTCTTCCTTCACTTTTTTTTTATCGTTACAATTAATTTTATGTATTCTTTCAAGTGGAATTTTTCTTGATGCCACTCTTCTCATCTCTATTCTCCTCTCTTCTCTCTTCTTTATTTTCTTATTTTTTATGTCTCCTCCCCTCCCCATACCTTTTTCTTTCTTTTTTTTTTCTCTTCTTCCAATATAAGTTAGTACAGGTACACTATCACTAATGCTTAGCCTTTCATCCTATTCCGTATTACTTCACACCCACTTTTCTCATTGGTTAGTAGAGTTAAAGAGATCATTAGCAATAAGTTTTTAAAAATATGCTGATACATGGCTCTTCCATCACCACTGTTGCTGGCCCCAGTGGCAGACATCTGTAATCCCAGCAGCTCAGGAGGCTGAGGCTGGATGGTTGTGAGTTCAATGCTGGCCTCAGCACCTTAGTGAGACCCTGACTCTGGGGATGTGGTTAAGCACCCCTGGGTTTCTACCCCCACTACAAAAAAAAAAAATTTACCAGTGTATTACTGGCAGTTACTCCCTACTCTCAAAGCAGTGCTGGTGATGGAACTTAACACTTTCATTAAACAGGGAAGGAGGGAGGGAGGGAGGGAGGGAGGGAGGAAGAGAGACAAGAATGACAAAGGAAGAAAGAAACTATAATCAGAGTATCTAAGAATTCTTGTACAACAAAAGAGACCTAACTCAAGGCTCATAGGTACCTAGGAAGGAGCAGATATATGGGCCAGTGGTTTGGTAACATATTCAGTGAAATAATAGCAAAAAAAAAGGCACAGTTTGAGAATGAGATGGACATCCAGATACTGGAGGCCTTCAGAACCCCAAATAAACAACACCAAAAAAGAACCTCTATACAACACATTGTAATTAAAATGCCTAAAGTACCAAACAAGGATAGAATTTTAAAAGTGCCTTAAGAGACAAACATCAGACCACAATTAGAGGTACACCAATCAGAATAACTTCTGACTTCTCAGCAGAAGCTACAATCAAGGAGGGCTTAGAAGCAGGTAAGATAAACAAATTCAGCAAAGTACTGGAACACAAAACCAACATAAAAACATCAATCGCTTTTCTATACACCAATAATGAAGCTGCTGAAAAAGAAATCAGGAAAGCACAGGAAAGCAATTATATTTGCGAAAGCCTCATAAAAACAAACAAAATCCAAAAAAAAAAAAAAAAAAAAAACAAGAAAAAAAGCCCACCTAGTAATAAATCTAACCAAAGAGGTGAAAGGTCTCTCTAACGAAAATTAAAGAACACTGGAGAAACTGAAGAAGACATTAGAAGATGGAAATATCGCCCATATTTTGGTCATGTGATTTACAGATTGATTCAATGTAATTACTATCAAAATACCAATGACATTCTTCAGAGAACTAGGAAAAGAAATCCCAAAATTCATATGAAAGAATGAAAGACCCAGAATAGCCAAAGCAATTCTGAGCAAAAAAGAGCAATGCTGAATGCATTACAATACCTCACTTCAAATTATCCCACAGAGCTATGGTAACAAAACAGCATGGTACCAGCATAAAAAGAGACACACAGACTAATGGAAGAGAAAAGAAGACACAGACAAACCCACACAGCAGATACCTGACAAAGGCACCAACAACATATGCTGGGAAAAAGACAGCATTTTAAACTAATGGTGCTGGGAAAAATGTGTATCTATATGTATATCCCTCTGACTGCATAAATGTGAATCAAAAACCTAGAAATTAGACCAGAAAATTTACAATTGCAGAAAGAAAACATAGGAGAAACTCTAACAATACAGATGGACACAAAGATTTCCTCAATAGACTCCTAAAGCTCAGGAAATAATACTAAGAATGAAGAAATGGGATAGAGTCAAATTTAAAAGTTTCTGTATAGCAAGCAAAGGAAACAAGTGTGAACAGAGGGCCTGCAAAATAGAAGCAATTCTTTATCAGTTACTCTTCTAGCATTCAGAATATATGAAGAACTCAAAAAACAAAAACAAAAACAAAAACCTGACCAATAAGTGAGCAAGTGAATGAAACAGACGTTTCTCAAGGATAGTAGTACAAATGGCCAACAAATGTATGAAAAAATGTTTAACACCTTTAGCAATCAGGGAAATGCAAATCAAAATTACACTGAGATTCCATCTCAGTATTTATCCAAAAGTCACCATCTATAGTGACACATACACACCCATGTTTACAGCAGCACAATTCACAATAATCAAGTCATGAAACCAGCCTGGGTATCTATCAGTAGATGAATGGATAAAGAAAATGTCATAAATATACACAATGAAGTTTTATTCAGCCATAAACAAGAAAGAAATTATGTCATTTGCAAGAAAACAGATGGAACTTTAGAGCATCCTGTTCGGTGAAATAAGCAAAGCTCAGCAAATCAGGGGTCACATTTTCTCTCAAATGTGGAGGTTACAGAGAAGGGAAAAAAAGAGATCTCATGAAAGTAGAAAGAAGACCAATAGGGCAGAAGATCAAAGTCAGGAGGAGGGAGAAGTAGAGAGCTAGAAGAGGTACTGGGGAGTGAAACTGATAAAATTCCATTACGTACATGAACAACTATATCACAACGAATCCAACTAGTATGTATGATTATTAGGCATTGATAAAAATTTTAAAAATACATATATAGACATATAGGTATGGATATAGAAAAAAATTTGTTTATAGACTAGTTCTGAAAGTATATACAAATAAGAAAGCATTAGTTATCCCCAGAGAACAAATCACGTAACTGAAGAAACATTTTTTATCATATATCCTTTTATGCTCTTAAGTTTTCTAGCACATGACTACACACCATTTTTTTTTTTTTTTTAATTAAGTTTAAATGAAAAGGGTTTTTTGTTGCTGTTTGTTTTGAGAGAGGGTCTTGTGCTATATGCCCTGGCTGGTCTCATATTTATAATCCCTTTGCCTCAGCCTCCTGAGCAGCTGGGATTACAGAAATGTGCCACAATGTTTGGCAGTAAATTAAGTTTAAAGTTTCAACTTTAATAAAGTTCTTTAAAAAACAGAGCATGAAGAAACTGATCAACCCAAGAAATTTCACTTGTCTTTACAAGCTTTATTATTTTCCAAATTTCATTGATCATTCAACATTTGATCAGAAATTCTCACTTGAAAAACCAGTATCATCCTAAAAATTTTAAACATGAATAAACACACAGAATATAAAACTTGTGAATTCTCAGTATCTGTTAGTTAATACTATTTTGTATTTGAAAAATTTTAATTAGAAACTTAAAATATTCTAAACTTTTACAAAGCATACTGTAATGCCACACTCATATTACCATCCTATTCATTTTTAAAGGTCTATTCCACTGAAGGGCTCAGATTCAGTCACAATGCTGGAAACACAATCTGTCTTATTTTTAAAAGCTTTAAAGCAACCAATGATGTCAATGGTTTTGTTTGCTCTCTCTGTTGTTGTTTGGAGTTGTTAATAAATGTGTATCCTTTATGAGTAATAGAATATGTGAGTACAGACAGTAATTTAGAGGTCAACTATGTGGACAGAGCATTCCTTTTTCCCACTCCAACTTTGATGAGCAACTAGGGAGGCCCACTGGAGTCTTAGTTTTACTCTAAGCAAATAACTGGCAAAACAGACACTTGAAATTAAGGTCACCAATGAATGACCAATAATTAATCACAAATACTAATTTAAAGGGGGGAGGGGTGAAAAGTGGGCCTGGAAAGAGATTACAAAAGCTATAGCAAAGAAGGCAAACTGAATGAGATGAGTTCTTCAGAGCCTGGGTCAGCTAAGTTCAGACAGTTCCAAATCTGTCATATACTTGGGAATAATATTAGACTGTGAGTGGACAGAGCTCTCATGCTACAGAAGAAAGTCAGCTCGCTTCCTTAAACTACTGCCAGAGTAATTTAGTATGGAAAAGAACTGAAACCAATGCTAGACTCTTATCTAAAATACTATATTGTATATCCCAGTAAATTAAGCCTTCATCTTGAAGGAAGTCTTCACTAAAAATTAATTTCAACTCTGACAAAAATGAAACAGTCATTTTAGATAATGAACAGTCACAAAAATGCTGAGAAAAATATTGGTTGTTAGCTTATACCATGTTAAATTACAGTACTACTTTTCCTAGAATTCTGATGATTACATCTACGGTAGCAGTAACTTGCGGGGATAAGGACCAGAGAAACCTCCATCACTCCATGAATCTTCAAATCAATTCATTCTGTCTCTAAAAGTAGAGGAGAAAGAAGTTTTGCATCTGTGTTTCCCAGTCACTTCAAAATACTATATTTTTATCTGCCTTCACAATCTTCTAAGTTGGCAGGTTTAAATTCCATCATTTTTATCAATAAAATGGGGAGATGTTTACATTCCTCTGAAATTCTTTTTAAGGTGTTATAATAAGCACATTTTAGAAAGTCAAGACTAGAATTCTGAAAAGACACATACTAAGCTCAAGATCTCAAAATGCATCAAAAATAATTTAAGACCAGATTATATCAAAAGTATTTCCAAATTACAGTTTACATAAAATGATTCTAGGGCTAGGAATATAGCTCAGTGGTAAAGAACATGCTTATTAGCATGTTTAAGGCCCTGGGTTTGATTTCTGGCTTCATACACACAGACACACAGACACACAGACACACACACACACACACACACACACACACACGATTCTAAAGTGATCTTTCTTTATACTGAGACATCACTATAACCTCTATTACCAAATTTTCTGTCCCACAAAAGCCTAAAATAATAGCTAATTAGAAACTGAGTTAAAATTTAGTTTAAAAATATAATTACACAAAATACAGACATTTCTGGCAGTTTATGATACTGTACATTGTGCTTATTATATTTAAACATTTGACTTTGGAGAAACATTATATTTAACTTTTTATTTGCTATCTGGTTCTAATTAAAAAATCAACCTAGTATAGAACTGTTCACTTAATCCAATTTACTAATTCATACTTTTTTAACAGCAAGAAGGTAATTGTTTTCTTTGTTATTTTTATGGACGATGCTACTTAAACCTGCTATTCAGTTAGCAAAAACTCACTGACAAGGAATTAAAGTAAACATTGCTAAAGTCAAAACGTATTTGGAAATAAGGATAAATCAATGGATAAATCTACTAGAAATACTTAAAGGAAGCTGCTGCTACCAAATGAGACTAGAAAAATTATTAACAGCAACTTAGAAATTGTTGTTAAAATACCTAGTGACTTCCCAGTAATTTTAAATACTCACCGTTGGCAGATAGGAAGTGCCTGGATCTAATAAGCTTACAGCTTCATTCTGCATTGTATTCTGTTGTGTAATTGCATCTTCTCGCTTCCGCTCTTTCTGCCCTGCTTCATCATCTTCATATTCATCTAAGCACTGAAAAAAAGAATAGTTTCTGTTTTATTTCCACATATAATAGAATTGTTAAGTTTTGATGATATATGAAAATGTAATTGATAGCACTATGAACCTGTGCATTCAGATCTATTTTACACTATAAAGATGCTCTTTTCAGCTAAAATATACACACTTAATTCTTATAAATTAAATCCTTTGCTTAAAACTGGTGTCTCCACATTCATATTCCTGGCAACATATCTCTTCGCTAAGCTCTCATCACCAGATACAAGGTTTCTTATAGGGATGAGGTTCACTTGCTCTTTATTAGTCATTCAACAAGTACTCTGTGTCTGTCCTAAATAAAGCATTTTACTGAGGATGACAGAAACACAGACATTGAATGTATAATCTAGTAAAGAAGATATGACACATAAATACAGCTTAGTGAGTAAAGCCATTTTCTAGTTTAGTACTACTGCCTATGAGAACATAAAAGAATATTTTCACTGGGGGAGTTAGGAAAGACTATTTAAAAAACCTGTAATTTAAGGCTGGATATAATTTGGAACTACAGATATAAAGAATTTCCCATGATAAGAACAGCATACTGAAAAGGTATATAAAGGGGTGGGGTTGTGGCCTCGTACATTTGAAGCACTAGGTTTGATCCTCAGCACCACATAAAAAATAAATAAGTAAATAAAATAAAGATACTGTATTAACCAAAGTGTATAAAAAAGGGTTGCTAAAAATCTGAATCAATATCAGCAATTACTTACCTCCATGAAAACAACAGAAACAAGCCTACCCATTAAATTCATTATGGGATGGCTTATCTGTCCCTTGCAACACATTTCTAACCAATACACTAACCTAAATGGCTCTGAGAGACCAAAAAAGAAAAAAGGTCTCTGCCAGCATTGTTTACAAAGACACTAAGTCATTGACCAAAGCACTGTGTGTATGTATGTGTGTGTGTAGGGTGGGGGGCAGGGAACACGACAATAGGACTAAGAAATTGTCATATGAGGAAAAACAGAAGCCACTAATGCAAACTAAGCTGGGTCACTGAAGTATCTAGAAAAACAGGAAGAACATAGTAGAGGTAGCAGCAATTCAGACAAGTTCTACAATAAGGAACATGGAAGAAAGGATCTGTCGTAGGATAGAATGGAAGGAAAAACAAAAGGAACAAGCAGGTTAAGATTTCAGAGAATGCTCAGGGTCTTCTTCTGAAATGCTTATATACGTATAACCTAGTCCTCCCTTATCACATAAGCCTCTGAGAACTAAGGCTTAAGGAAACTGTACAGAAAAATTATGATACTGTGGCTAATATCAGTGCTATAAAAATTTTTCTTGACTCTAATCCAGGAGATTAGTGTCTTCTGCCATGATTCACCAGATAACATACAAGTCTGTAGATAGGGTGATATCGCAGCAACTCAATTGTTAAGGTAAGGACTAGAAAGGCCTATACTCCAACCACCAAGAAACATAAATAATAAATAACCTGAGAAGTCTAGATTTTTCCCCACATAGCACAGAAAGAAATTAGAGTACTAGAGTTCCTTGGAATAAAAGTACAACATATTCAAAGCTGTTTTTAGAAAAAGAGCTTGAGTATAGCAATTCAGAGTACAGAATAACAGGAACAGGGATCAAGTGGAAAGACCAGCCCAGTTCCGTGGTACATGCCTGTAATCCCAGTGGCTTGGGAGGCTGAGGCAGGAGAACCGTGAGATCAAAGCCAGCCTCAACAAGACAATAAGCAACTCAGTGAGACCCTGTGTCTAAATAAAATACAAAAAGGTCTAGGGATGTGGCTCAGTGGTTGACTGGCCCTGAGTTCAATCCCTGGCACCCCACCCTGAAGAAAGTGAAAGACTAGTTAAACAACACAGTAGGCAATTTAATACTACAAGAAATATATATTCTAGAAATGGTGGCTCTGGAGAGAGAGACCAAGATGGCAGACTAGAGGGTGACTGCCTCTCATTTCATTCCAGAACTCAGGATTCAAGAAGAGGAGGTATCAAGAGACTCAGGATCAACTCAGAGACACTGAGTGAGTCTCTCCCACTGGGTGAGGCTTCCCAGCCAGGGCAGTAGTCCTGGAATGCAGGGAACTTCCTGGAAAAGAGTTGCCCAGCGAGACTCCCTGCTGGAGCGGTGAACCCAGACAGCCCAGAGAATCACAGAGGAGGGCTGCCCAGCAAGAGGCTTCTGCACAGAGCTAGGCTCCCCGTCCCAGGAGGTAGTTCTGGACGCCAGGGAATGATGCAGAGGAGGGTTGCCCAGCAAGAGACTCACTTGCAGCGAGAGGCTCCCTGGCCCAGGTGGTAGTTCCAGACCGAAGGGAACTTCTTGGAGGAGAGCTGCCCAGCGAAAGACTCACTTGCAGGGCGAGGCTCCCTAGCCCAGGAGACCCCTGGGAAAGTCGCAGAGGAGGGCTGCCCAACCCAGGCAGTAGTTCTGGACTAAAGGGAACTTCTCGGAAGAAAGCTGCCCAGCGAGACTTCCCCACGGGGAGAGTCTTCCCCACCGTGCAAGGTTTTCCCATCAGGGCAGTAGAACCAGAGACACAGGCCCAGACCAGAGAAATTAAAGGGGTACGAATAGGAAAAGAAGAACTCAAACTATCCCTATTTGCTGATGACACGATTATATATTTAGAGGAACCAGGAAATTCCACCAGAAAACTTTCAGAACTCATAAGTGAATTCTGTAAAGTAGCAGGATATAAGATCAATGCTCATAAATCCAATGCATTTTTATACATAAGTGATAAATCCTCAGAAAGAGAAGTTAGGAAAACTACCCCATTCACAATAGCCTCGAAAAAAAATAATAAAATACTTGGGAATCAATCTAACAAGAGGTGAAAGACCTCAACAATGAGAACTACAGAACACTAAAGAAAGAAATTAAAGAAAACCTTAGAAGATGGAAAGATCTCCCATGTTCTTGGATAGGAAGAATTAATATTATCAAAATGACCATACTACCAACAGTGCTATACAGATTCAATGCAATTCCAATTAAAATCCCAATGATGTACCTTACAGAAACAGAGCAAGCAATCATGAAATTCATCTGGAAGAACAAGAAACCCAGAAAGCTAACGGAATCCTTAGCAGGAAGAGTGAAGCAGGAGGTATCGGAATACCAGAACTTCAACTCTTACTACAAAGAAATAGTAACAAAAACAGCATGGTATCGCTACCAAAATAGTACAGAATGGAGGACATGGACACAAACCCAAATAAATACAATTTTCTCATACTAGACAAAGGGGCCAGAAACATGCAATGGAGAAAAGACAGCCTGTTCAACAAATGGTGCTGGGAAAACTGGAAAACCATATGCAGCAGAATGAAACTAAACCCCTATCTCTCACCCTGCACAAAAATCAACTTAAAATGGATCAAGGACCTTGAAATCAGACCAGAGACCCTGCATCTAGAAGAAAAAGCATGCCCAAATCTTCAACATGTCGGCTTAGGATCAGACTTCCTTAACAGGACTCCCATAGCACAAGAAATAAAAGCAAGAATCAATAACTGGGATAGATTCAAACTAAAAAGCTTTCTCTTAGCAAAGGAAACTATCAGCAATGTGAAGAGAGAGCCTACAGAGTGGGAGAATATCTTTGCCACTCATACTTCAGATAGAGCACTAATTTCCAGAATATATAAAGAGCTCAAAAAACTCTACACCAAGAATACAAATGACCCAATCAACAAATGGGCTAAGGATAGAACAGACACTTCACAAAACAAGATCTACAAGCAATCAACAGACATATGAAAAAATGTTCAACATCTCTAGTAATAAGAGAAATGCAAATCAAAACTACCGTAAGATTCCATCTCACCCCAATTAGAATGGCGGTTATCAAGAATAGAAACAAATAGGTGTTGGCAAGGATGTGGGGTAAAAGGTACACTCATACATTGCTGGTGGGGTTGCAAATTAGTGCAGCTGCTCTGGAAAGCAGTGTGAAGATTCCTTAGAAAACTTGGAATGGAACCACCATTTGACCCAGTTATCCCACTCTTTGGCCTATACCCAAAGGACTTAAAATCAGCATACTATAGTGATGCAGCCATATCAATGTTCATAGCTGCTCAATTCACAATATCCAGATTGTGGATCCAACCTAGATGCCCTTCAACTGATGAATGGATAAAGAAACTGTGGTATACACACACACACACACACACACACACACACACACACACACACACACACAATGGAATATTACTCAGCCATAAAGAAGAATAAAATTATGGCATTTGCAGGCAAATGGATGAAATTGGAGAATATCATGCTAAGTGAGATAAGCCAATCTCAAAAAAACCAAAGGGTGAATGATCTCGCTGATAAGCAGATGGTGATACATAATGGAGTGTGGGAGGGAGACAAGAATGGAGGAATTCGGAACTGTATAGAGGGAAAAGAGGGGTGGGAGGAAGGAAAAAACAGAATGAATCAAACACCATTACCCAATGTAAATGTATGATTACACAAATGGTTTGCCTCTACTTCATGTACAACCAGAGAAACAAGTTGTACCCAATTTGTTTACAATAAAATATATTTTTTTTTTCTAGGAAAAAAATCTAATAAATGATAAAAAGTGTTAATCACTCCTGATTAGAAAAAGAATCTCTCCTATCCCACTCCGACCTGTCAACATACGCACACAAACACACACACACACACACACACACACACACACATTCAGGATTGAGCCCAGGGCCTTGCACATGCTAGGCAGATGCTCTACCTCTAAGCTACATTTCCAGCCACTTTTTATATCTTTATTTTAAAACAGGGTCTTACTAAGTTGCCCAGACTCGCGCACCACTGTGCCTGGCTCTCTTAAGACTTTAAGAAATTCTCAAATCAATAGGTTTACTGACAAAATATCAACAACATTTAAGACAATGATATCCACCATCAATCCTGTTATGGAAGTGCTAGGTGATAAAATTAGGTAAGAGGAATAACAGGTTTCAGCATTAGAACGGAAGCAAAATTTCCATCACTATAGATGCTATGATTTTATTATTAACAAATACTTTACAGTATTTTAAAAGATGGCTATTTCAGTAAGTTTTCAAAAATAAATAGCTTTCCAAAGTAGCATCAATATGTAATACTAAGACAAGGGATCAACCATGTCATGCACGGTGGGAGTTAAAAAGAGTAAAAGATGGGGGTTGGGGGACACATACAAGATCCCATCTCTACTTTTATAATCTTTTCTATTCTGTAAAAGCAACAGTTCCTCATTCTCCAAGATCTGCAAAATTCCCTGACCATAGGATCTAATGTTAGCTTGAAGTTAGAATTCTAAAATTACAAGAGTTGTTTCATAACCACCCCCACCAAAAAAATAAAATATTAAAAAATTTTAAAAAGGCAGGCAGGGAGCCACTAACGCCCTGATACTGAGATGTGCTTTTCTTTATCTTTTTTTTTTTTTTGCATTCTGTGAGACCCAATCCGAACACTAACCCTTCCTCTACCCATTTCTTCAAAAAAAAAAGTAGATTTCCTTATCAGCACATTAAAAAAAAAAAATACAATAAAAATAAATAACTTGGGCTGGGGTTGTGGCTCAGTGGAAAAGCACTTGCCTAGCATGTGTGAGGCACTGGGTTCGATCTTCAGCATCACATATAAATAAAAAAAAATAAAATAAAGGTCCTTTGAAAACTTAAAAAAAACTTTAAAAATGAGTAACTGTAAATGTTTGATAAATGAATGAATTATCAAGATGAGACAAATCAGGAAAATGGTCTGTATACTCTAACTTAAAATCCGGAATGTTCTTTTCCCATGGCAACATTGTTACTTGCTGACCTGGAAACCTATTCATCTCACATAACATCTCTGCAGTGAGAATGTGTATCTTACATTCCAGGCTGCTTTCAGAATAGGAATTACTTGATAAATCACTTCCCTCCAAAGGTCAGCTAGCATCCAGTGCAGTTCTTTTAGCCACAAGTATCCTAAAAATCCTTAAGCTGTTTTATGTAGTTGGGATAAATAAATACATCTGGAGAAACAAATTGGTGGAAATAGCAAAAAACAGGAGAATCCCAGAAGCTGTTATACTTAAGGGCAGAAGTGAATATCTCCTCATTCCTTTTTTCAACTATGTTGTACATTAAAGGAGATGTACCATCTCTTAACTACAGATATACTGATGAACACTGGGTTGTTCATTTTTGCTTTAAGAAAAAAAAAATTAGAAAGTCTTTACATATAACTATTATAAACCCTTTATATATAGCTTTTTATATATGTGCATTTTTTTCTGAATAGTTTGTTAAAAGCAGAATTGCTGGCTCAAAGGGTAAATGACTACATCACTGGTAGATACTGTCAAATTCCATTCCACAAAGGTTGTACCGTTTTGAATTTACTCCAGCATGACATTACCTGTTCTCCCAACATACCTTTTTTAAAATTTTTTAGATTTTTTTCTACTTAGGTATACTAGAGTTACACAGATAATGTGATCATATACACACATTGGGTACTAATGTCCAATCCATTCTACTATCATTCCTACCCCCACGACCCTTCCCCTCCTTTCCCTCCCCTCTGTCTAGTCCAAAATACCTCTATTCTTTCCCTGCCCATTACTATTAATTAGCATTTACATATCGGAGAAAATATTTCACATTTGGTTCTCTGAGGTTGGCTTATTTTGCTTAGCATGATATCTCCAGTTCCATCCATTTATCAGCAAATGCCATAATTTCATTCTTATGGCCGAGTAATATTCCATTGTGTATATATTACAGTTTTTTAATCCAGTCATCTGTTGAAGGGCACCTAAATTGGTTCCATAGTTAAGCTATTGTGAATTGAGTGGCTATAAACATTGATATGTCTGCGTCACTGTAGTATGTTGATTTTAAGTCCTGCGGGTACGTTATGGTTTGGATGTGAGAGGTACCCCAAAAGCTCATGTGTTAGACAATGCAAGAAGGTTCGGAGGAGGAAATGATTGGACTGTAAGAGACTTAATCCAAATCAGTCAATTAATCCCCTGATAGGGATTAACTGAGTGGTAACTGAAGTGGTAGGGTGTGGATGGAGGAGACGGGAATTGGGGAGTGTGCCTTTGGGGTATACATTTATATCTGGCCAGTGAAGTCTCCCTCCTGTGCTTCCTGATCACCATGTAAGCTGCTTCCCTCTGCCACACTCTTCCACCATGATGTTCTGCCTCACCTTGAGCCCCAAGGAATGAAGCTGGTCGTCTATGGACTAAAACCTCTGAAACTTGAATCCTCAAATAAACCATTCTTCCTTTACAGTTGTTCTGGTTGGGTCAGTTAGTCAAGCAGCGAAAAAGCTAAAACAGGTATAAACCTAGGAATGGGATGACTGGATTAAATGGTGGTTCCATTCCAAGTTTTCTGAGGAATCTCCACACTGTTTTCCATTGTGGTTGTACCAATTTGCAGTCCCACCAGCAAAATATAAGTGTACCTTTTACCCCACATCTTTGTCAACATTTATTGTTGTTTGTATTCTTGATGATTGCCACTCTGACTGGAGTGAGATGGAATCTTAGTGTAAATTTCATTTGCATTTTTCTAATTGCTAGAGATGTTGAAGATTTTTTCATATATTTGTTGATTAATTTTATTTCTTCTTTTGTGAAGTGTCTGTTCTGTTCCTTTTCCCGTTTAGTGATTGGGTTATTTGGGTTGTTTTTGGAGTTAAGTTTTTTGAGTTCCTTACATACCCTGGAGATTAATGCTGTATCTGAGGTGCATGTGGCAAAATTTTTTTTTCCTATTCTGTAGGCTCTCTCTTCATGTTATTGTTTCCTTTGCCGCGAAGAAGTTTTTTAGTTTGATTTCATCCCATTTATTTACTGATTCCTTTTTTCTTTTCCCCCTCCTTGATACCAGGGACTGAACCCAGGGGCACTTAATCACTGAGCCACATATATATTTAGAGACAGGGTCTCACCGAGTTACTTAGAGCTGAATTCACTAAGTTGCTGAGGCTGGCTTTGAACTCAAGATTCTCTTGCCTCAGCCTCCCAAAATGCTGGGATTACAGCTTGTGTCACACCGTCTGGCCTATTTATTGATTCCTGATTTTATTTCTTGCACTTTAAGACTCTTGTTAAGGAAGTCATTTCCTAAGCTGACATGGTGGAGATTTGGGCCTACTTTTTCATCTAGTAGGCACAGGGTCTCTGCTCTAGGGCCTAAGTCTTGAATCCACTTTGAGTTGATTTTTTGCAAGGTGAGAGGGTTTAATTTCATTTTGCTACATATAGATTTCCAGTTTTCCCAGAACCATTTGTTGAACAGGCTATCTTTTCTTCAAAGTATTTACAGCACCTTTGTCTAGTATGAGATAACTGTATTTATGTGGGTTTGTCTCTGTGTCTTCTATTCTGTACTATTGGTCTACATATCAGTGTTGGTGCCAATACCATGACATTTTTGTTACTATGGCTCTGTAGTATAATTTAAGGTCTGGTATTGTGATGCCCCCTGCTTCATATTTCTTGCTAAGGATTATTATGGCTATTCAGGGACTCTTTATTTTTCCAAATGAATTTCATCATTGCTTTTTTCTAGTTCTATGAAGAATGTTATTGGGATTTTAATAGCAATTGCATTAAATCTGAATAACACTTTTGGTAGTATGCATTTTGACAATGTTAACTCTTGGCCTATCCAAGAGCACGGGAGATCTTGTCATCTTCTAAGGTCTTCTTCAATTTCTTTCATAAGTGTTCTGTAATTTTCATTGTAGAGGTCTGTCACTTCTTTTGTTAGATTGATTCCCAAATATTTTATTTCTTTTGAGGCTATTGTGAATGGGGTAGTTTTCCTAATTTCTCTTTCAGTGGATTACTCACTGATGTATAGAAATGCATCTGATTTATGGGTATTAATTTTATATCCTGCTACTTTGCTGGAACATTTCTCATGGAATTTTTTTGAATCTTCTAAATATAGAATCATGTCACCAGCAAATAGGGATAGTTTGAGTTCTTCCTTTTCTGTTTGTATCCCTTTCATTTCTTTCTTCTAACTGATCTAGTTAGATTTTCAAGGACTATATTAAATACAAGTAGTGAAAGAGGGTATCCCTGTCTTGTTCCAGTTTTTAGAAGGAATGCTTTCAATTTTTCTCCCCATTTAGAATGATGTTGGCCTTGGGTTTAGCATAGATAGCTTTTACAATGTTGAGGTATGTTCTTACTATCCTTAGTTTTTCTAGTGTTTTGAACACGAAAGGGTGCTTTATTTTGTCAAATGCTTTCTCTACATCTATTGAAATGATCATATGATTCTTATTTTTAAGTCTAGATGTAATGAATTACATTTATTGATTTCCAGATGTTGAACCAGGCTTGCATTCCTGGGATGAACCCCACTTGATCATGGTGCAATATCTTTTTAATATGTTTTTGATTGTGATTTGCAAGAAGTTTATTGAGAATTTTTGCATCTATGTTCATCTGATATATTGGTACTTTTTTTTTTAACTTTTAGGCAATATAACATGAGGAAAAACTATCTCAATATAATTTTAGCATCTTTTCCTTTAATTGAAACTCATTCACATTTCTTCTGAGAGCTATTGTTACTTTCCTTGTCCATTTTTCTATAGGTTTCTGAGTTGTTTACATATCAGGGATGTATAAATTAAAGTGACCTGTGACAACATGAAGTGGTCTAACATATGTGTAATTGAAGTCTCAGAGGGGAAGGAGAGGAGACAGAAAAAACTGAAGAAATAATAGGCAAATTTTATCCAAATTTGATGAAAATCATAAACACAGATCTAAGCTCAATAAGCCCCAAAAGGATAAACATGAAAGAAATCATACACAAATTATTTTCTTAAATTAATATAGAAAAAGCCTTGAAAGAGGAATGGAAGCAAACTATATACTAAGGTAGATAAGAATTAAAGCAGATTTATCAAAAGAAATTATGCAAGTCCGAAGACAATGGAAGGGCTTTGATGTATTAAGTTGAAAAGAAATTTCTATCAAACAAGAATTCTATGCACAGCAAAGTTTCAAAAATAAATGCAAAATACTTTTGCAAATAACAATGAAGTATTTTTAAAAAGTTAAATGAAGTTCCTTACTAGAAGAAAATGATACTACATGGAAATTTAAAACCTTTGAAGAACTGAAGAGCATATAAAATGGTAAGTACATGAATAAATACAAGAATTTTTTTTTTTCTTCTTTTTGGCAATCCCCTTAACATACAATTAATTGTTTAAAGCAAAAACAATGATATTTTGTAAGATTTATAACACACAGAAAAGTAAAAAAGTATGGTAAAAATACAAAGGCAAGAGGCAAGATATAGATGGAGCAAGGTTCTTCCTCTACATATGACAAGGTATAATAGTACATAAAAACAGACTGTGATGAGTTAGTTATATGTAGTAAACTCTAGAACGACCACCTAAAAAGCCAGGTATGATTGATTATCCAATACTGAAGAAAAATGGAACGATTTAAAACATACCTGACCCAAACGCAGACAAGAAAAGAAGGGGAAGACAGGGTAAGTAGAAAACAAATACCAAAATGAAAGATTTAAACCTAACCTCAATAATTATATTAAATACACATGATCTAATCATTTCAATTGAAAGGTGAATGTTATAAGATTAAATAATAAAATAAAGCCCAAATATATGCAGTCTATAAGAAATACACTTAAAAAGACACAAACAGGTTAAAAAGAAGAAGGCTGAAAAGAAGATATAACTTTAAGACATTAACAAAAGTGGGAATAGCTACATCAAATTGAATTACAGGACAATTAATATTATCAGAAATAAAGTTATCATTTCATAATGATAAAGGTGGTCAATATCAACTCTAAAAGATGTAAGTACCAAACAAAGGGGCTTCAGATCAAGTGAAGCAAAAAGAATTAAAAAGAGCAACAGACTGATCCACAAATATTGATGAAAATTTAGACACTTCTTTATCCATACCTGACACAAGTTGATGAAAGAAGAGTAGAGATACAAAAATTTTGAACCATGTCAATTAACTTGACTGATATTTATATAATATTCTGTAAGAGTAAGGGCTCAGAGTATAGTACGGTGGTGGAGCACATGCCAAGTATGTATACAGCCCTAGGTTCCATCTCCAGCACCAGACACACACACACACACACACAAACATAAAACCCACAAAAATATGATCATACCTAGTATGTTTGCCAAGGCAGAAAATTTTCTGAAACATAAACAACATCTGTACAACAAATGTTAAAATGAGTAAAATCATACAAAGAATGTTCTCTGACCAATAATGAATTTAAATAAGAAATCAATACCAGAAAGATATCTGAAATATCCTCTAAATATTTCTAAATAACTCTTGAGTGAAAGAAATTACAAGTAGAAAATGAATTATTAAAAATTAGATTCAGCTAAAGCAGTGTTTAAACATTTAACATTGAACATTTGTTAGAAAAAGTCTCAAATGAATGATTAGAGTTTTTATCATAAAAAGCTATAAATGGAAAAATTAAACCAAAATACTGTAATTGGAAGGAAAAAGTATAAGTGAAAAAAAAAATCAGGGAAACTGAAAACAATAGATAAAGTAAATAAAACCAAAAGTAGTTCTCTGCGAATAATAAAATTAGTAAAAAAAAACTCTAGCCAGACTGATTAGGAAGAAAAAGGAAAGACAATAAATTATTACAACAAGTAAAAGTGGAATCATAACTAGAACTGATATCTGACAATGATAAAAGATTAGAAGAATATTATGAAACACTTTGTGCCTGTAAATATGGTAACTTTCATAAAATTGATAAAAGTAAAACCTTGAATGATCCTCTATCTAATAAAGAAATTAAAATTCGTTTAAAAGCCTTCCTACAACGAAACCTTCAAACTATATAGTTGGTAAGTTCTATCAAACATTTAAAGAAATACCAATGGAAAAAAAAATTCTTCCAGAAAGAGAAAATACTTCTGAACTTAGAAGTCAGCATTAATCTGAATACCCCCCTCCCAGGGGGGGAAAAAAAACCTGAATAAACAAGAACAGATCAATATATCTGGTAAATATAGACACAAAAATCTTCATAAAATTTCAGCAAAGGAAATAAAAAATAGAAAAGGATAATCATGACCAAAATAGGGTCTATTCTAGGAAAACATGTTTGGTTTATTGTTCAAGTATCAGCACAACTTGCCATCTTTACAGAATAAAGGGAAAAAAGCACACATGTAAAATCATTAATATATTAAAAAGCATGACACAAACATACATCATCTTGATTAGCAATATTAATCAGGAAAACCCATATGTAACATCACACTACAAAATGAAAGAAATCGATCTTATGTCAAAGGTAATCAGATTGGCTACTTATACTACTACTCTTCATTTTTACCATTTCTATTCAGCATCATTATTGTCAGTTCAAGTCAGTAGGAAAAGATAAACATAAGAAATAAAAGATGCACATACTGAAAAGGAAAAAGTAAAACTTTTTTTGTTTGTAGTTGGCACTATCTTCTACATAGAATATGAATAAAGCAAGATGACAAAATATAAAATAAATACAAAAATCAATTATATTTTTATATACTGCCAAACAAAAAATTAAAAATGTAAATAAATATCATTTAAAATACTTATGGCAAAAATTAACAATAGATGCCACACCTTGACATTAAAAACTGTAAAACATTGCTGAGAAAAATTAAAAAGACCTAAATAAGTAGAAAAATGTATGACACTGGTAACACATAAAAAGAAAATAACCCAATTTAATATGACCCAAAATTTGAAGACACTTCACCAAAGAAAATCAAAGAATGACAAATTGACACATGAAAAGAGGCTCAACCTAACAAATCACTAGGGAAGTAAGAATTTTAAATATAATGAGTTACCATTATCCACCTACCAAAAAGACTAAAAGTGAAGTCTGACAATATCAAGGATTGGTAAAAATTTGGATAAACTGAAAATCTCACACATAGCTCATGGGAACTGAAAATGGTACAGTCATGTAGGAAAACAGTTTGGCAGTTTCTTATATACTTAAATATATGGTAGCATATAATCCAGGAATTAAGCCCCTAGTCATTTAACAGAAAAAAGAAAAAAGAACAAAGAAAGAAAATTACACAAAAATTCAGCTTTTATCACAATGGCTAAAAACTGGAAAAAAAATCACAAAAGTCCCTCAAATAGTGAAGATAAACAAATAGTAGTACATCCAAGTACTAGAATATTACTCAGCAACAAAATGAATGAGTCTCAAACATTTGTTTGAAATTACAGAAAATACATCAATACGTGCTAGGAGTGAAGCACTGATGTTGGACACCATGGATAAATTATGGGTTTGTTTGAGCCAATATAAGGCAGAGAGGCTATTTTTCTGGGAAGTACTGGGTGAAATTCCCTGGTTCAAGAAAGCCTAGATCATGCTGGCACCCTGCCTTAGGTTCACAGCCCTAGGTTCAAATGCAGCTGCCAGGAGACAGGTGTAACCTGCCAAGCACCAAACAACCTGTTTTTCCCACTCTCGCCCTGTTTTCCTAAACAAGCTCTTTCTGATTCCCTTTGGGGTGTACCACGATAAATAAAGCATTCGCAGGATTTTCTCTGTTAGGTCTGTTCTACCCACCACACCCCACTTTGAAAATATATATAATCCGTGACTACTGCCTTTATTTATTAATATTAATTTTCTAGCTTTAATTTCCAGTCGGCCTACACCTCTGCCAGTTACCCACTCCCTCCCCACGCAGGGCATGGGCAGAAGTATGGGGTTTCATGGAGGAATGACTGAAAAGGGACAGAAGAAATAATGAAAATGTTTCATATCCTGACTTTTCCAGTGCTTTACCAATCTCCGAACACCTAAATTCATCAAATTGCACTTTTAAAGCAGAATATTGCATGTAAATGGCTCAAGTGATATTTTAAAAAAGAAGCCAGGTGATGAATAGAGTAGGAAATTACACACACATACTCACACACCCTGAATCTGATCATGTCTCTATATCCACCTATTAATTATAGGAAACAGAACACAAGAAGTATCTACTAAACAACACCATGCAGACACAATCATGAAAATCCAGATTGTGGGATGTTCTAAACATGGATCAGAAAATAAACAACAAAAGAACAACTATTCTAAGGTTTTGGGGTCACATATGGTCTGTGTTCCCCCACTCCCAAAAAATAACCCTTTGAAAACATGAAAACCATTCTTCCCTTTCTTGTTATACAAAAATAAACCTCTGGCTCACCCAGTGCAGATCCAGCACTGCATTGTGGCTCCCCATCTACCAACACATGGCAGCCTCCATCCTGGGACACCTCCACTGCCATCCTGGATTAGCTCCAACACTGCCATGGCTGCCATCTTCAGTTGGCACAACTTCCATCTTGGGACACCTGCCGGAGACTAGACGCTCATCAAGGTACCTACAGGTTAGCAGATATTGCGGCCATCAACTAGGGACATGGTCACTTCCAACTAGGGATAATAGCAAGGACCTGAAAGATATCACCAAGGGCCTTGCAGGCTTGGTTACATCTGAGGTATCCCTGCTAGGTGTGCTAATAGTTACCACCTTGCTGCAGAGGCAGGAGAGAGTCTTGCAAGGGGTTGGTAGGTGGGAAAAGGGCATGAGGGCATCTTCATCCCGGCTCATCCAGACAACCAGACTGGCACCCACCCTGATCCCAAAGACAACTCAGGCAGCACTTGCTGGAACCAGACATCAGCCTAGTCCATGACTCCCAACCCAATACAGCATCCACCAATCACCGGGTCCCACCAGTTTTGCAACCATCAGGGCCCACTTGCTTCTCAATCCCCAGTTTCCCAACACCCCCTAGTCACCAACCCAGCCCAGTGCCTGCAGCTACGTGGCTGGACCACAGCTCTCAACACCTGGTCCTGATTCACCCAATACAGAACAGCTTTCCAAGAGAGGCACACAGGTCCGGGCTCTCAGCCCTTAGGACCTCCGGGGAGAGAGGTTCCTCACTGGGAAGTCAAAAGAGTGGGGGGAGGAGAGACACAATTTAGAGACTAAATTATAGACTAGGAATTGTGGGGTTCACAAGAGAGGGAAGGAGCTAAAACCAGGCTCCTGCATCACACAAGTGAACCCCAAAGGAGAGTCCTGGGGTACAGTCTTCCAGAGGCACTGGCAACTGGTATACCCTGCCTCCAGGAGTCTTGCCTCCAAATCTAATCCTCCCACTGTAGTAGCTTTCATCATCCTGAGGGTGGAGTTACCAGCAAATTCCAAACAACTCCACCTATCAGAGAAGGGAAGCAGAAAAGATATTGAACAGAAATGAGTTTTCCTTCAAGACTCTTTTTCCCCCACTTTTTTTTTTTTCTTTGTTCATTTCCTGTTCTCACATCCCCATACCCCAAATTACTTTGAAATCAAGTACTTTTCATGCATCAGCCTACTGAGGCCTGGGAGGTTTGAATAGCATAATACAGTTTTACTGTAGATTCTTTTTTGTATTACTCGTTCAATTTTCCTTTTATTTATGTTTCCTCCGAGTCTCTTTCTCCCTTTTCTCCTGCTAAAAACCAACTTCTTCTGATTCCTCTTTCACTCTTCCTATGATCTAGTAGCTCTACATTCTCATTTCTTACCTCATTAACATCACGTCCTACACCCCTCCCCCATTCTCCCTGTTCACCATTACAAATTGTAGATCTTATTCCAAACATATTGTTAATGTTGTAGATAATAAGTGAACATATCTGTTTATTATGACAATAGTGTTAACATCTTAATAGGAGCAACTTGGTTTAAGGCTGCATATGGTTTGCATTATGGTGCTATTAATATTGATCTCACCCTTAAAGGCAAGGTCGTGGAAACCTGCAGGAACACTATAAATCCATAAGATGGAAACTGTAATACCACAGATCCACACTGTTAGAGGGGAGACACATGAACAACACGAAAAAGCATGGGAAGAAAGCTCCCCAAACAAACCAATATGCTATATTAATAGAATTCACTGACACCACAGTAGAAGGAGTGTCAGAAAGAGAGTTCTGAATATACATAATTAAAATGATCAGTGAAGTAAAGGATGATATAAGAGAGCAAATGCAGGTAGCAAAAGATCACTTCAATAAAAAGTTAAAAGAGCAAATGCAGGAAGAAAAAGATTACTTCAATAAAGTAATAAAAGTTCTGATTAAAAAAAATTTTGAAATGAAGGAAATGATAAACCAAATTAAAAACTCAATAAAAAAATCACCAACAGATAAGATCACTTGGAAAACAGAACCTCAGACAATGAAGACAAAATATTTAATCTTGAAAATAAAGTTGACCAGAGAAGATGGTAAAAAATCATGAATGGAACCTCTTGAGAATTATGGGATAACATGAAAATACCAAATTTAAAAATTATTGGGGTTGAGGAACACACAGAGATACAAACCAAAGGAATGAACAATCTATTCAATGAACTAATATAGAAAATTTACAAAACCTGAAAAATGAAATGGAAAATCAAATACAAGAGGCTTACAGGACACCAAATATACAAAATTACAACAGAGCCACCCAAGGAACATTATAATGAAAACGCTCAGCGTACAAAGTAAAGATAGAATTTAAGATAGAAGGCGGCAAGAGAAAAGTATCAGATTATATATAGGGAGAAACCTATTCAGATATCAGCAGATTTCTCAGCCCAGACCCTAAAAGCTACCAAGAATCTTATATCGAGCAAAACTAACCTTCAGATTTGATGATGAAAAACCTTCCATGATAATCAAAAGTTAAAAGAATTTACAAATAGAAAGCCTGCACTACAGAACATTCTCATTAAAATATTCCATTAGGATGAAATGAAAAACAATGAAAGTCAGCAAAGGGAGGAACTACACTAAAGGAAAAACCAATCAAAGAAGAAACCAAGTCAAGTTAAAAAATAAAAAATAAGCCAAAATGACCAGGAATACAAATCGTATCTCAATAATAACCCTGACTGTTAATGGCCTAAACACATTAATAAAAAGTCATAGACTGGCAGATTGGAATTTTAAAAAAGATTGAACAATATGCTGCCTTCAAGAGACTCATCTCATAGGAAAAGACATCCACAGATTGAAGGTGAAAGGATGGGTAAAAACATTTCACACACTGGAACTCAGTTAAAAAGCAGGGATTTCCATCCTCATATCAAGCCAAAGTTAGAAGGGAAAAGAAGATCATTTCATACTGCTTAAGGAAATCATAAATCAACAAGACGTAACAATCATAAATATTTATGCCCCAAACAATGGAGTATCTATGTACGTCAAACGAATCCTTCTCAATTTCAGGATCAAATAGACCACAACACAATACCGGGTGACTTTAACTAGATATATCTTCCAAACAAAAACTGAACAAAAAAACCACAGAACTCAATAATTTAGACTTAACCAGACAAATATAGAATATTCCATTCATCAACAAGCAAATAAACTTTTTTCTCAGCAACACCTGGATCCTTCTCCAAAACAGACCATATGTTATGCCATAAAGCAACTCTTGGTAAATATAACAAAATAGAGATACTCCCTTGTATTCTATCAGATCATATAGGAATTAAATTAGAAATTAATGATAAAATAAAAAATAGAAAGTATTCCAACATGTGGAGACTAAATAATATGCTAGTGAATGATTTATGAATAGCAGAAAAATTCAGGGAGGAGATAAAAAAATGAGTGAGGTAGAATGACATATGAATAGCAGAAAACATCAGGGAGATTAAAAAAAAAAAAAACGAAATGAGGTAAGGGTAAATGAGAACACTAACACAACCTATCAAAATCTCTGGGACACTATGAAAGCAGTACTAAGAAGAAAGTTCATTGAATTGAGCTCATTCAATAAAAGAATAAAAAAATCAACAAATAAATGACCTAATACTACATCTCAAAGTCCTAAAAAAAGAACAGAACAACACCAAAAGTAGTAGAAGATAGGAAATAATTAAAATCAGAGCTGAAATCAATGAAATTGAAACAAAAGAAACAACTGAAAGAACTGACAAAACAAAAAGGTGGTCCTTTGAAAAAATTTAAAAAAAAAAATTGATAAATTCTTAGCCACACTAAGGAAGAAGGGAAAGAAAACTCAAATTAGTAAAATTTGTGATGAAAAAAAGAAACATCACAATGGACACTAATGAAATGCAAAACATAATTAGAAGCTATTTGAAAATCTGTACTCCAACAAAATAGAAAATCTCAAAGACATCGACAAATTTCTAGAGCCATATGATCCACCCAAACTAAACCAGGAGGACATACACAATTTAAACAGATCAATTTCAAGCAATGAAATAGAAGATGCCATTAAAGTCTACCAATCAAGAAAAGTAGAAGACCAGGCAGATTTTCAGAAAAGTTCTACAAGACCTGCAAAGAAGAACTAATACCAATATGCCTCAAAGTATTCCATGAAATAGAAAAGGAGTTGTAATGGTTAATTTGAACTGTCAACTTGACTGGATTAAAAGATGGAGATGATTAAGAGGCTTCTGGGTATGTCTATGAGGGGGTGTCTAGTAATAATTGGAATGTGGGATAGTGAACTGAATGAAGTGGAGAACCTCCCTAACCATGTATGGAATAAAATTTGGAAGAACAAGGAAGTAGATGTAGATGCAAGCTCAACTCTTCTTGAATGGGTTCTTGATTGCTGCTTCAATCATCTTAGAATATCAGACTCTCTCTTCTTCACTCTTACAAAGCGGACTCTGCCAGTGATTCTCCAGGGAGTTTCCAGGAGCACTGGTCTTGGACTGGGTAGTACTGTCAATTCATCTTATTCTGGGGTTTCCACCTCTTGGACTGTGCAGCTACTGGTTCTTCTAGCTCTCCAGTCTGCAGACGACTATTGTGGACTATCCAGCTTCTGGTCATGTAAGCCAATCTAATAAATCCCCTTTTATAATCATGCTTCCTGTTGATTCTGTTCCTCTAGAGTACCCTGATATAGGAGGGAACCCTGCAAACTCATTTTATGAAGTTAGTATCACCCTGATACCAAAACCAGACAAAGACACATCAATGAAAGAAAACGTCAGACCAATATCCCTAATGAACATAGATGCAAAATTCTTAACAAAACTCTGGAAAATCGCATATAATAACATATTAAAAAGATAGTGCACCATGATCAAGTGGAGTTCATCCCAGGGAGCCAAGTCTGGTTCAAAATCTAGAAATCTATGAATGTAATTCATCACATTAATAGGCTTAAACTTAAGAATCACATGATCATTTCAATAGATGCCTTCAAAAAGCATTTGATAAAACACGGTACCCCTTCATTTTCAAAACACTAGAAAAAATAGGGATAGTAGGAACATACCTCAACATTGTAAAGACTATCTATGCTAAACTCAAAACCAACATCATTTTAACTGGAGAAAAATTGAAGGTATTCCCTCTAAAAACTGGAACAAAACAGGGATCCCCTCTTTACCAATTCTATTCAACATCCTCCTTGAAACTCTAGTCAGAGCAATTAGATCAAAGAAATTAAAGGGATACAAATAGGAAAAGAAGAACTATCGCTATTTGCTGACATGATTTTATATTTAGAGAATCCACAAAATTCTATCAGAAATGTTCCAGAACTCATAAATGAATTCAGAAAAGTAGCAGGATATAAAATCAATACTCTTATACCTAATACATTTCTATTCAGAAGTGATGAATTCTCTGAAAGAGAAATTAGGAAAACTATTCCACTCATAATAGCCTCAAAAAAATAAAATACTTGGGAATCAATCTAACAAAAGAAAGACCTCTACAATGAAAACTACAGAAGACTAAAGAAAGAAATTAAAGTAAACCTTAGAAGATGAAAAGATCTCCCAAGTTCTTGGATACGCAGAATTAATATTGTCAAAATGGCCATACTACCAAAAGTACTATACAGATTCAATGCAATTCCAATTAAAATGCCAATGATGTATCTCATAAAAATAGAGAAAGCAATCATGTAATTCACTTGGAAGAATAAGAGACCCAGAATAGCCAAAGTCAAAGTTAGTAGGAAGAGTGAAGCAGGAGGTATCACAATGACCAGACCTTTCAACAATATTACAGAGCAATAGTAACAAAAACGGCATAATACTGGCACCAAAATAGACAGGTTGACCAATGGTACAGAATAGAAGAGACAGAGACAAATCCATATAAATACAGTTATCTTATATTAGACAAAGGAGCCAAAAACTTACACTGGAGAAAAGATAGCCTCTTCAACAAATGGTGCTGGGAAAATTGGAAATCCATATGCAGTAAAATGAAATTAAACCCCTATCTCTTACCCTGCAAAAAACTCAATTCAAAATGGATCAAGGACCTACGATTTAGATCAGAGACCCTGCATCAAATAGAAGAAAAAGTAGGCCCAAATCTTCATCATGTCGGCTTAGGACCAGACTTCCTTAACAAGACTCCCAAAGTACAAGAAATTAAAGCGAGAATCAATAAATGGCATAGATTCAAACTAAAACACTTCTCAGCAAAAGAAATAATCTAGAACATGAAGATAACCTACAGTGGGAGAAAATCTTTAAAAACACACAATTCACACAGAGCACTAATCTCCAGAATTTATAAAGAACTCAAAACACAAAAACTATAAATAACCCAATCAATAAATGGGCTAAGGAACTAAGCAGACACTTCACAGATGATATACAATCCAATCCACAAATATATAAAAAAGTGTTAAAAATCTCTAGTAATTAGAGAAATGCAAATCAAAACTACCTTAAGATTTCATCTCACTTCAATTAGAATGGTTATTATCAAGAATACAAGCAACAATAGGTATTGGTGAGGATGTGTGAAAAAGGGTACATTCCTACACTGCTGGTGGGATTTCAAACAGGTATAGCCATTCTGGAAAGCAGCATGGAGATTCCTTAGAAAACCTGGAATGGAACCACCACTTGACCCAGCTATCCTACCCCTTGGCCTATAATATACCCAAAGGACATAAAATCAGCACACTACAGTGACACAGCCACATCAATGTTTATAGCAGCTCAATTCACAATAAGTAGATTGTGGAACCAAACTAGATGCCCTTCAATAGATGAACAGATAAAGAAACTATGGTATATTTAGGCAATGGAATATTACTCAACCATAAAGAAGAATAAAATTATGGCATTTGCAAGTAAATGGATGGAGTTAGAGAATCTCATGCTGAGTGAGATAAGCCAATCCCAAAAAACCAAAGACCAAATGTTTTCTCTGATAAGTGGATGCTGATACCTAATGGGGAAGAGGGGGTAAGGGAAGAAAGGAGGAATGTTGGATTGTTTAGAGGGCAATGAGGGGAGGGGAGATGGTAGGGGGTGGGAAAATGGTAAAATGAGACTGACATCATTACTGTATATACGTGAATGACTGCACAAATGGTGTGACTCTACATTCTGTACAACTAGAGGAATTAAAGTTGTACTCCATTTGTGTACAATGAATCAAAATGCATTCTGCTGTCATGTGTAACTAAATAGAACAAACAATAAAAAAATAAACCTCTGCTATAAAAAATATACGGTGCAGCTTCTCCTATTAATAAATGGCAAAGGAGGCGACAAAGGGATCAAAGAAAGGACAAGAGACCTATAAGTTAAAAACTCGAGGGACATATGAACCAATAACAGTATATTAACCTGACGATGTGGAAACTATTCAAGGAAACTATTTTAGAAATTATGGTTTTAGAGTCTGAACAATAAATAGATAAATATTAGTAAGATTAAAGAACTATTTTTTAAGTTTTTCAAGTGTGATTAATATTGTTCATTTGTTTAATAAAAAAGTTCCTGTCTTTTAGAGACATACACTGAAATATTTAATAATGAATATGCTATTTGAAATTTGCTTCAAAATATTCCAAGACGTAGGGTGGGTAGTGTGTTTTAGTATAGATAAAACTGATAAGTAATCACTGTTGTAGCTGAATGAAGCTATGGGTGACTTCATTACACTATTGTCATTTCTGTGCATGTCTGAAATTCCCATTAACATTTTTAACTTCAATTTTTTGAATTTTGTTTCCTTTATAATCATCTGAAAATATGTGTTAACAAGAACTCAGAGACCTATATTCAAATCCCAGATCTAACACTTTAAGGAGGCCCTAACCAACTTAGTGAGACTCTGCCTTGAAATAAAAAATAAAATGAATTGGGGATGTAGGTCAGTGGTGAAGTACCTCTGGGTTCAATCTCTCATACAAAAAAAAGAAAAAAAGTCTAAGGATTCAAATTAATTTAGCAACAGGCTTAAGAACACATAGTTGATGAGTGGTGAAGCTAGAACTCCAATCTAAGCAGTTTAACTCCAAACCCTGAACTCAATTTTCAGTTGCCCCAGAGTAACCACAGTTTATCAAACTGATGTAGTACACTGCAACAGAGAATATTTATAAAGAAAAAGAAGCAACTGGATAGAAAATATCAGTGAACACTTTTCAAAACATTTTGTGCAGATTATCTTGGGTACATATTAGGTCACTTTGTAGAGTACAGAATTACTAGGAGTTGCAGCCAGAATATCCAGAGGAATTTTAACAGGCTTCATTTCCACGTTTACCTCAGTCACTGACAGACCAAGTTTTCCCAAGTCTCATTCATCACAGAGTCTCCTTTCCATACTGCTCTTCTCTGACTACCTCTCTGGAATAAATCACTCCTTTAGTCACAATGCTCTGGCTCAGTGATTCTTAGCACATCAGGACTATACCACAAAGTATTAATGGAATTTTGTGGAGGCATTTTAGTCATCTTGATGTCTGAGGGATGCTACTGGTTAATGGAACAGAAGCCTGGAATGCTACATATCTTGCAATTTGGAAAAAAAAAAAAAAAAAAGTAGTTAAGAAAGAACTAATGGCTAGGGGTGTAACTCAGTGGTAAGAGTGCTTGCCTAGCATGCGTAAGACCCTGGTTCAAGCCCCAACACAGAAAGAATGAAGAAGAAAAGAAAAAGAACAAAAGAAAGAAAACTAACCCACATCCAATCCTATTGTAGAATGTAATAGCAAATAGGCATACAAAGGAAAAGCAGGTTCATAATCATCTGAGCTCAACCTACAAAAACAAAGAAGAGGAGGGAAATGCAGTATTTTAAAATATACAAGATTTTTGCAGGAAGACAACTATCCTGTAAATCCAAAGAATATTACATTTTGGTTTGTTTATGATGTTACTTAAAAAGTTACTTGACATTTAGAAAATGTCACTAACAGCAAAACTATTCATGGTATATGCATCATTAATGAAGCACATTTTTATCTGTCTAAAAAAAGTTTGAAAGTCATTGTACAATGTTTTTATACTTCTATGAACTTTCTTGAAGCAACAGACCACAATCATCATTTTAGCACCACCAAGTACTTCATGCTTCTCTTATAAAAAAATGGAATACATATATGCAAATTTTTTTCAATAAATGTTTGCTAACATGACTAAGGGACTGTGTGGTAGAATGACTGGATCAAAAGGCACTGAAGATAAGGAGAAAGTGGGACTTGAAGTCCAAAATACAAAGAAACTAGTCAATCATGGTAACTTCTTGAATACATAAAACATATGTATAGCTTTTGGAAAAAATAGCATTACGCTAGTGTGCCTGTGTGTTTGTGCATGCATTCACGTTAAGCATTAAAATACACTTGACCTGGTAATCTTTTAAAGGTAACGTTTTCCTACGACTAAAATTTCTATTACTATAGCTTCAAGGTTCTTAATGTATCAAGAAATTTAACAAGTTCATAGACTAAAGCAACTTAAAAGGACTCTTTCATGGTAATTTTTTCTTAGAAATTTTATAAAACAATTGCACAAATTCAGGAGTTCAGAAAAAGTAATCAACATATCACCTATTTTAAACATAATTTGTCTTAACACATTTTAAAATGCGTCTAATATATGCTAAAAGTATATTCCATATGACCTTTAACTTTATTTTTTGACAGTTTAAATTCTTTGATATACTGTCTAGTTCTTCAAAGAATTCAGCTAGATATGGCTTCACATTCATTTTTCTTTTCACATTTGTTTCCTTTGTAAGTGATAAATCTTAAAAAAGAATGCAATGATTCATTCATCTCCAAACAGACAATATGAACAACAGTTCATAAAAAAATTCTTTAAATGAAGTTGATCTTCTTTATAATGCTTAATCTTCAGAATGTGAAAAAGAATTTTTAAAAAATTAATATCATTCTTTTCTAAACAAGTATCTCAATCTAAGTAACATATGCAAATCTGACCTTAAGATAAAGAATCCACATAAAAGTTCCTTAGGTGTTTCAGTTTTTCAATAAATGTCAAGTATAAATGCTTTCTTACAAAGCCCTAGAACTACTGAAAATTAACATTTTTTTTGTATGAATCAGAATGAGGAACAGAACTATAACAAAACTAAGATGAAATGAAAATTTTAAATAATGAAGTAAATTCAATTGCATTTACGTACAGTAAGGCATACAACTGTGGTTGTAAATGCATGAGGACTACCAAAGGCATGGAAAAGAATCAAGTAAACAATCTTAGCAAACCTTTTAGGAATTAAAAAAAAAAAAATTATAGTTCCATGGAATGGGGGAATCTATATTTGGGATCACACAATTACAAAGCATGAAAGTGGATTAAATGGCTATGCTTTCCAAAATGAAAGTTACCATAGCCATGAAAGGTACTAGGGAGTTAGAATGGATTCCACTCCTTTCTTCATCAATACCATGTCAATCCTATCAGTACTGCTGCTGATTTATCTGCCTTGTCCTCTGGTAATACCCTTTCCACCCTCTACTAGTTTTTTAACTAGTATATAGCACTCTGTCATTACTCGACTTTTACCTAGGTTTTTCTTACCTTCTATCCCTGTTCCGAAGACAAAATTTTGAAATGATGAAAAAAAAATTCTCAAGGAAAAGAAAACTGAAATAATATCAAATAAATAATTTCTCTGTGAAAAGAACTAGGAAATATAAACAAAAGATCACTCCTAATTACGTAGCTGACAACGAACTACTACGTCTGTATTGCAGTTATTACAAAATAGCTAAGCAGACACACACTCCTAAATAAGAAAATTTGACAAGTAAGCAGAAAAAATTAAATACATGAATTTTCAAGAGTAATGACTAAATACCCAGATTTACTTTGTAAATTTGCAATTGATCTGATTCATCACACCAAATTAGCTATGCTCTATAACAACTTGCTAACATATTTTGGAACATTTGATTCTATGGATTTAAATAACAGTATTTTAGAAAAAAAGAAATCTCGTTTCCAAACTTCCAAAATCAAGAAATGAAAACAGAATTCATCATTCTCCAATTTTTAAAGCACCCATGGTTAAAATGCCATAAAATTCTATCAGATATAAATCAGCAATGGTTGGTATCCATCCTTATACTTCCTGTATCTCATCACATCTCAGGGGTAAATAGTATCAAGTTCTCTAAACAGCAATATTCATGATTACGAAGGCAGCCCTCTGTCATTTGCTTCAACAAATTTTAATAAACTGTAATAGTTTTAGAGAAAAATGGCATTTTCTTAATTACAAAATTAATTCATGTACCTTATAAAAAACTTGTAAGATATAAGAAAATAAGAAAAAATAAAAATCATTCTTAATCATTAACCATTATCATTGTGGTACAAATCTTTCTCCTAGAAGCATTTCTTACCTCAGATAATTGTGGACATCCCATTTTGAGATGCACTCAAATCACATCATTTGCAACAAAAACGTTAGTGGCAGTGTAGTACAAATGGTAAATTCTGCATGATTTGTTTAATTACATCTGTATTGTGGGAGACGATCTAAATAGCCTTTCACATAAAACTGTGTACATATTTGATTTTATGACTTTTTAAATATGCTGCCAATTTTCCTCCAGAACATTTGAACAAGGTTGTCTTATCCTTATTTCCTTTTTTAAAAATTATGGTTTTACGTGATGCTCTTTTGGCAGATTTTTACTGGCTTTATGTATCTTCATTTTCTTCGCTGATGACCTTTCTCTGACAATTTTTATTAGTTTTTTATTTTCTCAGTATTTCTAGAAACTCTTTCATATATATAATAAGCATAACTTCTATCATGAATTGTAAATATCCTTTTCTAGTTTACCTTTTAATTCTATTTAAGTTTTCCTTGAGATTTTTCTGTCATCTGGCTAAGAAAGTTATTCCCTGCTTCAAAACCGAATAAACACGTGTATTTTTAAGTTCTATTTTTAATGTAATTCACATCACATTTAATATTTGTATAGTGAGGTTGGAATATACTGTAAGCTATTGTTCTAGCCATGTAGAGAGAATAATTCAGAGCTGCAAAACTGGCAGTGAGTTGTGGGTATAATGGCTCCTACAGGAGTATGGACACCTCACCCCTCGCTCCTGTGTCTGTACCCAAGAGATCTAAATCCATCTCTTCACTTTTATGCTTTGAGAAACAAAATCAAATGACTTCTGTTTCCTTTAGCCAGAATTTTCAAGAGAACAGCACCAGTGATGAATACTGCTAAATAAGAGAAGGGTATAGGAAAAGGGATCCCAGAGAAGAACAGATTCAGTCATCATTAGATTCCCATATGCAGAGCACAAAGCTCTGTGCCCAGATTCTACCTTTTCAGTTGAAAGTCTGTATGGCTCATCTTTGGTCTTTCCCTCTACCCCCACCCTTAGGAATATTCATTCATCATAGGGGAATATGACCCTATCAAGAAGCTTCACATTCTTGCTTAAATCCCCTTGTACCCTGCATACCATCTCTCTTCACCCATATATTCATATGAAAAAATTGTAAACTTTTCACATAAATTATTCATACTAATATATACTTTTTTTTTTTTTTGATGGGGGGGATACTAGGAATTGAACCCAGCACTTAACCACTGAACAACATCTTCAGCCCTTTCATTTTTTATTTTGAGATAGGGTCTTGCTAAGTTGCTAAGGCTGGCTTTGAACTTGTGATCCTGTCTCAACTTCCTGAGTCATACTGTTCCTCTCACAAGAAATTTAAAGTGTTTTGTTTTTTTTTAACTAAAACTGGTCTTGAATGTAAACCAGCACTTAGCACAGGCTGGCACACTACAGGTACTTGTGAACTATTAGACAAATGAAAGAACAACCTTACCAGTACCCTAGCTTGTCCCTGACTCATAAAGGGAAGGACTGCTTGTTTTATTTTTAGTCCTAAATCCTCCACTTTTATCTCTCCAACCCAAGACTCAGGGGTTCATTCCTATTTGCTATATCTCCCTCCTTTCCTCCCCTGCCTGCAATCACACTATGACTCAAGTAGACAACCCAGCTTTTAAGACCAACAGAGATTCTGTCTCCTCAAGTTCTGTAATACTCTAGACACAAACATCTCTGACATACAGAAGACCTAGCAGAAGACTGATTAGGTGGGAGGACAGAGATGCAAAACCAAAGAAATCAGTCCTGGAAGTTGGATAAGCAGGGATCTTGGATGAGAGCACGTATACGTATGTGTACATCTGAAAGTCTGAGATGAGAGGGAATAACTAAATCATGTACTCTATTATATTGGCAATGATTAGATATTAAAGGAAAAGAGAACTGAACATTTTATCCTAATTTATCTAATTATCAACACATACATCATTTAAACATTGAGTTAATCTTACTTTTAAATTTTAATAGATCTATTTGTAACCTTATTAGGTTTTATTGAATATATACAAAAGCAATTAGATGATTTTTTTAAAATTTTAGATAAAATATTTTACACATTAAATACAGGAATAATAATAACAGCAGCAGCTAACAATTATTTCTCAGTTCTATGCCAGGCACTGCTATAAGAGCTCTTGAGAGCATAACTTTTAACTTTCATGACAACCCTAAAAGATAGATATGATCATTATCTCTACTTTACAGGTTTGGAAGTAGCTCCACAACTTTCCTAAAGTTACAAAGCTAAGAAGTGGTGAAACCATGATTTGAACAAGACAATCTGGCTGAAAAACCAATATTCTAACTACTAGGTCATGTTTACTATTTAATGATAGTGTTCTCTACCTATCATGATATAAAACAAGGTCTCAAATACAACAGATATATTTTATAGAATCTGTTATATTAAAAATGAACAAAAGTATAACTAAGTCAATAAAATATAGTCACTTATCAAGGACCCCTCAATATACAGCTATTTAATAAATGAGACCATGAACAAGAAAAAAAAGCTTTTCTTGAAATCTTCTATATCATTCCAGAAATCTATATATTTGGAAGAAATCAAATTAAAAACAGTTCAGGACTGGGATTTAAATTATGGTTGAAGAGAATTTAAGACAATAAACACACACCTACATTGGGATATATGTAACAGTCTGCCATTGCTGTCATAAAGAAATAATAACAGATTATGAGACTCTAACCACAGAAATTTCTCATCGTTCTAGTGGCTATTAGGTGTGGTTTCTCCTGGGGATTCTCTCCTTGGTTTACAGGTGGTCACCTTCTTGTAGCAGTCTCAAGTGGCCTTTTTTCTGCATGCATGCATCTGGGGTGTGTGTGTGTGTGTATCACCCATTCTCTGTCTGCTTCTTTCTATAAGGACACCAATCATACGGGACTGGGGTTCCACTCTTATAACCTCATCTAACCTTGGTTACCTCTCTAATGACCCTATTTCCAAATCTAGTCAAAATAGTCCATAACATTTAACAACTAATTTTATTTGAACCCAGTCCTGGAACATAAAATTTCACATTTACTATAACAAATCACTGTTGAGGTAACAATAATACCTGCAGGATCAACAATTCAGAAGGAAAAAAAAAAAAAAAAAAGATGAGGTCTGCAATTGAGACTAAAATAAGTAACTGCATGAATTTTTTAAAATTGTTTAAGGCTAAAGAAAGTAAACTTACTATTGGTTCTTGCTATATTTGAACACTGGAATCAATTCACATTTTGCATTGCAAACAAAGGCTGAATAAAATGATCCAGCTCCCCCTGAATGAACATGTAAATGTTATTAAAAAGGCAAAACAGACAGAACTAAAAAGACCTTTCGAAGCTTAAGAGGCCTATAATTCCCCAGGAATGGATTGGTACTGAGGATTGAACCCAGGGCCTCATCCATGCTAAATCAAGTACTTGCTCTACTCCAGCCCTAAGTGTTGTGAAGTCAGCACTCTGTTTCAAAAAAAAAAAAAAAAACTAATCTCCTACTCAAAAAGCCTTCATAAAACCTACATATTCAGAAAACCTTTACTGAGAAGCCAGCCCAGAGGCTGTGGTTCCACTCTACAACAGAATAGTGGAAACAGAATAAACTAAAGAGATATTCTTAAATGGTGACCTGCAATTTTTCATCTATCAAGGAATATCAGAATTTTACATAGCAAAAATAAAACATTACCTAAATGTTTTGTTGGTGTCAACCACATGAAAAAATACTTTAATGTCAATGGACTGAATTATAGCTACATGAACACATAGTTTGGCACATTAAGTCTATGCTTCTTTAAAAACTCAGACAGCTTATCATGGAGCAAATGGTAAGGCAACAACACTGCTTTATTAGTTCAGACGTGTCAAATCAAACATTAACACACAACAGTTATTTAGAAGGTAAAACATTCCACCAGTACAAATGTGATCATTACGTGGTTTTTCTTCATTGGAACTAAAATTTAAGATTTGTTTAAATTGCCCAAATCCTGTAAACACTGGGTTTTAGTTTGTTTTAAAAGATCCAAAGTTCTTGATCTCATCAGAAGGGAACTGGACTTTTACAATGAGAAAAAGAGAAACAAAATGTCTAAAGAAAAATGGCCAATTTTGATATTTACTGAAAAAATGTTCTTGTACAGTATTCTTTTCAAAGTCTTTTAAAGAAGGACAATAATATGCCTTTCCCATTACATAGCTGAGATCAAATTATATGCCTAACAATTATAATCATGAAGCATTCATTTACATACCTTCCTTCAGTGTTCAGAATACATTTATTGTTGACCAAATCACTAAATCACTTAAATACAAGGTTTAAATAGGATACTAGATAACAAAAAATTCCATTTCTTCATACCTCAGTTGTTTTCCTATTTCCTTTATCGAATAACTGTTATTTATATGCTTTTTCCAGAAAGTTGTTTAAAAATCTGTTTCTTCTGTTAATGATTACCTTTAAAAACAATCTGCAAGCAAAATAGGAAGCTTTGTGTATTAACTTTGTTTGCAGTATGATTTCCAATTTAAAGACTAAAAACCCAAGGTAAAGAAAAGACTACCTGAGGTCTTAACTGAAACTAGGATTTTAAATACCCTTAGATTTCAAATAAAATCCAAATAATAGCTCTAACAGTATCTAAATAAGGGTGACAGTTTCCAAACAGTATACAAAGGTGCAATAAACTCACAGGTGCTTCAAAAGACAGTTTAAATTTCTGAGGGAAACAGTAACTTCAGATATTTGTGGAACACTGAACCACTTTAGTGCAAGGAGATTCACAGTTCCAAAATTAGATACTGTTATATTTCTTTCCATTCCATCATATCTTTCCAAACCGAGTTTCTATAATTAAAAAAAAAAAAAAAAAAAACAATATGGAATAGGACATGAGGGTATAGTTTCCAACCTGATTCCAAGGTTTAAGAAATTGTACATTGCCCAAGAGACACACATATCCCATTACAAAGAAATTTTGGCTACTCAAAAATGTTAAAAAAAATTGCTTCAAACAAATTCAAAGAATTAATATATATTATTTATGTAATGACTACTAAATTATTAGGACATAAGTACTTGTTTTGACCTAACTAAGTAAATAAAACTATATCCATGTCTTAATAAACAACCTTTCAGTCAACTGTATTAACTACAGTAGTTAAAATTACAATAGGACTCAAAATTTCTTATCACCTTGTGACATCATAGCTCTCATAGTAATGTCACAGCTATCATAACATCACAGAGCAATGCATTACTCAGGTGTTTGGGGTAATGTTCTATTGCACTACCAGTAGTATATAACAGTATAGTATGTGCAATTATGTACAGCACATAATACTTGCTAATGATAAAAAAACTGTTACTGGTTTATATATTTACTGTACTATAATTTTTATCATTATTTTAGAATATATTCCTTCTACTTATAGTTCACTGTAAAACAGCAGCATGCCATGTTACACCAGCAGCAATCTCATACATCTCGTTTCCTGAGTCATCTGACTTTATCCCAAGACCATGTGAAGTTACTGACCTATACCATCTAGTTTTGTGTAAGACATTCTATCACATTCACAAAAGGATAAAGTCACATAGTGATGAATTTTTAAGAATGTACTCCCATTGTTTCAGCAATGCATGATTGTATTTGGTGTTTAGAACTAAGGGCACGAGGGAAAATTACTGGTCAATTGAGAGTATAATAAACTGAGAAAGTCTGGGAACCTCTGGATATGGTATAAACTGAAATTCTACTAGAGTTATAACTAAACTCAGTGAACCAATAATTGGCTAAGACTTTAGCATATATTATGACCAAAAGGCCATTAGACTTGTGTTAGGGCTATTACATCTTAAGTCTCACCTCTTCAAATAACATTTTCCACCCACTCCCATCTTGTCTTAACTGTGCCAGCCCTGGCCTAAAAAAAGTCCAGTTTGTCTGCAGTTCTCTCCAGGGAAAAAATATTCTGTTTGCACTGTATCATCTTTCTCTTTTAGTACTTGGTTAAAACATCTAGTGTTTTTATGAAACAGTCCAAAACTCCTCAACAAATTAACACAGGTCTTGGTAACAACAAATATTTTATCAATATTAATATTATTAATAATATACAGAACTTTTCCAAAATACTTTCAGAGCTATTAGTTTCCAATTATAGTGATTCTTTATATAATGTGAAGAGAGGCAGCAGCTCTCAGTAGATAAAGCCCAGGATCTCAATTAAGAACAAGTGGTCTCTCAGTCAAGTATTAACCAGGTCCAAAACAGTAGAATGAATCTGACATAGTTTCCCCAGATACATATATGAAAATAAAAGTGAATCCCACCACCATGTATATCCAAAGAATGAGACTCTACTAGAATATGATGTATTCCATGCTTATATAATTACATCAAAATGGATTCTGCTCCCATATATAAAACAGAACCAATAAAAAATAAATAAAATTTTTAAAATCCTTAAAAAGAGAACAAGTGGATTAGAATCAGATTCTGCCACCTCGTAACCTTAGGCAACTCCCTTAACCTCTGGAGTCTCAGTCTCAAATAGTCATTTTTTCATAGCTACAGGTTTAATGATATTCAATTGAAATTACGCTGATTAAAGTGACTCATAAAATGTTACTTGTTATAAAAACAACCTAATGGATACATCATTCTTTCAAATATATACACATGAGGCAAGGTATTAGCCAACACAGAGCATGAGACAGAAATATTCCCTTCTCAGAGTTTAAGATTGTGTAGGGAAAATAATATATTTAATCTCAGCTCCCCTCCACTAAAATGACAATGAAGATATTTTCAAAAGATATTAACACTTAACAACAAAAAATCTGTAGGCAATAGAAAGAAAAGACTACAACTGAATTTTAGAATATAAAACGCAGCCACGGCAGTGATACATGCCTGTAATTGCAGCTACTGGGGAAGCTAAGGCTGAAGGATCACAAAAGTCAAGACCAGCCTGGGCTATTTAGCAAGACCGTTTTATACATACACAAATACATAAAATTTTAAGAAGAAAAAATATAAAAAGCAGTTAGACAATTGCTGATTTAGTAAAAGCAAAGAACACTACATTTACCTGTCAACCAAAAAAGGATAAACACACACACACACACACACACACACACACACCAGGGCTTTAGAGAAAAAGAATTAGGAACTGAAGGTATCAGAAGCCCCGAAAGACAAAGGGGAGGAAGGGTGGGCAAAAGCTATAGGATGGTGAAAAGTCTATTTAAGATGTTAAAATACCCCCATTCCTATGAAGATCATTTATTCTCTGCAGACACTGAACTACAGAGCTGCCTGACTCTGAGACACCTGCAGTAATTAAGGGTAGGGGAGGAAAACCACATAAAAAACAAGAAGTTGAAGTCTACACACAGAATAATGGCATTTGTAGCCCCCTTTCCCTATGTGGATAACAAAACATTAAATAGTGTATAACAATAGTCTGTATTTTCATATGTTAGATTTACTGTATACAGTAAGTATATTATTTATAATGGTTTCTGTCTATTCAAAAGTCATATTTGAAGAAAAAGATTTGTTATTTTCAATTCTTAACAAAAAGAAAAAAGAGAAAGGGAATTGTTTTCAGAGACTATGTGATCATCCTTCACATACCAAACAGGCATGCTTTATGTAGCTATTTTAGTCAGCTTTTTCGCTGCTGTGACTAAAAGGATCTGACCAGCACAATTATAAAGGAGGAAAAGTTTATTTGAGGGCTTATGGTTTCAGAGGTCCTAGTCCATAGAAAGCTGGCTCCATTCCTCTGGGCTCAAGGTAAGGCAGAATATCATGGCAGAAGAGCATGGCAGAGGGAAGCGGTTCACATCAGGAAGCAGAGAGAGAATCTCCATTCTTCAGATACAAAATATGTACCCCAAAGCTATGCCCCAGTTCCCACCTCCTTCAGCCACACCCTACCACTTCAGTTACCACTCAAGTTAATCCTATCAGGGGATTAAACCACTGATCCAGTTAAGACTCTCACAACCCGATCATTTTTCCTCTGAACCGTCTTGCATTGTCTTACACGTGAGCTTTTCAGGGACACCTCACATCCAAACCATAACAGTAGCAAATAGAGAATTCAATCTAATTTTAGATAGTATACACGAAATGGTAATTATTATATATGTATATCAGAAAAAATATAGCTCATATACTAAATCTATAATTTCTTAGGTATTACTTAGATAAGGAAACATTAGTACCTATCTAAAATAGGTACTTAGAATAAATGTCTAAACTACAAGGCACACTACTGCAGAGACAATTACTAAATTGCATAATAAAGCTAAAGCTAGGTAAACTAGAATTCCTACAAACTTCAAAGACCCCTTCAAAAGTGATTCTAGAAACTTTTAAAAATAGATACATTTTAGGAAGCAAATGTTCTTTGGATACATGTTGACCTAAGGAAGGTTGACATTCTTTTGGGGGGACATTTTCCTAAAATAAGTGTTAACATTGTTTCAGGTAAAATTAATTCTTTGGGCAACTGTAATTTGAAGTTCTAAAAACAGTATAACTAGATGAAGAAATTAGAAAGCAATTAGAAAAGACAGAAAAGAGAACAGGCAGTCAAATTGATAGAAATCACCATTTATTTAACTTCTATGTGCAAGGCACTGCATTAGACAAGAAAAACAGAGTCTTTATGCAATCTCCCTTTTATGGATTAAAAATCTAAGTCTTAGAAGTTAAATAATTTACTTGTGGTCCAAGTTGTAGGGAAGGGAAAGCTGAAGGGGAAAAAAAAAGTAGGATAAAAGAGGAAAAAAATCTTTGATAACCATCACAATTAAATTTCCTATATGATTTTTTTCACATTCCTAACCTAAAAATTCCTATAAAATTCATAAAGTAAATAAAATGACTAAAAAACAGGTACCAATGGTCAATAAACTAGATATGCTGCATTTGACATTCCAAAGAGATACTGCACCCATTAAAAAAAATCCTGAATTTAATAAGAGTCATCACATCATTCTTATCCAGAGAACTTAATTACATTGTTAGTTCAGTTGATAAAGAATCATCAAAGTGAATGCCTCAAACATCTTAAATGGTCAGTTCCACTTTTCAATTAAGCAAATTCAGAAATTATTGTGCAACCCAACAATAACAAAAAAAACAGACACATCCACACCCACACCCATACCCAAGGCTACATGCTTTACACTTCTACAATTTGTGTCCTTAAAAAAAAAAAAAATCAAAGGACATTTAGTCATTAAATTCTCTAAGTTTTCAGAAATCGTCCCACATTTGCATTATCATAAAAAGTAATAATTTTGTGAAAATGAAGGAAGACTCTGCCATCCATACTTTTAAAATGTGCTTTTAATTTCTCTAACTAAAAGCATATAATAATGTCACTTGGAAAACAGAAGGCTGAGTGAGCATCTGAGGGTAAAAAGGAATGTTTTCACAGGCGCAGTTGGTAAATACCACTGGCTCTAGCTGAACATTCTTCTTTGACTAGAAGTCAATCACAATTCAACCTTAAATACCTCCTTGATACATACAGCAATGTGAGGTTACATTATCTCCATCATTCTTTCATCCAAAACTCAAGGGTTGAACTAATACTGTAAACATTATCAACATCCATTCCTTCTTACTGTGTTTCCAACTGAGTCTATACCAAAAGGTCATATTTAGTTGAATTAGTTAACAGGCTCAGAGATAAGTCCTTTAGTTTGAATATTACAGAAGGCAGACTTTTGGACTGCATGTTTTCATTTTTATTATGCAAACATTCAATTTGCAAGTTACAATACACATGCTTTAAGTGATGTTTTGAAGTGAGAGCAAATTCAAAACTTTAATATCAAAGCAACCCTTCCTTGTATTATAGCACAGCAGTGTGAACAAGGACACTATGATGGGAAGAAATAGTTTTACATAAATATATCCTATTATAATAAATCTGCAATTAGCAAACCTACTTCAGTGCTGGAATACTAGTGCTTGATAGAAATAACTAGGTATTTGGGAAATAACTCGTGTATAAACACGAGAACCAAAAGCAAAATGTTACATTTCTAAAATTTAAAAGATTTGTCTTTCTTGACACAAATGTTTACTGAATACAAAAGTGACTAAATACAAAATATACTGTAAACATTGAGGCAAATCAGAAACAGAAACACACACACACAAAAACCAAACAAAAAGAAACAGAAACAGAAACACCACCCAATAAATAATTCTTAATGTATACAATATCAAAGAAAAGCAAATTACCAACAAAAAAGAGAAAAACTGGTTAAAGAAATTATGGCAAGGAATTTGCATTTGAAGTTTTCCTTTGTAAGTCTGAATCCTGGGTCCCAGATCTGGTCTTCTATATCTCAGTTCAGTCCCTCCAAATATAGCTGCCTCATCAAGCATTTTAGTTTAGGTCAGGTCAGATGATCAGACTATTCTCATATTCAGGCTGGTCCAACAAAAACAAAAACTCAATTAACAATGATAAAATCAAAAAAGAAAGGAATAATTCCAGGAATTAAATTCCTTGGTCCCCTCCATGGTGTATTTCCCAATCATCTGTAAAGCACCAGAAGACAGTGACACAATCAGTATTTTAAACCTGTGCTATAAAAGGAGAGAAGAGAAAGCAACCCAGTGTCTATCAACCTACTGATGAACAGATACCTTCATAAACATACACTGGAATTCTATTCAGCCTTGTTAAAGAGGAAAATTCCCACATATGCTCAAATATGGACAAACCTTTGAGGACACTATGGTAAATTAAGTAAGTAAAAGACACATGTTGTATGACTTCACATCTATGAAGTACCTAGAGTTATCAAATCCATAGAGAAATAAAGTAGAATAGGGTTGCTGGGGCTAGGGAGAGTTAGGAAATTATTGTTCAATGGATGTAGAGTTTCAGTTTGAGAAGATGAAAAAGTTCTAGAGACATGGTAGTGATGGCTGCACAATGCAAAAATACTTAATGCCACTAAACTGCACAGTGTAAAACAGCAAATTTCATATTAGGTATATTTTACCCTAATAAAGGGAGGAAAGGCGGAAACAATTTGGCTTACAAATGCAAATACCCTAAAAACCTTTCAACAGCATTAGTGGAATTTAAATATTTAATGTACTAAGTAATAGAGAGATACTCATTGGCTAAATATACCTTGCAATACAAACTACAACCTTGTGGATGTGAGGATTTGAACTGATTAAAGAGAGGCTTTCCATACAAGTCACTTTAAAGCTTTTATATGAAAACTCTTCTTATTTGTGATGGTGAACGGAATGTGTCCTTGCAAAAGATCTTTGGAAAGGGTTCAAGCATAAAATTAAAATATGGCATATCTCCCATTTACATCACTTTCCAACCTTTATATTAACCTGTTACTGAAATGTATTTACAAAGAATGCATATTCTGAAGTAAATCTTTTCATCAATCACCATGTGAAAACCTGAGGCAGAGACACTGTGCATTCCTGGGAGGATTTAAATTAGTTTTCGAGGGACTGAAACCTGGCGTATGAGCAAAGAACTGGATTTAGGATTTGACAGAATTCCTGTTCTGAACAACAGTTCTATCATGTGTTTTCACAGTTATGTATACCAACATCAGTAACAAAACAAAATAGAACCTGAATTTAAATTATCTATTGGTTGTTTTCCACATTTATTGTATGAGCTTTATTCTTCTACCACAATACAGTAGTGAAATCATCTTTCTCTTTCCATAAGACAAGGAGAAGAAATAAGAGGACAACCATGATAAAGACTATTCCAACTGCACATCTTGTTTCAAATCATTAAAAAACTTAACTGATCTACTTTTCAGGAATAGGAGTTTTCTATTAGAAAGCCACACAGTTGTGTGTGTGTTTACTGATGCAATTTCAATTTCCTTAAATATTTTTCACTTGAACATTTTCAGAACATATTTTTTAAAAATTCATCCCTTCATTCTGTTCATACTTCAAATTCTTGGTTTAAAAAAAAATTGGTTTGAAAATTATTTTAATTGTACACAACAGGAACTTAGTTAATCCTGCAGCTTTTAGTTTAGGCCTAAAAACAAACTGATTTAAAGTAACCTTATGTGTAGTGTGGTAAATCACAGAAAAAAAAAATCAAATAATACTGCAAGTACTACCTAAATGATATGAAATCTTCCTGATAACCAGCAAACTGTCAAGCAACTTAATTTACATAGTGAAGCATGTTAGAACAGCTGCTTCAAACCTGAGAGAGCAAGACGAAAAGATTAAAAATAATGAACCGATAGTCCTTAAAAGGGCAGGAAAAAAACCAAGATTGTTGTGAAGATTATTCCAGTCCTATGACTCAGGGAAACAGCATCTCTACTGGCACAATAACGGTAATTAGAATAATGGATGAAAGAAAGTCTACCCACAATGTTGGCACCCACCAATCAATTTACATAAGCGTGTTTAAATATGTTTGGTTAAACATAATTGCATTTAAAATTTATCTTAAGTACAAACACTGTTTCACCAAAAAGCAAGCAAAAGGGGAAAGAGGCATGGGCCAGTCAATTCAGTGGTTAAAATGTGACCACAAATAACAACAAGGCAGAACATGTGATGAATATATATTTTTAAAGGGATATGCTTCCATATTGCAAACCTCTACATCAATTCCAAAACAACAGCTCAAAAGATAGATCTTTTGCCCCCTGTGAAAAAGCAATGTGTTACCTGTTCCCATGAATCAACTAAATAAAACAATGGGAGAGGTAGCTTTTCTTCTAAGCATGGAAAGCTGCTCAATAAGCCTAGTTCTGGTGAGTTCTTTACCACCCCACAGGAGGAGTTACCAATTGAGTACTGGGGATGGCCAGCACTTAACAATGTCCTTTATTCTGTTTAGTAACAATCAAGAAATTCTTTCAGCTCACTAAGGAGGTCTCCTTCTGCTGATGTATTCTGATGAAAAAGTTAAGGAAGCAGAAGTGCAAATTTGTTTTTATTGAAGTAATGTAGCATATGTAATAGTTTTCCAATGCCTTGCTTGGAAGATTGTTAAAAATGCACAATCTTAGACCTTTAAACAAGTTCTAATTTCTTTAAGCAAATTCTGCACTTCAACAAGAGCCTCAGATACTGTTCTAAACTGGTCGTATCTGCCAACCTGACAACCCCAATTTTCCTTAAGCAAAAGTACATACCACCAGTCTCCAAACATTTAATCTTTAGAATAGATATGTGAAAGCAGCTCAAATTTGAATATGAACTGACACTTTCTCAATTCCAGACTACAATGAGAGAGGACTTGAACTTAATGCATAGGTTCTTAATCTTAACTTTCCTGAGAACCTTAAGGGAACTTTATAAAAAGTATCAGTGTCCAGGACCTATAGCAAAGGATTAAATTAAATAACTGGACATAGGTTTTCTACATGATTTGCAACACATAGCTAAAAAGGATAATCAGTAAACTAGAGCATGGCTTCTCAAACTTAAAGGCAACCATTAAGTTGACGGATCTGTTGAAAAGTACAGATTCTGATTAAGTCTGTACTGAGGCCTGAGATCCTGCATTCTAACAATATTCTGAAAATAAACTGCTTGACCTCTGCCCTTGTGGTTCAAGAACTCAGGGGAACAACTCAGCAAAAACACAAGCTTTTGCTCGCAACTCCTCTTTCTCCACATCAAGTATGAATATGGCTTCCAATTCAGAACATTCACATACATGTCAGACACTCTCTGAAGCAAAGTCAATACATAAATTAACAAGACACAAAATTCTTACCTTCATAGAACACATACTCTAACATGTGAAAGAGAAAAATGAGCAATTAAGAGAGTGCTGATAGGAAGTACCTAACCTAAATCAGCAAAGGAAGATTTCTAAAGTGACATCTAAAAGAAGCACATGTGAGACAGCATTCTTCTAGGAAAAAGGTAATACATCTTAAGATCTGAAGGTAAGAAAAAGTAAGGCACAATTGAGTTACCCAGTATTCACTATTTCTAAAGTCATGAAGGTGAAAGAAAATATCTAAGAGATGAGATTGAAAGGGAAGAAGGAGCAAAGGCCAAACATGAAGAATCTTATAAATTACCTTAAATGTTTTGGACTTCACCTAAAGGCAACAGGAAAATTATATGAATAAATCTGTGCCTTAAAGGCAAGTTTTAACTGCAAAATGGAGAAGACTGACATATTAGGGGCCACTATAGTGATCCAAGTGAGTAATATTGGTGGATTGAACTACTGTAGTATTAATGATGGGAAAGAAGTGGATTAATTTTACCAACAATTAGAAAGTTAAATATTTATAATATAAACTCAATGAATAGATGTGATATGAGGCAGGGCAAGGAAATGAGGAAAAAACTCATCAATTCAGAATATTCCTGTCAATGACTCAGAAAACTAGGTAATGGTGGTACTACTGACAAGTCAGGAAACAGGAACAATAAAGTTTAGTAGGAAAACATTATTAATTTTTAGAGAAAAAAGCAGAAATGTGCAATAAGCTGACTAACACACAGGTTTCAAATTCAGGAGGACAATATGTGCTGGAAAAGCAGATTAATAAATTCAGTAATGATTTCTACTTATGGTCAAGTTGGAATAATGGGAGCCAGATTTAATGTTCTGCCTGAAACAACAACAAACGACAGATCAAACATATGAAATGATGTTTTGCAGATATGCAACATAAGGCGGGCCGTAAGGACCCCTGAGGGACAGAACAGAGTGAATTTCTCAGTTGACAGACTGTGGCACAAGTAAGATCCTAGAGAAAGCCCAGCAATTGCCCTGAACTGAAACAATGTAAGTGGGAATCCAGGAAGGTCAAGGCTAGCTGAGTCTGCAGTTCAGAGTTCTGAAGAGGAGGGATTAGGCCAAGGTCTCTTTAGATTTAATCTACGTACTGATCAGTACAGCAGACATACTTCAAGGTTTCAAAGAGAACTACCTGAAAGGATTCAAGGGTGCAAACAAAAATAAGGTTGATAGGGGTAACATGGATGAATCTCAAATTAATTATAAAGAGAGTAATAAGTAAAGCAAGTTTTGAGGGAAATAAAGTACAATTATGAAATACATAATTACAGTAATACAAAATTCTAGAAAATGTTAAGTGATCTATTGTAATAGCACAATAAAAGTGGATGATGTGGACTGGAAGAAAAGGATTACAAAAGAACACAGGTGAACTTTGGGGGGTGATGGATTTTTCCTTCAATATCTTGACTGTGGTGATAATTTCACAGTTTTATACGTGTGAAATTATCAAATTTGTCAAATTGTAAACTTCAAATAAATGCAAATTAGTGTACATCAGTTATGCCCCAATTAAAAAAAATTAAAAACCTATCATCACAGCACACAGTAACTAAAGTTACAGAGGTGCTGATATTTCTGAGAAATCCCGTATAGATTCAAAAAAGGGATTACAATAGGACCATAAACAATGCCAACATTTAAGGAAGTAGTAAAGCAAAGAGAGTGTCCAAAAAATTAGAAGAGAAATTTGAAGAATATGGTTTCCCTGAAGCAAAGGAAAGTTTTCTCTCAGAAAGAGAAAAGGAAAGAACAGTTTACAATGTCAAACACAGATAAGGACTAAATTCAAAGTACAAAAAGGAGAAAGATTTTAAGGTAGGAATCAGGTGGAGAAGAACGAACACCAAGACACACAGTACTCATCCTTTTCCAATAATTTGCATCCTTTACCTGGAAAGACTAAGAAATCTAAAGGATTTGAGGGAGAGGAGTTGGGTCTTTTTGTTTCTGTTTTCAGTGCTAAGATTGAACCTAGGGTTCAGAGTGTACGTTATCTTACCAAAGAGCTACACCCCCTGTTTTTCTAAAGGGATTTTTATTTCAGATTTGACAGTTAAGAAAAAACATGAATCCTAGATGCTAACAGATTCTTGCATCTGGCATTAGCAACCACTTAAGATGCTATATTCAATATAAACAATTTTTAATTGTCCTTAATTGAGTCTTTTAAAAAAAGAAATTAAACCAGAATTAAGAGTTATTTTATTAATGTATATACTAAGAAGGAAGAAAAGTTCAACTTGGAGGTCTACTTCCCCATCTAACTTTATGAGGAAACAAAATACTTGAAATTCTTCCAATTTTTCTTTTTAATAAGTAATAGGGTTATTTATGTTCCTCCCATCAGACAACCAAGCAGAAAAATAAGACTGTTTTTGTCTCACATTAGAATAAAAACATGTTTCCATGCAGATGCACATCATCACTACATATAAGCATTCAACAAATTAACTTTAGCAATCTTTAAAACAAATATATTATATAACCCTAAAATTGCAAGCGCATAAACCAGTCATACCTCACAGTAAATAGGAATGTTTAATTGCTTATTCTAAATGCATAGATTCAATTTACTAAATATGTCCAAAAAAAGTTTAAAAATACTTTTATCAAGTCTCCTGACTTCGCATGCTTTTAAAAAAAAATTAAAACTCAAGTTAAAAAAAAATCACTGCAATAGATTTTAATAGTATTTTAGAAATTATTAAAAGAAGTAAATGTAAAAAGTCAAATATGACCATATACATTAACAAACACAGATTGGCTTTGTTTTTTCATGTCATTAAAAACACTACCTCTGCTCTCTACCTCATATTAGAAGCCTAATCTCCATTTGTACAGAGTAATAAATGACTAGAAAAAGCTTACTAATTCATTATATTGTCAAAACCAACCAATCCCTAAATAAATCTAAATTGCTGATAAAATTTTTCACAGTAAATCCCATTTTACAGCTATGCACATTTTTATCTGCAATCACTCAGAGTATTTATCGCATTCTTATGCAACTCAAGAGAAAAATAAACTATGGTAACTTAAAAGAGTTAATAAAAAATTCTATCAATGATAAAATAATATTAATCAGGTTTTAAGAACTTATTCTGTGATATTTAGAAAAGATTCTGTGGCCCATCCTGTTTACATTTTTTTTTCCTTTTACATTTAACCAAAGAAAATATTTAGGTTTAAAAGACTACATACTCCCCAAAAGTAGTTTTACAAATATGTCCAAAAGAAGAAACATTAGCATAGAAAGTAAAGACATGGAAAAAGAGTCATTCTTTGTAATCCACTATTTTATAAGACAAAGCTACAAGAAATGATAGTAAAAAGAAAATGCTGAACACAACATTTCTCAAGGTATTCAGTGCTAGGCCCATGTAAACAATTTGGGAGACATAACTAGCCATCAAATGAACATAACACTGATACAGGTATTATAAATGTTAGTACCTTGGAACTCTGTAATCAGCTAGTGAACTGTCCTAAAGTTAAGAACAGGAGGCTGGGGTTGTGGCTCAGTGGAGTGTAGCATGTGTGAGGCACTGGGTTCGATTCTCAGTACCACATAAAAAAATAAATTAAAAAAAAGATATCGTGTCTAACTACAACTAAAATTTTTTTTTTAAAAAAAAGCTTTTTAAAAAAAAAAGTCAAGAATAGCAAGAGAAAATGAAATGAAGGAAACAGGAAACAGTACAAGATACAAATGCTTTTTCTTAGGAGTAAAATTCCTAGTGGTATAAACAAGAATCTGGTTCTTTCCTAATTAACTGAAAATGTTATGAGGCAGAAAAAGAGATCATTAAGTACCACACAACGATTCAATATGACAGAAACAGAAACAAGCAGCAGACATGCAGGCAGGTTGTATCTGGAGAAGGAGAATAGAGGGAGACAGGAAAATGAAAGACAATAAAGCTTGAATCACTGCCTGGTGATAACCACACAGAAACCACAACCCACAATAGCAGCTTCTCCTTCTCACAGACAAAATAACTCCTATTATATACTTTCATAATAGCTAATACCAGAAGGTTTTAAACTCTAGCATGCGTTAACACTACCTGGAGAGTTTGTTAAAACAGTAGGTTTGGGGGGAAGACAGGAAATTAGCATTTCTAGCAAGTTCCCAGGGAATGGTATGGCTAGACCCAGAAGCACACTTTACCAACACTACTCTATATTTACCCTTTTGTAATACTCTTCCAACTCAGTACCACTTAATATCTGTCTTCTCAGAGGAAAGGGACTCTATTAAATGTATCATTTTATGGGTTATAGCACACTGCCTAATTTACCATAGTTCCCAAAAATTATTTACTACTAAAGATGGTTATGAAACACATGGAAGGTAGGACAAAACAGAAATGAATGACAGCACGGATTGCGGGGATAACTAAAAAGAGAAATAGACATATAAAGATACAAAAAAAATACACATTTATAAGTGTTGGGGGTTGGGAGCATAGATCACTGGTAGAGCACTTGCCTAGTATGCATTTTATGCCTTAGGTTCTGTCCTCAGTACCACCCCCATCCCCCCAAAATTAAGTAGTTTACGGCAAGAACTACTCAAGTCTAAATGCAAATTGTAGTAACCAGACAATAATTTCACAGTGAGGTCACGACAGAGAAATCTGAATGACAATGAGGCAGAAAAAAACCAAAAAATGTACAAGTTTATTTCATAATTACCAAAACTGAAATCCACATAATCAAATAATATCATGAATGTGCAATTTATTTAAGCAGCCAAGTCCTATCTACATGAGTATTAATGACTGCTATTTTTTTTTTTTTTAAATCTATGACTCACCTTGCTTCCTTGAGGAAAAGGACTCAGGAAACAAATGATTTTCTCTCTAATAAAAGAGGCTATTACAATAGAAGATTGTAGAAGATTCTCTACCACTATATCTTTAAACTACCTATGCAAATTGCTTCCACCAAGTAATTTAAAGATAACAGATTTGTGTTAATCTTTTTATTAACACTAATTCATTATCCAGTTCACCTTTTTTCTTTCTTTACTAACAAAGGCCTGGGTATTGGAATCTGAAGGCTTCTATTGTGACTCGTGTCCCCCCCCTAAATCCATGTTGTACTACAGAAATAAATTATAAAGTACTGGGGATCTAGCACACTGGTAGAGTACATGATTAGTATGCATAAGGCCTTGGCTCAATTCCCTACAAAAGAAAAGAGATAAAAGAAATAAACTATAAAACATACATATAATTTTAAACATTCTAGTAGCCACATTAAAAAAGTAAAAAGAAACAAATTCCTTTTAAAAACATTTTATTTAACCCAATATATGAAAAATGTCATTTAAACATAATTCATAAAAACATTAATGAGGTGTACAATACTTTGTTCTTTTAAGAATTTAATATTAATATTTTTTCCAAAACTACTTTTCAAAAGTCCAATGTGTATTTGATTCACACAATACAACTCAATTCAAGACCTTCACATTTCAGGTGTTTGAAAGTTACATATGGCTAGTAGTTAAGGAACCAGGCAAGGAAATACAAAGGTTTCAGTGAACTGAAGACTACAAATTCCTGACATTCGTGCCTACCTAATCTGCTAAAGTGATTAAAAGAGAAGGCCTTTATTCATCTCCCCTTGTATTGTGTATCAGAGTAAAACCGTGAAACTGAATGCAGAAAGATGTAACTGAAAATAAATGCAAAAGACATAAACCTCTGCACTTGCAAAATTAAAATGATTCAATGGTACATCATCAATCCAATACCAAAGATCACCTGGTGAAAGTGAAAATTAATTAGCAGAGTACTGTGTATGATACTCACCTAGAAAAACTACTAATAACTATATCAGTCATATTCCCAAAAATGGCCAAACTCTAAACAGAAAAACTGGTTTCAGAACTGGAAAACCATGCTAAAACTTTTTTGCTGTGAACATGTTCTTTTGGTCATAAATCCAGAAACTGCTTTTGCCCAATAACACCCCCATTCACACCATCTCCACCTTCTCTGCCCAGTCCTAGAAAGGAACAGTATACTCCCCTTCCTTCTGTTCTCAAAGCAGTAACACATAACTTTGCTTCAAAACTTTTGCTTTTCCTTCCTCAGGACCTTCTAAAATTCTTTAGTTATACTAGTGTATATTCTGAATTTAAGAAAGTAATATATTATGTAGGACTTTCCAAATTTATCTAAATAGCTCAACTCTTCCACATCAGGACATCGCCCCAACCCACCTATATCCATCCACTGCCTCCATGTGTTAAGCATGCTTTAGCCCTTAGACCCTGGCTCTTTTATATCCAAGCTACTTCCCTAAATAACTTGTCTATTCTTACATAGTTTAAATAATATAATTAGTTATCAAAGACTGATCCCCAGAGAAGCATCAGTATCACTTGGGAACATGTTAGAAATGCAAATCCCTAAACACCAATCCAGATTTAATGAATCAGAAACTGTTTTGAGTAATGTTATGGTTTTGATCTGGAATGTCCCCCAAAGATTCATGTGTTGAAGGCTTGGTCTCTAATACAGCAATGTTCAGATATGGGGCCTCTAGGTAAACACTGGATTGTGAAGGAATCTAACCTCAACGGTGAATTAATCCACTGGTGGATTCTTTTGAACGAACACTTTGGGAGGTGGTGGAAACCATAGGCAGTGGAACCTAGTTGAAGGGTGTGGGTCCTTGGGGGCATACCCTTGGGAAATGTATCTGGTCCCCAGACCCTCTTCTCTCTCTGCTTCTAGCTGCCATGAGGTGAGCAGCTTTCCAAAGCCACATGCTCTCCACCATTATGTTCCACCTCATTCAGGCCCAGAGTAATGGACCTATTCAACCATGGACTGAAACCTCTGAAACAGTAAGACAAAAATAAGTCATTCCTTCTTGAAGTTGATTTTATCAGGCATTCTGTCACAGTGACAAAAAGCTAACTAACACAGGTAGACCCCAGCAATGTAAGTTATAACTACATTTCAAGTGAGGTTGATGTGCAATGTTTGTGAACCACTGCCAGAGACTAGTTACAAATCATTATCTCTAAGTCTGACCTTTTCCCTATAAAATAGACTTGAGATCCAGAAGGGCAGCCAAAAAACATTTTACTAATTTTTTTTTTTTTAATGGAATAAACCAGATTTGATGGCCCAGGTCTGTAATCTCAGCAACTCAGGAGAATCACAAGCTCAAGCCCAGCCTCAGCAACTCAGTGAGGCCCCAAGCAACTTAGCAAGAGCCTGTCTCTAAATAAAAATTTAAAAGGGCTAGGAAAGTAGCTCAGTGGTAAAGTGCCCCTGCATTCAAATCCCAGTACCAAAATAAAATAGAATAAAAGAAGGAATCATACAACTACAGAATTAATACCAATAGAAAATATATACTTATAGCTAAGAAACAAACCTACCCTTAAGATCTTACATTTTAGTCATCTGCCAAGAGGATGAGGCAGGAGGATGTTTGAGGTCAGCCTTGGCAATTTAGCAAAACCCTGTCTCAAAAAATTTAAAAAGGCTGAATATGGGAAGCCACCCATGGCCCGTATGAGAACCAAGTATAGCTGGGCCATTAACCAGGAAAATCTGGTCGTACAAATTCTGTTATTAATAACTGATGGAGACTACCTCAGTCAACTGGTTACCGTGCTTAGCTCACCGCTGAAGTTCAACTGCAGGCCTAGATATGGGAGTGACCCACTAGAGCCAAATGGCTTGCTTAACTCCACCCCCTATCCTGTTTTTCATGGAAGAAGCTCCTACCAGCCCTCTTTTCATCTGTACCACTACAAATAAACCAACCCCGGGCTCCTTCCTTTGTTACTGCCAGACCCTTATGGGTGGCTCAATCAGTCATGCCCCTGCTTCAAAGATAATTCTGTCTTCCGTCATTATTCCTGATAAATAAATTTCATAGGCTTTTATTTTGCAGCCAGCCCATCCCTTCTACAGGAACCCTTTCCCTTGCCCACTCGAGACATGCAGCAATAGTTGAGGATGTAGTAAAAGCACCTCTGGGTTAAATCCCCAGTACCAGTGAAGGGCGGAAATTTGAGGGGAGGTCTTACACTTCAAACTCTCAGCCATAATGTTTCTAATGAAAGATTTCATTATATAAAATCTTTATATGATTTATATATTATATTATATAATATTTATATATTATCATATTTAATATTTATATATTAAATTTTAATATTTAATATATTAAATATTAAATATTTATTAATTTATTAAATATTTATTATATATTATATATTTATTATTTAATTTATTAAATATTTATTTATATATTAAATATTATTTGTGATAATATTTATATATTATATTATAAATCATATATGATTTATATATTTCATTATATGAAATATGTGGGAATATTCACACATTTGTTAGTAAAAGTAGAAAATACCACCGAAAGGATACTGAAAAATGTTGCCTACACTATTTGAAATTTATCATATGCATATAACTCTTTTAAGAAAAGAAGCATTATATTTATGATATTTTAAACTACAGGAAGTTTTTTAATTTGTTTTTTTAAATTATTTTTAGTTATCAATGGACCTTTATTTTATTTATTTTTTACTTATATGTGGTGCTAAGGATCAAACCCAGGGTCAGCACATACCAGGCAAGTGCTCTACCACTAAGCCATAACCCCAGCCCTCTTATTTATTTCAAAAGTTTATAATATTTTACATTTAAAGCCCTATTAAAACTAGGGAATCTGTTAATGGCAAAACTTACATTGAAAACAACATCATTCTGCTTTGACATCATTATATGCATTAGAACAAGGGCCCTCCCCTCTACCATGTTCTCTTCATACTCATAAATACTTTTTGAGTAAGCATCTATGAAAGGCTTATATGTCATCAGTAAATTTAATATGAATTCAGAGATTACAGGGTTCAGAGAAAAGTGGTTATAGGGTGGTTAATCATATTTAGAAAGTACAACAGAAAAACAGCAAAAAAGCAAAAGTAAAAACACCTTAAATAATCTTAAATATTGGCACTTAAAAAATGTTAGAAAAGATTCTCAAACTAAAAAATGATCTTTTCCAAGAGTCCTATTCTATGCTGGAATTCAGGGTATACTATCTGAGTTACAGGAAAAAAATCTCAGTCAAGAAGCACAGTAGTGCTTAAAAGATCCAAAATATTCAGGAGAGAAACCATATTGCAACTCATTTACAGGGATACAACTTATACATTAAACAAAGCAGTTCTTATAGGGAATATCTTGTGTCAATCTCCCAAAAACCCTGTGAAAAGGCTGTCATGCAATTTTGCTCAGAGTTATACAGCTAGAAACAAGTCTGAGATCTTTTAGTTCTTGGCCTGTGGCTTTTTACTGTATCTAGTATATGAGAAAATCTAGATACCCAGCAATTATTAATCTCTTGCTTCTACTAACATTCTAGTTCTGAACCCTTAACTAATGAGGGCAGTTCCAAGCTGAACTCAATGAACGGTTCTGCCTGCCTCCCTCTCTCCCTTCTATGAAACAAAAGTATCATTCACACAGAGATCAAGAATCCTAGCTCTTCATGGATTCCAGAGTGGGAAATTCATAAAGCTTAAACCAAATCACATAAAGTCTACTTACACATCTGAAAACTTCAAGTCATAAAATGGAACTCATTTCCCACTATGTCTATTCCTAGAGGGCAGAGAAGATAAATGTAGAAATAGTTCTCAAATATGTGAACAAAAATTTAAAACTCTACAAGAGACAGGAGAAAGGAACAGGACAGCAAGAAGTATCTCATAAAATTTCCATACCTCATGTGAAAAAACCTAGTAAATCCAGAGCAAGTGATTGAGATTCCATGGCCAAACCAAAGAAGAAAGCTTCACACTTTATGTTTTATCTTCCACTCATTATTTTCTCATTATACAAAAATTTAAGTTGATGGATTTGGGAGTAAAATAAATGTAAATTTTAATCACAGCATCATCAGTTACTTGCTGTGTAAAGTTAGGTAAGGTGGACAGGTTTATCAGTGAAATGAAGATTCATCCACCTATTTTAGATTTAGGACTAAATAAAAGCACTTACCCAAAGTATCTGCCACATAAGAGTTCTCCAACAAGGGGCAGCTACTCTTATTTACAATGACAGTATGAAAACATAGTATTTTCTTTATTGCCTTGTAATTAATGATTAGCATTTTTAAATAGAATTTTCTGGATGCTTTCTTTTTTCATCTTTACACTCCAAGTGCCAACAGTTCAGTAACCTTAAGAAATGTAAGAAAAAGATTTTTAAAATGAAAGTCAAGAAAAATAACCCAAATAGGCATTACACTTCATGACACTAAAATGGGGAAGTATATTTTGGACAAGACTCAAAAGCACAGGAAACAAAAACAAAAATGAACAAATGGGATTATATCAAACTAAAAAACTTTTGCACAGCAAAAGAAACAACTGAGTGAATAGACAATACACAGAATGAGAGAAATATTTTCAAACTATACCTGTGATCCAGAGAAACTCAAACAACAATAGCAAAAATAATCTTGATTTTAAAGATGCACCACAGACCTAAATAGACACTTCTCAAAAGAAGACATATAAATGGTCAAAAAGCATATGAAAAAATGTTCAACATCCAGCTCAACATTACTAATCTGAAGGAAATGCAAATCAAAACCACAATGAAATACCACCTACTCCTCATAGAATGATTATTATCAAAAAAACAAAAATAAATGCTGGAGAGGGTGTAGAGAAAAAGGAATCCTTACATACACTGTTCATAAGAATGTAAAGTAGTGTAGCTATTATGGAAAAGAGTATGGAGGTTCTTCAAAAAATTAAAAATAGAATTCCATATGATGCACCAAACCCACTTCTGGGTATAGCCAAAGGAAATGAAACCAATGTGTCAAAGAGACAGCTTGCACTCCTATGTTTGTTCCAACACTATTCACAATAACCAAGAAATAATCAAGTGTCTATAAATGGACAAAGAAAATGTCATATATATACAGAATGGAATACTATTCAGTCATAAGAAAAAATAATAAAGTTCTTTTATTCGCAACAATATGGATAGAATTGGAGATCATTATGTTAAGTGAGTAAGACAGGCACAGAAGACAAGTACTGTATGAACCACTTATATGTAGAATCTAAAAAAATTTATCTCACATAAATTGAGATTTTAATAATACCCGGAGGCTAGGGAGAGTAGGTAGGGAGAAGGGAGGGTTAGGGAAAAGGTCAGTAAGTACTAAGTGATAGCTAGAAAGAAGAAATAAGTCTGGGTGTCCTATTGGACAGGAAGGTGACAATAAAGTTCTGTATTTTTCATAAAAGCTAGAAGAAATGTGTTTTCAATGTGTTTACCACAAAAAAAATAGTATTTTAAGTAGATATGCTCACCCCAAATTGAACATTATACAATGTATATATGTATCAAAATATTACATGAAACTCCACAAATATACAATAAAATAAAACTGCACATGTTAAAATTGCTTAAATAAAAAGAAAAAGAAAGCAAATAAGACTTGAATTGGGTAATTTTTTCCACTAACATGAAACTATTAAACTCTGTAAATCAGTGTTTCTCAAAAGCATTGTTCATGATTTACCTTCATCAGAATTAACCGGGAAGATTTTTTAAAAGAAGATTCATCAGGCCTATTACATACAGACTTACTAAAATTTCGCTTTGTGATTTTTAGGAAAATAAAGTTTAATAACATTTGTTTTAAATAGCTCAGTATGAACTTCTGACATGACAATTTATAAGAGAAATAAGAAGTTATATTGCATACGGTGATTTAATAACAATTCGGTTATTAAGAATGATACATGAGGGTTGGGGATATAGCTCAGTGACAGCACACTTGCCTCACATACACCAGGCCTTGGGTTCTATACCCAGCACCACACACAAAAGACTGATAGATGATTGACTAGGCTAAGTGTTTATAATTTGACAAAACAAATTCAAGTATAAAACATATATACAAATACACATTCAGGGAAAAGTATTAGGTACTGGCAAATATAAAACTGTCAAAGAAAATAGCTTAAAAGTAGTCTTATATACCCAATAGAAATTTGCCATTAAAAATAACTAGACTTAGAAATTTGACTATTTGCTTTCTTTTCATAAAGGATTATTTCCTTAAGAGCTGTACAAATTGAATCTCCTTAAAATAGTCATACGAGGCCAGACTTCAAGGGCTGGGGGCTACAACTACAATCCAACATTTTTTAAAAGTTAGTTTCCTTTACTTTTTTTTTGTACCAGGGATTGAACTTAGGGACACTCGACCACTGCACCACATCCCCAGCCCTATTCATATTTACTTAGAGACAGGGTCTCGTTGAGTTGCTTAGTGCCTTGCTTTTGCTGAGGCTGGCTTTGAACTCACGATCCTCCTGCCTCAGCCTCCCAAATCCCTGCGACTACAGGCATGCACCATGCTCCTCTGCTTTGCTTTACTTTTAAATGGAGCAGGATCAGAGTGATCCTCTTCTTTCACTCTGCCTTTTTAAAACTCTTTCAATTAAAAATGTGTGTGTGTACATATGCACATATGGATCAAATTAAAACACTCAAAAAGAAGGTTTCTTTATTATTTAGAACCTTCTCTAAATTTTGGCCATTAAGGATCATGCTGTGCTTTTAGGCCACTAATTACTAAAAATTTTATCAAAGTGTTACACCAAACCTGTATTTACTACAAAGTTATTGAAAGGGCATTTTTGCCTGTCTGTAAACCCATGCATTATCTTGTTTGAGGTCATAAATTATTTTTTAGAAAGTCAACACTTTTAAATGCAACATTTAAAATAATGTCCCAAATGTGACAGCAAATTACTTGAAGGTCAGAGTAGACTTCTTTAAAGCTTGAAAATGTATGCTTTAAAAAAAAAAAAAAAAATGTGAAGGGCTGGGGCTGTGCCTCAGCGGTAGAGCACTTGCCTTGCATATGGTAAGGCACTGGGTTAGATCCTCGGCACCACATAAAAATAAACATATATAATAAAAGTACTGTGTTCATCTACAACTACAAAATAATTAAAAGTGAAGAGAAAACCTACTGATGATTGTGTATGCACAGTTAATATGCACTTACTATTTACATAAAGCAAATTAAAAATAATGTTTTTAAATTGACCCCAGACAACAACTCTTCAATTTTCAATTTGGAAGGAAGGGAAGTTCACTAAATCTTTCACTAAAAGTCAACAATAGTTATATTTAGGGTTCCACTGTGAGTTTTACTATGCACCCAATGAATTAAAAAAAAAAAAAAAAAAAAAAAAAGACTAAAACAATGAAAGATTTAATTTTCTTCTCCAGTCCGGAATGATGATATTTCTCCTAAGATTCTCAAAAACTACAAGAATTTTTTCAAAGAAATTTTATAAATTCAAAAATCATTTACATTTACTTTTTATTTTTCTTATAGTCTACATAAATATAACTAAAACAGATCTTCAAACCATAACCATGCTATTAAGTTCTTATCTCCAAAACAATTTTCATCAGGTCCAAAAATAACAAGAGATTAAGTCTAACTGGAAAAGATTTATTTTGCTGACAGATTATTCTATTTGGTTCAAGCTTCCTTCCATCCTTCAACTTACATCCTTCCCACTGCTAACCCACATTAATTAACTACTTAAACTGCCAAATAATTTAAGATCTGTAGATAGTTGTCTCAATAAACTCATCTCAACATATTTCTATTGTATCATAAAAACCCCAGCAGTCAATTAAAATAAAAATTGTTTTAAGTACAGGAAAACTGACTTCACATTACAAGTATATACATGGAAGGAATTATGATGACCTTCCCTTTTTATTTCTGTTGAAGAATAAGAATTGAAATTTTATTATGCCTAATTAATCCACAGCTTACACTACTCTGACATACATCTCCTTTCTCTAGACTTCATTCCATTCCAAGTTTTAGTCTCTGGGTCTTATCAATTATGACAGCTTACAACTCCCTGTCTTGCTTCAAGAGGGCTCAAATTTTAAAAGTAATTCTGGAAGCAGATTAAACAGTTCCGTTTTCTAAAATCAAACTACAGCAAAACTTGACATCCCATAACACAGACTATATACTTCCTCTGATGGAGTGAATAGTAACATCTCACAATAAACAAGCATTTTAAACTATTCACTGACATTATCTTGCTAATCTTTACAACATTTCCATAAGGAAGCAAAGAGGTGACATCATTTACAACTTGGATTCCAATTCATTCTAAACTCCTCCAGCAAGTTTCTCAAAGAGATTATAATGTTATTTGATACACAGCAAAATAAGCAACCTGTAAGATACAAACTTCATCTTAATAATTAAAGAAGGCAACTCAAATGTATCAGAGGAGACCTTCCTTTCATTTGTAGAACTCTAAGTGGAAGTGGTTTCGAATAGTGTAACCTGGGTTTAGTTCTCTCTCATCTCTTTCTTACATGGTTAAATAAATGTAATACAGCTTCCATCTCTTTAAAGTAAAGAACCAAGCATTTAGTCTACCTTTTTTGTGCAAAGTATACTTCAGCGTAACTATGTAGATAAAAGGAAACTTATAAAATACAAAAGTATAATTAAACATTCCTATCTTGCAACCACTAATAAAAATGAACTTAAACCAGCAGTTCCCAAAGCATAGTCCAAGTAACTGTCAGTTCCTAAGACTATTTCAGAGAGTCTATAACATGAAAACTATTTTCATAACAATACTGTTACCTGACTTTTTTACCCCTTCATTTTCTCATGATTATACATTAAGACTGTGATCTATGATATCACAACAAATTAAACAATTACAAGATATTAAAATCCAGCTGTTTTCAGCTGGGCAATAAAGAGATTTGCAAAATATGTACAACAATGTCAATCTCCTAAGTTTTTGTTTCAGAGAACAGTTTTCACAAAAATATATTTATGCAAATACGTAATAAAGATCTATGTAAAATATGTAATACGTATATACATTTATATAAAATATGTAAGAAATTTATTGTTATTTTAAAATGAATAACAGTTCTAAAATTAAAAATTTAAATCACTTTTAAATTTCTAGTAAGGCAAATACTATTAGCTATGATATTTAAACATAAAACCTTTTGATTACTCAATAATGTTCAAGAATATAAAGGGATCCTGAGACTAAAAAGTATGGTGACAGCTGATCTAGGCAATTAACCAATGACTGCAAACATCACAGAAACAGAATTGACCAGACTTATTCCTCCTAGTAGAAGGACAAAACAAAGTATTCTTGCTAAAACAAATTAAATGAATCTGATCAAACCTCTAGTTTAAATTCAAATCTGCTGATTTATAGGAAATAAAGTGATTCAAAGAATTACATTAACTGTCACCAGAGATTCAATCAGCAAAATCAAGACTGTGGGAAAACTAAGGACAACTGGTCAGCTTTATTCAGCAAATGAATTGTGAAAAGATAAAACAAAATGCGAAGATTAAAAGAAAGTTAAGACACAGCAAACAGCTGCAGCATACAGTCTTATTTGTTTAAAATATAAAACAGATATGAATCAAAATCATGAAAATGTAAACAATGACTAGCTATTTGTTACATACAATAGCAGTATTTATGGTTATCTTTAAAATGAATTCATAAATTCATGTTATTTACAAATGAAATATATATGATGTCTAGGCTTGCCTAGAAATAATGCAGGCTGGGGGAAATGGATGAAATAAAATTGGCCATGAACTGATACTACTGAAACCAGGTGATACATTTATACCAGACTACACTTATCGTGTTTTTTCCTGCTTGATTTTTCTATAGTAAATGTTGGGGTTTTTGTTTTTTTTTTGTTTTTTTTACTGTTTGAAGATAGAAAAGACTTTATTTACTTAAGTAAGTTGGATAATTTACTCTTAAAGCCTAAGGGTATTAAAACCAGCATTTCTTCTCACTAGGTGTTTCTGCTTCAAAGGACAGCCCTGAGTAGTTTATTTTTGCCCTTCAGCATGCTACTTCTCAAACAAACAGTAAGAAAGGAAGATTACAGAAGAGGACAAATACAGGACAGCAAGTTGGTAACTTCACACAGAAAGGAAATACTCATTCCAAACACACAAATACAAGCATACTTACATACATTCATTTCTGATTGTGTTGTTATTGTCTTGACCTGAAATAAACAAACAATTCAAACAAAGCCAATAGGAAGAATACATTTTTAAAAAGTATCACCCATCTCTTTCTGTTTCAGATACATCAAATACCTTAATTACACTCAACATTTTGGTTTGAATGTCTTCAGTTTTTGAGATATTAGAGATAATCCCTAAAAGTTGTTTACCTGAAACATGAACAGAAATCCCCATACAATAGAGACAAGATGTAAATTCAATATTCAAAACTCCCTACATTGGGAGTTTCTTGCACAATAATCTTAATAAATTTGAAACAACAAAAATTAATCTACATAACAAATTTATGAGTCACCGAGGCCTCAAAACTTTCTTTACTTGGCAGGAAAGTTTCATATCATACAGAAGAAAATGTCTATTCTTTCCAGATCATTCAAATTTCAAATAGCCTATATTGCCTTCAGATCTTATATCCTGATGATTGGTTTGGGAAATAGGGTCATAGTACCCATGCAACTTAACTAAGAAACATATTTACATAACATCTCTCCTAATAATCATCTCTAACAAATATTTTGATAATCTATTCTTATACTGAGTAACTCTCAAGAGTTGTTTTTTTAAAAAAATCAGATGATACATGGAAAAAAAAAGGAAGAATACTGAAACTGCTAAATAAGTTATATATATATATATATATATATATGGATAAATATTATTTTCTTTATCCTTGGTGGGTTACTTTCCTAAGGAAAAAAAGATCAACATTTGTAACCTACCAGTGTACCAGTGTACAAAATGCTACAGGTGTTGGTTTGAAATAAGGAAACTGTTAGACACACTGTTTCATTTCTTGAATCATAGCAAATTTGTGGGTTTACCCTCATTTTCAAAATTGTAAACAGTTCAAACAACAAGGACAAAAACATTTAAAGGACTATTTGACAGAGTTTATGAGAAGACCAAGGGAAAAATGCAGAGAAAGTTGCTAAATTACAAAAAAGTTTGCTTGTTTTTATAACTGTGTTCTCAAAGATTATCATGGAATCAGGCAGAACAACTAAAAAACCCAAGCTATCAAATCTGCTCTGGAACGAAGGAAAAAACCAAACGGATAAATATGTTTTACCATGAAAATGTCCATCTTACATATGACTAATTTTTTTCACGGACAAAAAATTTCCATTAGTAAGAATGAAAATCCTTAAACAAAAATCTATAGGTTTGAGCCCTGCATTGTGGCACACATCTGTAATCCCAAGTTACTTAGAAGGCTGAAACAGGAGGATCTCAAGTTTGACACCAGCCTCAGCAACCCAGCAAGATCCTGTCTCAAAAAATAAAAAAGTAAAAAGAGCTGGTAATGAAGTTCAGAAGTGGAGCACTTGCCCAGCAAGCACATGACCCGGGAACCAATTCCCAATAAAAGAAAGAAGGAAATACAGACAGGAAACAAAGGGAAAGAGGGCAAAAGAATGGGAAGAAAGGAAGATGGAGAAAACAATAGGTTTCAAAATGCTAAAAATATCTTCTATTCAATTTCATTCTGAAAAATTCCATTTAACAAAAATAATGATGATGATGATGAGGTTTCCTGAGACAGCAAACAGTGCAAAGGGAGTTATTAGCAAACTATCAAGGTAAGAGCAATTACTGTAACTGATTTTTTTTTATGCCTTCAGACAAATTTTAGCAGGTAGTTTTTTTTTATACCTCCCTATTTTAAAGGGGGTTAGCATCAGTTTAACTCCAATATTTAAGGGTAGTCCTCAATATTTTGTGATTTTAGAGCAGAACTCTACGAGAAAACACAAATTATTAAAAAAATCATCACTCCAACAGGACATATTTGCCCCATTCTTAAAAATTGTAATCCTACATGCCAAATAAGTATTGAAAATATAAATTAGTTTCTCCAGAAAAACCTAGTTGAAAAAGGAAAAAAAAATACATTTAAACAGTCATCTAGACTAAGCTATAATTTGTTTTGTGTTCAATGTTTTAAACCTGAATTCAACAAAATGAAAAGTGTTGAACAATGTGATGAAAATACCTTTGCCCTAACCAATTTATCATCTAAAATAGTCCACTAATGTCAAGACTTAATCCCTTCTCTAAGAAAAATTATATGGCTAGATTTCATAGATACCACAAAGAACTTAATCAATATGCTAGAAACATGAGCCTTAATGTGCTGTTTCTTTAAGGTGGAAACAACTTCAATGAATTTAAATACAGTGCCAATTAGAAATAAAGCCAGGTGCGACTCTGTGGTGTGAAACCAAGAAGGCAGAGAGTCTCAGCAAGGTGGGTGAATGAAAAAAGAGGAGGAGGGGGGCTTTACTAGAATTTAAAGCTGGACAATTCAAAGCAGACCAGGGACTCAGGAGGCTGGATATAATAAAATAAGAAAGAAATTTCCAGCACCATAGCCACTGCCAGAGGCAGAGGTACCAGTCAGAGAGGTCCCTCTGAGCAAAATGGAGGGATAAGAGAATTGAAGGAACTAGAATTTTTAGGAGGCCTGAGACTATCTGGGTACAGACAGAGATCAAAGACACTGTCCAACTAAACTGAAAGGCACACTGCACAATATCCTTGGTTCTGGAAAGAAGTCGAATCTCTCAGAGCTACGTGTGGATGACAGAGGAAGAAACGGTTTTGTAGCCACCGCATAAGGGACTACAGAGCAGATTCCTGGCAAACCCATACTGCACAACATGGCGTGTGCCTAAGAGATTAGGAGGAAATCAAACATGGAGAGAGGTTTACACAGGGGAATATTGGTCATGGACACCCATCTCGCTCCCCCTCTCCCCCTCCAATACAGCTGCTTTCAGGACCGGTTGGGAGAGAAGTGCCTGACTGGGAATTCAAAAGGACAGGGGTAGGAGAGATTTGAGTGTGGAGAGTAGAACCTGCGACCAGGAAAAGTGGGGTCCGCAGGTGATGTAGTGGACAAAGAATTGGCTCCTCCACCACACAAGTGGAACCCAGGAGAGATCCCTGGAACAGTCTTCCAGCATGGGTCATCAATTGCTGGGCCCTGGAAGTGCACCAATTTAAAATCTCTAGACCAACTGGCATTCTTCGAAGAGCCTAGAGCCCACTGAACCTTAAAGCCGGCCTCCTGGAGTTCTGGCTATAGGATTACTTCTCTCACTTTGGCAATCCACCCAAAGGGTGGAACATCATGCTCCATCCTAACATTGCTGAGAATTTTTTGAACTCCAACAGAAACGATTCTTTTAACTTTTTAATCAAAACTTTCTAAATTTTTTTTTCTTTTCTGTTTAATTGTGACCTTAATGGTATATGGAAATTTATACTACCATTCTCATTTCTAGCATTTCTGAAGCCAGTTATTTTTCATGGATCAGTTTTCAAGAATTAGAATGTTTGATTAGTATTTTTTGGTTTTGTTTTGTATTCATATTTTCTTTTTATTTTTCACTTTTAAAATTTTTACTTTATATTTTTTCTCACCTATGTCCCTTGATTTGCTTTCTCTTTTCTTCTGCTAACAGCTAAGCTCTATTGTTCTCTCTTTCATTCTAAGTTTTTACTTGTATTTTCTCTGTTGTATCATAACCACTATCTAATATCACTTCTGTTCTTTACCTTTTTTTTTATTAAAAATCATAAATTAACATAGGGCAATGTTGTTTGATTCATTGTTATTATTTTCTAACCTCGCCCCCACCCTTGCACCCCTCTTTTCCCTCTATATATTCCTTCCTTCCTCCATTCTTACCACCCTCCTTATCCCTAACCCTAAACCTAACCCTAACACTAACACTAACCCCTCATATCCCCCATTATATATCCTCATCCGCTTATCAGCAAGATCATCCGTTTTTTGAGATTGGCTTATCTCACTTAGCATGATATTCTCCAATTTCATCCATTTGCCTGCAAATGTCATAATTTTATCATTCTTCATGACGGAGTAATATACTATTGTGTATATATATATATATATATGCCACAGTTTCTTTATCCATTCATCAACTGAAGGGCATCTAGGTTGGTTCCACAATCTGGCTATGGTGAATTGAGCAGCTATGAACATTGATGTGATGTGGCTGTATCTCTGTAGTATGCTGATTTTAAGTCCTTTGGGTAGAGGCCAAGGAGTGGGATAGCTGGGTCAAATGGTGGTTCCATTCCAAGTTTTTTGAGGAATCTCCATACTGCTTTCCAGAGTGGCTGCACTAATTTGCAACCCCACCAGCAATGTATGAGTGTACCTTTTTCCCCACATATTCTCCAACACCTATTGTTGCCTGTGTTCTTGATAATCGCCATTCTAATTGGGGTGAGATGAAATCTTAGGGTAGTTTTGATTTCCATTTCTCTTATTACTAGAGATGTTGAACATTTTTTCATATATCTGTTGCTTGCTTGTACATCTTCTTCTGTGAAGTGTCTGTTCATTTCCTTAGCCCATTTGTTGATTGGGTTATTTGTATTCTTCGTGTAGAGTTTTTTGAGTTCTTTATAAATTCTGGAAATTAGCGCTCTATCTGAAGTATGAGTGGCAACGATATTCTCCCACTCTGTAGGCTCTCTCTTCACATTACTGATAGTTTCCTTTGCTGAGAGAAAGCTTTTTAGTTTGAATCTATCCCAGTGGTTCATTCTAGCTTTTATTTCTTCTGCTATGGGAGTCCTGTTAAGGAAGTCTGATCCTAAGCCAACAAGTTGAAGGTTTGGACCTACTTTTTCTTCTATAAGATGCAGGGTCTCTGGTCTGATTCCAAGGTCCTTGATCCATTTTGAGTTGAGTTTTGTGCAGGGTGAGAGATAGGGGTTTAGTTTCATTCTGTTGCATATGGATTTCCAGTTTTCCCAGCATCATTTGTTGAAGAGGCTATCTTTTCTCCATTGCATATTTTTGGCACCTTTGTCTAGTATGAGAAAATTGTATTTATTTGGGTTTGTGTCCATGTCCTCTATTCTGCACCATTGATCTACCTGTCTATTTTGGTACCAATACCATGCCGTTTTTGTTACAATTGCTTTGTAATAGAGTTGAAGATCTGGTATTGCAATACCCCCTGCTTCACTCTTTCTACTGAGGATTGCTTTAGCTATTCTGGGTTTCTTATTCTTCCAGATGAATTTCATAATTGCTTGCTCTATTTCTGTAAGGTACATCATTGGGATTTTTTTTTTCTTTTCCTTTTTTTTATTGTAAACAAATGGGATACATATTGTTTCTCTGTTTGTACATGGCATAAAGGTATACCATTTATGTAATCATAAATTTATATAGGGCAATGTTGTTTGACTCATTCTGTTATTTTTTCCCTTCCCCCCACCCCTCCATCATTGGGATTTTAATTGGAATTGCATTGAATCTGTATAGCACTTTTGGTAGTATGGCCATTTTGACAATATTAATTCTGCCTATCCAAGAACATGGGAGATCTTTCCATCTTCTAAGGTTTTCTTTAATTTCTTTCTTTAGTGTTCTGTAGTTCTCATTGTAGAGGTCTTTCACCTCTTTTGTGAGACTGATTCCCAAGTATTTTATTTTTTTTCGATGCTATTGTGAATGGGGTAGTTTTCCTAACTTCTCTTTCTGAAGATTCATCACTTATGTATAAAAATGCATTGGATTTATGAGCATTGATCTTGTAACCTGCTACTTTACTGAATTCACTTATGAGTTCTAAGAGTTTTCTGGTGGAATTTCCAGGTTCCTCTAAATATATAATCATGTCATCAGCGAACAGGGATAGTTTGAGTTCCTCTTTTCCAATTCGTATCCCTTTAATTTCTTTGGTTTGTCTAATTGCTCTGGCTAGAGTCTCAAGAACAATGTTGAATAGAAGTGGAGAAAGAGGGCATTCTTGCCTTGTTCCAGTTTTTAGGGGGAATGCTTTCAGGTTTTCACCATTTAGAATGATATTGGCCATGGGCTTAGCGTAGATGGCCTTTACAATGATAAGGAATGTTACTACTACCCCAATTTTTTCTAGTGTTTTGAGCATGAAGGGATGCTGTATTTTATCGAATGATTTTTCTGCATCTATTGAAAAAATCATGTGATTCTTAACTTTTAGTCTGTTGATATGGTGAATGACATTTATTGATTTCCAGGTGTTGAACCAACCTTGCATCCCTGGGATAAAACCCACTTGATCGTGGTGCACTATCCTTTTAATATATTTTTGTATGCGATTTGCTAAAATTTTGTTGAGAATTTTTGCGTCAATGTTCATTAAGGATATTGGTCTGAAATTTTCTTTCCTTGATGTGTCTCTGTCTGGTTTAGGTATCAGGGTGATATTGGCTTCATAGAATGAGTTTGGGAGGGTTCCCTCCTTTTCTATTTTATGGAATACACGTTGAGAAGTATTGGAATGAGCTCTTCTTTAAAGGTTTTGTAGAACTCGGCTGAGAACCCATCTGGTCCCGAACTTTTCTTTGTTGGAAGGCTTTTGATGACCTCTTCTATTTCATTGCTTGAAATTGATTTATTTAAGTTGTGTATGTCCTCCTCACTCAGTTTAGGTAATCCATATGTCTCTAGAAACTTGTTGATATCTTCGAGGTTTTCTGTTTTGTTGGAGTATAGATTTTCAAAATTGCTTCTAATTATGTTTTGTATTTCACTCGTGTCTGTTGTGATATTTCCTTGTTCATTCCGAATTTTAGTAATTTGAGTTTTCTCCCTCTTTCTCTTTGTTAGTGTGGCTAAGGGTTTATCAATTTTGTTTATTTTTTGAAAGAACCAACTATTTATTTTCTTAATTTTTCCGATTGTTTCTTTTGTTTAAATTTTGTTAATTTCGGCTCAGATTTTAACTATTCCGTGTCTTCTACTACTTTTGGTGTTGGTCTGCTCTTCTTTTTCTAGGGCTTTGAGCTGTAGTGTTAAGTCATTTATTTGTTGATTTCTACTTCTTTTGTTGAAATGCGCCCCACGAAATAAATCTTCCTCTAAGTACTGCTTTCATAGTGTCCCAGAGATTTTGATATGATGTGTCTTTCTTCTCGTTTACTTCTAAAAATTGTTTTATTTCCCTCCTGATGTCTTCTGTTATCCATTCATCATATAATAGTGTATTATTTAATCTCCAGGTACTGGAGAAGTTTCTGTTTTTTATTCTGTCATTTATTTCTAAATTCAATCCATTATGATCTGATAGAGTACAAGGTAGTATCTCTATCTTCTTGTATTTGCTAACGGTAGCTTTGTGGCATAAGACATGGTCTATTTTAGAGAAGGATCCATGTGCTGCTCAGAAGAAAGTGTATTCGTTCTCTGTTGGATGGTATATTCTATATAAGTCGGTTAAGTCTAAATTGTTGATTGTGTTATTGAGATCTATGGTTTCTTTATTCAATTTTGTTTGGACGATCTATCCAGCGGTGAGAGAGGTGTGTTAAAATCGCCTAGTGTTATTGTGTTGTGGTCTATTTGATTTCTGGAATTGAGAAGGATTTGTTTGATGTACATGGATGAGCCAATGTTCAGGGCATAGATATTTATGATTGTTATGTCTTGCTGATTTATGCTTTCCTTAAGCAGTATGTAATGTCCTTCTTTATCCCTTCTGATTAGTTTTGGCTTGAAGTCCACATTATCTGAAATGAGGATGGATACTCCAGCCTTTTTGCTGTGTCCGTGTGCATGTTATGTTTTTTCCCATCCTTTCACCTTTAGTCTATGGGTATCTCTTTCTATGAGATGAGTCTCTTGCAGGCAGCATATTGTTGGATTTTTCTTTTTAATCCAATCTGCCAGTCTATGTCTTTTGATTGATGAGTTCAGGCCATTAACATTCAGGGTTATGATTGTGATATGATTTGTATTCCCAGTCATTTGACTCATTTTTGTTTTTTGACATGATTTGGTTTCTCCTTTATTTAGCTATTCCTTTAGGCTAGTTCCTCCCGTTACTGATTTGCATCGCTGTTTTTCATCTCTTCCTCATGGAATATTTTGCTGAGAATGTTCTGTAATGCCGGCTTTCTTTTTGTAAATTCTTTTAGCTTTTGTTTATCATGGAAGGATCTTATTTCGTCGTCAAATCTGAAAGTAAGTTTTGCTGGGTATAAGATTCTTGGTTGGCATCCATTTTCTTTCAGGGCTTGGTAAATGTTGTTCCAGGCCGTTCTACCTTTTAGGGTCTGGATTGAAAAATCTGCTGATATTCCTATTGGTTTCCCCCTGAATGTAATTTGATTCTTTTCTCTCACAGCCTTTAAAATTCTGTCTTTATTTTGTATGTTAGGTATTTTCATAATAATGTGCCTTGGTGTGGGTCTGTTGTAATTTTGTATATTTGGAGTCCTATAAGCCTCTTGTACTTGGTTTTCCATTTCATTCTTCAGATTTGGGAAATTTTCTGATATTATTTCATTGAATAGATTGTTCATTCCTTTGGTTTGTTTCTCTAAGCCTTCCTCAATCCCAATAATTCTTAAATTTGGCCTTTTCATGATATCTCATAATTCTTGTAGATTTCTGTTCATGATTTCTTACCATCTTCTCTGTTTGTTCAACTTTGTTTTCAAGATTAAATATTTTGTCTTCAAGGTCTGAGGTTCTGTCTTCCAGGTGTTCTATCCTATTGGTTATGCTTTCTATGGAGTTTTTAACTTGGTTTATTGTTTCCTTCATTTCAAGGATTTCTGTTTTTTTTTTTTTTTTTTCAGTATCTCTAACTCTTTATTGAAATGATCTCTTGCTTCCCGCATTTGCTCTTTTAACTGTTGATTGGTGCGATCATTCAATGCCTGCATTTGCTCTTTCATCTCCTCCTTCAATGCCTGCATTTGCTCTTTCATCTCCTCGTTTGCTTCCCTGATTGTTTTAATTATGTACATTCTGAACTTCCTTTCTGACATTTCTTTTGCTGTGGTGTCATTGGGTTTTATTGATACAGTATCTAGGTTTGTTTGTGATATTTTCTTCCCTTGTTTTCTCATATTGGTCAGATGTTAGTGGGACTCTGGGATATTGTAAATTTCCTCTATTGGCTTATAGTGTCCCTGTGATTTCCAGTGTATCACCTCTCAGCCTTCAGTAGCCTGAAGTCTTGGAATAACTTGATAATGCAGTGCTTCCGAAGAAAGCTGTCCCTAGCCCGCTACTTGTTCCAGGGAGAGAGATGGAGAGGTCTCTGGCTGCCCTGCCCTTTGTTCTTTACCTTTCCACCATTCAAATTTGTAAACCCTTTTGCAAACTTGCTGTTTTTACTGTAGGAATAAATAAATGAACACAATATTTCCATTTACTGTGACAATTAACAATGTAGCTATCATAGCAGGAACCATCTAGTTTAATGCTGTATTGTTTGCATTGGTTTTGTTATTGTTTCTTTCCCTAAATTCATGAGGTATGGAAACCTTCAGGGATACCATATGTCCACAGGATAGAAACTCTACTGCCTCAGATCCCTACGGTTAGGTAGGTAGACGCACACACACAAAAAAAAAAAAAAAAAAAAGAAAGAAAGAAAGAAAGAAAAGTCAAGGGAACGAATCACCCAGACAAACCAAAATATTTCAATAAGAGAATTCATCAACACCACAGTGGAAGTAATGTCAGAGGAGTTTAGAATGTATATAGTTAAACTGGTCTGCAAGATAAAGGATGATATAAGGAGGGAAATCAGAGAGAAAATACAGGACGTGAAAGATCACTTCAGTAACGAGAGATTAAAAAAGAAAATCAAGCAGAAATCCTCAAAATTGAGGAATCAATAAACCAAATTAAAAATTCAACTGAAAGCCTCCCCAACAGACTAGATCACTTCCTTCCACGCAAGGAAGATGAAATATATAATCTCGAAATCAAAGTTGACCATGGAGAAAAGATGTTAAGGGACCATGAACAGAACTTTCAAAAAATATGGGATAATCTTGAAAGATCAAATTTAAGATTTATTGGGATAGATGAAGGGTTGGAGATACAAACCAAAGGAATGCACAATCTTTTCAATGAAATAATATCAGAAAATTTCCCAAACCAAACAAAATTACAAGATACCCACACCAAAGCACATTATTATGAAAATGCCTAACATACAGAGTAAGGATAGAATTTAAAGGCTACCAGAGAAAAATGACAGGTCACATTTAGAGGTAAAACAATCTGCATCGCAGCTGATTCTCAATCCAGACCTTCAAAGTTAGGAAGTTTTGGAATAATGTATAACAAGTTCTGAAAGAAAACATATGCCAGCCAAGAATACCACATACACAGTAAAATTAAGCTTCAGAATTGAGGATGAAACAAAGACCTTCCATGACAAACGAAAGTTAAAAGAATTCACAAACAGCCTGAACTACAAGACATACTCAATAAGGTATTTCATGAAGAAAATGAAAAATAAAAGTGAAAAACAACAAAAGGAGGAACTATACTAGAAGAATAATCAATCAAAGGAGAAACTAATTCAAATTAAAAACCAGAAATAAATCAAAATGACAGGGAATAGAAATCATTTCTCAATAACCTAAAATGTAAATAGACTAAACTCATCAATGAAAAGATAGACTGGCATACGGGGTTAAAAAACAAGACCCAGCAAACAATATGCTGCCTTCAAGAGACTCTCATCTCATAGCAAAAGACATTCACAGTTTGAAGCAAAAGGATGAAAAAAACATCATTCACATGGAGCTCTTAAACAAGCCGGGGTTTCTATCCTCATTATCAGATTAAGTGGTTCAAGTCAAAGTTAATCAGAAGGGACAAAGAAGGACATTTCATATTACTTAAGGGAATTACATATCAACGAGACATAACAATAATAAAAAACTATGCCCCAAACATTGTAGCGTCTACATACATGAAACAAACCCTTCTCAATTTCAAGAATTAAACAGACCACAACACAATAATTCTGGGTAACTCTAACATGCCTCTTTCATCACTGGATAGAGTCTCCAAACAAAAAAAAACTAAATAAGCTATATAACTAAAATATACAATTAATAATTTAGACTTAACAGACATAGATAGAATAATTCATCCATCTGTGACTGAATGCACTTTGTTCTCAGTAGCACATGGATCCTTCTCTAAAACAGACCATATCTTGGGCCACAAAGCAACTCTTAGCAAATACAAAAATATAAATAAATAATAGAGATAATGTCTTATATTCTATCAGATCATAATGGAATGAAATTAGAAATCAACAATAAACTAAAAACTTGAAGCAACTCTTAACACCTGGAGACTAAATAATATGCTTCTGAAAGACCAATGGATAGTAGAGGAAATCAGGGACAAAATAAAAAATACTTAGAGGTAAATGAGAATAGCAAAACAACATATTAAAATCTCTTAGTAGGAAAGCAGTTCTGAAAGTTCATTGCATTGAGCTCATTCATTAAAAGAACAGAAAGTCACCAAATTAAAAAAACCTAACATTACATCTCAAGGCCTTATTAAAAAGAACAAATTAACACCAAAAGCAGTAGAAAACAGGAAATAATTAAAATCAAAGCTGAAATCAATGAAATTGAAACAAAAGAAACAACTGAAAAAATGGACAAAACAAAAAGTTGGTTCTTTGGGGAAAAAAACAATAAAACTGATAAACTCTTAGCCAAGCTAATGAAGAGAGAGAAAACTCAAATTACTGAAATTTGCGACAAAAAAGGAAATACCACAAGGGACACTACTGAAATACAGACAAAAGTCAGAAATTATTTTAAAAATCTATACTCTAAAATAAAAAATCTTAAAGACATCAACAAATTTCCAGAGACATATGACCTACCCAAATTGAATCAGAAGGACACAGAAAATGTAAACAGATCGACTTCAAACAATGAAATTTAAAATGCCATCAAAAGTCTACAAAGAAAAGTCCAGGATCAGATGGATTTTCAGCTGAGTTCTCCCAGACAAAGAACACCAAACCTCCTCAAATTATTCCATGAAATAGAAAAGGAGGGAACCCGTCCAATCTCATTCTAAGAAGCTAATATCACCCTGATACCAAAACCAGACAAAGATACATCAATGAAAGAAATTTCAGATCAATATCCCTGATGAACACAGATGCAAAAACTCTTAAAATACTGGTAAATCACATCCAAAACCTTAAAAAGATAGTGCACCACAATCAAGTGGGGTTCATTCCAGTGAAGATTGATTCAACATATGTAAATTAATAAACATAATTCATTAATCAATAGAGTTAAAGAGAAGAATCATATGATTATCAATAGATGCAGAAAAAGCATTTGACAGAATACAGCACCCCTTCACGTTCAAAACACTAGGAATAGGGGGAACACATTTCAACATTGTACAAACTATATATGCTAAACCCAAGGCTAACATCATTCCAAATGGAGAAAAACTCTAAAAACTGGAACAATCCAGGGATATCCTCTTTTACCACTTCTATTGAAACTCTAGCCAGAGCAATCAGACAGAAGAAAGAAATTAAAGGGATATGAATAGAAAAAGAACTCAAACTATCCCTATTTGCCAATGACATGATTTTATATTTAGAAGACCCAAAAAAACTCCACCAGAAAAGCTCTAGAACTCATAAACGGAATTCAGCAAAGTAGCGAGATGTAGAATTAACACCCATTTGGCTGGCGATATAGCTCAGTTGGTAGATTGCTTGCCTTGCATGCACAAGGCCCTGGGTTCAATCCCCAGCACCACACACACACACACACACACACACACACACACACACAAATTAACACCCATAAATCAATTGCATTCCTATATATCAGTGGAATAAATTGAAAGAGAAATTAGAAAAACTATCCCATTCACAATAGTCTCAAAAAAATAAATATTTGGGACTCATCTAACAAGAGATGAAATATCTTTACAATGAAAAACTACAGAACGCTGAAGAAAGAAACTGAAGAAGACCTTAGAAGATGGAAAGATCTCCCATGTTCTTGGATGAATAGGCAAAGTTAATATTGTAAAAATGACCAAACTATCAAAAGTGCTATAGAGATTTAATACAATTCCTATTAAGGTTCTGATGATATTCTTCATAGACAGAAAAGCAGTCATGAAATTCATTTGGAAAAATAAGAGGCCCAGAATAGCCAAAGCAATCCTTAACAAGGAAAAGGAAGCAGGAGGCATCACAATACCAGACCTTAAATTATACTACAGAGCAATAGTAACAAAAACAGCATGGTATTGGCACAAAACAAGACATGAAGACCAATGGTAAAGAATAGAAGACACTGAGCAAACCCACATAAATACAGTTATGTCATACTAGACAAAGGCACCATAAACATACATTGGAGAAAAGATAGCCTATTCAATAAATGCTGCTGGGAAAACTGGAAATCCATATGTAACAAAATGAAACTAGATCCCAATTTCTCACCCTGCACAAAACTCAACTCAAGGTGGATCAAGGACACAGGGATTAGAACAGAGACTCTGTGCCTACTAGAAGAAAAAGCAGGCCCAAATCTCCATCATGTTGGTTTAGGAATCAAATTCCTCAACAAGACTCCTAAAACACAAGAAGTAAAATCAAGAATCAATAAATGGAGGCTGTAATTGTAGCTCAGTGGTAGAGCACTTGCCTAGCATGTCTGAGGCACTGAGTTCCATCCTCAGCACCACATAAAATGAATAAATAAAATGAAGGTATAAAAAAATACAAGACTGGGGATATAGCTCAGTTGGTAGAGTGCTTGCCTTGCAAGCACAAGGCCCTGGGTTCGATCCCCAGCACTGAAAAAAAAAAAAAAAAAAAATACAATAACATTTTTTAAAAATCAATAAATGAGATGGCATCAAACTAAAAAGTTTCTTCATAGCCAAGGAAAGAATCAAGGTTATGAAGAGAGAACTTACAGAATGGGAAAAAATCTTTGCCAACGGCACCTCAGATACAGCACTAATCTCTAGGATAAACAGGGAACTCAAAAAACTTAACACCAAAAAAACAAATAACTAAATTAATAATGGGCAAAGGAACTGAAGAGGCACTTCCCAGAAGAAATATGATGAGTCAGTCAACAAATATATGAAAAACTCTTCAACATTACTAGCAATTAGAGAAATGCAAATTAAAATCACATTGAGATTTCATTTCATTCTAGTCAGAATGGCAATTATCAAAAAAACAAGTAACAATAAATGTTGGTGAGGATGTGAAGGAAAAAGTACACTCATACATTGCTGGTGGGACTGCAAATTGGTGCAACCACAATGGAAAGCAGTATGGAGACTCCTCAGCATATACACAAAGGACTTAAAATCAGTATACTATAGAGCTATAGAGACACAGCCACATCAATATTTACAGTAGCTCAATTCACAATAGCTAAGCTATGGAACCAATCTAGGTGCCCTGCAACTGATGAAAGGATAAAGAAAATGTGGTGTATGTATATATACAATGGAATATTATTCAGCCATAAAGAATGAAATTATGGCATTTGCTGGTAAATAGATGGAACTGGAGACTATCATGATAAGTGAAATAAGTCAATCCTTCCAAACCAAAAGCCGAATGTTCTCTCTGATATGCAGGTGATGACCCACAATCAGTGGGAAGAGGGGACAGGAAGAAAGGGGGTTCAGAATTGGAAAGACAGAATGAATTGGAATAACTTTCCTATGTTCATATATGAATACGAGTCCAGTGTAACTCCACATCATGTACAACCACAAAAATGGGAAGTTATACTCCAGGCATTAGATATGTCAAAATACATTCTACTGTCGTATATAACTAAAAAGAATAAAAAAAAAAAAAAAAAGAAGAAAAGAAAGAAAGCCAGGCAGAAAGAAAGCAATTACTCTTTAGAGGGCTTGCCTTTCTGACATTTCACCAAATAAATGAAAACTAAACATTTCTTTCTAAGGATCTTCAGGAAAGTCAAAGAGATTTGTTTTTTTTTTTTTTTGAACACCTGATCAGATATTTAGCAGAAAACTACACAAAAGTTATAGATCTGGAACAAAAAGTGATATGATTAATATTTGAACATAAATATATCCTATTTGACATGATCAGATAAATATCTTCTCAAAGTTTTATGTACTTTTTATAAAGTTTCTTATAAAAATACTATCATTAGACAAAATATTTTTATGTCCCTCTTTCGGAAACTGCCTTAATAATTTAACTGCCATAATAATTGAACAAATGATATTAGGTAACAGTTTTTATAGATATTCTTGATCAATCTGAGGAAGTTTCCATCTATTCCCAGTACTAAGAAATCTTGTCATGAATGGGTACTGTTTTGTCACATGCTTTTTCTGCATCTATTGATATCATCATGAGGTTTTTCTTCCTCAGCCTGTTGATACGATGACATTCACTGACACATTAATTGACTTTCAAATGTTGAACCTGCTTTGCATGTTTGGGATAAACTGTACATGTCATGATATGTATTTCTTCTCATACTAGGCAAGATTCTTACTATGCTATTGTTCAGTTTCCTAATATGAATAATATGAGGATAATAATAGTACTTGGTTCATATAATTGTGGAAAACTACAAAATGAGTAAATATATATAAAATGGGCTTAGAACAATGTCTAGCATTTAAATACTCAAAATGTTAGATCCAAATAGAGAAGAGGCTCAATAATGATCTGCATTCAAAGGTTGATTTCTATAATATATTCTCATACCGCACAAATAGCATTGTAAAATATTATTAGTTCATAGCATCAACGTTAACTGAACTGTTCTAAACAAAGACAGTAATCACCTTTGTTGTTTTTCTCACAAAAAGTATTGTCAGTTCTACTTCCAAAATATAACCCATGTGTAATCCTTTCTCACCATTATCCATAACACCACCTGTTTGTTCTCTCTCTTCTGTAACTGCTGCAAATGGTCCTTCTCTTCCCTCCCACACAAAACCCAGTCTTTACCAAGAATTTAGAGTGGATCTTTCTGAGGCCTAAGTTAAACCAAGTCTGTCCCCTGCTTCAACAAGGGAGCGGCTCCCCAATGCACTTAGAATACTGAGTCCAGACTCTAACATGACCTGGTACCTGCCTGTTCTCTTCTCATCTATATCACTGTAGCTATACACCTTTTTAATATAAGTTGAATACTCCAAGAAGCTACCTACCTCACAGTCTTTGCATTTCTGTACCCTCTACCTAGAAAACTTTCTCCTTAGCTCAGATAGGCTCTTTTCCAAAATTCAGATCTCAATTCAAAAGGCTGTTCACATTTTACTCTTGAAAATTTCAAATACATACAGCAGTAGAGAAAATAATGAGTATTCATTTGTCCATTGCCACAATTTCAACAACTGTCAGTTTTACCTACACTTCTATTTATTGTCCCTCCCATACCATAAGCAAATCCCAAACATATTTTACCTTTAAATATACCAGCGTACAATCTCTAAGGGGATTCCTTTAAACTATATAATTACAACTAATTCCTCAATATTATCAAGTAACCTTCCAGATGTCAACTTTCTCAATTACTATGATCATTATTAAGTGAGCCAATTTAATCATATATCTGTCAGGCTATGTCATACAAAGAGCTAGAGGGAAACTCCAAAGTTAGAGAAGAAGGGATTTGTCCCTTCAAGTTTGCCTCTTAGAACTTTCTGCTTTCTCCCTAAGTTTTACCTTAGCCTCATTTCTTCACTGTGCCAGTTCTAATTCAAGTGGCAGCAGCTGAAAACAGCCCCCTTCTCTCAGTTTCATCTCCTCAGGCCTGCAACATGCTTTTAAAAAAATGTTAACACTTATTCCTAGTTCTAAAAGTGATAGTTGTTTCCTGCAGCTGCTACATCCATGATGTCTCAGTATTCTCTGCTTGCATATTGTTACCTAATCATTCTTTATATTAACTTCTCAGTTAATAATGGCTGTGGTTTCTGTCTCCTAACTGGAGATTCCATGCTGATGAAAGTATAGTTTCTTAGCTCATTAATAAAGATAAATAATAATATGAAGCTAATCAGAATGTAATTACTCTAATATAGGTATGATTTGTGCAAACTACAGATAAGAGCTAAGATTAAACAGAACACTTTATATTAGCATTTTGATTCCTCACAAAAGCACCTTACAAATGGTCAAATTTATCCACTTAAAATTTTCAAAAATTGAAAAATTTTTAAAAAATCAAGAAAATATGATACCACTTTTGACTTTCAATTCTCTTGCATCAGACATAAAAAATAAATTCAGGTCTTTAATATTCACAGTTAATTTTAATATTCACAGTTAATCTGCATATGGATTAACCATGATTGATTATACTCTCAGCTCTCCCAGATATTATAAACCACTTACTTCTTTTTAAGATAATAAGGTCTTTGATTCATCCTTCTCTAACAAACAACTTCTACATCAGAACAAGCAGGAAAGAAATTTAAAAATGAAATAATAAATTAAAAACATGAAAGCAGGCTTAAGAATGTGACAGTGACCTCAGTGTAAAGTGGAAGCACAGGGGGAAAAAAAAGCAAGGAAGCAAGGGCAAAGTTGGCAACTAATTTCTCAAATCAAAAATTCAGTATGATGGCTGGGTTTGTGGCTCAGTGGTACAGCACCTGCCTAACACATGTGAGGCCCTGAGTTCGATCCTCAGCACCACATAAAAATAAAATAAAGGTATTGTGTTCATCTACAACTAAAAAATATATTTTGGAAAAGTTCAGGATGGCTTATCCTCCCTGTACTTTGCTTTCCTCATCAGTAAATAGGACAAACACTGACCTCCCTAGAGCTCTTCTAAAGATTAAACAAGTTAATATGTATAAAGGACTTATAATAGTACTGGGCCTGTAAGCAAACAGATGTTATCTAATATTAATATGTCTTCCTCATTCTAAAATACATTTCTTCACTCATAATCAAAACAGTAAAATATTCTAAACTTCAATGAGTAGTATAAACAATTTCTGGCTTAACTGTTGTCTTTGAAATAACTCAATAATCATAAACCCCCCTAAGTACTCCAACTGAAGACACTAGCATAGTTAAATAGATATTAAACTGAGAACATGTTAATCAACTTTTTCTATTAACAAAGAAATATACCGGGCATGATGGCACACACCTGTAATCCCAGCAGCTCAGAAGGCTGAGGCAGGAGGATGGTGAGTTCAAAGCCAGCCTCAGCAAAAGCGAGATGCTAAGCAACTCAGTGAGATCCTGTCTCTAAATAAAATACAAATAGGACTGGGGATATGGCTCAGTGGTCAAGTGCCCCTGAGTTCTAACCCTGGTACCTGCCTCCCTAAAAAAAAAAAACCACAATTTTAAAAAAAGTGATTATTAACATCTCTGCTTTGAAAAAGTTTAAAATAATATTTATATCAAAAGGTAAGGTAGGTTATAAAAATGTACACATATTAACTACAACATATAAAAATAAAAAGAGGGGTTGGGGATATAGCTCAGTTGGTAGAATGCTTGCCTAGCATGTACAAGATTCTCAGTTTAATCCCTAGCACCACCAAAAAAAGGAAAAATGGAAGAAAATGTGTCAAACTACAGTTGATCTTGCACAATCTTGGCTTTGCGGTTTTATTTCAAATGTCTTACAATAAGAAGCCATTCTTTGTGTCATAAAAATAAATAAATAAACATTATTCCTAAAACGTAGTTCGGAGAAGCACTTAAGTTCCTCAAAGATGTAAGAGGGGAAAGAGAGGGAGGGAACGTTTGTAGAAGGTGAATAAATACTACATAGGAAATTATTCAAAGGCAATGCCCATCCTTAAGCATTTGTATTTCAAGAACAGGAAGAACCTGAGAATGGAGCAAACATCTGCTTCTATATTTAGTGCAGGGCGAAGTCTAAACTCAGAGACAACATAAAGCTATAAACGTCTCCATGGTTAGTTACACTCAGATCAGACCGTGGCAATTTAATATCACCAGAGTCCTTCATCTCCATTCCATTTGGCTCGCCTCTAAAGTCATTCACAAATTTATTCATTAGAATTATTTTTGCAATCAAAAGAATCATTTGATAAAACTTTGGATCCTAGCCTTTAGTTTCCTTCTAACCCATGGAGAAATTTATTTATTCTATTACATGCCCTACTATTTTGTGTTATTTACAACTTTATTTTTCTCTTTTGGCAGTACTGGGGATTGAGCTCACAGGTATTCTACCAATGACAGCAGCATCCCCAGCCCTTTTGATTTTAAGATAGGGCTCACTAAGTTGCTGAGGCTGGTCTCCAAATTCCAATACTCCTGCCTTAGCTTTCAGAGTAGCTGGGATTACAGGTGTGCACCACCACACCCACCTTACCACTCTTGAATAAGCCATGTGTCCCTGAACAAGAAACTCCTCTTAATGATTTCATATTAAAAACAGGCAAATGTTTCCCTTTCCAGAAACTGTGAGAGTTACTGTATAAATAGGTATGGACAGAGGAGGGAAGTGCCCAGCCAAAAATACTAACAAAGAATAGCAGAATAATTCTGAATTTTGGGCATGTCATTCAGAAGATTCCATCACAACTGGTCCTTATCATTCCTCTTTTTAAGTGTTCTCCATTCACTCCCCACCATCAATTCTCTGCACATCAAAGTTTTCTGTGTTAGAATACATCCTACTTATTTCCAATGATGATAATCAATGTGTGGGCAGAGGCATCCAGGCAAATATGGAATCGAAGTCAAGTTCTACCAGTATAGCATCTGGGCAAGTCACAACTTCTTTAAGGCTCAACTTCCTCATCAGGAAAAAAAATCCAACTTGTGAATTAATGTGAAAATCGGAAATAACATGAAAAGTGCCCTGTTCAGTGCTGGGCAGTAGACATGCTCTGTGATTCTGTACATACTATGTGCTCTACCTAGAATGTTACCGTCCCCCCTCTCCACTTGGAAAATCCTTCTTACCAGTTAAGACCCAGAGAATAATATACCTCCCACTTAGAAAATCCTTCTTACCAATTAAGACCCAGGGAATGATACCACATCATCCTATGTAAAGCATTCCCTGGCTCCCTTATATAATTAGTGGCTCCTTTTCCTGTGCTAGTTCAGGAATGTGTTCTTTTCTCCATCATAGTTCTTATTATATTAAATTATAATTATTTATTATCTTTTTTCCTGAAAGAAGACCAGTAGCTCCTTAAGGTCTAGTGAATACCTATAGTTATCACTGAGCCTGGAGCCTAGAGCCAGGCACTCAAATGTTTCTGAAAAAAATCAACTAAAAAGATCTAAGAAAAATGATATAGCATTCAAGAAAAGGAAATAACGAGGGCAAATGTTACACATTAGTCAAATAGGATGAAAATTAAAAAGCTGTCACATTTGCAATTAGGTAACAAGCAACTTTAAAATGATCAATTTCGACAAAATAGAAGAACAGAGCAATAAAATGGAAGTCAACTGGTAAAAGAATGCATTTTAAAAGTGAAAAAGTAAGGGAAAAATGTTAAATTGGGGCTCAGTGGTAGAGTGCTTGCCCTGCATGTATGAGGCCCTAGGTTCGATCCTCAGCACCACATAAAAAAATTAATACTATAAAGGTATTGTGTCCATCTACAATAAAAAAATTTAAGAAAAAAGAAAATGAGTCAGAATTAATGGAACATTTGTGCATGGCAAGATAAACCAAGAGGCAGAGGCTACCTATTTGAGAGAGAAGGAATAAAAATAATCCAATGAGAGGAAGTGCTAGAAGTAGGAAATAATGCTGAACTCTGCTAGAGGTAAGAAAAATGAAACTTAAATGCAACTTAAGTTTTTAAGTAAAAGCGGTATGGAGTTAGGCACAGTGGCACAAGCCTAAAATCCCAGAAACTCAGGAGGCTAAGGCAGAAGGATAGCAAGTTCAAGGCCAGCCTGGGAAATGTAGTGAGATAAGGGTTGGGAATACAGCTGGAGCAGTAAAGCACCCCTGGTTCAACCCCAGTATGGGGAGTGGGTAGGAACAAGGGCAGTCTGGGAAGATCATTTAATGTTTTTTATAATGTACTATTTTATCTCTAAAGACTTTTCCAGCTCAAAACATCCAGTGATAGAACTTTTAATACCAATGAAATATCTCTCCTATCAATCCTTTCCTTCCCTACTCCACTGCCCTAGCAATAAGTATTGATATACTCTTGAGGAATCCCACTCCTAATCATTCTATTCCTACCCTTTTCTCTGTAGCATTACTTAGATTGGTCTTCCCATATCACTTTTATATATTTTAGATTAATATGATATGGATATTTATGGACACATAAATATGAACATTATACATATACTATAGTTTGTTTTTTAAATGTGGATTTGTTCCAATTCAATTAATGTTAGGGAACAAGTTAACCCTAATACTAATTTTGCATTTGCTTTTGTATAAATACAAGAAACACTAGGTAAGCCCCAAAACTGCAAACAAACCACATAGAAATACACACCTCAAACATCTACTAGGTCCCTCAGTTTACTCCATGTTTTGTCACATTCATCTTCAACTGATATAACATTTTGAATCCAATTTCAAGAAACTCTCCTATCACTTCACAATAATTCCCAAGCTACCACCCTTTGACACCCACTTTTATTTTTTAAAAAAGTCATTGTTTTTCAAGGTAAAGTATCTTATTATTGTAGTATTAATGTATTTCTTAACCATTTAACACTTGCCAAACTGCTAGTCTTAAATTTTCTCGCTTTTTACATACCACTCACCAAGTTGAGTGGTGTACCCCAATCCAATTTCACATGCCCTACAATTTTTAAATGACAATTTTGCAAATCTTTATGAGTCTGGGAAACTTAAATGTTGAATTATACCTTGCATGTGTTTATAATTACTGCAGCTCTGACCACTAATTTCCCAATAAAATCAAAGGTTATAAAGGAGAAAACTAACAACAAAAACTTATGGATACCCTTTACAATTACCTGAAGGGTCTAATATAAGACACTTTGACCCACACACTTTTATTGAAGAATGTTTCAGCAAATGTAAAATATGAAAAAATGAAATTAAGAGCTCTTTATCTAAGACAACTTATTTATCTGCTAATATGGAAGTCATATAATATGGCAGAGTAGTAGTCTTTTCCTAGTAAAGTAATACTTAAAGCATTTTAATATCAAACAGTGCAAAACACAACCATCCCTATTTTTGAAAAATAACACCATAAAAAATGCTCGTATTGTGAGCTGGGGTTGTAGCTCAATGGTAGAGTGCTTGTCGCGCACACATAGGGCACTGGGTTCAATCCTCAGCACTACATATAAATAAATAAAATCAAGGTACAGTGTCCATCTATAACTAAAAATATTTTTAAATGCTCATATTTATGTGTACACAGAAATACAAATATACACATGAAAATCTACATTTATAGTGTAGTTTCATTTTTTATTATACAGACAGAAATAAGATTAGAAACACTAATATAAATATGTGTAAGGCAATAGGTTTTTCTCTTTTCTTGAACTAACTTCCACAAGGAACTATATTGACCATATTACCTTTTTTTAAACGTTATTTGTACCTGAAGAAAAATATTAAGATTATGTATATTTGGTTCAGATCAACTTTGCATGCATTATAGAATATCAAGAAGTCAAATTGTAAAACTTAAAACTAACTACTGGGACTATTTCAGTTAAAATCTTAATTTTTATTCATGCTTCTTGAGCACCATCTTCTGAATGTCAATTCTGTACTTCCTGAGATTTACATTCTTTTTAAATACTAAAAAAACTTTGAAAGAAACTCCAAAGTAGAAAATCAATTCATATTTTATATAATCTGCAAATTCTCAAAGAAATAACAGTAAGTAGTTTGCCTACACACCCTTAGAAGCTTAGTCAAATTATATCTTAATTTTATTACGAAACTTGTTTTAATTTTGTATTTCAAATATTTTGTTTATCCTATTCATTTATTTCCCCTAGAGTTTATTATAGAGCCTAAAAATAAATTTTCAACTGTCATAAAATTGTAATCTACAACATGAATTTTCTCCTATCTGTTAATTTCAATAACACCCTAACAAAATTCTCATTTCCAAATACTCTGCTCTATTTCCTTAACTACAACCCAAAAGGTACCTATTGAAAACTACACTGTGACACAAAAAGCAGTTGAAATCTCTAAATACAAGCAGAGAATAAACATTACACATCAACAATTATCAATGTTACCTATACAATAATTATAATTTACAATTTGAGCATTTTTATTGTTACTAAACAATCTACATGCAAAGATGTGAATTTGTTGGAGCTGTTTCTACCTTCCCTCCCCTCTCCACCCCTCCAATACTGGGAACTGAACCCAAACACTCCTACATAAAAGGCAAGTGTTTTACCACCAAGCTACATCCCTAGACTTTTATTTTTTTATTATTATTATTTTGAGACAGGGTCTCACTAAATTGCACAGACTGACCTTTAATTGGTAATCCCTCTGCCTAAACTCCTCTGCCTAATCTGGTAGGATTACCAGATGTGCATCACTCCACCCAGCTGTTTCTATCTTTGAAATGCATAATTTTGCTACTTTTAGAAATTAAGTATTCCAGTTTCATTCACACATGATATCCAGTGTATTATTAAGTAACCTAAGGAAATAATAATAGCTAAAGCTAAAGTTGATTATATACAGTAGATACTATGGCTATACCACAAATGCCTAAAATTTAAACTGAATGTTGCCTCAGCCATTAAACAAATATGTTAACAATTAATTGTTAGTCAAGGCCAATAGTCTAATATGTAAGAGTAGAAAACAATACTTGCACTCGATACTACTTTGACAAAACGGCCAAAAAAGTATTTTAAGAGTCTGAATTGCTAATTATTAAACACATTTGTAAGAGTAATTAATATACTTTTCCTTAAAATATGTAAAAAGGAAAAATGAGTGACAGTTAAGTTCTAATTGCCCTCTAAGAATTACAGGGTTTTGTTTTGTTTCTATAGTACAGGCTTCTGACAAATTCTGGACATAAGTAAAAGAGGCACAACATTTTGCACTAAACAAATGACATTACAGAAATGTTTAAAGTGCTTTGAATTGCAAAGTAACTCAAGTTGTCTTTGTCAAAATATATATAAACATATTAACATACACAAGTTTTTCAGCAGATGTGGTAGCACACACAAATAATCTTGGTGACTCAGGAGGCTGAAGCACGATGATTCCAAGTTCAAGACCAGCCTAAAAACTTGGTGAGAAGGGTCTCAAACAATAAAAAGGGCTGAAGAAGTAGCTCAGCAGTAAAAGCATCCCTGGGTTCAATACCCAGCACCACAAATAATTTAGCATTCTTATAAGAGGTTTCCATTACACATCAACAGACAATTATCAATGTGACCTACACAATAATTCTAATTTACATTTTGAGCATTTTTTAAAGATTTTTACAAACATTTTGTTTGATCCATACAATAAGCCTGTTTGATGTTCAGGATCAATTTCATTTGGGGATATCAATAAACCAGTTTCAAGGAATTTTAAGTCAGTTCTTCCCAAACTTTTAGTATATACAAGAATCACTCAACAACATGTTAAAATGCAGTCTCAGGTAACTCCCCACACCAACACTGATCCCAGAAGTCTGCATGTAAAACAAACACAGGTAATATTGGCACTCCAGCCACATATTTTCTGACATTATTTTCAGTAAAACAACTAAATCTATAAGTGGTCTAAAAGTTCATTTTTTTCCCTCTGAATCGATGTTCCCAAATGTTTAGACAGAGCTTTACAGATCTCTGTGAAAGATATCTAAAAATTTAGATATATCTAAAATATTATATTTGGTTAAATTAAATATCTCTTCTACCAAATTTCAGTGCAAACCAATGGCAGTTGTAAGAATCCAGGTTTTAAGGAACTTAAAATTGAGATGATTCTACCACAATTTCTCTTCCCAGTGAAGTAGAGGAAAAGCTGATAATGAATTGTTTTAAGTGATTATAAGCTTCTCATAGTTTGAATACCATTGTGTTTTACTTTGACTTAAAACTTAGCTACTAAAGGTTCTTGGAACATAATAAAAAATTAAGATGAAAATATAAAAGCACCTACAATACAACTTTGTGAATGTTCTAAAATTCATTAAACTGAGCTAGATTTTTGTTTGTTTGTACTGTACTTCAGGATCAAACCCAGAGCTTTGTGCATGTTAGGCAATCATTCTACCCTGAGATATATGCCCAACCCCTAACTGTTCACATTAAAAGAGAAAATTTTATGGAATGTGAATGATCTCAATTTTAAAAAAGAAAAAACAAGAAGCACTGAGAAATTTCCAACCTTAATATTTACCAATAAATTTAGTTTCTAACACACTGTATCAGCATTACTATTAAATAACAATTACTTTCTGGCCAGCATCATAGGTGCTAAAAACCAAAAGAGATATAATAAAGAGCACAAAATAGGCCACTAGCTTGATAATGACTAAGAATTTTAATGCCATTATCTACACATTTACTTTCTCTCAATTTTTTCCAAAGTTCATTTTTTTTTAAATAAAAAATAAAGGGCATTTATTGGTTCATGTAATTTAATCCACTTCACCTTTTACAAACAAGTTCAATTTCAAAATCTGTAGTAATATTAGTATCATGTTTTACAAAAAAAACTTTGTATTTTTAAAACTAGATATACAATATGTAATAAGTATAGTAAGATGACTATTAACAGAATGTGAAAGCAAACTATTTCTACCTCTTTCTATACATATGACCTCAGGCAGGCAAAAAACTTATTTAGAGCTCTCTGCCCAGTTTTCCCTAAGTGTCCCTTTGTATAATGATAATTAAATACAACAATATATACAAAGTGCTTAGAACAGAGTCTGGTACTTAATAAGCATACTATCAATGTCACCTACTTTCATTATGCAATTATAATTGCTATAAGAAATTATTATTGCAACTCATTACAAATCCTGATAACATTAAAATTTCAATTTACCAATGAGCTTGAAGATTAAGAAAGTTGGGCTTAATAAGTTATTAAGCAGTTTCAGTGTTTATACTATATTGATTCCAGTCACAGTCCAATTTTCTCCAACTCTGAGTCATTATTATTTTTCTTCCAACTCATCACACAAAAAGGTAGATAGTCTGGAACATAATGGTAATACCAAAAAACATTTCTTAGTCTACCTGGATTATAAAGTATACTAAGTAGAACAAGCTCTATGCAATTACTCAGTAAATATATTGAATAATTTTGACTTAAATTGTGTTCATGCAAAAGTGTGTTATATACATTAAATGCTCCTTTTTCCTCTCTTTTACATCCTGAGTTCAAATTATGGATTAGTAACCCATCCTGACAGAAAATATATCATTAATTAATATTCAAGTCCATATTTTTGGACCACTAACCAAAAATAAAATTACATTTTGCTGATAGTATGATGTCCAAAATTTTGCCAAGCAAACTGTAGATTAAACAGTCAGAAAGCAATCTCTAAACCTATAAATTTTATCTTAATTTCTATTCAATTCCATGCTTTCACTGTTTTTTTTTTTCAGATATTTAAATTATTTTACATTTAAGTAAAAAGTTAAGAAAAACCTAAGGAAATACAATAAATAATGCAAAGTAGTTTAAATCTTTAAAATTTCCTTTTCTGCAGCAAGCGCACGTGCGCACGCACACACACCCACACATACACATACGCAAAACCACATAGAAACATTTAAAATTGTGCTCTATCACAGTCTATGTGATCTTTTTAACTGACACATAATAATTGTATATATTTCTGTCTGTGATCTTGAGTCATTTAAGCTCTAAAAGGCACCATTTTTTCCTCTGGAAATGGGGGGGCGGGGGGAAGAGTACCATCATGTGAGACTGTTCTGAGCATTAAGAGAGCACATAAAGCACTTTAGCCAACAACTGTGCAAAAATAAGTTTTACTATGCTAACTTTTATACTTTAACTTTTTATACTTCAATGCTACTCCTACCTATGGAAAGATTATATTTTCTATGGCAATCATCTCCATTAATTCATTCATGCAAACCTACTAGCAATGGTAGAAACTTCACAAGCACTCTGAGAACCAATGTACAATTACTGAGAAAGACCTCTTCAACTATCCCTCCTCTATGAGTTAGGTTCCCTGCTTAAGGGGTTATACTACTCCTAATGGTATTTATCATATTTCCTTATTTTGCTTGAGAGCACAGCTTGTTAAGAATGCCTTTGTTCATTTTGGTATCCCTAATTATAGTCCAATAGTTCTTAACCCTTACATTAGAGTTACATTGGGATCTTAAAAGTATCAATGCCTATGATCCATTCAAGATGCATTAAATCATAAATCATAAAGGAGAGGGAGTGGGTAGCAGAGAGGGTATAAAATCAGCATGGAAGAGAGTCACACATGATCTGCACTCTGATGCTTACAATATTATATTTATGTATGTGAGCACATATGTAGAAACAGAGATATAGAAATATTCATGACTCAAGTCAAGACTCTCAACCTCAAGAGTCTCTCCCAGTCCTATCATCTCTTGCCTTTAAATATAATATTTCTAATGAATAATCAATTACATGCTGCATTTCAATGATTTTTAAACTGTTATGTCTTAATCGTCTTTCTAGATTAGTCTTGCTTCTTCAGAATATACACTCCCTTATTTGTCTTGTTTCCTCCAGTGCTTAGGATATAGTGCCTTGAACACAAGACGTGTAATAAACATTTGCCTAATCTGATAAACATAAACAAAAATTAATGACAGGAGATATGTCACATCCAAATTATTCAATTTAGGCATGCTGTTACCAAAAAAAAATCTTTTTGTGAATAAAAACCACAGTTTATCTTATTAAAGAGCATCAGGATATTTGAACTTCTATAATCATCATACTTAGTATCCACCCTATATCCTATCCCCATCAGCCTGGGTGTTTTTGATGATTCTGGCAGTTTCAGTTTTTAACCTGCTTCCTTGCTAAAACTATCTCCTAGGTGATTTTGTTATCTTTAGGCGCTGTCACATATCTTTACAACAATATTATATGATACTCTAATGAGTTGATAAAAACCACAATTGTTTCACACAGATGTTTAATATGTAATTCCTGGTGGAACGTAAGTTTATCACTCACTAAAATAGGCTCTCTACATACAAACTACACACTAACATAAAATTGATTTGGAAAACTGAAAGTGGATCTTACTACGCATTAGATAAAATATAAGTGTACTTCTGACTATTGACAAATTGGTGATATTCATTCATCTATAGTATTTTTAGTACCTGAAAAGTTTATAAAATGTAATATATATAAAATGCAAAATGCCATTTAAAACAGGAGTGCTAAATTATATTAAGAACCTCCTACAGCAAGTGGCATTCTCACTGTTGAAAACTACTAGAAGAAATGGCATGTAATTCTAAAAAATATAAAGTCATGAAAATGATTTACCTTCAAAGTTTCTTGGCACATATTTCACTACCACTAAAACAATATTAAAGACTTTTTTAAAAATTGAAAATACGAGGAGGAGGCACTCAAGCAGTATGTCTGATAATTAGATACTGTGGTAAAATATTACTGTTTTGTTGGGTCCTACAGCTTGAAACAGATAGAGCCATAGTTACCACTAAAAGAAAGCAGTCCTCAATTCCCTATTCAATAAAAAAATTCCACACACAAAAAAGGGTATCCAGGGTTGTTTTGTTTTAAAGTAAGATTAAATTTAGGAGTTGCCAACACCCAAACGAAAAACATTCCAGAGTATTAGACTCAATTGTAGTGGGGAGTCATCTACATTCTCAGCACTATGTTCCCTCACTCAAAGCAAGAGTACTAACAAAGGATGTTTCTTAGGATCTCACAAGATACACCCTACTTATTTCCCCTAGTAAACATTGCTCTTGTTTTAAAGAAGTACTTGAAAAATAATCTTAGCACAAGCAGCCAGACAAAAAGTGAAGTTTAACATCTGCCAAGATATTTCCCAAAATAAGACCCCTGTCAGATGAACAGTGAGTGAAAGACTGAAAATGACAAATTCTCTTATTTGTACCACAGCTACTTTTAAAAATAAAGTTGAGGAATGCAAGGTTTTCCAAAGCCTTGTCTTCATTTTCCCCTTAATCTTCATATTTTTAAGTTAAAAAAACCTGGAAATTTGATTACCACTCTTACGAATTCCTTTTAAAGCAATTTAATGAATAACATATTTTATGCAAATAGCAAACCACAAAGGACAATTTTGCTGGCTGATAAAAATCTCTCTGAAACATTCAAACAAAAATACACCCTACAAAGACATATTCTGATTTTCTGGGTATGAAATCATATTAATACCTAAAAATTGAGGTATACTTGATAATACACCCTAACTTATTGCAAATGCTTTTACTTAAACCACAATTAAAGTTAGCAAATTCTTAATAAGTTATTTAGTGCGTAGCAAAATTGAGTAAATTAGAAGGCAAGGAGTAAAATGGGGAAAAAAAAATGCAAAACCTAAAGAGCCAATGAGATGTGCCTACTTTGGGGAAATAAGGGAGCTGAATCACTTCCCAAACATGGTGAGCTACTATTAAAGTAACTCAAACTTGTTGAGGATTGTTTTGTTTCAGGTAGAGGTGTGATTATGCACTCAGTAAAAGTGTTTATCAGTCATCTAATGAGATGCTACTGCTGCCTGCAGAAATGTTTGGAGACTGGTCAAAAATAACAAAAAAAAAAAAAAAAAACCCTACCACAATTGCTTTCCAGATATTTAAGTACAAGAAGGGACCTCTAAGCAAACAGAATTGTGAATTGTTACAGCATTCCTATTGTCCTAATAGGACTGGGGTGAGGGGGGAGCTGTTGGGGATCACAGTTTAAAAAGGATTTATATATGATACCATGCATACATTCACTGGATATACTCATCATGGGCTTATTAAGATAAAGCTATCTTGGATACTGCTAAGGCCAGATTTTCCTCACCGGTGCTTGTAAACACTAAGAGAAAGAGAAGATAAACTGATACCTTGAGACCGACACGTGGGAAACTAGAGTACGTCATCATCACCACTAATCAATTTTCCTAACTGATCAAGCATAAACAGATACGTCTAGGTAGACAAGTCTCGTTTCAGAAGTTGTCTTTCTACCACTCAAAACAAGTATGTATTCAGGATCTAAGACTTCATCCAGGAAGCTTGGAAAAGCACGTGTCCTACACTGTGGGTTTGGGGAACTTCCCAGGAAGTATTTGCTCAAAGCAAAACTCCATCACCCCCTGCCTGCCCAGCTCGGTCAAAGGATCAGCAGGACGAGTTCGGGAAAAACCTGGGCCCCGGGATCCGGGAGCCCTCGAGTGGGAGACGCCAGGCGGTGGCTGCCCAGGGAGCAGCCGTGGCCCCAGCCCGCTCACCTCTGCCGCGGGGATATTGACCACGCCGGTGGAGCGCCGCTTCTCCCGCAGCTTTCTCTTCTCGATCTGTCCCTTGCCTTTCCTGGCGCTGGGGCCCGAGCTCCTGCCCTTCTCCGGGGCGCTGTCCGGCTCCTCCTCGTCGCCCCGGGGTGGCGGTACCCCGGAGGCAGCAGCGGCTGAGGGCTCGTCCTCCGGCCGCCGCGGACCGGGGGTCGCCCGGGCCAGCGCGGCGGGGCCCACAGCGCAGTTCACGCCCCCAGGGCCGGGGGCAGCAGGTGCGGCCGTGCCGCCGGGGAGGTTGTTGTTGAGCTCGTTGGCCGCAGCGGCCGCCGCCGAAGTGCCCACCGCCCCAGCCAGGGGCTTCCCAGCCGCGTCGCTGCTGCCCCCGCCCGGAGCTGCCGGGCCCGGGGGGTTCTGCTTGGCGCGCATCTTCTCGCGCTTCGCCTTCCACTCCTCCAGGAAGTCTGTGGTGCTGCCGCTGAGGCCGCTGCTGGTCCGGTAGCCACCGGTCGCCATATTCCCAGCGGGGCCGGCCGGTGCTCACCTCAGCCGCCCACCCGGGCTCCCTGCTCCGGGTCCCCGCCGCAGCCTCCTTCTCGCAGCCCGGAGGATGCAAGGAACAGGACCCCCGGGCGCGGGCGAGCGCGAGTCCCCCAGCAGCCGGAGGGTCTAAAGAGAAACACAAAAGGGGGCGGGGAGGGGAGGCGTGAGGTCTTGGCCGGACTCGAGGGTCTGCCACCCGGCCGCTCCCCTCCGAGTTCCCCTAAAGCGCGTCCACTTGTCCCCGCCGGCTAGTAGACGACGCGTCCCCACCCGGCAAAGTTCTCCGAAGCACCTACACCTCGGGCCCGGAGGATCGCCGCCCCATGAGGGGTGGAGAGAGGGCGTGACCCCACCCCCCGGCCCGACCGCCCCATCCCATCGGGGTCCGCGCCGGCGGGGGACGAGGGACCATGGCCAGACCCCGCCACCTGTCGGCCCAAGTTAGCTCCGGCTCTTCGCTCTGGCCACCGCCGGTCGGAGTCCTCGCCACAGTCAACCCGGCTCCCGGGCAAGGCGCAGAGCCTCTAGCCCGCTCACGGAGGAGGCGGGGACGCGAGCATGAGTAGAGCGCTGGCGGCCCGAGAGCAGCCCCTTACCTCCAAGGAGCTGAGGCGCGGGACGGGTTCGGGACGGGCGCGGGACGAGGAGTGCGAGTCCCGGGTGAGCCCACGCTGCGGCGCGCCCTCTGGACGCGCGGAAGGAACGCAGCAAACTCGATATCCTGCTCTCCCAAGTCCCAGACTAGAAGGGAGGGAAGAAGAAAGGGAGGGAGCGAGGGGCGGGAGGGGAACCGAGCGGTGCCGAAGCGCGAGCGGAAAGGGCCGAGGGGCGCACGAGGGGCGCGGCTCCCGTTGAGGAGGAGGCGGTGCCCGGCGACGCCCCGCCCCCTGCGCTCAGGTGCGCGGCGCCGCGTTCGGCCTTCGGCTGCCGCCTGCCCTACGCCATCCGCTGGCCCGCCGCGCTCCGCCCGCGGCCGGCGGTCGCACTACACATTCCTGGGCCGCCAGTCCGGCCTCTTGGCGCCTGCGACTCTGGGGCAGGAATGGCACTCCACCGCCCTTCTCCCCGCTCCTTTCCTCCGACTCGCTGTTCTCCCACCACTCTTCCTTTTAAGTACATAATCTTATTTAAAGGAAAGTTTCAAATATTGCCAGGGAGGAAAGTGCGATCGACAAGTGATGATTCCGGACCTGACTGGCCCAGATGGGAAAATACCCACACGTTTCTCTTCTTGGTCGCTGACCCCTTTTCAGATGTATTAGGATGGTGGACATGAGAATAGAGTTGAAGCGAACCCAGTACCCTCCCAAGAAAACGCGTGTCCTGGTGAGAAGGGGTCTGCCCAATGCTAAACCTGTCCCTTAATTCTCAAGAGTTTACTATTACCTTAGACTTGCAGAAGTGTCAAACCTCCTTTCCACACTTTATTATATTGGCGATCCTGACCCTATTTGGAATTTTCCTCTGAACCTCCTCTTTATGGAACAGTGAATTCAGCAGCAAAAGTACTAAAGTTGCATTGAGTTTGATTTGAGATGAGCTGGGGCAGTGATAGTCTCTATTTTCCCGTCGTTACAAGATTTACAGTTATGGAAGATTTCTGGATCAGAGCTGAATGGGCTACCACTGGCAGACACAGGAGTAGACAGACTTCACTATGTCCATATAATGTTAAATGTCAGGGCACATCATTGTTGTAAGCTACAAATGCTAGGTCTCCATTTTGTAAAAAGTGGGAAAGCCTGAGTCACACTCTTCCCTAACATAAACCTTTTGTCCTACTTAACAGTCCTGTTTGGGCCAGGTAGCACATGATAGGTGGGCAATCAATGTGTGCCTGCTGTGGGAATGAGAAAATGTTTCACATGCTCTGTATTTCTCAAAGAGAAAGTCACAGTTCTGGTCTTTGGTCTGACTGTTGGGGCTCTGGAAAATACAGTGGAAAATTAAAGGTCTTCCTTGGGAATAGGTTTAAATGGCCTCCCTTGTATCTATCTAGGTGCAACACCTGAAAGTCCTCAATTACAGATTTGCTATTTTGTTTTATGAGTTTTAAGATGGGGAGAAAGAGATTTGGGTATTAAATATATGCATATTAATGGGCTTTCATAACTAAGCTGAGGATTTTCTCTTGTAGAGACTTCAGGATATAGTACAAAGATGATATAGGCAGTCTGGATACAAACATGTTAAATGCCTGAGATATCTTGAGCATATGTTTAAATTCTCTGAAACCCAGCAGTTTTCTTAACTATAAAATCAGCAATAATGACATTTTAAGAAGTGATACTGCAAGTAGAATGTGCTTGGTTCAGAAAGGCACTCAACATAGTCTCTCCTATTAAGATATCAAGCAGATAGAATCCTGGGTTTCTAAGAAGTGTCTGGGAATAATTTTTTAAAAAATGAGGGACTGAATATATAATATTAATCTGAAAGCAACAGACTGGATGAACTAGGTTAACACTTATGCCACATAAATTTGTCACTGCATCTCTTCAATCAGTTCTCTTAGTATTATAGACTCTGAGTCAGGAATGTTGACGACTAGTGACTTGTGTGGTTTTGAGCAAGTTGGTTAACTTTTGTGCCTCTGTTTACTTACATATAAAATGGGATAATAATACTTCCTACATTGTTATAGTGTTGTGAAAGTGCCTAAGGTCTTTAGATAAAAGGTAGTATGTGAGTACCAGAGTGGCTATTATTGGTCCATAAACTGCCCTAGGAACTATGGATGAAAGAAATTATTGAGGTACAAAGCACTGTTTTATTATTGTTATCACTTATTATACCTTTTGTCTTTGCCATTCTCAGTATTCCCAAAGATATTTCATAGCCAGAGTGCTCCCAACATTGCATCAAGATATTTTTAGCTGAGTCGATCCTAAATGTTTTGCATATTATCAATCTTTATGTATAGTGTTCTGATGAAATAATCCTCAAAGATTCAGAGCTTGGTTTCTCAAATTCTGCATTATTTGGGACTGGGTAAATCTTTGTTCTGGGGTTTGTCCTTTCCATTGTAGGATATTTAACAGCATCATTGATTTCTACCTACTAGATACCAAGAGCCTCCTCCCCCAGCCCCTGCTGTGCTATTGCCAAATGTTCAGGGTTAGGGGGTGGCCAATGAGCTGAGTTGGCCTAAAATAATTTTAATGACCCCTTGTCCTTAATAGTAAAGGAAAATACGATGATGCTAACAAAAGAATTTTTTTTTTAAATGTCAGGGTGAAACTTACTATAAATGTTAAGTCTTACTTAATGTTTTCCAGACATTGGATTAGCTATGCTATGATGTGAAATAACCTGTTTCTATGTGTTGAAATAACTAATGATACATTGGGAAATAGCCACTTTGACTTCAATGCAAATATTTCTGGAGCATATCCTTAAACTAAAATAACACATTTACATAGTATAAAAAGTGAAATAATTTAGTTCTAAAGGATTATAACAAAAGACAGGGATCCCTTCTTAGCTTCCCAACTAATAACAAACCCTTCTGCAGAACTTTCAACTCTGTTTACTGTTTTGACCTTTGTGAGGTATTTTAATGTACTTTACTAGTGTATTTAGTTTTTACATTTTTAGATGTCCTACTAAAGGGGATTTAGCTTTCTTACACTAACTATACATATATTTTTCTTACTTCTATATTCCCACTATACTTATATTATAATTCTTATTGAATACATATTCAATGTGTATAGTATGGTGACAATACAAATACAGCAGAGCTGTGTGGTATTCATAATTTCATTTCTGTCATGTCTTTTAATTTTTTTTTTTTAGTTGTAGATGGACACAATATCTTCATTTCTATGTGGTGTAAGCAAGCATTCTACCACTGAGCTACAGCCCCAGCCCTGTCATGTCGTTTTTTTACAGTTGTTGTCCTTAATGAACAACCATTTCCTTTCCCTGCAGTTACAACACCCCATTGTTTGTTTTAATCATTGTCATGTTTTTCTATATGCTCTTCACAAATTTACACCCACATTGGGTAATCTATCAGCTCTGTTTCTCTCTTCTCAGGAATATCTCTCCTGGAGCCCTCTATCCCCTGCTTTAGTTTGGATTCATTTTAAGGCCTCTTGCTCTGTGGTCACCCAGGCGTTATGCTTTTATAACACTTGGAATCATTTTCTGTGCAGATCACTTATTCCCCAAATTCCGTATTTTCCTTCTTCTAGTTTCTCACTTAATTTTAGTGAAGTACATCTTCAGTATATTCTGGAGATGATATAAACTACACATTTGTGGAGACTGTGCATGATGGAAAATATTTTAAAGTTGTCTTCCCACTTGAATAATAGTTTGTTGGGAACAGAACTCTAGGTTGGAAATCATTTTCCTCCATAATTCTGAAGTCATCAATATATTGTCTTCTATTTTCCAGAGTTGCTATTGCAAAGACTAATAGCATCCTAATTCTTTTCTGTTTTCTCCCTGAGAGCTTTTGAGTTTTCTTAATGAGAGCTCCTAAAATATCTTGAAGATATGCTTTTTTCATTGATATTAGCTTTACAGTGGACCCTTTTAATCCACTACCTGCCCTCCTGTTGGAAAATTGCCTTAATCTACTTCTTTGATAATTCTTTCCTTTTATTTTCTCTGTTTTCTTTCTAAAACTGCTGTTAATTAGGTATTAGACTTAGGATTTCTCTAATACATTTTTAATCTTTTCTGTTCTATTTTCAATCTTTTTTGAGATGTTACTCTACTTTTGGTGACATCCCCTCCACTTTACATGCCAGCCTATTAAATTTTTGTTTCTGCCACTTTTTTTTTCTAAGGTCTCTTTCTTGTTCTGTAAATATTCTTTTTCTATAGCATCCTGTTTTTTAGGTCCCATTTTTTGCATTTTTTCCCTTCCTAAGGAAATGTCTTTAACTTTTCTTTGCTGATCCTGCACTGTTCCTTGCCTGTAGTTCCCTTCTTTCCTTCTTGCTTAATCTTCATCATTCACGTCAGACCTTTACTCATCAATCATCTGTTCTTTCAAATTTAAGACTGATTGAAGCACTAGAAAGTTGATTGGAAGCCCTTCTGTGAAAGGGTAAAGGCTGCTGACTGATGGGCATAGGTTTAAAAAGACCCAGGCATTTTGTGGAGGCATGTGTCATGTTATACATCAGCATCTGTGCAGCTTCTCTTTTGGCTGGATCAGTTTCCATGAGAAAAATGTGTCTCTGCCTGTGTTGCCTGTTGCCAACTGTTTCAGGTGCCAAGCAGGAAAGGAGAACAGGGGAGTCTCATTACTCAATCTGCAGGTTCCCACTGAATACCTATGATCAGTGTGCTTGGCATTCTCAAGTGTAATGCATTTTATGCATAAGGTGAACTTTTAGTCCACCAGGATCAGGAGAGACAGCTTTCCTTGCTAATGAGCCCTGCAGAGGGCACTTGAAAATCCAGCCACTCTTGTGTCAATTTTCAACTAATCTGTTTTCTCTCCATACTTTGCTCCATTTCAGTATTATATGTGGCTGCTTACAATTTCCAAACCTTTCTTCAGGGGTCTGCAGGACAAAAAGGATGACTCCTTATTGACTCTGTCTCCTGTAGGTCATTAGAACTCATCTTTATCTGCCATCTGTTATCCATCTTGCATCTTCCAATATTATGTTCTCATAGCCCATCTTCTTCATTGTTCCTAGTTTATCATTTTACTTTTGTTTTAGTGAAATGACTTAAGGGAATAAAGGATAAATGTGTGTTTAATCTGTTATGTATAGGAGATTCATCTACTTTGCAAATTTTCAGATACTGTGAAATGTGCTCTGTAGGTTCATATTAGTAGAGACCTCTACATCTTATTTTTTTCCTCATTGAATTACATCTTAAGCTACTACTGATTATCACTGTAAGAAGAATTTTTAAAAATGTTATATTTTCTATAGACTGTTTTTAATACGTGGTCACGTTACTTTATATAATGCTTTTATTTTTAAAAAAAGGGGGAAATTTCTGACATCTGTGTTACTTATTTCTTCTTTCCAACTGTTTTTGTTTTTATGTACCATGTAGTTTTGTAAGCTACATGTTATATAGCTAGTGACTTTTCTTCTTGCAATTGATCACAGGTAATCTAATGCCATAATTTTGACCTAACCAGGGGAGATCTGGGTTCTGTGGTACCTGAAGATTATACAATATGTGGACCTTCTTTAAGGAAGAATAGGTATGAAAATATTTAGAATGAAAAATATTGTTAATTATAAGTTCATACAAATTGACAAATACCATGAATATTATAAAATCATGACCTATTCATTGATTTACTCTGACATATTTCTATAATACAATTGTATATGTACTTTATTATTGATTTTGTTATTATATATTGGTACATAAAGTGTATGACCTCACATCCAGATGTATTATTTGTAGTACAAGTAAATATATGTTTATTCATATTTTAGTCAGTTTTTTCATTGTGGTGACCAAAAGACCCGACAAGCAATTTTAGAAAAGAATGAGTTTATTTGGCACTTACGGTTTCAGAGGTCTCCGTCCATAGATGGCCAGCTCCATTACTATGGACCCAAAGTGAGGCAGAACATTACCACAGAAGAGTGTGGCAGAGGAAAGCATCTCAAGACATGACAATCAGGAAGCAGAGAGAGCTCTCCTTTCACCAGGGACAAAATATAAACCCCAAAGGCAGCTCCCAATGACCCACCTCCATCACCCACACCCCACCTGCCTACAGTGACCACCCAGTTAATCCGTATCAGTGGATTAATGCACTGATTAGATTAAGGTTCTCAAAACCCAGTCATCTCACCTCTAATCTTTCTTATAGTCTCACACATGAGCTTTTGGGGGACTCCTCATATCTAAGGCATAATAATGCATCCTAAACACAAGAACTTTGATAAATTGTTTCATACTATTCCCATAGAAAAAAAAGAAAATAATGCATTGAGCATTCATAATTGTATACCTTATATGATCTACTGTATTTCTGATAAGAGAAAACTTCAGTTTTGACTAGATGTCAGAGAAAATAGAATTCTCTGATTATTTTACACATCTGATGAATTGGAAGAATTTCCTTATTCTTATCACAACCCACTTCCCAGTCACTCTATCTTACCAAGGAACTGCTGACTGGCTATCTTTCTTTCCACTCCTATTTATGTTCTTAATGATAACATCTAAAAATATCATGATTTCTTGGAATTTCAGATATTTGACCTCCTCACTCCCAGAAACCTTTTCCTCTCCACCCATCTTCACCCATGGTTAGTCTTTTGACTTCATCATTACCTGTAATTGTACCTCCAAAATCTCAGCTCTGGCCATTCTATTTTTCAACCACTATCTCCCACCTCTTCCACATACCCTCCAGCCATTTTTTGTTCTACAGGTCCTACCAACTTTTCATTGTCTATTCTTTCATGTCCTAACTTCCTTATTCAGTTTCAATTCATTATCAGCCTCTTCTCTACGTGTATCTGCTCAGTGACATAAGATGAAGTTTAGAACAGTGTGATGTGTTTCCTAACCCCATTTTAAATGTGAGACAGTTGACTGGGTAGTCCACACTATCTGGCAATTCCATAATCCTAGTAGGCCTCCTCACCTGTGCTCCGAAATGACTAGTCTCAGTTGATGAACTTGACTTCATACTCTACTGACTAATGTAGGACCACTCAGAATACCAGCTCATCTTTCCAGGACAACTCTGCCCATCTTTCTACACCTGGATCTGCCTTCTTACTTTTAAGATGAACTTCCCTGCCTGTGTGTCTCCTTTCTAGGGCTTTGATTCTACAATTATAAACATCTCTCATGTACAATCAATTTCTTCTCTATTAAATCATTTCCTTTAGCACAAAAACAAGCTATAGTAATTCCCTCTGTATTGGTTTTCTATTTACTCTTTTTTTTAAAGCATTTTTCAACTGTCAATGGACCTTTATTTATTTATTTATATGTGGTGCCAAGAATCGAACTCAGTGCCTCACACGTGCCAGGCAAGCGCTCAACAACTGAGCCACAACCCCCAGCCTTGGTTTCTATTTACTTTTATAAGACATTTCCACAAATCATCTTTAAACAAGATGACTTTTCTATCTCAAAGTTTAATAGGAGAGAAGTTCTATACCAGACTCAATGGGTTAATGCAGTAGGGCTGCATTTCCTTCTAGAAGTTAGAAGTTCTTATGGAAAATGCTTTAGTTTTGTTTTGTTTTGTTTTTTTCTCACCTTTAGAGACCACACACATTCCTTGGTTGGTGGTCTTCTTCACTCATCTTCAAAACGAGCAATGGTGCATCTTTTGTGTACCATATTCGCATCACCCAGTGAGTCTCTCTTTTGTCTCCCTCTTCCACTTTCAAGGATCCTTGGAACCACCTGAATATTCCCAGATTATCTCACTATTTTAAGGTCAGTTGATTATCAATCTCAATTCCCTTTACCATGTAACTAATATAGTCACAAATTCCATGGATTAGTGCCTGGAAACCTTTGGGGAATCATTATCTGTCTACCACACCATTCTTAAATAAACTTCCTTTGACTCCAGAATCCAATCTGGTAAATGTTCTATTTCTCAGTTCATGTTCACTGTCAAAATTCTTGGAAGAATTATCTTTAGTCACTATTACTGCTTCTACTTTTACCATTCTTTCTCTAATCATTTCCAAAATGGTCTTTGGTCCTCTTCACCACTCCATTTATTACTCACTATACTTGTCAAAATTATCAGTAAACTTTATGCTGACAAACCCAATGCTTATATCTTTATTTTTAAATCCTACTTAGCTTTTTTGCATTATTTGGCACAAATAGTGTCTTCCTTATCCTTTAAATCTTCCTTCTTATAATTTTATTTTAATTCACCAGAAAAGTTTTCTTTCCCCTCCAACCTCACTGGATACTCCTTGTCAGTCTCCTTTACCCATTCCTCTGCTGCTTAACCTATAAAAACTAAGGTCTTCCCAGGACACAGTCATTAGCCCTCTTCCTCCCGCCCCCAGGCAACATTTTCTCCCTAGATGATTCCATGGAATCCCATAGTTTTAGAAATCATTGCCAAAACTTATGTCTCAAAGTAACCTTTCTTCTCTGAATTCCAGAGTCTCATATCCCATTTGGTCATTTGGCATCTCCATGTGAATGTCTAAAAATCTTTTTAAAATGAATAAAGTCAAACAAAACCCTCTATCCACATCTCCATCTGGTCCAACCCCTTCCTCTCTAATTTCTTGATAAAAGGTCTCACCATCCATCCAGTTTTTCTAACAAAATCCTAAAAGCCTTCCATTATTCATTTCTTTCCTTTACTCCGTAATCCAGTCCATCATCCTATTAGCAACAATTTCAAAATATATTAATTCTTCACAACAACCAGAATAAACTTCTCAAAATGTACTCAGACCCAGGACTATTTTGGGATTTGTTGCCCTGCATTCATCCCTACAGTACTCCACAGCTTTGCAGCTGTGGTTTGAACAGTCCTGGGTGTAGCTCATACCAGCAGCACCATTTTGTTGCCCATGTGGTGCTTGTTCTACAGGTGTACAGAATGCAAGAGTCCTGGAAGCGTCCACTGAGATTTCAGAGGAAAGCAAAGAGGTCAGGAGAAGTTTGCTTCTGAGTTGGAGCTCCCACAGAAAGTACCTAATGAAGCAATGCCTTGGGGAGCTGTGGGAATAGAGCTATCAGGAGGGCCCCAGAAGGTAGAATGACATATGTGTGCTGTGCCAGTTTTATAAAATTTCCAATATCAGTTGAGAGAGCAACCAAGTGGGTGGCAACTAGCAAAGCCAAATGGGCAGGAGGCTGCCCAAAGCATTGGGGTCCTACCCCCCACATCATTGCACTTTTGGTGCTGGACCTGGACCTCTAGGATTTTATGTCTGTCCTGCAGGGTTTTGATCTTCTTTTGGGCTGAGTCTCCTTTCTATTACCTATTTCTCCCTTTTGGAATAGGAATGTTTATCTTCTCCCTAATCCACCATTGTCTTGGAAGTATATAACTTGGTTTTTTGTTTGTTTACTTTTGTTTTATTTTTGTTTTACAAGGGTTAACAGTTGTAAGAGTTTGCCTTGAATTTCAGATGACACTTTGGATTTGGATTTTTGAGTGATTTGGAACAGTCAAACTTGGACTGTTAAGGCTAAAATTTTAATGCATTTCATTTTGTGAGATGAATATGAACTTAAGGAGCAAGGCAGAGAATGCTAAGGTTTGGTTTGTTCCCCGGAGAGTCATACATTGACTCTCACTAGTATGAATGTGTAAGTTGATGAAACCTTTAAGAAGAGGGGTTTAGAGGGAGGTCCTTAAGACATTGGGAGATGACCTTGGATGTGACTGTGGGATTGATTCTAGCCTTTCTGGCTTCCTGTTTGGTGATGTGAGTGTTCTCTCTTGCTCATGCTCCTGCCATCTGCCATGAGGTCATCACCAGAGCCAAACTGATGTCAATGCTATGCCCTTGAATTTCCAGAACTGTGAGCTAACTAAACTTCTTTTCTTTATAAAGTTATTTTACCTCAGGTATTTCATTGCAGTAATGAAAAATTAACTACTACAAACCCTAGATGATCTAATTTTCACCTTTACAATTGATTTTGATTCATATGACTCATTTTCTTTCTCATTAAGTTCAGCCTTTTAACTGTTCTTAAACTATTCCAAATTCATTCTTGTCTTAGTACTTCTATACATCATAGAACCTTCTGCCCCTAGATTTAGCCATATCTTCCTAAATCTTTGAGGTCACTGCTTAACTGTCACCTCCTCCCAAGTGCCTTCTCTGATCAATATAAAAATGTCAAATTCTACATTCCAAACCTCAGTCACTATTATAGCCCCTGTTTTAGAGTGTTTATAACATTTATCATTATTGGAAATTCACCATAGGTGGTCTTTTATGTTTTTGTTTTTGCTCTTGCTCTGCAGTGCAGGGGATCAAGCCCAGGGCCTTGTTCATGCTAGGCAAACAGTCTATCACTGAGCTATATACATCCCCAGGCCTTCCATATGTGCCTACTGACAATCTCTCCCACCCTAGAATGTAACTATACTGAAACAAATATCTTGCCTATTGTCTTCACAGTTGTATCCCCAAAACCAGTAATTTCCCATAATGTTAGGTATTCAACCAGACAGCCAATAAATGTTAGGTATTCAACTAATCTGAGTTCTCTGGATAGATTTGGGAAGACCTACAAATCAAGTGAGAAAAAAAGATTTATTTTTTCATGTTGATTTTTTCTTATTTAAAATTTATTAGTTTCCCTATGTACCTATATGAAAACAACACAATGAATTCCACTATTATGTACATCCATAAGAATGGGACTCTAACTAGAGTAAGATATATTCCATGCTTATATAATTATGTCAAAATGGATTCTGATGTCATATGTATAAAAAGAACCAATTAAAAGAGAAAAATAAATAAAATATAATTTTTCTGAATACAAAGAAAATTACATGAAATTATGACTTAAACTACCAATAGGGTTAAGTAGCATACTGCTTTCATATTGTGTTATCTGTCTATTGGGAGTTTAATATATGCTGCGATTATAATAATTGGTTTCTGCCTCTACTTACATCAAACCTAGTTTAAGTTGGTAAATATTAAAGAGAAGAAAATATCACAAAGGCAGGCAGGGTATGGTCAAGAACAGGAATTTAAATCATACTTCCCCATGTTCAGTATAATGATGTGACATTAGACAAATTACTTAAATTTTCTGTCATATATTTACCTCACAGTATTATTGGGGATACTGAATGAGATTTATCCTATGACTGTACTTTTGACATAACCACTGAACATACTGAGACACAAAATCTACAGCATTCTTTTATATAGAAGGACTGTTGCCAATGAAAATCTTATTTCAACACAGTTGAAAGAGTATCTTTCATCTTATAATTAGATGACCAAAAGAAGAAAATAAGAATTCCTTAAGAAAGCAGAATGAGAGGAAATGTCTTAAGGCACCAAAACACAAAAGACTGAATAATTTGACTAACACTGAAAAAATCACCCACGATAAATAGTGAAAAGATAAGCCACAAGGACACATGGATGTAAATGTGTGTTACAACTAATGGTAATACTAAAAAAGTGGAAAGACTAACCAGTAGTCAAGTGGATCTGTAAGTTTTCTAATATAATGGATCATTTTATAGCATCTGAGAAGCATCTTTAAAAAATAGTTTCAAATGGGCATTGAAAGTATGATACCATTCATATAAATTTCTAAAATGTACAAATAATACATTAACTGTTAATAGATACAAATACAAGTACATCAAATTCAGTTTATTAGCTACTTCTCAGGACAAATAAAGAGAAAAAGTATAGAAGCTGAAACACTGTGGTTTTATAATGTTTTATTTAAAAAGAAAGTGATCTAATATAAATGTTAAATCTGAGTAAGAGTACTTGAGCTATTTTTATATTATCTTTTGTACTTTTATATGTTAGAAATATACCAGAATTTAAGTAATTTTTAAAGTAAAGTACCTAGATTTATATAAATATTTTATATAAATTTTATATATTTTATATAAATATTTATGTAAATATTTTATATTTTTATATAAAATATTTTATATAATTTTTTTTTTTTGCAGTGCTGGGGATTGAATCCAGGGCCTTGTGCTTGCAAGGCAGGCACTCTACCAACTGAGCTATCTCCCCAGCCGGAGAACATATTGATTTTAAAGGTGCAACTTTAACAAAATTGGACTTGGCCCAACTCGTCATGGAACAACCTTAAAACCTCCCTATTTTTTTTTTGACAAGCAAAAACCCCACATAATTGGAATGAACTTATTGAAGCCATGTATCCTGGAAATATTTGAAATGTTTTGTGGCTTGGAGCAAAAGAAAACTGAAGCCAGGCCAATTTCAAAAAGCACTGTCCCCTTTAGAAACACTGATCTTTCTTCTAATCTCACTGATCTTTCTTCTAATATCTAGAAACAGATCTCATCTGGCTCCTAAATCTCTTTACTTTCACAGGCAAACAGCTGGGCAAAACTGCTGATGCCTCTTATTTTCACTAGCTCTTCATTATTGCTCTATGTTTGTACATCAATGCCATTGCCACTGAGGAACTATTTCAATTTTTCTGAGACACTTTGGGAAGCTTGACAAACCCCTGTCATTTTCAAAATGGTGAAAAAGCATCTTTGTCAAAGAAAACTTCATATAGACAGTGTGTCTACACAACAGAGCACCAAAGAAACTCAGAAACACACCTGGTCTGGCTGCTTTGCTGAAGACACTACACACACTGCTATGACTCACTGTTCTTTCCATCAACAGGGATCGGGCTGCGCCAGCAAGTCTGAAAGGAGTCTGTCTGCTGTTGTGAAAGTCATCAGCTTTATCAGAGCTGAATCCTGACCTTAGTGTTCTCAAGAAATTTTGTCTAAAAAGAAGATCGGAACAGAAAGCTTTTCTCTAGTCCTCTGACTTTCCCAAGGAACAAATCTTAAAATTTATAGTTGAACTTCAGGGGTCCGTTGGTGTGGGGAAGACCTGCTCAGAACAACTTAGACATCATTAATGATTTTGTTACACTGTAGGTTTCTTTTTATCATGAGACTGAGATAAATCTTTTGATTCAAGATTCTACAAAGAGCATTATGGATGCTACTAAAGAAACTACACCAACTCTTATAATCACAATTTTAAGAAGTGGAGATGAAATGTGGAGGAGGAAGGACTTTGTGTGATCTGAAGCACACTGAAAATCTTGCTGGTTTCTCTGCAAGCAGAAATCTTCAATACCTAAAAAACACCATTGAATTCTTTTGAATGTTACTTCTGCTTAGATGAATGTAAAATTAAACATGAATTCATTACCCTTTTAGGCCTACAAAAATGCTTCAAAGATATATACCTCACTAAAGATGATTCTGTTGATATAGAATAATGATGATGTAACATGAATTCAATTTCATTTTCAGTATTGGTCTATATCAGTCAATGTTTCTTGGTGTTTCCTACCATTAGAAAAAAAGAAGAAATCAATTGTATGACACAGATAACATAACCCAACTTCCTATTCATTTCAAAAATAATAAAGTCCTTCACTGCCATTTTACCACTGAGCAAAATTAAAAGTTCATTTTATCAATACATTTGGATTTAATTCAAACTGCTAAATATAATATTTTCTATAATAATTATAGCAGAAATTTGTTGCTTACTACAAGTTGAGTGCTGTGCTAATCATTTCATACAGTGTCTAATTTAATCCTGTAAACAGTCCCATGAAAGGAGCATTAATATTACTTTCCATCTACCTATCAGAAAAAGAAGACACAGATTAAGTAACTTGTCCAGTGTTACCTGTCTAACTAGTACATAATGCCAAGTATTTCAGCACTGTCTTTCAGATTCTGGAGTCCATTCATAGTGTATATACTAAAGCAGTTAATTTTCAATGCAATAAAATATGCTAGGTGAAAACAGTTTATAATTTTGGGGCATTTTCTGTGAAGACTTGTTCAGATTTTATCAAAATTTTAGGGCTTCATAATTATTAAAAGACTAAGAATCACTGGACTAAACCAACCACATAATTTGGGCTACTTAAGGAATCATTTTTGGTCTCTCTTTGCATCCGTATGTGGCATCCAGCAGGCATTCTATGAATAAATATTTTAGAAAGTGCCATGCAATCAGGAATGACTCCTGAGCTTGCCTCAGAAGTTCACTGTCTTCGAGGCCTTTGCTAGGGACATGGGGATGGTTTGGGTTGAGGAACTATTTCTTGATATATGTACATACAGAGTATCTGATCCTCAGTCTTGTAAAATTGATTAGTATGCTGATTTTTACCACATCTGAAGAGCATATTAATGTCTCAGGGGCACAATCACATTAATAAAGCCCATTCACCTGATGTATAAGACCCAGATAATTCATTGATTTATAATGAAAAAATATGAGGTCAAAATACAAGGTTGTTAAAGTCATCATTATCAGCATTGTAATATCCAAGAAGGCAGACCTACACGAGAATAAAAGCATAACTGGCAGTTTACTTGGTAAGTATGGAAAATGAATAAGGGAGGGTTAATTAGAGGAATCCAGTGTTTACTGGTCTCAGCTAAGAGAGCCCAACACATGTCTCCACAAATAAGGAAAGTCCTGCCAAAGTGAACAGAACAGAATGGTTCTTCCCAGGACCTTTGCAGTGGGACCCTGTCTGCTAAAGAGGCTGACTAACCCTACTTCTAATGAACACATTCTTTATTTGTATATGCTCATGATTTTAGTCTGGTTATGGTTATGTTTTATTGGTCAGATCTTTTTGAAGTGAATTTGCATATCTGTAGAATCAATTTTTTTAACTTAAAAATTTTAATTTTCCCAGGGCAATTTTATTAGTGGCCATTCTACTATAATTTCAGAGTGCCAGTGACTAATATTTTCAAAGGTCACTAAAAAGAGTTGTCTTCTAATAGAAATTGCTCCTAATTTTAACGTTAATAAACTATGTGAAAAAAATTAATAATTATTAATTATTAATAAAGTAGAAACAAGGAAATAGAACAAGATGAAGGAAAAACCTGACTAGTTAACATCTGGTTACTTTTTTGGCAAGGGTTAAAACAGAGGGGACTTTCTTATTGCACTGACTTAGACTAGAATCTCCTGTCTTCTGGAAAAATAGATCAGTTTTGAGATCTATCTGCTTCCTTAAAGTTTTGGGTTGATTATGTGGCCTTTAGCTTGGTTTTGTATGATCTGTTGGTATCTAGTGCAGGAGCTCAGTCCAAAATAATGACTTCACATAATTTTTGTTTAACCCAAATTACTGTTTTAGACAAAAGAGTACAAACAGGAATAATAGCTCTATCTTCAAGGAGCTTGCAATCACATAAACAAATATGTAAACAAAACAGATATAAAATAAATAGACTAAATCAATAGCCAAGAAAGGTGGCACATGCATGTAATCTTACAAGTCTGGAGAATAAGGCAGGAAGACCACAAGTTCAAGGCCAAGTCTGGGCAATTTAGTGAGACCCTGTCTCAAAATAAAAAAGGGCTGATGTTGTAGAGTGATAGAGAGGGACCCTTGGTTCACCCCCAGTACTGAAAAAATAAAGACTTATTTAAAAAAAAAAAAAAGAAGATATTCAGTTCTAAATAGGAATGTGAACAAATTGCTGTAAGAAGCACAGAATGAAAAAGTTGGCTTCACCAAGTATGAAGAGGAGATTTTTCAGGTAGACATGATAGAAAAGTGCATTCAAACAGATGGAACCACTGAGGCCAAGTCACAGAGTAGAGTGCACACAAAGAATGGGAACAGCAATAGCAGTAGAAGACTGGAAGTGGTGGCAGAGGTGGGCTGGAAGGGAGAGGGGCACAGGGTGAGGCAACTTGAGCTTTTAGGGCCAAGGCACAGGAGACCAACTTCCCTGAAATGTCCAGTTCTTTGTTTTCCTCCTGTGTTTCTGACTATTAATTCTGTGCTTCTTTCAGAAACTTCTGTTTATCCTTAGTTTATTCTTTAAATTAGCAATTTAAAAGTAGTTTTGGGGGGATGTGGCTCAGTGATACAGTGTATGCCTAGCCAAGTCCCTGGGCTGGATCCCCCAGCACTACCAAAATAAATAAATAAATATGTAGGCAGATATCATTACCAGGCATGGTGGCATGTGCCTGGAATCCCAGCTACTTGGGAGGTGGGGCAGAAGGATCCTTTTAGCCCAGGAACCAGCAAGACCTGTCTCAAAAAAAAAAAAAAAACTAAATTAAAAATGAAAATTTAAAAATGTTTTTGAATAATGCATGTATATTCAAAAACTATAAGGGCAAAGTGGAGAAAATTCCATTCCTGATGGCTCGCTGATGGGTGTTGTTCTGTTTTCTTGTTTCCTGAGATGAATCCTGGACCAGATTTCTGCATACCCTCCCAGAAAGTCTCTGGATAGGTTGCCTATGTATGTTACCTGAACAGGTAAGTATGTATGTATATTAATTTTTTTTGTACAAAATTTTTTATACAAAGAATAGAATACTACTGTATTTTGCTTTCTTTGTTCTAAAATAACAGACTTTGGACCTCTTTCCATATTGATTCATTCACTTGACAAGTTTTTATTCAGTGCTTACCTGTTGCAGGCACTCATAAGTGGTAAGGATATAGCAGTGGACAAAACACACAAACATCTACCTTCATGGAGTTTATACTCTAGGAATGGAGGTGCAGGAAAGACAGACAAAAACCAAAAAAGAAGTGAAATTGATATATAGTGCACCCCAGATGGTGATAAGTGCTATGGAAAAAAATAAAGTTGGGAGAGTAGAAGTTAAAAAGCACAGCTGTAGGGATCTGTGGGAATGATAGAAACAGGAGGGAGGGAGAGTGCCCTTTGTTCTTTTTTTTCCCCCAATGTTTATTCATATTCATTTCTGTTAACTAATTGTGCTGGCTGAATAGTAGTAGTGACAAGGAAGGTCTTTTACAAACTCCTGACATTGCTGGAAATGGAACTCCCATACAAGCTGCTTTGTCATAGCTAGAAGCTGAAGTCTAAATTGACAGAATTTTAATCACCACAATCTGACTGCTTACCAGGAACACATTCCTTGAACATAAGGAAGGTTATACTAGGTTCTTTCTGGTAATGGGTATTTATCATAAGGGTGTTTGGAAACTGAGGGAGATGAGAAACCTTGACAGTATGGCTGCTAATTACTCTTCTCATTCTATTTTTGCTAACCTAACATCTTCTTAACATTTTTACAGAATAAGGGCTTGTCTGAAATTATCTCCTCAAGAATTATAGGCTATATTCAACAGCAACATTTTCCAAAAGGAAACCTAATGGATAAAAAGTTTACTTTATTGCTCTGAAATTGTGCATTTTTTAATGGATATACTGGAAAATAATGAAATTGCCAAATAAGAATAGGAAGAAGTTAAAAGAGCCAAGTTCCCTAATAGTATACAGACTCATCAATCCTTAATTAGTCAAAATTTGACTTTAGCTTAGAGATTCTTTTTTCTCAAACATAAAAATCTGGCCCCTACTTGTCTAATCTATCAATATTCAAGATTTCCTGTCTATAAATATTGCTTTGAGAAGTACAAAGGCTTTTATTTTCATCCTCCATAATGCCTTAAGTAAAACAGATGTTTAAAAAGATCTGTTGAATGATTAATTAATGCACCCTGTGTGGTTTTATATTTGTGATGTGTTGCAATGTCTGTTGAAGAAATGAAACATTTTAGTTAGTCTAACATATGCATCAGCTTTTAAAAGATGATAAATGCCAATAGTTTCAAAATGTCATATTGCTACAGAAATATTGTGTTTATGGATTGTTAACAATTGGCTTTATACTGAAACACTATCAATTACTATGGATAAAATTTATTTTATTCCTGTTTAATTTTTCTTTTCCTTTGAAACACCCCAAGGCACTGCAACTCTTTAAAAATCTGTAACCGTCTAAATCTCTTATTTATTAAGAGTACATATGTTGAGGTAAGGATATTTCTAATGCCCTAAATTGCTGATTTTCAGGTATTTTAGTCTCTGATTTTTTTCTTTCAAATTTCAGTGTTGGGAACAAAGAAATGAATACATATGGTATAACACGTTCCATGTGCAAAATGACAAAATGAAAAAAAATTTAATAGTTTGGAAAAACAATTTTTTCAAAATAACCCCATTGGTTTAATTCTCTAAACTCTTAACTAGTCATTCGATATGAGCCACTGGTTTAAAAAAAAAGGCCTAATCCTAGAAATGGGAATAATACATAATTAATCTTAAAATCAATTGGAAGATACTTAATAAATCATGTTAAATGAATAAGTAAACTGAATAAAGATTTCCTTTTGGAATACTAGTTATCCATCTAAGGGATGGAGCTCAGAATTAGTAGTTTCAACTACTGAAATATAATTAGGAAGAAATGTTTCACAATACTTCTCCAACATTTTTATTTGAAATAAGAAAATGTTCACACTTAACTTCTGAGTAACTGTCAGTGTTTCATAATTTCAACAAAATCAATGAATAAGACGATTGAAGGAAGTAAAGTTTTCTGTACTGTAGGTACTTTGATGATGGCTGGTCATAACATTCACTTAAGTGGATATTGAACTTATCCAATAGGGGAATCTCAGGATTAGAGAAAACTGGAAGCAACACTAGATAGGCCCTAACACAGGACTCACAAATTGGTGGCTACCAGGTTCTCAGATTTTTCTTCACTAGCACATTAGCTTTCTTATCTGATTTTTTAAAAATATAATTTTGAATCATTTACAAAAGCACTTGTCAGTTCTATAGGTTCCTAAGCGCTATGTTATCTCCTATGTTTTTTACCCAGCTGCCTCATATACTTTTTCCTGCCTGTTTGAACCCCACAGTTATTTGAGAAATGAACTCTAGTCCAATAATTAGGTCTTCCATGGTAAAGAAGATACCATGTTAATGTAAACAAACTTAGGATGGTGGTAATAGTAAAGTGTATATTCCCAGACTCTGAGATTCCCCTAGTGGATAAATTCAGTGACTCATTTAAGGGAATGTTAAGGACTTCTAGATGCATCAGAGGTTGGTTTCTCACATCCTTATACTGGCAATGGCCAGTGTTCTGGGCTCTTTCTGGTTGCTAGGGGAGCTTTATATTCAGGATCTGTCTGTTGATGAAGATTTATTGAAAGGATAAGGAAAGTGAGGAAGGAAGGAAGCCATGGCAGCAACTGAAAGGCCAGACTTAAACTATAACTATAGTGAATTATAATGGCAGATTCAATAATCTTGCCTTCTCACGGGTTATTGGCTCCTGTAACTCACTCTACTTTTCCTTACTAGTTCATACTCCCTAGCATATATTGTATTAGGAGGATCACAAATTGAAGGCCAGCCTCAGCAAATTAGCGAGACCTAATCTCAAAGTAAATTAAATACAAGTGGGAAGTGTGGGGCTGGGAATGTAGCTCAGAGGCAGAACACCTTGGGCCCAATCACGAGTACTGAAAACAAAACAAAAAACAGAATGGGCTTGTGTGTAGCTCAGTGGTAGAACATGTGCTTAGCATGCACAAGGTTCTGGGTTTGATCCCCGAAACACACACACACACACACACACAGATTCTGATTCAATAGTTTTGATTCTAACAGATTTGCAGGAGATGCCAATGCTCATGACTACACTTTGAGATGTAAACCTATACATATTAGTCTATGGTTCTTATGGTTCATTCCCTGGTTTAATCAGCCAAGGCAAAGTATAAAGCACTGAGATCTATGCACAAGGATCTTTAACCACTTTGAGAAAAGTCTGTGACCATGTTGGGCATTTAAACAGCATGGGTTTTAACTTGGTACATTTTTTTTTTTTTTTTTTGTGGGGGCAGTACCAGGGTGAACTCAGGGGTACTTGACCACTGAGCCACATCCCCAGCCCTATTTTGTATTTTATTTAGAGACAGGGTCTCACTGAGTTGCTTAGTGCTTCGTTTGAGCTGAGGCTGGCTTTGAACTCATGATCCTCCTGTCTCAGCCTCCGGAGATGCTGGATTATGTCCGGTTTACTTAGTACATTTTGTTCAGATCTTGAACACTATAGTATTCATTCAGCAAACACTTATTTATTAAAAATTTACTGTGCCAAGCCCAGTTCCAGGATGAGATAAAGTCCTTCTCTGTATTTTACATTTTTATGGGGTGAGCAATTAAATCTATAATTTCAGATTATGGTAAGTACAATGAAGAGAAATGAAGCAGAGTGAAGACAGAGGTGACAGTGTGGGGCGTTGGATGGTTTTAGATTAGGCAAAACCTTACTGGATCACTGACATTTGACAGATACCAAAATGAAAGGAGATAGACATTGGGAGGATCTGGAGGCAGGACAATTCAGGCAGAGAGAATAACATAGGCACTGATCCTGAGGTGACAAAGAAATGGTGATGTTGGCAGGTTTGACTAGAGAGGAGCGTGAAAGATCAGGTCAGTTAAGTAAATAGCCCTGATTATACAGGATCTTACAAACTGAGATAAATTTGGAGTTTATTCTAAAGGTAATAGGAAATGCTGGGGGGATTTGAGCACAGTTACAACATGAAATTTTAGTTTTAAATGATGACTCTAGTGGGTATATGATGACTACAAAAGAAGCATAGAAGTGTAGAGACTGGTTAGGACACTACAGGATTGGAACATATTGACTAATGGTATCTGCTGATAGAATTATGATTTTTTTTTTTTAGAATGGGATACATTTTAGTATTTTGCACTGCTGAAGTACTACAAGATTGAAGATTTAGAGATATTCATTTATATTAAGAGTTTTCATTAATAATTAACATCTAACAATGTTGGTTTCCAAATTCAGCAGAAGTTGAGTAAGTGAAAGATTGCCTCATCCTTCTGTAAATCAAGATTTCTACGTGAGCTCTCAGCCTAAAGTGTCAGCCTGAGCTCTGTCCCTAATGTTCAAAAACATGAGTAGAAAATTTCATCTAGAATAATCAAGTGCTCCATGTCCTGTGGTCAACTCAAGCAGAGGATTGGAACGTGGGTTTTGTTTTAATGAAGTAATGTAAAATGGTTAAAAACACCAACCGTAGGCTGTGGGTATACCTCAGTGGTAGAGTACTGTTCACTCCTCAGTACCAAACAAACACCATCCTTCTCCTCTCTCACAGGTGATGATCTGCTCCCTCCCATCCTAATCTGATCTTCCTCTTTATATACTGATGTTTTTATTTTCCACATTTTACTAAATCTAAGGTGTCATCATGTTGAGGTTGTACCATTATATATTTATCACAGCAAAAGAATAAAACACTGCCAATTACAGAGACAGATCATCAAATATAAGATGGATCTCAATTTCAGAGATGTTTTATAAGATGGATCTCAATTTCAGAGATGTTAAAATGTGAAAAAGGTCCTTCTTAAAATCACTGAAATATGTATTATTACTATTATCCAGTCAGAAACCTAAAGGTCATCATAGGCTACCCTCTCTCAATTCTCATATCCTATCAATAACCAGTCACTGGAATTTCTACTTCCCAAATCTCATAGATTCCTGCCTTATCTTCATACTAAAGATATCTTACTCTCCATATTAAAAGCAGAATGATGTTCCAAAATATAAATTGAATGATACACTACTGGAGTATTTTTCTCTCATTTGCTTCAGTATAAAGTCCAAATCTCTTCATAACCTAAATATATTGCAAAATCTTGTCTTTACCTGTTGTTTAGGTAAGTCTGGGTACATACAAACAGACTAGCATGTAAAAATTTATTTTCTCCTTCCATAGTGGATTCCCCTTCTCCCTCTTCTGCCTTGAAAATACCTACTTATCCTTTAAGAAACAGCTCAGATATTTCCCTGAGTAAACTTTCTTTGATGCTGTTTATGCCCACTCTCAAAAGATTTAAGTGCTTCTTCCTCTGTAGTTTACATTTATCCTATTTTATAATTGTTACATTTTTTCAAGACCTTGACCCTCAAGGTCAATGAACATATTGTATACCTTGTCATTTTCTCAAAATGTAACATTGAACCTGGCACACAAGCAGGCCCTGAGCAAATGTTTGCCAAATGAATAAGTAAATGATGTGAATGTGAAAAAGAACCACCCTTACTAAATAACATGAGACTTTAAAGTCATAAAATATACATCACTTCATCTTGGAAGAGCAAGTCAGGGTCAAACAAAAGATTTGATCCCTCCCGCTGTCTCTGTCCCCAGTATAAAGTCCACTGGTGTGGACTCAGGGATTCTTAGTGCCTTCAGTGTTCCCTGAATCCAGGTTTGTGAGACTAAGCAACTCGAGTGACCCCAGAACTTGAGTTGACTTTTTGCCAGCCAACTTTGTAGATTTGATTATCAGGTGATTTATATGGCTATTACTTTAGAAATTATTTTGTGAACAATCAACCAGTATTTTCAAAAATTCATAGTTGGTAATTTAAAAAGTTAGTCAACAATACAGTGAAAGATAAATAGCCCCTGTCATATTTTTCCACGTCACTTTCTTATGGGAAGATGGTCAGAAACCAGAAAATTCCAAATAAAGCTTAATTGTTCAGTATGTAAATTATTCTTTGAGTTCTCCTAAGGCCAAGGTGATGGTTTTTTTTTTTTTTTTCCATTTTACAATTCTCTATACTCTAGAAGCTCATAGAGTGTCAGTATCTTTTTTGGGTATTTAATACATGCTGATTAAAAAATGTGGAAAGGAGAAACTTTTTTTGAAAAGTTTCCCAACTGTATTTTTGCCTTGGGCATATTTCTTTCAAACCTTGTAAATAACAGGGAAAAACAAGCCATTCTCAAACTCCCTAAAATCATGACTGACTTCCCTGTGGCTCTATGCTATTATAGTATAAATACCACAGTAAATGCACCAAGTGATGTTCAAAAGGTGACAGATCAGAAAGCAATGGCCCATATTAGAATGAAGATGGGGGAGCTGGGGTTGTAATTCAATGGTAGAGCACTTGCCTAGAATGAAGATGGGGCCCAAATTTCTTTTTCTTGTGTGATAATACTTTTGTGTATCTATAAAGTTGTGAGAGATTTGAACAATGAGATGAAATAGCAGGACCATTTAAGAAGTTAAGGGAGAGGTAAGACAAACATGTTCCATCAAACTATCAAAAAAATTGCCATTTTGTCATTAAGAAATGGTTTACTATCAGCAAATTCATAAGGTCAACCTAACAGCAAAAAGGAAGGTGAAACGGATTAAAAGTATTTCAAAAGTAAAAGATATGTTAATGCCATATTAGTCTTCTGAAGGACTCCACAAAAATTAAAGTAGCCATTCATTATCAGTATTGACCAGAGGCTATCACAACGTACTGGTTAAGATATGAATTGTTTTCCATTGCTGTTATTTTAAAAGAGTCTTAAAACTTTATTTATTTATTTTTTGGTACTGGTAATTGAACCCAGGGGCACTTAACCACTGACCTACATCCCCAGTCCTTTTTGGTTTTATTTAGAGACAGGGTCTCCCTGAGTTGATTAGGGCCTTGCTAAGTTGCTAAGGCTGACTTTGAATTCACAATCTTCCAGCCTCAGCCTCCTGAGCTGCTGGAATTACAAGTGTGTACCACCACACCTGGCTTAAAACTTTTTTAATTCACAAAAATTACATACATATGTATTTATCCTGTACAGTAAGTTGTTTTGAAATATGAATACATTGTGGAATGGCTAAACCAAGCCAATGAATATATAAATATTATCTCACATACTTACCTTTTTGTGATGAAAGCATTTAAAATCTATTTTCTTAGCAACTTTCAAGAATATATTATTATTATTGCTGGGTTCAGTAGCACATGCTTATAATCCCAGCAACTCAATAGGCTGAGGCAGGAGGATCACAAGTTTAAGGCGTCTCAACAATTTTGCGAGGCCCTAAGCAACTTGGTGAGATTCTATCTCAAAATAATAAAATAATTAAATGAAAAGGGTCAGGGATGTAACTCAGTGTTAAAGTGCCCCTGAGTTCAATCCCCAATACCAAAACCAAAACTGAAAATATTATTATTGTCTTACAACAGATCTCTTGAAGTTATTTCTTCTATAAAACTGAAATTTTATATTCTTTGACCAATATATTCCCAACTCCTCCTCCCCTAACCCCTGGATATCACCATTCTACTCTCTTCTTCTATGATTTCAATTTTTTTAGATTTTACATGTAAGTGAGATCAGACTTTCTTAGCTTGGTTTATTATACTTCATGAAATGTACTTCATGTTTGATCATATTTTCACAGAAGACAGGATTTCTTTCTTTTTTTTTTTAAGGTTTTATTGTGTTTTATTGTGTATCTATTACATTTTATTTACCCATTCATTTGTTAATGGACATTTAGGTTGGTTCCATATCTTGGCTATTGTAAAAAATATTGCATAATTAATATGGAAATATATTTTTATACATATTGATGTCATTCCTTTGAATATATATACCCAGTAATGGGACTGCTACATCATATAGTGGTTCTTTAAGATATGAATTTTAAAGTCTGACTTTCTTTCACTGAATTCTGTCTATTCTACTTACTCTGTGATCTTGGTCAAGTTACTTTCTTTTGACTTAGTTTCTTCACCTGCAAAAGGGGAAAATGATTAATACCTCATTTGGTTTGTGTAGGATAAATGGGATGAAACTACACAAAGCTTAGAACTGTGCTTGGCATATACCAAGTTTCTACTAGATGGATGATGTTATCCCCACTAGACCTTTTCAGTCAAAAAAGAAAACTATGACCTTAGCAGTCATGATGTGGGGGAAAATAAGAATCTGGAGTTCCTAATTATTTTTATAGTTTGCCAGGGAAGATCAGACTTAGGAGTTAAACACATCTGGGTTTGTCTTTGGAAGGATTTCTTTACCTTTCGAAGCATCATCTTTTTCATCTGTAAAATGGGCAGAAGGAAAAAATGTACCTAATTCATATGTTTGTTGTGAAAAACAAAGGAAATTATTTTTTTAAATCCTCAACCAAAAATCTCACAAAGTCCTTGATGAGTGATAGCTTATTATTAACTATTAATAATAATTAACTACATTGACCTGTATGCTACAGATATTTCTTCTTACAGTTTCCTAAAATTATCCAGTTGTTTCAAAAAAGTTTAAAATGTTTATTTCACAAACCTGCCCTTAAATATTCAGTAGTAGTCTAGTGCCTATTGAAATTTTTAAAAAGTTAATTAGAATTTTTAAAAAATATATAAACTGTGGTGAGACTCTGTTTTATATAATTCAAATAAATGAAGAATTTAGTAATTTGCAAATGAGGACCACATAGAAGCATTAAAAATATTACTTAACATACTATAAAGCCACAGTTTCTAGTTGTAAAGTTCTGTGTGACAAAAATATAAAAAATTGATAAAAAAAAATACTTTTTGGTCTTCTGGGAAACAAAGGCACATTTTGATGACTGCTTCAATGAAGGGAGGCAACACAGAATTGATAGACGCCTAGTAAAAGGGGTGTCATGTGTCTGAGGAATGGCTCATGATCCATTTCCCTATATTGTTATTTCTATTTAGCTTTGACACAGGTGTGCTGATTCATATCTTCAACTCTAAGGAGACAATCTTTGAACTAGAATGGTCTTACATATGATGAGATTTAAATAGAAGAAAAGACAAACGATATTTGTTAAAAATCTACTTGGAAATTTGGTGAGAGAAGTAGAATGCAAACAAGAAAAGACTAACTCAGATTGAATTTTAAAATAATTGTGAGAGGTGTTCATCTAGAAAGATACTCCCAGGGACCTATATGTTCAGAAAGAAAAACAATGAATTCAAAGATGATATCATTGCTATGCATTTGAATAATGAAAAAGACAACCTTAATGGTTAAAGGAAAAGTGCTTTATATAACTTAAAAAGGTAGAAATTGAAATTGATATACCACCCCCTAACACTTCATTGACCAGGAATGTTTTTTCCCCTGAGGCCCAAGAGCTCTAAAGCCACATGAAATATTTCATTGTCTTGTGATTCATAATGCTGGCACATCTTACATCACACTCAGTTAAAGAACAGTGCCTGTTTCTACACATCATCCTCCCACAGAGAAACTGAGGAACATGAAGGCAGGTGACATTGTCAGAAGTAAAATCTTTGCTTCTTTATCAAATACTTTGTTCAGTTATTGTTTATCTGTATCTTACTTTGAAGTTTCTTCCTCCAATATCACTGGATACTCATGTGTTTTTTCATTTCTATTAGTCTACAACAGTTTAGCTTTGGTTTGCATTAGGCAGATGGTGCCCAGAGTTCCTTCTGAAAGCATTTGTTTTGATTGTAAAAGGATTAAATTAGTACAGTAGAGTGATTAAAGTTCATTATTTGGTTTTAGACAGAACGTTTTCAAATCCAAGACCTGGCTTATTTAAGTCTTTAAGCCTCAGTTTCCTGATTTGCAAAATAGGCATAATAATAATAATGCTTACTTCATTTGGTTGTTGAGAATATAAGTTGCCCGTAAGCCACTCGTATAGTGTGTAGCATACGGCAAAAGCTAAAAAGCCATTCTTTCTGAGCTTTTTATTAGATACTACTTGGAGAACTGTAGGAATTATAAGATGAATATTGCTTATTAAGATGAGCTCTTAAGTCTTTCTTGATTCATAAAGGGTCCTTAAGAACAATCTCTTCTGTATTTGATCTTAATTACACAGTGTGATATACCTTCATTATTATTTTCTACAATAAGGTAGATATTATGATCTCAAAGAATGGGATAAAAAGACCAGAAATGAGATTTCCAATTCTAGGAAGATAGAGTAAACATACTTTTTCCTACTCATACTATTAAGTAAACTTTAAACTCTGGCTATTATCTATAAGACAATCTCTGAAAAGTGGAGGGAAGGCAGACCAACTAGGGATCTTGGGACTCAAGTGATGACACAGTAGTATTTTTTGTTTGTTTTCTTTTGTTTTATATATCTTAAATTGTTTGCAAGAGAAGTGCATGACCCCAAAATTCCAATAGGCACAGACCAAGAAGTAATAGCACTTAAGAAGACTGCATTCTTTAACTAACGGACCAGGAAAGGGAAAACCCAGAAAGACAGAAACTTTGAGATACTAATAACCAGAAAACAAGAATAATATTGTAAATGGAAAAGAAGGTTATTTCACTAAGAAGACTTGACAATACTAAATATTCATGTACCAATAAACATATTTGCAATCTATGTGAAGAAAAGAATTGAATAGAGATATAGGCAAATCCACAGTCATATCTGTAGAGAATTCAACACCTTTCTCTCAACTAGATAGGAAACTCAACTAGATAAAACAACTAGATAGGAAATCATCAAAGATACAGAACTCAACAGCACCATCGACCAACAACATTCTATACCTGACAACACTCATTCAGGTGCCCATGGAATCTTATATACCAAGATAGATTTTACTAAGATATATGATACCCTAGGTCTTAAAACAAACCTCAACAAATTGAAAAGAATTAAAATTATATGGAATATGTTCTTATATGGATTCAATAATAGAAAGATAACAGGAAAATTTCAAAATACTTGGAAATTAAACAGTATTTTTCTAAGTAAACAAGGGTCAATCTCAAGGGAAACAAAAAATATATTGAACCAAATGACAATGAAGACAAAACATATCAAAATCTGTAGGACACAGCTGAAGAAGTGTTGAGAAGAAATTTAAACACTAAATGCATACATTATAAAGGACAAAAATGCCTAAAATCTTCTACCTGAAGAATTCAGAAAAAAAGCCAAAAAAGACTAAAGCAAACAGAAGTAAGGAAATAATAAAGAGGAAAAGCAGAAATCAACAAAATTGGAAGCAGAAAAACAATAGTCAGTGAAATCAAAAGCAAAAAAATCAGTGAAACAGCATTGTTTTCTTAAAAAGATAAATCAATCCTCTAGTTGGAATAAAAAAAAAGAAGGCATAAATGATAAATTTGTTAAAATGTTAGTTACTATCATAAATGAAACAGGGATATCGAAACAGGGATATCATATAGACCTTGCAGACATCAAAACCCCCAAGGAATTAAGAACTATACATACATTCATCAACTTAGATGAAACAAAAGAATTCCTTGAACAACTTACCTAATATGAGAGATGATTTGAATAGACTCCAACAGTTAAGAAAATTGAATTTATAATTTTAAAACTCCCCCAAAAGAATTATCTAGGCCTAGATGATTTCACTGCAGAATATTTTGTTGACAGCCTTTTTGAGGAAGCTCAGAAGGTTGGAGCCAAATGCTTGTCCCCCTCTGAATAGAAAAAAGAGGTATACATAGTATAAGATTATGGAAAAATGGACTCACAATCAATGATGATTTTAGAAGTTATTCTAATGGTAAGTCAGCATTTTCTGAATTCTACCAGAAAGGGGGAATTACCTTCATAATTACAGGGAATTTTTGATAAAGAAGAGGTAGGTGTTAAAGCACCACAAAAAGAAAAAAAAAATGCATATACAGCTTTATTTTTTTCTTTCAAGAATGGGGATTGAACCCAGAGCCTCATATGTGCTGGGCAAGTGCTCTACCACTATGCTACATTGCCAGCCCAGTTTTCCTTTTTTTAAAAAACAAAACAAAACAAAACATTTTTTTAATTATGAGGAAATTTCATACAGGTGAACAGCAACAAATATATAGAAAAAGTTAAAGCACAATAATACTAAAAGATTCTGGATAGCTGACCATATGGAGGTTCCTAGAGAGTAGCATGCTCAGAGAGGGCATGGAAGTTCTGCACCTTTTTTCCCCCATATGTTAACCTGTGCATCTCTCCCTTCATCTGTATCCTCTGTAGTTGATTGGTAAATGAGTAGTGGGTTCCAGTAAGTATGGGGATGTGTGAGCAGACAGGAGAATGAAAGGAGTAGTGTGTAGCTCAAACTGTAGAGCTTTTGGTAGACATGACAGATATTAAAGATAACTAACTGATGTACTTTAAATAAATTCAAGAAAAAGTAAATAAGGAGTGATCAGATAAAGAGGAGGAGGCCTGGGGTAGTGAGATCCTGGGTTCTATACCCAGCATTCCAAAACAGAGGAGAAAAAGGCAAAAAGTTTACCAACTCATCTATTTCCTATACATTCCAATAACCAACAAAGAAATTGCAAGAAGAATTAAAATTCTGTAAAATGCAATAGAGCAGATTATCAATTTACTGAAGCACTAGATGCTTTGGGTACTTCTACCAGTAGTGTTAAGTATTAAATAAAGAAAAGTAAACATTGATACTGATTTTTTTTTTTTTTAATCCTTCAGGTAAAACATTTGACTTCTCTTTTTTTAGGGATTGGCACTTTTGGAAATCAGGTTGGGTCTGTGAAATCAGCAGAAGGAGATCACATAAACCCACTTTTGGAAATAGTAGAGACAGAAAAAGAGCATTTCAAGAAAAATGCAACTTGGCCTGAGAAAGAAGTTTCTCACTTGACCTTTATGAAATTGTCCAAAGCACCATTGCTCCATAAAAATGAAATGGAAAAAGATAGACACTAGAATTGTATGAAAAGTATAACAGTCACAGATTTGGAAAATAAAATTCTGCTCCATGTTGAAGAAAAAAAGTGATTATTATCATGGTTAATCTTCAATTCTGACTGCCAAGAAACCTATTAGAGCTCTCTCTCTGCTTCCTGGTGCTGTGTCCTGAGCTGCCTTCCTCCACCACACGCTCCTTCTTGATGTTCTGTTTTACCTTGGGCCCAGAGCAATGGAGATGACCATCTATGGACTGAGACCTCTGAAACTGTGAGCCCCATATAAATTTATAATCCTCCAAGAAATTAACAAAGAAAGAAAGAAACATATTGGAATCTAAGACTCAATTAATGGAGACTTGAATCAAGAAAAGGATAGAGACCAAAGAAATACATATAAAGATACAAATAAGGGAACTTTTATTAAGCCTAAGATTTAGGCCAGGAGAGTCCACAGTGTTTGTTGCACATTCCTCCTTCCATTTTCTTTTTTCTTGATACATTTCACACACTTTGGAATTTAGTCCTTGTTTACCAATGAAGTGTAAGGGATATTATCATCATCATCATCATCATCATCATCATCATCATTTTGGGTACCAGGGATTGAACTCAGGGACAGTTGACCTCTGAGTCACTTCCCCAGGCCTATTTTGTATTTTATTTAGAGACAGGGTCTCACTGAGTTGCTTAACGCCTCACCATTGCTGAGACTGGCTTTGATGTTGTGATCCTCCTGCCTCAGCCTCTCGAGCCTCTGGGATTACAAGTGTGCACCACCATGCCCAGTTGTAAAGGTTATTATGAAGGATACAGATGAAGAGATGCAACATCAAGCAAGTCATGTTGATTTCAGCACAACTGACATAAGCTCTACTTTGCTATTATGCTATATTATGATATATAGTGTATTTAATAAACATTAAATCTTTAATAAACATAGTTTATTAAATCTTTTTAACTCTTTGTTATATGCCGAAGAAATGTTCTGATAGCATCTCCACTGCAGCAAACCCAACAGTTTGTTAGAAATTAATACTTTCTTGGCAAATAAAACTGATTTTGTTCCATTATTTTTTGAGCTAAATTTGTGTTTCAGAATGTTTGTTTCTATAATATTTTTATTTCATAGAAAGGACTTTTTGTGAGATGGTCCTCGGTCCTTCTAGATCAAAAAATACACACTGAAAAATCGTTTGTGGACGTAATAAACCCAAAACAACAGCAGTATTTTAAGTGTCTCTTGCCTCTTCTTGATATGATTGTTGTTGACTCAAAAGCAGCATTGTCCAGATGTGTCTACATCGGGTGTTACTTTTAGTGAGAATTTGAATGTTTACTGAACAATAGTGCCTGAATAAATATTTATAAAGGTAGTAATAAATCACTGGTTAAGAATGTATTATAGTATCCATAGGTATTATTTTTCACTGGTTAAAATGTAGTTTATGCCTGAAATATTAGGCATAAATATCATAAAATATGTACTAGAGTTCTCTGCTGAAAAACTATAAAATGCTGGAGAAGGAAGCCAAAGATCTGAATAAAAGGCGAGTCAAACCAGGTTTATGGATTAGAAGACAACATGGTAAAACTGTTGATTTTCCGTGATTGGATATAGAAAGTGAATATAACTGCCACCCAAACCCCAGGAAGATTTCTGTAGACACAGACAAGATTATTCTAAAATTTATATGAGAGGGCAAAGGAAGTAGACTAGTTAAAACTAATTCGAAAAAGAATGTAGTAGGAGGGAATGTGGAAGAAAGCCTTTTATAAAACTATTGCTGGAGCAATTGGACATTCATTTGAAAAGGTAAATCTCAACCTAAATTTCAGAGTTTATCCAAAAATTAACTCAAAATGGAACATGGACATAAATGTAAATTATAAAACTTATAGAAAAAATTCAAAGGTGTGATCTGGAAGTAGACAAAGAGATCTTAGACTTGACAACAAAAACATGATACATAAAGGAAAACTAATAAAGGGGTGGGGGTGTATATCAGTGATAGAGCATTTGTCTAGCATACATGAAGCTCTGGGTTCAATCCTTAGCATTGCAAAAATAAAAAATCTCTAGGAAAAAAAAGAAACTGAAAATGAAAATTCATCAATGGACTTTGTCAAAATAAAAAAATGTATGTTATATAAAAATCCTGTTAAAAAGATGAAAAGACAAGGACTAAAGTTTAGAATATATAAAGAACTTTCACTGGGCAAAATAACACACACCTATAATCCCAGCAACTTGGGAGGCTGAGGCAGGAGGATCACAAGTTTGAGGCCAACATCTGCAACTCAGCAGGATTCTGTCTCAAGAAATAAAATAACCTGGGGATGTAGTTTAGTAGAAGAGTGCCCCCGGGTTCAATCCCCAGTACTGTAAAAAACAAACATCAAACAACCCAAAAATCTCTCAAAACTAGAACAACTATATATATAGATAGAGAGAGAGAAAGTCATCTCACTGAAGACAATGTTTAGATATCAAATAAGCATGTGAAAAATAGAGTGAAAACACAAAATTATGGTGAGGATGGGGAAAAACTAGATCAATCCTACATGGCAAATGGAAATACAAAATGATATGCCTGCTCTGAAAAATAATTTTGCAGTTTCTTTAAAAACTAAACATGCAAATACAAAACAACACAATTGTACTCCTGGATATTTATCCCAGAGAAATGAAAACTTACATTCACATAAAAACCTGTGCATAAATGCTTATAATAAGCAGCCTTATTTGTAAAAGCCCCAAACTGGAAACAATCCAGATGTCCTTCAATGGGTAAATGGTTAAAAATATTTCCCATCAATAGTATGGAACTCTTAATATATGGAATAGCCTGGGTGACTCTCCTAAGAATTATGTCGAGCAAAAAAAAAAAAAAAGATCCTGAAAGATTACATATAATTCCATTTATATAACAGTATTGAAATGACAAAAGATAGAAATGTAAGACATTAATGGTTCCCACGTAGGGAGGAGTGGGAATAGAAGTGAAGTATGTATAGCCATTAAAGGGAAAGAGGGATTTTTGTGGTATTGCAGTTGTTCTGTATCTTTTTTGTTGTTGTTCTGTATCTTGACTCTAAGTTTCAGTATCCTGGTTGTGATATTGTACTATAATTTTGCAAAATTTTTACCACTGGGGGAACTGGGTAAATGGTATATAGGATTTCTCTGTGTTAAAGTGCATATGAAACTACAAATTTTCCCAAAATAAAAAATTTAATTAAAAAAAAAAAAAAGGCCAGAAGATGTGGGTTCTGATCTTATATCTAGGAGATTTATAGAAAGACATTAGTCAGGGTCATTTACTACTAATCTGTAAAGTGGAGGAAGTAATATCCTGGAATTGGTACCTTAAGTTGGAAAACACTTGAGAACTTAGACGTGATGCCACATATTTGGAATCAAGACTTCTGGAACAGAGGGTTATTAGTAATTTTCTATTTCATTGGGCTCCATATTATTTTTTTCTGAACTAAAGGGACCACAAATTAAGACACTGGAAGAATGGTAGAAAGAAAACAGGGCAGAAGTGACCTCCCATACCTTTTCCTCCCAACATCCAACTCCATTTCCCTTCTCCCTCCGTCATGCTTTCCATCTGTTTTCCATAGTCAGTTCTGAGGGGTTTTGTAGGAGAAAAATGGCTTTTACTTAAGGGATTTTCAAACCAACTCTTCCCGTCCCAATCTTCCATTTGTTGACCAAGGACTAAGAAACAAAGAGGTTTAGTGATCTACTTAAAGACACTGATGTAGTTGGTGAGAAAAGAACAAAAGCTACTGATTCTCAGTCCAGTGGGCTGTTTTTCCCCCCAACTAAATCATGGTGTCTTAAATTTTGATTGATTTTTCAACACTATTGTCAAAGATCAAATAGCTTCTTAAGCAGCTAATGTTTTGCCAAAGGAATACTATTTATTGTTGTCTAAAGGCATAATTTTAAATAGCCTTCCTTAAGCATATGGGCGGGATTTGTAGACATGTTGATAGGGTTGGTATGGGATACTGTTCATAGGTGATTGGAATTTGCAGTGTTCAACATACTTAAGGGCTTAGTGTGTACTGGAAAAAGCTTGTTGGTGCCACCTAGTGGTATGAATGATAGTTACTAATAGTAGGAATTCAGAAGACAAAATCCCTCTGCTAATGCTGTTTCAATTTATATACTAAATGTCATTGCCAACTCCTTCAGCCACCTTATTTCTACAGTGTTTTAGGGGAAAAATGCTTTTCATAATGTAAAGTACGAGACTGATTTTTGGCTTAGCTATGAGTTTACCCCTGTGAACTAAAGGTTTTCTTCTTGATAGAACAAATAACTTAGAAAAATTATATGCAAATCAAAATTGTTTGTTAATTACAACTAATTCTTAAATCATAATAGTAAACTCTTAATAGTGATCCATAGAATTCCTTTAAAATTAATAGTAAAGTTTAGTAGGTGCTTAAAAGTACGAACACATTCTTTTAAAAAAATTGCGTGACCTACATTTTTTACTAAATCAGGTATTACTATGTTTAAAAAAACTTATAGCCACCTTTTAAAGACTAATAGAATACGGACTGCAATTGGAATTAAGTGCACAATTTAATCATTAGAAGGTTTAACTTAAGTTTCTATGAGCATACATTTCTTTCAATGAAAAGTTATATTGAACAGATATAATCCTTATCCTAACATCAAAACAATTATTTGAGCAAACCAAACCCATCACCACAACCTCTGAATACTTAAAACACTTAATTACATCTGTAGTCTCACCATGTAACAATTTTCTTTCTCTTATGAGGGGTCATAAAAGGAGTGAATCATAAAATAATTTGTTTGCTCAAGGTGTTATTAACTGTAGAAATTGCTAGTCTTCTAAGCTGGTCCACTTATCAAAGTTATTTTCAGAACAATTATGACAATGATGACTAAATATTCAAGTACACAGAAGATATTTGATAGACAAGGAAAAGGTATATCGTTAATAAGTCTGTAGGGAAACTGAATAAATCCAAGAATAACAGGGTACAAGGGTGGCCATGGAGAGGAATGAAAACAGTGAAAGCAAGAGAAAAAGGTTTTAGAGGGTTTAGAAGAAGTGAGATATCACCATTGCAAAAAGGGAAAAGATCTGAGACAATGAGTGATAGGGCTGAAAAAGTTTAACAAGAGAAATTTGGAATATCAGTTTAAGTGCCCATTAAAATTTAACTTACTACAAATTGTGTTTTTAGTTGTTCCAAATTTATTTTAATAACTGAATTTTTTAAACAGTTGACTAGAGGTATATTTTCAAATTGCCATTTCAAAAAAGATTTATTAAGAAAACATCATGCAAATGTAGCTGATTTCCCAGGGCTAGGATCAGAGATGAAGTTTATGGATAGCACTTGTCAATCATGCCAGGAAATATTAAGTTCTTCATGTAGGTCACTAAAAAATTTAAGACTATTTTGTCTTAAAAAGATCTGTACATTGAAATTTCCTCACAATTCTTTAGGTTAACACTTCAAATTGAAGACATGGGAGATCCTGAAGGAAAAGTATATGGGGACTTCAATGTAGATTTCTTGAAGTAACATGAAGTAGAATGGACATTGAGTAAGGTGTTATTCAGATCCTGGCTTTGTTGTTCATGTCCTGTGATCATGAATTCAGTTTCTTCCTCTGTAAATCAATTATAATATACTGTCTCACATGGTTGTGAAAAGTAAAATCATAAATCTGGATACAGTGTAATCATGCATGTTATCTCAGTGACTCAGAAGGCTGAGGCATGAGGATCACAATTTGAGGTCAGCCTTCGTAACTTTGCGAGGCCCTCAACAACTTAGTGAGACTCTGTCTCAAAGGGCTGGGGATGTGGGGATGTGATTCAGTGTCAAAGTACTTCTGGGTTTAATCCCCAGTACGAGAGAGAGAGAGAGAGAGAGAGAGAGAATATTAAATCATATTCTGTGCATAGGTGCCACACAATAGGTGATCAAGAAATGTTTTTGTTTTTTTCTTGGTGACTCAACATACCAGACAATACTTAGTGAAACAACCAGAAAACCTCCAGAATTCTTTCAGTCTTTTGGTTTCATAGATGTTCATTGGCAAAATGTCATAGGTTTATTTTTTTTTTTAACAAGTTTCACATAAAAGTTTTAATGTCCAAAGAATCTATTATTATATATAATTATAACAAGTAGCCTTTGTGCCTCCAGATATGTATTTTTAAATTTTCTAATAATTACAAGGTAATGAAACTCACTTGTTCCATTTTAACTTGAAGTTGCAAATTTCTTAATTTGGGACTTTTTAAACAAGGGAATAATATGCAAGCTATAAAAACACCACCTCTATTTTTGGGATCCGTATCAATTAAATGTGAAATGTTGGTAGTTTTTAAAGATATTTTTGTACCAAGATTGAGAATATATTCTTGCTGCTATTGATATTTGCAAAGATGTATAAATGATTACAGATGATAATTTTAAAGAATTTTCCTCAGGATTCAGTATCCCTTCTAGTGTTGTTACTATCCAAACTCCAGAAGCATAAACATGCTATAACTAGCAAAATATTGGGATGTTATATATTATGTACATTATGGACCCTCAACAATTATCCAAAAAATACTCTTACATTAGTAAAGTGTGCATATAGATATTCATTTAACGGTTTACTAACTTAGAAGGAAAAAAGAGGCATATTGGTAAAAGGCAAAATCAGCCCTTTTCTTAAAATCTGGCAATATTTAAAGTAAAAATATAACAATTTAAAAATCATTAAAATGTTGAGTACTGGTTATATGTAAGAAATAAAACAATTATACCTAAATGTGTAGCTTTGCCATTTGAAATCTTGCATATTTCCCTTATTAAGCCTCTAAATGGATTTTTGTCCTTATTTTTTCCAAGTAAAGCCTTTACAAAAATTGAGTCCATCAACATTGTTTTTTTAATATATATATATATATTTTTTTTTCAGTTGTAGATGGACACAATACCTTTATTTATTCTTATGTGGTACTGAGGATTGAACCCAGTGCCTCACACGTGCTAGGCAAGTGCTCTACCACCAAGCTACAACCCCAGCCCTCAACATTGTTTTTTTATTTTTGTGAGTTTATATTACTGTCCCTTGATATACATCTAACACTCTTCAACTTAATTATTCAATTAAATACCATTCAAGTTAATTATTCAATCACTCACTCAATTTTGAGCATTTCTCACAATGTGGGAGAGTTTGGACTTGCTTGTATCCCTGAGGAGTATATTCTAGCCAAGACTGCAGGAAAAATACTTCAGAAGTGCATTTCTTTTGGGGCAGTTCTCTAAACTCTCTTTCAACACAGTTACTTTCTTTCTTTTGTATTCCTTTCTTCCTTGCTCAGGGGAAGAAATATGGCATGGGCACAGGAGCTTCTAAATGTTACTCTAATACTCCAAATCCAGATGTAAAGCATAGAAGACATGTCTAGGGATAAACTGACATGTGCAAGAAGTCCCTAAGGTTGTGAAAATGGAAGTTTTTTTATTTTTTTTTTTCACATTTGTGATTTTAAGTTATTGGCGCTCATTTTCCTCCACTTTTGCTCTTTGTTTCCTCATTTCTGCCTCTGACATCCTAGCCTACTGGCACCAGAATTCAGCTGCAGTCATTGTTCCACATGCTGGCTCATTAGCCACCTACCTCGCTGGCCTGATCTGGAGGCAGGCTACAAGATTAACTCATCTCTGTGATTCACTGGTGTCCACTGAAACTTTGTATTAAATTTTATGAATGATGAAATGCTTCATTAAATGTAGGTAGTACTGTAATTTGTTTTATATTTGATCAGAATCTTTTTTCTATGTCATTGAATTAGTTTTGCTTCCTATCATATTATATTGTTCTTTTGTGCTTAAAATGGCTCCTAAGATGGATTCAATTTGTACAAGTATTAAAGGAAGAAATGACTCATGTCAGGGCCTTAGACAAAATAAGATATGCCACTGACCTATGGTCCTAGTGGAAGGCAATGATGTACTTATAACCAATTTTAACCACTGTGGCAGAAGCACAAAGTAGTGCCATGGGAACCTAAAGAAAATCAGTCATCACAAAACTGGTGCTCTTTAGGCTGAGTCCTGAGAGCTGCAGAAGAAACAAGGTGGATCGTGGGTAAAGAAATGGAAAGTCAGAGGCCTATTCTAAGAGTGCAGATATGCTAATGTGCATACACAGATGAAGGAAAACCAAGTATGGTTGAAAAAGGAGGCCTGGCATAGTGCCTGGCACGTAACAGATGCTGAATGGATTATGTCACTCTTCAGCTCAAAATCTTTCCCTCTCACTTCGAATAAAATCCTAATAATTCCAAATAAAAATCTTCCCCTCTATCATAAGGCCCTACATTTCTGTCCTTTTACCTCTCTTCCCTTATTTCTTACCACTATTCACCCTGTTTAGTTCTGTTCTAGCCTGCTGTCTCCTCTCCATCTCTCACTTCTCTTAGATCTCTGATCGAAGTTTTCTTCTTAGACATGTCTGTTTTCTGTCCACACTATCGGAAATACTCACACTCCACTGTACACTGAATATTTATGTCCCTCCAAAATTTATTTGTGAAATCCACAATGTGATGGTATTAGGGGAGAGCCCTCATGAATGGGTGAGTGCCCTTAGAAAATATGGAGAGCACCTCACAAACAAAAGCATCCCCATGCCTACTTACTGTCTGTCCAAATCTTTGTTCTCTTTTTTATAGCACTTAACACTGCCAATATTATATCCTCTATTTACTTGTTAATATTTGATCTCTTCCATTAGGCAGGAATTAAGCCACCCATAGTAGGGTGTTCAATTTGCTTACCACTGTTATCAACGGAGACCCATGGTCTAAATGAAGTATTTGCGGAAGGAAAGGAAATAGCAAAGGGCCAGTTGGTGGAAGGCTTTGTATACAATGCCCAATTCTGCAGAACATTGTCTCACCAGGCATACCTATACTGGACTCTAAGCTTACAAATAGACTTTAAAAATCCCTTTTCCTCTTTTCCCTCATCAAATAGAGATATACTAAACAACTAGCCTATAGTTGATGTATTACTATATATGAGGGAGCAGCAAACAAAACAGGCATTCTTTAAGTCAATAAATATTTATTGAGTATTTTTTATGGCCAGGTGCTGGTCTAGGTTCTGGGGATATAGCAATGAACAAGACAGATTTGTGTTCTTTATTTTTTATTGTTTGTTCTATTTAGTTACACATGATAGAATGCATTTTGATTCATTGTACACAAATGGGGTACAACTTTTCATTTCTCTGGATGTACAAGATGTAGTGTCACACTGTTTCTATAATCATACATGTGCATAGGGTAATGATGTTTGTCTCATTCCACCATCTTTCCTTCTTCTGGCCCCCTCCACACCCCTCATGTCCCTCTATACAATCCAACATTCCTCCATCCTTCATTTACACCCTCCCCTGCCCCCCCCCCCCCCCCCATTATGTATCAGGATCCGTTTATCAGAGAAAACATTCAGTTTTTGGTTTCTTGGGATTGGCTTATTTCACTTAGCATAATATTCTCCAGCTCCATTTACCTGCAAGTGCCATAATTTTATTCTTCTTTATGGCTGAGTAATATCCCATCATGTATATATACCACAGTTTATTCATTCATTCATCTATTGAAGGGCATCTAGGTTGGTTCCACAATCTAGCTTTTGTGAACTGAAATGCTATAAACATTGACGTGGCTGCATCACTGTAGTATGCTGATTTTAAGTCCTTTGGGTACAGACCAAGGAGTGGGGATAGCTGGGTCAAATAGTAGGTCCATTTCAAATTTTCTGAGGAATCTCCATACTGCTCTCTTTTTTCCCCACATCCTCACCAACACCTATTATTGCTTGTATTATTAACAATAGCCATTCTAATTGGAATGAGATGAAATCTTAGGGTAGTTTTGATTTGCATTTCTCTTATTACTAGAGATGTTGAACATTTTTTCATATATCTATTGACTGCTTGTATATCTTCCTTTGTGAAGTATCTGCTCTGTTTCTTAGCCCATGTGTTGATTGGCTTATTTCTATTTTTGGTGTAAAGTTTTTTGAGTTCTTTATAAATTCTGAAGATTAGTGCTCTCTCTGAAGTGCTTGTGGTAAAGATTTTCTCCCACTCTCTAGACTTTCTCTTTACATTATTGTTTCCTTTGCTGAGAAAAAGCTTTTTAGTTTGAATCCATCCCATTTATTGATTCTTGCTTTTATTTCTTGTGTTGGAGTCTTGTTAAGAAGTCTGATCCTAAGCCAACATGATGAAGATTTGGGCCTACTTTTTCTTCTATTTGGTGCAGGGTCTCTGGTCTAATTCCTAGGTCCTTGATCCATATTGAGTTGTGTTTTGTGTAGGGTGAGAGATAGGGGTTCAATTTCATTGTGCTGCATATGGATTTCCAGTTTTCCAAGCACCATTTGTTGAACAGGTTATCTTTTCTCCATTGCATTTTTTTTGGCACCTTTGTCTTGTATGAGAAAACTGTATTTAAGTGGGTTTGTCTGTGTCTTCTATTCTGTACTATTGGTGTACCTACCTACTTTGGTGCCAATACCATGCCGTTTTTGTTACTATTGCTCTGTAGTATTGTTGAAAGATCTGGTATTGGATACCTCCTGCTTCACTCTTCCTACTAATGGCTGCTTTGGCTATTCTGGGTCTCTTATTCTTCCAAGTGAATTTCATGATTGCTCTATTTCTATGAGGTATGTCATTGGGATTTTAAATGGAACTGCATTGAATCTGTATAGCATGTTTGGTAATATGGCCATTCTGACAATATTAATTTTGCCTATCCAAGAACAGATCTTTTCATCTTCTAAGGTTTTCTTTAATTTCTTTCTTTAGTGTTCTGTAGTAGAGGTCTTTCACCTCTTTTGTAGATTAATTCCCAAGCACTTTATTTTTTTGAGGCTATTGTGAATGGGGTAGTTTTCCTAATTTCCCTTTCAGTAGATTCATCACTGATGTATAGGAATGTGCTTGATGTATGGTGTGGATTTTATATCCTGCTACTTTACTGAATTAATTTATTCTAGAATTTTTCTGTTGGAATTTTTTGGATATTCTAAATATAGAATCAAGTCATGGTAAATAGTGATAGTTTGAGTTCTTTTCCTATTCGTATCCCTCTAATTTCTTTCATCTGTCTGATTGCTCTGGGTAGAATTTCAAGGACGATGTTCAATAGAAGTGGTAAAAAGGGGCATCCCTGTCTTGTTCCAGTTTTTAGAGGGAATGCTTTCAATTTTTCTCCATTTAGAATGATGGTGGCCTTGGGCTTAGCAGAGATAGTCTTTACAATGTTGAGTATGTTCCTACTATCCCTATTTTTTCTAGCATTTTGAGTATGAAAGGGTGCTATATTTTATCAAATGCTTTTTCTGCATCTATTGAAATGATCATATGATTCTTAACCTTAAGTCTATTGATGTGATGAATTATATTTATTGATTTCCAGATGCTGAACCAGCTTTGTATCCCTCGGGTGAACCCCACTTGATCATGGAGCACTATGCGATTTTCCAGAATTTTGTTAAGTTTTGCATCTATGTTCATCAGGGATATTGGTCTGAAGTTTTCTTTCTTTGATGTGTCTTTGTCTGGTTTTGGTATCTGAGTAATACTGGCTTCATAGAATGAGTTTTGAAGGGTTCCCTCCTTTTCTATTTCACGGACTACTTTGAGGAGTATTGGTTCTTCTTTGAAGGTCTTGTAGAACTCAGCTGAGAGTCCCTCTGGTCCTGGGCTTTTGATGGCTTCTTCTATTTCATTACTTGAAATTGATCTGTTTAAGTTGTGTATGTCCTCCTGATTCAATTTGGGTGGATCATATGTCTCTAGAAATTTGTCCATATCTTCGAAATTTTCTATTTTGTTTGAGTATAGATTTTCAAAATAGCTTCTAATTATCTGTTGTATTTCAATAGTGTCTGTCATGATGTTTCCTTTTTCATCATGAATTTTAATGAGTTTTCTCTCTCCTTTTCATTAGCGAAGCTAAGGGTTTATCAATTTTGTTTTTTTTAAAGAACCAACTTTTTGTTTTGTCGATTTTTTTCAATTATTTCTTTTGTTTCATTTTCATTGATTTCAGCTCTGATTTTAATTACATCCTGTCTTCTACTACCTTTGGTGTTGATCTGTTCTTTTTTCTAGGGCTTTGAGATGTAATTTTAGGTCATTTATTTGTTGACTTCTTATTCTTTTATTGAATACACTCCATAAAATGAATTTTCCTCTTAGTACTACTTTCATGGTGTCCCACAGATTTTTTTTTTGTATCATTTTTCTCATTTACCTCTAAGAATTTTTTATCTCCTCCCTGATGTCTTCTGCTATCAATGCATCATTCAATAGCATATTATTTAGTCTCCAGGTTTTGGTGTAGTTTCTAATTTTTATTTTAACACTGATTTCTAATTTCATTGCATTATGATCTGATATAATACAAAGTAGTATCTCTATTTGTTTTTGTATTTGCTAAGAGTTGCTTTGTGGCATAACATATGGTCTATTTTAGAGAAGGATCCAGGTGCTGCTGAGAAAAAAGTGTACTCACTTGTTGATGGATAGAACATTCTATATATGTCCGTTAAGTCTAATTATTGATTGTATTCTTGAGTTCTATGGTTTCTTTGTTCAGTTTTTCTTGGAAGTTCTATCCAGTGGTGAGAGAGGTGTGTTAAATTCACCCAGTATTATTGTGTTATGGTGTATAATTCCCGAAATTGAGAAGGACTTGTTTGACGTACATAGATGCTCTATTGTTTGGGGCATAAGTATTTAAAATTGTTATGTCTTGTTGATTTATGGTTTCCTTAGGCATTACAAAATGTCTTTCCTCATCCCTTCTAACTTTGGCTTGAAGTTCACTTTATCAGATATGATGATGGAAACACCCTTTTTTTTACTGAGTCCTTGTGCATGGTGTGTTTTTTCTCATCCTTTCACCTTCAATCTGTGGATGTCTTTGCCTATGAGATGAGTCTCTTGAAGGCTGCATATTGTTGGGTCATTTTAAAAATCCAATCTGCCAGTCTATGTCTTTTGATTAATGAGTTTAGGCCATTGATATTCAGGGTTATTATTGAGATATGATTTGTATTACCAGTTATTGTGGCTTATTTTGGTTTTTAACTTGACTTGGTTTATCCTTGGCCTTTCCTTTAGTGTAGGTCCTCCCTTTGCTGACTTTCATTTCCTCCTCATGGAATATTTTGCTGAGAATGTTCTATAGTGCAGGCTTTCTACTTATAAATTCTTTTAACTTTTGTTTATCATGGAAGAATTTTATTTCATCATCAAATCTGAAGGTTAGTTTTACTGGATGTAAGATTCTTGGTTGGTACCCATGTTCTCTCAGAACTTGAATTATGTTGCTCCAGGCCCTTCTAAGCTTTTAGGGTCTGGGCTGAGAAATCTGCTGATATCTGAATAAGTTTCCCCTTATATGTAATCTGATACTTTTCTCTTGCAGCCTTTAAAATTCTATCTTTACTTTGTATGCTAGGCATTTCCATTATAATGTGCCTTGGTGTGGATCTCTTGCAATTTTGTATATTTGTTGTCCTGTAAGCCTCTTGTATTTGATTTTCCATGTCATTCTTCAGGTTTGCAAAATTTTCTGATATTATTTCATCGAATAGATTGTTCATTTCTTTGGTTTGTATCTCTGTGCATTCCTCAATCCCAATAATTCTTAAATTTGGTCTTTTCATGTTCTTTCATAATTCTTGGAGGTTCTGTTCATGATTTCTTACCATTTTCTCAACTTTATTTTCAAGATTAAATATTTGGTCTTCATTGTCCGAGGTTCTGTCTTCCAAGTGATCTTGCCTGTTGGTGATGCTTTCTATTGAGTTTTTAATTTGTTGTTTCCGTCATTTCAAGGATTTCTACTGTTTTTTTTTTTTCTTTTCAGAATCTCTTTGTTGAAATGATCTTTTGCTTTCTGCATTTGCTCTTTTAACTGCTTGAAGTGATCATTCATTGGCTACATTTGCTCTGTACATCATCCTTTACTTTGCAGATCATTTTAATTATATACATTCTGAACTCCTATTCTGACATTCCTATTACCATGCTGTCAATGGATTCTACTAATAGAGCATCTTGGTTTGTTTGGGGCACTTTCTTCCCTTGCTTTTTCAAATTGTGTATTTTCCCCTCTAGCAGGGTAGATCTGAGGTATTGCAGCTTACCCCCTGTAGGGTTATTGTAACCCTGCAGGTTTCCAATATCACTCCTTTAAGGGGGAGATCAAAATTAGCAGCACCCAGTACAAACAATATGCAGCCTTAAACCAAATAGCCCCTATTAAGATGTTAACAGTATTATAATAGACAGAGATGATGAGTTCAGTTATTATCTACAGCATAAACAATATGTTTGCAAAACGGTCTAAAATTTCTAATGGTGGACAAAGGGGATGGGGAAGGGTGTAGGATGTAATGTTAATGACATAAGGAGTATATAGAGGTACTAGATTATAGTAAGAGTGAAAGTGGAGTAAAAAAAATAGTTGGTAGTTAGCATGAGAAAAGGGAGAAAGAAACTCCAAGGAAACAGATATATAAGAGGAAAACAGCGAGAAAAAAATATAAAAAAAGTATCACAAAACTGTAATATACTATCCAAACTTCCCAGTCTTTAGTAGCCTAATGCACGAAAGGTGCTTGATAATGAGGTTCTAGTTTCTAGCAGGTGTCCCAGGATGGGAGATGCCCACACTGAAGATGGTGGTATCCACATCAGGAATAACCCAAGACATGGCAGAGGCACCCCATTGCATTTGTAGATGCGGGGGTGGGGCAGGGTACTTAGTCCACATGGGACACCAGCACTGAGTTGTGGGGGTGCTGGGACTCCCTGGTCTGGGGTCAGGGCTGGGCCTCCAGATTTATGTTCTCAGAGCTTATAGTCAAGTAGGGAGTTATAGTGAAGCATGATGAGCATATTATTTAAGAGAAAGACTAGGTAATCTTTTCAGTACATGAAAATGTATTAGAGGATGGGGATGTTCATGCTGATACCTAAGATGTGAGTCAGTCAAGTAAAAAGGGAAAGATGAAGAGTAACAAGGAAACATAATGTGCAAAAGGGGATATGAAGAAATCCAAGAAGTTTTATATGGATTGAGCCTCAAGTATTAAGTCTTCTAGATGCTTATAAACCAGGGAGGAGATGAGATATGAACATTTGATGCAACTAAAAAAAAAAAAAAAAAGTACCTATAGGGAAAAAGACCAGCAGTTATAGTAATGAGTGAAACCAACAGACTATCAGTCCCATACAAGAGGAAATAAAAGAGAGGAAGAATATGGGCTAAAAGGGCCTGCAAGGGGTAGGGAGTAGACAGCATTCAAGTAGAACATGGAAAAAGGTAGTTGGAACTAGTAGACAGGAAACCAAAGGATAAGACTGCTTAGAATGTTAAGGAGGGACGATAAGGAAGTAATGAAATTTTCTAGCCAGGTTACAAAAGAAGGCGTTTGAAAACAAAACTAAAGAATTTGGACTTTGTCATAAGGGTGATTAGAAGGCAGTGAAAATAAAGTGTCAGGAAATAAATGATTCAATAACAAATGTTTACTGAGTACCTATCAGGTATAAAGTACTACAGTGTCCAATACAACAATGAGTAAAAGTCCTTGTGCTCATGGAGACTGTATAACAGGAAGAAAACACATGAAGTGATAAAGATATGTAGGACAGGTAGTACTCAGAGAAAGGGGTACACATGAAATACATTTTGAAAGTAGAGAAAAAAGGACTTGGGCAGTGATTGAACATGGTGAGCAAAGGCAAGAGAAGCATTTTAGATTTTTGAGCTTTGCTTTGCACTCCTACCTTCTAGTTGTTTATCCTCACTATTAAGACGATATACTCTGGAGTTAAGACTTTAAGGAATCAAATATTGACCAAAGCCTGATATTTCCTACATTATTAAATTTTAAAATTTATTTTACAACAACTGAAATGATTTAAAACAGATTGGATGTTCTCAAATTCTCCGTAGCCTTAATATGGTTTACTTTAAACAAGTTATGAATTCTGTAATAAACCAATTGTAATAACAGTAAAATAGAACCAGTTCATTGCACATAGCAGATATTCAGTAAATATCTGTTAAATGAATGAAGTTTTCTAATTATTTACTTCAATAAGAGCAAAGTCAAGGTTTTCTATTAATAATGTTCTTCTTACATACTTGAATTCTATTGTACTTTCCTGTGCAGGTAGAGAAAAGGGAGTGGAAAAGTATCTTATTGCAGGTAGAAAGGAAGTTTCTCATAATCTCATCTTACCTATACCAAAGACCACTATCTAGAAAATATTAGAATATGAAAATTAACCATTTTGTGTGTTCCAGAGGAAAACATAATTCATACTGCCTTAAAAATTGTCCTCTTATGAATTGTTTTCCTATTATATTTTGCTGATTTGCATCTAAATGTATACATATTAGTTTTTAATCATCTATCTATCTATCTATCTATCTATCTATCTATCTATTAGTACTAGGGATTGAATTCAGGGGTACTCTGACACTGAGCTACATCTCCAGCCCTTTTTTTTTTTTTTTTTTTTTTTTTTTTTTTTGAGACAGGGTCTCATTAAGTTTCTGAGCTGGACTTTAAGATCCTTCTACCTCAGCTTGTGTAACTGGGGCTACTGGTATGTGCTACTGCATTCAGTTATTATATTCATTTAAATTTTGAAGCTGGAACATTAAAATAAAATATGCAGTTATCTGAGGAAGATTATTTTACTACACAAGATAATCCAGATTGCTTATAACCCAGGAATTACCAATGAGTTGAGGCCAACTACCTTTGTATATGGTGGAATTTCCTTCTTTCAATATAATTCTCTAGTATTTCTCCACCCTTTCCTCTCACCTAATGACTGACCCAAAGGTGGTCATGTTTCTTTACACAAAGACAACTTTTACTTAGTACTTTCATCTTATCTGGAATGAATTTAGTCTACACAAATTCTATCCATCAAAAATGTTTAAAAAAACAACACTATACAAAACATTTAGAATATACAGTGTTTCCCATTTGTTCTAGCTTTTTCTTTTTAATTAACATGTAAAAATCACACATTTTAATGGTATATCATGTGATGTTTTGTTACATAATTGTATAATATTCAAATCAGGATGAATATACTTATTTCCTCAAATATTTACCTTTTTTGTGTGTGAGGTGAAAACATTCTCAAATACCTTCTTTAGTTTTTTTTCCCCTTTTAATATATAGTACATTATTGTTATTGACAGTCACTCTACTATGCACTAGCACACTGGAACTTTTTTCTTCTAATTATAACAGTAACCAATGACCAACATTTCCCCATCCTTTTCTTCCCTCTGTTATAACTCCCCAACCTCCCTCTGGTAACCACCATTTTTTAAGACATCATTTTTAAAGATGGTTTTTAAATTATAAAAGTAAAACAAAGGTTTCATTTCCAGTAATGACAGAGAATAATATATTGAATTAAACCTCCCACAGATAATACTTATGGACTCTAGATAAAATATGAAAAAAATTAGTTGATAGTGACCAAAAGTAGGCACAAACTGGAAGGGATTCAACCCTAAAAAGAAGGAAAACACACTTGGTGAGATCTGTTATTTAAACAGATTTATCCCTGAGAGTATGTCCTAATCAGTGTTAGTAGAGAGTAGCTAGAACTGAAGCTGAAGTCATAATGGCTTGAGAAATGGGAGAACAGACTTTGGGATTGTCAGAAGAGTTGGAAGTTGTGGGAGGGAGTTGTGAAAATGAGAGCCATAGAGATGGGAGTCCTAAACCTGTATATCAACTTCCTTCAAATCCTTAGATGATCTCTGAATTGTACATGTGTGGTCTCAAAAAAGTCCAGTGGAAATGCTGTGCAGAGATTCAGTTGTTGCCCACCACAGAGGAAACAGGGTTTGGAGTTTGAAGTCTGTCAAGTCAGAGGAGGTTGGTAAACACTTCAAGCTTTCAACTAAAACTGAAGAGGTGTCACACCTTTGTAGTAAAGACTCTTTCCTAGTATTTGCTCTAAAACTAAGGGAAAAATTGAAATACACTCATCCTAAACATACAAAAATCAACCTTACAAAGCCATCAGTTGGTAAAGTTAGTTGCCTATAAGAATAAAATCAGGGCCTGGGGGTGTGGCTCAGTGGTAGAGCGCTTGCCTAGCATGTCTGGGGCACTGGGTTCGATTCTCAGTACCACATAAAATAAATAAATAAATTAAAGGTATTGTGCCCATCTGCAACTAAAAATATTTTTAAAAAGAATAAAAGTCAGTACTCTTCAGATTAACATATTATATATAACGCCTAGGATAAAAATATGAAACATAATGAAACAGGAAAATGTGACCTAAAATGGGAAAAACAGCTAGCAAAAACAAACTCCAAGACAACCAACAAGGACTTCAAAGCAGTTGTATTTTCAGATTTAAGATACAGTCAGTGACATATGGAAGACTCTCAGGAGAAAAATGAAAACTATTTAAAAAAAGGAAACTAAAATGAATTCTAGAACTGAAGCATCCAATATCTGAAATGAACAGTTTTCTGGATGGGCCTAATGCCAGGAGATGGCAGAAGGGTCAGTGAACATGAAGATCAACAGAAAATATCCAATCTAAAAAACAGAGGAAAAGGATGAAGAAAAATGAACAGAGCTTTAATAAGATATTGGACAATATCAAACTGCCTAACGTGCATGTAATTGGAATTTTAGGAGAGAAGAAAAATAACGTAGAAGAAACATTTTTAAAAATGGTTTTAATTCTCTCAAATTTGATAAAAATATCAATTTACAATCCACAACGTATCAGTGAACTGCAAATTACAAAAAACAAACAGCGTCTAGGTACTACCAATAGTTGAAAACACCAAAAATAACAAGTAAGTCTTAAAACGCAAAAGGAAGAAAGATTACATATAGGGGTAATTGAATAAATGATGGATAAATTCTCATCAGAAAAAGACCAGAAGACAATGGATGACAAATTTAAAGAGCAGGAAGGAAACAAAATACCAAAAAGTAAACAAAGCAACAAAATCAAAGGAAAAAGAAAAAAGTTAGCCAAAACTTCTATCCAGAGAAAATATCCTCAAAAAAAAAAAAAAGTTAAATGAAGACATGAAGATAAACAAAAGCTGAAATAATTAATGCATCATAATGAGGCTTTCACTCAGAAACACAAATCCATGTTGAAGGTAAATGGCATAATATGACAATTTCATCTACAGGAAGAAATAAAGAGCAGACCAAATGGTAAATATAAAAAGATCATCTATATCACTCTTCGGTTGTTTCTATGACAAATTATGACAAAGTTAGTGGCTTAAAATAAAACAGAGCATCTTTTAACACTGGAGGTCAGAAGTGCGAAATGGGTCTCATTGAGCTATGTTACTGATAGTGATAGTGAGCTGTTATTTCTGAAAGCTGAGGGCAGGATCCACTTCCTTGCTTTTTCCAACTTCTAGAGGCTACCTGTGTCTTGACCTGCATGGCCATTAATTGAGGTTACTGAACTGAGTGGTGAGGGGATGGAGAAAAGACAAATAGACACAAAAATAGAGAAAGAGCCGGGTCTGGTGGTTCACTGACAACTCTGACAGGGAAGCAGTAATGTTGAACAAGCTCAGCAGTTTATTATACAGGTTTTAATATCAAAAGGATTTATTGTGAGAAAGTTTCTTTAAGATAAATGGAATGGAAGTTGAGGTTATCAACAGCCCAATTAGAATTATTAGCTTGTGCCCATAATTCCCTGCCCTGGGCAGCTGGGAACTTTTAAATTCGTGGTGGCATGGAATTTCCCTTTGAACAGGGTAACACCATAGCATCTGGGCAATCTGCAATCAGTACCTTTGTACCAAAAAGTTCCTAGGAGAGGTATTGCCTGTCTCTGAATAGTTCGAGGATCATAATTCATTCACAGCTCCTGACATACTTGCATTCCTTGGTGCATGGCCCCAATTCTCTATCTTCAAAGCCAGCAATGTTGAATCAAGTCCTTCTCAAACTGCCTCTAATCATTTTAAAGATTCTTGTGATTACTCTAGATCTATCTGTATAATCCAGCCCTCTTATCTTAAAGTCAGTGGATTAGCAAACAATCTCATCTACCTTAATTACCCTTTACCACATAATATAACACATTCACAAATTCTATGGATTAGAAAATGAACATATGTGGGGGCTACTATTAGGGTAGACATTTTGGGTCTACTACACCAACTTTTTCCCTCTTAATTTTGTTAAAGTGTAACTATTATTGCAAAAATAGTATTTTTGGCATTCATAAATATATAGATATAAAATGTATGATAGCACTAGCACAAGAGGTGGATGGTGGTAAATAAACAAATGTAAATTTATTCCACTTCACATGAAGTAATATAATAATTTGTAGATGATTTTATATATATATATATATATATATTTTTTTTTTTTTTTTTTTTTTTTTTGTACTGGGGATTCAACCCAGGGGTGCTTTACCACCAAGTCACATCCCTGGCCCTTTTTACTATTCATTGTGGGACAGGGTCTCACTAAGTTGCTGAGGCTGACCTTGAACTTGTGATCCTCCTGTCTCCTCTCAAGCCACTGAGATTACAGATATGTGCCACCATGCAAAGCTTGATTTATTTATTTTTTCAGTGCCTAGTAATCAAATCCAGGGCTTTGTGCATACTGAGAAATTACCAATGTTACCACTGAGCTACTTCCCCATTGCTTGTCATTTATTTGGAAATACAGTGGTAATAGGGATTTAACCCAGGAGTGCTCTACTTCTGAGTTTTATCTCCAGGCCTGTTTTTTGTTTTTTAAAGATATCACTCAAATTTTCTTTTTTTCTTTTTTGCCTTACATAGTTTCTGAAGGAGAGTCTTCTATTATTGTTCTGTATATAATTTTTCTCTCCTGATTGTCCATAGAATTATCTCTTTTTCTGCTTTTTAGCAGTTTGAATATAGTCTATCTAGTTTTCTTGTTTTTAAATCCTTCTTTGGCATTCTTCAAGCTTTTACCAATTGCAGTTTGATGTGTTTCCTCATTTTTGGAAAAAAATTAACAATTATCTCTTCAAATATTTCCATCTGTTCCATTTTAGTGCTCCTCTTGGGATTCAAATTACATGTGGTACATCAGATGATATAACACAGTTCTTGAATGCTATTTGTTTTGTTTTCTTCATTTTTTCCCCTTTATTTTCTGTTTGAGCTTCAGTTTGGATCAGTTCTGTTGACCTTCATTCAGCTTCAGTTTTTCTTTCCTCAGTTTTGTTAAACTGACAGATCTGCTACATTTTTTATTCTATCATTTCTATTGGACTTCCTTCTAACTTCTATCTGCTGATTTTCCTCATCCATTCATGCATGCTTCCCACCTTCTTTATAGGCTGACACAGCAATCATAGTTATTTTAAATTTCCTATCTGATGGTTTCAACATCTGTATCATCTGTAAATAAGACTCTATTGATTTCTTTGTTTCTTGAAAATGGATTGAAAATCTTTTTTTATGTATCTTATACCCTTTAATTGCATAATAAACATAGTGCACAGAACACTAAGGAGTGAGATAAGTGGTAACAAGTACTATTATGGGAAATAACATCTTTTCTTCTGCTAGGCCTGTAGAGGATTGAGAAAGTATAGTCAAGATTTAAACTGGAAACTCCATTGCTTGCTAGGTAGGGGGATGGAAGAAAGACAGCAGAAGAGCTTTCTTTGGTCTTGCTCTACTCTCAGATTTAACCAGACCCTGTACCGCTGGGTCTCACAGGCAGTTTCCTCAATGGTCATGTCCTTCACCCAGAAGTAACTTCTAAGAGTGGCCCAGGATAGTTTCTTATCCCTCCAACCAGAGTTAGAGGTTTTGTTCTTTTGCATTTTCCCTAATGGAATGCATGCCACCTGTACCATGGGAGAGGCAGGATTTATTGTCCTTACCCTAGTGACATACTTATTGTTATTTAGGGGAGAAGTGTCTGGGTGAAGCTTTACGTAACTGACAGCAATCTACAAATCTAGCTCTTAGCTCTAAGATTCCCCGATTAAATGTTTTTCTCTTAAAAATCCATACTTACTATCACAAAATTAGAAAACATAAATTTAAACGTAACTGAAGTTACACTGTCCAACTATACAATTGTTAACCCAACCCATGTATTACATGCTCGGTTCGTTAGCCGATTTATTTTCTGGGTTATTTGTATTTTTGGTGTAAAGTTTTTTGAGTTCTTTATATATTCTGGAGATTAGTGCTCTATCTGAAGTGTGTGTGGTAAAGATTTTTTCCCACTCTGTATGCTCTCTCTTCACATTATTGTTTCCTTTGCTGAGAAAAAGCTTTTTAGTTTGAATCCATCCCATTTATTGATTCTTGTTTTTATTTCTTGTGCTTTGGTAGTCTTGTTCAGGAAGTCTGGTCCTAAGCTGACATGGTGAAGATTTGGGCCTACTTTTTCTTCTATTTGGTGCAGGGACTCTGGTCTCAGTCATAAAGAATAAAATCAAGGCATTTGCAGGTTAAATGAATGGAGGTGGAGAATATCACGCTAAGTGAAATGAGCCAATCTCAAAAAACCAAAGGATGAATGTTTTCTCTGATAAGTGCATGATGATACATAATGGGGGGGTTGGGGCTAAGGGAAGAATGGAGGAACATTGGATTGTGTATAGGGAAATGAGGGGTGGGGGGAAGAGGAAAAGAATGGAATGAGATAAACATCATCACCCTATATACATGCATGATTACACAAATGGTGTGACTCTACGTCATGTACAACCAGAGAAATGAAAAGTTGTACCCCATTTGTGTACAATGAACCAAAAATTAAAAAGACGAAAAAATTTTTAAAATGACCCAAAAAAAAAAAAAAAAAAAAAAAAAAAAAACAAACCCAGCTATAAATGAAACTTCATGCATCTATTTTTTGTTTTGTTTGTTTGAGGTGTTGGGGATCCAACCTAGAGCTTCACACATGCCAGGCAAGGGTTCCACCAAGCCAAATCCCCAGACCTTTTATTATATTTTATTTAGAGACAGGGTCTCACTAAATTGCTAGGGCCTTGCTAAAATGCTGAGGCTGGCTTTGAACTCATGACCCTCCTGCCTCAGCCTCCTAAGTCGCTGGGATTACAGGCGTGTGCCACTGCACCCAGCTTGTTTTACATTGTTTTTTGTTGTTATTACTACAAAAATACTGCAGTTAATATTTTGGTTGAGGTATCTCTATAAATTTTTTTAAAAGATTTTAGTTGTTGATGGACATAATACATTATTTTGTTTTACTTTTTATGTATTGCTGAGGATTGAACCCAGTTCCTCACATGTGCTAGGCAGGTGCTTTACCACTGAGCTACAACCCCAGTCTCGAATTTTAAGGATGGGTTTTCTCCAACTTGTCCAGGATGGCCCCAAACTCCTAGGTTCAAGTGATAGTCCTGCTTCAGCCACTGAAGTACCTAGGATTCCAGGCACTTGCCACTGCTTTCAGCTATGTGACTGTTTAATGCCTCTTAAATAGGGTACATGTGCAGGGTCTAGAACAGCTGAAGCCTTAGGACTGGTCATTTGTTGCTGAGTAGAATCATCCATTTACCCAAGTATGCCCTCTTGTATAAGGTCATTATCATTATAATTTTTTAGGTATGCCAAGATGTAAAATGACCCCCTGCCCCCAAAAAGGATTGCTACATTGTGGGTTATAGTTTTTGATTCTACCAGAAAAATTTCAGATTCCTTTCCAAAGAAGTTGGAGCAAGTAATATAAACGTTGAGAGTACGCAAAAGTTCCAGTTGCCAGTTTTCCATCATTTTAAAATTTTTTTGCAAGTCTGAAATGCCTCAATGTGGTCTTTATTTATATTTCATAAACAAGGAGGTTGTATACACATTTGTAATACTTGTTAGTCATTTGGGTTTCCTCTTTTGTTAATATCTTTCAGCATATTCTTAGTTCATACTTGAGGACTGATCTTGGAATAAATCAGTTAAAATGTCCTCTTGCCTGCAACTTGTTTTATTTTGTATATATTCATTAAAGTTAAATTTGAATGTGATGAAAGCATATCAGTATTTTTATGATTTTATCTTTGTGTTTTATGCCTTATACGTAGATCAGAAAGATATTCTCCTACATTTTATTTAAAATGTTAAAGTTTTGCTCTTCATATGTCAACTGTAATTTCCCTGGAATTTCTGAGGCAGGGATCTAATTTTATTATTTTGTTTAAATAATCAACTGTCCCAACCATTCTTTCTCTAGTGATTTATGATGCTCCATCTGTGACTTATCAAGTTCCCATAAAAGTTTGGGTGTATTTTGGAGTTCTGTATCACATTTATTTTGCTACCATAAAAATGTGAACTCAACATTGTTTTATATCTTCATAGTTCTGAGAGTAAACTTCACTTTATTCTTCAAAATTGTCTTGGTTACTCTGGGCACTTTGCTTGCTTTATATGAAGCTGATATCCCAGAATGCATCCTTATTTTTGAGCACTAATGTAATCCCTAAATCATCTGTTTTTTTCTTTTTTCTTGCTGTTAGAATACAGAAATGCAACTGACTTTTTAAATTGAACATATATCCTAAGAACTTGTTAAATTATGATTTCCAGCAGTTGCTTTATTGATTACTTAGGATTTTTATGCAAGCAATATGTCATCTGTAAACACTTTTTTCTTTCAAGTACGTATGCATTTTGTTTTTCTTTAATAAACCAGCAAGGATTAGATGGAACCACCATCTAACCCAGTTATCCCACTCCTTGGCCTATACCTAAAGGACTTAAAATCAGCATACTACAGTGATGCAGCCACATCAACGTTCATAGCTGCTCAATTCACAATAGCCAGATTGTGAAACCAACCTAGATGCCCCTCAGTTGATGAATGGATAAAGAAACTGTGGTATATATATATACAATGGAATATTACTCAGCCATAAAGAATAAAATTATGGCATTTGCAGGCAAATGGATGAAACTGGAGAATATCATGCTAAGTGAGATAAGCCAATCTCAAAAAACCAAAGGATGAATGATCTTGCTGATAAGCGGATGATGACACACAATGGGGGGTGGGAGGGAGGCGAGAATGGAGGAAGGAGACTGTATACAGGAAAAAGAGGGTTGCGGGGGGTAAAAATAACAGAATGAATCAAACACCATTACCCTATGTAGATGTGTGATTACACAAATGGTATGCCTCTACTTCATGTACAACCAGAGAAATGTTGTATCCCATTTGTTTACAATTTTAAAAAAATGAAAAAAAAATCCCTAAAAAAAAAAGTATTTGTATTTCACTTATTATTTTGGCTAAATAGGCTTTTATTGGATGACCTTTATCATATTTTCTTATATTTCTAGTTTGCTCAAAGTTTTAAATTGTGAAGTTATATTTTGTTAAATGTTTTTCATTATCTATTGAAATAACCATGTTTTTCTTCCTTTACTGTTAAAATGATAAATTATGTATTTTATTAATTTTTTGGGAAATCTTTAGTCCTTTTTATTTTTTTGAGACAGGGTCTAGCTAAGTTGCTGAGGCTGGTCTCTAACTTGCCATCTTCCTGTTTTAGCCTCCTGAGTTGCTGGGATTACAAATGTGTGCCACTGTGCCCAGCAAGGTGTTGACTTTTTTACTATTGAACCAATCTTTCAATGCTGGTACAAACCACACTTGACTAATGATTTATCATTTTTATATATTGATTGACTAGATAATAGAGCTAAAGATTTTTGCATTCATAAGGGATGTTGATTTGGGATTTTCTTGTATTTGTTTAGATTTGGGGTTAGAGTTATGCTGATCTCACAACATAAATTGGACAGTGTACCCTCCTCCTTTGTTTTCTGAAGAGTTTATGTAAAATTTGTTACATTCTTCCTTAATTTTTGTTAGGCGTCATTATGGAAACCATTTAAGTGCTTAGTTTGTTGTGAATTGCAGCTATTTTGAAGTTCCTTCTGATATAGTTGCGCACTGTGTCAAACTGGTCAGGTACAACTACATTTCAAAGAATCCTTTCCTCTGTTTGGTTCTGGATTAGATTTGACCAAAGGAACAACATGTATGAGATTTGGAAGGCAGAAATGAACTAGCACCTAATATTCTGATGGTCTTGGTAGTTAGAAGCAAATACAATGGTGTTGGTAGTTTCCAATCTATTCTCATTCTTCCAGGCTCCATGTCCAGCTTTTTTTCTTAACCAAAGAACTCAGTGATCAACAATAACCCTAGGCTCACCACCAGAAGAGGAGGCAATACATTCTATACAACTCAACTAGCATTCTTTTGAAGGTCCACTTCAGAAGCTGGATGTGCCTGGCTTCTGCTTCCCTGATGAATTTGTTTGGTCGACCATATCAGTGCTTTAAAAGGGTTCGTTTATGACTTTAATCTACCAACTTGCCTTTTCAGATTCTACTTGTTTAGTTTCTCACAATTGTATAAAGTATTGCTACAATAAATTCCTTATTCCATAATCCTTGTACTGGTACTGCTTCCTGATTGAATTCTGATGAAAACAACTTAAAAAATTGAAGTTCCTATGGGTCTGTTTCTATCTTTTTCTCCTGTTTTTTGTGGTCATTTGATTTTTCTTCTTATATGTCTTGTAATTTTTTGACTGAATACTGGGCACTGTGACCAACAATGATGATGTTATTTTCTTCAGAAAGAATATACTTCACTTCTGGCATGGAGGTAAGGTAAGAACAGATCATTTTAATCTTGTTTAGTAGAGAGCTAATTTCAGAAATAAGATGGCTTACTTATTTCTTCTACAGTGTCAGCCCCCTTCAAGAGCCGAACTGAAAGCCTGGGGTGTTTAATGCACTGACTCCCCTTAGACAGGCTGTGAACTCCTATGTTTTGATTTCCCTAACCTGTGAATGATAACACATCTGACTCAGTTTATCAGTCTATTGACCACTAGTTATAAACTGTCAAATGCCTTGGGAAAAATGGTGATGACTTTGGGTTCACTTCTTTGGACTTCTGGATCTCAGTCCTCAAGGTCTTTCAGTCCAACCCTGAAAGAAACTATTCATGCTAAATTCAATTCTTTTCTCTCATCCTCACCTAAACAAGATTTTATCCTCACAACTGTACTGCAACTGCTCTTGTCCTTGTTAGAGAAGCAATTATTGCTTCCTGGAAATATTTTCTTCACTCTCCAGCATATCAGTCTTTTTTTTTTTTTCCATCTTATTAGCTAGTCTCCAATATTCTTTGTTGATCCCTCACCTTTCTGGCATCTTAACATTGCAAGACCCAGGCCCCAGTTGTTAGGCCTTTACTCTTTGTTGAAACTATTCCCTCAGGGATCTCACTCAGCCTCATGAACTTATATATCACGCATACATACATACAGGTTCACAAATTTCTTTTTTTTTTTTTGGGGGGGGGGGGACTTGAACACGGAGACACATCCCCAGCCCTATTTTGTAATTTATTTAGAGATAGGGTCTCACTGAGCTGCTTAGTCCTCATGCTGTTGCTGAGGCTGGCTTTGAACTTGTGATCCTCCTCCCTCAGCCTCTGGAGCCACTAAGATTACAAGTATGTACCATCGTGCCCAGCTCAGGTTCCCAAATTTCTATCTCCAGTTTGGACTATCTGTTCTGAACTCAACATCATGATTTGGATATTTAACAAATAAGCAAACTAGTAAGCATCTGAAATTCAACATATTCAAAACTTCACTTATTTCCTATCAAAAACTTGTTCTGCTATTTCCCTCTCTAAGCTAAATGCAATTCCATCCTTCTAGTTGCTAGGGCCAAAATCCTTTAACTCTTCTCAAACTCCCAATCCAATTCTGTAGTTTCTAGTTTCATAATTTAGAATACTGCCCCTGATCACACCTTCACCATTATCTCTGTGGATTTTTGTTAGTAGTCTCCTAAGTGGTCTAAGGGAGAATCTTTAAAACTTAAGGCTATATTATTCTTTCAAACGGCTTCAAGTTTCAGATGCAAAGTTTCAGTATGAATGACAGTTTATATGGGCATTTATGATCCAAAATTCTTCTGACCTAATCTCCTATTACTCTTGTCCTTGTTCCCTTGGCTTCGATCACACTGACCTTTTTGCTATTCCAAATAGATGTACTTGGAATGCTCTTTCCTGGTAATCTTGATGGATCACACTCTCATTTCCTTCAATCAGCACAGTAATGCCTTCCTTCAACATCCAATTTAAAATCGAAACCCTTCTCTCTAACTTGTTCTTTGCCAACATTCCTTATCTTGCTTTTTCTCCAAGGACTTTATTTTGCCTTTATTATTTTTTTTCCTCCATTCAATACCACATAAACTCCTTTCTGGTGTTGTCAGTTTTGTTGACTACTTTATCCTTAATGCCTAGAAGAGTACCTGGCATAAAGAAGCATTCAGTATATAGATGGATAACTCCCATCAGTTTTTATTGGGTTCTGATTAAATTTTCAAGTCTATTCTTAAAAAGTGATGACCACACTTCAAGGTTTGAATTTCAGTGTTTAGGTTCCTCTCATTCCTGTCATTTTTACTTGCCTTCTGTTCCTCTTCTGGTCATAGTTGCCTCCTTTTTTTCTGAGGGGACTGTTCTTTTAGTCTGTTATCTACTGGTAATGCTACTAATCAAGGAACTTTAACTCACCCTTGCCAAGAGTGAGTGGTAAATAAAGGATTGGGACTGACCAATGAGTATTCCATCTCCATGGAAAAGGAAATAAGTCCAAAGGACAAAAAAGGCTCAATTCTTGGGATTTTACATATTGAATATTGGGGTAAGAGACAGTATTTCTTTCTTCTGGGATTGTTAGCTATTCATGGCCAAAAGTTTCCTCCACTAGCTGCAAGAAGGAAGCTGACTGACAGTGAGAATGAAGCCAATGAACTGAGAAGAGAGATGGGAGAGAAATGACACCTAGTAGATTTAGTCTTGCCAAAGGGTAGCTATGTTCCTGACCTTTCTGGCAACTTAGGTTAATACATTTCATCTACCCTTGCATCCCACCCTCCTTTCTATCTTGAGTTTCTTCACTTATAAATTGATAAATCCTGAATAATGTACTCATTTTATAGTATAAGTTTATCTGCCCCCAAACAAAAATCTTTGTTAAGTACCTTTTACAGAAATCCACCAAGAGAGGTGGTGGTCGTTTTTTCCTTTGAGGTAAATTTGTTCTACTTTAAATTAATTCATCTGATTATGAACTTCTCCAATGCAATTTCAGACATTAGGATCTTCCCTAATATTTTTCAGATGAGAGAATGGAATCAATATTGTACTTCCAACACAGCTAGAGATTTCTCACTCCCCACTAATAATTCTTTTTATTTCTCACTAATATCCTTGAAAAATAATTATTTTTTCAATCCCTAGTTCCAACTTCAGCCTAGGTGATTTAGATTTGAAACCTATAGGTAAGTAGTTCTCAACCTTTAATTTGCATCATAATTCCTTGGGAGGGTTTGCTGAAAAACAATGCTAGGCTCCCTCTCGTTTCTAATTCAATAGATCTGTGGCCTGGCTTGACAATCTGCATTTTTAACAAATTCCCAGATGATGCTGATAAGGTGGTCTCAGGTTAGTGTTTTGAGAATTACTGATGTAGATTCATATACTAATAAAAACTGGATAAGTAATTCTTCCCTTAATCTGAGGAAGCTTACCTACACTACTAATTGATGCATATTTTAGATAAAATAGAGCATTTAGAGTATGCTGTGCTCTAGTAATGATGTACTTAATAAGATGCAGGAAGTCTTAAGCTCAAGGTCAGACTTTAATCTTGCAAAAAACCAAGATTTCAATACATTTTGCGTACCCACACCTGCTTTTCTCTGTGTAGCAAGCAGAGGAAAGATACAAGACGCGAGCATGATGGTGCGTGCCTGCAATCCCAGCAATTTAGGAGGCTAAGGCAAAAATCAAAAGTTTGAGGCCAGCCTCGGAAACTTAGCAAAACCATCTCTCTTTCAAGAAAGAAAAAAAAAGGGGGGGGGGGACACAAAAAGAAAAAATTAACAATAAATAAAAACTACAATGAAAAAAAAAAAAAAAAAAAGATAAGGGATATGGTTCAGTGGTAAAGCACCCCTGAATTCAATCTCCAGTACTAAAGTAGGATGGGAGAAGAGAAAAATAAGGGGAATGGCTAATCTTTTCCTAACCAAATGTATGAGACTGCTATCTAGTTGTTTGTTACATATTAAAATAATCTTTTCCTGTTTTGATTTGACTTCTGATAAACTTCAAAGTTGACTCAACTTATCTGTAAGCGTACTTTTTCCTCCCAGGGAATGTGGGAATACACATTCTTTTATTTTTAAACTATCCCTGGTGCTATCCAATCTTTGATATCCATAGGTTCTCCTTTTAACACATTAACATAAGATGCTTATATTTTTGTTTCTCACAGGTGATTTTACTTTTGAACTCTTTATTTCCATTCAGAAAAGAGACAATATAGTAAAGCATTACTGTTATTATCTAAGAACTTAAAGGAAATGCAAAATAGTGTGCCACCTCAAATCAGAAAAACTGAATTAGAAACTTAAGCAGGCTCAAATTGTGTCCCCAGGTGGCTCAGGTTTAAGAACCACTGCTGTAGAGGTAAAATTAAGGTAACCACTCCTAGGACAAGAAAGATAATGAATACTAAACATGAGCATTATAGGACTATGATCTCTGTTGGAAGTATATCATACTTATGGAGTCACATTTTAATATTCTAGTTTTGCTCTTCATGAAAGAAATAAGAAATTACCTGAACATGAATGCTACAAAAATGCATGATAAAAAGGACAATGTACATTTCTGTACAGACCAATGAGAAAAATTATTTTCTAAGAACTAAAGTATTCATTTTGTTCAAAGAATCATGAATTTCTTTTATATTTTAAAGATAGTTATAAAAATCTAGTTTTCTATTTCTGACTTGATTCATAGCAGATTTGGAAAATGTTTTACATTTAATTGAGTAAGTTTCTACCAGGAGACTCAAACCAAGTTTTCTAATTATTCTCCCCGCTTCACAATTTATAATTCAATTATTATCTCACGTATTAAAAAACAATTTCACTCATGTGTTTCTGGCTTTTACTCAAGAGAGCTACAAATTATTCTTGGGAAAAGGGGATAAGTAGGTTTTTTTGAGGAAGCAAGTCTAGCATACACTGCATGGTCAATAAATACCTAAGTGAAGTTACTAATCTAGCATTCTTGTTGCCCCTCTCTCACACTACTCTACTTCTTGTTCATTTCATATATTTTTTGCCAAAGCTTTCTTACAATTATGGTTCAAGTTACTGTCTCAGTGAAGCTTTCTATGTTTGTTTAATTCTTGAAATCTCTTACCCTATTATTTTTTGCCATAATGCCTGTCCTCTAAATTAATGTTTATTCTCAATCCTTTTGCTGTTGGAATGTGACTTCCATAAATAAGGATTTTATTTTTACCTGTGTTGCTTTTGGATGTTTGGCATGTAAATGCTAATGAGAAGTTGTTGATTGATTGAGACAAAATCTGAAAGAATCATAATATTTCTATTTGTCTATTTATTGTAGTCCTGGGAACTGAACCTAGAACTCATGCATACTAGGCAAGTGCTCTACCACTGAGCTATATCTCTAGCCCAGACTGTTTATATTTAAAAACTTTTAAAATTTCCTTAAAAATCTAGATGCCAGTCCTGGGGGAAATGGGGACTCCAGATGCCAGTCAAGAAATTCAAATTTACTTTTTCCCCTTTCAAACATCCAGTGAACACCAACTATGTGCCAGGCACTGTGCTTTGCTGGGAACAAAGATGAATAAGACCCTGCCCTCTCCGGGAGCTCATGGCAAAAGAAACATTTTTAAAAAGGCAGAAATAAAAGATATGTGTAGGATTTACTACAAAGAATATGCTAAAATTGTGGTTTTCCAGCTACTGGTCTCAGTAAAGCAAGTACTACATATTGGAAACACAGGATAGCATGGAGAAAGAATGAGATAGGCAGGATTAAAGTTTTAGACAAAGAACAAATCAGCTTAAAAAACTCCTATGTAAAAGATCATTATGTAGAAAGGTTAGTCTGATTTGAAGACTGACAAATAGCCCAGATGATTTCAGAATATGGAGAACCAATATGTAAACTCCAAAGGCACCCAAAATTAGAGATAATCCTGGATATATTAGATATCTATATCCAATAGACATATCTATATCTATGTATCTATTGGATATAGATATTCCAATAACTATAATTTTTTTATGAGCAGCAACTACTAATGATTTTTAAGTGTCATTTCTAAACTACTAGCCCACACCACCTGTCTCTGCCATGGCAAATACATTTTGTATATGATGCCTACTAAATGCCCAGTCACTTTTCCCTCTTTGTTAACAGCAACTGGGGTTCATAAACAGTTTAAACTCACATGAGTAGCAGGTCAGTGTCCCTGGAATCCTTTAGAACAGATGTGGCTGGAAGGTTATAGAGGTATACTTTCTCCTTCTTTCCAATGGTTCAAAGAAGTCCTCTGAAATCCACCTCTTGTACCTTTCTCTCTTACTGGTTTCAGGGCAAAAAATTAGATGTTTACAGTAACTGAGTAAATTATCTGAAAAATTTGTTTTAACATATTCAAAGCAGAAACAATACTATTAAATCTTTCATTATTACAAGATGCTTAACATTATTAACATTTATCAAATGGGATTTTTATTTCTAGATCTGACTAAATCCAAGTGTCTACTAGCAAAGGTTTACAAACTGGGTTTTTTAAAATTTTATTTACCTTTTAGTGGTAATGGTGGGTACAGCCAGGGGTGCTCTACCACTGAGTCATATTTTCAGTCCTTTTAATTTTTATTCTAAGATGCCCAGGCTGGCCTTGAACCTGTAATTCTCTTGCTTCAGTCTCCCAAGTCACTGGGATTACAGTTCTGCAAAGGCATTTTACAGATCTCAACATTTTGATTTGGTTCAAATGCTTTAATGTTTAGAAATTATAAAAATACTTAGATACAGGCAAAACTGTAAATTATTGAATACTAAGGCACTTTTACTGTGAGGTTATTTCACTTTTATGTGGAATCCTGTGTATGTATTTGATTTTTTCATTGACAAGGAAACATTAAGCACATTTAAAATTCAGACTTGCACATATTCACTCATGTAAACCAGTATGCCAGAGCATGAATAAAGTACTTTTATTTTAAGAGTGCAGGTCAGGTACCTGTTCAAAAATACTTATTGCAACCTAAGAACTGTGAAGTAAGCTGTCATGACACTGTCTTAGGCCTATTTTAAGTATGTTGGGGTTTTTTGGTGGGCGGAGGACTTATGTTAATGAATTTACAGAAATGCAATTGTTTCATATATAATATTCCACATATTTTCATTGGGAGAAAAAAAATCTGCTAAAACCATAGCAGTAACAATATTGCATATCTTACTAGAGAATTAAAAAAGTTCTTGGGATTAAAATTACCAGTTTACAAAAATGATTTCTGAAGAATGCAAAAGTAATTTCTTTTTCATGCATATATATGAAATCTTTTACAAACTTATGGTAGAGTACTGGCCAGTCAGAATTTGCACTAGGAAATCAATTAGTGAGCATTAGAGCATTCATCAAATAATAAACAACAACAAAATACCACTATAAACCACAGTGGTATTCAGTAATAAGTTCTAAGGAGAGAAGAAAAAGTTTAGCATGGGTGGGATTCAAGACATGGAATTAGGAAATACGGAGGGGGAAAGAAATCAATAAATGTCATTCTCAAAGATCATCAAAGTATCTTCAGCCTAAACCTATAAAATAGACTCAAAAGTATCTAATGTAATTTCATGCAAATAAACTATGAAACTAACTCGTATACATAAAATGCCTCAGATTAGAGTTGGGAAAACAATAATAACCACATTTAAGTTTCAGTAAGACCTCTGTATCATACCAGGATTTGGGAGCTGACCTAATTTATAACCTGTAAACCTCAATTTTTCTCATTGTAAAGTGGAGATATGCTCTTATTACTTTGTCTGCTTTAAGAATCAAAAACAAATCCATAAAAAAATTGTGAGAAAGGGAAGGTAAATCGCATTTTTCCCACTACTATTCTCCCAGATCTATAAGCACCAAGTATATGCCCTACCTTTTCCTTGATTTTCAGTTTTTTAAAAATAAAAATCCATTTAAAATTCTGTGACCCAGATATTTATTGAAATTTAAGGAGTGACATATTGAGCTAGCCTGACTCAAGGTCTTATTTCTAGTAAACTATAGTAAACTTTTAATAAAAATTCAAATTACAGGTAAATTACACATTAGACAGAATACAGTGTTACATTATACAAATAGAACCTTACATTTCTTACTCCTATATTTTTAATTTAGTACTTGCAACCTGGCTATTTTGTAGATATGAAACATTAATATATCTCTGTCACTTACCTAAGACAAAAGCATTCTGTTGTTTTTATAGTAATTATTTGCAGAGAAGTTTTCCAAAATGCAATTCAAATAGATTTAATATTAAGACAAAATAAGAAAATAAGTAATACTTTATTCTAAACCCAATACTTTTTGGACAGCAGTATTTATATGCATATTACTCCTGCTGAACATGCATACTCAAGACACACAGAGACCACACACATATAGGAGTACAAAACAGAACAGCAAAGACTACCAGCCAGGTTCATCTTGGCAACAAAGGTTTTCATCAGCAATATAGACTAATGGATAGTTAATAATTGTTAGTGGAATTTGCTCTGTATTCTGCTTATAATGATAGAAATAAAGTCTACAAAGCTATTTATGTTCTATGGGAAATATGGTCCTAGTTTAGAGAAGAATTTGGCCACTGGATATTTTCTTCTTGTGACTGAGTCAGTGATTGCTGGCACTGGGAGTCATGACTATATCAGATAAGCCAGGAAAGACTAAGAGATAATAAACTTTTAGGTAATGAATAAATTAGCCTAATATCTACTTTACTTTTTCAGATGAATTCTTGGTGATAGTTCTACCGATACTTTTCATTTAGTTTCCAAGCTTTTTACACATGATATGTTTCTTTGAATGGAAAACAGGGAGCAGGAACATCAACAATTCTGTAAGCGTAAATAGGCAAAAGTACTAGAAGTAGAAAGAAAAAGAATTCAATAACTGGTTAAATACAAGCTTATTACAAGTCTTGTATCAGAATGCCAAAATAAAAAATCAAAAGTACCTCTTAACTACTATGGAGTGTTAGCAGATTGAACCTTGGACAAATCTAAGTTGAAGAATGACCTAATATTAAAAAAGTGAAACTTTTATTTCAATGGAATACTATCTTCATATGTTAGTACTATAAATCTGTTTGCAGCTAAGAAAACAAAAAGCACAGGTTTAATTTTTAAAAACCACAAAATGTTTATGGAAATGAAATTTTGTGCTACAAAGCAACTATCTTGAAACTCACTGTTACCATTACTTTTTACCCATTTATCATAAAAAACTAGTTCTCAGATTCTGCATACAGACAGCTTTATGTAAAATATATAAACATTTGTCCAAACTGGTACACAGATTGCATAAATATGGCAATTAAGATTGCATTTACAGATGTGCATGTACAATGCTGTGCAAATTATCACAATATTACAATTTCAAAAATTATTCAAATTGGTTTCCAAGTAAAGCAATTAGTGAAAAAATACCCATGCAGGAGTTTAAATATCTCAGAACAAAATTTAAAATGCCCTCATTAAAAGTTCACACATTTAAAATAGTTTTATTCATTTTATTTGTATATGTCAAAATACATTTTTATTTCCAAAATAGTGGGTTTTGCAACTAGTTTCATGCAGAAACAAGGTCTGCTCGATACTACCAATAAAATCAATATAGCACAGTAGCTGTTCAATTTTAGATACAAAGAATAAATAACCTAAATACAAAACACTAAAATATTAGAAACATGTATTTAATCATTCTTCACAGGCATCCAAACTTCACAAATATAAACCATAGCATGCCTAACTGTTGTGCAACCAGAACATGTTGCAATCACTCAAACTGATCAATTATCCTACCTCCACATTAGACCATGGAAATTCTCTATATTCAGACCCACCATTCATACAGTTCAAATATAACCAAAAATAAAATTCCACAACTATCCTTGTACCTTTAAAATCAAGAATCCTGAGCTTGGTAGTAAGAGCATAACCTTATATCTTCATAAAACCATCGAGAGAGAGGACTTAAAATCCTGCTTACCAAAACACCCTTCCCCAACCCCAAAGTAATCTAAAATAGGCAGTAGAACACAATGACCTTTTAAAATGAAGAGGTACAAATTCACATTTAATATAGTATACAATACACTCAATAATACAATCAGATACTATAAGCTTTACAATGTACAATTTATTCAAATGGCTGAACTGTTCAGTGGTTAAGGAGACAGTTATGTGCCAGAAAGATGTAATATTTTTGCATGATTTAATGAAAATATAAAAGCTATTTGTCCAAATAAAAGCCATCTTCACTATGTAATTGGTTTTGCTTTTTTTTTTTTTTCCCCTAAAAAAAGGCCACTGAAATGTATAAAATGGTCTGAACATGATGGTGGTATCAAAGTCAATGCCTCTTCACATGGCAATAACAGTGCATTTAACATTAACTCACGGGTTATGTCTACAAATGATTTCATAGCATTACTTTGGCTAGCACAACAGTTTTAGACAGCACTCAGATAAATATAGGTTTGTGAAATGTGAAGCAATTATCTTATGCAATTTTAATTAGGGTTGAATACTATCAAATGAAAACTGAAAATAAAAGTAAAAGCACTTTACAGTAGAAAACTTTAGTAAAGATAGGGCTCCACATAATGTATAACTTTTAAAGTCTTTATATCACATTGTTAGCACATTTTGTTTTTAACACTATCATGGAGTAGCCTACTTTGCATTAACAGACATTTGAAATGAGAAAATAGTCAAGCATGCCATGTGGTGTTCTAAAAATCAAAACGATACACTTAGTTGTATTTACAGCATCACTCAGTACCTGCTAAAATGAATGTGAAGATTACAGAATCTAACATACTACGATAAAAAACAAAAAAGTGACCAATGAAGGCAGAAAATAGGACTTAAAAGATCTAATCTCAACTGACTTTAAAGCATTCATATAAGAAATAAATGCATATTGCACAAACAGTGAAAGCAAATGTTCCACCAAGCAATTCAGTTCCAGGTGGGAGACAACACGTTAGCCGAATACATGACAATAATTTCAGAAGGGCAAGTATTCTCTTCCATGAATGAGAAAGCTGTGAACACAAAGAAGACTCTGCCACATGAAGAGTTAGAAGGAAAAAAATACAAACCCAAACTTAGATGTAAAGCAAAAAAATTAAATATTGAAAAACTGGAAACGTGGCACATCGAAAAATGTTGAATAACTGTCTTCTGTGAGAGCAGAAAGTTTTTGTTGACACGAAAGTATTTATGTACAACTAAGGCTTACTGGTTAAATATCTGAGGCATATCTGGCCTTGAACACTTTCCTTATATGCTGGAGCTGTAAACAAGTTTTCTCAGTCATTAAAAAAAAAAAAAAAAAATTCCAAAAAACCCCCCAAAACTTCTCAGCAGCTGCATTAACATGAAACAATGGTCTTGATTAAAAAAAAAAAAAAAAAAAAAAAAACCCAAAAACTTGAACAAAACAAAATTCTAGATAAGAGGGCATTTGGCAGGATATCCAAAAATGACAGTCTCCAAAGGATTCTTCCCAGGCTTCCAGTGACTGCCAATTATGGTCCACTGGGTTATTAATATGTGCAATTCCTGCTGTGTTGTTTGTTTCTTTATTTGGAAAGTTTGCTTATAACTCTGATCAAGGCCCCATTTTCATCCTTTAGTCTCTGGTTGTCTGCTTTTAGGTCTGGTAACATCTACAAGAGGAAAAACAGAAGGAAAAGTTTTACTTCAACCAAAAGATAAAACATTCTTAACAAATGTTATGCTTACACCACAAAACACATGATCAAGCTTTTGGCAGTTACATATATTTCTATATCTAAAACATATATTGAAAGAAGAAAAAAATCTTGACTTATGAAGCTAATTAGTTTAATAAATGATGAAATAAAGATTTATTCTCTTAAAGTTATCCACAGAAATTTACTAAATTACTTGATTTTATGACTCACAAGCACACCATATTAGTGCAGCCAAGAAAATGAAGCCTGTTTTTGTTAGGATAGGCTCTTAAAGGAGTTCCTTTAGTAGTTCCTGTCAACACCTAAACCAAAACTTTTGCTTTAAGCCAGACTTGAAATCATAATACTATTGTTCCACAAGAAAATCAGCCTATCTAGAAAAGTGCTGAGGGAGTTTGACGACTTTTTTTTTTTTTGGTACTGGGGGTTGAATCCAGGGGCACTTAACCACTGAGCCACAACCCCAGTCCTTTTTATATTTTATTTAGAGATAGGGTCTCACTGAGTTGTTTAAGGCCTTGCTAATTGCTGAGGTTGGCTTTGAAGTCACAATCCTGCCTCAACTTCCTGAGCCCCTAGGCTTATAAGTGTGCCCCATTGCGACCTGTAAGACTTGTTCTTAATTATTAAATTTCTTAAAGGATTTACCTTTTGTAGTGTTTGATTCAAGACAGGTGCTCACTGAATGGCAACTATTACTATTATTAGAATAGTATTAAAATAAAGTTTTTTTTTTTTGGTACCAGAGACTGAACCCAGGGGTGCTCAACCACTGAGTCATATCTCCAGTCCTTTTTATTTTGAGGCAGGGTCTCACTAAGTTGCTTAGGGCCTTGCTAAATTACGGAAGCTAGCTTTGAACTTGCCATCCTCCTGCCTTACCCTCCCGAGCCACTGGAATTATAGGCATGTGCCACGAAGCCTGGTTATTAAAATAATTTTTAACTTAAAGTAGAAAATATATATCTTTGAAAACATTCACTCATAGAGGAGTAACAAAGTGTTTGAAGCAAATAAAAAACACCGTCACATCTTTGAAACACAGCAATTTGATTTTCTGTAATTTTACAAATTAAAGCAGGGGGTTGAAATGTTATAAATTAAATAAAATTTCTACTAAGAATTATTAAATGTATATGTCTATAACATCAACTAGGAAATGGAATTGCTGTATTTTGGACATTATACTTTCCAAGATACTTTGTTCTCTTTCCTCAGTTTTTAATGTGTACCAGATAGTCTAATTAGATAAAAATAAAGTTTCTATTTCTATCTCAAGCCAAGATTTTAGGAAGACTAATTTGATAGTAACCAATTAATTCTTATTGGTATTCAGAATGTTTAGATATAAATATAGTAATATGAAGTTTACATATTAAGAAATAAATATAAACTAAGAGGGTTCTGACTGAAAGTGACATTATTTTAAAAAACAGATAATGTAGGTGTAATCTGCTTTTCAAAATATATTAATCATATAAAATGTTTTATTTTTTATGTTCCATTTTCTTTCTAGTAGAGGACTATTAATATTAGTATTTTAAGACTAAAATATTTTTAGTCTAAAAAAGTGCATAAATTTTACAAAGTACAGATAAGTCTTGAATCATTCCCTAGCTTATGTAGTTTATCAGTTGTAATATACAATTAGTGATATTTTCTGACATTCTGAGAAGCCATGCATAATTAAACAGTTACATGATAAGCTCCAGACACAATGGCATTAATTTGTAAAAGTGAGCTCTTATAAAAACACGCTTACAAAAACACCTGCCTGGCTCTACCAAGAAGAAATGATGAAACTATAAGTTATAGGTTCACAGACTGAAGTTGCCTACAGAACCCTGAGCGCTTGGCTACCACTCTTGTCAAGGCCCTATTCTCAGTCAGCAGTCGCTCATTTAACTCTCTCAGAGTTTGAATTTGCTTTATTTGGTGCAGGTTCTGCAGGAATCAGAACATAAAGAAATAAGAATAAAAAATAAGAAAATGGAAAAGAGTACAAGAACATAAAAGAATCATAGATAACAAATTAAAAAAAACAAGTCTAAAACTAATATTCCAACAGATTTAAAAAGGTAACAATGTATTCTGAAATTCCATGTCAAACTAAACATAAGCAAATAAAATTCAAAAAATTTTCTCCAGTGTTCAAAGTCATTTAATAATAATGGCCTAACAAACTAAATAATCCAATAAAACATTTAAATCTTAAAATTCTAATTCTATGGATACAATTTCCTGTGCATTAGTTCATTAATTCATCATGTAATAGTAGGTCATTAGCTAAGCTGTTTTATTTTTTCTTCCTGCAGAGTTCAATATTCAAAATAAATAATTACTTCCACAGGTAATGTAGTTTGATTAAAAAAAAAGTTCTACCTGCCCCCCCAATGTCATTTATTTTTGAAGAACATTTTATATTACCTCCCTCTACCATTTACTCTCCAAGAAAATATACAGAAAAGCAAAGAACTAATAAACCCCATCTTATAGTTAATATTATTCAGTTTTTAAAAACCTGAATATCAAAAGTGCTATATAAATTGATTTTCAAAATGATTTGGATTTTAAATCCTCATCTAGCTCATCAATACCATAATTTAGGAAAACAGAAGCACACAATATAGATAATTCATGAATTGGGTAATCAATTTTGAGAACAATTACAGTATCTGTAGTAGTATAACCCTGAAATTCAAAAGAGCACCATCTCTAATAAGTAGCATGGTTTACTTACTTTGAGCTCTTCTTCCATTTCAGATATTCTTCTTTCTAGAGCTCTTCGTTCCTAGATCAATTTAAGGTACCAATATTAATTATATAATTATTATATCCTTGAATTTTTTTTTCTATAGTGTGAAACAGTGATACTTTAGAATTAAAGATAAAAATCAGGAGCAGTGTAGAAAAAGACGTGATGCCAGTGATGTGTAAAGAGCATCCCAAAATTTGAGAGAGACAAATTTGAAGATATTTATTTTTTTCAATACTTTTTATAAATTCTGTTTTTAAAGCTTTGACTTTCTGGTAAGATGCTACATAAGGTGTCCAAACTGTTTTTTTAGTTAACATAAAACTTAGGGATAGAAATAAACCACACTCAAAAACTGTATAGGAAAAAAAAAAAATCCCAAACACAGAAAACAAGATAAAACAAAAAAACACACAAAGATGCAATTTTACTAGTGACAGAAGCAGAAAAGCAAGAAGCGAACATGCCTAAAATATGTGTACTTCACAATTTCAAAAGAATCTAAGAGAAGCTCATTTCCTCCAACCATGTTCACTACTCATTATCCAACTGACTTTATATAGGTTGATACTGTGGGTAGCATTAATGCGGTGAATCTAATGGAGAAGCAACTGCAGCAATTTATTTTAAATTCGTTTCAAAGAGTGACAGGCAAAGCCAACATACAACATATTATTGCAGTGTACTGTTTTATTCTCCCTTAAATGATAAGCATTCTAGGGTGTTATGCAAAAAGCAAGCAGCAGTAATTGATGAGCTGTAAAACTGGTTAGGTCATACCGCCCAGAAGATACTGACTCTTGCCGGTCACCTTTCAGATACAAACCATTTACATTTAGTTTAATCACAATGAAATTCTTTCCAAGACACTTTTCCCCAGATTAATAATTTTGATATTTAGTAATGCAGTATATTTACTGTAAATGTCAATGTTTTTAGGATATGTGATTTTTAAAAAAACAATGGAGTCTTATAGTCTTAAAGGTACTGTTACTCTAATACACGCATGCTTAAACATCACATAGACGAAAATGTCATTTTCTATATATTTCTTTCTCCTACGTAACACAGCCATGACAAATTCACATACGCCACTGTACTTCTCAAAGTACTATTTATATGGTATCTTTTTTGATCCTCATAATTTTGTGAGATATTAGATTATCTTCTGACAGGTAATCTCCCCGTGAGCCTCAATTTTATTAGATGTCTTTAAGATTTTAACTTAGTGGTAGAGCAAGAAAAGAACATTATATCCAACTGACTGATCCTGTTGACTCAACGAAATTGACAATCATAAAACTGCAGGCAATTTTTTTGTTAGACAAATATATTAACATTTAAAAATATTGTTAAAACACAAGCAAATTGCTTAGTTCAGCCTTGTATGATATACAATGTCAGCAGTTACTAATACTATGATTATCAATCTCTTGAATTGAGAAAGGATTAGCTACTTTATCTGCATTTGACAAGCAGAAAAAGGAGGTCAGGTGAGAATGTCAATTACAAGCACAATCACAAGGGTAGGTGGACCAAAATATCAGCTCTCTCTGATAAGATTATGGATGATTTTTTTATATTCTTCTTTTGTTATAATTTTGTAATAAGCACATTACTTTCATAAAAAATTCAATATTTTAAAAAATGTGATTGTGTCTCAAATGTAAGTATATATTTTGATTAATTATATTTTATACATGTCTTTCATTTTAACCATTAGTATGAGTAATAGAGAACTGACTTTATTTCTGCATATATCTTTGAAACAAAATTCAGTAAGATATATTATAAAAACAATGCATTATATGTAAACAATATGCAATAATCAACATTAAATTTAATAAGTGATTCTGTTTTAAACAACTGTTATATCAATTTTTTAAAGCTTGTTCCAGTCATAATAAAATGGTAGTTACTGCAAGATACAATTTAGTAAAGACCACATTAACAGACTATATTTGTTTATTGCATATCTATTTTACTTTTTTTGGGTGAGAAAGGCAAATTGGGTATTTTTTAAAAGGGGAAGAAAATGTTTCCACATCACTTCTGATTATTCTTTGGCCTAGAGATTAAATCTACCAACATGCAATTTCTTCTGTAAAACCCCACAAGTATAGGCATGCTCACTTGCACTACAGATACTCTTTAAGAACTTTTCCTTTAACTTTTAGATCATGTATATATTCTCAACTGCTCAGATTAAACTTGTAGATTTACCTCTATGGCTATTCCGAGACTACTGAGCAATATTAAGTGGATGTAATAAAATGAATATGTCACAGTTGATTAAAAAAAAATTGTAGAAAGGAATAAAATAGTGAGAATTTTCTTGAAATAAACATTTTCTTGTTTAAAATATTCTACTTAAGATATTTAAACTCAAAATTAAAACAGCATTGTTTCAAAATAATTTGAAAATTTGATTTCCCCTGACTTAAAAACATTTTATTTCAAGAATGAAGTATTTTAATTTTGAAAAGAATGTGTGTGTGTGTGTGTGTACTGATACACCCATATACATATAAAGTGCACATATGCACATAAAGATAAATAGCATTTTAAAAATACCAGACTCACCACAATGTATACATTTTGGCACTGGGGAAACATTGTTTTAAAAATAATTCATTAGAAGAATAATGTGGTATATTAAATCTTACTTAAGGCCATTTCACACTTAGAGAGACCCTACAGAACTTTATACAGAAGCTAAGCTATACATTTATCCAATGAATTGGTGAGTATTAATTTAAGCTAATTAAAACTATCTATAAAACAAAATCCTACCACTGTTTATACAAAACAGTGAAGAGGGAAAATAATTTCATAGTCAATGAGATGGACACTTACCCTTTTTTCCATTTCCAGTAGTGACCTATCAGCAAATCTTTCTTGTCTCTGCAACAAAGTAAGCAGTTATATATTAAAGGGGATGTAAGTGCAATTAAGATGGGGAGGCACAGTAACTCTCCTTCAAGTGTTTAAAGAAATTACAATATTCAGGTGATGTAATACACAGATGTGAGTAAAGAGGAGAAAACAAGATTTGTATTGAAAACCATAAAGAATAAAAGCAATGTTTATGAATGGAATGATCTCCTTGGCTCTAATTTTATGGTCTATATAATTTTCCATAGTTTTCATAGTTTAGTTGCGGCTAAAGATTGGTGAGTACTGAAGAATAAAAATGAAACCATCCTAGTTTTCCCTTAGATGCTCAAGTTCTCATCTTTTGCACCACTAGCATTGGCTAATCTGAATGGTCAGATTCTAGAACCCTGAATGAAGTATATTTATTACCCAGCTGAATAGACTATATACATGCAGCCAGGCCAAGAAACTGGTCTTTCTGCCCTCTCTCACATGTATCTTAGTCTTGTGCACTCTTTCTAGATTTTTCTTTTCCAATCATAAGTGCTCCAAAATTGGTAAAATGGTTCATACGTTTTCACTTGTAAAAAATTCTAGCTATTTAGACTTTTTTTCTGAGGGTGTCAGGTCTCTCTTGTTTTTTCACTTGATGTACTATGCAACCAGCTCAAAGTTGATAAAATCCTGAGATCTGAGCTTGGTTGTAGGGGTATACAAAGGACCCTCAGACTTCTGTACAAATGTCTCCACTGGGATTTCTAGTCAATTTGCTGAAATGAATTCAACAAATGTCTCATTCCTCAAGTCAATTTGCTGAAAATCCATTTTACTAATTGACCAAAAATGTTTTTTGACAACTTTAACAAGAATAGTCTCTTATGGCTACTAACCACAAGTGTACTTTAAAAATATCTCATCATCAATTAAGCACAATTTTTCACTGTTTACTATGGTAATTTTATATTTTTCTGTTTCTGTTTTCTGTTTTATTGCCATACTGGGGATTGAACACAGAGCTTCCCACTGAGTCACATTCTTAGCCCTAATAAGGTAATTAAAAAAATATTTATTTACATAATTTTTTTCTTTTGCTATAACTTTTTGTCTTCATGTTTAAATATCTTTAGGACCTGTAACTGAGTTACTTTTTGAATCTTTTTTCAGAATATCTTTTATCATTATAGTACATAAAATTTAAAGAACTAATCATGGATAGCCCATGTATCTTTACATTTTTCTGTTATTTTTAAATGGTTTTATATTTTCACACTCTTTCTGGAAAAATAAAAGTTGATATATTTCAATTATTTGTTTTAGAAATCCAATCCAGAATCTCAAATATAAATAGGACTGTTTCAGCTAATTCTGATTTCTGGCAGTTTTTAATTTAAATGTTTACTTGTAGAAATATATAACAAAAGGTTGATATGCCACTTGAGAGCTACAAGTAAATCATAAAATGCCTTAAAGCTTGAAAAAATTTTAAATTACATTGAAAAAAGATCAGAAATAGAATAACACCATTATATGTAAACTTACAAATTTTAGATGAAAAATGGCATTGTAGTGGGAATCTTTTTTTCCCCAAATGGGAACACTGTAGCAATTTTGTGATTTGTTTGCCAATTTCATAATTTTTTTTAAAAAGTTGATTAGGTAATATTTTTATTTAGTTACTACTTTTTGTTATACATGCTAGCTAAAGCTCTTAAAATACCAATAAGTAAATCTGGTGAACTTGTGATTTGGCATGTATACAGCCAACTGGTTTCTGGCCAATTTATTTCCCTTGGAGACTGTACAGGGTGGACAATGCTCATTTAAGGCAGGATTTAAGAATTCTTGGTTTCTTCCTAAATGTTATCAAACAGACCTAAATTTCAAGATTATTACTATTATTATTTTATTGTGGTGCTAGGGATTGAACCCAGGATCTCATGCATACTAAGGATTATTTTTTTAAAAAAATATTCGTGCATATTAATTATACAGAATAGCTGGGTTTTATTGTGGCATATTCATGGATGCACATAACATATTTGAACAATTTCATTCCTCTCTCCTGCTCCCCTGAGTAACCTAACAGTCTTCCTTCTATTTTCATGAGATCCGCTTTTCCCCTTTGGTTTTCACATATGCAAGAAATGACAGTTGTCTTTCTGAGTTTGGCTTATTTTGCTTAATATGATGTTATCCAGCTCCATTCTATTTTCTGCAAATGACAATTTCGTTCTTCTTTATGGCTGAAAAAAACTCAATTGTTTTATTAACTTTATTTAACATTTATATACTTTCTTTATTCATTTAACTGTTAAGAGATATCCAGGCTGGTTCTATAACTTGGTAATTATGATGTGGGCTGCCATTAATACGGGAATGCATGTATCTCTAAAATATGCTGACTTCAATTTAATCCTTTCAGATAAATAGCAAGGAATGGTATAGCTGGATCATATGGTAGTTCCACTGTCAGTTTTTTTTTTTTTTTTTTGAGGAACATCCATACTGATTTCCATAATGGCTGCACTAATTTACATTTCCACTGCTAATATATAAAGGTCCTTAAGGATTAATTCTAAACAGGATGAGAGTTCCCTGGGGAACATTCCATATGCCTACCAAAATTGTTACTGCTATGTATATTTATAAATAGTCATGAAAAGAATGATAAAACATATCAGGTGGAAGAATTCCCAGTACATTTAAATATCAGGATAAATGCTTTAAAGCTAGACAAAAATATTTACTTCAATGCTTCACATTTTAACTTTGACAAAGTTCTGTTTATCCTTCTCATTATTAACTTAGTATACTAGGCATGATACTCAAGAGCATCAACCAATGCAGAAGTTGTTTTACTTTAAACCAGTGACTCGTTTCTCAGGCTATAAGAGCAATCAGAATTTGTACCTAAATCTCATGCTGCTTGCTTTCTTTCCTATTTTTTGGTGCTAGTGATTGAACCCAGGGCCTCACAAATGCTAATAAGCACACTGTCTACCAATGAGTGGTACCTCCACTCTCCCCATCGGCTGCTTTCTAGAGCTTGTTCAGTGACCTATGAACAGGACCACGTTTGGCTAGTAGGATCAGGAACATTGAAAGGCTGCTCCATAATGAATAGTAACTGCCTAATTCTATCAATTTCCTCTCTCTTGAAGAGTCTGAATAAGAGACATATAGGTAGAAGTGGAGGCAGAAAAGAGAGAAACACAGAAGGAAGGAAGTAGTAGGGAACACAGATTAGTTGAGCCACCAATAACAGAACAAACACTATGATAGGGAGAAGTGGCATCTTTACTTGAAAATGTCATGATCAAGTCCCTAGAGCTGAAGCCACATTTAAAGAACCTATTATGATATCTTCTGTATGGAGGTTCACTAAACTAACACAAACTTAAGGATGACGTTCCATTTTACCACGAAGACTAAGTATAATAAATCAAAAGTTTTAAATTGTATGACATTTCAGGTTTTATGACATAACATTATGACATATTAATAACATTTCATAGCTATTATTTACTGTGAAATGTGTTCTTGTTCTGTCTTCCTTTTTTTTTGTATATCCTCATATTAAACCACAATTAACTGAAGGAATCTGAAGAAACTTTTCACCAACCTCATAAGATGCACTTGACCCCTGGAATTTTAGCATAGCAAGGACTGTGCATAAACAATTGCTTTCTAACACAACAGTGGTTAAAAAAGAAAAAGGATCCTGGTAACAAGAACAAGTCCAACAGAGAATAAATCTTTAGATATCGAGAAGAAAATCAATATAAAAGATGGACCAAAAAGAAGTATTCAGTCCACTCATAGAAGAGTGCCATTTAGATTAGTGCTTTCAAGATGAATTCTAAGTGGTATTGCAGAAATATGTGTATGCTAGAAAGCACCATGATAAAATTAAGCAAGTCTGTTTTCTTCAAAATTATAGAACTCTTAGTCTTTAATATATAAATACACCCTGTGTAATCACCATGATATAAAATATGTAGCATTTCCCAGGGTTATCTGAGTACAATTATTTTTTGGAAATGAAGAGGCTAAGAAGGAGATAGGTCTATTACTATATAGCAGAACTATTAATATATACCAGAGAAAAGAGCTTGGGAAACAATTCCTAGATCATATGTAAAGGTTTTGAGTTTTGCTTGGCTAGCTCAACTGTATTGTCCAAAACTGACTGTCTTCTCTGAGCTGCTGCATAGAGAGAAGTTACAAAAGAAGTTAAAATGATCTTCTAGCACTATTACTTCAAATCACTTTTACTTGAACAAACAGGAAATATTCATAACATAAAAATTACTGTAAAGAAAATTTGAGGAATGGGGGTATAGCAGGTGTAGAGCACTTGCTTAGTATGTACAAGGTCCAGGGTTGGTTCCCAGCATGACACACAACAACAACAAAAACAAAAAGGCTGTAGGATGATTCTGTAGAGATGCTAGAGATACTTTTAATACTTTGCTGTTATCAACAACCAAACTCCTATTTAGAACTTATACCAGAGAAAATTTCAATATAATTTGAGAATAACAAAGAGAAAAGGGACAAACCTGGGTAGCCTTTTCCAACTGCAATTTAAGATCTGTTAGTTCCATATTTGTATCATGTAGCTGTGCCTTCAGCTTTTCATTTTCAGCTAAAATCTGTTCATAAAGCTATAAAAATTAGGGAAGAACAAATTATTTTTCTGTTCCAATATTTTTTAAAAGTTATGATTACAACATTAAAACAATTATGTAGTATCATATGTACTATCAAGGATATATTAAAAACACATTTTAATGCATTGTAGTTGCAAGGTAGAGACTGTTGGTTATACGTAAGTATTTTCTGACGATTTTGTCCTCTTTTTCTTTTTCCATTTTTTTGGGGGGCTGGGGTGGTGTACCAAGGATTGAACTCAGGGGCAGGGACCATTGAGCCACATTCCTAGCTCTATTTTGTATCTTATTTAGAGACAGGGTCTCATGAGTTGCTTGCTGCCTTGCTTTTTGCTGAAGCTGGTTTTGAACTTGAGATCCTCCAGCCTCAACCTCCTTGAGATCCTCCAGCCTCAAATCGTGCGCCACCAAGCCCAGCTGATTTTTGTCCTCAACACTGGAATCTACTTTTTTTCCCCTCTAACTCTACTTCTTCCATGGTAATTCTGGCTAATAACATCTCTTATATAGATTATACCCACAACAGAATTATCTTCCATTCTCCCTATAATCTGTTGTATACCTAAAAAACAAACCTTAACTTTTCAAATGAAAATCTCTAATTTTCTTAAGCCTACAAGTTTTGTCACACCCCCCGCCCACAAAACACACACAAATTAAGAACCCTTGAATGGCTTTCCAATGTTTTTAGCATATAGATATTTTTATAAAATGGTCTATAAAACACTGAACAGCCCGGTTTCATCCTATACATCAACATTTAATCATTTCAATGTATCATGTATCCTTGTACCACCCACCAGGTCTATGTGCTTACAGTTCACTTCATTGGAACATTTTTCTTTCCCATTTTTGTCTGTTAACAACGAATCGATCTTCTGTTCTTACCCAAAGCCTCATTTTCCTAGGAAATTCATTCATAAATCCCATCACTTTCTTTTGTTATACACTTTTCTAAAATTGTTTCTGTTGTTCAGGGTGACAATTTCAATTTTTAAATTATAATTCATTTGAAAGATGTTTGTCTTTCCTACATGGAAGATGCCCACAAGAGCAGAACATTATCTCCAACTTCACTTATAGATCTAACCAGTTGACACAATTTGAGTATTCAGTTCTTTACTAAATAAATGTCTGATTCAAACTCCTAATGTAAAACAGTTCCCTCCCTTGCTGTACTTATAAATTTACCTTATAAATGAGGTACATAATTCAGAGTTGCCCAAAAACAGGCAAATGTACAAATACCACAGAGACCTCCCTTTCTCCAAACTTAAGTTTTACTCCAAGCTCATAATGTGAATAATAATAATACTTGAAACCCTAGGTTGTTGAGGTTCTAGAATTTATTTCTTAATTAATCCTTAGTAGCACCTGATCTGTCACAAGTTTTCAGTTACCTAAGAAAAACTACATTGTCTTTAAAAAAGCCATATTTTCTACTTGTCTGCTTTCTACTAACAAATTGTGTAAGCATATACCATACATATACCATACCTCCTGAATGTCCCTTTCTAGCGCAACCATAGTAATGGTTTGAGACATTTAAACATGAAATAAAGTCCTGGGTATTTTTCTCTTTCCTTTAAAAAACAAATATCTATTTATGTTCTATGTACAGTTACTTGCCAAAAACAGAAAATGAGAGTAAAGTTATTTCAAGTTGTAAGTTTTTTTAGAATAATACTGCAATCTAAACATCTCAACACAAAAGACAATTTATTTTTAATTAAAAATCACTAAATAATTCAAGTACCTTTTTGAAGTCAGTTGAGTCGTCCTTTTCTAGCCTGCTACTATAGGGCTTTCTTTCTTCTAAGTAACTATACGATCCAGAGCGACCCAGCAAGGAATCATACCGATCACTAGCTGAAGAGGAACTGGTTTCATATCTTAAAAAGATAGGTTGTAGTCAAAAACTTTATTATAGGCTTTCACAAGTCACTTATATTCTAGCATATATTAATTCAATATTCCAAAATAGTCTTCCTAATTTATCTATCAATTTTTGATAAATGGGATTTTTAATACTATTAATTTTCATTATTTGAAGATTCAAAGTTTCTATATCCAAAAGTCAAACAGATGGTTTTACATCTGACAAACTATTTCAAGTTTTAAATTATACATTTTCCCACATTTTAACACCTCTGACATCAAAATGTGGCTTCTAATTTATAGTATAGATTAATTGGCAGCACCTTTCTTTTTTTCAGTGGTATACACTGGTGTTTAAAATTAATAGTATCTTACATTTGATGAAATACATCCTTCATCAGGAAAAATATATCTTTATTTTAAACTTTGAGTCCTTTTATTATCTAATTCTGAATTCAGGTTACCTCTTCTGATAAATTCTGTCTCTGTATTTTAATTTTAGGGAATCTTCAATCTGTAAAACACTCTTGTTCTTATAGATTTTTGGTTATCAATTATGGGTAAGAGAAATGGACTGAGAATAGACTGAAGGCTAGTAATTTTGAGCTAGATGAAACTTAAAAAAAAATCTTCATTTTCTTTTACTAAAGCAGAGCTAAGGGAAAAGATACTAAATATCTAACCAAATAAATTTTTGGATAAGTGTGTATTTCATCAGTCCCTGATATTAATAATGAAATAGTCAATGTTGAAATAACTTAGAAAACTCTGGAAAAAGCATCACTGTTGAAAAATGTGGGAAAAATCTGTCTGCCTTCATGGTGACTTACTATGACCAATAAACTAGAAGTAAAATCTTTAACAAAGAAAGCTTATTAACAGTGACTTGTTCATTTAAATTTCTATAAGTTTTTTTATTACCCAACTTATTTTATAAACTTACAAAATACATAAATATTAGCGACATATTTCTAGCAAAGATAAAAATGAGAAGTAAAAAAAAGCAAAGCATACCTAGAAATGGAATCCGTCTAAAAAGAAAAAACAGGCAAACTAAATTTTATGCTTTCATTTCATTAAACTATTAAGTGATGACTAATCAAGTAAACAATGTAACATTAACAATGTTTCACACTATTAAATTTACTAAATATGTTTTAATGTGGTTATTTTTAGAATGAAATTATAGAATACAGCATCACTGTATATTTTTTATATGCACAATACCACACGGTTACATTTGTAAATTTCTTTTGTAACTCCCTATAACTATCACATGCTATTTTTTAACTAGAAGAACATAAGGAGAGACTAAAAAAAGTATCCATTATTTATACTCACTCAGCAGAAGAAAGTGACATATTTACATTTAAGAAATGTCAAGTTTACTATGTGACAAAGTAAACAAAAGAACGACTTTACTCATTTTTGATTTTGAGCCCTGGGAACCATAATTCTATTTTTTCTATGAGTTTGACTTCTCTAGATATATGCATACGTGAAATCATACAGTATGTCTTTTTTGTGTCTTGCTTATTATTTCACCTAATATGTCCTTGCTCCCTATATCATAAAATCTTTCTTCCAGAATAAAAATATTCTTCTAATTTTTGTTTGCTAAGTTCATAAAAGTACCTAATATACAGAGTTCCTCTGTAATTCCTCATTGTCCACCCCTTAGACAACCACTGGTAACATTTTCATACATACAATACTTATGTGAATACACAAAATACTGATTTATGCACATGCATTTTATTTAATATACTCCCTAACAAGAGACATTTAGGGTGTTTTCAATTGTTTGCTTTACGCGCAATGCTGCTAGTTTTATCTTACATACTTGATTTATAGCCTTTGAAAAAGTATCACAAAGAAGAAGTGTTAAGTTAAAAGGAGTGAATATTTTCTTAATGCTTCTGATGTGTATTGTAAAGCTGATCTCCAAAACAGCTGAACTTTAATTAGAGTTCTAAGACTTTATATATGTATGAATATGCATGTCATATTAGTCATACCAATATGAGCATTAACTTTTTGCCAATTTCCATTTTGTACAGTCATGTCTGGTTATTAATGAGTTAGAATACATTTTCAATCTTCTTGGCCTTTTGTATTTCTGTTTTTGTAAAATTTTAAATTTCTTCATATTCTGTCCCCCATTTATATATGTATGTATGTATGTATTCTGGTGAATACATTTATAAAGTCATATAAGTAACATGCAGTTTTAAAAAGACACAGAGGCATACAATAATAAAGATGATATCAGACTTTGTCCCAATATGCTTATTTATTTAGTTTTTACTGATTCTCAAAATTAAACTTTGTTAGAAAAGGCTACAATTGTTTACTTTTAAACTGAACAAATATGTGCCAATTAACTTTAATAAAGGTGTCCTTTCTGCTATATTCCAGCTCTACAGAGTGTTTAAATAATCAAAACTGTTTTTTTCTTTTTTTAAATTGGTGTGATACTTGTTTTAAATTTGATTTATCACCAATGTTCTTTGTGTGCTAAAAATTTTACCATCTGATAGTTTAAGGAAAACAAATCATGAGTAAACCAAAGCAACAGAAACCCAATTTTTGGAAATAATGAACAATGATATGATGAAGTAATTCAAATCATCTGTAATAAAATTTTATCTTAATTTTCTTTTGATTTATATCCTGAATATAAACTGCTTTAGTTTTACATGTAATTCAGAACTTTTCAGTAACTTTACAGCATCTAAAAATTTACTTTTATTTAATCAAACAAATACAAGCCAGAAAGTCATTTATCAGTGTGTTTAAATTGGATTAAATAAACTGTATAGAAGTTTTGTCATTAAACAGATTTTTTTGAGGTACTAAGGCTATTTCAGGAAGTGGCATAAGAATTTTGCTCCTAAATTCTTTTTTCAAGAAGTTAGAGCTAATGCTATTAGTTTTCAAAAGAGAGCAGGAGCAGCACTGTTGTAACACATTGCCTAAGACATTGTGGGTCAGCATCTTCACTCCATCCTTCCTTTTCCTCAAGGTATAGCAGTCATAAGGTTTAGGTGAGATGAAATACAGCCCACACTAGAATCAAGACGGCCCTAATACCTCAGTGATAGACAGGTCTGACCTAAGCCAACTATAATTCCATACCTATAAGAGAAATTAGCCTGAAGATGAAGCTGACATACAAAACTATATAACATTACCAGAGTACAATAATATATTGAAATCCAGTTTGGGTTGGGTTTTCTGTTACTTGTGACTAAAAGAATGCTAGCACAAAGTAAGATCTATAGACTCTTCTATTTAAGACAAAAACTATTTTAAATTGTTTGGAACTAAGAAAACTTTTTCTTAATGTTTTAAGAATCTTAATGTATCTCATGCATAATTTTTACAGTAAAATTTAAACATAGCATATGCTTCGAAGTTACACCTTTGGAAGTCAGAAACTTCTCCTTTCCACCCCAGCTTGAGGAAGGTGGGTCTGTGTGATAAGTCAGAAGTGTCAGCTGGGGATGTTTTACTAATTTCCTTTCTCTTGTTTACCTGTCCACTTTTTTACCCCTTGAGAGATGGGAATTCATAGAGTACCACTGGGAAAGGAAATGATGGGAGAATTTGTTACAATAGAATACAATAAAGAAGGGACAGAGGTTAACTGGAGGAATTTTAACAACTGATATGCAAAAGGTTTAAGTAACAAAAATGACAGCTTTACCTCTGCAATAATTTACTCTCAGTACTAATTCACTCCTCAATCTATTTGGCTACCTAAATAGAATATAAAAGCATCTTTTGAGTTAAATAGGAACACTTGGTTCTAATAAGGATGTCTATAGTCACATATCATGGGTAACCAGCCTTTGGTCACTTCACATTCTCTAGCTCCTTCCTTGCTGACTAAAAGAACTGTACTAGCTCTATTAAGGAATCCCAAGTCAAAATGAAGAAGATGACATCAACATGACTGAAATGCTATTTCAGGCCAGATAGTGCCAACTCATGTTGGCAGTCCCTTTGTGAATAAAACTCTTTAAAGTATCTGATCTTTCTGCACAGCCAAACAATAGTATATGGGGAGGGTATAAAAGGCAAGGGGAAGAAACTTACACTGCATGTTAACTATGCAACCTTATGTCATTCAAAATTGCCTAAATCCTTTGTCACTACTGAAGGGATAAAAAAGTCTTTTTAAAGACTTAGGAATATCAGTTCTGATGATCAGTATAAAAGTTCTTTGGAGAAAGAAAGTTAAAGGTTCATTATCTCCAGATCATTACTTTGCCATCTACAGAAATAAAATCTGAGTCTACTAGCTCTAGATTTCTACTACTTCTGAGAAGTATCTTTTAAGTACTTTCTTTCCTCTTTTTCTTTTCAACTCTGAAGGTTAAATTACAATAAACTATGACCTCTTAGAGGTACAATTTGATGTATTTTGGTAGATGCTATACATCCATGAAACTACCCCTACAACAGAGATCCAGAACACTTCCATCACCTCTTAAGATACCCTATTTGTCCCTATTCAGTCCTTCTACCTCTGTCCCTCAGGCAACCACTGATAATGTATCTCTGGAAGGTAGGTTACAGTGTGTAATAACTGTTTTCTACGAATTACTATAAATTTAACACAATTCAAAAGTAATCCTTTAAATATGAATATTGCTCAATACAAAAAGTAATACTATTTACCTGAGTTTCCTTTTTATTGGATCCTTCTTCTGTATCTGATTGTTGTTCTTGTTCATTTTCATCACTCTAAAACAGATTTATGAAATCAAAAGAAAAACTGATTTTTAAGTGGGAGTTTTTCTATCCTATTTAAAGAAAGTCGATTTTGTTGGCAGGGCACAAGCTAAGTAGGCTAGTGTATATGGTGAAGAAAATCTATCTAATGTGTGGTTTAAGAAACACACTTATATTGAAGGTGAGGAAGTGGAAGTTAAATATGAGAAAGAAAGGAAACAATATTCCACTTTATATTATTTATGCTTCAATTAAGTACTATTAAGTCACTCAACTATAAATGAAGCAGTCAAAAAAATTCACTGATTTCTGTAAATAAAAGGTAGATTTTATTTTATTGAGTTCAGAAATACTACATATTAATATAGTTTTTGTCAGCTGTGACAATGCAAATAAAAAATTTTTGAGCCATAATTACCTCATATAAAGGGCTGAGGATGTGGCTCAGTGATTAAGCACCCCTCAGTACCATTAAAAAAAAAAAAAGTATGTGAAGTTAGTTAATAAGTGAACTAGATAAAATGATGATGGTGTTGCCACTAGTATTATTATAAATTTTATGTCATGAAGTGATTGTCTTTATGCATTGCAGTTTCATGGGAGAACACAAGAACTGGAAAAAAAAAAGTGGGGAGGCTCAGAATTCCTGAAAAGTTGTAACTAAGAAAAGGAATCTAATATTATAATAGAGAACGAGTTGCCTGACTATACACCACCCTTAGATCTCTTGTTTTTTTTTTTTTTTTAATGTTATCTGCTAAGATTCAAACATGGGCTAATAAAAAGGACAAGGGCCCTGAGCATTGATGGCTGATTAGAACTCAATCAACACTGGCTCAAACTAAAAACATGGCCAACATGAACCTGAGGAAGGATTCTTATAATGATGGTCAAGTGCATGATTCCAGAAAGAGTACTTTCACAGAAAGAATTGCTTTCAATAAAATTGGGGAAAAATAAATACTAAATAATAATACAGCTTTGCCTATGTTGTAATTCCCATACATATGAATCATTAAGAAGAATATTTTAAGTAATAAAATGTACTAAATGTTAGGATGCTAAGACTACAAAGATTTTATTTTATTGTTTATGGAAAATGTTACTGCGCAATCAATTAAAACAACCAGACATGTGCTTTCTGATGGAGGGATAAAATACTTTGTTCAAAGAATACTAAATCTGATCAATCTGATCAATCCCTTAACTCCAACTACCAACTTACAGAAATATTAAAAAAAAAAGAATTATGTTAAATTACACTTCAGAAATGTGATAACCCAGCTCCTTCAAAAATAATTGTTTTAAAAAAAAAGAAATGGAGGGAGAATATTACAGATGAAAAGAGACTTTAAAGAAACAATCAATTATAATGTATGGCCTCTATTTAGTTCCTAATCAAACCATCGAATTATAAAGCTACAACAACAAACCACTTCTGGCATATACGAGTGAGCAGAAACTAAAACTGAGGACAGTGGGGATTTAGCAGAAACAATTTCAACTTGGGGTGGGATCACTCTACTATTATGAAATTTTTGTATACAAAGGAAGTTAGAGGGCTGGGGTTGTAGCTCAGTGGTAGACCACTTGCCTTGCATGTGTGAGGTACTGGGTTCAATCCTCAGCACTGTATAAAAATAAATCAATAAAATAAAGGTTTATGTTCATCTACAACTAAGAATATTTTTTTTTAAAAGAGGAAGATGAAAAATGATTTTTCTATTTTTGCAATCTTCTCCATTTCTTTCTTGTCTTTTATACATGATTTTATTTTCCTTTTCTTTTTAAACTACTTTATTATAGTCATATACTCTTGATTCATCAACTCTAAATGTGAATACTTTTATTCACATCATGGACAATGCAAAAATATTAAATCTCTTCTAGTCCATTTAATACTTTCCCATATTTTGTGCAATTAAATGTACAACAAATAACATGCAGTTTAAAATATATCTTAGCTCTTCATGTATTTTAAATTGCATGTTATTTATTGTACATGTAATAATATATTAATAAATATGAACTAAAATTAAAAGATAAAAATGTTCAGAAAACATTGTCCTTAATACGCTGTTTATAAATTGAACATAAAAGTATAGGAAAGATATATATGCAAAAGCTAATCAGAAGAAAGCTTTCCAAACAAGCAAACTTTAAGACAAAACACTATTAGAAATAAAGAGGAACATGTGGTGATATAAGGGTCAGTTCAATGGGAGAACAGAAAATCTTACCTTTTCTTTTTTAGAATGGGTAAAAGAGTAAAAAAAAAAAAAACTTTTAAAGTAAGAAAAGTAAACGTACTGCTACACATAATAGCACAGATATATCTCATAAACATAATACTGAATTACAAAATTCATAGTTCTATTCAAATGTTCTTTAAGAGCAGACATATCTAATTCTGATGTTAGAAATCAGGATACTTATTGACTTTGAAAATGAGGATTGATAAAGACTGAGAGAAAATATAGGGGTATATGCATTGTTATTTTTAATGGTAATTCCTTAAGCTATACATTAATAAATTATGTTTTTGCATATACATATATATATGTACTTCAATAAGAGCTTTCTTTTCTAAACAAATGAAAAAAAAATTGTTTGTTCTTCCATAGGTATATGTTGTAATAAAACACTACAAATTTCACATTAACAATGCTACCCTGCAGTTCATTTTGCATATGCACAGTATTGGCAGGCATGCCACTGGGGATCTGGATAAAAAATTAATGTTTACATGACTGTAATAATTTGATAAGAAAGCAGAGCCTCAACCCAGCATTTCATGAGATGGAAATCACTGTTATATAGATTTTAAAATATTTGTGAAAATGAGATTAAATGTAAAACATCTTTTCAAGAATCTCTAAAATAAAAAAAGCAGTTTATATGGTAATCAGTATAAGTACTCTGAGCAGCAGCTAGTATTATTTTTATTCCAAAGTGGGGACAGAACTGGTTTTTTATTTTTTATTTTTTTTTGGTTGTAGATGGATATAATATCTTTGTTTTATTTATGTGGTGATGAGGATCAAACCCAGTGCATCATAAGTGCTAGGCAAGTGCTCTGCCCCTGAGCTACAACTCCACCCCTCAGAACTGCTTTTAAATGATACCAGATATGAGTTGTTGCTAACTATTTTTATCAAGAACTTTTCTTAGTTAACAAACGAAACTGAGAAAACACAGTGATGAGTTTAAGAATATATAATTTGAAGCATATAGGAAACTGTATGTACTTTTGAAAACATTAAGTATACTTATCAAGTAGTTTTAAAAGGTTCTCACATCTTGTGTCCAAAAAGACACTCCCGTAGATCTTCTTTTCTCTCTTGGTCGCCGTCGTTCTCTGATGGATTTAGGTTGCGATTTATCTTCACCTTCTTTCTCTTCTTCTTTTTTTTCTCCCTCTGTTAAGGATTAAAATAAAACAAATGATAAAAATGTAAATTGATAGTATTTTAAAAGGTATATGTCAAAACAATTCTAGGTCAGCCTCCTTTGTGAAGCCTCCTATAGTTCATCAGTCAGAATTAATTTTTTCCCCTCTTGGTGCTCTTTATATACTTCATACAAACATCCATTTCTATCTCCTGTTAAGATATATTCTTTTTTTAAAAAAATATTTTTTAGTTGTAGATGGACACAAATACCTTTATTTTATTTATTTGTTTTTATGTGGTACGGCAGACCAAACCTCATGTGTCAGGCAAGTGTTCTGCTACTGAACCACAACCCCAGCCCCAAGATAACATTCTTACGTATCAGGATAAGAACTAAGTATCTACATTTTCCTAATTAAATAAAAAATTTGCTCAAAAGACAATAATATTTACTAAATAGAAAATAATGGGACTCTCAAGTTGTTATTCTGTGGTAGGGAGATATTATTATGCTTAAATAATATTCTGAGAAAAAAAGCAAAACAAAACAAAACCCCAAACCTATTTTAATTATGGGACAGGCAACAGGAATCATACAAATTTATCAGTATTCTTTTTTTTTTTTTTGGTGCTGGAGATCGAACCCAGGGCCTTATGCTTAAAAGGCAAGCACTCCACCGACTGAGCTATCTCCCCAGCTCCCCAGTATTCATTTTGTTTCTGTTAGATAATATCTAAGAGCAAACCCTTTTCTTCTGTAAAATATATTTACTTTTATTAAATCAACAAAACATTAGCCTTAAGATTTCTAATTCCTCCCTTCAACAGTTAAAATGGCCTTAGGCTTACATATTGCATGAATATTAGGGTATCTGAATATGCTTAAAAAAGTAGACACAGAGGAAAACAAAATGATTTTAAAAAGACTACTGTGTGATTAGTAGAGAGTCACAGCAAAAGACAACTCAAAATCAGTATTAGAGCCAGGCACAGAGGCTTCGGAAGCTGAGGTAGGAGGACTAAAAGTTCAAAGCCAGCCTCAGCTTTTGCACTAGGCAACTCAGTGAGACCCCGTCTCTAAAAAAAAAAAATACAAAATAGGGCTGGGGATGTGTCTCAGTGGTTAAGTGCCCCTGAGTTCAATCCCTTGTACCACCCCCCCCCCCAAAAAAAAATAAATCAGTATGAGAGGAGTTCTTAAAACTATTTTAGTATTAGTTTAGAACAAAGATCTGAAACTCCAATGCTTATAGTGTACATCCAGATATTTGGAATTTAGGTAAAATGGGCTGGGAGGATGAGGAATGTTACTGCTTAGCCCTAGTCAATTGCTAATATGTGTTGCCAAATTTTTCAACTTTTTTAAAAAAGCCAAAAAATGTAAAATTCTATGTAAAGTGTCCCTAAATTTAAATGTTAGCTCAAAATGTTTACTAATACTATATGGGCCTCACACATAGTAGTTTAAAGAACTGAAGCATCTCAATAATTCGATGTTCATCCTACATAATTACTGATATTACCATAACACTATGAGATTTAGTTTTTAAAATATAAAATACCTATAATTAGGAATCATTTTATTTAATATTCATCTCTAATATAAAGTAGTAATAATTAGAATTTTAATAGGGAGTCTACATCAAATAGAAAATGGTAATGAGCATTAATGGACCAAAATATATTGCTGAGAAAGAAATCCATTTTTTGAGAACGCATATGAAATTTTTGTTTTAGTGAGTGAAGCCATCCTGGAGTTGTGGCCCACGTAGCCTGGAGTGTGAGCCATGTGCATAGTCTGCCACACTATGAGGGCCTGAGGTGTGGCAAACTAGAGCAGAGGTGAGCCTGGTTCACTGATCTAGGTCCCTACAGTGGGGTGTAACAGCCTAGGGCACACATCTACTCTGTACAGCACTACTGCCCTAAGCCCCCGAGCATCTACAATCCACCAACCTCAACATCCCACTTCCCTATGAGCAGCAAACAAACAAACAAATAAAACCAGAAGTGGGGCAGACCTGAATGGAAGTTTAGGCTCAAGTGTTGATCAGCATAAATTTGGATCAAAAGCATTGATCAAGTGCTAAATAAACCTCTAGTAGCACACTCAGGGGGCAACCCCTATACATTACCCTCTTGCCCCTGCAAGAGTTCTGTTTTTGTTCTTCACACCTGAAAAATTCTACTCCTTTCAAACTGGCCTTCCATTATCCCATGAATTCCATTCTTTGAATTTGTAAGAAAAGAACCTAGAAAGAAGTCGGTGGCAAGCTGCAATACTGAGAGCTACAACACACCACTCAATGGTAGTGGAAAAGAATCAGGTTTGGCTGGCAATGATCCCCGGAGCTGATGGCAGGAGGCATCCCTTGCCGTAATTAGCTATAACACTAAAATGGGTTTTCTTGGCTGCAGAGGTCTCCAACTTACACAGACTCCACCCACCAAGAGAATAAATGAATGAAGTTTCATTTCAAACTCTCCAGTTTCACAAGGACATTAAGCATATTAAGTGATTTTAGCTTAAAACAATTTCGTGCACACAAAAAAAATTTCACAAAAAACATTTAAAAAATATGATCTACATAAGTAGGCAAATAATAGCTTAAAGCATGTGAAAAGTGCTAAACCAAAAAAGTGCTCTTAGAAATAGTAACCCACCAGGTTTTCTGTACTTACTTTACTTTGTAGGCAAACAACAAGATTTTTGTAAAGTATTAGATTATAAAGATTTGTATTAACTACAGACCATATAATTTTCACCAATATTTATTTTCTACTTTTCTCTTTCTTAACTTCACATTCTTTCCATTTAGGCTGTTAACTAACAGTTTAGGATGTTGTTCCTTTTTAGTTCCATTATCAATTAGGAAAAATCAGTTCAAGGGATTATTTCAGAGAAACAAAGTATTTTCGAAATTTGGTCTTCTTACCTCTTTCGTTTTCTTTAGTTAATCCTCTGGAGTAAGCAGAAGTTATACCTACAAGGCTATTTGGCCTGTTCAGTTGACTTGAAGCATAGAGTGAACTGGTCACTGTAGAAAGTGAAGAGGATGCAGGAGTTGAACTTGAAGTTGATACTGGTCTATAACGTGGAAAAGTCTGTGAAACATTAAAATTAAAATCCACTTGACATATTAAATACAATAGACATATAGAATACTTAAAGATTCATTTCAAAGGAAAAGTAATGTTCTAATCATGCCCAAGTAATTCAGAAAGCCAGCTAAAAGCCTTTCACATTTTTTATGTAAGGTTTCTTGGTACATAAATCTCTGGTATATTTAGAATGATAAGAACTATTCATACTATTCAACCCAGCTGTACTGTTGATATACTATTACCTCATCATATGTTCTAGAGTACTTTTGTTTATATTCATCTTCTCTAGATGTTTCTGATTCCTTCTTTTCTTCCTGTTTCTCCTTATCCTGTTTTTCTTTTTCCTCCTTTTCTTTTTCTTCATTTTCTTGTTCTCTGGTTCTGGTAGAACGACTTCTTCCTATTGTTTTTTCAGCTTCCTGAAGATCAGTCAATGTCACACCCTACACACAAAAAGGGATCAATTAATTGTGAGATGCATTAAAGCTCATTTCAAAAGAATATTTTAGAAATAGATATATTACATATAAATGTATTCAAAGTCAAATAATCATGTTTAGAATTGGTTTTTGAACTGAAACAGTTTCTATGCAGTAAAGTGATTTATTTTATGAAGAATCACCATGAGTAAGCATGAGGATAAATTCTGGGAAAATTATAAATGTAAGAAAATGTCTCAGTATTGAGAAATTTAACAAAACAGAAAAATACCATATATAAATGTTGCCAAGATCAGAGGAAGACAAAATATACATTGTTTACATAATACATTACATACATTTATGTTTATATATGAGTGTGTGAAGTATATGTAAATATACATGCACACACACAATAGGCTAAGGTTAAGACTTCAATATAAATAGTTCAGCTTGAAGGGTAAGTAATGGTAAAAATCAAACAACCTAATCTGTGCTGTGGAGAGCTCCTCAACTCTAAGGAAGGAAAGACACAAAGGGATATATCATAATTAGCATGACAAGAAGTACGAAGATAAATAACCTGTGAGATATTTTTCTCATAAGTGCATATTAGCTGTTGGACACATATAAGAGGCATTTTCTCTACCTCCTCCCACCTCAAAATAGCCACAGAACTCTTTAATAATTAAATATCTTACATGATTAATTCATTCTAAAACTCATCAAATACTCTGTCCTGGACCTCAAATTAGAAATGGGAAATTAAAAAAAAAAAAAACAAAACAAAAAAAACTAGAAGAGATAGAAACGTATAAAGCTAATCTAAAAAAGTAAAATATTAATAGTATAATCATATACAAAAAACTATGAGAGTATTACTAGAGTGACCTTTACCTTTCAGAATATACTCACATTAGTATATAGACATCAATATTTTCACAGCAAAGTGAAAGAAAAGTTATTATTACTTATTAAGTACATGTTTATATATATTTCATAAGTTCTATAAATTATACATATTAAATATACCTGTGTTGATCTTCTAGACTGTCTTGCTTGTCTAGATCTTGCTTTTCTTTGGGATTCAGACTCTTCATCTCTAACAGGAGTGAGGTATGATCTATTATAGCAGTAAAGAAAAACTGTCAGCTGGAGATATATTTGTGAATATAAATTTATATCAATGTATGTGAATGAAACATGTAAGTTTAGCATTTCATATTTTAAGAAAAAGAACTTTCAGAAAACAGTTGAATATACTCTGATCATTTCTTTTTAGCTTAAAATTAATTTTGACATTACATTTTAATTTCTTCCTCACTGTATTTTTAACCATATAATTTAATTTTAAGATAAGAAGGAATTAGGGTACTTAAGATTAAAAATTTTACCTCTACTGAAAGAGGCAAAAACATTTCATTTAGCAAAAGATGAATTCACCAGAATGGATAAAGAGTGATTTTTTTTTGTTTGGTTTTAACTGAGGAATCTCCTCCTCTTGCCCAAACAACATCAAAAAAAGTGCTAATCTAACCTCTAATGAGGAACAATTCATTCAATGTTAATTTTCCAGTTCCTCCTAAAAATTTTCCTATGTGTTATAACCCTTTACTGGGTTAATTTACAAGTATGTATGTACGTAGCCAAAAGTGGGGCCTTAAATTTTTCTCTAATTATAGTGTTTTCAAATACTAGAAGGCAGGTTATCAAATTCCTTTCTAAATTGTTTATTCTCTCAGGTATAGAGTCCTAATTTCTTATGGTATTCCTCTTACCCCACTTTTTTCAGTTTCTTGTAACATAATCTTAGATGACATGTGAAATTATCTGGCTAACTTCTAGATTGCCAATGTTTTCTTTCAACACAGTGGCTAGGACTAACTGCAAAATTTATACTAGGAGATGGTGAGTAAGCAGCATCCCTGTACTCCTGTCAATATGCTTTTTTATTAATGATTCTGGCACACTCATACCCTTGACAAGAGTATAAACAAGAATTGAGCAATTCTGAAGTGGTATAATGTATGTCCTAAGTTAAATAAAGTGTTGAACAAACAGAGATAAGGTAGATCCCTAAAACACATCACAAACACATCTCTCTGATAATCAGTATTATTTGGGAAATTCAATCTAATTATAGTACTAGCTTACATTTTGCTGAGAACATTTATGGAAGCACAGTATTTTTAAGTTAATTAAGTTTAATTTATGCCACCTGTCCCCTCTTCAAACCCCAAAGGTCTAGTGAGTTTTTCAATTCAAATGCTACTTTTTAAGGGGGTTATTTTGTTTGCTTTAATATTCATCTCACTTTGTAATTCATTTTGCTCTTTAAGCTGAAGCTATTTGTATGAGCACAATAAAATTCTGGATTTATTGCCTGTTTTATGTCTTCTATTTTAGATACCCTCTAAAATCTAGTATATGATGATATCAGGAGTTTGAAGATGTATTACTGGATTCTCTGAATTCAGAGTAGTATTAAAGGATAAAACTAGAAGACATGACTCATTATCTGGTCTTACATCCTTAGGTAATTACACTAAGATTTCTCACTTAAGATGTTTTCATCTTGATGCTGTTACATACTGAAAAATCATTGTCTTTTTGCTATTGTAGGACTACATTTACCTACTGAAGAAGGCATTCCTCTTCTAAGTGAAGCACTTTGTAAAATTTTCTCTTAACAAACTTCCACTAAAACACTAGTACTTATGAAAATAATCTAAAGTTTCATACTGTTTTTAAATATTACGCATCTAATTGTTTTCTGTCAATTTAAACTTGTTCTACTAAAAGTGGAGGCAGGAATTAAAATTTAAAAATAAAATAAAATTTGTCCATTTTTCCTTAATTTGACTTTCTCTCAAAATCTTATTTAAAATTCTGCTACACATGGTTTTGTTTGTATCAATACACAGATGCAGATGAGTACATCTGTGAGGACCCTGTCTCCTCTTCCTTCCGTGCCACACTAAGTTTGACACTTCTCATTCTTCCACTGTTTTATAAAGCTCATTTGATCAACTGTCTTAAGTTTTCAGATTTTTACTTAGATATATTTTTACTGAGTTTTCTGGGAACAAGTAATTTGAAAAGAAAAAGAGAATAATCAATAATCTTGTTATTAAGGTATAAGAAACATGATTCTTCAATATGATTTTTAAAAAGACTTGTTTTTCTGCAGAAACAGGCATATCAATTTGGGAAATGATGCATACTGCATTCCAATCTTTTTTAGGAAAATCATAAAACTACTAAAGGGTCTGAGATGTACTGAGAGAAGTAACCTGTTTAAATAATTCCCCAAATCACTTAAAGTATATAATTTTTCTTCTTTTGGTGGCACATTTATTTAATATGAAAAAGTGCTCCTAGGAACTTCAGCCTGGAAAAATGTGGTCCAAAGTCTAATTTTTCACTTACTAACTCTTATTTATGTACCCACTGCTCCTGCCCTTTTTTGGACTTCTACCAGATAAAAAGGAGAAAAGAAATAAAAGGTGAAATCTAAAGTGGCAACTAATTTGGTTTAAAATGTTTATAAATAGGTCAGATAGATGCATGTATCACTTCAGCACTACCTGAACTGTTCTGAAAGAATGAATGAACGTCGAATGTGAATTCTGGCTCCAACTCTACATGGTTCAACTTTTGCATTTAGTTTAGAACAAAGAAACTACATTGCCACTTGACTTTTTTTTACCCCCAGGGCAAATCATACCAATCAACTATCATACTCTCTTCCAATGGCCCTGAATTCCTTCTTAATACAGTTACAAGATGCCATGAAAGTTAACAAATCATTACATCTCACTGAAATAGATGGGTTGGGGAGATAAGTAAAAGTTTTCTGAAAAACTTATAAGAACTGCTCATTTAAATTTTCCACACATACTTGTCTGAAATTAGCATTAAATCTAGCCTATTAATTTGCAACTGAAAACACATTTTCCAATATCTGTTAGTCACCATCTGATATTTAGTACTGAGAGATTATGTAAAGTATATAAAGCAGACCTCTAAGAATAGGATAAAGAGGAAAAAAATTATTTTATGTCTTCAATCCCGAAGAACTGATTCATCAAAAAGATGGTAGAATGTATCAGTCAAACTCCATTGTTGCCTTAAATACAGCTGTATCATAGTGTCTTATTACATTTCTTTCTTCTTGTTACACAGGGTGTGGAATTTGTCTTAGATTATTCTGTGAGCAACCCAAAGGTCATTTTTTTTCAGTACAGTATTTTTTTTTTAAACAAACCCAATTAGTCTACATTTTAAAAATTTCACTTCTATACTTATTTATAATAGTTAGATTGTGGTTAGTCAACTAAATTTCATCTTTAAAAAACTGACACCAGCCCTTTCAATTTTGTTCCGCTTTTTTTCCTTCCAGAGGAAATACAAATGGGCAAATGGGAGATGGCTGACCCAAGGGAAAATGGCAGAATAGAGTACTTATACAAAAGCAACAGTTCCATGTAAGTATGAAGTTATTTGTAAGGTAATTTTTGCAGTTTGGAAAGACTGGAGAATTACAAATACTTAAAATGGTCAAAGAATTTGCTACTTATGCTCCACCTATTTAAATCTTACTTTTTCCTACTACCAAACAAAAATTAATACACTGGAATTCTTAACTAAGAAAAACAAGAACTCTCAACACAGTCCTAATAAAAAGCAACAGGAAAATTCAAGAACACTGTAAATTTAAAAGTGTGTGTAGTAACGTTATGTAAAACCCTAAAGGCATACTAAGGTACCTAATGGTATGAATGTGTTGATTTATCTTTTTCAGCCACAGTATATTTTGAAATTATTGTATATACATTTTAAGGCAAATTATGAATCATAAACACTTAGAACCAATGATGAAATTTGATTGAAAGATAGAAGTCAACAATGTATTAAAAACTATAAATGACTTTCACACTGGAGAACACACAAACATTAATAATACTGCAAACATCATTGAAACAAGGTAAGACAAACAAAATCTCTACAATAAGACCAAAAACAATGTCAGCAGACTCATTTTATTATGTTATTAGAACCTGCATTGTCCTAACAAAAAATTTAATTTCCATCTTTAATGTCTCCCATTAAAATTAATTTAGGACGGATTCTAAAAGTCAAAACTCAACTCTTTCCAAAAGGAACAAACAAACAAACAAAAAAACACCCTGACATCAGGAATCATAATTTGGAAGCTAAAAGTGTAGTTCAGTGGTAAAGGCTTTCCAAGCATGCAAAAGTCCCTGGATTTTATCCCTACCACAGCACCCCCTCAAAATCCTCATAATTTGTTCTGAAACAACTGATGATTCTGGAAAGTTATTCATGAGGTTTTACTTGTTACTGGAGAAATTTTTAAAAGCATGGGATGCTGGAGACAGAAAGTATTCCAGAAGTTAAAAATTACATAAATCAAATACCCCTTTTACAGAAGAAGAAATTCTGACCGGAAGATAATTAGATAATTCTACTCTTAGGGATTAAGACATAGCAAGGGGCTGGTATGTAGCTCAGTACAGAGGCCCTGGGTTCAAGCCCTAGCACTGCCTTAAAAAAAAAAAAAAAAAAAAAAAGGCACAGTAAAGATTTAAAAATGTAAAAAATGAAGGACTTTTCACTCTTCTTCAATACATCCATCAAAAACAGGCTAAGTCCACAAATTTATTTTGATAAGTTTGATCAAATGATGGATTATTTTGGTAAGAGTGATGTGTGAGATCCTTTAATTTCTGTTGGTATATGGTCCCATTAAAAGCACCATAAAAACCTAAAACAGACCTAAATTTATAGAAAATAGTAATTAAAATTAACATGACATGGTGGTATTCCACTCAAAAAGTACTAAGCATTTACAGTGGTGTTACATAAGTATCATTAAAATTCACCATTAAATATAGTCATAAAAACTAAAGATGCAATGGTAAGAAAAAATATTTAACAATAACTTGTTACTTTTCACATATTCAAAAACAAACACTATGATTAGGCCACTAATACTATAGGCAAAGCACTTTACTAGGCACTAGAGAAAAAAGCACTCTGTATATAACACTGTGACAGAAATAAAACAATGTTCATCTGCTCAGTATTTTAGTAAGAAAATAAGAATATACTATAAAAACAAAGCTGATATTCAGTTACTAAGATTTCATTTATTTCAAGAGGGAAAAACAAAATTCAAAGCTAGGGACTGTGCTTGACAGAGCTGAAAAGGACCAGACAGATTCTTCTACAACCTTGGGGCGAACCTCAGCTATCACACCAATTAACTAACTATACAAAATTGGATAGTCACATATCTCTGGGTCTCAGTTTCCTTCTGTAAGCAAGAATATCGCAAAAGATAAGTAGGCTCTTTTCTACAACTATGATTTCATATCATCAGGTGGCAGTGGGAAGATGTGAACAATGTTTCTAAATACATCTAAGCACACAAAATAAATTCAGGTTTTTTAAAAAATGTAACTAATGAATGCTTTCCATGTACCAGATCTACTAGAATTAACTGAATGTCTTCAACACAATTATCTGGCTTATACACATGAACAGAACCCTTCCATCACCAAAATTATATATATATATAATTTTTTTTTTTTTGGGCAGTGCTAGAGATGGAACCCAGGGCCTTGTACATGTTAAGCAAGCACTCTACCACTGAACTACCAACCCAGAAAAGAATTTTAAGATGAAGATTTCAAAAAGAGTTTAACATTCATCAAATTTCTAATCAGGAGGAAATAATGTGAAAAATGATAAAAAAAAGAAATTGACTAAGGAGACAACTGTGAGGCTTACTGACTTTAAACAAAAACTGTACTATGGGTTATATATCTAAATACTAATAACTGCTAGTTATTTCAACTTAAATAGTTTCAAGTTGACACAGAGTATTTAATTTATAAGTCTACTGGAGAGATGGTCATCAACTTCCCAAGATTTAAAAAACAAAAACCGAATCCAACTTTCATTACTGGGCAAACGTATCAGCAGTAGTGTTAGGACCTTTACACACCTGCGTCTCTCCCTGACCTCTGATGTGGAGGAGACAGTGCCAGCAGTAGTTGTAGTCAGGGTTGTGGTAGAAGCTGCAGCATTTACAACAGTTGGAGCAACAGGAATGGTCACTGCCGTAGGAACACTGTCCTTTTCTTTTTCAGTACTATCATCAGCCCACAAACGATTTGAGGTACTACAGCACCATAAGCAGCAACACAAAAAGAGAAAAGGAAAATAGCTAAACAATGAAAGCACTTTCTAGCAGCTGAAAACATGTGACTACAGGGATGGATTTTTTAAAACACAAGGTGAGACAGCTTTCAACTATAAACCAAAAAAAGCTCACCCAGAGATGTCAAAGAGAGAAATTTACATTTTAAGCAATCTAATTCAGGAACTCATTTTTTCCCCCAGACATGCACAATTGCTTCTTTTTGGAACCAATTTTTGTTTGGAAATAATTTTAATAAGGTAAATGAAAAAAATCCAGAGCCCCACAATCTTCTAAACAAATATGCATGCACATACATAAGCACACAGTAGACCTGAACATAAAATGTTATCTGTAACTTACCTGCTTTGTGTGCCTGCTGAGGAAGAACCCGTTGTAATCTTTGTAGTAGTGCTTGTGCTGGAAAGCAGGCTTTTCTGAAGCCCAGCTGCAGAGGTAACTGTTGGTGTTGATGTGGTGCTTGGAACACTAGAACTAATCAAATCATCTTGTCTTCTACCAAAGGAGCAACTAAAGGAAAGAGTCATATCTATATAGAATGTGTCTGTATGTGTGTTCTATATTTAATGTCTAATACATTATACAAATTCACAAGACCAGGAAAAATCTAAGAAACTGTGTTCCTAAACATACCACCAGCTCCAGCACCAAGAGTTGCATCTACAACTTGCTAGAGTTTAGATGATTTCACTAATTGTAGTGTATCATTTTACTGCCTGCTTCCAACTCCTTTGAAAAAACCCAGATGATTTGATTTAATTAGTTCACATTTCTGGAATATTCTAGACCATATGGTCACATCAGATAGGTCCCACGAAAATGAAATGATATGGTTTTATCCAAGGAAAAACAAGTCATTTGACTTTTTAAGGAAAAAAAAAAAAAAAAGAAAAAGTATTTTTGTTTTTGTGGTATTAGGGATTGAACCCAGGGTACTGCACATGCTAGGCAAGCACTTTACTACTGAATTGCATCCCCAGTCCTTCTAAAACATTTTTTGAGACAGGATCTTGCTAAGTTACCCATGCTAGCCTCAAATTCATGATGGTCCTGCTTCAACCTCCTGAGTGGCTGGGATTACAGGTGTATAATATCATGCTCCACAGGAAATTTTTCTGACCATGAGTCAGATTCCTAGCAGAGACCCATGCCTACATTATACCTGCTCATTTCTTACTCGTTTCAGTTGCTTTTAGCAGAGAATTAATTTATAAGGTTTAATTTTCTTCTTCAAGATGATAATACCAATATTCCACTGAAGGCATTTTCATAACTCTTGAGTTCCATGATAAGCAGAAACTTTATGAATTACAAATGATGAACAGATCTTATATGGAGATACTGATCTATTTCAGTTGCTGTACCTATATAATAAATTCCTATGAACAATATGAAAGATGCTTCATATATATCAAATTTAATTAAATGTATCACAGAAAGGCATAATTAAAAATAAATTGTTACCCATCTTTAAATATATATTGTTTTCAAATCAAGTTTTTACTTAAATGACAAAAGATAATATTTAATCAAAGTACCTATTGCTTAACTGACTTATTAAACTGGGGGCTCGAAACAAACTGCCTAGTATTTTTATGAAAGAATGCATAAAAGCCATCTAAGAATTATATTATTACCTTTTATGATAAGTAGATCCTTCATTAATTGAGCTGTTTTTTTTAAGATCATCTTCCCATTTTCTTCTTGTATAAGAGCTACTTGTTCGCAAACTCAAAGAGTCTCTGTAAAAAGACTACCCTTCAGTTTCTGGTAATTTTAAAACAAGATTAAGAAAGTTGCACACTAATAAATACTAGCAGAAGCAGAAACTAGTAGAATCCCCTGGGAAAATACTTTGGTATATTTATCAATAAATTAAAGTAATTATAACTCTAAGACTCTATTCTCAGGATATAATCCTAAATATGGGAGAAAAATTAAGATATTTATAGAAATATTATTTATGATCATAAAATATTAGACAATATGTCCATAGCAGGAGATCTATTCTGTGGTATAATTCACTAATGAAAGATAGTGTTTTTTGAGAATATATATTAATGTGTTAAGACTGTTTATGAGATCTTAGGTGAAAAAAAATCCAGGCACACAAATGGATATTATAATGTGATAACGACTATATTAAAAAGTTTCTCAAACTCTAAGATGTGCTGAAAATAGGAAGGAACCAAGGAAAATACCGAAACTGACCTTTTCCTCTCTTTTTTCCTCGTTTCCAAACGTTTGAAATGCTTAGAGAATTTGTGCTACTACTTTCTCTGTACTCTGATTTAGCCATAATGTTTTCTTTGCTACTATATGAACATACTAAGCCTGTACTAAGCTCCTCAAGATCATGCACCTGCTATTCTATCAGGAACACCCTCCATCCCTTCCAGATTTCATACTCCACCATAAATACAATGCTTATGATGCTAGATAACAAAGATTTAAAGTAAAGGCATAAAGCAAATCATAATGAACTTACCTGTTCTCTTTCTCTTCAATGTCAGATGTGCTAGCTAGTCGTCTTGGTATAGTAGGTGCAACATATGCAAGTCTTGCTCCTTTACTATCTTTCTCCTGCACAAAAGGAAAAAAATGAATGAAAATAACATTGTGTGCTGATAACAGGCACTGCTAAAACTATTAAGAAATGGTTATTCAACAATGCATAATTATAAGGCCATCACCATTTCCATATTTCCTAGTTGCACTATAAAATTAACACATTTCAACTATCGGGTACTGTTGGATATGGTGGCATGTGACTATAATACAGGTTACTCCAGAGGTTGAGGCAGGAAGATCTCAAGTTTAAGGCCCACCTCAGCAACTTAGGGAGACCCTCAGCCACTTAGCGATACTCTTGTCTCAAAATAAAAAGTAAAAAGGACTGGAGATGTAGTGTGGTGGTAAAGTGCCCCTAAGTTCAATCCCCAGTAACAAAAAAAAAAAAAAAAAAAAAAAAAAAAAAAAAAAAAAAACCAAATACTACATAAGCACTGAAGAAAATAGCCTGTTCAACTAGTTTTCTTCATTCTCCTTAAATCTAGAATTAGAAAAAGAACATAAAGGAAGAAAATTTCTTTTACTTCTTAAGGAGTTTTGATAAAACTTCTGTAACATTAAAATAACGTAGTACTGTAAACTAAAACACTCTTCTTCTCTCAGACTGTCTCAAATAATGCCTGAAATATGGTTCACTGATAATTCCTAATCTTTTATGTTATATAAGCTATTCATAACCTTGTTAGTCTATACTTTAAAAATACATTAAAATATTCAAAACAATCGCTCTAAAGCATATTTATCCAAATATCACTGTGAGTGTGTAGTGACAGTGATGGGTACAGCCATAAAATTCTGAAAAACAATTAGGCAATAAATTAATGAAAAAGTAAAAATATTAAATTAATTAATGACAAATTCCATCTCTACATTTCTGATAACAAAGCAGTACTTTGAGAAAGAAAACTAAATATATGAAGCCTAAGCACAGAATATAAACAATCTAATTATATATTACAGCATTGTATAAAAAGATAAATCTATTTGATTCCATACTAATACTGTCTTTTAAATAAAAGTGAAAGTACTTATTAAGACCAAGTTGCTTGTAATGTATCAGATAAAAAAGCTGATAAAGAAACTGTAGATACTGGATGAATGTAACTTATAAGTATAATCACATTTTAAACTTTGGAAAACTTATGAAATCATAATAAATAAGATAAACTTATTCTTTAATATATTCTATTGTAAAAAATAGGGTAAAGAATTTTCTCCAAGTGTTTTAATATATGCCATATGGTTTTCTTTCTTTTTTTATTAGTTCATTTCAGTTATATATAATATTAGGGTTCACTTTGAAATAATTATACAAGCCAGGAATATAATTTGCTCTAATTCAGTCCCCGATATTTCCCATTTTCCTTTCTTCCTCCGTCCTGTTCCCTTTCTTCTACTCTGATGATCTTTCTTTTATTTATTTAGAGTGTTTTTTTTTAATTATTGCCTTGTGGATATACATAAAGGGGAGATTCACTGTGATATATTCATATACATACATAGGAAAGTTTGGTCAGATTCATTCCACAGTTCTTCCCTTTTCCTATCCTTTCTCCTTCTGCTTCAACCCTTTTTCTCTATTCCACTAGTCTCTTCTATTTTCATGGGATCCCCCCTTTTTCTTTCTTTCCTTTTTTTTCCCCTTCAGAATAAAAGGTATTTTTCACTTAGGTTAGTACATTCCTAAAATTTATACTTTGAGCAAATACATGTGATCTTCTCAGTATTTATAAGCCCATACATATATTTATTCAAGGTGGTATATTTTGTAGTATAAAATTCATTAAGTCAGGTGAATTAAGTTGATACTTAGGATTTAAAGATACCTACTAGAAAATCTATCAGATTTGATGTTTCTGGAAAATAAATCATTAGGAGTTTTTATAGAAACCAGAATGTTACACAATTACCTTTTCTTTATTATCCAAAGAGGAAGAAAGTCTGGGACTTGAAGCTGAACGTATAACACCTGCAGTGTCTTTTTCTTTCTGAGCCTCTTTAGATGCTGTGATTTCAGCAAGTGCACCATAACTGCCAGTCTTTCTAAGTCCTGACCTCCAAGATGCAGGAGATTCATCTTTTCTCTCTTCTTCTTTGGGAGAAATTTTTGTAGTTGAGGTTGGAAACTGTTTTTATTAAGAAAAAAAAAAAATATATCCAAACTGATCAGTCCTGAATTTGGAAATCATGAGTTTTCAGATAATGTCTAAAATTATAGTTAATAGAGAAAACACTTTTACTAGATAGGTTAATGTCTTAGTTAAAAAAGTAAAAATCTAAAACTGAAAGAGAAACAGACTACCTTTACAGAGGTTAGATTTAAGAAAACACTACACACTTTATATCACACAGAAAAATTATGATGCAGATACAGAAAAAAAATGAGCACACCATAAAGACTTAAAACCATGCATCTTTGGAACCATTATTTATATTAAACTTGTTATGTTGTAACCTAATATAAATTCTTGCACATAGAAATGCCTCACCATAGATTTTTCACCCTTATTGGGCACAAGAACAATGCCAGTTTTGCGCAAGCCCTGCCTCCATGATGCAGGATCTACTGATTCCACCACAGGCATGATAGGCGCAATGAAATCATACTAAAGCCAATTAAAATGAGACAGGTAAAGAGATAAAGATTGAAAGCATGAAAACAAAAAAGGAAGTTATGAGCAAAAAATACTTTTTTTTTCCTTTTTAAAAGAAAAATAATAGATAAAAACTCAGTAATTTGATAAAGACCCAATTTTTGAAAATCACTGGGAACAAAATCTGGTTTTAGCACAAAGGTAATTTGAAAGAAATCAGTAAAAAACTTCTAAAGCAGTTAAAAGCACATACAGTAGATAAGAATAGTATATGAGTATATAAACTACTGCATATGAATTGTTTTATCCATTTATATATTCTAGTTAAAATTTAAATCCAACATAATAAAAATCTAATAAATGATATTTTCTAAGCAAATTTAATTCAATAAAATATTTAAATTTACTGTTAGATTTTCTCACCAAACATTAAACATTTCAACTATTTTTACGTGCAAACAATTATTCCACTTTTAGGGTTTTCCAACAATTGCAATTTTTCCTAAAAATGCAGTATCTGTTCACATTAAATAGTTCACTTCATCAATTTCACTTCCAGAATTTAAGTGTTCGGCCACAGTTAAATGTAGAAAAGTGAATATAGCAAGTATCTACTTGCGACAGGCAGAAAATATTGATTTTCTTTTTAAGTCCTTTCTTTTATATTTATTTTTAAAGAAGGCTATAATTAGCACATTAATAGAGCAGTTAAAGTTCCCACATCATAGAAAATTCTCATAAAATACCTCTAGTACTTCCATTAATTAATTTGTATCAGTATGTGCACTGAAGTTATTTCAGAGGGTCATTCAAAAACAAAAACACTGGGGGTCCACAGTGAGGGATATTTTAAAGTTTTGAGAAGTACAGTGACATCTCTTAGGACACTACACAAACTGCCATTATTAATTTATTTGCACTAGACTATTTAATGAATGAAACAAGTAGTTTTTGGTCAAGCAGCACCCTGGTGAAGGGGGGTGGACAAAATACTAGGGACTCAGTTAACCAAATAATATACTATGCAGTAAGACAGGTAATGAGACAAGAGTATACATTTTAGGCTTTGCAGACCACAGATAATATGTAAGTAATTAAATCAGTGTGGCTGTGTTCTAAAAAAAATTAACTTAGGACAATAAAATCTGACTTGGTGTCACAACATAGTCTTTTTTTTTTTTTTTTTTTTTTTTTTTCAATCATTTCAACATGATAAAACCATTCTTAGTTGTGGATTATACAAAAATATAGTAGTGAGCCCACTACCATAGTTTATCAACCCTTGCTCAAGACCTCATTTTCACTGCCAAAACACAAAACAAATGTTTTTCCTCCATAATGCAGGCAGATAGGAGATAACATTTGCTTTGTTATAACAGAAGCTAACATTTAACAAAATGTTTACTGGTGTTTGGCCCAAAGCTATTTCAAAGTTGAGACAAATGAGGAGGTAATACCAATTTTTGAAACAGGCACTTGTTGCACTGTAACGACTGACATACCTTCACTCTGCCTAACATGAATTTGGATTTAAGTACTGATTTATATACTTAAAATCATTTTTCACAATTTTACTTGGTACATACATAAATCTTTCTGAAATAATTAACAATCAATATTTCTTTCCTGAAACTTTCTTCTTTTGGTCTTATAACAAGACACATCATATCTTCATTTTCCTACTTTGGTGACCACTTTTCCTTTTTTAGCAACCCCCTCAACCCCATTACTTTTTGATTAACAACTTTCCTTTTCCTAGACCTACAACATAAGTACCTTAAAAGTCTGCTCTCAGATCTCCCATCTTGCTTTCTATTTTCTTCTGCTGAGAGATGGAAAAAGAATCTTCTCTACTTCCTCAAGTTAAATATTAATTTTATTTAGGTTTTTCTCAAATTTGTTGTTCTCTAGTTCACTCTAACTCCTAAATTCCCAGTCACGAATTTTTATTTACCTGCAGAACTCTCTAGAACTATATTTGAAACTTGAAACTCAACATATCTAAAATCAAATACTTTTACTTCCAAAACAACTCATTTTCTATTTCTAGTAAAGGCACTTATGTTATTTCTTCAACTCCCCATATTTGTTCAATTCCCCACAATCATGTTAGACTTGTTTCTCATATCCTTTCATTCATAAATTAGGTGCCAAGTTTCCAGATCCCCTTTCCTTTATAAGGAAAGTTTACAGTCTTATCATTATGGGCAACTTCAGTGATCTTTTAATAAATCTTTCCTTAATCAGTCTCTCATCTTCAAATATACCCATTTACTGCTGCCAGAATATTACGTAAGGATAACTTTCTGCCCAGCACAGTGGAACATACTTGTAATCCCAGTGGCTCAGGAGGCTGAGGCAGGAGTATTGGGATATTAAAGCCAGGCTCAGCAACTTAGCAAGGCCCTAAGCAACTCAGTGAGACCCTGTCTCTAAATAAAATATAAAAAAAGGGTTGGGGATGTGGCTCAGTAGTTAAGTAACCCTGGGTTCAATCCCTGGTATAGTCATAATAATAATATTAATATTAATAATTTTCTCATGGCACTGTTCAAACATTTTCTGTAATACTCTATTATCAAATAAAGTCTAAAAATGCAACCTTAGAAATGAAGACATTCCATAATTTGGCTCTACTTTTTTTGTTTTACTTTGCATATATGCACTCTATTAATTAATCAGACTGAACAATTCATTTTTCCTACCAAATAATATCCCCTACTTGCTCACATTGTTTCTCATATCTCCTTTTATACAAAATCTTCTCTCTCAGTTGAAGTACTACCTACTCATCCTTTAAGATGTATCACAAATATTCCAATTCCATTACCTCAAATTAAATAAAATTTTTCTACTATCATACCATTATGCTGCATCTGTACTCTTATTGACTTATTTCATATACTCACAGCACAAAGCAGTCTTTATCAAATTATTACTATGCTTTTAATATTGGATTCAATTAACCAGAACACTTAATTCCAAGAATTTTTGCCATCCACTGAAGAAAATATAATTTACATTTCCTTGGAATATACACCCATACAACACAATAGGTAAGCTGTTTCCAAGATACCTATAATGCTTATTTTGACTATTGAGAGTAATACTGTCTTATTGTTAGTTAACAACTTAAAGCATAAAATCAAACTGATGGTTTTATATATAATATCTCCACAAATTATCAGCCTGGCACAGAAGTTAATTCTTTAATTTTAGCTCAAAATTTAAGTACTTAAAGATGATTTAAAGTGAATAGATCTACTATTTTTTTTGCTATAGTTACCCTGTCTTATTAGAAAATAAGCAGCATTTAAAATGTTTTGTATGCTTCTCTTTTTTGTGATCTATTCCTTTCCATGAGCACACACATATGTAGTTTACAAAGTAGGCACTGGTGAAGAAGCTGAAAAAATTAAGGTAACTCTTTGTCAATGTTAAAAGCAAAGCAGTAACTAGAAATGTACAAATTAGAATGCTTGAAAGCAAAATCTTTTAAGATGCATTAACAAATTAACAATTCATTATAAAATTTGGTTAAAGTCTCTTAAGTTATAGGTAAAATCTTGGGGAAAAAACCTTAAGACTAGAAGTCATAAAATACTAAGACTCCTCCACCCATTAAAAATAATTCAAATTTTTAGTACAAATTTTTATTGCTTTGAAAAAAATATGGTTACAAAACCTCAAGAACAAAGACTAAAAGGATATGATCTTCAAAGTAAATTATGATGCTTAAAATTCAGAATTAAATAGAGTTTCTAAATGGGAAAATAGAAGCAGGTGTTTGTTATTAAATCAATTAAATTACAGAATCAAAAGTTATTTTGAGTAAGAACTTTTATAGTAAAAATACTGGTACACTAAGTTAACACAGTTAGGGTGATAGGTATAAACTGAAAAATAAACATAAGTCTAGGGTTCTTTTGAGAAAAAGAAAACTGAACACAAGAAGACCATTTTAACTACTGGACTATAGAAGAGGGACTGTTTAGCCAAACACCCAAAAGAAAGAAAGCTAGATACACCCAAAGGATTGGAGCTTCTGGGAACTTGCGAAGATCCCATGGTCCTAATAGACAATAAATCAAAAGAACTAAAGAGTGCAGGCACAAATTTAGTATTCAATAAGAAAAATGTGGGGGTTCCAGAAATGAACTTCAGTTCAATTAAACTTTGGTGATACTACTTATTGCATAACAGTTTTCAAAATTCTATAAACTGATTTTAGAGAATTTTGTATTAAAGCTCATGTAATTATGGTCATATGACATAGGTTCAAGAAGCCCTCAGTTCTGGAATATAGAAGGAAAGATAATTCAATCATATATGACATTCAAACTATACCAGTGAAATCCATACATTTCTACCACTATGAATTTAATTATTGTTTTACTTTGGAAAAGTTTTACAGAATTACTACTAACAGTATATATAGGCTTTTAGAAAAAATTTTCTAGTTTATGATTTTTAAAAAGATCTACATTTTGAACACCCTAAACAAGACTGACAACATAATAGAAACACAATGGGTATTTGAAATCAGTTCTCAAATCCATGCAGCCCAAATATTCAGACAAGCATCAAAATAAGAATTCCAAAGACAGAGACATTAACAACTAAACACAATGTGCAATCCTTGAGTGAATGCTTGATTAAAAAAATATATAGCAAAAGATATTACTAGAAACACAAATGGAAAAAATCTGAGTATGTAGATTAGTCAACATATTATATCAAAATTAAAATTTCCTTAGTAGTAGCAGTTAATTGTGGGAATGAAGGAAATGCCTTTATACTTAGGAGATACATATTGACATTCAGGGATGAAGTTTTATTATGACTACACTCAACTGTTAAATGTTTTGTAGGGGAAAACTTTGTGTGTACAGAGACACACAAAGCAAAAGAGTTGTGTGAGTTCATGAGGAGGAACCTTTATAAAGACACCAATAGGTTGAAATAAAACAGCAATGAAAAGAGCCCTTACTCTTAAATTTGGGTTAAAAGGACAGGTTCTAGAGTAGAAGCGAAAAGGCAAGTCTTCAAAAAGAGCAACACCCTCGTTGGAAAATACTGCTTTGGTGGAGAATAGAGGCAGAAAAAAAAAAGAAAAAAATAAAAAACAAAACTAACATTTTGGGAGCACTCTTAATCACTAAGTTCATTCTCTCAACCAATCCTTATAATATTTTTACTTCTCTTTATTTTGTTTTGTGACAGATAAGGAAGATAACTCATAAAAGGTCATAACTAACAAGAGTTAAAGCTGATCTCTGGTTTGTCTGGCCACAGATATTATGCTCTTACTGACAAACCACAGTGGCATGCCTAGTGCTTTCAATACTATGAGTTAGAAAAATCTAGATTATAGCTCTCATTGACTTCTGGCTTAGTACTTTTTGTGGCTTATTGACCCACATGTGAAATTATCAATACCGACCCTCTACTTAACATATAATGTATATAAAACCTGAGATTATTTTTAAAAAAAGAGAGAAATATAAACTACAACGAACATTTAATTAATATTTTAAAAATTTTTACTTGCAGATGGACACAATATCTTTATCTTACTTATTCATTTTTATGTGGTGCTGAGGATTGAACCCAGTGCCTCATGCATGCTAGGCACTACCACTGAGCCACAACCCCAGCCCTTGTTTTAATATTATAAAATTTTAATCTTCCTGCCACTTACTTTAACTATTAATTGTATATGTTAATTCGCATGTATAATATCTATTGCAAAAAGGATTTTTAAAAGAGTACAACGGTTCAGAGGAAATCTCAAACTAAACAAAAATTTATAATATATTTTCTGGGAAAAAAAACTGTATGAATTCAAACTTTTAACGAGTTAGTCCAAGTGGTACTTAAATAGAATACATATATTTTTGAAAAACAATTTTGGCTTACCTTTTTAATAGGTGATGTGGGTGTTGCCTGACTTGATGACAGAGTAGGTGTTGTAACAGCTACAGGAGCTGCTTGTGTAGTAGAAGTATTGGCAGTAGTTACAGAAGTCACAGGTTTTGTTTTATCTATTAAAGAAAAAAAATTAAGAATGAAGATTCTATAGAAATTTGATTTCAATGACTGACTTTTCCTACTACTGATCCTTTTCACAAGTGAATTTTTTTTTTTTGATTTGTGGTGCTGGGAATGGAACCCAGGGCCTTATGCTTGCAAGGCAGGCACTCTACCGACTGAGCTATCTCCCCAGCCCTCACAAGTGGATTTTTAAAGATGTTTTTACAGAAATGTCTCTGTAGGCTGAAGTAAACAGTTAAGATAACACAAAAGAAACAAAATAAAGCTTCTGAGAATAAAAAGCACAATCAGAACCTGAGGTCTATAGTTCTAAAACTAGGAAAATTTAAAAAATGTAATTGATTTAAAATTTTAATGCATAAAAGTAATATAATTAAAAATTTACAATAGCTGTGTAATTTTCTAATGGATTTCGACTGCTGATCTAAAACTTATTACTCTTCTTTATTTTAGAAAATCTAAAAGTGCTTTGTCAATAATCAGCTTATATTTCTGTAAAACAGTATGGTTAAATGTCCCAAAGAGCATGTTTTCTTATTTCTAAAATAGTTAAATGGGCACCATACTAACTTCCTACAAAATTATCCTTCTAAGCATGGAGAGTATTATTCAACAAATATTTATTGTCTCCATACTTAAAATACTGTGTCCTAAGCACTGGAGACCCATTGGTGAACAAAAAGACAAAATATTTTAACTGTATGGAACTTAGTATAGTAGGAGAAATAGTAAATAAGATAAACTCATACACTACTATTCAGTTTATTAGGTAAACATTAAGTTCTTCTATTTGGTTTCAGTGAAGAATGAAAATTTTAACTCCTAGAGGGAAAAAATTCTAAAAGCAAAAATATAATTCCCATTTCTTATTGTCTCAATCGCCCCTCAAGTTTATAAATCATTTGGAAGAAAATTAAAACTTTTGACTGAGTTCCTATTTTTACCTGGTTTATGACAAAAGAACAATAAAGAAAAACTGGCCTGATTAATAATTTATGAAAGAAGTAGTCAGCAAAAGTAACTTTATGCCAAGAAAATAACCTCACATAAAGTAGAAAAAAGAAATAGTTTAGAAATTGTCAAATCAAATTGTAGATCTATATGGAAATGTCTGCTTTCTCAAGTTTGTTAAATTAAGTATGATAAAGCCTGGTTGATACTAAGAGAGTGAAAGACAAAAAATCACCGAGCATTTACATGAATTAATTCTTGAGACACAGTCAAATTTTCCTGGCATGACCTAGCACTAGCAAACAGGAAGGACAAAATTATCACAGTACAATGTTTTAGAGGAACATTTAAAGTTAGCTCAGTGAGAAACTGAGTAGAGGGTGATTACAATATTTAAATTTCAAATGGGAAATAATACAAAGTAATCTGATATATTTATAGAATTATTTGTATTTAGAGAATAGAGTTTGAAGAACTATCCAGATCATACAGTTCAATTTTTCTTATTTTACAATTAAGGAAATATCAAGCAAAAGATATCAGGAGATTTACCAGTTAGTGACAAAACGGGTCCAAGATTAAAGTGTTTTGTTTGTTTTAAACAGCCTCTCAGTGTGTAACAATGAAAAGTGAATTGTATTAAAAGGTCCTATATTAAGAGAAAGATAAAAAAAAAAAAAAAAAAGAAATCTCTGGAAGAAATGCCTGGATTTCCAATTCTTGAATTCTACCTCATAAATAGTAAAAAACTTGATGCATGAGTTACTCAGAGATGTGGATGCTACTCCTGACTTCCTTGGGCACATGCGCATGTAGTTTCATTTATAAGATACACCTTACTATATAGACTAGAAGCCATAACATGTCCCTCAGAGAGGGAACTAAGTACATAAAAATAACATTAAATAGTTGCAAAAAATATCTGGGTCAATTTAAATGTCAATGACATCATTTCATCTTTCAGTTTTTGTAAAATGAATCACAGAACAAATTTAAATGAAGTGATATTAGGTAAGTTTGTATATTGATCAAATTCAACGAGCAGAGTTTAGTTTTATACAATTATTTTATGAAAGCTAACACACTACAATGTAATTAATTATATCCATTGTATCCATGGAAAGCAGTTATTATTCTGATAAGAAATCAGATTAAATAATTACTGACACATACTTGCATGAACCAGTCCATGTACTTAAACACTATGCATGCTGCCTCTCATATAATTTGCTTTTATACTTAGGAATATTTAATTAGTATGTTATACAAACACATAATAACATTCAGTGATTAACAATTGTTCTAGCTTCAAATTTTCCCTACATGATTATCTCACTAGGGTAAAGGATAGGTTGAGTTATGTGACCAAACAATATGACAGCAATGAGGAAAAATTTAAATCTCTAAGTGACTAGAATCTAGCTACCTATCATCTTTTAAAAACAATTTCTGGTACTTTTTGATGTGTTTTATATTTAGTCAATCTTACAGGAAATAATTTTGCTGAGTGATGAAAAATAAAATGATTGAAAATGTTGCTGTTGTGTCCAGAGGGAATATAGGAATTTCAAGAAATTGTAGGGCTTCATTTGTGTTTATCAACGACTACCAAACTGGTCATGAAGTGAAGTTAATTTCTTCAATGATCAAAAATATCAGGCTGGGCACGGTGGCGCACACCTGTAATCCCAGGGGCTCAGGAGGCTGAGGGAGAAGGATTGTGAGTTCCAGCCAGACTCAGCAACTGGGTATATGGCTCAGGGTTTAAGCAACCCTGGGTTCAATTCCTGGCACCAAAAAGAAAAATTCTATCTATTTATCTTGGAAGGGGAATGTTTTCTTATGATAAATTTATACTTCAAAATGCCACATTACCTAATTCAAAGACGGCAACATTGATTTCAGACCATTTAGAAGTTTTGAGCAATTAACTAATACAGATTAAGAAAAAAAAATGTAAATAAAGGAATCTGGCAAACAAAACTGTAAAAAAAAGTAGGTCAAGGGAAAAGAAATCATATATTTAATAGTAAAAAGGAAAGAAATGTAAATTACTTTAGAAGCTTTGTAAAAAATTTGGCAGCATCTACAAAAACTGAAAATGTATGTATCCTATGACTAAACAGTTCAATTTCTAAGTCCATCAGAAAATCGTATGCAAATATACATTGGAAGCATGATCACTATAGCATTATTTGAAACAAAAAAACAAAATAAAGTTATCAGAAAGAAAATGGAATATTACACAACATCTAAAGGGATACATATATATACAAAGTTATAGATAAAATTTATGGACACATCTAAAAAAATAACCTTTGAGTGAAAAAAAAAAAACACACAAGAGGCATCACAATTCCTACAGTATGAAAATAAGCACAAACAATAGTTCCTATGTATAGTACTTATGAGTGTACATATAAGGGCTTAAACATGGACTAGAGTTTTATAGAAGAAAGTCATGATAATGGATGTCTTTGGGAAGGAAGAAAAGGGAAGCAGATTAAGGTAGATGGTTCAAGAAGACAACTATAAAGTTTTATTAAAACACATTTAAATATGACATGTCTATAGTTATCTTTAAAAATTTCCCAAAACAAAGCAAATTCCCCCATGAACTCACAGGAAAGTATCTTAATTCAGTCCCTTTCTACAATGAGAATTTGGAATGCTGCCAGGATTAGCCTTCCTGAGTTTTTAGGCTTCAGAAAGCAGGAGGAAATTCTTTTTTAGGGGGTTATCAGGGATTAAATTCAGGAGCACTCAACCACTGAGCCACATCCCCAGCCCTATTTTGTATTTTATTTAGAGACAGGGTCTCACTAGTTGCTTAGTGCCTCACTTTTGCTGAGGCTGGCTTTGAACGCTCAATCCTCCTGCCTCAGCCTCTGGAGTCACTGGGATTACAAGTGTGTGCCACCACACCCAGCAGGAACATTCTTAAACTGCTGAGAACCCCTTCATACTCTTTTTATGACATTCTAGGGGAATCTGAAAAGCATCTGCTCTTTCTTCAAATCTAAAATACAGGTAAGTAAATTGAAGAGGCCTCCAAATAATTAGAGAACAAACAATAAATTCACTAGTATGCATAATTTTCTAATATTGAAAGGTAATTTACTGGCTTGGTAGGCAAATTCATCTGATTTACTTGCAAATCCATCTTGTCTTACTTTATACTGCAACAAAAATTCTTAAAAATTCACTTATCCCTCAAAATTTACCTGTTTCAGCTTCTGATTCTGAGTCATCTTCTTCATCTTCTTCACTGGAGCAACTAGATTCATCTTTCTTTCCTTCTTCTTCTTCATCAACCTTCTCTTGTTCCAGAGATTCAATACGGGATGCATTTTTCTCTGGCTCAATAATCAATGTCTCTTTGCTATGAAAGGAAAATAGTCCTCAAATGATTATAAACACAAAAGGTTAAAATACTTTCGTTTTCCTCATATCCACAATAATTATGCTTATGGCCATTATGCCAACTCATTTCTAACAATAAAAAATTCTGCTTTTAATACTTTTCTTACTTTTTAAAGGTCTTCTGTGACTGATTATTGTCCATATTTGCTGTTGATTCTATTAGTGGAGATTTCTTATCCCGTTTTTCACTATGGAGCTTTATACAAGGTTATGCAAAGGAAAAATGAATATTATTAAAATCATTTTAATTAGTAAAATACAGAGGTTTAAATATTAACATGGTAATTTGAAAAACACTAAACAAACAAACCCAAACAAATAAATAAAAGATTTAAGTTTAACTTACAGTGGAGAGAGCTTGAATAAAGAAAGAATGAAAAAGACTAGAGAAGCTAGTCTTAAAAAGCTCTAAGCAGGATGAGGTTAAATTTTTTACATCCCTCCAGCTTCAGTTTACTGAAAAAGTCAAGGTCTACTAACCACTTGGGATAACAAATGGCATTTTACTTCAAAATCTGTTCTTTGGTTATGTAACTGGTCATCTGAGGTCCACTAGAAATCTGAAATGTTATGGTCCAACCAAATTTTCTTATGAAATTACAAAAACACATTATTCTTGATTATTCACATACAGATCATTTAAATATTCATTTTGTGAAGAGAAGGAAATAGAAATAAGAATAACACAAAAGGCTAAATATCACCACTATCCCTTTATTCTTTCAGTCTTTTAGTTTGACTGCTAGGAACAACTTAAAATCAAAACACAGAAAACATCACAAGAACAATTTTTAACTGTTTGAAATCTGGAGCTATTAAGAGATTATTAACACAGGCAATTTTTAGGCAGTCATGATACATACCAGATTTTGTTTCTTTTGTAACTCTTCTAAATATCCTAAAATGTCTTCATCTGCTACATCAAAGGCTGTTTGGCCCTAGGCAGAAAATACGGAGGAGGGTTAGTGATGGTTAAAGGTCATTAAAATCACAAACCATCTTCAGAAATTAATTATCACCATATAGAAAGAAGTTAGGGAACATTTTTCAGCAGTTATAAATGACATGATACATATAACTCAAAGGAGATACATAAGAAATCCAGTGAGAAGCTGTTGACGATATCCCCTCTTTCTTTTCTTTTAAAAAAAATTTTTAGTAAGAGTTTTATTGAGATACAACATACATATCATTCATTTAAAGTGTATGATTCGGTGTTGTTTAAGTATATTCATAGAGTTGCATAACCACTACCATACTAAATTCTGGAACATTTTTAAGACCACCCTTCCCCCTGCAAAAAGAAAATACCCTTTAGCAGTCATTCCCTTCCCAGTTCAAGGCAGCCACTAATCTATTGTGTATCTACATATAAGCATCAACTTATGTTGATACTTCACATAAATGGAATCATGCAACATATGGTCCTTTGTAACAGGCTTCTTTCACTTCACACGTTTTCAAAGTTTATCCATCTTATGGCATGTTATTACTACATCAACTCCTTTTCTTATTACTATTTTGAGACAGGGTCTTGTTAAGTGACCAAGCAAACTTGCGATCCTTCTGCTCAGCCTCCTGAGTCACTGGGATTATAGGTGTGTGCCACAACACATAGTTACTTCCCTGCTTTTTATAGACAAACTAAAAATCACTGCATGATGTACACATTTTGCTAATCTAATCACTGGCTAGACATTTGCTTTTACTTATAATAAATAATGCTGCTACAAGCACCAAAGTACAAGTTTCAACATGGATGTTTTCATATTCTTGGCTGTATTGTTAGGGGTAGTTACTGCAACAAATGGGAACTCAAGTTTAACCATTGAGGCCTTCTTTCTGATACCTTCCTAAAACTTAAATTCTTGATAGAGAAATAAATTATATATTTCTAAACTACTTAAACTACTTATATTCAGCCAGTCATAGGCATTGCTTAGTTGGAAGAATTTTTAAATCTATTTTTATTCATTGTAGGAAAAAATTTTTCCAAAGGACTGCTGACTTTTCCTGCTAAAAAAAGTCTCCAATAGGAATTTAATAAGGTAATCTATCCATCTCCATCAGTCCATGAGAAAAAAGCTTTAGCTCTAATAAACTTTCTTCCCATTTCAACCTTCAGTACTAAAGCCAAGAATTAAATTGCTGAAGAAAAATTTTGCTATGAAATAAAATAACTGGCTCAGTATTATAAGGTGCCCTTTAGAATGGTAATATATGTTGGTTAAACATATTTTTTTTGTACATGATATTCTTTGTATAATGAGTTCTAAAATGTTACAAGTGCTACACTTTTAATGCAAGTTGTGTTCAAGATCATGTTGGTTATGTGGAAGTAACTCACTGCCTTTTTTAAAAAAATACTTTTTTGTAGGTGGACACACACCTTTATTTCATTTATTTATATGTGACGCTGAGGATTGAACCCAGTGCCCCACACATGTCAGGTGAGCACTTAGCACTGAGCAACAACCCTAGCCCCAACTCACTGATTTTAAAGTACTATTTTAAACATTTATCAATTATCCTGAATGAAATATCCCATTTTAAAAAATACTTTAATGGAGTTAAATTTTGTAGCAATTAAATGCAATGCAGTTATTTTAATTACCACAGAATTTTCCTTATTAAGAATAAGAAAAGGTTCCCTTATTAACCTTTCTTTTCATTTTCTCCCTTGATAAATGAGTCTACTATGCAAACAGCAACTGATAGAGAATAAAAACTAGAGTAAAATGTGGGTTATAGTCAAAATTTTCTAATTTTAAAAGAGCACACCCATCAGCTTAATTCAGTAACTTAACCATGTTCTTTAAACAATCTATAAGATGGTTACAGAACTAACATATTATGAATAGTACTTGATTCTTAACTACTGTATGTCTACCATGCTTCACTAAAGAAGTACAAATACGGTACAGTATGTAAGCAGAGTCACTCAAAACAACCAGAAATAACTGAGGACATAATGCTGAGGTATGAGAAAACAATAAATCTATCAAGTCAATGGATCTTTAAGATGGGGGGGAAAAAACCAGGCAGCTAAAAAAATACACTATAAATTACTAGAGTCACAGACACACCAGAGGCATTAAGTCTAATTTCATAATCTATTTTCTTTATTCATTTATTCTAAATGATTTGCCTTTTCAGATATGACCTCTCTTCATATTCACAATCACAGGTGAACTAATTGAGGCAAGGATTATTATGATTCTTATTAAAAAGATGAGGAAACTCAATCTCCAAGCCAATGGTATTTGCCAAAGGTCATAAAGGTTATAAAGGGAAAATGGGAACAGAATCTAGATCTTCACTGCTCTAGTATGTCATTTGATGACTACAGAAAATAAGAAGCTCAATATAATTAGGGTTAAAAAAAAAAAAAAAAAAAAACAACTTGTGCTCAGTAGCAGAAACAGCTTTGTTATTCATTTAAATCTTTATAATTACAGGTATCAAGCTAAAAATGTGTGCTAATCACTATTAAGAGCACTCCTGACTAGCAAAACATCCTGGTTAATATTTGAGAAGGGATAATATTTAGGTACATACTAGTAAAACAATTATTTTAACAAGTTAAAAAAGCAAAATAGAAATCTTTATATTTAAAATCAGCATCACATAATTTATAATAATGTTAAAATGACAGCAAGTGTGTTTTATAGTTTGTAATTACAGTAAAAGTGAGAAGCAAATCTCTAAATATTTCTAGAACATTCTTCCTGCTTGCATGTAGACTTTCAGATTTTCTACAGAATCTGTTGCATTTTTTATATACTATTTCTCCAAATTATATTTCTTATTAATGAATTAATCTAAATTCTTAAGTACATTTCTTTGATAGTTAAGAAACAATGCAAAAATCTTAAATCTACAAGTACCAATAAAGGTATGAAATAACAAGATAAATTCACAGACAGACTTTATACAATTAAAACAAAGTGATTTGTCCATACTTTAAAGTATGGCATATTATTCAAAATGAAGATAATGAAAACAGAGAAGACAGCCTAATTCACATAGGCAAAGTTACATAATTAGTAAACAATTAAGAAACATGGGAAAAAAAAAAAAAAAAACTACCATTGCTATAGAAAGTCTCAGAAAAGGAAAAAAATATACAGGGTTTTATTTGAGCATATTTGTGGCATAAAGGTTTTTAGAATGCTATATATATTATGTAGTCCCTTCCTCACTGTTAAAATATTTTTAACATCTTAATTTTCAAGAGAAGGATTTTGATAAAATTTTAAAGTTAGATTTTAATAACAATAAGTAGTATCTAGAAAAATAAAATATGAGAAAACTAAAATTATGGAAACAAGGAACTTAGATTTAAAAAAATAACCACTACTCAATTAGTAGGAATTTAGGAAGATTACTCAATTTCTCTAATCATATTCCTGAATCTGCAAAACTCAACAATTTTATAGGGTTGTTAAAAGGATAACATTAGATAACATATGTGAAAAGAGTTTAAGTATCATAAAATTCTAAGAAAATATGAGTCATGATTTTCTTGAGATCATATAAAGATCCACTGAAATGATGAATAAAGAAATAAGATTAAAATTTAGGGTGACATGAGGAGCTGCTATCATAGTAATATAGAAACAAAAGGATAAAAAAATTTTTAAATGATTTTTTTCTCCCAGTGAATAGTTATGAATTGTACCTAGGAAAAAAACAATTATAGACTGGATGAAAAATATTTTTTTTCTCATATATACTATATATTTTGTATGTTTCACTAGAATACTAATTCATCCAGGAAAAAAACATGTTTAAACCAGGAAGTAATATAGTTTTTTTGGAAAATTGCTTCAATTGCTATCTATCTCTTTTCTGGTCTTATTCAAAGCCACAATTAATATTAAATGAACCAATCACCTAGGCAATCACTGCCTACTGAGTGAACAAATGGTCTTTATGGTCACTGAGAAAAAAGAATGCAGACCAGCGTTCAGAGAGCAATAGGTGTCCAATAATTTCTTCAGAAAAATCTTAACCCTAGAGAAATTTTCTAAACCCTAGAGAAAAAACATGAATTATAAAGCTAAAATTAGTTGGCTTTTTAGTTAAAATTCAACAGTATCAATATTTCTTTGTCTTCTAATACTGATCACAAAACAGAAAACCATTATAACAGAAACAAGAGAGAAAGCAAATTATTTAAAAATTCAGATCAAATATATGTAAGTGTAAAGAAATACTTTCAGATGAATCATTCCCAAACATTTTTACCTTGACTTTCCTGAAGATTTTCACTTATTTCCTATGTTTTCTTACCTGCACATTTCTTACATAAAACACTTATTAAAACCCAATTACTGGAGTACATATATAGAAGAGGAATTCAGAGGGCTTCTTTATCAGAAACTAGGACATGAATCTGCATTATTAGCTTCAATCTCCAAAGATATACCCATGAACAAATCTTAGGCATATGATATATCACATTCTCTTTCTTTTGCAGCTTCCCCAATTAGACACTGCAGTTACCAGAGCAACCAGCATCGAACCCTTATAAAACCATTTGTCCCACCATCCCAGATGTGAAACACCCGAAAACATATATGATTATATAACAAAGTAAAATACAATTATGTAATTAAGGTAAAATTAATCGATAATAGTATGGATAAGATCTAGATTGTCAACCTATTTTAAACATTACTCTGTGTTAATTTCATTCAAATATTTATAGGATTATAAACTTGGGACCTAACAGGTGAATGGACACAACAGAATTAGATGACCCTGTTCTAAATAAAGATAAGAACATTTTATGAACCTCTGCTAAGTACTTTACTACATTACTCTATGAGAGGCAATATATAAAATATTCTATGAAGTTATGGCTATAAGCTCACTACAGGACACACATTTTGAGTTCTTCACTGTTGCTAAGCAATTATTACCTACCGACAAGGAGTAGGTGGAGACTAGCAAGAATACTGGTTATTACACTGGTAAACTGACTGATAGGGAGCAGAGTGTAAAAATCTAATCCAACAAGAAATTCGGTAACTTGAATCTTTTCATGATTTTGTGAAAAATAATTTGTATGACATTTGCTCCCTCCTTTCCTTTTATCTAATTGTATGATATTAAGCATATCATTTACCTCACCAAACCATTTTCTCACTTGTAATATTTCATCTCAATAATCTTAACTGAAATAAAATTTTAGGGTTACTATTCTCACTTCACTATTCATGTCATTTAACCACTATAAGCACAATATCAAGACTATCAGCTAAAGAGAATTAGAAACACCTTTTATATATGTTCCAACTCAGATGGCAGAAAACATTTTTAAGGAAATGCAAAATATTTTTTAAATTTATGAATTCTTAAGGATTCTTAAAAAAAATGAATGTTAAGTTTACTCAAATGTTCTCTAGATTATGATAATATGCTTTCCTTCTTTCTTTACAGAACATGGCCGGAACCACCTCATTTCGGAATTAAAAAGACTCAAGCCACTAATTAATAAATCAATTAATGATGAACAAAATATTCTGTTATACAGTTGATAAAAATGATTATATAATTTACATTCTTATAACATTCTGAGAATAAAATTTTATTTTAAAGGTGAAATACATTTAAAAGGCCTACCACTTTGTTGACCATCTCCATATCACACAGATTGTCCACTAAAATTCGACATGCTTCTTCTTTACCCCAGTGAGCTGCAGCATGAAGAGGTGTCCAGCCATCATAATCTTTAATATTAACATCATAGCCTGCCTGTATTAAAAGTCTAAAGAGATTATAGTGAATTAGATAGTCATTAAAATCTAGAAATTAACAAATATGATCAAAGCTTTATATCATGAAATTTAACAAAAAATTTCAATATGTTTCTTTTCAGAGTTCAAATTTCCTTTGTCCTCAAAAAATGGACTAGGGCAAACAGAAAGTTAATTTTCAGAAAACACTCAGAAAAAGAGGCCCCTGTATTGCTGTCAAAATAATGCAGCTTTCATTAATTCCTACCAACTCTAAGTCTTATGGTTTAATAAGACATTGATTCCTTCTTGTTAATATCACTTATAAGTGAAAATTTCAAAGGAAAGTCCATAATTGTTTTCAAGGTAAGATAAAAAACTAACAGATTAATTTGTATGTAAAACTATTACTACCGGAATTATCTTCAGGTATCGAACGATGTTTACTCAGGTTAAATGTTTTTTTTTTTTTAAATATACTAGAATCAAACAAGCTTGTTTTGTAATGTTTTGTTGCCCTGTAGTTAAGGAACTGGTTTAAGAAAGTGTTCTTGAATCTTTATGAAAAACCATGAGAAATTTTGAAAGACAATCTGACTCTTAGGATCAAAACGAGTCTTTTTCTGCAGCAGTAGAAAGTACACATTCCAATCATCAACACGATTAGAAAACAAGTTTTCCTATATATAAAGAGTTGCAGATATTATGTCAGTATTTCTCTCTGGCTGCACATTGACATAGACATTTACTTCATTTAGAAATATAACTCACAAAGAATGGGTCTATAAATTGCACACAGCACAATCTTCCACACACACATAAAACACTCAATACTTTATAGTTCATGAAATTTAGTGTACCCTTGCCTTACTTTCTCATATTGAGCATGAGAAGGGTTTCTTTTTAATCTAAAGGAGATTATAGTGATAGTTAATATTATTAGCTTCTTTAATTGCTTATTTTAGAACTGATACTCTACTTCCTAACAATATGTAAAGTAGCTGTGTCCAATTCCCTATTCCATTCCAGTACTACTTCACTGATGAGTAAATCAGGGCCCTGTCAATCCATGTTTTTTACTAAGTCCCCCATAAGATTCTTATATTACTACCTGAATATAAGAGTCTGCAGACCAACATATAAGAGTCATGCCCATTAATTTACACTAAATAAGTATCTCCAGTATCAAACATATTATCAGACATTTTATTAGTAGAGGCAGAAATAATACTGGAACATAAGATAATAAAAAATATCCCTATTAGGAAACATGATTAAATACCCAAACAATATAAAATTGTAAATACTTGGGAATCTGTATGGAAAGGGAAGAGAGTTAAGAAAGTAGATGCATTTTTTTTTCAACAAATATGATTCTCTTGCATATGCCAAGACTCACCAGGACACTTAAAAACAAAACAACAACAACAAAAAATCACCCATATTCAAGGAACTTCTAATGGAGGATAAAAACCATGAAAAACAACCAGCCTTCACAGACAGATTCTGTAATGGAGATGCAATGGGAGTACAGAACTGAAATAATCAAAATCAAATTGAAAGAAATTATATGTTTGGGGAGAAGGGGTGGTTTTTTCTTCTTTTATTTACATATACTTATTCATAAAATTTTTAAATTAAAAATATAAAGGGAAGTCACTCTCCCACAGCTAAACACTAACCAGTTTCCCCCAACCCATAACAATATTATTAATTTTGACTGTATCCTTACTGAAAGATTTCATACACAAATATAATTCTCAAATTTTTAAAAATAAATGATACATATTTTATCCTTGAATTTGACATTTCATAATACTCCCTAGTGTTCTTTCTATAACAATATAAAAGGAGATTTCTTATTCACGTTTTAATTGCTAGAGAATATTCCAGGGAAAAGATGTACCATAATTTATAAAACCACTCTCCTGTTCCTATTATAAATAATGCTAGTAGCACATACATTTCCTACATGGGTATCTGTAAAAAAAAATATTCTATCAAGAGGTAGAATTGCTGAAGTAAAGAACTTTAAGTTGACAGAATTTGCTCAATTGTTACTTATGCTTCCACCAGTAATGTTAAGAGTATTCTTTCCTCACACCTTGCTAACAGTAGGGCAAATGTTTCAGTCTTTGCAATACGATAAAAATGGCAACTTATTGTGGCTTTTTTGCATGTTAATTATAAATGAAGTGTTCAGTGTTTTATTCTTTTAATAGTCTGGAACTTGGAGAACTTTCAGTAAAGTCACTTTAAAATGGAATGTGCCTTCAAGTTGAAGAGATGGTAAAAAAGGAATCTAGACAGAAACAACAGGCATTAAGATATCACAACAGAACTTCTAGTAGATGTAAGTGGCTGGCAAAATGCTTGCAATGGTGGTGTTTTTTTTTTTTTTTTTTTTTTTAAAGAACAGAACAGTGGCCAGATGATGAAAGTCTTATACGCTAAGTCGAGTAGTTTAATATTTATCCTGATAAGCACACCGAGAACCTTAATAAAGGACTCTAAGAACTTAGATAAATTACAAAGCAGTCTATGAACACATCTGTCAGTACTCTCATATGTGTTTAAAGAGACGAGAGTTTTAAGAAAAAAATTCTTATTTTTACTATATGCAATACTTGATATTTTTCTTTTTTTTTTAAATGCTGTCAGCAACTATGTTCATTTCATAACTTGCTAATGGGGTTTAAAAGTTCTGAAAAGTTTTAGATTAGAAAGAAACGGAGACAAGAAAACTAATTAAAAGACAATATTACTATTCTAGGAGAAAGATTACATTCTAGAAGTTGACTAGAGAGTGAAGAAGAAGAAACTTGGGAATAGGTGACCCACTTCCATATTTTTACTGATAAGAAGTAGGGAAGACATTGATATTAGAAGCTTAAGTGGATTAGAAGCAATATAAAGGGTAAAGTAAATTTTGCCGAGGGATGGTCTTATTTCTTTCACATACACAGAACAAAAGTAACAACTGGATAATTTTTTTATATAGTTGGAGCATAAGTAAGAAATATATATACACACAGAGCTAGGCATGCTGGCGCAAAACTGTAATCCCAGTAACTTGGGAGACTGAGACAGGAGAATTGCAAGTTCTAGGCCAGCCTCAGCAACTTAGGGAGACCCTGTCTCAAAATGAAAAATAAAAAGGACTAGGGGATGTGGCTCTGTGGTGAAGTATCCCTGCGTTAAATCTCCAATATCAAATAACATCCCCCAACACACCCACACACATAAAAGGGGATGGAGGAGAGAGAGGAGGGAGAGGGAAGGAAGAAGGGAGAGAGCGGGAAGAAGAGGGGAATGGGGAGATGAGTGGGGATGGGGAGCCAGAGATATAAAAGAACTTTGTTCCTAGGAAATTGGCAATCAATATATGGCCCTAAAATAGTCAAAGCTGTTCATGGCTTGATATTTAGTATGATGCTATCAACATTCTGAGTTCTAGTGAACCTATAGTAAAAAGAAACTGTATGTTAGATAAATTACATGTAAAAAGTCAGCAGAAACAAAGCTCTCAATGTGATGATACATGCATAGAACATTGTTCTTAGTCTCAGGAATTAGTGGAAATGGAAGCTCCAAAATGACTGTGTAATAATTTATTAGCCCAGAAGGTAATACATAATGGTTGGCTGACACACAAATTCATTTTATGGGAAAACTGAAACTGAGAAAAAAAAAAAAAACAAAAAAACGAGTAGTATAGTCAAAATTTAAGAGTGAAAGAAAAAAACTTCAGAAACACAAGCAATCATATTCAAGGTAGTTTTCTCTTTCTTACTGAATAAAGACATTAAATAACTTCTTTATAAGCTGCCCCAAAATAATATTTGCAGATATTTTAAGACAAGGAATAATGAAATAAAACAAATCAAAGGAGAAAAAAAATTCTGTAAAAAACTAATACTTACTTTAAAACTTCTGTATAGCCCTTAGCGGCAGCAACATGAAGCGCTGTACCTCCAGATTTTGCATGCCGTACATCATTTATATGACCACTATTTAACCATTGCCTTGCATCTCTAAGCATTATTCTTTCTTCCTCTTTTCGAGCTGCTTCTATATCAACCCCTGATAAAATAAAAATTATTCTTAATAAAAATGTTCTATTTCTATGCTTAAAAGCAGAATCCAAAATATTTAAAGTTTAAATGAAAACCAAAAGTGAAATCATATTTCTGAAAAATGAGCTGCTTAAAATATGTTAAATAAAGGAATATGGAAATACTATAGATAACTTACTAGCCTTCTCTACTGATTAGTGCTTGCCCCACAATATTATTTTGGTTTTCTCTTTGCTTTTTCTGATTACTCCTTTTGGTTTTAAAAGTTTGAACATTTTCTAAGATAATCTTTGGGTTTAAAAAAAAAAAAAAGACAAGTTTTTTATAAACAATTAAATTCTCAAATTTATGCCTCCTGTTTTGACCAGTTCTCTAAACTCTAGTATACCTACTAGGTAAAAACGTTTACTAAAGACTTTAAATTGGCTTGAGCTTGGAGGTCTTGTCTTCACCTAAGAACTTATAAGATGTTAAACTTGTTTTCTTTTACATAGTACATTCTTCATACCATTAGAATTATTTTTATAATTTTAGTAAGTTACATAGATGTTCATTCATTTAAGAACAGTTATAAGCACTGTGTTAAATTGAGGTGATAGAAGTGTGAAGAATACAAAACTGAACAGGACTCTCTCTGACCTTAAAAACTTTCACATCTTGGAAAAAAAATTAAATTAGTCAAGATAACTCTGAAATTCCTGAACGATCTTCTGTTGTTGATCTCATGTTTAATGGTTCAAGTGCTGGCTATCTAATAAGTAACACACTGCAATGTATTTATAATCTGTCTTATAAAACTATGAGCTTACAGAAGTAAGGATACTGCCTCTTTACCTTATAAACCCACTATCTGGGCAGAATAGTTGAAAAAAAGTAAAAGGTCAGTAAATATTTACTAAGTGAATGATGAATGAAAAAAGAAATGAATAAAAAGTGGGTAACATACACTTTTTAATCTTCTCAACTAACATCTCTCCCATAATCCATATGCATATGTATCCAACTATCTGGTAAGGATTTTTCTATCCATCTACCCATTCCTCCAATACATACTGAGCGCCTACTATATGTCAGGTACTTTATTAGAAGTGAACTTGTCATATGGCAAAAGATACGCCTATGAAGAAAAATAAGGGTAAAAAAGGTAATTAGAAGGGGCTATTATTTTATGTAAACTAGGCAAGAATGGTATCTTTGCTAAGATGATATTACAACAGAGAGAAAGTGAGTGACGACCACTCTATTATCTGGAAGAACATTTCAGGCAGAGAAAAGGAAGTACTAGTAGTCTCTGAGGTGGCAGCCTGCTTAGAATGTTCCTCATATACAGACGGTTATCTATGGAGTACTAAGGACAATGAATAGAGTGATACAATCTGAGTTAATTTAAGAGGATCACTTGTGCTGAATAGTTAAGATATGAAATTGAGATATCAATTTGGAGGCCATTGCAACAATCTAAGCAAGTGGTGAAGGTAACATGAACTAGGGTGGGAGCAGTGAAGACAAGTGAATTGGTTAGATTCTGAATTCTTCAAGGCATAGCAAAAGAATTTGCTGTTGGATGTAGATATTAATTTGGATATAGGAGAAAAAAAGAAGGAGAAGCTCAGTCAGGTATTTGGTCTGAGTAACTGGAAAAATTAAACTTTCAAATTTCATAAGTGTGAAGGTTGAGAAGTATAACAAAAATCTAGTCAAAGAAATTAAGTATTCAGTTGGATATCTGAGCCCGCAGAACAGAACAATATAGTAAAAGAATAATATATTAGGATAATATGCCACTGGCCTCTTAAACTCAAAACTAAAATCTTAACTTGATTTTCCTAACTACTCTGCTTTCTGCTTATCTTATATTTCTTATACTAGGCGCCACCATGTACTCAGCAACCTGGGGGCCATTTGAATGCCTCCCTTTATCTTATTCTCAATCTCTAGTTAATTAGTTAAAAGATTTTGAACTGCCATCTCCTAGACTGTGCTCTAGATGGCTCTTGTCATTATCTCACTTCACTTCTTACATCTCACATTTTACTCCCACAAACCTTTACTTAGCTTCAGTTGTTCCCAATTCATTCCCCTCACTGCTGCCAGACCAAAAAAAAAAAAAAACACTTCCCTACATAAAGTTTCACAATGGCTGCTCACTTCTTATGAGACATAGCTCAAGTATAGCAGATAAAGCCTTTTATGACTTGGTCTTAATGCATTTTTAACTTCATTTTCAGTCTTCTTTCAACATCACTCCATTTTCTACCAATCCATATCTCCACATAGGTTACTAAGCACATCCTCTGTGCTATTAGGTAGGCTATTATCCTTTACCTGAATCACAGCCTTATTTTCCTTGCTTAGGATATTACCAAGCTTTTTCAAGACAACTGAACTCGTTCAATACTTAACAAAGTATTGAAAAGCATATGATAATTCAAAAATATTTTTAAAACTCCAAAGTTATGCCTGTTTAAATTAGAGACCATAATATCTCACTACCACATTTGAAAGAAACTTACAATAAGACTTTCCAAATAGACTTATAAACACAACTATATATACTAGTCATACATAATGAACACCTATTTTAACTTTTGTAAAAATGTCACTGCTATTAGAATATAGCTACTTTACCCATCAAAAATTTCCTACCAGAAGATAATCAGTAGACTTTAAGATGCCTGCTAATGTTAACCATATTGTAAAGTTATAACGATACAATAACAATATTTTTAGTAAATGGTTTCTTAGATTCTTACTCTTTATTCTTTTGCTATGTCTGTTACAACATTACCTCTTTATTATCTCTATTATTTTTACTAACTTAAACACTGTGACTTACTGCTTTTGCAGTTTCCTCTACTTATATTCATCTAACTTTACGCTATCTTTATCTAATTACAAAGAAATCACTTCCTTTGGCCTCCAAATCGTGTGTGTGTGTGTGTGTGTGTGCGCGTGTGCACGTGTGTATATCTCTGTGTGTTCATAAACATATATATAAAACAATTCAAGTTTAAAACTAAATTATGGGCTTGGGGTTGTGGCTCAGTGGTAAAGCACTTGCTTATCATGTGTGGGTTCAATTCTCAGCACCACATATAAATAAATGAATAAAATAAAGGTCTATCAACATCTAAAAATATTTTTTAAAAAGCTAAATTATATATAAAGGGATACTCTACATGTTGAGGAAAATTAGAAAAGTCTTTCCCTTGTTCTTCAAAAAAATATTTTAAAAATATGAGGGTTAGGGCTGTAGCTCAGTGGAAGAGTGCTTGCCTAGCACATGCAAGGCACTGGGTTTGATCCTTAGCACCACATAAAAATAAATAAATAAAATAAACGCATGCTGTTCATCTACAATAAAAAAAGTTTAAAAAAAAATATGATTGGGGGTGATGGTACATACTTATAATTTAAAGCTCAGGAGGATGAGGCAAGAGGATCACAATTTCAAAGCCAGACTCGGCAACTTTGCAAACTTAGGGAAACCCTGTCTCAAAATTTAAAAAGGGCTGGGGATGTGGCTCAGTGGTTAAGTGTCCCTGAGTTCAATTCCTGGGATTAAAAAAAAAACCAAAAAACAAAAAACAACAACAAAAAAACAAAAACAAACAACAACAAAAAAACAGGAAAAGATGATTGAAAAAGAGACCTGCTCATTTCATCAAAAAACTTAAAAAGAAAACAAAAATACACTGTACTACATATTAACACTTGTTTTCTAATTTCAGTAGAAAGTCATTAGTTCTCTGGATATTAATATGATGCACTTGAATCTCTTGAACTACCATTTATAAGTTATATTATCTTGAGCAAGACACAACCTGGGCTATGCTTTGGGTTTCTCATTTGGGGGTGATATCTGTATCTTCCCCACTAGGTTGTTCTAAAATATTACATATGTAAAGTGTTTAGATCAGGAGTAAACACTAGGTATTGATTATTATTACCAGTTTTAAAACTCTTATGATTCTTCTCTTGTCTTGCCGTATGGTTTAATAGAGAAAACATTTATGCATTTAACTGGTCCTTGACTCACCAACTATAATTGTGGCAAGGGTTTAAAAATAAAAAAATTGAAGGGAAAACTACATATGATATGCTATAATAAAGTGATTAGACTAACAACTGTTGGTATTATTTAAAAGTAGTGAGTATTACACTAAAATGAAGCCAAATCTCTCAGGTAATAAAAATTAAATTGGAATTTGTTTACTTAAGAATCAAAAATGGATTTTTTAAAAAAAAATTTTAGTTGTAGATGAACACAATATCTTTATTTATTCATCATTGTTTTCATGTGGTGCTGAGGATCAAACCCAGGGCCTCACATGTGAAAGGCAAATGCTCTATCACTGAGCTATAGTCACAGCCCAAAAAATGGATTTTTTACCCTAGCTAAATAAGGAAAATCACATTAAAATATAAATCAAAACAATTTTCAGTTTCTGTTCAGTCTTTACTACTTTCAAAGGCAATGTACTTAATCATAACTAGTTACTGATCAAATATACAATAACAGCCAAAAGAATGATTAAAAAACTAAAAAATATTCTATCACTCTGATAACAAGATAATTTGAGAAATTTTACTATTACTAGAGATATATTTACTGTGCTTTCCATAATTATTAAAATCTATTAAAGATCCCTTTATACTTTTGTTTCTTTAAAACTATTATGTTATATAAATTCATGCATTCCTATTATATGTATAAAATGAACATCATCAAATGTTTTTTACAGTGGGACAAGAGTTTTGGCTCAATATATCTGTCACACTGCTTGGAACAGAACAATAGAACTGTCACTCAGGCAAATCACTAGCCCTCAAATTTCTCACCTGTAAAATGGGGATAACAGCATAAATCTAACAGAATCTGCTGTGAGGATAATATCTGACAATGCATACAAAGCCTTTCGATCAATGCCTGCACATAAGCATTTACTCTCGTTTTTTATTTCCAGCATCACCTCACCTACTAGTTCTCAGAATTTCTCCTCATCTACTGTTCTAGATTTACACTTCCCATCTTGACATCTCCCATGTTCCAATAATGCACCAAACACCGTCATTTAGATGTCCTTTAGCTACTGAAAACTAAATATGTCTCCAAACTCGTATTCCCTAATTCTGTTTCTGCCTTCCATTTTCCCACATTAGCACATGTAATCATTAGTTCTCAGGAAACACCAGTGAGCTGGTCTTAATTCCTCCTTCAACTCCACATTCATTTCTTCATAACACTGTTAGAATTTTCCAAAGAGTTCCTAAAGAGAGTCCTGCTCTTTTCCATCTCAAATGCACTAGGTTTGGGCTCTTATCTTTCACTGACTAATTCAAGAGCCTTCTTCAAGGAATATGCACCACAATATACCTTTCATTCTATTTCATCCTTCAAATTGCCATCAGCTTTTATTACTGAAAACCAAATCCAATCAGATTAATTTCCTCCGGAAATATCTTTGTTGAATCTATCCAATGTCTACAAATGTCCTTAACCATCTGTTCCAGTCTATCTTTTTAGGCCTCACCTCCTATTAATCCCATCCAAACTTTCTATCTCCATTCCAGTTGTAATGAATTCTCTACATTATGCTATGTATCCAAGTCCATCTGATATATCTTTTCCGTCCAACAGCTTTCTTCTTTGCCAAACAAACTGTCTCCAAATGTCATCACTCTGAAACTGTCCTTGACTATTGCAGTTAGTCATAGCTTTTTCTGGTCTCCTACATTATGTTTCTATATATTTTAGCACATAGCACACCATATTCTGAAGCTCTCTAAATATCTGCCACTTCCACTAGACTGTGAAATCCTTAAGAACAGAGACTATCTTATTCTTTGTTAATACTCAGCTCTTAGAACATTTACTAGCACGATTGATCAACACTGAATGAATCATTATAATTAAAATTGACCCTACTTAGTTATGTAACAGCTTCCTTTATATACAAGGAAGCCAGGCAAAAAGTTTTTAGTACAACTTTATGGCATTTGTAATTCATAATAACTGTTAACTGTATCAGACAAACAGCAACATAAAAAAGATTGACCACTTTTGAATTATAATTGTTTGACAGGAATTATTGGCTTTCTGAGTATTCATTGGGGCAATATGGGCAGATACTTTCTAGATACTTTCTAGTGATACTTTCTAGATTGTGATGATTTAATACCTCTCTCTTCTTTTAGTTTCAATTCTAGAAAATCCCTTGACTCTGAAATGTTCATCAACAATATGGCTCTTAAAAGCTCTTCTGTGTGCTTATCTAGGCTCCGGTTTATAACACTTTTCTGAAGCATACTATTTGTCCTGGGTTCTAGAAACCTTCCATCAGTTTTTATAATGCCCCAATTCTACTTCAGTTATTTAAATATTTTCTCGCTTTAGTACCTAATTTTTTTTTTCAGCAAATCAGAAGATAATATAAATTTTCCCAATCCAAGGAATTAAAATATCTTTTCAAGGGACTTGCCTAATTTCTATTCTTTTCTAATCTTTAGCATCTATTTCCTGATGAACCATACTTTGATAGAAGTTAACCCTCTCAATGAATATCCCATATTTTTTCTTTATTGTTTAGCAGTAGTAAAGCTCAGTTTTGATAATACTTGTTTGATCACAGTCTAAATATACTGAAATATAGTGGAAATCACCACATACAGTAATTTTATATGTACACATATATTTAAAAAAATTTTAAAGGTAGCTCAGCATAGTGGCACATGCCTGTAATCCCACTAGCTCTGGAGGCTGAGGTAGGAGGATCCGAACTTCAAAGCCAGCCTCAGCAAAAGCAAGGCACTAAGACAACTCAGTGAGACCCTGTCTCAAAATAAAATATGAAATAGGGCTGGGGATGTAGCTCAGTGGTCAAGTGCCCCTAAGGTTCAATCCCTGGTTCCCCTCAACAAAAGATAAATTGTTTTAAGGTCTCAGTCAGTGGAATTGCAGTTATTAATAATTTCCTAACTATTTAACTTCTCACCTTGCCTTCCTATAATCTATTTCCAAGACAACAGAGATCCTTTTAAAAAGTAAATGAGATCACATTAGTACTTTGCCCCAGAGTCCTCCAAATGACTCACAAGACCTTATGTCATATTACTACTTCTGTAACCTCATCTCCTAGCCATCTCTTGCTTGGCTCTGCCTGCTCCATACATGCTAGTTAGCGTACTTGGTGTTTCTCTGAATGTATCAGGTATCATCTCATTTTAAAATTCTTGCTTTATCTATCTGGAATATTCTGCCCAGGTCCACAGGATGCATACAGACCTCAGTTTAAATGACGCTTCTTGACCTACAGAGGCCTTCTGGACCATTGCATTTAAATTTGCAACGTGTCACACACATTCTATATACTTTTTATTCCCTCTGTCTGCTTTAATTCACTCTTGAACACCTATTTCCATATAATTTCATGCCCTCTTTTTGCTTTTGATACTTCTTTCAATTTCAAAAAATATTAAAAAAAAAAGAAAACTAAGAATCATTCGTTTAAATAGAATCATACTGTAAATACTGTTTGGTAAACTGATGATATGCTCGTCCTTAATGTCAACAAACACTTTTATAGGAAAAGTAAAGTATCCTATTCTTTCTAAAACAGTTTAAGCATTTTTTTCTCATCAAGATTCTTTTTAATATTACCTTGACGATTAACTTCATTTTGAAGTAGCTCTTCCATTGCTTCCTCCTCTGCAATATCTAAAGGTGTATCTCCTTCACTGTTGACAGCACCAACATGTGCTCCCTGACCAATCAAAAACCTGTAAAATAAAGGCAAAAACAGTTAAGCAAAGATGATACTGAAATAAAATTAAATGTATCAAATGAAGAAAGTTCATGTTAGTGCATTAGCAGAGAGCAAGGATAAAAAGTATACTGATTACTTAGATTAAGATAATTACCATAGAATTTTTTTAAAAAACTCATTTTCTTTAATTTCCTATAACGTACACCCTGCTATAGTAGTACAAAAATGTTAATTTTTAATAATAATTAGAAAATCTTCCACAGGATCATCTTATACTGCCTCCGCTCAGACTTTTCACTATCTCTATATGTACTGATTTTCATATGGGGTCCATAAGTAGAATTCAGAAGGTTCATAAAAAAATCCAATAAATCCAATAAATATTGTTCATTATTCTGAAGTTCAGAGTAGTTATTATCACTAGATCACTTTAGTGTTTTATTGAGGCAGCAGATACATAACTATACCACAAATGTCATTTTTCTAGCGTTTTGATAAATTAATTCCAATATAATTGGCTTTCACTGTACTTTGTATTTTATTTTATGCAACTAACACACAATTCTAAGAAGAGTCCTCAAACTTTCTGAAGGTTATTAATTCCTTTTAATAACACCTATGTCAAGTGCACATCTCCCAGAATCATTAAGCTTTATTTATATCAATTCCAAACTTAGAACTACTTAAGGATCCAAATTAAACCATGTTTTGGGTATTCCTGATTTTTTTTCCATATATAAAGAATGGGTCTTTTCTTTATATCCCTAACCAATTCGATTCTTTATTTTATATTATTTTATTTTTACAAACTATATATTTTCAATAGTTAAACAACAATCACAAGTCCACTGAGAGAGAGTTGGGGAGGGCTCTGTTTTACCTCTTTCTACTATCATGTTTACTTCCCAGAGATAAACACTATCAACAGTATAATAAAAGTCCTTCCAGTACCTTTGCTATGGAAATATATGTGTGCAAAACACACATGGTCATTTCCATGGAACAAAAATTAATGAGATTATCTAAATGAACCATAATGCAAGTCTTCCCTCTCTATAGGTGAAAACTATTCCACAGTATGGCTTGATCATACTTTCATTTAATACCACCCACACTTAAAGAACAGGATCTTAAATAGACACTTGACAGTATAAGTTCATAAAAATGTTCTCAAGACAGTAGAGATGACATACCTTGTTATTACCTTAATTTCTATTTCCCAATTACACACAAGGCTGAAAATATCTGGGTAATATTTACTGGCATGTATATTTCTCATTTTATAAACTGCTTATTTACATCTTTTGCCAGTATTTCTAATGTGTTCATTAATTTGACAAATATTTATACTGTCCAGTATGCTACATGCCAGGAATATAATAGTAAGCAAAAAACAAATATGGACTTTCCCCTCAAAATGATTAATATTTAGTAAGAGAGTTAATGTAAAGTTGTGGCAAATACTATGACAGAGAATTATGTGGCATCTGGGAGTATGCATACGTATCTGCAATGCTTATGAGTAGAAGTGTTTCTCGGGTTTCATATTTTAGAATATTTGCATATAGATAATGAGATATTCACAGGATGGGACACAAGTCTAAACAAAATATTCATTCATGTTTCATATACACCTTACCTTATACCCATAGCCTGAAGGTAATTTTATATGATATTTTTATTGTGTCTGCATTTTGACTGTGATCTGTCATAATAAGTCAGGTATGGAATTTTCCACCTGTGGCATCGTGTCAGAGCTCAAAAAGTTTCAGATTTGGAGTATTTTGGATTTTGGATTTTCAGATTAAAAATGCTCAACCTGTATGTAACAGGAAAAATTGATTTAGTGAAATCAGGAAAAGCTTATCTGACAAAAGTGTAGGTACTAATAAAAACAGAATAGAGGAACAAAATGATCTAGGTAAGAAGAATAGAAACTACCAAAGCTCTGTGACATGAAGTGTGTGCACTTGGGGACCCATGTTATTTTCCTGAGAGTAACTGAAGGTATGGATCAACCTCTCTGTTTATTGTACACAACTAATACACAGAGAGGAATGAAAGAATACACATACACCATATGGTTAACAGTGGTTGTCTTTAAGAGGCAGATTAGGAAAGATTTGTATCAGTTGCTAAGATTATATTTTGTTATTCAGGTTTTCTGTAATAAATTTATTCTATAAATGTGAATCAGTCTACAAAAAGTTACCATATCATTTTGTAACATGGCATTTTTACACTTAATATACTGTAAACATTTTTATGATCTACACGGGACTTCTACTAACCCAGGTTATACTTAAATTGGGGCAAAATTTTGTTTTCAGTTTTAAAAAATGTTAAACTAAAACAGAACATTTCCTTAAATAATACAAATAAATAAATGAGGAAGCAGTAAAATAAGATCTGAGTGGAATAAGAAACTGTGCTATGTTCACGATAATATGTAATTATTACGCTAGGCAAAATTCCAATTAAACAATTAGGGATAGTTATATAAAAATACTTCTCTAGGTAGTAAAAATCAGTCAAAGGTCATAAAAACTGAGAATAAAAGGAGTATCTCAGAGTAGGTGCAGTGTTTGAAGCAGAGGAAGCTACATAAACCACAGCTTCAAGGGAATATCAGGTCAAAGTCAACAGCAAAATCAAAATTTATGCAAACAGGAAGATGTTAAGTGAAACTAAAAAGTGAATTTCTAAAACTGCTGGCAAGAAGCAAGGCTGGGAACACATCCTGAGTCAAAAGCACAGGTAAGTATGCATTCCTGCATGCATGCATTCAATTCAAAACCTCTTCTAGAACTATCATTTACAAATTTAAGTATTAGAAAAGACTTACTTTTAAAAAAATAAATGAAATACCATTGCGTTCATTCTCATCTACCATGATAATCTTCAAAAGCCATTCAAAAGTTGGTCAGGTAAAGAAAAGCAGAAACCTTTATATTCGGCAGATTTTGAATTTAGTTCCCAGCTCTGAGTCCTGATACTTGTGTGACAACCATGAACTTAAACATTTGAAGCTGAATTTATAAAAAAACAAAACAAACGAACAAAACTTATAGGACTATGTAAATTTAAATGAATTAAGGGTATAACTAAAATACTGTTACACTATGCAAAATAACCACATTAAGAAAGCAATGTTTAAAATAATGGGAAATAATTAGTTTATACAAAATATAGACTACCTGGAATACCAGAGATTCACTTTGAGGGACCCTTAAAATAGATGGCTGGAGTTCTTTCAGAACAACAAAAACTGGGTAACAGAAGCAGTCTGTGCAACTGCTAGTTAGGAAAAATGTGAGATACTTCTTTTAAGGAAACTAAAAAAATCGCACTCAGAGTTTGCAAAGGAGCCTCAATCTGAAACGTCAGAAGACTGAGCTGTTCTCAGATGGACAAATCTACTGAGTGCTTCAGGATAAAGAAAATCAGACTTGTATTTTCCCAACAACGATGACCATCTCCTTATACAATACAAAAGAGGCCAACGCAGGAGATGCCAACAAGTGCAGGATAAAATTCTTAACAAACTGCAGAACTGAAAAGCTGGTAAACTGCAAGAGCAAGACTTTTATACTAGTCGAACAATTCTGATTTGATAAATGATTTTAGATAATTATGACACGAACCAAATGAAATTGTTTTACAAAACTATTTGAATATTTGAAAAATCTAACAAAGGGTGTAAATTGTTAGCAAAGACACCAGATGCAACTTGGATATGGTACACTGAATTTAGAAGACAACTTTCGATGGTCTCTATTATCCTCTGAATTTTGTCAAAAACTAAACCAGAGATGAAATTATTTAAGAAAGAGAAGTATTTCATTTTTTAAAATTTGATATTTTAATAAAAACTCTGATTTGTAGCTGGGTGGTAGAATGCCTGCCTAGCATGTATGAGGTCCTGGGTTTGATCCCTAGCACTAAGAAAAGGAAAAAAGAAAAGGCCGGGGAGGGGGAGGATCTAATGAAAACAGTGAAAAAAGAGAAAATAACTTCATTATTAAAAGCTAAGATTTATTTTCTTTATACTGTAGGAAAACTAGTATTAAGTTATTTTAACTTAAGAATCAGAACATCAGCAAAATAGGACTATATTTGTTTCTTGAAAATCCAAATGAATTATTCAAAGTCACTCTGGGAGGAAGAAATTTTGAAACCTAAGCACCATAAACTTTTCAAAGATGCGTGAAGAGAACACAGTTACACTATTATCTTCAGAAATAAATGCTATTTTCTTTGCAAATCTCCAGGCAACAAACATCACAAAACATACGTAAATAATCTTGTGTCTTTAATGTGAATGTTCTTTCACATTTCATTCTGGATTTTCTTTTTTTTGGTACTGGGGATTGAACTTGGGCACTTGACCACTGAGCCACATCCCCAGCCCTATTCTGTATGATATTAAGAGACATGGTCTCACTGAGTTGCTTAGTGCCTGGCTTTTGCTGAGGCTTGGCTTTGGGAATTCATGATCCTCCTGCCTCAGCCTCCTGAGCCGCTGGGATTACAGATGAGCACCACCTTTTGGATTTTTTACACCACAATGAAAAACAGGAACAATTAAACAATTTGTCCTTGAAAACAAAATTCCTGCAGATCAAATTAAAATTTTATTTTTGAGAAAAGCCAGAAGTCTGAGCTTCCCAAATGGTCTTCCTCCACTGCCACTGCAGGTAGAGGAAGGGCTTGTTAACTATCTTAACAGGATGAAAGCCCTGACTGTGTACCTGACCTAATGTGACACCATTGCAATAGGAGCTTTGTGGCACTTCATTATATCCTGGTGAGTGTTTTTCTTGCACCTAGTGGGAAAAGTAGGGGAAAGAGCATATCTATTCTATCTTATTGGAAGCTCTTTGTCACAGTTTTAGTTGTTAAGAAACAGAACAATTTTATAACATTCCAATTTTAACCTGTTTTTAGATATTCCAATTTATTTAAAAAAATCCTATGATAAAAATGATATATTTTTGAATACAAATAATGTTATTAGTCCAATCTACTGATAACCTGCCAAATACTCTGCTCAATTTCTGATACCTTAAAATCATGGTTCCATAATTATGTCATAATTAGTTATGTCAATACTAAAGACAAGCTAATACTTCTGAAAAAAATTAGTCAACTTTTTAAACTGGGTACCTAGACTCATTCAGAAAAACTTTATGAAGTGAGCAAGTATTTAAATTATTCTTTTCATAAAGCAGTATTCAAGACTCTGTCTTTAGCATTACCTATTTCTCTTGATTCCTCCCCAGAGCAGATCTAATTTCTCTGTTCACCTACCAACTTTTAAAAATGAGTATCTGTTAAAGATCACTTATATGTAATACTATCTTACCTTATTACTGAAGTTTTCAATTCTCAGAGGCAAAAATCCTATTTATCTTTTAATAATTCTAGTATAAACATTTCCTCCACATCTTAGTATTACTGAAATATTCTAAAATAAATGGATCTTAAAAGTCAATGATGTCTTACAATCAGGTGGGAGACATGATATGTCTATCACTACCACGCACATATGACACCATTCGCAGTTAATTCATATTGTTTTCATCTCAGGTACCCAAGTTCAAGGCCAGCTGGGCAACTTATCAAGACCTTGTCTCAGAAGAAAAAATAAAAAAGGTTAAAGTGGTAGAACGCCTGTAGGTCAATTTCCAGTACCAAAAAATAAATTTAAAAAGCACTACCTGCTATTTAAGATGTCTTCCTAGGTTTTGTCTGAATACTTCTTGTTGACATTTTCTGTTATGATCAAGAAAACACCAAAATCAAACCTTACAGAATATATCAATGCCTTAGAAGAAAACCCCAAAACAGTAATAGAATACTGTATCAACAATACTCTAAAATACAGAATAATACTTTATGAAAAAAAAAACTTATGGGATAAAAATTAAAACTGCATAGAAATTTAATGTTTAACATTTTAACCTGGTAATTGACATACTATGTTACAATAATGGCATCTTAGATTTGATGAAATCCATTATGTACATTTTTTGGGGGGGTACTGGGGCCACTGAACCCATGGGCACTTAAACACTGAGTCACATCCCCAGTCCTTTTTATATTTTATTTAGAGAAAGGGTCTTGCTGAGTTGAGGCTGGCTTTGAACTTGGGATCCTTCTGCCTCAGTCTCCCAAGCCACTGGGATTACAGGCATGTACCCACCAAAACTGGCCAGTGTGTACATTTAAATGCATCCAAAAATGCTCCTGGCTTTTTATTACGTTTTTCCCACTGGTATCACAAATTCAACCAATCTAAATCTACTTTTAACTGTATTGCTTCCTCTTCTGCTTTCCCTAATCCTGCTCTTTAGATTCCTTAATAAGTTAGTTTAACAGCATCATTTTCCTAATTACAAAGGACAAAAAGGGAGGTAAGCATATGATAGTGGCTAAAAGTACAGATTTGAAAAGTTAGACTACTCTGGTTCAAATCCTAACATTGCCACTTACTGAATATAATTTGTCTGTATGACTCAGTTTTCTAATCCATAAAGTAACACTTAACCCCTCATCTAAACTCAAATTTAAAAACTGTTCATATTTCCAAAAAATAATATTATAGATTAAGTTGCACCATCACCAGATCTTGAGGTAGCATTCCATAATCAAACAAACCAATATTTCTGTAAAAAAAAAAAATTTACAATTTTATAGGGTAACTCAAGAACACAAATAGCCTCACATCAGTTCAGGTCATAATTTGTTGGTCATTGAGCCTACCCCAAACTTGTGATTTATTTTTTCAATCTTCTGAGTTTTAGGAGTTTGGAACTGTGCATAGTTACTATGGCGTAGTATCAAGTACATGCCCATGTGAACATTAGGATGACTAGAAGTATATTAAAGGACTTAGAGAAGTGAAAAAGCACATAGTAAGCACTTGGTATCATTACCACCACCGACTTCGATTTTTCTGTTTGACTTATACCTGAATTCAGTGAAACATGAAAAGCTTCTTAATTTTATTCTTCAAATTTCTTTATGATTTCTACTTCTGATCTCATTGACACTGTTTTGGTTCTCATGTTCCACTTTTCTAAGCTATCAAGGAGAGTCTTCCAAAAAATAGACCCAAAGTCATCACTTCCTTAAAAATGTATTACCACTGAAGGACAAATTCAGCATGGCATGAAAATCCCTGCATGCCCTATTTGCTATTCTATGTTCCATTAAAGTCTCCTCCCTGAAAAAATTAAGGCCCCCAAACAAGCCCCTTTTATTCACTGAAATCTGGATCAGTATTTGCTTGGTTAACCAAAAATCTGATTAAAATAGGGAATCATACAACATAATACATGTGTGTAAATAATATTTACTTCGTCACAAAAGACATAGTGTGTAAGTTTATCCACACTTTAGTGAAGGGCAGACCTTTTCTTTGGATGTCTCTACTGACTATAAATTCATGTTGCCTTTCTTATATAAACCGTATCCATGAAGCTTTATCTAAGACTTCAAAGCATCTCTAAAGTGAACCATAAACTTGAAGTTAACAAGCAATGCAATCTTAATTTTTTTTCTTTCAATCTCTTAAGTTGTCTCAACCACATCTAATTAAACAGCAATTATACTTTCAGTCTTTCCAAAGTATGCAACTTGGTTATCATAGCAAAAGTTTGTTTTCTGTATGTTTCATTAGTTTGGGGTTATCCAATTAAATTATATAATGTTATCAGGCAAGATGAAAACTTTTGGTAGGTTTGCAACCCTACTAATGGAAAAAGAAGTGAGTGCTCTTATTAGAAGTAACCTATTTGCTGCAGAGTTATCAGTTAATTGGTTTACACACACACACACACACACAGGCAAATATAAGTTCATATAGTGAAGGCCAGTTAAAGGGCTTTATCACTTATTTTCATTCATCTATACCATGACTTTCCTCAGGCAATTAGCTCCCAACTCCCAGAGGCAAAAACTCTGCTTATCACAGATAATGTCACTCCCTCTAAACTTTCTCTTTAATTGCCCTAAACAAAATTAATCACTTCTTCTTTGTGTTTGTGATATATCTGCCAGTCTAGTTATTGTATCAAGTATCAATTTAAATATGGCAAATGACTACTTCGTTCTCCCCTGCTCCTCTTATCTAGACAAGTTTGCTTTAAAATTTAAAAAAAAGTTGATTGTTTTCTTTGCTACATAATTCAGGGAAACCGAAAGTACACATTTTCACTAAAAAAGTGGTGACCAAAAATTATTAAAAAATTACAATTAATTCAGCTAACATTCACTCTATATAGCTATGTGCCATGTATTTTAACAAGTATCTTATCACAATATCTCATTTAATAAGTCATAAGAACAAGTATTAATATATTAATGAGGAAAGAGGCTCGAGAAGCTAGTAATCTGCCCAAAATTAATAGCAATCCCTTTACAGAATTAACAGTTAAACATAGTTGTCTCATTCCTGAGCCTCAGTTCTTAACAATTACAATGTTTCATGTAGGATGATACTTTCCTTCAAATTTCAATTTTGAAAAGCATCAAAAACATTACTGAATTTCAGATGGAGGAATCAGCAGGTGCAAAAACCATGAAGCCAGATACCTAGTTTGTTTAAAGGCTCAGGAAGGGGACCAGCGTGGAGGCAGGTGTGAATTTAGAGAAGAGGAGAATGTGGAGCAAAAATCAAATAGGTGACTGAGAGAAAACCATAACCTTGTAGGCCATAAGAACTCTGGTTTCTACCCTGAACATAGTATAAATCCATTGGAAGGCTTTGAATAAAACTGTGTGCATCTAATTTTATTTTAAAAGAACTGTTCTAACTGCTGTGGAAAAAAAAAAAAAAAAAAAAGATGAAGGGAAGATGACAGTTATGCTTAGGATCAGTTATAAAAATTCCAGTGACAACAGTGCCCAGATTCAGGAAGAAACAAAAGAGAGGCGAAGAAAAATAAGACACTGAACATATTTTGAAGGTTAAGCCAATCTTGAGGATCCTGCTGGATATTTATGTGATGAAGGTTATAATGAAGAAAGCCAATTCATAAAGAATCCACCACAAATATTTTAAAGTTACCATATCCTTAAATAACTTAGTTTTAATGATCAAGTGACAAATCTAATCAAGTTTTTTCTATGCTATCAAAAAAACCATGAAAATGTCACTGAATGTAATCCTGTAAACTAAGAAATTTTCAACAGCAGTATTAAAATTAATCCAAATATGAATAAAAATGTATTACATGTACTAATTAATATTTTATTTAATACTTATGAAACCATATAATGCTAGTTTAATACAGAGCTAATTTTGTTCCTATATTAGAAAATTTTATGCCAATACTAAAGTCACTAAAGATAAAAGCATTCCTTAAATATTCATAGTGGAAGGTTAAAAGAAGAAATGTGGTAAACTAAAACAAAGATTATCAATAACTAAAATGTAACTAAATAATTTGTTTTCTTATTAAAATATAAAGTGTTTACAATTTGCAAGAGTACAAAACAAAAACAGGGGTGTGTGGGGGGAACTCCAAGACTAAAAACTGTAGTCATTCAATTAAACAACATTTATTGGTTAACTGAGATGGACAGGCTAAATTATAACAAGATAAAAGACAACAAAGTGTAACACATGAAAACAATAATGAGTATCTCTATTGTCCAGTATATGGTGATCTCCTGAAAAGACCAAGTTAAAAGAGCAAAGTAGAGAAATAAGTGTGATATTCTATCACTTATCTACAAAGGGGAGTACTATTTATTTTAAATAATACTACTTTAAAAAGCAAAATGTAATAAAATATTTAATTCTTTAAAATGGGTGACTATAAGGTATGGGAAGAAACAGGGTGGTAGATCTGCTATTGATACTGGAACCTGGTATTTTACATAAATCATAAAACAAAATTAATTTTAAAAACTAAAAGAATTAAAACTAAACAATGAACCCACTGGAATATCTATGTAATAAAAGATAACTATTTCAAATGAAATCAACACATAAACAAAACCTCATAATGCTTTTAATAATCATATTATTGTTAGTGATGGTGATGGTATACTGTTTAATATATGTATAACATACAATAAAGCAAATTAGAAATTATGTATTATTTTAACCCTATAGTTTCTGGCAATGAAGGGAGGGAGAAAGGAAATAACTAGAAACAATGACCAATCCTTAGCACTCTTAGCACCCATTACAAAGAACAGAGCTCCTAGGAGAACTGCATAATCCAGACCTTGGAGAGGAATGTAAAAGATGAATCTGGAACATCTTATAATAACAGACAGTAAGGAAGCTTTTAAAGACCACTTTATCTGGTCATGTCCCAATGACATACAAGCCAACCTGAAGAGACTCTTAATGACCTAAGATTGTACAATTTGCTCTCACTAAGCATAAACAGAAAGGATCGAAACACATCAAATACGTCCCGATGCAGGACTCATAATGTTACTTAAATTGAAGAAAAAAAAAATTAGTCCCTGCTGAAGGGATGGTAGGTAGTAAGCCAACTCATTATTTAAAAAATTAGCACATATAGGGAACATATAGTCCATTTTTCCCATTAAAAACTGTACAGGGGTAACACCAAATAGTAGACATAAAAAGTTTCTTTTGTGAAAAATTATAGATAACAAACTAAAAAAGAATGAAAAGTAAAATGTTGCCACTGTATAACTCCTACAAATTCATGTAATTTTTTTCCTTAATCAGACGACTTGGTTCTTAATGCTTTGAACATAGTAATTTAAGTTTATAATTCAGTTTACTTATGGCTAGACAGCTGTAAGTAACTGACAGAGACTGGAGCAATAAATTGTATACACAGCTGGGCATGATGGTGCATGTCTACAATCCCAGTGACTGGGAAGGCCGAAGCAGGATCAAATTTGACTGCTTGTAGATCTTCTTCTGTGAAGTGTCTGTTCATTTCCTTAGCCCATTTGTTGATTGGGTTACTTGTATTCTTTAACCACATGATTTTAAAAACACGTTAAATGAAGTAATAATTAATAATCCTAAGCATGAAAAACTCAAGACGGCATTAAAACAACACATGCTGAGCACAACATCAGACTCCCTAAAATAATCTTATTTATTTGTCCTCCATTCAACAACCTCTACTTTTAGTTTTCTCTAATACTTCAACCATTTTTTTTTAAGGAGTAGGGAGGGCTTGACATGAGAAGCTCCAAGTCTTTTATTTACTTGCATTCTCTTTGGCTACAGATATAAATTGTTTACTGTGTAGAACTAAAACTGCAACCTCAAGTTTTCTGTTCTACTATCTCCAGTAGAAGTAAAAAATATTCTAACCATCTCCAAATTCTCAGAGTGAACTGATCTGGGCTTGTTCAGGTCAACAGGAATTAATTAAAACTATAGAAAACATGTTACAGATGCAGAATCAGATAAGATGGAGAATAAAATTGACTAAATTATATTATTATATTGTATGCTTGTACAAATATGCAACAATGAATCCCAACATTACATATAATTATAATGCACCAATAAAAAACTATACAAAAGCAAAAACAAAAATTAGACAAAAATATCGCAAAGGTTCAAAGGTTTCCTGGAAGAAGTGGTTCTTATTGCCTTTTGAGAGCTTGGTAGCTACTCAAGTAATGCAAAAAGGCAAATAAACCATTATGAGGAAAGATGCTGATATTTAAACCAACAGTGAATGTTACAGAACTTAGAAGTAGTCTAGTACTGACAGAATTTTAAAAAACATGAAGTGGAATGTAATAAGAGAAATAAGAACCGGGAAGAAGCTGGGTCATTGCCATTTTATAAAGAATCTTAAATCAGAGAGAGCCCAAAGTTAGTGAATGACACAACCAGGATCTGCATCCAATTTAACCATAAACCATTTCACTTAACAAAGTGACCACATTCCCTCCTTTTTGTAGGTCATACCTGGTTTATAACTAATGTCTTTATGTCATTATTAATACAGCTTTCTATCATTCCTATAAATGCTCATCTGGGAAATATCTTCTTCCTCTCTCTTCAGTCACTTTCTATGCCTAAGAAAAATAGTTCCCTTAACTCCTTTCATTCATTAGTGGAATTAATTGCTGACAGAGACTATACTGATATAAATAAGTGGACATCTGAAAGAACTACCATCATCTTAACAAATAATCCAATATATACTAGAATTAAATTGTCTTTTAATTTTTAAAAAGTCATTTTTTTAAAAAAGATGGCAGAGAGAACAAAAAGGAAAATTCATTATTCTTCTAACTTTAAAGATTCAAAGAAACTATGGACTCAGAACACTTCCATTACACCACAATCATAAACTAAAATTGCCTATGGAAAGTTAGTTGAATTCTAGCCACCCTGTCCAAAACAGGTCATTTTTGTTTGCACAAATTGTGAAGTACATACTCTAGTATTCTGTCCTTCAAAAAATTAATAGTTACCCTGATAATATTAAGAAGCTGCAACAAATTGCTTACCCTTCCTCATTCTCATAAATTCATTGGCATGTAATATGCCAGGCATTTGCTTTTTCTGACTAGGACATGGGCAAATGATTAGGCCCAGAGATGTTCCTTAAGGGGAAGGTTTCCTTCCTTGATAAACATAGAATGTGGAGGAAGATATTTTCTATTCTGTCCTGATTCATTTTTAATTTTGTTCTGGATGTGGAAGTTCAAAAACATAATTCTGGAGTTGTGGCAATCATCCTGAGACCAACAGGAAACAAGGCCAAGTTTCTATCTGGGAAATTAAGAAAATAAAAAAATTAAAAATCACCCAGAAAAACCTTAATAAGCCCTTAGTGATATCAGTGAAGAGTTTAATAAACTTAAAAGTCCATCCTCTAAATGTATCATCCTTTAAATGTACTATCCTATACCACAAATGTCCTTATTCTTCAGGTCACTTAAAATTGGGTATTCTTTTACTTGAAAGTAAAAGCATCCCAAATGACCTAATGGGTTTAGTACACAATTAAGTCCATGAGTCTATGCAAGGATATTACTCAAGGTAACTATTATGACCTTCTCAAACTCTAAAAAGGAAAAAAGACTTTAAAAAGGAAACAAGGATTAAACATCTGAAGAAAGAAGTTGAATTTTCATTTTCCTAGAGGAAATAAAAAAGTTAATGGTCAAAAGTTAATACATAGTATTTCCTATGTGACAGATACTACATTTCATGGATTACTTCAGGCAAGCCTCACAACAATCCCAGGAAATATTATTCCCATTTTATAATAGAGAAAAAACTGAAGTTCAAAAAAGTTAAACAATATGCCAAGATCACATTCCTCCACAGTGGTTGAAGAAGCATATATAATCTGTATCAACTTACTTAAGCCTGCCTAAGTTTTGAGTATAATAGAAGAAAAATGGCTCAATTATTTTATCATTTTTTCTATGAAGAAGAGATTTAAATTGTCTGGTAAGCATGAAAAATACAGCCAGGAGGTAAAGAACTTGGGAATCATGATTGTAATTTTGAACAAATAGTGTTTTGCAATGGTAAAAAGACTTTCTTAGTGTTTAAAAAAGAAATCAATGCTCACAGGGAAGAAACAAATTACCAAAAGCAGTGTAGAGAGTGGCAAAGTCAGTAATGAACTTAGAACTAGTAGCGCACTTTCCATTTCACTGTATACTGTTTTCCCTTAAAATGAATGTATCCTATCTCCAATATACATAAAGGAAAAAAAAAAAAAAAGCAAAATCTGTAAGACATAAAACTGTAAAGTCTTACTAAAAAAGATGTATAATAGTCCCCAGCTATCTGTGATTTTACTTCCCACAGTTTCAGTTACCTTCATTCAACCATGGTCTGAAAATGTTAATATTTGTCTTGACTCTTTGAAGAAAGAGAGAACTTATTCACACAATTTTTATTATAGTACACTGTTCTATTTTACCAGTATATTTTTATGACGTATTTTATTATTAGTTATTGTTGTTGTGCCTGTAGCATAAATTAAACTTCATCACAGATATGTATACGAAAAAAAAAAAAAAAAAAAAAACAGTATATATAGGGTTTGGTGTTATCTGTGGTTTCAAGAACCCACTGGAGTCTTGGAATAGTATCCCTTAGCGATAAGCTGTGACGACTTACTATACAGAGCAGAACTTCCATTCATTTATTTATTGTAAGCTTTGACATATGAACAAAGAGACAATAAAACTATTTATGGTATAGGTACATAGTAAAAAGAGAAAATAATATAATGAAAAGAATTTTCAAGATACCTATTCTACCATGCATGCTCAATGTTTAGAAGAATTAAGATTTTCTTGGTATCAACATGTTAAAGGCAGCTGAGAATACAATGATTATTTCTCATTAAATGTTCTAAAAAAACATACTTTTAGAGAATCATCTTAAGAAAAACTAAGCAAGCTGACTAACTGGAGGACCATTACCACGTTATTCCTATAGCAGAATAAGTGAGAATTTTTGTTGATTTTTCTTAACAATTCATGATTATATACACATGGACTAAGACTGCTAAAATATTAAACTTCAATCATTTGACAGTATTATACCTATACTCAAAAGAAAAGATGTGGATAGAGAATGCGTATAATTATTGATATTAATACAAAATACCAAAGGGAAAGACAACAAGAAGACAAGAAGATCTAACACTGAGAAACTCAATATTTAGATTCCCAAAAACTACTTATTCTTTGTCCTGGGAATAATAATTTTCATGAGTTAAGTTAATATAAGTGTTTACTCATTAATCATTAACCATGATTTCTAAAAATTTCACATTTTAAAAATACTATTAGGATAAAATTAAAACATAGAACTGGCTTACTCTGCAATATCAAGATATCCACAGGAAGCAGCTGCATGTAGTGGTATCCAGCCTTCGTTATCAGGTTGATTGATATTTGCTCCATTTTCTACCAGAAACTTCACCATATCAACATTGTCATCAATGCAAGCCTAAAAACAAAATTGAAAACATGACTAGAAAAAAATGTGAATCAACACTCCAAACAAAACATCAATAAAATTCCCTTTATAGATTTTATGATATAAATACTCTATATATTAATCTGTAGCTATCTTCTTATATAGCCAGCAAACCAAACAATGATACTAACTAAACTATAAGAGTCCTTTCTTAGACACACATAACACTATGGTATGTAACCACTCTTTATGGTAACCCATTTAGGAAAACAAAAACATACTAAAATTAAAACAATCAAAATTTTACAATTATAAAAAAATTTCCTTTATAGCAATGGTTCCAAAAATACAATTCACTGTGGGTTGGAAGGTCCAAGAACCTTTCAGGAAGTGAACAAGATCAAAACTATTTTCAAAATAACTTTTCACTTTGTAGATGTGCACTTGAGGGTGCAAAAGCAGTAGTGGTAAAACTGCGTGTGTCTTAGCAAAAAGCAACAAAACCACCTCTATTAAGAGTTATTGTATTGACCACTACACACTCACTTTTTTTCTAAGTTCTTTTTACTTATGAATGTCCTTGACAAAGTTATGAAAACTATAAATTTTATTAACTCTATACCTTTGAACACATCTATTTAATATTCTATGGAAAAAGATGGGAAGTGTTCATTAAAGTACTTTTCTTAGGGAAAAGCACTTGTACAAATGAGTTGCAAGCCGAACAGTCATATTTGCAGAGAATATTGTTTTCACTTAAATGAGAAACTGAGTCTACCTTTGATCTCACAGATATTTTATTGAATATGAACAAAATGAGCCTATAACTTCAAGAAAAGCAACTGACACCATATACAACATGCAATAATATGTTACCAATAAGAAATTCAAGTACAAGAGAAAATGAATGAGCCACTTTAATTTTAAAATGCTATTAATGTAACATAAGAAATTACTGTTATTTTTAAATGAATTAATATTTTAAATCCTTAGCTTTAATTAGTAATACTGTAAATAATAATACATATAAACTACAGAAAACAAAAACTCATTGGGATCCTCAGTAATCCTTAAGATTCACCCAGGGCCTCACGCATGATAATAAAGAGGTCCTGAGATGAAAAAAAATCACTAGGCTCCAGCCATAGTGCACCTTTCTATTCCTTTGACCAGGTATATCAGGGCTTTTGTACTTGCTGTTCTTTCTGTCAGGAATTCTCTGCTCCAAACACAGACATGCTGATTCTTTTCATTGCACAAGTCTTGATGTAGGTATTTCTTCCTCAAAAAGGACCTTATGAACACTCTTTCAAAAAGTAATTTCTTTTATTCTATCACATTATCAGTAATAACAATACCCACACACTGTCAGGCACCTATCATCCGCCATTCGCCTGCCTCTCGCCTGGCGATCGCCTGCTTTACACCTATCCATCACCCAACAAACGAGGTCCACCTACCGATCGTCCAACAACAATCAGCAAACAGATCACCGACCGCCAGTGGAGCACCAGCTGCCTGTTGTTGCCTGGAAGTTCACTGTTACAGTACCTGCAGGTTTGATTACACGTGGCTGCCACCATTTTGAGACAACAGCAGGCCCCATAGGATCCCTGGCCAGACTGACCGAGCCCCGTCTCCAGGAGCCCTCAGCCCCACCAATCACTCCTGCCTCTAGGACCCTCACATTGACTGACTGACTGCTCACTGCCACCAGGACCCCCAGATCAACCAACTGCGCCCTATGACCAGGACCCTGAACTGACTGCACCCGGCCTCCAGGATCCCACAACCACACCAAACACACCCAAACTCCAGGACCCCTGCCTGACCAACCGCACCCCGCCTCCAGGACTTTCAAGTGACCACATCCACACCCTGAACTGCAGCTCCCCATTTACCAACACATTTGGAAGCCAGAGCGGACATTTTGGATAATCCTGGAAGCTGGAGCTATGATCTTTAGGTGGGGCAAATCCCATCCGGAGACGCCTGCTGGAGACTTGAAGCTCAATGTCAGGTACTCTCATGCATCAGGCTACTGAACACTGGAAGGTTTCATTACTATATGACTGTTACACTGTCGATTTTCTTTTTCTCCTTATTGAAAAATTTTAAGTTTTTATTTCTTTACTTTACTTGCTCTTTTCCTTTTGTTTATCTGTTCCCTCAAAGTCTCTTTCTCCCTTTTTTGCATGCTAACATCCAATTTCTTTTGATTACACTCTCACCCTTTCTATTATCTAGAACTTCTATATATTCTTTTCTTATCCCATTAACAGCCACATTCTACATCCCTCTGCATCCTCTTTGGCCTCCATTAGAAACTGCAGACCTTATTGCAAATGTTTGTTTTACTGAAGATAATATTTGAACTCATTCTGTTTATTATGACAATTTTGTTATTATCCTCATAGGGGCCATTTGGTCTAGGATTGCATAGTGTCTGAATTAGGCACTGCTAATATTGATCTCCCCTTAAAGAAAGGGTTTTGGAAGCCTATAGGGCCACTCTAAGCCTATAGGGGAAATCTGCAATACCCCAGATCTAAACTGCTAGAGGGGAAGATACATGAACAACATGAAAAAACAAGGGAAGAAAATGATCCAAACAAAACTAGATTCTATATTAATAGTATCCAATGACAGCACGGTAGAAGAAATGTCAGAAAAGGACTTCAGATTATACATGATTTAAGATGATTCGCAAAGCAAAGGATGAGGTAAGAGAGCAAATGCAGACAATGAATGATAATACCAGTAAGCTGAAAGAGCACCTGCAGGAAGCAAAAGATCATTTCAACAAAGAGATAGAGATTCTCAAAAAAACCCAAATGGAAATCCTTGAAATGAAGGAAACAATAAACCAAATAAAAAACTCAATGGAAAGCATCACCAAAAAACTAGACCACTTGGAAGACGGAACCTCAGACAATGAAGACAAAATATTTAAACTTGAAAATAAAGTTGCCCAAACAGAGAAGATGGGAAGAAACCATGAACAGAATCTCCAAGAACTATGGGACATCTTGAAAAGACCAAATTTAAGAATTATTGGGATTGAGGAAGGCACAGAGATACAAACCAAAGGAATGAACAACCTATTCAATGAAATAATATCAGAAAATTTCCCAAACCTGAAGAATGAAATGGAAAATGAAATACAAGAGGCTTACAGAACACCAAATGCACAGAATCACAACAGATCCACACCAAGGCACATTATAATGAAAATGACTAACATTCAAAATAAAGATAGGATTTTGAAGGCTGTGAGAGAAAAGCATCAGATTACGTATACGGGGAGACCAATATGGATAGCAGCCGACTTCTCAACCCAGACTCTAAAAGCTAGAAGGGCCTGGAACAACATATTTCAAGCTCTGAAAGAACATGGTTGCCAACCAAGAATCCTATACCCAGCAAAACTAACCTTCAGACTTGAAGATGAAATAAAATCCTTCCATGATAAACAAAAGTTAATTTACAAATAGAAAGCCTGCACTACAGAATGTTCTCAACAAAATATTCCATGAGGAGGAAATGAAAAACAACAATGGAGGTCAGCAAAGGGAGGAACTACCTTAGAGAAAAACCACTCAAAGGAGAAACCAAGCCAAGTTAAAAACCAAAAATAAGCCCAAATGACTGGGAATACAAATCATATCTCAATAATAACCCTGAACGTTAACGGCCTAAACTCCTCAATCAAAAGACACAGACTGGCAGAATGGATTAAAAAGAAAGAGCCGACAATATGCTGCCTGCAAGAGATTCATCTCATAGAAAAAGACATCCACAGACTAAAGGTGAAAGGATGGGAAGAAACCTACCATGCACATAGACTCAGTAAAAGAATGGGGGATTCCATCCTTATATCAGATAAAGTGGACTTCAAGCCAAAGTTAGTCAGAAGGGATAAAGAAGGACGTTTCATACTGCTTAAGGAAACCATAAATCAGGAAGACATAACGACAGTAAATATTTATGCCCCAAACAATGGTGCACCCCTGTCCATCTAACATATCCTTCTCAATTTCAAGAATCACATAGACCACAACACAATAATTCTGGGTGACTTTAACGCACCGCTGTCACCACTAGATAGATCTTCCAAACAAAATCCAACCAAAGAAACCATAGAACTCAATAACACAATCAATAACCTAGACTTAATAGACATATATAGAATATTCCATCCATCAAAGAGCAGATACACTTTCTTCTCAGCAGCACATGGAACCTTCTTGAAAACAGACCATATGTTATGCCACAAAGCAGCCCTTAGGAAATGCAAAAAAATAGAGACACTTCCTTGTGTTCTATCAGATCATAAAGGACTGAGAGTAGAAATCAATGACAAAATAAAAAACAAATTACTCCAACACCTGGAGACTAAATAACATGCTATTGAATGAAACATGGATAACAGAAAACATCAGGGAGGAGATAAAAAAAATTCTTAGAGGTCAATGAGAATGACGATACAACATATCAAAACCTCTGGGACACGATGAAAACGGTACTAAGAGGAAAATTCATTGCATGGAGCACGTTCCAGAAAAGAATGAAAAGTCAACAACTAAATGACCTAACATTACAGCTCAAAGCCCTAGAAAAAGAAGAACAGAATAACAGCAAAAGTAGTAGAAGACAGGAAATAATTAAAATCAGAGCTGAAATCAATGAAATTGAAACAAAAGAAACTATTCAAAAAATTGACAAAAAAGTTGGTTCTTTGAGAAAGTAAACAAAATAGAAAAACCCTTATCCACACTAACAAAGAGAAGGAGAGAGAAAACTCAAAATTACTAAAATTTGTGAGGAAAAAGGAAATATCACGACAGACACCACTGAGATATATGAAGCTACTTTGAAAATCTGTATTCCAACAAAATGGAAACTACTGAAGACATTGACAAATTTCTAGAGACATGTGCTCCTCCCAAACTGAACCAGGAGGACATACACAATTTAAACAGATCAATATCAAGCAATGAAATAGAAGAAGCCATTAAAAACCTACCATCCAAGAAAAGTCCAGGACCAGACGGATTCTCAGTCAAGTTCTACAAGACCTTCAAAGAAGAACTCATTCCAATACTTCTCAAAGTATTCCAAGAAATAGAAAAGGAGGGTACCCTACCAAACTCATTCTGTGAAGCTAGTATCACCCTCATACCCAAACCAGGAAAAGACACATCAAGGAAAGAAAATTTTACACCAATATGCTTGATGAATATAGATGCAAAGATCTTTAACAAAATATTGGCAAACCATATTCAAAAACATATTAAGAAAATCGTGCACCAGGATCACGATTCTGAAGTGAGGTTCATCCCTGAAATGCAAGGATGGTTTAACATCCGTATATCAATCAACATAATCCATCATGTCAACAGACTTAAGGATAAGAATCATATGGTTATATCAATTGACGCAGAAAAAGCATTCGACAAAATACAACACCCCTTCACGCTCAAAACACTAGAAAAAATAGGGATAGTAGGAACATACCTGAACATTGTAAAGGCTATTTATGCTAAGCCCATGGCCAACATCATTCTTAATGGAGAAAAACTGAAACCATTCCCTTTAAAAACGGGAACAAGACAGGGATGTCCTCTTTCACCACTTCTATTCAACACTGTCCTCGAAACTCTAGCCAGAGCAATTAGGCAGACTAAAGAAATTAAAGGGATACGAATAGGAAAAGAGGGACTTAAGCTGTCACTATTTGCTGATGACATGATTATATATTTAGAGGATCCAAAAACCTCCTCCAGAAAACTTCTAGACCTCATCAATGAATTCAGCAACATAGCGGGCTATAAAATCAACACGCATAAATCTAAAGCATTTTTATACGCAAGTGACAAAACATCTGAAAGGGAAATGAGGAAAACAACTCCATTTGCAATAGCCTCAAAAAAAATATATATATATATACTTGGGAATCAATCTAACCAAAGAGGTAAAAGATCCCTACAATGAAAACTACAAAACATTGAAGAAAGAAATTGAGGAAGACCTTAGAAGATGGAAAGATCTCCAATGTTGGACAGGCAGAATTCATATTGTCAAAATGGCCATACTACCAAAAGTGCTATACAGAGTCAATGCAATTCCAATTAAAATCCCAATGATGTACCTTGCAGAAACAGAGCAAGCAATTGTGAAATTCATCTGGAAGAATAAGAAACCCAGAGTAGCTAAAGCAATCCTTAGCAGGAAGAATGAAACAGGGTATTGTAATACCAGAACTTCAACTATACTACAAAGCAATAGTAACAAAAATGGCATGGTATTGGCACCAAAATAGACAGGTAAATCAATGGTACAGAATAGAGGACACGGACACAAACCCAAATAAATACAATTTTCTCATACTAGATAAAGGTACCAAAAATATGCAATGGAGAAAAGATAGCCTCTTCAACAAATGGTGCTGGGAAAACTGGAAATCCATATGCAACAGAATGAAACTAAACCCCTATCTCTCACCCTGCACAAAAATCAACTCACAATGGATGGAGGACCTTGAAATCAGACCAGAGACCCTGCATCTTATAGAAGAAAAAGTAGGTCCAAATCTTCACCTTAGGATCAGACTTCCTTAACAGGACTCCCACAGCCCAAGAACGAAAAGCAAGAATCAATACGTGGGATGGATTCAAACTAAATAGCTTTCTCTCAGCAAAGGAAACTATCAGCAATGTGAAGAGAGAGCCTACAGAGTGGGAGAATATCTTTGCCACTCATACTTCAGAGAGAGCACTAATTTCCAGAATATATAAAGAACTCAAAAAACTCTACACCAAGAATACAAATAACCCAATCAACAAATGGGCTAAGGATATGAACAGACACTTCACAGAAGAAGATCTACAAGCAATCAACAGACATATGAAAAAATGTTCAACATCTCTAGTAATAAGAGAAATGCAAATCAAAACTACCCTAAGATTCCATCTCACCCCAATTAGAATGGCGATTATCAAAAATACAAGCAACAAAAGGTGTTGGAAAGGGTGTGGGGGAAAAGGTACACTCATACATTGCTGGTAGGGCTGCAAATTAGTGCAGCCACTCTAGAAAGCAGTGTGGAGATTCCTTAGAAAACGTGGAATGGACCTACCATTTGACCCAGATATCCCACTCCTTGGCCTATACCCAAAGGACTTAAAATCAGCATACTACAGAGATACAGCCACATCAATGTTCACAGCTGCTCAATCACAATAGCCAGACTGTGGAACCAGCCTAGATGCCCTTCAATTGATGAATGGATAAAGAAACTGTGATATATATATATACACACACAATGGAATATTACTCAGCTATAAAGAATAATAAAATTATGGCATTTGCAGGCAAATGGATGAAATTGGAGAATAGCGTGCTAAGTGAGATAAGCCAATCTCAAAAAACCAAAGGATGAATGATCTCGCTGATAAAGCGGATGATGACACATAATGGGGGGTGGGGAGGGAAGAATGGAGGAGGGAAGGAATGTATAGAGGGAAAAAAGGGGTGGGAGGGGTGTGGGGAGGAAAAAAATAACAGAATGAATCAAACATCATTACCCTATGTAAATGTATGATTACGCAAATGGTACGCTGTTTCTCCATGTACAAACAGAAACAACATGTATCCCATTTGTTTACACGAAAAATAAATTTAAAAAACCAAAACCGACAATCACCTAATTTATATTTATTTTCTATCTTAATTACTATGTAAGCTCCACAGAAAAGGAAACTGTTCATCTTGCTCATCCTCAGGGTATTAAAAGCTAAAACAGGGCTTAACATGCAGAAAATTTTTCCTTTTTTTTTTTTTTTCCAACTATTTTTTTTAGTTGTAGGTAGACACAATACCTTTATTTTATTTTTATGTGGTGCTAAGGATCAAACCCAGGGCCTCACACATGCCAGGTAAACACTCTACCACTGAGCCATAACCCCATCCCCAGAAAATTATTTCTAAATATGAATTTCACAAATGTGTCCTGATTTTTCTTGTTTATGTATACTCCATCCAATCAGCTTGACTTCCCTGCTCTTCTGTAGTTATATTCCATGCTTTTCAGCTTTGGAATCACTCATTTTCACTCATGAAATGTCTGCTTCACAAGACAAAACATACACAAATTCTTCCCATTCTTCAAGGCCTAGCACAAATGTCACCTTATCTGTCCAACCAACTAGAAGTAATATCTCTTAATACCAATGTCTGACCCAATGTCTGATGTTTGAACCTTTCAAGATAGTATCATTCATTATATTATAGCTATTTACATACAAACACATTATGTATATATTATGGTTACTGATAATATTTTTTAGCCCTAGGGATTGTACCTAGGGACTCATAGGCCTGGCTAGGCAAGCACTCTACTGAGCCCCAGTAAAAAATGTATTTTATTTTTAATAAGTTTTGTAAGTGGAATCATTTATTGAAATGTATTACATATACATTTATAGTATATGTAATACATATACTGTAATACATATACAGTAATGCATTGTGTGTGTATTATAAGCACTTTATACACGTCCTATGAGATAGGTTGTTTTTAAAGACAGACCCTATTTACTTTCTTGGAAGGCTTTCTAGAATTGGCACTATTTATAGTCATTATAATATAGTCCATGTGCAGATAAATTCTCCACATATTATTACTAAGACCCCTTCCTAAGAATCTAGGTCTATGCCATGCAAAAAGGTATTTTTGATGGGGTTGGGCAAGTGAGATGAAGTTCACTCAAAAAGTCTTCTTCTTCTCCTAATTTATGCAAAGACTCTAACCAGAGTGTAATAAGTGGGTTTTTTTCCTAAGTTAAATAAAATGGGGCAAATAAACTAATCAGTTCCTATTTTGTATCTATCATAAGAATATAACTGACATAACCAGTAATACGTCAGCTGATGACTATCCTCTTGAAATTCTTTTAAATGATTCTAATACAATTTATTAGTAGACACATTGATTACATTGTCTTCAATACATTTATTGCCAAGAGATCTCTGTGGGAAAATGAGTGTGCTACTCATTTAAATGTATTTCAAATACCAAGTTTATAAAGAACCCAGGAAATTTTTAAGTAGCCACTGAAAGTAATAAAGATGGGTGTGCCATCACAAAATGATTCAAACAGATTTTGCTCTACATAGAACTTTACCTTCATTTACTTATTCCTTTGAAAAAAGCTTCAAACTTGACCTTCAATATCTAGCCAATTTTTAACCACCAAAGTTTCTTCTTATATTCAGGAAAAGAACCTATTTTCTGGGGACAAAAACATATTAAACAGTAACAAAAAGGCATTACTGGCATAAGCAGTATAACTATTGAATAAAACATAGAAGAGCTTCTTTGGGGTTATTTCAATCTAGATAAAGCAGTTTGAGACTGGCTCATCAGAAATAATGAACCAATGCTACAGCAAATAAATGGGTTCTATCTGTATCCTCATTTTGCAAATGAAATCTTGGCTTAAATGTCAGTTTTTTGGTAAGGCCTTTCTTGGCCACCATATTAAAATTACAATCCCTTGTCTCATCATTTGGCAACCTGAGTACATGCTTTATTTTTCTCCATACCATTTATTACCACAATGAACTATATATTTTTGCTTATTTGTCTATCATCTATTTACTCTATTCCTATTAGGAATGCTCAATGAGAACAGGAATTCTGCTGCATCCCCAGTATTTATACAGTGCTTGGCATGTGGTAGGAACACAATGAATGAATGCAAAACAAAGTTAAGATTCAAAGGGATTAAGCAGCTTGAAGAAGTCACACAGGCAAGAAGACAGAGTCAAAATAGCTCAATTTTCACACATTTTAGCCACTTATTAAGTATCTATTGTATAAATAAAATCAATTTTTCTTTACCACTGAAGCAGAAGAAATGCTTTTAATAACATTTCCCTAAACAAGAAAATGACAAAGTTTATGCCAAGAAAAGTATTATCTACCTAAAATGAAAAAACATTAAGAATGAGTCACAGCTTTTGTCTTTAGATTCCAGTTCTGGTTCTGCAACAAATTTTGTGGCTGTGGACAAATAATCATCTTAGGCTTTGGTGTCTTTCATCATTTAAGTAAAGGGAAAACATTGTTGTGTTATATATCAGTAAAATTCCCTATCATATAGAAATGCTTATGTATCCATGATTCTTCCCTCTGTAACAAGTTATAAACAATCTGATGGCAGGGTCCCAAAGTGCCCAGAACATATTTCACACATAGAAGATAATAAATGAACATATAAATAACATTTAGATAAACTTTTAAAACGTACTGCTTGAAAAGTAACTCTTGTTTTTCATGGAGCAGTGGTAAAGGAAGAAAAGTACCAGAGCAATATAATAACAAAAAAAGAACTTAAAAATACTATTGTATTAGGAAGTAGCTTATAATATGGCATTGATATGAGCTAGTGAATCACAGTGATAAAGATTTAGAGCTATTTATAAGCATAATCATTAATTTTTCTTTTTGCTTAACTTTGAATTCTCATTTGTCAAAACAGTACCCTGATTTTTATCAATAAAAATATAAAACTACACAATAAATGTGATACAAATATAATTATCGTTTAAAAAAAGAATAAATCAAACAAACAAGAAATGATTATTTATGAAAAAATATGCTGTGCTCCATCAGTAAGTGTGGCTCAATTCAGCAGCAGGGTGAAACAGAAGAAAACATTTTAGAATTTCAAGAAAATGTTTGAAAATACAGAGTTTTTAAGTAGAAAGGTGACACAATAACATTGGTATCACAGATACCACACATTCCAGGCACAGGCTAGTGAAAGATAATGTTATTAGTTGTTGAAATGCTAAATATATTTATCTGTACAACTATAGCCATGCAAACTTGGAGCTTTGAAAATAAATGGGGGATAAAAATGTCAAGCTGGGAATTTTTGCACTGAGGTAATAATTAAAATAATATGACTTAAAATCACTAAAGGAGACAATGTAGAGAAGTGATTATAAAAACTAAAAAAAAAGGTTAAATTGTGATCAGTATATTCTACTTAGAAAACGATTTAATATTTTATTCTCCTAAAAAAAGAGATAAAAGTTTAAAACGCTAGTATAAGAAGACAAATACAAAGATGATTATACTGAAAAGAATATATGTGGAAGTATGAAGACATACACTGATGAACTCAGGAAAAGAGAACTAAGGAGTGACTAAGGTGACTCTATACCTGAGTTTAAAGATGCAAAGTAGAACATGGTGAGGATAAAGGTACAAGATCCAGAGAAAATGTTTATTTTCCATCTTATGAATAATCCTGTGGCATGAATATGAAAGACTTTAAGAAAAAATGATTAAAGTTTCACCAGTTGAAGAAGATAACTGCCCTGGCTGCTTGAAACAAAATTATCATAAAGGAAAAGTTACATTCCAATAAATGAAATACTAATTTTGATTTAGAGTATTTATACCTTTAACTCAAAAAAAGTTTAATTCAATATACTGTTAGGGAAAAAACAAACAAACAAACAAACCCCCTAAACATTCTGTGCCAGCAATCTGTGCTATTTATCTCCATGAATAGCTTCTTCCTGTACCTCACCCTTCATAATCTTGCTTGCTTAGTTTGGGCTCTTCCCTCTTCATATTGCTTCTGGTGATCATTCAGAAATACCAACGTTATCATGTTACCACTCTGCTTAAAGCAGTTAATTAAATCTGCTATTTTGAAATTTTATCAATGTATCATTTTTTGAAATGAGTTAATATAAATTAAATGCTAAAAGCAATGTTATGAATATACATTACATATAAATCTCAAATTCGTTGTGTAAATTGTTCAAACTGTACTCTTGATCATTTCTAAAGTATACACAAGAAATTGGCAAGGCATGCCCATAAAAATGCTGTTGCTAAGAGAATCAAAAACTAACACATGAAGCACATTAAGAGATACATGACTTGCTGACTTAAAATATTTGACTAAATTTGGTCAGTTTATTGAGCTACATAAGGGAAAAAAAACAGAATCAATCAAATAGACTTCTAAAATCTTATTGGACATAGTTTATCTTAAGTTTTACTGAATACATACCAAGAGCAATTACTAGTGATAAATGACTACACGAAGACATTTTTATCCTTTAATTCTAGGTATAGAGCATTATAAACCTGAGCTGTAAACTAACTAAACAAACTGGTTCAAGTACAAAAAAACTTCTGTTTTTATTGTTCCATATGTCTATAAGAAATAAGTTGGAAAGACAGATGATAGAGAGTTGAAATGAGGGAGTTACATAATGCTGAAAGCAGAGTCCATGACCTAATGACAGATTTTGGGTAGAAGCTGTGTAACTTTAAAAATTATTAAATTTCACTCCTAAAACAGATCAAAACAAATGTGTTTGGCAACTATATGATTTAATTGAGTTAAATTCAGAATCAAAACTAAGAACATTTTGAAATAAGTTATAACACTATTATATTCCTTTTCATGAAAGTGTTTTTGTTAAAATTACAGAATCTAGATTTTCTGGGATTAATTCAGTTCTGCCACTTTATGGCTGGGTGTCCTTGGTACATTGCTTATCCTATGTGCCATAACTTCCTCTGAAAAATAAGGATAATAATAGTACCCACCACCTAAAAGTTTTTGTCGTGAGAAGTGTATGAATTAACATACACAGCATATGGGGTAGTACCTGTCAGTAGTAATGAAGTACTAGTATGTTTACATAAATACATAGTCAATGTGCTCAACATTCCCCAATAAGTTATTTTTTCCTCTTTTATATTCTTCTCCAAGAATATATTTCCATCCCTCTGTATGTCACAAAACAAAGCTACCTGGTAGAGAACTATCCAATATTCCTTTTAAAGTTCACCCACCAGTGAGTTCTAAGATGATGATTAAGTTGTAAAAGAAGCACTAAGAGGGGTTGGGGGTGTGGATCAGTGGTAGAGCATTTGTCTAGCACATGTGAGGCAATGAGTTCGATTCCCAGCACCACATAAAAAACTAAATAAACGAAATAAAGGCTACAAAAAAAAAAAAAAAAAAAAGATGCAGTAAGAAAATCTTAGGAATTCCAAACCTCCTTCAAACAACTTTTATAAGCTCACTCTTTTTGCATCATATACAAATTATATATGATGCAAAAAGAGTAATGGAATACAAAAGATTTACTTGTATATAAATGTAATTATAACCATTTAGAGTGAACATACAATTATAGTCAATAACTGAAATCCCTGTGCCTAATCATTTGTAATTCAATTAGTGATAAGTAAAAAACAAATAATTTAAATACATACGTGCTTTGGGTCAATTTTCGCTCCACAGAAACACGGCTTTCTTTTTTTGGGGCGGTGTGGTATCAGAATCTGAACTCAGGGGCACTCAACCCCTAAGCCACATCCCCAGCCCTATTTTGCATTTTATTTAGAAACAGGGTCTCACTGAGTTCTTAGCACCTCCTTTTGCTGAGGCTAGCTTTGAACTTACAATCCTCCTGTCCTGGCCTCCTGAGCTGCTGGTATTATAGGTATGCACCATGGCACCCAGCTCTTTATTACTCTTAAGCATGGAAAAGTTCAATTGGTAAGAGTTGAAATTTAAGGATATATTAGGAAATAGTTCATGCCCCTAACATTCTATGTGATATAAATATCAGTATGTTTTATGAGGAACTGAACTGGGCACTGTCCAAGCAATGGTTTTGTTTTATTTTAAAGAAAACTGAACTCAGACATTTCAAAGTAGGAATTATGAGGGTAGTGTATATAAGAAAGACAATGAAGAACTACAAGCAGTACTATAATACTAAATAATAAAAAATATATACCTTGGTCTTGAATTGAAAGACTGAAAGTGCCCAACAAAGACACTACATATATAAACGACATATATGCAAATTGAATGAACTAGAGATGGTAAATATAGGACACAAAATAAATATCTGACAAAAAACATTTCTGGAGACTGAAACTTTTAAAAAGAATGAAATTTCCTATGGGAAAAATAATTTAAGTATTGTTCAAACAGTCACTCAATACTTAAATATTTGAGAACACCAAAAACTGAAAACCATAAATGTTCAAAGATTAAAATATGCCCTTTATCTATTCTTGTTACACAATTGTTACACTGATAAAGATACATGGAGTAGTAAGTTGGATCTACATTTTTTTGGACTCTAGAACTTTCTTTTAGGTTAGAGAACAGCATTTCTACTACAGTTTAGGTTAAAAAAAAGAACATCATAATTTCAACATGAATAATTCTTATTAACTAACTGTTTACTACATATAATACATAAAACCATCCATTTTGTTAGATACAAAGATCAGCACTAGAGGGCATATTCTCCTTGTTTCCTTTATTACACAGTGCCTGGCATATAGAAAGTACATAATAAATACACGTGGAGTCAATCAAAATGAAATATTAACTTCTCCTTAATGAGTAGGCACTTATGACCCAGTGTGTATATGTACACATAAAACTGTTAAATACTTACTCATGCAGCTTTTATTACTGTTTCATGTGTTTCCGGTCCTTACTCCCAACTAGACTACAGTTCCTTAAAAACAGAAACTGCCTTATACATTCATAATACCTAGCAGTGCTATTTCAATAAATGTTTTTTAGCGACTTTGCTCATGTAGTCCTGTTTGCAGAATACCCAAAACTTAATTAGGTAAAAAAGATGAGCAGATAAAAGTAGAAAATTATTAAGCAATTTATGCAAAATAACAGACATGGTGAGTAAAGATAAGCTAAAGAAAACTATTTGGAGAGAAAAAAAAAATCTCAATACTGTCTGAGCTCTTGAGACAAAGGTAGAAAGGCAGCTTTCCTTCACAAACTCAGCTAGAGGGATTTCATCAATGAATATATAAATGAGGAAATGATTTTGATTTAGAGGAAGAAATAAAAGTTACTATTTTATTCAAATTAATGAAAAAAATCAGGTTACAAAAATATGAAAAATGCTATAATTCTTGCCATTGATATGCCTTATCAAAAAAGTCTGGAAGAATACATGCCAATAGACATCTTTTAAGTCATTTTCCAAAAACTTCTGTATAATGATGACAAAAAAATTCTTATGTTTTTCAGAATAAAACAAAAGATTCACATAGTTATTAACTAATTATTTCTAAATGAATTTCTTCAGTGCTCAGCAAAACAGGAGGCTGTTAAAGAGCAAATTCTCTTTTAATTCAACAAATACTGAATGCCTACTATAGCCAAATACTGTTGGCTGCTGAAAATATGGTGAAGGACATAAATCAAATTTCTGCATTCATAGAGCTTACAGTCCAGCAAGCAAGACACATAACTAAATACACAATAACAAAAAGAACTATGGTAAATGCTATGGTCTTAGCTAAAGTAATTAACCTATATTTGAGGGAAAGAACCACATATACCCATGATAACTGATTTAGATTGATAAGTGATAAGGTACAAGTAGCTTATTTTAAATGAGACCAGAAAAGCCTACATTAGAATATACAGAGCAATGACTATTTAAGAAAGGGGGAAACAAAGTAGATTGAGAAGCAGCACCTTAAGGGGTAAGGTAGGAAAGAAAAAGAACAAGCGTAATCCTATAGAAGTTAAGGGAGAAATGGAAAATAGAATTTTAAGGAGTTAAGTACTTCCTAGTAAAATGATAGACTCTATGTTGCCAGACTTCATAGAACTCTTCTCCCAAACAACACTAACCCTTCTATAGCATTTACATGTGTGCTAGGGAATTGTTCTAGGTGCTTTATATTCAGCTAATAACTGACAAGACTAGGATTTAAACCAACAGTCTTGTTTCTGTATCTGTCCCTAACCAAAAGGCTATACAACTAGACAGCAGGTGCAGCACAAGGTAAAAATAATATCCCAAAACAATTTGAGCCTATCTATCAAAACTTCAAATGTATGCACCCTTTGATATTACCATTTCATTCTAGAAATTTATTCTGTAGATGAACTCAAAATGTGTGTAAAATGACATGTACAAAATTATTCACTAAAGCCTGATATATGTAAGACTGGAAACAATTTAAATATCCTTAAATTAAAAAAAATTATGGACTAGTTGACACATGCCTGTAATCTAGTGGCTGGGGAGATTGAGGTAGCAGGATCACAAGTTCAAAGCCAGTCTCAGTAAAAGTGAGGCACTAAATAAGCAACTCAGTGAGACCCTGTCCCTAAATAAAATACAAAATAGGGCTGGGGATGTGGCTCAATGATCAAATGCCCCTGGGTTCAATCCCTAGCATCCGCCACTCACCAAAAAGGACTAATTTAAATGTACACATATAAGGGGCTTACTTATGAACTAAATAGAATAAATTTCTGGATATTTTAAACAAGTGTGAAACATGAGTAAAGTCTCTAACCAATGTGCTGAAAATAAAACCAAAACAATTTATACATGTTTATATACATATTTTTTTCATGTATCACACAATATGTAAAAAAGGATACATAATATGGCAATCGTGATAGGACACATCCAGGCCAACTGTAGGCTCAAATAACGTAGGAAGGAATGTCCTAGGATGGTGATGCCTATATGGTAATATGTAAAAGAGGCTCTTTCTTCTTTTACCTAAAGATACAAACGACCACAAAATCCAGTTTCGGAGCTTCTCCTTCCTAGTGGGCTCCTCATTCCAATTGAGACACAATGATCATCAATAAACATAAAAGAACTATGGAGACATCAGGAAAGTATATATACCCACACCTCTGTGTTTTCATTTAGTTTATATCCTTTGTTTCCATCCTATTTGCTTGCCATTTTGGTACAATTCTGGGATGAGTCTAAACCTCTCTTGCTAATCTTGAATATGAATCAGTCCTTTTTAGGTTAGGGTAACTCAACAAGTATGAACCCATGTTACAGAAAAGAAAGAGAAAGAAATGAAATGGAAAAAAAAAAAAAAGCACGTGTCTTAGTCTGCTTAGACTTGTATAATAAAAAACTTTTCATGGCTTATAAGTTTAAGTGTTTACATGTAATCACTTCTAGAATCTAAGAAGTCCAAGATCAAGGCACAGGTACATCCAGTATCTGGGGAAGGACTGCTTCTTGGCTAACAGAAAGGACCTTCTAATTATAATCTTTCACGTTGGGAGGGCAAATTCCTTTTGGGCCTCTTTTATAAGGGCACTAATCCCACTCATGGATTTTAGGATGACATAAACATTCAGACCACAACTGCAAAAATCCAGTCAGAAAAAGCAGTGTGGAAAAAAATATGATTTGACCAACTTAAGGAAATACCCTACATCTTGATAACTAACAATAACATATTTTGAATAAGAGACCAAAGACACTATCTATCCAAATAAAAGAATAAAATAAATTCAAAATTCAAACAGATCAAAATATTCTCAATAAAAAATAATAATGCATATAGTATCAACCCTAATAAGGGAGAAATGCTAACACGGTTAACAAAAATCGGATCAGTGCTAACTTTGTAATCTCTAGTAAGCAGCCAACGGAATGCATCAAAAATTGAAACACAATGAAAAATTACCCTATTGCAATGTTTTCATAGTTTATTTTCTTAATCTTAAAAGAATTTTTAAAGAAATACTCAAGCTGTGGAAAATTATCTAAAATTTAATCATTATTTCAGACTTTAGTTTCTTTTGTCAAATTAAAGCAAACTAAATTTAACACTTTATATGTAATCTGCATCCTTTGTAACAAAAGTGTATCAAAGAATTTCTGTGGAGATTCTGAAATGATTTTCCCTAACCAAATGATAGTTACAGATAATTTTCACTGAGAACTACTGTTACTTTTGTGAAATCAAGCAGTGTCCAGCTCAAAGGTGAAAGTCAAACCTTGCCTGTAATAAAACTGTTTAACAGACATAAGCATATATATAAATACATTTCAAAACATCACTGTGTGTGTATATATATGTGTTTATATTTTTATCATATAGTAAATGAACATAACATTGTCAGTTCTAAGTCTCTCAGATGTAAACATTCAACAATAAATCAGTGATTTCATAATTTTATGCTATTTTTCAACCTCTGAGAGAAAAACTTTGTATGCAGATTTTACACACCACTAACTTCATTAGAACCAAGAAACTTCTACAAAGTCTTCTTGTTTATCCAATCTAGACAATCAGTGATTGACTTAGTATATTACATGTAAGATTTTCATATTTTGGGAGCATCCCCTAGCACTATCTAGAAAAATCTGACAGGCACAAGTTTCTCCGACATAAATAGAGGTCACAAAAACTCATCTGAGACAAAAGTAGATGAAACTAAAACCTGTAATGATTCCCCTACCCCAAAAGCATATCCTTAGGAAACTTAGTTTTCAGAGTGGCAATGTGAGAGATCATCTAAGGCAATACTCCCTGAAGAGATAAAGGTAGTCTTCATGAAACCATGGTTAGTTCTCATGAGTTGTTTTAAAAGAGCAAGACTGGGGCTGGGGAGATAGCTCAACTGGTAGAGTGCTTGCCTTGCAAGCGCAAGGCCCTGAGTTCCATCCCCAGTACCGCCAAAAAAAAAAAAAAAAAAAAAAAAGCAAGACTGGTCTCTTCCCTAGTTGTCTCTGGCCTCTTGTCTTGCCATATTGCTCCCTCTTACATGCACACCCTCCATGGTGTCACTTGCCAAAAGGCCCTTCCTAGAGGTCAAAATGATGATAATGCCTGATCTTGGACTTTCAGCCTTCAAAACTGTAAGGTAAAAAAACTGCCTCTTCTTTATAAAATATGCACCTTCAGGTATTTTTTTTTATAGTGATGGAAATGAACAATACAGGCTCCATCATTAAAAAGCAGGTTAAAGAGGGGAAGTAGCTGAGTCCAACTGCCAAGAAAAAAAATAACATGATAGAGTCTTTCAAATCTTTCTGATCTTAAGAATTAGCTGAAGTAGTTCAGGACTTGATAACTTCTGTGTAGGAAGACAAAGGATGCACATTCTTAGGCTGTGCTAAGCAATGGTGGAGGCACTGCTAGACTACAGATTCCTCCTCAATTTAGCTTTCTTTTATACCCTGGCTCATCCTTCTAACCTGTTTGCCAGTCTGTGCTAATGTAATTAGGATTCAGTAACTCATGCCCTTCATTTGCTATACATTATGAACACACCTGTCCGAACACAATTAAAACATTGTTTTAATTATCTACTCATAGATAAACTGTCACTGTAGTCTATACATCAAATAGTAATAAAATGTTGAATGGAAGGAACCTACCTACAAGTTTGATTTAGCCTCATTGGTAGGAAAAAGAAATAGGCTGGCAATTTTTTGCCACCTGTAGATCACCATGATTAGAGAAATTATTTTTGTGTCACATCTGATATTCAACAGAATGATGGATAAGTCATAGTCTTTTGCAATTTTCTTATGTTAAATGGAAGAATGACACATCCCTGCTTCTTAAATGAAAACTGAAAATGGTACTAAAACTTTTCTTCAAAATATTAATCTTGGAGCTAAATATGTAATTAAATGATTCTCATGATCACAGAGAAAAATCATATTCATCAAAGGAAAAAGATTAGAGCTGAATAAGAACATATCAGAGTACAAAGAAATTATTATCCTAGCATTTCTATGTTGCCTATCACTGTTACTTTTTAATATTCAAACCTTCTGCACCTGTGTCCTCTGTATAGGGAGTAGCAATTTCATAGCAGACAAACTCCAAGGAATAATTTCATTTTCACTTTCCTGAGTCTACCGTCAATAAATTTTACATTTCCCAGTTGTACTACATGCAGATATAACCCAATACTGAATAACAAACAACTTTTGAGTTTCACTGGAAAAAAAAATCAAATTATATAATCAAAATAGCATGTACTTTTTTTTTTTTTTTTTAAAACAACATGAGCATTCTAGCATAAAAACACTGCCACAAAAGGAATGCCTTCCATTAGTAAAAGAGACTACCAACGCACCTAGGTTCTTCATAATTTAGCTACTGTGGTAATAAAGGCAGTGAAGAAGAGAGCCTTGAAGACAAAATAAAAGCTTGCTAGTTGGTTTTGGTCACCATCTACCCACCCCTTTTTTTTTTTTTTTTTTTTATTAAAGTAATGCCTTACATTTTACTGAAAGTCTAAAAACTAAATCTTGACCATATAAGGCTTTGAGATTCCCATGGATGGAAAGGAAGGTGAGGAGGGTGGGTTTTAACCTAAAAACCTTAAAATAATATAAACATAGGTACTAAAATACCATGAGAATTCCTATTTTTTTATTCTAGTTTCATCAAAAAAGTTTTCATCAACAATCCCAGAAATGTTCCTGAACATTATCATCAAATCTACAGTTTAAAACAGATAATGCAGAAAACATAAATCACTGAAATTTCATTTGAAAAGCTTTGTCTAGTTTGCATTCCTTTGTTATTTTACACAAGTACAAAAAATGTTATTTAACTTTTCTCCATTAAATCTTTATGGCATCAATGATTAACTCTGAGGTTATACAATAATGTTCTTGTAGCCAGTAGTTCACACTTGGATTACAAGGTTAAAATTATACCCAAAATACTTCTTGGGAATTATGTTTGCTTTTAATATGTTTTCTGCATTCTATCCTGCTTTCTGTTATCACTCTTAAAACTACCTGACATTCTCCTATCTTCCATGTTAATTTATAACCCTTACTTTACCTTTTTTTTTTTTTTTTTTTTTTTTTACATGCAGCCTAAGGGCTAGGCAAATAGCTCAGTGGTAAAGCATTTGCCTAGCATGCACAAGACCCTGGGTCTGATCCCTCATCCTCTCCCCCTCGATAAAAATGGATACAGCAGCAGCAGACTTAAAATAATAATATTCAGAAATTAGGTGAGGTCTTCTGAGTAAAGTAATAGAACTTGTGCTTAAGTGTATGGATTCTGCAACTTTTATTTCAGTACTATGAATTATGTTTTACTTCTGTTATTTTAGGTCATAAGATTTCCAATATGGGGGGATTATTAGAGAAATTATACCCTGTAAAATGTAGAGGGCTGACTTATAACCAAGTAGTATCAAAATTTTAACCAAGTAATACAAAAATTCACCACTATTGAATAAAAGGAAACTAACATGTTACTGGTTTTGTTTTATTTACATGGACGTGATTAAGAAGAGCAATCACATGAAGCAACTCCTGGAGATAATTTCAGAACTCTGAGAAAAAACACTGAAAACTCTTAAGAAAATGAGGAAAGACCCTGATGAACAATTATTTACAACTTTACATGTGCATGATTTCAGAATAATACACTAGGGCTAAATCACCTTGTGATTTAATTTTTAAGTATTCTAGGACAAAAAAGGGGTAAAGAATATAGAAGCTCTTTTACACAACTTAGTAATGCATAAAGCTCAATGGAATAGTTATGTCTGATACAAATGAAACAATTTTTTCTAATACAGCTATTTCATGTTAATAAAACATAATGTATAAATAAGACATACAGGTAAACTTCAAAGTTCTACTTTATGGTAATAAACTTTTTCTTCCAGAAAACATCTTTCAGAAGACCAAAAAGATTTTTGACTTTAATGTTCTTCACAAGCACTGTGATACTGTTTGGATCTTTTCAACAGTTATTGAACATCCATCATTTGGTAGGTACTATATGCTGGGCATACATACAAATCATAACTGATACAGACCCTCAGGAAAAATGATTTTAACAGAAACCAAGCATAAAACAGTATAATATTTTTTTAATATGGCAAGTGCCAGACTTTTTTGTAGGAGCTCAGAAAAAAGGCACTAGCCTAAATAGAAACAAGACTTCTAGAAAAAAAATAAAAATGGATCTAGTTCTTTAGGGATAAAAAGCAAAGGTTAAAATAATTAAAAAGGGGAGGAGAAGAGCAGCGTATCAGATAGAGGATATTTAATCATGCTGAGAGATCATAAAGTGCAAGAAAGGATAGTACATAGTTAGAATTAAGAGGCTAAAAGAAAGGAGACTTGTAACTGGTCTTATAAACTATGTTAAGGAACCTAGATTTATAGACAACAAAAATTTTTCAAATATGAATAAAATAAGGGAATCCCTGCAAACAGAAAATAATCTCAATGTTCTCTAGTACTGACTGAAATTATTTGTATTATAATGCTTTTGGCACTGATTTCAACATACATGCAAATGCATGCAATGGAAATTAAGAAGCGTTTTCAGTTGTAAGACAGCCATTCATCTGTCCATCTAGCTAGCCATGTTCATACATTCTGTTCACAATGAAAACTCAAGAATTAAAACATTCTTGTTAACATGGAGAGCTAAAGAAAAAGAGGTTTCAAGAATGCCTCCTAAGTTTCACATTTATATGATCAGGATGATGCCACTACTTTCAAATGTTTCACCTGGAAGACCATAGAAGTGTAAAATTGAGGAGGTAAGAACATATATCGAATCCTCTTTCACCTTCATTTAAATGAATCTTCTTCCTTCTCTCTCTTGTCCTTATTAGAAATTCCCGATTCCTGACCCCATTCCAATTCACCATTTACTATAATGTTATGTTGCACCAATGCATAAGCCTGTGCAACCTAAACCCCTGTAAGATTCAGAACATACCACCATTGTAGAATTTTTTCCATGTCCCACTCTAGTTAATCTTCCACCACCAAAGACAATCACTGTTCTGATTTTTCCCTCCACCATAAATAAGACTTGGTCATTCCATTCATGTAAATTGAATTTTAGAATTTAGCCTTATTTTGTGAAAGATTCATTCAATCAAAATGTGTATGAAATTCATTCTTGCTGCTGTTGGGATCCGCACTGCATTCCTTTTTATTGCAAAATAAAAATTTACCCTTATGTAAAAATACCACAGTTTGCCCATTACCCTACTGATGAATATCCAAGGGTGTTTCATTTTCAAATAGTATGGATAAAGTTGATATAAACAATCTGGTACCAGTCCTTTTAGAACCTGTTTTCTTTTCTCTTAGGTAAGCAAAAGGAATGGAATTTCTATAGAGGCAGGTGTATGTTGACTTTTAAAAGACACTACCAATTTACATCTCCATCAACAAAGAGCGTTCCAAAAGCTCCATAACCTCATCAACATTTGATAATGTGAGGCTTTTTTGTTCTAGTCTTTCTTATTGGGTTCACATCATTCCACTTCTTTTGAATAAAACTAACATTGCGTTATACCTTTCACCTTATTCTGTATGGGGTTATTTATTTGCTGTACTTCTATTAAACTATATACTTCTTATAGGTATAAATTGTTGACCAATACAGATACCTCATACTAGACAAAGGAGCCAAAAACATACAATGGAGAAAAGATAGGCTGTTCAACAACGGTGTCGGGGAAACTGGAAATTCATATGCAGTAAAATGAAATTAAAACTTCTATGTCTTGTGCAGGCACAAAACAACTCAAAATGGATCAAGGACTTAGGAATTAGACACCAGAGACCCTGCACCAAAGAGAAGACAAAGTAGGCCTGAAATATTCATCATGCTGGCTTAGCATCAGACCTTCCTTAATAAGACTCCCAAAACACAAGAAATCAAAGCAAGAATCAATAAATGGGATGGATTCAAACTAAAAAGCTTTTTCTCAGCAAAGGATACAATCAAGAATGTGAAGAGAGAGCCTACAGAGTGGGAGAAAATCTTGACCACACACACTTCAGATAGAGCACTAATCTCCAAAATTTATAAAGAACTTAAAAAACTTTACACTAAGAATACAAATAACCCAATCAATAAATGGGCCAAGGAACTGGACAGACACTTTACAGAAGATATACAGGCGATTAATAAATATATGAAAAAGTGTTCAACATCTCTAGTAATTAGAGAAATGTAAGTTAAAACAACTCTAAGATTTCATCTTACTCCAATTAGAATGGCTGTTATCAAGAACACAAACAATAATAGATGTTGGCGTGGATGTGGGGAAAATGGCACACTTTTACATCGCTGGTGGAGTTGCAAATTAGTGCAGCCACTCTGGAAAGCAGTGTGGAGAACACTCAGAAAACTAGGAATGGACCCACCTTTTGATCCAGTTATCCCACTCCTCGGTTTATACCCAAAGGATTCAAAATCAGCAAACTACAGTAGCTGGATTGTGGCACCAACCTAGATGCCCTTCAACAGATGAATGGATAAAGAAACTGTGGTATATATACACAATGGAATATTATTCAGCCATAAAGAATAATAATAATATGGCATTTGCAGAAAAATGAATGGAACTGGAGAATAACATGCTAAGTGAAATAAGCCAATCCCCAAAAACCAAAGGTCGAATGTTTTCCCTGGTAAGTGAATGATGATATATAATGGTGGTTGGGGCGGGGGGGTGGGGGTGGTGAGAGAAGAATGGAGGAACTCTAGATTACGCAGAGGGAAATGAGATGAGAGGGAGTGGGGGTATGAAAAAATGGTGGGATGAGACAGAGATCATTATCCTATTTACACATATGATTACACGAATGGTATGAATCTACATTGTGCACAACCATAGAAATGAAAAGATGTACCCCATTAATGTACAATGAATCAAAATGCAGTCTGTAAAAAAAAAATTTAAAAATTGTTAACCATTGTAATACTTATAGCTGAGTACTTTCTTTGCACATGCTAGAACAATAACAGTTTAATTGAATGTTTTAACAAAATTTGTTTGCTGTTCCTATTCTGAATAAAGCCAGAGGGGGGAAAAAAATCCAAAAGACAAATATATGAAATAAGGCTATAGGTAATCAAGGGTTGGCAACAACCCTCCAAATTTTCTTAGTCTGCTGTTCAAATACAAAATATCCTTAAAATCATTTAATATACAGTCTATCCTACAACTGTCATAGCCACACACACACACACACACACACACACACACACACACACACACACACACAGAGCATACAGAAATAGAATATTAACTACATGGAATTGTATGTAACAATTTTTGTCTGCTTTGTTTACTGATGGATGCTAGGGCCTAAATCAAAAATACACAAGTATTTGTTGAATACACACACAAATGTACACATTTCCACAAACATGTGTTTTAAATAAACGGCAGTGAACTTGAATCATCAACAAAAAAAGCTTCTTAAAACCATACTTTTCATAGTCTTAAGCTTGAAGCCTTAAGCTTCAATACCCACTAACTTGTACTTCTAGATACACAGTAAGGTTTCTGTTAAAAATTTAAAAATATTTTTCAAGTAGTATTTTCACACAATTTGGAATGATAATTCTCTTTAATTTAAGTACATGGTTTCAGGATGCATATTCACTGAATTTTAAGGAAAGGAGACTGTTTCTGAATATATACCCCAGATCTATTAAATCAACACAGCAATCTTGTTATGTACTGTAAGATAATCCACCTATTAAAAATCTTAACTACTCATCTATCTCTGTGCCAAATTGAGAAGAGCCATTTCTAAATGTTCAATTCTTTTCAAAGTCTTAAGATAAAGTCTTTCAAAGAGGTCATTAAGAAGAAAATTCTTCCCACCATTAAACAGTTCCAGAATGTCTAATAATAAATAGTCTTGGTACTGTGCAAGGTACTAATGCTGCAAAGACAAAATCAAGAAACTTGTATTTTACTGAAAAAGAGTCAAGTAAATAAAAATATACAGTAGATGGCTCTAGACTAGCAAAAGTAACTGCTTGAGATATTTGACCACATGAGCTAGAAAAATAGGGGCCATCCTGGAAGGAAAATTTTAGAAGCAATTGTGCAAGAGCCATCTTCTAACTAATCCTTTTTAGAAGGGATCCTATGATTACTAAAGGACAGCTGAAGCTGAACAAAAATGATGGACTTGTCCTGTTGACAGGACAGCTGAACAGCATTTGAGGTGTTCTCAGTTCTAGGATAAATAAAACTACCATAAAAATTCATAGGCAGGTTTTCATGTGAACATATGCTTTCATTCCTCTTGAAAAGGCAAAAAAATGAAGTTTAATTCAACTGGGTTTTCTCCTTGCTTTTGGAATGATGTTGTTACTATCCCCCCCCCCCCAAAAAAAAAACCCCAAACCCAACAAGTATAGACGATGGCATAGCTTCCTTAAAGATGACTATTACCATGCAGTTAATATGCTACTCACTATCTGAATCTGTAGGAGAAAAAAAGGAAGGTAGGACAGATGGAAGAAAGCAAGAAAGAATGGGAGGGAGTTAAGGGGAGGAGAATTAAAAAAAAAAAAAAGTAAAAGCAAAGCAAAAATTAGATTATGATCCAAAAAGAAGTTATTGATTTCTTTTTTTCCCCACTCATTTACTTATTTATTCATTCAGAAAATCATTACTATTGCTAGGCCTTATCACATTAGTAATAAAGCAGTTATAAAAAATTACTTAGTAATTGTCATAACTCTCAAGGAACTCTGATTTGTGTTACTTTCAAAATATAGTCTCCTATCAGTATTTGAGGTAGATTCCCAGTTCTCATTCCAAGCTTACTAAATCAGAGTCACTGAGGACCATCCTTGAACCTGGGTTTTCAACTTGTCAGCCAGACAACACTTACCAACATTTGAGAAGCTGATCTAGCAGAACTAATTGACTGTTTCTCAGGAATTATGTGGTCTCTGTTACCATTCAGGTAATATTTGCATTGTCACACCCACATATCCCTTAGTGAATGGGTAGAACGCAATAGCATTAAATAACGTGATCAGCTGGGCCTAGTGGCACACACCTGTAATCCCAGTGACTCAGAAGGCTGAGGCAGAAGGATCCCAAATTCAAAGCCAGCCTCAGCAATTTAGCAAGGCCCTAAACAACTTAGTGAGACTCTGTTTCAAAATAAAAAAGATAAAGGGCTAAGAATATAACTCAGTGGTTAAAAACTTCTGGGTTCAGTCCTCAGTACCAAATAAACAAACAACATGATCATTTTCAATTAGCTGTTCAGTATTCGATTCATTAGAGCCTTCTTTTAAACTAATCCTTACTGGGACTAGTGATCTGACCTGAAGAATTAAAAAGACACATATAGCACATACTTGTAGACTTTGAGGAACAGGCCTAGACCAAATTTCCTGTATGTTCTCTTAAGTTTCTAAACTTCTGCAAATAGTATTTGAAACCTGCCTCAGGCCTCATCAGTTTCAAATATTCCAGTTTCTCCATTAACCTGTCCTGCTCAGCACAAACTCCAAAACTGACTGACACCTGCACACCTTCTTGCAAAGACGTCCTCCGTGCCTAATATGTAGTCAGAATCAACTACCATCTGACTCAGAATGGTGCTGCCTAACATTCTGAATGTTCAGCTTTTTTTAAAATTTATTTTTATTGTAAACAAATGGGATACATGTTTTCTGTTTGTACATGGAGTTAACAGCATATCATTTACATATTCATACATTTACATAGATTAATGATGTTTGATTCATTCCGTTATTTTTTTCCTCCCCCCCACCCTTCCAACCTCTCTTTGCTCTCTATACAGTCCCTCCTTCCTCCATTCTTGCCCCCCCTCACTCCCCCCCATTATGTGTCATCATCCGCTTATCAGTGAGATCATTCGTTTTTTTGAGATTGGCTTATCTCACTTAACATGATATTCTCCAGTTTCATGCATTTGCCTGCAAATGCCATAATTTTATTATTCTTTATAGCTGAGTAATATTCCATTGTGTGTATATATATATATATATATACATACACACACACACACACACACACACACACACACCACAGTTTCTTTATCCATTCATCAATTGAAGGGCATCTAGGTTGGTTCCACAGTCTGGCTATTGTGAATTGAGCAGCTATGAACATTGATGTGGCTGTAACTCTGCAGTATGCTGATTTTAAGTCCTTTGGGTATAGGCCAAGGAGTGCGATAGCTGGGTCAAATGGTAGGTCCATTCCACATTTTCTAAGGAATCTCCACACTGCTTTCCAGAGTGGCTGCACTAATTTGCAGCCCCACCAGCAATGTATGAGTGTACCTTTTTCCCCACATCCTCTCCAACACCTATTTCTTTAAATTTAATCATTCAGCAATTGCTAACCTATAATTCACTATGAGCTAGGAAATGTTTAATCTTCACTGTTGGATAAATAAACAGCATAATCACAGAGCATGAGAGAACAGTATGCTAACAGGGAGAGATAGGTTGGGGGACTGAGAGTCAGCAAAGGCTTCTCTACGAAAGTTACAAAAGTCAGGAGAATGAAGAGGAGTTAATCAAATGAAAGGGAGAGTAAGGGGTGGAGAGATCATTTCATGCAAAGGGGAAACATATAAGGACTGGAAGTATGGCAGAGCTTATGGTAGGTAGTTTTAATGTAGTCAAAAATCCAAAGGATACTGAGGTAGAATACAAATGAACAAGAGGAAAAGACAACAAAAGGCAATAGATCCTTATTAATGATTTATAATCTTACACTCTAAAACCTTGGTTCAACCACTTTATACACTTTACAGTTCTTCTAAGACAGAGCTAAAAATTCAGAGAATTTCAATATCAAGTTTATATAAGTGTTCTCTGACAAAGAACACTATTTCCTCTGAGCTTCAAGTGTTCATCAGTACCTACACTTAAAATGAAAGTCTGGCATTTCCTTTTGTCATTTATTAATATTGCATTTTATAGAACATCACTTTTATATTCATTATTTCACCTAATCTTCACATCTGATTTTTTTTTCTAGCAAACTTATGCTAGATTCCTGAAATTTTTTGATTCCCAAAGTTGAAAAAAAAAATCAGGATTTTTATTTTAAAATTAAATAAAATTCAGTTCAACAAGTATTCACTTATAGGAAACACTAAAGTTATCAGTTTTCAGAGAAATTTAAAAATGGCTATTAAACTTACAATTTAAAAAAATAAATCCTGGTTCTAAACTGTTTAGCTTAGAAAATCATTTTAAACTGATTCTACCTAAAATATCAATGAAGCAGAACCTAAATTTTTATATTACTTTCAACATCATAATTTGGAACTTGATATTGTAAATCAATACTTCTATGCCATATTTTATTATTACAATGACTTCTTTGAGAAAATAGTTCTTTGAGAAAATGATGAATACAATAATGATTTCACAGTTCTTAAAAAATAAAAATTAATGTAAAACCACACTACACAAGTATTACTGTCCAAGTACATTCATCCCCCAATAACAATGCCTCTTCTCCATACCACATTATTTTCCCCTGAATATTGACTCACATCATCCACAAACAAGTAATTAACTTTATATGTAAAAATTTCCCCTTCACAATTCTATGGGACTAGAATTTAAAAAATGATATTACATGTAGTGCTTTACTGAAGAAAATAATTTAGATCACTGCCATTTCAGGACAATTCATTTTTTTTCCCAAATAGAATGGAAACTCAAAAGAAGATACTTTCTAATATAGGCCCCAACACCTAATAAAAGGTCTAGAATGGAGTAATTACTCAAATATTAGTTCACTTCACTCTTTACCATCTCATTTCATCCTCCTGAGACCTCTGCTGTGGAATATTACTATCTTTACTTGGCAAACTCTGATAAGGAAAAGACTCAAATGAAGTAGCTCATAATTTGTGGTGGAAAATTTTTCCCTCTACATCTTACTAGTTCTTTTTTTCTTAAGATACCCATACCAATCTATAACATGTATGTATTTTTAATTTTTATTAAATAATTAAAAAACATGAACGCATCTGTAGATTTCATTTGCTCTACATCTAACTTTTTGAAAGGCAAGAGCCCCAGATTAACTGGTACAAGGACCAAAAGATGATCTACTCTTATCAAGTGTGAGGAACAGAAGCAAAGCAAAAAGCCAGGTGAGAAAAGAACTACTGTTTAATTCTTCAAAACACACAGAAGCATCTTTACTTTGCTTGAAGCAAATACCAAAATCATACGAAAGTTTAAATATAAGTACAAAAACATTTTCAAAACCAAAAACACTGAAATTCATGTTTGAAAATTCACTCTAACATCTTATTGTGTAAATCAATTCACACATAGCTTGGATAATCTATCTTCCAGATGCCACATGACCAAAATAATTTTTCTTCACTAATTCTATTCATGTTTTACTATAGCTATTACTTTCTTCCTTGGTATGCTTTAGAAAAGCCTCCAAAAACTTATTTAAAGACTATTCTGCAAAATTCTGTGTAAACATGTGAACAAAATAAAACTGAAAAGTCACTAAAATCTGTAACTTAATAACACACTAATAATTGAGAATTTAAGCTACATAAAAAAAGTTGTACAAATATCCTACTCTGGATTTCCTTCCTTCCTTCCTTCCTTTCTTCCTTCCTTCCTTCTTTCCTTCCTTCCTCCCTCCCTCTCTCCCTCTTTCTTTCTTTTTTGAAACAGAATCATACTGTGTATCTGTGTACCCAATCTTCCACCATTCCTAACAATCATTTTCCACACTTATACCATCCATATTTCAAGCCTGACAAAAAACCAGTGTTCTTTCCAGCTGTCTTCTCTTGCAGTCTTAAACTGACTCTTTGCTGAGTCACTATCTTACCTGAGACATATTTTTATTTTTGTTCATTCTAAGTTATGTATGTATTTTTAATTATAATTATGAATCAAACATTTTCTGTAGAAGAAACCACTAAAATAATTTGTGGAACAAACTGACACATATATTTTTTATTTACATAATCTACCTATAGTATGTTCAGTGCCAAAAATCATCTACACCTTTGCAATCAACCAAGAAAGGAAAATGATATGTATACGGAGCCAGTGAGGATAAAGTAAAATACTTCCATTTCTAGTGGGCAATTAGACCACTGCAACCTTTTGAGAGCAATTGGGTAATGCCTATAGTTAAGTGGTTTTAAATATTCCTTCACTTTAGCCCAGAAAATTCAGTTCTATGAATTTAAAATAATAAAACCATGCTAATTAAACTGAAAAACTCCTTATGTATTGAAATACTTACCAAATTATTAGTACAATAGCAAGCATGCAATAATTGCTAGCTGAATGAATGAAAAAAATAAATTAAGAATAATGAAAACTCAGTAACAGACAGGAATGGTTAAGAAAATAAATAATAAATTAATAATTATGATTAAGTTAATATTATTTCATGACAAAAAGAAAATAAGCTATATGTGAGATTAAAAATCTATATACTATAATCACAAGTATGTATAAAATCACACATACATGAAAAGTTATATAAGAAATATGCACAAACATCCAAAACCAAGGCAGAGGGAACTGCAAGAAAATACACTGATATATTAACATAGGGCAAAAGGCTGAAGGTCATTTTCTTTTTCTTTTCCAGGTTTTTTAAGGCAGATACATGTATAACCTTTAAAGTTAAAAAGAAAAAACCTAAAAACTTGAATGTTTAGTAAAAAAGCAATAGAAAAAAAACACCCAGCTTGCTTTTCATTATTTTTTATATATGATTATTTATACTTCACAAATAATCTCAGTAAGTTTGTTTGCATGCAGGCATGATTAAATTTTCAAAGTATTTCATTAATATGTTGTTGTAAGTTATGATACCACTTCTCTGGCTCTATTCACTCAAAGGTCTCAGGCATATTAGTATGAAAGGCAGGATGGGAGAAGTATAGCTGCCACCTACAAGAAAAGTTCTTGTGAAAAAGCATAAAAGGAAAATTAAAATGTCTTTTGAAAGATTTCCCAATTACCCAGTACTATCAGGCCACATCCTTTTCTTAGTTCTAGCAACAATGATATGCTTGTTATTTTCAATTTATAATAAACATATTTTGGCTTTCAAGACAACCAAAAGGATAAAATTGAGCTCTAGAACTAACTCTAAATTAAGGGGGAAAATTTTGAGTGTCCAAAGATATTTTGCTGATCCTAACAAAAAGATCATCAAGTTAAAAAAAAAAAAAGATTTAAAAATCATGTGGTATATTTCCTTGAGAGGGGATAAAAATAAGAAATTGATAAGCAGAGCAAGTGCCTACAAAAGAAGATGAAAGTTAATTCTACCATGTGGGCTTAGTCTAATGTTATTACTATATACAAAAATAATCTTTCTTTAAAAAATTTAAGACTGATATAATCTAGGGTATATGAGTTAATAGTTGTTCATAGTATTTTTAATGAAGTGAGATCCAATGGTAGCCTGAAGAGAAATCAGACTGTTTGCTAAAATAAATTTCTGAAAGAAAATTCCTTCATAAAAATGGATGTCTGTGTGGAACTGGAAGTGTTAGGATACAAACTCATAACTGATTTTTCCTATGTAAAGTTTTCTTTAAACTGTTAATTTTTAGCATCTTGCAGAGTAATTAAAGGGTATAATCTTTCATGAAATTCATTTACATTTTAAAACAGGGTGATAACCCAAAGCAATGTATTTAATTATTTCAAATCTTCAAAGAATATAGTTTGCATAATTACCATGCCTAAACTAAGTTCCAGCTTTACTTTATTCCAAAATAGGAAGTGAGCAGTTAAAAAAAAAAAAAAAGCCAAATGCCTTTGAAATTTTTGCTAAAACTAAGAACTGCTTTTTTTGTAGTCTTCTCGTTTTTTATCTCGTCATCCACAGTCTTATAAAATGCAGAAGTTCTAAACTTGGAATCAGATTATCCAATAAAAACAAACAAGCTTTTAGTAATGGAAAAAGTGACTTAACATAAGAGCAGAAGCTAGCAGGAAAGCAGGTATACAATCTCATATACTTGAACTGAAAATGAAACAGAAGTATTTAGTAAGGCTATGTGTACATTGTGTACAATGTCTTTGGATAAAATAACTATTTTAAGCAACTTAATAGAAACATAAAATACTAACATAAAACTTGTGACCTGCTATTTCTGTTATACTTTAATCATTATATGTTGGGTTAGAATTTTTTCAGGTAAAGGTATTCAGAATCAAGGGCTAATAACATAAAAACCAACAGTACACCAATAAGGTCCTCAATTTCTTGTACCAAATGCCACTTACCATCATAAACAGTAAGTGCTGGCAAAGAAGAGCATGTTAGCAAGCTAAAGCTATACCTTGGAGTTCCCTGGCTGCATTCAGCAAGTTTCTCATAACATCCCATTGGTGCAGCTTTAAGAAATAATTCACCTACCAGATCTGTTCTGGCCTATCAGTTGCCCTATATTAAACCCCATGGATACCTGGGAATATTACAGGGACAGAATGTGGTGATTCAAGTATTCCATGGGCACTAAAGCAGAATATTTAAGAGAACAATGTCCACGTAAACGGCCCAGGTTCAATGTCAAGTTCATTTTCTTCACTGGTATAATGAAATAATGCCTGCCTCATATGATTGAAGTAAGAGAGTATAACTGACTAAAACAGTGTCTATTAAATATTTAAACACTATCATGTGTTAGTATTTATTACTCCAAACAAATAGTTCCCTCTGAAGATGGAGATATTACACTTGCTATAAGAAACTATTATAAATTAAAAAATTTACACTCCAACCTCAGCTTATTTTTAATATCATATTGATTTCACAGTAAAAGGGGGAGGAATCATTTACCATTCAGGGAGGTAAGAAGTTTACCGGGTGAGAAAAAAGTCAGTACAAGTTAATCTAGAAGACCCTACTCAAACAGGATGTGATGACATAACTATGATAACTAAAATATATTTTTTTAAAAGTGTATTTCAAATCCATTATCTTGTGAATTATTTTTTTAAACTACTTGATCTTGTAAGAACCATGAGATTAAAATGTCTTAAATTCAGTTTACTCTTCTTTGAATTCACTCCTAAAAAAAGTTAATGCATAAGAACAAATAAATATATATGTATATACACACTCTCCAATTTCAAAGACTAGTGACACTATAAAAATTAATAGCTCAAATTATTTAAAAATGTATTATTTTAGTTTAAGTAGATGCAACTATTAAGCCAGATAAAAGCTCGCAGCTAAAAAAACAAAAAAGGTCATTATTACTGATTTGAAAAGGGAACACAGAAAATCAATACCTAACTTCTTATAGTTTCAATTCAAATCACTTCGTAACCTAATCTCAGAATTCCAAAGACTATAAAATACGGATCCAAAACCAAACATTTTTATTAACTTGTTTTATTGATGCATTATAATGACACATAATAGTAGGACTCGTGATATATACATACATGCATATAACATAATTTGGTCAATTTCATTACTCAGTACCACCTTTATCCCTCCCCTCCTCCTTTTCAGTTAATTCCCTTCTACTCTGCTGGTTTTCCTTCTCTTTCATGAGGACCCCACCCCTTTTCCCTCTAACTTCCACATATGAGAGAAAACATGCTATCTTTGACTTTCTGAATCAGGTTTATTTCACTTAATGTTCTCAAGTTCTGTGGTTCTTCATGGCTGAATAAAGTTCCATTGCACACCTAAGCTGGTCCATAACTCGGTTATTGTGAACTGCAAAGTTACAAGCATGGGTATGCATATACTGCTACAGTACACAAACTTTTAATTCTTTGGTATAAATACCAGGTATAGATGGGTCATATGGTAGTTTCATTCCTAGTCTTTTGAGGAATCTCCACACTAATTTTCAAAGTGATAACTTTTAATTTTAGATTCCCAGGAAAAGGATAATTTGATTATTTTATGATTATTCATGCATCATCTCAGATTATCAGTGGTGGCTGATGGGGCTGAATCCCTCTTAATAAACTTTACTAAAATCATGTATTCTGAGGAGATGACGGGGACATAAGCTAAAAATAATAAGTTCAGATGTATAGATACATAATCTATAAACACTGAAATGCATAAATGTTAAATGTGAAATCAGCAGTACTTAGACTTTGTGGCTTCAGACCGCATATATACTCTTAAAAACTGAGGACAACAGTAAACAAAAAAAAAAATTAATACAAGTAACACTGGGGAAATCTGAACAAGCATCCTCACCGGCATTTTTTATTATGTGTATTACTGATGACTGCCATTCTAACTAGAGTGAGATGAAATCTCAGGATAGCTTTGGTTTGCATTTTCCTGCCAAAACTCAACTATACAGTGAAAGGAACCAACCTTACAGCATCAAAATCAAAGACTCAAAGGACATTTTCATGGCAGAGGTGAAATGAAACAATGGATTTACAGTGGCTGTGCCCTTCCTATTTTCCAAATTAATTCTCCTGAATTAACTTTATTTCATTCAATCAACTTTTATAAATTCATCAATAAAGTCTATACCACCAGGCTTGCTATGATTTATGCTTCCAATCTTTTTTTAATTCCTAAAACTAAATTCCTACTATTTTCCCAACTCCTAAAACTAAATCTCCTCCAGGCCCAATATGGATTCCATTTCTATCATTTGAGGTCAGCTCCTTTCTCAGGCTCACTTCCCCGTCAGTGTATTTTAAAGACTGTACAAAATTCTAGCAAAACTTTGCTTAACCTTGCTTAATACAGTAACTCTCCAATTCACTGGCCAAATATTTTTTATCTTTAGTGTGCCTTTTAACATCTCATAAAATGACAGTGTTTGAAAAGCCATCTAAGAAACAGATCTCTTGTCTGGATTCCTGCAATATCCTCTGGAACTCCCCTGCTAGCGGATGCCCTCATCCCTACACCCTCCTCTGTGTAGAACAGATGTTTCTTAATGATGCAAATCTGATTGCGCTAAGGCAATTACACTTCAATACTTTTCCAGAGCTCTTGGTATGAAAACCAAGTATGAAAACCAAGGCTTAGTGAGGTGAAAGATCTCTACTATGAAAACTATAAAACACCGAAGAAAGAAACTTGAAGAGGACTTCAGAAGATGGAAAGACTTCCCATGTTCTTGGGACAGGCAGAATTAATGTAGTCAAAATGGTCATACTATCAAAAGCAATATACCCATTCAATGCAATCCCCATCAAAATACCAATGACATTATTCTTCACAGAACTAGGAAAACAGTACTAAAATTTATTTGGAATGATAAAAGATATTCAAAGTAATTCTGAACAAGAAAAGTGATGCAGGAGGCATCACAATATCTGATCTTAAATTACACCACAGAGCTATAATAGCAAAAACAGTATGGTATTGGCAGCAAAAGAGACATGAAGACCAACGAAAAAGAAAACACAGAAACAAACCCAAATATATACATCCATCTGATACTTGACAAAGGTGCCAAAAATATATGTTGGAGAAAAGACAACCTTTGTAATAAACAGTGCTGAGAAAACTGGATATTCACATGTAGAAGAATGAATTTAGATCCGTATCTTTCCCCCTGCACACAAGTCAAATCGAAATAGACCTAAGACTTAGAAATTAGACCAGAAACTTGCAACAAGCAGAAGAAACATAGGGTCAACACTCCATCATATATGTGCAGACACTGACTTCCTCAACAAGATCCAAGCTCCTGACCCAAAGCTTAAGAAATAAAACCAAGAATCAAAAGTAAGATGCCATCAAATTAAAAGCTTCTGCACAGCAAAGAAAACAAGAGCATGAAGAGAGAGCCTATAGAATGGGAGAAAATATTTGCTAGCTACTCCTCTGGATTAATATCCAGAATACATAAAGGACTCAAAAAACTCAATGCCAAAAAACCAAATAGCCCAATCAATAAATGGACAAAAGAACTAAACAGAAACTTCTCAAAAGAAGACATACAAATGCTCAAGAAATATATGAAAAAAAGTCAACATCTCTAACAATTAAGAAAATGCAAATCAAAACTAAGATTTCAGAACTCCAGTCATAATGGCAATTATCAAGAATACAGATAACAATAAATGCTGGGGGGAAAGGTACACTCTTCACATTGTTGGTGGGACTGCAAATTAGAACCATCACTCTGGAAAGCAATGTGGAGATTCCTCAAAAAACTAGGAATGGATCCACCATATGACCCAGCTATCCCATTCCTCACAGTTTATTCAAAAGACCTAAAATCAGCATACTTTAGTGATACAACCACTTCAGTGTTCATAGCAACAAAATTTACAATAGCTAAATTATGTAATCAACCCAGATGACCCTCAATAGATGAATGGATTAAGAAAATGTGGTATATGCACACAATGGAGTTTAATTAGCCATAAAGAATGAAATCGTGGCATTTGCCAGTAAATGAAAGGAAATGGAGAAAATCATGCTAAACAAAATAAGCCAAACTCAGAAAATCAAAGGTCAAAAGCATCCTCTCATATGTGGAAGTTAGAGTAAAATAAGGAAAAGAAGGTAATGGGGGAGGGGATCAGATATCATAAAGATATAGCGAAGATCAGTGGAACAGATGTAGGTGAGTGAGAGAGGAAGGGAAAGGGGAAGACAAATGGAATGAATTTAACAAAATCACATTATATTCATTCATAAAACTACCAAAGGGAATTTCACTCCTAGAGGAAAGAAAGTTTAACAGAGTAGAGGAGAAGAATAGGGGGAGGGAGAGGGGAGGAAAACAGGGGGGCTTGAAATCAAATCCCTTGCATGTGTGATTTTGTCAAAATGAACCCAATTACTATGTAGAATTATGATGCTCTTTAAAAAAAAAAAAAAAGTTTAGCAAGGCCTCCAAGGTCCTACTAGATCTGACTTCAACCTACCTCCACACATATCTTGGGGCATCATTCTTCCCTCATCCACTGTGCTCCAATCACACTGGTCTTTCTAATTTCTCCAATGAGCCTTGCTCCTTCCTCTGAAGGGATTTTTATGTATCCTTTCCTCTTGTACCCTATTATGTCACTTTCTGCCAATAATCTACCTCTCTTCCCACTTCCACCAACTTTTTACCAAGTTCATCCTTTTTATTTTTATGTTCCTCCCTGAACCATCACTTCCACAGAAACCCTATCCAAACTCTCAAAACTTTTTGCTCCCTTACAGCATTTTACACTGTCCTTCAAAATATTGAATACAACCTGCACTGCTATTTTAGTTAATGAGAATGGGTATTACCTTGATTTGCCAATTTCTGTATTCCCTAGCTTCTAGCTCCATGTCTAGCATATACAAATCATTCAACAAACATCTGTTAATCAAACACTGATCATAAAATCAACAACTAGTCAATATAAGGATACATACAAAAATTTTTTTTAACATTTTAAATGAATCTGTTTAACAAGGAAACTTAGTTTCCTGTAAAATTTTTGCTTTAAAATATGAATCCATAATGTAAACATTTCCATTGTTGTTACATGTCCAACACTCAGCAAAGACCATTTTTAAATATATTTGAATAATATGAAATCTTACTTCTTAAGTGAGCAATGTGTAAGAATTCTAGTTTCTCTACATCCTCTCCATTATTTATTATGTCTATAACTTAAGCTATTATAGTACAGGTTTACTAGCACCTGTTGTAAGTTAATTGGCACTCTGAATAAGATTTAATAACTTTTTGTACATTATCATCTGAATATTTTCTTTTGTGATATGCCTTGGGTTTTTTATTATCTGTAGTTTAATACACACATGTGCACACACACACACACACACATTTTTTCCTTTATGGTTAATTATGTTTGTATCCAAAAAAAAAAAAAAAAAAAAAAAAACAGAACAAAACTTACCCTACCCAAAGATTTTAAAGATATTCTCATCCGTTACCTTCTACAATAGCTATTGTGTTTCACATTTCGATCAATAATCCGTTTAAAATTTCTTTTTGTGCATGGTGTATGTATAAGGGGGGTCAAGATTAACCTTTATTTCCATATGGATAGATTGGCTGATGTCCACTTACCGATAACATTGTCTTTTCCTCACTTCGCTAATGTGTCACCTTTACCACAAATTAGGTATCCATACCTGACTAGATCTTCTTCTGAACTCTGCTCTGACCTACTAGTTTCTTGACTAGTCTTGGAAGACTGACTTAATTACTGTGGTTTTATGGTTAAGTCTTAATATCCATCAGAGAAAGTACTCCTACCTTTTTGTTCTTGAGTCTGAGCTAGCTATGCCTGACCTTTTCATTTATCTATCAGTGACATTTTTTCATAAACACCCAATAAAAACATACTGGGATTTTAGTTGAACTTGTTAAATCTGTAATTAGTCTGAGGAGAACTCACATCTTTTCAGTAGTCCCAAGCTATGAACATATTATATCTCTTCATTTATTTTAGTTCAATTGTTCCCTTAGATCCTTCAGGAAGTTTAATACTCTCATTCTCTCCCAACTGTATAGTGGGGTTTTCCAGGGAATGTATGTTTTCCAGTTGTCTTAAGCAAGACTTTAAATCAATTTTTAAAAAATGTAAATAATATTACTCTTTTCCTGAAATTTTCTTTTGCAAAGTATACTTATTTTTTCATAAACATGTTATACTGAAATATAATGAACTACTATCATTTGAAATAAATAAATGTTTAAAGTCTCTTTAGCTTTATTTTCTAATTTGATAAATACCCACAGCCAACATAAACAAAAATATTGGGGCGCCTCAATATTTTCTTTATATTAAAAAATAGACACAAACTTAAAATATCATGCTATTGAGGCAATGATAGGTTCACATGCAGTTCTAAGAAATAATACAGAGCTATCCCTTTACCCAGTTTTTCCTAATGGTAAAATTTTGCAAAATTACACTATAATGACAACCAGGATATTGACACTAATGCAATTCACTTATTCAGATTTCCACAGTTACTTGTATTAATTTGTATAGTGCTTTCCTTAATTTTTAAGAGTATCTGGAAGTCTTGAAACCACAAAGTCTAGTGTTACTAATTTAAGACAACATTCATGCATTTCATTGTTTATAGATTATCTATTTATACAACTGAACTTGTTATTTCTAGATTTATGTCCCTCTCCTCTTGTCAGAATACATGATTTTCGTAAAGTTTATTAAAAGGGATTCAGCTCCATCAGCCACCACTGATAATCTAAGATAATGCATAATAACCCTAAGATGATCAAATGATCTCTTTCCTGGGAATCCGGAATTAAAACTAACAAGGAGATCAATTTCTCTAGATATCTAGACCACAATATAAACTCTGGAATTGTTGGTTACCTTATTTTTTGCCTTCTTGAACTGGAAAATGGAAAATCTAGTTTGTTATAAAAAAGAATAATAAAAGTAGATCATTAGAACAATGATGAGGGGCTGGGGTTGTAGCTCAGTGGAAGAGCGCTTGCTTAGCACATGTGAGGCACTGGATTCGACCTCAGTATCACATAAAAACAAATAAATAAAATAAATGTAATGTGTCCATCTACAACTGGAAAAAAAAATCAAAGAAACAAAGATAAGAAACTTGAAAAATTTTCTGGGTTACATATATCTTCTGGTTCTTGTTCATTCCAGAAGCCCAGGTTCTATGAGATATCTCTATGGTGTAATCATAAATTACTTTATCAAGGTTCATTCACATGAACTTTTCTTACTTAAAGAGTCCTAACTAATATGTGCACAAAATCCTTCTACCTCACTTTCCTGCTGGTGATTAGACTAACATTCTGGGTAAGAATTATGTGGCTTTGAAAATTCTTTCACTTTTCAAGAGGCACAAAGGGAGAAAAATGCCATTTGGCTGATTGTTCTGGAGAATCTTAGGGCATCTGAAGAGATGTAAGAATGCATATATGCACACAAATGGGTTTAACATTCTAGAAAAAGAATTTGGAATACACACACACACACACACACACACACACACGTTTCTTTTCTCTGTAGAACTGATTTTAGTTATACAAACGAAGTCATTTCCTTGATGGGTAAATGATAAGATCTGCTGAACAAGAGACAAAATCTAAAGTATGAGAATTATACACATTAATCAGATATGATCTCACCATGCAGAAAAATAGATTTTATTTAAATCTAGAATCAACACTGATTCTACATTGAATTAGCATGTTTTAAAATTATTTTTAGACTGCTGTCATGCACTGGGCTTGTTATTGAGAACTTTTAGTGACTTGTTCTCATAAGTCTGTCAAAGATGATCACTACTGACCTAAACTTAATCAATGTTTAAATATAGAATTTTACATTATTACCATTATCTTTTCATCTTATTACTTAAGACCCGCTATTTTATGCTCTTTGAAGTTCTTCCTCAGCTTCTATAGCTCTATCTACTAAAATGTTAAAAAGAATAACATGCAAGATTAAGATTAAGAACCAAGGACCATTACTTTCAATTACTTTGAGTCTTCCCTCTGGATAGACAATGAATAATCAATCAGCAGGATGACTGGTGTGTGTGTGTGTGTGTGTGTGTGTGTGTGTGTGTGTGTGTGTGTTGATTCATTCAGTTGTAAGTCTGCCTAATCCTGGTTAATACACACGCCAGAATTTCGTCAAGTTAACCACAAAGGCAATAAGAGCCTTTCCAAAGGCTTAACTAAATCAAGCCTTCCTCAGTTTGCCAACATTTTCTTCATTGAAATTTACAAACCTTGTCAAAAAAGTAAATAAAGTAGTCAACATAACTTGTATTCAAAAAACTCAAACTGGCCTCTGGTGACCAACATACTCTCTTCCAAAATTATCTATTACCTAATGGTAATTAGAATTTTGCAAGTCTAGAGTAGAGTAGATCATTTTAAATACACATATAAACATATACATGTAAAGTAAACAACATTCCTTCTTTCAAGTCTTGCTCTAATTTACGTCTTTCAAAAGTCCTTTCAGTTTTTAAAAGTATTTTCACAAAATTCATATAATTACAGGCTTTAATATTTCTAATTTGTATAGATTTGTTGCCATTTTTCAATTTATTCTTAAAATATTCATCAAATATTTATATGAATATAAAACAAAGCAAAAGAGCTAACTGTACAAAAATTGCTTCTGTAGACCTTCCCTCTACATCTTTACCACTAGAATTATGTAAAATTCTTAAATCTAAATTTTATCTTTTAAAATCATTTTATCTTCCAAAAATTATTTGCCTTTTTGGCAATCATACTTACCTCTTTTCTGAACCTTTTGTAGTCCACTTGCCAAAAACTATAAAATACATCTAACTATACCAAGAATTAGAAATTCTCAAGGTATCCATTACATGGCCAATGGAATATTTCTCATTAAAGAAAAGATTAGGAGCTGGGGTTGTGGCTCTGGAAGAGTACTTGCCTAGCATGTGAGGCACTGGGTTGGATTCTCAGCACCACATACAAAATAAATGAATAAAAAAAGATCTATCAACATCTAAAAAACATTTTTTAAAAGTTGAAAGGGAAAGAAAGGATAATATATAAATATTTAACCATCCAACACCAGACTCCTTAAGGGGCCAAAAACTAGCAAACTAAAATTAATTAATTATGTTAATTTGCCTATATTTAATCCTTAAAACATTACTGGAAGTAGCCATTTAGGTGTTTTTCTCCTATGCAGATTTATCATTTTTTTTTCTTGTTGTGAAAGATTCAAAGATGACATAATTCAAAATCTGTACTTCCCTCGCAAAGAAAATCACCGTTAACAGTTAGGAGTCATTTTCCAGATTTTTGTTCTAAGCAACCCCCCCATGGGATCATACCAGATATACTTATTTTTGCAATTAATTTTGTTAACTATAAAGTGGTTTTGGAAAGAAAACAAGTTACATACTAGTAGTTCATTTCACACAAAATGCACAAACACATAAACATAAGACTGGCTTTAAATGTCAAAGGTTGGATGAAAAAGATGTCATGTGATTTAACTAGAGTTTAATATATAATAACAATTTGCTGCTTCATTTAAGCTGAAACAAGTCTAATGATGCTTGCTCCAGGTCAAAATAACTCATAACCTTACAGAGCTAACTGCGGAACTTTAAAAAACATTCAAATAGTCAAAGCAAGTCCAATAATATCCTGAAAAGCACAGAAAAAGAAAAGATATATTAGGCATGACAAAACTGTATCAAGGTGCGAGTTTCTTTCCTATGGCTAATATTTTACACTTATTTTCTCTGAAAACAGAACTGAGTAAATTTAGAAACTGAGGGAAGTTGTACAATTCTTACAAAATCCAACATGCTCTGAGAAAATCTACTCTCACCTTCCATATTTTCATAGTGCATTGTTTCAGGCAATAAACAACTTATAGATTGTCACTAACATTCTTTTATTCTTCTCCAACAATTCTGTGCTCCACTCTTCTTTATGCCCCTAAAAAGCATATACCCTATACCCCTAACACAACTCGCCACACACACACACACAATAATATAAAAATGTGGTTTTACTTTTTAATTAATTCTTCTGAACTGAAAGGTAGAGAAAAACTAAAAAATTCTGCATGTATTTTTAGGTAGTATACTGAAATTCACAAAAGACAACCATGGATCTTGATCTCCTATGAGGTTTTTATATACACTTCTCCATATTTACTGTATGCTGTGAAAAGCACCTCCACTCACCTAGATGTCTTATCCATACCAGAAGGCAGGTGCACAATCTGATTCTTACTCCTTTATGTCAATCCACTTCTAATTCCTATCAATTCTATTTCTTAAATATATCCTGAGTCAACCTATTTTCCAATATGACTGCCACCAAGCTAGTTCATGTCATAGTCATCTATCTCAAGACTACTCCAATTCCTGAACTATTTCCCTACCTCCAGCCTTGTCCTCTGCAGTGCACTGTCCACACTGCAGCAAAGCTCATTTTTCTAAAAGAAAATTCGACTATCTCTGTTAGCCTGAGGAAAAATCTCCCAACGTGTCTATCCACCTCCAGATCTTTGCATACTATTTCCTCTCTCTGAAAGTCTCCGCTTTGGCTCACAGCCTTGCTTAACTTCTACTCATCACTCAGCAACTCAAACAACTTTATCCAGAAAGCCTTCCCCGTCCCTAAATCTAGGTGAGATAATGCCTTCATGAGTTTCCAAGCACTCTGTATTACTCCTACCACATAACTGATATAAATTCATAACTACCTGTATATTTATCTATATTCCAGTAGACCCCAAGCTGTGTTAAGGCAGTTTGCCATCATAACTACAGTAACTAAAAAACAAGGTTAGGCTGCAGTTGGGGGACTGCCAGTGCCTCACTTTTCAGTGAGGAACACTGATAAATAAGTATTCAAGCACTTTCATTTTTTTTTTTAAACAGCATTTATTGAGTTATTCATTTATAATAACCACTAAGTTTACAAGTGGTTTGTACAACCATTGCCACAATTTTAGAACATTTTCATCACCCTAAAAAGAAACATTCCAGCTACTAGGTATAACTTCCTGATTCCCCTCAACACCTCCAAACTTTGGCTACCAATTTATCTGCTTTTTGTCTCCACAGATTTGCCTATTCTGGACATTCCCTATAAATGAACCATACAATATGTGGCCTTTTGTAACTGGCTTCTTTCACTTGGCAAAATGTATTTAAGATTCATCTTTGTAGCAATACTCAGTACTCTATTCCCTCTTATGGCAGAATAATAGGACTCTGATTCCAGTGACAAAGTATACCACTTTATCTCTTCATCAGTTGATAGATGTTTGCACTGTTTCCACTTTTAGGCTACTATGAATAATGGTGTTATAAAGATGGATGTACAAGTTTTTATGGGGTAAAGTTTTCAATTCTATTGGATATATAACTAGGAGTAAACTGCTGGGTCATATGGTAACTCTACATATATCCTTTGGAAGAAATGAGATTGTTTTTGAAAGTGGCTGCACATATTATATTTCCACCACCAATAGTATATGAGGGTTCCAATATCTCATATGCTAGTCAATATTTGTTATTATCTATTTTATCAATTATAGTCATCCTAGAGGATGGAAAAGGTATCTCATTTTGGTTCTGATTTATATTTCCCTGACAGCTAAGTAATTTCATTTTACTGTAGACTCTGAAACAGTACTACTGGGATCTGTTTTATTAAAAAATGTACCCCCACCCAGCACTTAACAGTGTCTGACATAGATGTGGTCTTTAATATTTGTTAAATGAAGATACAGATACTATTATGGATTTGAAAGTATTTCTTTTTTAGGTCTAAGTGTGGTGGGGGAGTTTGATCGTATGGAAGACATGAAGGAGAAAATAAGAGGATCCTGCAATTTTAGCTTAGTAAATGGAGTACTGATTATATAAAAAATAAAGATATGGATCACATAAAAAGGAGAACAGATTACATAAAAAGAAGACTGTTAAAACTATAGGAATGAATGCTACATAATAAAAAATAGACATAAGATCCTTTAAGAAAAATAGATCAGAAAGGGAAACTGAACAGAAGCATTCATATGAAAACAAACTAGGAGAAAACAGGCTTATAAAAGACGCAAGACACCCATGGATAAGTTACCTATAACTTGCATAACTTTCTCAGGGTTGCCTTTCCTGACATTCTGGGTTAAGTCCTCCTAATAAAAACTTTCATCTCACCCTGTATCTATACTCTAGCTCTTACTAAAACGATCATCATTTGTTCATACTGCTACCCCAACCAAGTTGTACACCACTTTCAGGGAAGGATCACTGGTTTTAAAGATAAGTATGGTCCTAAATATACAGTATACGATGAACTGTTTAACTGTTGCACTAATAAGTTGGTCATTAGTTTAAATGAATAATAACATAATACAAATGTTAACACTTTAATAACTTACACAATTCAAAACCAATCTTATGTAAAGAAAAACACTTTTTATTCTTTCTCTTCATCAACCACTTCTCTAAATAAAATACAACAAATTTTATTCTCTCTCACAGAAAGAAAGAGAAATAAAGCAATAAAATAGTTTTCCTATGGGTGACTTATAGGGATGACATCATCACATGAATTTAACAGCTGTATACGTTCAAGGTTAGTCTTCCATTATGTGACATACTAGAAATTTTACTGTAAGTGCCTTTGTATAAACAAGCATTAAAATAGCATTTTATTTTTGACCAAAACACATAAAACAGCAAATGAGATTTTAAAGAAACTATCCAAAGAATACAATGTAATAAGTGAGTAAAGATGTATATAGTGATAAAATTCACATTAACACGAGAAAGTAGAAAATATATTAAATGCTGAGAAGCAGAGGACTAGAAAAATAAATTTGGGGATACTTATTTCCATATACAGAAGAATACTATGTAGCCATTAAAAGATAAAACATATATTAATACTGATTTAAAGATACTAACACATTAGTATTTGTAAAGATGTATAATTTAAAAAAGATCATACATCAGAAAATTAGGTACAATCGCATTTATAGAAAATCACATACTTCTGTGGAGATGTATAAAAAGAAGTTTACCACAATTTTAAATGGGGCTACTTCCAATCCTGGAAATTTGAACAGCATTAAATTTCTTTTATATTTTTCTGATACATTAATTATTTAAATAATTATTTTTCTTCAAATGATAAAACTATTTTTATTTGGGTTAAAATGCATACATAACTTGAAAGTAAGCTATGAAAGTAAACTTGAAAGTAATTTAAAATTTAAAAATTTAAAACAATCATATAAATGCAAGAATAGAAGGTGCTAAAGACAATGATTATTGCATTTTCATATAAATGATTAAAAAACATCAGAAATTTAAAGACATTTTAGTGCAAAAAATGGTTAAAAGAGTTAAATAGCAATAGACATATTCAAAGGAAAAATCTTGATGCAAAGTCTTTATGCAGACTGCTCCATGTACTTGGAGAGGATATATAAATTACTGAACAAATCATCTGTTCAAAATTTTTGAGAAAAACTGCAAATTAACATGTATTGGGAAAAAAAAAACCAATAACTTGGTGAAATGTAGAACCAAGATCTGGGTAGAGCAGCAACAAAACCTTTTGTGAGAAACATAAATACAGATACACACAAAAAAAATTCAAATCACAAGCTATAACACTTGAGTCGACTCATGCAATCTAGAACCCAAACGAAGAATATAGGAGGTTCGTCATAAAGAAATTCTAAACAATATCTAATCTAACTGATGTTTTAAGAATAAACTTTTTAGAAAAATCACTTAATTACTGATATTAACTATGATTACTATCATGATCTATATTATTACCAGACAAAACTCCAAACAATTATCATTTTCAAAATTAAAAAACTCCCCTGACAGGAAAAAATTATAAATACTAAGGATATTCTAAAGAATTGCTCTTGACTTGAAGCTCTGAATGAGCTCCAGAAATATTCTAAGCAAGAGGACAAATATTAGAATAAGTTATAACCATCTAAAATAATTTTGAAGGTTAATAAAATATATACAGTAGTACTACAAAGGAAAGGTAACTGATGCACTTGTATATTTTAACAGTCTGAAAACATACTTTCCCACATGGTTACTAGTCTCCAAGAAGGTATCAATTCACACCTCACAAAATTTAGTCTCTTTTGTACTATGCAGCACTCAAGAAAATGAGAAAAACTTTCTACAATCTTATGATTTTGTTAGAGATCATGTTGAACTAAAAAAAAAAGGTAACTTGATTCAATATAAATGAATACTCAAAGATTTTTACTAAGTGAGGATCTCTGGGCAGAATATCTGCATACTTAATGCATGTACTTAAATAGATAACTAAAAAGGTGACAGCTGAGGAATGCTTTCACTTCTTTTCATGGTTTCTAATGAATGTCATTTCAGAAATGCCTATATAACACATGACAACATGGAATGTCTCCACCCATGAAAGTGTATTTGAGTCAAGCAAGCACTTAGGGCAGTAACACAGAACTGGTTTATCTTTATATGGTTAGCCAGCACAACAAGGAAAACAATAAACAACCAAAATACTAATGAGGTCAGAAAACACTGGCATATAAGAATCCATAGTGAAAATGTTCAGAAAAGAACCTGTGATTAAAATTTCTGGAATACATGTACTGCTTCTAATATTTTTATGCTAGGGATTCCTCTACTAAATATACACCCAAGAATTTATTTAACAAATTCCTTTTTAAAGTATATGACATAAATTAAGCAAAATTCTACTTGCACTGGTAATCAGTAATTTGTTCCATTTCAAAAATATATCTAAAATCCTGATAATTGTTTTTTTTTTTTTTTTTTTTTTAAACCAGAGATTGAACCCAGAGGTGCTTAACCACTGAGCCAAATTCTCGGTCATTTTTTGTATCTGATTTAGAGTCAGGGTCTCACTGAGTTGTTTAGGACCTTGATGAATTGCTGAGGCTGGCTTTGAACATTTGAACATGAGATCCTCCTGCTTCAGCCTCTGGAGCAGCTGGGATTACAGGCACACACCCCCTCACCCAGAAAATCCTGATAAATTTGACTGTAATAATGGCTACTTAAAAGTAAATTGTTGGTATATACTTTTTTGTTAGGACATTTTTAATCCTTTTAAGTGCTGTTATATTTACCCAAATTGCCCTCATTTTGTTTTTATGTTTTATCTGCTATTCAAAAGATTGTATTATGTTCATTTTTTAAAAATCAATAAACAGGTGCACCTGCTAAAATAAAATGTAGATATTAAAAGGGTATTTAAAGAAAAATGAATCGAAATCCCTATCTTAAGGAATTCACTATTTTGTCTTGTGATAAAATACACTAATAATAACAGGTAGTGTATAAGTGCCAAATCTATGATTAAACACTAAGAGAATCACTGTGTGCTCTAGTGGTCAAGCAAGTTCACACTCAGGACTTTGAGATCTACCTTAATAAAAATAAGTTGGTAAATAAATTCCAGAGGATAATAACCTGTGCAAAGTCTTATGGAAGTAGAAATATGGAATCAATGGTTCCCAAAGAAAACTTTTACCAATCTCCTGAATCCCTTCAGATAAATTCTTTTTTACTCCGTATTAGGGGACCAGGGACCCCAATGCTTGCACCCTGATGATCTAGCCTGCCACCACCTGTACTGTACCTTGTCGTTCCCCAAAACAGGACACAAGGAATAGTTATCATATAGTTCACCCTGTTACTCCCTACTTTATGAAAACACATACAGAACATCTGCTGTCAATCTAGCGATAATTTCATAGACATGTAAGTCCTAACTGTCCTCTATTTGGATATGTCCTTTTGTTGTTGTCAGAATATCCCCTTTTCTTTATGAAATGATGATCAAACAGGTGATCAATCTATTTTTAATGCCCTCAAAGTCCAAAATAAAAAAGGCTATGCTCTTTCAGTGACTGAAAAAAATGTTTTAAATGTACTGTTCATGAAATGTAAACTTCAGAGAATCAATAATTTTATGGGCAGTAAGTCACATTTCACATATTTACCAGTAATAAAATTCTATTACCTTTTCCAAATTAAGACTTGAAATATAACTTGGCTAAATTTTACAAGGAATGGACAATTCTTAAAACTTTTGATATCCTTAATAATAAAAGTCTCCCAACTAAAATCAAACATAACATCAAAATGTTCATTTTACTAACTTACAAGTCATTTTAAATATTAGCGTTTCACACAGTCTCAAATACTAATTACAGATACCAGTAATCACTGTACAGAAAGTAAATTGTCAGGATTAAGCTGAATAGTGGTAACAAGACGGAAAAAATTTTTTAATATCCCTGATATAAACATGTCTATAATTTACCTCTAAAACAAGCTAAATATGTATATAACAAATGTCAAATATGTATAAAACAATTTACTGACAGAATACTGTGCTGCTTGGGACACTAGGAGAAGTGGGCTCTGCTTTCCCAGACTCACTCTCCCAGTAAACAAATCCAGGGGCCCTAAACTTTTTTGCTTGTTTATTCTTACAAGTAGAAATGTTTTAAATGTTCATCCTCAGCGTGTTAAAATCTATAACCTTACAAAATATGAGCATGCATTATTGAACTCCCAAATTATCTATAAGGTAAAACCAACACAAACACACACACATATACACAATTTACTGTAAATTAGTATATAAACACACCTAAAGCAGTAATACAAATTGTTATTAGGATAAAGAAAAATGAAGGTGTTTAAAAACTAAACTCTACATCCTGAAATAATACACACACCCACACACACATACACACACACATATATATATATATATATATATAAATTTTTTTTTTTTTTTTTTGGTGCTATAACTAACTTCCTTTGCAACTTCCCAAAGCAGCTGATAAATATTCTTTACATAATGGTCAATCAAAACAATCTTGGAAGTTCCTAAAATTTAGGCAATTTTGAATTCTAAGATTAATTTAGATATATAGTACTACTGCATTTCAACTACTATCAAAAAGTCTTGGGTGTTATAACCAGTTAAAACAAAAGTAGGTGGGAAAAATTAACTTTTTTTCATTTCAGTCTCTGCTGAGGTATAGGGAGACCTCTGACCACTAATCACCTTCATAATGACTGAAAGATTTAAGAATGCTTTCTTTTCCAGACTTAAAGAGACCCCTAGAGTAAGTTTGGGCTCTGGATTAAGTCTCCAGTAGAATACTAGCTCTGCTTGTTACCTTGAGCAAGGAAAAAAGAAGGCTGTGAAAATTAAAGGATGTTTGTAAAAGCACCTCTCCTGAGTAAAACCCTATGATAAGTTATCGCTATCAAAACTTAGTATGAACTCAAAAACAACTGATGAAGGTCTTCAACCCTTCAAACAGGTATACCAAAATGTTCATGCTCTGTCTTTTCAATAGGATTGTGGAACCACACAAACTTTCAAAATAAATGTGTGATAAAAGGTGGCAACATTTTGTAGGCATAGAGGCCATGAAAATAGCAACTTTGGGAAGTGGCTAGAAGTAATAAGTTACAGTAACATAATAATGTTCTACCCTTTCCACTAATATAAGGTTTCTAAGTAGTTAAAAAAAAAACAATCATCCCTGCAACTTAGGAGGCTGAGGCAGGAGGACCGGGTATTCAAAGTCAGCCTCAGTAAAAGCGAGTTGCCACTAAGCAACTTAGTGCGACCCTGTCTCTAAACAAAATACAAAACAGGGCTGGGGACATGGCTCAGTGGTCAAGTGCCTCTGAGTTCAATCCCTCGTACCAAAAAAAAAAAATCATATAATTAGATTTTTAAGTGCAGGTACTTTTCTTATGTGAATAGTATGTGTGAAATGTAAAAAATAAATGATGAAAAAAAAAAAAAAACTTCCTCTATTTCATCCAGTGCTTCTACTAGAATATGCTATACTAGAAAATGCTCAGTCACAGCTTGAAATCATACTGTAGCTGAAGCACATGAAAGATGGGCTTGGTTATGACACTTCAAAGTCAGACCACAAAACTGTTGCCAGGAAGCGCTAAGGCAGCAACTGCAGAGAAAGCACTCTAACAGCAGCAGTGTAGGCACTGGTGGCTCTACCCGCACACCCCATATATGGCTAAGGTTAGTCAGATGTAAGGGGCCAATTTGAGGCTGAGAATTTGTGTTTTTAAAAAAATGCATTCAGGATGTTTTTCAACTAAAATTTTTTAAGAGTAATCAGCATAAAGTGTCATAGCTTTTCTAAGAAAATTATGTAAAGAAAATAATTTACACATACTTTTATATCATTTAAAAGGGATTCAATAGGTTCTTTTAAGGCCTTAATATTTCTCACCCAAAAAGGTAAGTTATAAACTAAAAATTCTACAGTTTTAAACTGATTTCTTTACATAGAGCAATTAAACTATATTCTAACAAGCAACTCAAAATTAACTGTATTCAAAATCTTCAACACTTTATATCTTAAGACTACACACAGTATTCCTTTTACTGACAAGAGTAGAGTCACTTATTCTATAAAGAAGCTTCAAATGGGTCCTTTAGAAGTTAATAAAACTTGTATTTTAAGAGCAAATGGATTTAATACTAACCTTATTGGCAAGTCTGTATTGAAAACTAAAAGGATTATAATAGGCTGGGTATGGTAGCAGAATGCCTGTAATTCTAGTGACTTGGGAGGATGAGGAAGGAAGATCAGAGGACAAGGTCAGTCTTGTCAACTTGGTAAGATGGTGTCCCAAAATAAAAATTTTAATAGCTCAGTGACAGAGCACCCCTGGGTTCAATCCTCAGTACCACTAGTAATAGTAGTAATTATTATTATTATTACAATTAAATAGAAAATGATCTAATTCAATTTTGAATTCCTCTTTAGAACCTAGTTCAGACATATGAAATAAGCAGTTGACTAATTAATGACTCAATTGGTTATACTATTTTTCTAAACTTAACCAAAATTTAAATTGCTTTAGGATTTTTTAATAGGAAGAGACTGTATTTAAATTTTTAAAAATCTCGAAGATATTAAAAATATGTGCCAAAAATAAAGTCTGTCATTTATTTTGTAAACATAATATCTGTTACATGCAAAACAATATTTTAAGCCTCTGGATGTGAAGGACTTCAACATAGATCTCACAATAGACAACTATAGAACTTATATCTATGCTATGAAATAATTCAATGAACCTTTCAGTGAGTCGGACTCTCAAAATGCAAAGAAGTGGAAGACTAGATACTTATTCTTGTAAGTTTGACAAGATAAACTTTCAAATACTATTCAGTAAGAAGAGTTTAAGATCTAATGGAAGTTAACCAACCTCTATTAAAAAAAAAGAATACAACATAATAAGGATGTATCAAGCATAAGCCCATAAAGGAATGCTTTAAATTCAAATTTAAGGACAGAAATGAACAATCAAAGTGGTAGTTTTAAGATTATCTGACACGTATGTTAGATTGGACCAGAGAGAGAACTGAGACAGAGAAAACAAAACTATTACCATTCTCTAGGGATAAAATTAATAAAGGTTAAAAAAATAAACAAAGTAGGTTAATAATGGTGGCAAGGAAAAGAACCAATTAAAAGTAATTGTGAAGAAAAGACTGAGTCAGAAGACTGATATATGCAGACAAGAGGAATAAGTAAACAACAACTAAAATGTTTAACTTGACCTAGAGATTAATGACATCATTAACAGAAACAGGAGAATCAATGAGAAGAGCACTGTTGGTGAGGAAAGATGCTTCTTTTTAGGCTGAACTTAACAAAATTCCTGAAAAGAAGGTAAAACTGTTTAACAACCAATTAACAGACTGGAAAAAGGGAAGCCTAAGATATGAAAAATATATGTATCTAATGTTGTGATAAACATAGATTATAAAACTAAATTACAACTTTGAAAATCTATGCTTGATCAAGAAGAATTCTTCAAAAAAATCTCAAAGGTTAATGTAAATATAGTAGTCATTCTGTGGCAAAGGGCATGCATTTTACTGTATTACAACCTAACAATATATTTTTAAGGATAAAATCACAACATATTAAATACTATTTCATTTTAAAAATCAACACTTCAGAAGAAAAATGAAAGACTGGTGATTTACAGAAACATGGGAACTGGAAATTGACTTGGAAGCCAAGGGCAGAGAGAAAGATTTAAGGTTAAAATAAAAAAGCTAAATTCAAAATTGTGGAAGAAATCTCAGTCCTGCATTTTATGTACACCAGCAAGGATTAGCAAAAGGCACTCTAAATATTCCCTATTAATCTAAATCTTTATAAAGTATGCTAAAATATAGATATAATCACATACTATAAAACTCTATCAGGCAGCTTTAAAATCAGAAACCAATTTTTTGCTTACTGATAAAACTGAAATTGTACTCCAGATCTCAGTTTTAGAAAAATCAGAAATTTATATCATAAGCTTGATGTGTATTCTTTTCCAGCCAAGGGCAGAAGGAAGGAAGGCTACTTTGGAGACTAAGACAGAAATTTGATAAAAAACAGTGCTCTTTCTACTCTATGAATGACATTTCTATATAAGAAGAGATAGCTATGAGTATCTTTTACAACTTCTTCTGTTCACCTAACCAATTAATCAACTTTTAAATATAAATTCTTTAATGCAAGGAAAACACTAGAATAAGTATATTTGTGGGTTATGAAGTTCCCAAAACTTTCTCCTGACAATGAAATTTAGGATATTCTATAAACTAAAAAGTAAGTGAATTTTCAAAAAGACTAACCAATAATTAATCTGGCAAAAACATTTCAGGTATTCTATGATCTTATGAGAGGTTAAATTTAAAAAAAAAAAAAACTATTCAAAAAAAAAAATCAGGCATTTTGGTATTAAGTATTTAAAACAAGCAGCATTCAAGAGATTTCTTAAAAGCTTAAAATTGTCTTATGGCCCTTTTTAAAAAAGTTTTTATCGCCTTTCTCACTATCTGGTGTCCTGAATTTGCCTAGAATGGACTCCATGCCCTCACAGTTACAAAGAGGAAAAGTACAAAATAAATGAGGAATCAAAATTGAGAAAACATAATAAAAATTGCAATGCTTGATCTTTTCAAGGCTTTGGTCTCACTGTTCATGGAATGAGCAGATAAATTACAATAAAAGGTTTTATGCAAATGGTATAAACTTAGGAACTTCTACTTAAGCCCTGTCAACTATAAAACTCCTAATAAAAACTATCTGCATCATGACAAACTAACCATAGAATTCAATTAATCAAGAAGACATTGGTAAGTCAGAAAATTCTTGCAACATGTGCAAACTGAATTTTTAAAGAGTCCTAAGAAGGCCATTACATGTATTCCCTCTATCTAAACCAGTATTACATTAATCTTAAAGTAGTAGAAAATTTCCTCTTCCTCCAAGGCAATAAAATTGGGTTATTCCATAACAGTAGTTAACTTTAAATTTCTCTTTCACAATTTTAATATATTGACATGAACTATTATCCAATTATCCTGACCTCGGACATACAACAATTCTTTCAGAATCGATTTTATATTAAACAAGTGAATGTTTTACTTGGAAACAAATTTGTAAAGATTATTTTCACATTTTTAGAATGTAGAGTTATACTGCCTAAAATCAAGTTTGGCCTAATAAAAAGTTTGCTATACATTAGAAAACCTTAATGGAATACAGCAAGAGCTAAAGATCATGTTATATTTTCTCTGGGTGCCACATTCTGAATTTCAGATTTGTTCTGCAATTTGTCAATCATTTCAATCCATCCAGTCAACTTTGTAAACAAAGGCTACATGCCAAGTTCGATATGAGAATTTGATTAAACAAAGCTTAAAATGGTCATCATTCACTTCCACAGGAAACAGTAAATGGGAAAATACCACCACACACCTCTTTTTAAAAAGCATCATGTTAATGTTCACGAAATAATGCCTTAAGCTTCAACCTCCCAAACAAGTTTTTACTAAAGCATTACTCAAAATAAAGCTTCGATCTTCCACATAATCAATGCAAGTTTGACATAGCCCCAAAGTCAAGTGTAAGGGATTTTCCAGTAATTCCAAAATGCCCAATAAGAAAGTGGAAAAAGTCTATGTCATATCACCTATTACCATCACTTAAAAATTGCTTTTTATGCAGAACTCTACGGGTTGTGTTGCTTTTGGCCTGTTAAAGGCAAAGCAACATTATCTCTGGATTGCCAATAGTTTCTCCTTATTTGGCTAACATTGAGAGATCCCAATCAGACTACTATAAAACTTTAACATGCACAAAGCATCCATTTTGAGAAAACTTTGTGGCCAGCTTTCTTTCTTTTTTTTTCTCCCCCTTCACCCCCAAAAGAAAAACCAGAGCTTGATAAGTGGCTTTGAAGAATGCTCGGTGTTTATTCTTCTTTTTCTAGCCCCAGTGCACACCCCAGAACCTAGGGCTCAAGGATCTCTGCCACTGCGGCAAACTCTTCGAGTACTGGACTCAATATGTTCCGGTCCAGCGGTGGGCAAGCCCTTTGGGAACGCTTCTTTACCCTAAACAATCCAATTCCCCCTCTTTCAGCCAGTGCAGATCAGCTAATTACAACCCGTTTTCCCCTCCCCAGTGACCAAGAGTAATAAAGGAGAAAACAGGAAATCATTCGCTCAGGGCACTCGGCTTAGGACTCTAGATGACTATTATCATCATCATTTGTAATCAAGCCCTAAAAAGTACAACAAATCCAATGCCCACCTACAAGCCAAAGACATCCATCTGCCCAAACGTCCCTAATGTCCCTTGTTGTCGCTTTCTTCAGTACCCCCCAAATATGCCTGACACTGGGGCCCGGCACACCCCACTACACTCCTCCTCTCTCGACCCCAAATACCAGACACACGTTCACAAACGGCCCTGGACCCCTGTCCCCTACGGCCCGGTTCCCAACTCCAACATCAACTGGTCTGAAGGGGGCCTCAAACCCAGCGCCCTCGCTACACTAATACTCTCGCTCCCTCCCTCTCGAGAAGCCGCCCCCTCACCCGCAGCAGGGAGTCTCCCGCCGCCCCCAGCCTCAGGAGGACCGTGGCCGAGAGAAGGCCTAGGCGTGAGGCCGACCCGGACCCTCAGGGTCGCGAGACCCGGCGGCGGGGCGCACAGACCTGATGTAGGGCAGTGAGTCCGTCCACATTGGCGTAATTGATGTCGGCGCCGCGGTGCAGCAGCTTGAGGACCTCGTCTGTGTCGCCGCTGGAGCAAGCAGCCAGGAAGACGGCGCCATCGTCGAACTTCACCTTGGTCTTCTGGCGCTTCACCACGGGAGGCTCGAGGTCCGTCTCCGAGCCGATCCAGCGCTTCAGCTGCTCGTTCCGCTTCTGCTTCGCGTCCGCCATCTTCATCCCCTCTCCTGCCGCCGGGTCTTCTTATCGCGAGGGGGGGGGAGGCGGAGAGGGAAGAGCCGGGAGGCAGGGGGTGTGTGACTGTTTCTATGAGTGCAGGCCAGAGGAGGGCTGAAAACCGGGAGGAGACGCTCGAGACTTCCAGTATCCCACAGAGCACTGGGGCGGCGTGCCCGGCCGAGCGGACCTCCCTTCCTACCACAGAAGCCCTCCCGCCCCCGGCACGGCCACCCGTCACCGGCGGCCAATCTAACGTAACTTCGCGAGATCCAGGCAGGGAGGCGCCCTTCGGCCAGTGCGCATGCGTTGTGGGCCGAGACCCGCCCCAGGAAGAACGCTCCCGCGAACTGCGGCGGGGGCGGTCCTGCCACCGGAGGGAAACGGGTGTGGCCTGGGCAGCCCGGGCCGCGGGGGCCAGGACCAACCTGGAAGGGTGGAGGCAGGGAAGGAAGGTTGTCCTGCCCAGCTGAGGGTTCCGGAAGCCAGCAGTGAGGCTGCAAGGCTCTGAAGGGCAGACCTTCCTCGGGGCTGTCTCAGCTACGCCGGTCGTTGCTCAGGGCGGAGGATTTTCCTATTGGCTGCGTTATTTGAATGGAATAGAAGATAGGTCGTGAATTAGGTGCTTGTGGTTGCACCTTCTGAGGAACTCGGAAGAACTTAGGCACCTCATTATTGACAGGCATGTTTAAAAAAGTGGGGGCTTCGTAGCCGACGGCTTTGGTGGTAGTTTACGAAGTGATCACCTATTGACAAAGGTTGACCTGCGATAGTTGCGGTGGCTTCCTGCCAACACCCACTGTAGAAACGTCTTTCCTCTTATGCTTGTTTGTTATTGTTTTGTTTTTCCTCCCTTACGCTTTAGTCCTCTTCCCCTTCCTTCACTGCTTTAAGCCTGTGTGGCACTACCCATGAGCTCAGCCCAGCCTTGTTAACTGGTCCTGACCTTTTAAGGGATTTGTGGTTCCAGCTCCACTGCTTTCTAAGGAGGAGTAAAGACCCAGCTGCGTTTAGATTCAAAAGGCAGTTAATAAAGGCAATTAGTTCAACTGATATTTATTGAATACCTACCTGGCAAGCCGTGACTTACTAGGCACTGAAAATACAATGGAAAAAATGACATATATTTGAACCACCTCTTGAATTCACGTGCTCAAAGAGACTAATTTATCATCATCATAAAAAAAAAGAATTTTTAACTTTGCCTTGTATGACCACACACGCACGCACCTACACACAATTCGTATTACTGATGTCTCATGAATCATCTATCAGCAATCACCACCGAAAAGTGTTTTTCTAATACCCCCTTGCTATCCACTATTTTTAGTGCATTCAAAGCCAAAATGAGTTATAAATCGTCACCGTTGGATGGAAGCTTAGGGATCATCTAGATTGAGTCCTCAAAGTACTAGTTGATTTGTTTAATTTTACTGAGAAGCAGGTTAGGATCCATTCAACGACAGATATACACCTGTTTTGGGTCAGGCTTTTTTTGGTGTGTGTGTGTGTGTGTGCGCGCGCGCGCGCTCGCATATGTGCTGGGGATACAGCAGTGAACAATTAAGCCTTTCTTATTCTCAGTGCAATGGTTTTTCCAGCACATATTAAGAAATAAAATAATTGAGTAAAATATGAGTAGGAAACCAACTGCCTGTTAGACTGAATATTCTGAACCGCAATTACTGGGACAGTAATAGAATCCAAGTTAGGATAAAAATATTTCCTTTGAAAATACTGTAGAAACAGAAAATGAGTGTAGCATAGTAAAATGCACCATTGTGTCTTCATAAAATGCGCGAATGATAATATCAGACCTTTGTATAATGATGGCATTTGGTGCTGAAGAACTCCATTAACACTAAAATATAAAATGTCTAATCACAGAATACAGATCTCAGAATTAAAAAGAATTTGAGGAATGCCTTGTCAGCCCCTCTACCTAGAAAAACTGATAGTTTATTCCTATTTTCCAAGAATATTATAGTGTATTTGGTATCTCTGAAAAGTGCTCTTGGAATATAGATCAATATCTCAAGTTTTCATGCAAACAAGAGGAGTTTGGTAGGAAATATGCCATTTCAGATTGAAGCATTTATTTCAGGATGTGAAATTAATAAATAAAACAATGGCTTATTTATAAAACATAGGTCCAATTGCCAAAAGCTGCCAGTTAAAACAAAATCCAAAAACCCTGAGCTGTTAACTTGTGCAAACTTCACTGCATATAGTTTTCCTTCTACAAATTTATGGATCAGGAAGTTCTATGTTAATGTGATTGAAAATGCTCTTTATTGCCATCTGCTTTGTCTTTTTAGGATTATGAGCTAATTCCAGAATAGGCAAAACTTTTTATTAGAATACACACACAATGAAATCACTTCTTATTACCTTAATAGCAGGTGAATATTCATCAAAGCAGATGAAAAAATTGAAGAAATAATAAATATTTTCATTTCCTACTGACCTGTAAGTAAATTGAAATGTGAGAGTATATTTTAGCAACTTTAAGGCAATTTAAATGTTAAAATAGAAGTCCAAATGAAACTATGTTCATTAATTTGCTAATTTTTTTTCTGACAAATCATTAATCCTGATGGGGTTTTTATTATAATCACAAGGTTGTCAGAATAGCATCTGTACACAACTTTCTCAAAAAGTTTCATTACACTAAAAATATCCCCTACTAACCATTAATTTATTTGTTATGACCAATTTAAACTATTTTAACAAATCATAAATTTATATTAAATGCTTATGCAACTTGAACTTTTTTCCTGTACATGCTTTTTCTCTATTACCTAAGAGCTGGAATAAATTACACTTATTGTTATACTTATTATTAGCAAAATAACAAGAGTATATAATTACAGGCAAAAAAATAGTGTGTTTGTATCTCTGTGTGTTTATAGCCTTAGCTTAGTAACAACCTGTACAATGTGGACATTTATTACTAACATATTAGAATGCTGAACCTAAATCTGAAATTTTATTTGATTACAATGCCATCTGTGAATACAGAAACAAGAAAAGGAAAAGTAAATCATATTTGAATTTTAAAGTCAATCTAAAGTAAAAAAAATTAAAATCTCAGAATTATTGTTTAGTAAAAGATTGATTAATTGCCTCCACATCACAAGCCTTTTTTACATTTTACTTAGAGGCAGAATCTCACTGAGTTGCTTAGGGCCTGCTAAGTTGCTGAGTCTGGCTTTGAACTTGAGATCCTAGGGCCTCAGCCTCCTAGCTGCTAGAATTGCAGGCATGTGTGAGGCACCTGCAGATAAAAATATTTTTTACATATAGAAGGAAGTTAGTCTGAGTTTTAAAGAACCTAGTTAAGAACTCTTGGGCTCTGAATTGTTTCTTTTCTTGTTTATTAAGTAAATCAGTCCTTTGCCAGTCTTTGCATTCTCTATAAAATAATAGTAAAGGTATATGTCACTAATATACTATAGTTTACTAAAATTTTCCATAAATCATCTTTATTTTAGTCAATATTTTTCTCCATTTTGTTTTTGTACTGTGGATTGAACCCAGGGGCACTATGCCACTGAGATACATCCTTATCCCTTTTATATTTTTTTATTTTGAGAAAGGGTCTTGCTAAGTTTCTGAGATTGACTTCAATCTTGAGATCCTTCTGCCTCAGCCTCCTGAGTCACTGGGATTGCAGGCCTGGTTTATGAAATTTTTTTCTCCCCACACCCTGTAATCCCTGCAGCACCCTGTACTGGGGATTGAACCCAGGGCCTCACATGTACTAGGCAAGTGCTCTACCACTGAACTACACTCCCAGTCCATTAACTTTTACTATACAATGAAGCTATATATTTATACAAAAATATGCATAAATTTAAGTACTTTAAATTTGTTTTCTCATCCCTAATTTAAATCTGAGATTCTAATTTACATTTATATACTTGAGAATAGAAGAGTAACAAGGCAATTTTATCTTCTATACTTTACCTGGGTTAAGCTCTCTCCCCCATGTAATTATTTCTTTCCAACGTTTTATTTAAGAACCTGAAGAAAACCAAGGCATTAGACCAGAGATGCTGTGCTTAGTAGAAGAAAAAGTAAGCCCAACTCTACACCATATCAGCTTAGAACCAACTTCCTCAACAAGACTCCTAAAGCTCAAGTAGTAAAATCAAGAATCAATAAATGGAATGATATCAGACTAAAAAGCTTCTTCACAGCAAAGGAAACAATCAAGAATGTTAACAGAGAACCTACAGAATGATAGAAAATCTTTACTACCTATGTCTCAGATAGAGCATTAGCTCCAGGATATAAAAAGCACTCAAAAAAACTTAACACCAGAAGAACAAATAACCCAATCAATAAATGGGCAAAGGAACTGAATAGATACCTCACAGAAAAAGAAATAACAGATGGTCAAAAAAATATGTTTTATAATGTTCAACATCTCTAGCAATTAGAGAAATGCACATTAAAACTACACTGAGATTCCATCTCACTCCACTCAGAATGGCAATTATGAAGAATACAAGTAACAGTAAATATTTGGGAGGATGTGGGGGAAAAGATACTCATACATTGCTAGTGGGACTGCAAATTGATGGAACCACTATGGAAAGCAGCATGGAGTTTCTTCAGAAAATTAGGAATTGAACCACCATTTGACCCAATTATCCCACTCCTCACCATATGCCCAAAGGACTTAAAATCAGCATACTGAAGTGACAGGGACATCAATATTTAGAGCAGTTCAAGTCACATTAGCCAAGCTATGGAACCAACCTAGGTGCCCTACAATAGATGAATGGATAAAGAGAATGTGGTGTATATATACACACAATGAAATTTTACTTGACCATGAAGAAGAATGAAATCATGGCATTTGCTGGTAAATGGGTGGAGCTGGAGAATATCATGCTAAGTGAAATACGCTGGTCCCAAAAAAACAAAGACTGTTCTCTCTTATATGTGGATGCTAACCCATATCAAGGGAGGGTAGGGAGGTGAACATTAGAAGTTCATTGTATTCGACAAAGCAGAATGAAGGGAAGGGAGAGAAGATGGGAATAGGAAAGATAGAATGAATCGAACATAACTTCTTTATCCTTATATATGAATACATGACCAGTGTTAACTCCACATCATGTGCAACCACAAGACTGGGATCCTAATTAGAATAAGTTATACTCCATGTATGTGTAAAATGTCAAAATACACTCTACTGACATGTATATCTAAAAAGACTAAAGAAAAAAAAAGAACTTGAAGAAAAGTTACAGACTATAGATAGCATCATAAGGTATTTAATTTTAACCAGGGAGTTCATCAAAACCAATAATGAACCATCCAAACTTACTTTGGAGTCCATTTCGAAATCAATTCTGATTTCTGTATCATACAAGGTCAGTCTCACTCCCAGACCCAGTAGTTTCTTTTACAACTCTTGACAGCTTTCTTCTAACTCTTCTGGGTAAAATTTCTGCCACATCTGGCTTCATCCCAAGAAACTAATCCTAGCATAGCACAAGTAGTGACTTGATATTTCCATGGAATAACACTGTCCCTCCCCCCAAAACAACCCAACCCTGGGAATTAGATGTGTGTCTGGCAATGATCCAAAATGTAGGCATAGTGCTGAAGAGATAACTTACCTCTATTGTACATGAATCCCAACTTGTATCATGTTCTGTGTCAGAACATTACATGGCCATTTGTATGAATTATTTAGCTTAGTGTTTCTCAAACTTTATCACAATTTTGCCAGATTCAAGAACCAAAACTATTACTATTTACTTAATGTTTTCTTTAATCTTTTAAAAACTTAAACAGAATTAATTTAAAGGGAACAACTTGTTTTGGTAATTGGAAAACATTTCCAATAAACATAAAAGAAGACCATAAAAACAAAACAATATTATTCCACATTAGGGTGCCAATCAAGGATTTGAGCCCAAGACTTAAATCTCAATTTATATGAAAAAGGAATATTGGTAAAAGTTGGACATAATAGCCTCAACTAAAGACTTTTCTACTTGGCATAATCAGAAAGATAGGATATTGAAAAGAGAATGACCTTTTCACTAAGGGTTTCACTATTATTTTAGCAGTACATCTACCTAAAGAATTGCTTCATGTACCACAAATCTACATGTCTCGTACTTTGGGAAACTGGCTGACTTTCGTTACCGTGTATAATAATTATGATTAGCAAAGGTTATAGGAAGAGTCTTAGTGGTATAACTGCCTCAAGGTAGGAAGGCAAGCCATTGGAAAACCAATTTATATGAAAATATATGCTCTGTGAGAAAACCTAAAAGCTATTTCAGAATGAAGAGTCATGTTCCATAGCACTGAAATCAATCAGAACAACTGAAGTCTTCTCCACTATCTGAGAAGAGAATTTAAAGTGCATAAACTTCATCTTTGGACACCAATATTTAGTTGAGTAATCCATTCAGTTGTTCTTCAAATAAATCCTAGGAAAGGCTTCTAAATTCATCTGTACACCAGAGTGTAAAAATGGACAGAGTAGCATAGTGAGAACAGAAATGTTCAGTGAAACAGACACAGCATCCCTAATAATGTAGCTGATTATACTCAGTTTTGGCAGGTAGGAATAATATCCATTTTCTGTGATAGTCTTAAAGATTAAATAGATTATGTATGTGAGAAAGAAAAGTGGTTTTTTGTTTTGTTTTGCTTTGTTTTTATGTTTCTTGTCTTTGCCCCTTTTCCTTCCCTCATTTAAGCTGTTAGCACCTCAGGGCTTGTTTGTGGCAGGGAAGAAAGCAGAAGTTGCTTTCAAAACATTTTCCTTCCTATCTTGAAATGGCAATCTCCAAATTTCTTATAAGAGTTTAGGAGAATAAGAAACCCAGAATAGCTAAAGCAATCCTTAGCAGGAAGAGTGAAGCAGGGGGTATTGCAATACCAGATCTTCAACTCTACTACAAAGCAATAGTAACAAAAACGGCATGGTATTGGTACCAAAATAGAAAGGTAGATCAATGGTACAGAATAGAGGACACGGACACAAACCCAAATAAATACAATTTTCTCATACTAGACAAAGGGGCCAAAAATATGCAATGGAGAAAAGATAGCCTCTTCAACAAATGGTGCTGGGAGAATTGGAAATCCATATGCAACAGAATGAAACTAAACCCATATCTCTCACCATGCACGAAACTAAACTCAAAATGGATTAAAGACCTCGGAATCAGACCAGAGACCCTGCAGATTATAGAAGAAAAAGTAGGTCCAAATCTTCACCTTGTTGGTCTAGGATCAGACTTCCTTAACAGGACTCCCATAGCACAAGAAATAAAAACTAGAATCAACCACTGGGATAGATTCAAACTAAAAAGCTTTCTCTCAGCAAAGGAAACTATCAGCAATGCAAAGAAAGAGCCTATACTTCAGATAGAGCACTAATCTCCAGAATCTATAAAGAACTCAAAAAACTCTACTCCAAGAATTCAAATAATCCAGTCGACAAATGGGCTAAGGAAATGAATAGACACTTCACAGAAGAAGATCTACAAGCAATCAACAAACATATGGAAAAATGTTCAACATCTCTAGTAATAAGAGAAATGCAAATCAAAACCACCCTAAGATTCCATCTCACCCCAATTAGAATGGCGATTATCAAGAATACGAGCAACAACAGGTGTTGGCGAGGATGTGGGGAGAAAGGTACACTCATCCATTGCTGGTGGGGCTGCAAATTAGTGCAGCCACTCTGGAAAGCAGTGTGGAGATTCCTTAGAAAACTTGGAATGGACCCTCCATTTGACCCAGCTATCCCACTCCTTGGCCTATACCCAAAGGACTTAAAATCAGCATACTACAGAGATACAGCCACATCAATGTTCATAGCTGCTCAATTCACAATAGCCAGACTGTGGAACCAACCTAGATTCCCTTCAATTGATGAGTGGATAAAGAAACTGTGGTACATATATACAATGGAATATTACTCAGCCATAAAGAATGATAAAATTATGGCATTTGCAGGCAAATGGATGAAATTGGAGAATATCATGCTAAGTGAGATAAGCCAATCTCAAAAAGCCAAAGGACGAATGATATCGCTAATAAGTGGAGGATGACACATAATGGGGGGGAGGGAAGGGTTAGTGTTAGGGTTAGAGTTAGGGTTAGGGAGGGGGGCAAGTATGGAGGAAGGAAGTACTGTATAGAGGGTAAAGAGGGATGGGAGGGGTGGGGGGAAGGGAAAAAATAACAGAATGAATCAAACAACATTACTCTATGTAAATTTATGATTACACAAATGGTATGCCTTTATGCCATGTACAAACAGAGAAACAATATGTATCCCATTTGTTTACAAAAAAAAATAAATAAATAAAAAAATAAAAAAAAATAAAAGTAGGCATTCAAAATATTAAAAAAAAAAAAGAGTTTAGGGATGGTAATCTGGTTAGAATTAGTAGTGTATGAGATGACTAGAACCTTAATAAAATTACATTTGTGTAGTATTAGAGATTAATAAAAAATATTTTCTAAATTTGCTTTTGTCACTTAACAAAAATATTGATTCATAATACCATGGAATATTATTTTTATTTAGGGTGAAGAAGAGGGAACCAAGCAGAAGGATTTACCGAAGCCATCCTTGGGTGCTGCCATGTGATAAAAAGAATTTCACTGAGAATAAAAATTGAAACTTAGACACAAAGATGAGAGAAAAGTCTGTGGGCCTCTTGAACAATAGGGATTTGCTCTCTAATACCTGGAAGTAACCCCAGATTGTGACAGGATCTCAAAGTAAATGACTGACTACCGCTTCTGAGAGACTAGAACTTTAGAGCCTGATAATCCCACCGACCAAAATAGTTGTTCTACCAATGGTGCTAGAATGTAGCAGTTTGGTAAATCTGAGATCAATCAGTGGAAACATTTTGATTGATATTTGTTATGTGTCAATCATTATTCTAAGTTCCAGGGACACAAGAATGAATGAGATGAAGTACCTACTATCAACAAGTTTACCTTCTAGTGCAAAGGAACAGAAAATGAACACATTTTTTATTTGATTTTAGTAACATGAACACATTTTAATTTTATTTATTTATTTTTTAATTGAACAGGTGTGCTTTACCACTGAACTTCATCCCCAGTCCTTTTTAGAGACAGATTCTTGCGAAGTTGCTGGGGCTAGCCCCAAACTTGAGATTCTCCTGCCTCAGCCTCCCTAGTCACCAGCCACTGTGCTTGGCTATGTAAACACATTTTAAATTAATAGATTCAAATACTGGTAAATGTAGTGAAGGAAAAAAAATTAGGATGAGAAAGTAGATTACAATGTCTGAAGTTATTGACAGTTTAAGGAATACAAAGGAGGCAGTAGGGACTAACATTAATAAGTCAATCAGGAAAAGGATATCTAGGTTTTCTGAGAACTGATGTTTTTATACAAGGGGGAGATTCTTTACAAAAAGGAATTTAAAAGTACAAATACCCAATTAAGTGCAGAATTTAAAAACGATGCTTTCAAGTGTGCAGGTCCAAAGTTTCACAGTACATCTGTCCCTGGCTGGAACTTGAATGTTGGAGAAGACTTTTTAAAGAGACCATGCATACTAGGATAGATGTTTCAGTGTTAGTGTGCAAACACACACAACCCATGACCACAATAGCACTGTTATGATCTCAGTTAACATACAACTCTGATGAGGGTGGAAGATCAATTAGTATGATTTCTATTATGTTTCCTTCTTAACAGGTGGTAAAGTTGACCTGATGTCCTTTATCAGAAACCTGGGTAGACTCATCTAGGATCTATGTTCAGATTTACACAAGTCCAAAAGCACGGTGTCAGTTGGATTCTGATCTGGAAGCTCTGGGGAAGAATCTGCTTCCAGTTTCATTCAGGTTGTTGGCAAAATTCATTTCTTCAGTTGTAGGAATAAGGGCTTTATTTTCTTGCTGGCTCCTGGATGGGCGTCACTCTCGGATATCAGAGGCCTCTGTTTCTTATACGTCTCCACCATCTTCAAAGCCAGCACTAGTGTCAAATCTTTTTTGCTTTGCTTCCAATCTCTTTACTTTCCCTCTTGAGAAAGGTAACCTTTCCACTGATTTGAGAAAAGTGTCTGCCTTTGTAAGGTGATCAATTTAATCTCCTTATCTTAAAGTCTGACCATAACAGATTAATCACAAGAGTGATGTCTCATCATATTTACAGGTTCCAGAGGTAAGTGGAACATCTCTTTCTTTCTTTTTGGTGGTGGTGCTAGGGATGGAACCCAGGGCCTTGTGGTGGTACAAGTGCTCTCCCATCGAGCTGCGTATACTCTCAGACCCAAAGGTGGATCATCTTTGAGGGACCACTTTAGAAATCTTCTGACACCACCATGCTCAATAAATAATAGTTACCTTCCATCTTACATCTCAATGAACATTCTTTATTACCTATAATCCAAGAACTAAGTTACAACAAATAAATAAGACATTGTCTATCAAGTTAAGGAGTTTACAGTTTAGTGGAGAAACAGAATTCTGAAATACATCATTTGGATACAAGATAAGAGCTAATACTTACTTGGAAGTTACTAAATGTCCATTACTGCTATAAGCACTGTGAATATGTATTACTTTTAAGGGGAGAAGAGAGATTGCAGTGGATACTAATGAAGCTCAGAAGAAAATACTGAGGAACTAAGGGAAAGGGCAGACAGGAGTGACCTGTCAGGGAAGTCTTTGAGAAGGTAATGATATATGAACTCATCCTCAAAGAAGCGTACGAACTGGCTATGCACAAACATGGTATATGAGGAGAAATGGGCATGGGGATATTATATGCATAAAAGGACAAAGAACAATTAAATGGTATCAGCACAGAGCAACAAGAAAGGATTCAAAGCTGAAGAGAGAGTAACCTATATACACTGAAAGTCCTCTATACACATTAGGTGACATGCTTATCATTAAAATGATGGGGGTGTTTGAAGCATTTGTAAAAATGTCACACAAAATTATTTGGAGTGGCTCAGACAGCCCTAGGTAAAATGTAAAGAAAGTTTAATTTATCTGTGAACATCTCCCTAGCATTTATCCTGTGACTCATTCTTGCTATTAGTGGACACAATTAATCATTGGCATAAATGGAGAATTCAGATCTTAGTTAATAGGACTTGAAATATGATTTATCTCATTTAAAAAATTCTCGAAGACTGAAAAGTCATCTGTGCCATGATAGGATCCTCATATTTTTAGGCTTGAATGGATGATGCTTTTTTCTATTTGGAGACTTCGTGTGGGTGGTAGCTGGCGTTGCAAAGGGAAACTAATGGGATGACAATTCGTGTGTGTCCTGTTCTTTTTTCCTTTGCTCTTTTGTCTATTCTGATAGTACCTTGGGACATTAGAACTGTCCTACTGGGTTGTCCCCAACTATGTTTCAGTCAAATGATGTGGATAGGTTAAATGACCCTACATTTTCTTACAAACCTATAAGGAGCATTTATTTCTACCCATCATCATAATTTAAAGACAATAAGTGAAGACTTGTAACATCACTATTAATATAGTGGAGATTTTAATTATAAATCACTACGGTGGGCTAGGGGTAGCTCAGTGTAGAGCACTTGCCTAGAATATACAAGGACATGGGTTTGATCCCCAGCATCATAACAACAAAAACAAAAATTGTTACTAATAAATAAAGGGGAAATTAGATGTAAATTAATATATAGATAAACAGGGAACTTCTAAGTTTTACACACACACACACACGCACACACATACACACATGCACACACACACCATAGGCACAGACATCCATGGACATCTGTTTCTCATTTGTCTGTTTGAATTTCACCTGTCTGGCATCCCTTCCATCTTCTGTTAATAGTAGTGTATAGGCTTTCCTGAGGAAAGAAGAGAAGAATATTCCTTTCCATTGCCCAGAATCCTGGGACTATCTATTAAGACTTCCTGAACAACAGATACATAAACTAATCAAGGTTCTTGGTTGGGAACAACAGATGCTGACACTATTTGTATTAGTTCTCTATTGCTGTATAAAATATTACCACAAACTTAAGCACAAACTTATACTTAAAACAACACACATTTTTTAAGCTCATAGGTTCCCTGGGTCAGGGGTCCAGCATGTTTTAGCTAGGTCCTCTGCTCAGGGTTGTAAGAGTATGAAATGAAGGTTTTGGCATCTGCGTTCTCATCTAGACTTGAGATCCAAGTTCACTGGTTTCTGGTAGCATTCAGTTTTTTGTACTTGTAGAACTGAGGTCCTATTTTCCTTCTGGCTGTCAGGCAAAGACTATCCTCTGCTTCTAAAGGCTGCCCTCAAGTCCTTGAGGCTGCTTTCAGGTTCTTACCATGTGGCCTTGTCCATAGGCAGTTTATAATATGGTGTTTCTTTTTCTAGGTCATCAGGAGACTTTTTTTTTCAAGAAGGGCTCAGTCTTTCTTTTAAGAGCTTTTGCTGATTAACTCTGGTCCATTCAGGATAATTTCATTTTTTTCTTTTAATTCTTTTTTTTAATTGTAGGGAGATGCACATAACAAAATTTATCATTTTAACAATCTTTAGGTGTGCAGTTCAGTGTCATTAAGTAATAATTGGTCAATTATTACCAACATCCATCCACAGAACCTTTTAATCTTGCAAAATGTAAACTGTACCCATTAAACAATAACTCCATTCCCCCTTCCTCTAGTACCTGACAACCGCAATTCTATTTTCTTTTTTTTTTTTTACAAATTTGCTACTATAAATTAGAACCATATGTCATTTCGTGAATGACTTATTTTACTTAACCTAATGTCTCCAACTCTGATCTTTATTATAGTATATGCCAGAATTTCCTTCTGCATATGTGTATGTTGCATCTCCTTTTGTTTATTCTTTTGCCCATCGATGAACGCTTCTCATTGTGAATGAAGTTGCTATAAATATGAGTATACAGATATCTGTTTGAGTCCCCATTCTCATTTATTTTTGGTATATATCCAGAAGTGGGATTTTTGGATCATATGAAAATTCTAGGTTTAACCATCAAACTGTTTTCTGTACAGTCAGCACCATTTTACATTACCAACATCAGAAATATTTTCTTTTGAATAACTCAAAAACACTGGTTTGGGACATTCCACATTTTCAGAATTCCTTCATCTTTGTCAGATCCTTAATCATGAGATGGAAATCCATTATATTCACAGTTTCTCCCACACTCAATAGGGGATTATGTGTGGCATATGCACCAGAGACAAGAATTTTAGGGACCAACTTAGATTTCTACTACTGTATTTTCACATGCAAAAAAGGCATTTGCAAAAAGTAGTTTTTGGAGAATGAACCCCAGAAGTGAGCAGGAAAAAAATGTAAGGCAATCAGCAAACAGATCATACTATGGTAAAACTGATAGAATGACATTGTTTGTTTTTTTAATTTTTTATTAGTTCTTTTTAGTTATACATAACAATAAAATATATTTTGACATATTATACGTACATGGAGTACAGCTTCCCATTCTTGTGATATACGTGATGTGGAGTTACACTGGTGGTGTATTCATATATGAACACAGGAAAGTTATATCTGATTCATTCTACTGACTTTCCTATTCCCATTCCCCCTCCCTTCCCTTCATTCCCCTTTGTCTAATCCAAAGTACTTCTTAGAATGATATTGTTGGTCCCACCACCACAAGAGAGTAATTTTCAAAACAATTGTGATAACTAGCCAACAAGAGGACTCCCAATGGCCCCACCCCCTGTATTCACGACTTTATGTACTTCTCTCTCAGAATCTCTGGACTATTCTGTGTGACCAAGATCATAGAACACAAGTAATAACCCATCACTTGCAAGATTAGGTAATAAAAAGCAATGTGGCTTCAGTCTCGGTTGCGCTAGTGAGTCCCTCGCCCTGGGGGAATTGTGCTGCCAAGTCTGAAAACACTTAGGCAACTTTATGGAGAAGCCACAACGCCAGGAACTGAAGCCTCCAGCTACATGAGTGAGCCTTCTTGGAAGCAGATTCTCCAGGTCCAACGAAGCCATCATATAATTGATTGCAACTCTGGCTACCAATAAGTTAAGAATGATATCTTTAAAGGTTTTTAGCAAGCAAGATGAATGTGGGACAAAGGTCATATGTGGTTTGCAGTATTTGAACTATTTACCCCCTAATTCTTTATAAGTGAACTTTCCTGGCCCTTGCACCATTACTTCTAAGAGCAATCATGAACTCTTCTTGCACCTATCCAACATTTTCTCGAATTCAAATAACCCATTGATCACGCCTAGCAACCAGGTCCTAGCTGTTGAAGGTCTAGAAGATGGAATGCCTAGTCCTGTTCAGCTTCTGTAATAGATGACATGGTTCTTCTTAAAAGACTAAAAATATGTAAATGTTCCCCAAATTAAAAATGTTCAGACACCAGGTAACAAACAACAAACAAGAAGTGACTTCATCTAAACCAATCAGGTTTCCTTCACGTTAGTGGACTTAAGTAGGTGTTCAGATATAGAGTCTGAGTCTTATCTAGAGTTTTAGTCGTTACCTACTTTGTTTCCTATACTCTTTGTGATTTTTTTTTAGCGTTTCTTTCAATTTCAGGAGCTACCCCATTTCCTTCCAACACATTCATTTTTGCTTATAACCAGAGACAGTTTCTATGCTGGGAGCAAAAGAACTTTAACTGGTTCCAATAATAATTACTATTATGTGAAGATCATCAAAGAATGCCAAGCTTGATAATAACATTTTATTTCTCCAAGATATTCTGTTCCACCAAGATAATTTGGTCTGTCAATTGTTTTCTTTGTGAGATGTGGGGTATATTTTATAACCATTTAACTTTTTGCAAGCAAATGATCAGGATAAATGTTTATGAAGACTGGCATAATAACAAGGATAAGCAGAAAATTATTTGTTCACCATAAAACATGATTTAAAACTATAAATAAATACTCAAAACATTTTCCTTATTTAGATTTATTTCCAAGTATTCTATAACTTGTGTGTCAAAATCCAACTTTTCCTATTTCTTAGTTATTAATTTATATCAGTTTATATTATTCATTTATTCATTCACTCAGTTAGAAAATGTTTATGAGCACTTTCCATAGACCAAGCTCTGTGTCAGTGCTAAAACTATAACAATGTGAACACTTTTCTTGCAATCCATAATATATGGTGAAAGACTCAACTCTGTAATTTCTGTATACCATTATGGAGCAACTTCCATTAAGTGCCTTGGCATTATCTATGATATAGTTTTTGCCAAAAATGAATAGTCTGAGTCCAACCAAGACTTTTAGACCAAATATCACTTTATAAGAAATATGAGGGATAGGAGAACATGTTAAATAATACCATAAGAATTTAATCAAACCAACATAAAAAGATAGTCTATGGGACCACAGGCCTGATGTCTTAAAAAAAGAAGTTAATGTGAAGATTTTTAAGAATGAGGATATTTAAATTACAAGAGACCAAAAATCACAAAAAAATTAAATATTTAAGTTTCGATTAGGTTGTGGGATAGAAAAGAAGTTATGACTGATTATTGGAAATTTTTGTGCATTGTATTTTAAGATGATGTTCAGGGTCTTTTGTTATTTGTGTTCTAAGACATGTAATAATGTAGTTGTGTAGAAATTTAAGTAGATTCACGTATGGAATATAATGAAGATGACAACTTGCTTTCCAATGTTTCAGCAAAATGAAAAATATGAACACAAGTAAGTAGATAAAGCAAATTTGACAAGATTTCAATTTCTGAGTTTAGGTAACAGGTATGCAAGCTCTTATTCTACTGTTCTTTCAACTTCTTTTGTTTGAAATTTTTCATAATAAGATGTTGAGGGAGAAAAAGAACCTATTATGAGAAGATTGTATTGGTTCTCTAATTGTGCCCCAGAGGCATTTGGAAATATGAATAGGTATATTATTGGTTATCAAAATGATCATGTAGCACTACTGTGAATTAGTAGGGAGGAGGGTAGAAGATAGCCAATAACTTGCATTGTGTGGGAATTCTCCAACTTACCATGAATTATATTTCTCAAAATGCCAAAAGCTTTCCTTCAGAGATATAAACCAATAACTAGCATATACCAAAATTGTTCCCTTGGCCCCTTATTCCAGTCTAGTGTCTATTCTTCAAACCACAAAAGAATGATCCTGAAAGAATACTCTATATTAATGGTTTACACTACCTTTTTTCTTTTTGTTTATCAAGCAACCTGTTTGATTCTGTACCCACCACTTCTTAAAAACTGGTCTTATCAGGATGAGCACAAATACTATTGTTAAATCCAAAGGACATTTTGATGTATTTGATCATGATGAATTCTTTCTCTTTCTTGAAAATTTCCCCTCATCTTCCTTGAGACTACTTTTTGGTTTCATTTTGTTTTCCTCCTACTTTTTATTTACTTTTCAGACTCCTCTTATAAGCCCCCTTTTTCTTTGCCTGCATCTTGTTTTATGAGGATTTCATCTTTAGCTTTTTTCTCCCCACCCCTACCTAGTTTTTCTCAGATCCCCAACTTCAAAGCCTGATACTTCATTTAAGTTCCATGCCTATTTATACAGGTAAAAGGATTGTGTAAACGATTGCACATATGCTAACACATATGAAATGGAACTTAAAATCTCCCCACCTACACTTGCAGTATACTCCGTTTCTAGTCTTTATTTCAGCTAATGACTGGGATCCTCTTCCTCTCCTTCTTCTCTTGTCCTCTTTCTCCTCCTCTTCTTCATCCTCCTCCTTTTTTCCTTGCTGGGGATTGTGTTCAAGGCTTTACGCATGCTAGGTAAGTGCTCTACCACTGAGCTACATCCCCAGACCAACAGGACTCTTCCTAATGCTTTGGGAATCTATTGAAAAGACATCTATTCCAGATGGCAAGCAAGGGGAAAGTCAAGGAAAGGTATGGCTTTGGGGAAGAAATGATATTTAAGCGAGTTATTATGGGGGAATTGACGGAGGTATTTGGGAGTGATGCTGTGGGCATTAGGGAGGATACTCCATGCTGAAGAATAGAGGAAGATCACAAAGGCCAAGTAAAACCACACTTCTGAAAGTGAAAGAAATTCAGAGAATATCATGCTAAGTAAATAAGACAAGCCTCCCAAATCAAAGGCTGCATGTTGTCCCTGATAAGTGGATTATGATACATAATGGGGAAAAGGGGTGAGGGGTAAAAGAAGAATAGAGGAACTTAGATCACCTAGAAGGAAATGAGAGGGAGAGGGGGCCGGGAGTATGAAAGATGGTGGAATGAGACGGACATCATTACCCTATGTACATGTATGATTACACGAATGGTATGAATTTACATTGTGCACAACTACAGAAACGAAAAGTTGTACCCTATTTGTGTACAATGAATCAAAATTCAGTCTGTAAAAAAAATAAATAAATTAAAAAAAATGAAATTCAGAATTGAATTATGAATGCTTTTTGGTGGTAAAAACTGACAAGAGAAATGATTAGAAATTCAATAGGCAGGAAATAGATTATAAAGAGCCTTATTTATTTATTTATTTATTGCCATGCTCAAGAATTTAGGTCTGACTATCATATTGGGGTTCATAGACTGATTATTGTAGGCTGCAGAATTCTTTTTTTATCATACTGTGGCTTAAAAATACATTGAATTAAGTATCAACATTTAAAATTTTTAAATTTCACAAATAAGTTGAAATTTCTAGCCTCTCCTGAAGAACTGGGAGTTCTGGCCACATTTCCCCACGTTTGACAGGCTCTGCTGTCACCACTCTATAATAGTCCCCAATTTGATCTTTATTTAGCTGTCACTTATGCCACCTGTTCAGTCCTTGTGGGATTTGGCAGTTGCTACTTCTGCCTCAGATTATGGGAACTCATTGAAGAACTGTTATCAGGGGACTAATATCATCAGATATTTGGATCAGAAAGATAGTTCTGGAAGAAAAATAGAGGTCAGATTTTAGGTGTTATGATTTGGTGCCCCCCAAAAGCACCTATGTTAATGCAAAAATATTCAAAAATGATTAAATTATGACAATGGTAATATAATTGGCCCATTCTAGTTTGAATGGACTGACGGGGGTTAACTGTTGGCGGGTGGGTCATGGCCAGAGGAGATGGAGTGGGCATCCCTGCAGCCCCTTCTGCCCTGCCCCTCTCTCTCTGCTTCTTGGCTGCCTTGAGTAGAGTAGCACTTCTTCACCATGTCCATCTATCATGATGTTCTATCTCATCTTGGGCTCGAAGCAATGGACTTGACCCACCATGGACTAACCCTATGGAACTGTGAAACAAAATGAACTTTTCCTCTTCCTGTTCTTATCAGGTATTTTGGTCACAGTGACAAAAAGCTAACACAGAGGGACACAGGGAAGACTGTGCCATAAAGAAATGAATTTCATCAGGTAAGATGGCATAGGCCTCTAATCCCAGCAGCTTGGGAGGGTGAGACAGGAGGCTTGTGAGTTCAAAGCCAATCTCATCAACATCGAGGTGCTAAGCAACGCAGTGAGACCCTGTCTCTAAATAAAATACAAAATAGGGCTGGGGATGTAGCTCAGTGGTCAAGGACCTCTGAGTTCAATCCCCAATACCCTCCCTGCCCGCCCCCCCCCAAAAAAAGAGACATGAATTTGTGAATCCTACAGCAACAGTGGGCTATGCTTAGGGAGGGAGAACACATTACATTTCTATAGACAACATTTACCCTCCTCAACCACTAAAAGGATAGCTAAAAGTAGGCAAGACTGTTGCAGGACTGAGGTAACAGTTGAAGACAGCATTAGCTAGGGTCAGGACAATACAGATGTAGAGAAGGGGTCAGAAATGAATAAAGCTAATGATTGATTGTATATGGGGTATAAAAACTGTAAGGAATATAGAATAATTTCTGAGTTAATGATGTATAAGAGAGTCTAATTTTGCTAAAAATCCTCATTTGTTACACAGTTAAGATATAACTATTCTTGCATTAATTCAATAGATTTGCTTTTTATTTCAATCAATATCCTAGATGTTATGTTCACATATCACTAGTTGCTATAAATCAGGCAGTTATACATTATTTCCAAGTAAAACTCTAAAAAATATAAAATAAAAAATGAATAGAGGTTTTAAGAAGCACTTGGTGATTACTATAAACAATTAAATGTTCTTAAAAAATTGGCTTCTCTTTGGTTCTATTAAGTATGCTGGGCTAACTCTCGCTTCTTGATTGCCATGCCCCGAGTTGCTTTTCTCTGCCATGCTGTTCTGCCTCACCTAGGGCCCAGAGTCATGGAGTCAGTTGTCTATGGACTGAGGACTCTGAAACTATATAACAAAATGAACTTTTCCTCCTTTACATTTTTCTTATTAGAAAAGCAATGGTCACAGCAATGAAAAAACTGAATAAAACAGAATATATAAGCAGGTATTCTAAATCATAAAGCTGATTTCAGTTTCTTATATACCTCCAAAAAATGTCTGAGGAAACATAAAAATGTCATTGTATAATTACTGTATAATTTATGAAAATGTATAAATTTACAATTAAAATTAACTTTAGATTTACATGGAAAAATAATGCTGGGCTAAGTCAAGATCATGTAAAGATGGAATCTGAAAGACTAGGCACAATTTGTAAAATTTCTAGAAGGTGCTTTGCCTTGATGTGTTCACATTATTTCTTAAACTCTATTGGCTTCCCATTTTTCTTGGGTATTCTCCATGTGTCCTTAGTCTCTCTTTATTCACTTTAATTCCTATTCTTAAAATTTTGCCATCTGCTTTTCAGTCATTAATGGAGTCACTTTGTGTTTTCTTATGTTTCCTAGTGAGCTTTAGATACTTCATTTTCCCTCTATATGTCTTTTATTTAAATCTCCATTTTTATCATGCTGATTATATATATCCTTACCTCTCTGACTCATAATCCCTTTCATTTCTAATACAGACACACAATATATATAGTGCATTCCGTAGATATATCATATAGTATATACATTTATCCTATACATATATGTGCTTTCTTTGAATTTTATTTTAATTTTTAAATTTGTCATTACTTTCAAATTCCTTCATTTGAATTTTACTTATTTTATTTTTATTATTATAGGAAAAATTCTATGACTGTGACAGTCTTATTATTCCTTTTTTATAACTACTACAATGGTTATTATAGAGTCTAAGAATAAAGAAGTCTGTATATGGCTCATTCAGACTGATGGTGGTAAAAGAAAATACAAAAAGACGTACTGAGAGAGAGAGATGGTTATATGTGCTACTTGTATATAGATATGTAAAAAATGAATAAATTGAAATTACAAGTGAGAATGACTCTATTTAAAAGTACACCAAGTAGGCATGTAATTAAGTTATTTCTTTCTGGAAAAATAATTTTCACTTTCTTTTGCATGGGTTAAAGACAAGCCTTGGAGTGGATTAGAAGGCCCATTCCTCTCCTCCTTCCCATAAAAAAAGCCACTGCTTTGGGATTGGGGTTGTAGCTCAGTGGTGGAGCACTGGCTTAGCAGGTATGAGGCACTAGGTTCTAATCTTTCAAGAATATGAAATATTGGTAGGATTAGTTCAGATATGCAAGGAAAGCTTGAGAATCTGTCCCTATAGAATTATTCTTGCACTTGTATAGCCATCTTGTGTTTTTACTGTGGCACTCTGTATGCTTATATCCAAACTCCTATCACAGTTCAATGTTGTTTACCTCATTGATAGAGGTGAAGGTTGACAGAGTGTAGTTTTCTCTACTATTAGGATTTTTGGCATCCTATTAACTTAATTCTGAAAACATATTTCCTTTTGCCTGGAAAAGAGAAATAAAAGAATTAAACAGAAGAAGAAAGAACTAATATTTTGCAGTGATGGGACTGTTTTTGCATCTTGATCTTGGTAAGAGTTATGTAATGGCATATCTTATTTATCAAAACTCATAGAAAAAGACTGACACCTAATATAAAGAGGTACAGTTTATACCTCTTTTTAAAAAAGAGACAAAAAGAGACCATGTAAGTCCTAAGAGGCTGTATTAATCAGCTTTTCCTGGCTCTGACCAAAATACCTTACAAGAACAATATAGAGGAGGAAAAGTTTATTTTGGGTTCATGGTTTCAGAGATTCAGTCCATGGTCAGCTGATTCCCTTACTGTGGGCCCAAGATAAAGCAGAGTATTATTGTGGAAGGGCATGAAGTAGGAGAGCTACTGAGCTTCTGGCGGCCAGGAAGTAGAGAGGGAGTAAGAGGGGAAGGGGTCACTCAGAAGATGAACCCTTTCATGGCATGCCCTAGTGATCCACCTCCTCCAGCCATGCCCCACTTGTCTACGGTTACCACCCAGTTAGTCCATTCACACCAATTAGGTTGCAGATTCCATAACTTAATCATTTTGCTGTGAATATCCTGCATTAATGCAGGAGCTTTGGGGACACCTCATATCCAAACCATAATATAGGTTAATATTGAAAAACTCCTATATTCACATGTCACCTTCTTATTCAGATAATTTTCCTATTAATGTATTAAGTATTATTAATATGACTTTCAGTATGATTTATCTTTGCTTACTCTTCACCAAAACTGTGAAGGAAAAGAGTCTAGGTCTTAAAAGTCAACCTATTGGGATGGGGTTGTAGCTCAGTGGTGGGGCACTTGCCTAGCATGTGAGGCACTAGATTCAATCCTCAGGACCACACAAAAATAAATAAAGATATTGTGTCCATTTACAACTAAACATTTTTCAAAGTCATCTTATATTCTAATCATTTGTTTTTCAGAGGTTTAAATTTACACTTCAGTTAAGCATATTAAATAAGTTGACAAAATTAGTGTAGGGCATGGCCAGCCTCCAAGATGGTAATGCTCATCTCCTGATGTTTGCATTCCTGTTCTTATCATTTGAAAAGAATGAATTAAGTAACCAACAGAATACTGAGGAAATGACAGTGTGACTTCCTAGTTGAGTCCAGAAAAGCAGTAGTTTCTGCTTTGCTCTCTCAAGGGCACATACTTGCCCTCGGGGAAGACAACTGCCAGGTTGTAAGAATATTCAAGGAGTTCTATTAGGATGTTGGCACAGCAAGAACTGTTATGTAAAAGAATCATGTTAGAAGAGGACCTTCCAGCCCAGCCCAAGCAAAGTCTTCATACGACTGATGTTTTGAATGTGACCTTGAGCTAAAATCATATAGCTATGCTGATCCTAAATTCCTGATCCATTGATACTGTGAGATAGTAAATGTTTATTATTGTTTAAGCTACTAAGTTTTGGGGGGTAATCTACAGCAATAGACAATGAAGACACTAATATTTTATTTTTCTGAAATATATTCAAACTTAAGTATTGTAGGTCAGATTTCATTGACATAGAATACTATCTGTTAGAATTTTAAGCACAATGATACTAATTAATTAGTAATCCTAATTAATTAATTTCTAGGAAATTGCAATATGAAGATGTGTATTAAGCCTAATTTCTACAGTAAGAACCTGTTTGTTTGTAAGAAACTAGATCCTAACTAAAGAAACTTAAGTAAAACTCAGTTATATAAAAAGGACAAAATCTCATAGAAGTCATGTTAAAGAGGAATAGCTGGGTTTTTGGAAATTGGAAAGTTGCAAGGTGGTATATTAGTCAGTTTTCTGTTACTATAACAAAATACTTGAGATAATCAACTTAAAAAGAGGAAAGGTTTAAATAAACCCTTTTCATAGTTTTGAAAGTTTCAGTCCATGCCTGATTAACCCTGGGGTTTGGGCCTGTGGTGAGGCAGTACATCATCACAGATAGTGTGTGGTGGAATAAGCTGCTCACCTCATAGTGGCCATGGAGCAAAGAGAGAAAAAGCTCTCAAAGAGAGAAGGGTCTCACTCTCCACTTCAAGGGCATGTCTCTAAAGACCAGAAGACTAAGCCTTCCCTAGGCCTTACTTCTGCCACGTTCCAATAACCCCAAGCTGAGGACTAAGCCTTTCACACTGGGTCTTGGGGGACATTTTAGATCCAAACTACAGTAGTGATATCTCTATATCTCTGGCCCTCCCTTCTCCCTCCTCCTCCTCCTCCTCCTCCTCCTCCTCCTTCCCCTCTTCTTCGTCTTCTTCTTCTCCTCTATGTCCTTCTTCCTCTATCTTTCTGTTTCCTTCTTTATCCCCATATCGGTTTCCCCCACTTGGGCTGTTTTAATTTCCTTTACTTTTTCTTGTACCCCTCTCTCTCCATTCCATCTTCCCTCTGTCCTTCCTTTTTCTATCTCTCCATCTCTCTCTTTACCCTTCATTCTCTTGCCTCTGTTTTTCATCCTCTTTTCCTTTTTCTTTTTTTCTTTCCCCTTCCCTCTCCTTTTCTTTTATCTCTCTCCTTTTCTTTTTCTATTTATCTGTCATCTCATCATTTATTCTTCCATTGTGGTGTTTTTAACCCTTCTTTTCTGAAGGATGCCTGCCTTTCCACTACCCACCCTGACTTCAATCTTGGGCTGGTATACGTGTGGCTAGAGTTCTAAGTGACATTTGCAAGTTCAGTCATACTCTATTTGGTTATACTAGAGACTGAAAACCAGCTATCCATAGCTGAACTTGACTTGCAAACATGTTTTGCTTGATTCAATGTATATTTCTCTAATTTTAATTTTTGGTCAAAAATTTGAAAACATAAAAGAAGCATAGTTTGGGTCAAGTAAAATACTCATATTCTTTAGTAGTCTGGAATGTATTTTTATATATTTCATATTGAATGTTTTATAGTGGATATTCATTATAATAAATCATGAAGAAAATATCAAATTTTATTGATATTTAAGAAAGCAGGGACATACTTTGTAAATATTATGTTAAAATGTATTTTTTAATTTAATTTTTTATTTGTTCTTTTTAGTTATATATGACAGTAGAATGTATTTTTGACATATTATGCATACATGGAGTATTACTTCCTATTTCTGTGGTGTACATGATGTGGAGTTACACTGGTCATGTATTCATATATGAACACAGGAAAGTTATGTTTGATTCATTCTACTGTCTTTTCTATTCCCTCCTTCCCTTCATTCCCCTTTGTCTAATCCAAAGAATTTCTAATATTCCCTTCCCCCCATCCTTATTGTGTGTTAGCATCCATATCAGAGAGAACATTTGGCCTTTGGTTTTGGGGAATTGGCTTATTTCACTTAGAATGATATTCTCTAGTTCCATTCATTTACCGGCAAATGCCATAATTTAATTCTTCTTTATAACTAATTAATATTCCTTTGCATATATACTACATTTTCTTTGTTCATTCATTTGTTGAAGGGCATCTAGATTGGTTCCATAGCTTGGCAATTGTGAATTGAACTGCCCTAAACATTGATGTGGCTGCATCATTATAGTGGACTGACTTTTTAAAAATATTTTTTTTAGTTGTCGATGGACCTTCATTTGATTTATTTATTTGTGGTGTTGAGAATCAAACCCAGTGCCTCACACATGCTAGGAAAACACTCTGCCATTGGGCCATAACCCCAGCCCCGGTATGCTGATTTTAAGTCCTTTGGGTATATTCCAAGGAGTGGGATAAGTGGGTCAAATGATGGTTCCATTCCAAATTTTCTGAGGAACCTCCATACTGCTTTCCATAGTGGTTGCACCAATTTGCAGTCCTAACAGCAATGTATGAGTGTGTCTTTTTCCCCACATCCTCCCAAACATTTATTGTTACTTTTTTTTTTTTTTTTCCCCGTGGTGCTGGGGATCAAACCCAGGGCCCTGTGCTTGTAAGGCAAGCACTTTACCAACTGAGCTATTTCCCCAGTCCCTTATTGTTACTTGTATTCTTAATTGCCATTCTGACTGGAGTGAAATCGAATCTCAGTGTAGTTTCAATTTGCATTTCTCTAATTGCTAGAGATGTTGAACATTTTTTCATGTATTTGTTGACCCACCATATTTCTTCTTCTGTGAAACATATGCTCAGTTCTTTTACTCATTAAAATGTATTTTTAAATGATGTTTAAAATGTAAGCTCTTGACATTTAGAAAATATGTATATGAGAAATATCACATTTTCAGGAAGTTAATTATATTAAATGAGGTAAAACAGCTTTTTTCATTGTTTTTGAAAAATTCATAAATATATCTTAATTTTGGGTACAATAGCATACCATAGTACTAGTGTTCTTAAAATTAGTGTTCTAAAATTCTTAAAATTAGAGTTCTAAGCTTTGCAACAAGTATTAGAGGTCTGTATTAACATCATCCTATGCAGAAGCATAAAACTATTTCATCAAGTACCTGAATATAAGCTTCCTTCTATCCATGAAAATAGCAAATTCTTACATTCCTTATTAGTTAATAGCAGGGATAGATTGTATAGGTGTGTTTATCTTCTCCAGCTATTTCTAAGAACCTTTACAGCAGATTCAATTTCTTCTATCTTCCACATCATGAAGCATCATATTTCCTACACTCTGAATGTTGGACAAATGCTTATGATTAATTAATTCACTGGCACTGTAGTTTGAAACTATGATCTCATCACACATAACAAATTATTGTCGAGTACTGCATATATGTACATTGCAATTATTTTTCAGGGCAAGGATCATAAATTAAAACTACCCCTAAATGGTCATCACTGTCATTTTTAATAGGTTGTGATCCACGATTATAAATTTATTAGCATTGCAAAATTGTCAGGAAATAATAAAAAAATAAAGAAGATATATATATATATATATATATATATATATTACTCATAGATCTGCTAACATTTTGGTACACAGAATATCTTCTAAAACTTTTTTCTTTGAATAGATGCATAAATACAGTTTTTTTTAAAAAAATTATTCTTTTTTCCTATTAGGATATAATTGACAAATAGAAATTATACATTTTGAGGTGTGCAACTTGATGTTTTGATGTATGTGAAAGTATCAATATACTCAAACTAGTTATTGCATCTATCCATCAACTCACCTAGTTATCTTGTATGTGTGGTGAGAACACTAACCTTCCAGTAAATTTCAAATATGGGAAATGGTATTGTTAACTAAAGTCATCATGTTGTATCTTAGATTTCCAGAAGTTACTCATTTTATATAACTGAATCTGATACCCTTTACCCCTTAATCAATGTCTCCCTTTCAACCCATCTTCTACCCTCTGGTAAGCACCTTTTTATTCTGTGCTTCTACACATTGACTATTTTAGGTACTACATATAGGTGACATCATACAGCATTTGTCCTTTTTTTTTCTTATGTTATTGAATTTTTTAGACCTTTATGTTATTTTTTTATGTGGTGCTGAGGATCGAACCCAGTGCCTCCCACATGCCAGCCAAGCCCTCCACCACTGAGCCACAATCCCAGCTCCAGCATTTCTTTCTATGTCTGTGTAGTTCCTTTAATATAATGTCCTACATGTTCATCCATGTTGTCCCAATTATTTCTTCGGGTTGAATACCATTTTGTTCTCTTTATATTATTATTTTCAGAAGTACATATACATGTACATTGCAGTAGTTTCTCAGGGCAAGGACCATGAATTAAACTCTCTCCAAATGACCATCATTTTTAATAGTTTTTTTTTCTGATTATACATATGTTATCATTTCAATATTGTTTGACAATAGTATCTTTATCCATTCATCTGTTGATGGCACTCAGATTGTTTTTATAGTTTGCTTTTGTGAATAATGTTATAATGAACATAGGAGTACACGTGTATGAGAAATGCTGATTTCATTTCCTTTGGGTATATATCCAGAAGTGGGATTTGGGAATCATATGATGGTTTCGTTTCAGATTTTTGAGGAACCTCTTTACTGTTGTCCATAATAGCTATTCCAATTTATATTCTCACCAACAATGTACAAGGAATTTTCTCCATATCATTACCAACTTATTTTTTTTGTCCTTTTTAAAAAAATTTTTAGGTAGTTGCAGATGGACAGTATGCCTTTATTATTGTTCATATTTTTATGCAGTGCCAAGGGTTGAACCCAGTGCCTCACTCATGCTAGGCAAGCGCTCTGCCACTGAACTACAGCCCCAGCTTCATTTTTTGTCTTTTTGATACTAGCCATCCTAACAGGTGTGAGATGATATTTCATTGTGATTTTGATTTGCATTTCCCTGATGATTACTGATTTTGAGCACCTTTTCCATATGTCTACTTTTAACATTTTTTGTTTTAGAAATATCTATTTCGGTCCTTAATTCATCTTTAAATTGGGTTAATTGCTCTATTGCTATTGGATTGACTTATTTTGGTATTCTAAATATTAACTCCTTATCAGATATTTGGTTTGTGAATGTACTATTATTATTATTATCATTTTTATTGTCATCATCATCCTTATTATAAATGAGATTATTTTCTTAATTTCCTTTTGGATATTTCATTGTTTGTATACAGAAATGCCACTAATTTTTGTTTGGTGAATATTTATCCTATAACTTTACTTGATTTATTTACTAATTCTAAGATTTTGTTGAGACTATAGGGTTTTTTGCAAATAAGATCATGACATCTGCAAACAGAGATAATTTTTATTCTTCCTTTCTAATTTGGGTGTCTTTTATTTCTTTGTCTTCTTTCAGATCTTTAAGCTTTTCTTTATACATCTGTGTTTTTGCTTTGATGTTGCACATCAAATTATAATTATTCTAGCTATACTTGCTATGTCCTCCTGCTGAGCTGACCATTTTGCTATTATTTAATGTCCTTCATTTTCTCCTATAATAATTTTTAACTTAAATCTATTTTGTCTGATATGAATACAGTCACTCTCTCTTTCTTTTGACTATCTTTACAAGGAGTATCTGTCTCTAGCCCTTCACTTTTAGCCTGAGTTTTCTTAAATATGAAGTGAGACTTTCATAGAGATTGTATAGTGGGTTTTTCTTTTCAATCCATCATGTATCTTTTCATTGAGGGGTTTAGGTCATTTACATTTAAAATATTTATTGAAAGGTAAGGACTTATTCTTGCAATTTTGCTCTTTTCTACCTATTTTGTAGTTCTTTTGTGCCCTTTGTCTTTCTTTGTGGTTTGATGCTTCTTTGTGGTGGCATAATTTGATTTTTTCTCTTTATCTTTTGTGTACCTACTATACATTTTTTATGGTCACCATAAGGTTCAAATTAAACATTTTATAGTTATAAGGGTCTGTGTTAGGTTGATAAAATATGTGTACTCTATACTTGGCTTTCCCTCACTGTGTAACTGATGTCAGATTTTGTTTCCACTAGTGAATTTCTGTGTCTATAGTTTTTCTGATTACTTTTGTCTCTTAATTTAAATATCAGTGTCAGAAGTGATTTGTTTGCTACTATTACAGGATTACAATATGTTTGTATTTGTTTACTCTTAGTGAGATTCATGCTTTCATAAGTGAAATTAACATTTTTCATTCCAGTTTGAAGAACTCCTTTTAGTACGTCTCATAAGGCCTGTCTAGTGGTGGCGATTTCCTCAGTTTTTGTCCTGGAAAATCTTTCTTTCTCCCTCATTTTTAAAAGATGTTTTTTTTCAGACAGAGTATTCTTTCTGTACCACTGAACTGCATCCCCACCCCTAAGAGTGTATTTTGAAAATTTTGAAGTCTTTCTAATAGCTTCCCTGCAAGTACTTTGAAATGACTAATCATGATACACTTCTGAGAATCTTTCTTTGTGGTATAATTTTGCATAAACTGAATATACTGTTAACTATCAGTCTTGATATCAATATCTGCCATAGAGAAATACAAAACCACAGTTGTTTTGGTGGCTATGAACAGCAATATTAAGTGTTAATAATGTTCTTTATCAGTCATAGATTAATTCTTTGTAACTGTAGATTAGTTATCACATATCAGAGGAAGTGGCAGCTTTATACTAGAAATGAAAACCTATTTTGGTAACTTGAAGATCTTGGACACATATTGACCTTTCACCCTTGAGAGACTACCTAGTTTGATTTTCAGAGAAAGATTTTTGTTGAACTTCTTATTCAGACAAATTCATTAATTCTTGAAATTGTTATGTGAGGCAGTTAATATAACCAAGTTAATAAAGTGTGGTGGTTCAAAGCACATGAAGACTTTGGTATTTGACATCTTGGGATAGAATTCCACTGTTTTCTTTGGGGTAAGTAATAACTTCTTAAAACATTAGTCTTCTCATTTTAAAAAATGGAGAGGTTTTCAGAGTTGTCAAGAGGATTAAACAAATCAATGCAAGGTGCCCGACAATGATGAGCAGTCAAAAAATATCAGTCCTTCCTAGTTATCATAAAGATGCCTACTCCCAGCAGGTAATCAATGCTGTAGAGGTACTGGAGTGTTTGTTTTCAATATATGAACAATGACCTTTCAAGCTTTATTCCATAGTAAAATAGACTTTGTACACTTTTGTGTGTAATCATATAAATATATAAATTCACATTAATTTTACTGTTAGAAGAAACTCCAAATCATTGAAAAGTATAAATTACATACTTTGAAAATTAAGGATGGTTGTATTAACTGTAAGTGCATGTAATAACTACAAGTAAACTACAAGGAGAATTTTCAGTAAGTTCTTTGTGGAAATGCATTCTGTTACATAAACAAAACTGGTGCTTTTCCACCTACAATTGCCGATAAGTTATTATGTACATCAAAAACTTCTTGGGATGCCTACACAACATGCACAAGTAATTGAAAACATTTCCCATCCAAAATCTCATACTCTTAGTGTTTTTTTACTCACAATTAAAGACACAATTTGTTAACCCTGATTTTTTAGATATAGTTTGACTTATTGTGACTTTCTCACTGTGTGGATGTTTTTATATAAGCTGAATAAAGGTAGGGGCAAAAAACCAACATATTCCTAAAGGCCATTTAAACTTTAATTTTAAACTTCACATGGAAAATGATATTAGATTTGAACGGAAACACTGTAAAACAATGTTTTAAAGATCTTGAGGCAACTTCAATCTAAATTCAACTGATAAATATTAAGTACATATTGTGAGTCTAGTATTGTGATGGAAACACAAAGGTAAATTTAATGTGATGTTAATGCTGGGAGAGGGGGTGTTGGATAATGTAATACAAATCCCTGAATGGTCAGAGAAGGAAATTAAGGCGCTTGAGAAATGAAGTGGCTTTCCCACAGTTAGTAGATAAGTAGTAGAGCCAAGATTAGAACATTTCCAATTTGGTATTCCTTGCATAGCTTCACACTTGCTGCTCCAAGGTTTTACAAAAGATACAGTTTTTACATTGGCTGGAGCGCTTGTGCCTGGGCTATCCCAACAAAGCAGGTCGGGAAAATTTCCATGATAGTCAGCATCTCAAAATAGTAGCTGGTCACTGCAGCTTTGTTCCTCACTCTGAAAGAATGAAAGAAATTCTAATTATACAACTGGCACTAGACAAATAGTTCCTCTCAACAAACATTTGAGTACTTGCTATGTGCCTGGCTGTGTGTTAAATCCTAGGAATATAAAGCAGACCCCAAATAGTTCTTATCCTTAAGAAATTCATAATCTGATGGAGGAAATAAGCTTGTAAAGAGTTAATTTCACTTAACATTCTGTAGTCCAAGCCAATGCCTATGAGAATGCATTCCAATTCTTTTTTCTTTCTTTTTTTTTTTTTCTTTTCCAAAATCATTATTTGTTAAAATTTTGTTATATTGAGAATGTTTTGGCAAGGGCACAAAAACACAAATCCGATTCCGACACCCTTCCAAGAAGCCTCTGTGGCAGAAATATGCAAAAGAAGCAACAGCAAGAAAAAGTGGCCTTAGCACTTTGACTCTGAACCATATACAGAGAAATATGATATCCTCAAGGGTAGATTTAGGGGAACTGCCACTTCTCTATCTTGTTGGGATTAAAGGACCCCAGGCCAAAGCCACATCTAACACCAAACTCACATTTTAGATCTTTAGATCTGGTCACATGGAAGAAAAACAAGCATGAGAGAGAGGGTGAGCTAGTTGATTTAACCTCTGCTATTCTGGACTAACTCCAGTCCTAGTGCTCAAATGGTATGGAAGGGAAAGAAGCAGAGAGGGCCCTTGTCTCTGATAGTTAAACACTTGGAAGTTCTACCCCCTGGGCCTAATCAGTGACTCTAAATCTGTACAACTCTTCTCTCTGCATTGACAGTTGCATTTCCTCCCTTGACTATTCTTTTTCCTTCGTAGTACCACATAAGATCCTTGAAAATTCCAGTTTAATTTTATTTACCAAAGATTTCTTTTTCGATATTAGCCAATTTGGATTAATTCTTTCCAATAAAGATGTCATGATTTTAAATATAAATCCTACCACCTATTATATTTGGTGTAAGCATTTGTGGCCAACTTGCAAAGTGCAGTTAAAAACAACATGTATTCTTTTTTATTATAAATTATGCAGTTTTATAATTTTCTTTGTTGTTTCTTAATCCATTCAAAATAATTCCACAATTTGAAACTTTTAAAAGGAAGATTCTTTGTTACTTTCTTTAGTTTCTCCTTCTGTGGGCAGCAATGAATCAATCTTTAGTAGCAAACCTTCACTTGTTGAGCTATAAAGGAAAGCATATATCAAAAAGGGACCCAAATTTAGAGTCTATGCTTACAGACTTCATTAATAACTGCTTGCAGAAAAACGTGTATTTTTTTTTTAACTGTAAACAAATGGGATACATGTTGTTTCTCTGTTTGTACATGGCATAAAGGCATACCATTTGTGTAATCATAAATTTACATAGAGTAATGTTGTTTGATTCATTCTGTTATTTTTTCCCTTCCCCCCACCCCTCCCACCCCTCTTTACCCTCTATACAGTACTTCCTTCCTCCATACTTGCCCCCCTCCCTAACCCTAACTCTAACCCTAACACTAACCCTTCCCTCCCCCCCATTATGTGTCATCCTCCACTTATTAGCGATGTCATTCATCCTTTGGCTTTTTGAGATTGGCTTATCTCACTTAGCATGATATTCTCCAATTTCATCCATTTGCCTGCAAATGCCATAATTTTATCATTCTTTATGGCTGAGTAATATTCCATTGTATATATGTACCACAGTTTCTTTATCCACTCATCAATTGAAGGGAATCTAGGTTGGTTCCACAGTCTGGCTATTGTGAATTGAGCAGCTATGAACACTGATGTGGCTGTATCTCTGTAGTATGCTGATTTTAAGTCCTTTGGATATAGGCCAAGGAGTGGGATAGCTGGGTCAAATGGAGGGTCCATTCCAAGTTTTCTAAGGAATCTCCACACTGCTTTCCAGAGTGGCTGCACTAATTTGCAGCCCCACCAGCAATGTATGAGTGTACCTTTCTCCCCACATCCTCGCCAACATCTGTTGTTGCTCGTATTCTTGATAATTGCCATTCTAATTGGGGTGAGATGGAATCTTAGGGTGGTTTTGATTTGCATTTCTCTTATTACTAGAGATGTTGAACATTTTTCCATATGTTTGTTGATTGCTTGTAGATCTTCTTCTGTGAAGTGTCTATTCATTTCCTTAGCCCATTTGTCGACTGGATTATTTGAATTCTTGGAGTAGAGTTTTTTGAGTTCTTTATAGATTCTGGAGATTAGTGCTCTATCTGAAGTATGATTGGCAAAGATATTCTCCCACTCTGTAGGCGCTTTCTTTGCATTGCTGATAGTTTCCTTTGCTGAGAGAAAGCTTTTTAGTTTGAATCTATCCCAGTGGTTGATTCTAGCTTTTATTTCTTGTGCTATGGGAGTCCTGTTAAGGAAGTCTGATCCTAGACCAACAAGGTGAAGATTTGGACCTACTTTTTCTTCTATAATCTGCAGGGTCTCTGGTCTGATTCCAAGGTCCTTAATCCATTTTGAGTTTAGTTTCGTGCATGGTGAGAGATATGGGTTTAGTTTCATTCTGTTGCATATGGATTTCCAATTCTCCCAGCACCATTTGTTGAAGAGGCTATCTTTTCTCCATTGCATATTTTTGGCCCCTTTGTCTAGTATGAGAAAATTGTATTTATTTGGGTTTGTGTCCGTGTCCTCTATTCTGTACCATTGATCTACCTTTCTATTTTGGTACCAATACCATGCCGTTTTTGTTACTATTGCTTTGTAGTAGAGTTGAAGATCTGGTATTGCAATACCCCTTGTTTCACTCTTCCTGCTAAGGATTGCTTTAGCTATTCTGGGTTTCTTATTCTTCCAGATGAATTTCATAATTGCTTGCTCTATTTCTGTAAGGTACGTCATTGGGATTTTAATTGGAATTGCATTGAATTTGTATAGCACTTTAGGTAGTATGGCCATTTTGACAATATTAATTCTTCCTATCCAAGAACATGGAAGATCTTTCCATCTTCTAAGGTGTTCTTTAATTTCTTTCTTTAGTGTTGTATAGTTCTCATTGTAGAGGTCTTTCACCTCTTTTGTGAGATTGATTCCCAAGTATTTTATTTTTTTCAAGGCTATTGTGAATGGGGTAGTTTTCCTAATTTCTCTTTCTGAAGATTCATCACTTATGTATAAAAATGCGTTGGATTTATGGGCATTGATCTTGTAACCTGCTACTTTACTGAATTCACTTATGAGTTCTAAGAGTTTTCTGGTGGAATTTCCAGGTTCCTCTAAATATATAATCATGTCATCAGCGAACAGGGATAGTTTGAGTTCTTCTTTTCCAATTTGTATCCCTTTAATTTCTTTGGTTTGTCTAATTGCTCTGGCCAGAGTCTCAAGAACGATGTTGAATAGAAGTGGTGAAAGAGGGCATCCCTGCTTGTTCCAGTTTTTAGGGGGAATGCTTTCAGTTTTTCACCATTTAGAATGATATTAGCCATGGGCTTAGCATAAATGGCCTTTACAATGTTAAGGAATGTTCCCACTATCCCTATTTTTTCTAGTGTTTTGAGCATGAAGGGGTGCTGTATTTTATCAAATGCCTTTTCTGCATCTATTGAAATAATCATGTGATTCTTGACTTTAAGTCTATTAATATGGTGAATTACGTTTATTGATTTCCTGATGTTGAACCAACCTTGCATCCCTGGGATGAAACCCACTTGATCATGGTGCACTATCTTTTTAATATGTTTTTGTATGCGATTTGCTAAAATTTTGTTGAGAATTTTTGTGTCGATGTTCATTAAGGATATTGGTCTGAAATTTTCTTTCCTTGATGAGTCTCTGTCTGGTTTAGGTATCAGTGTGATATTGGCTTCAAAGAATGAGTTTGGGAGGGTTCCCTCCTCTTCTATTTTATGGAATACTTTGAGAAATATTGGAATGAGCTCTTCTTTAAAGGTTTTGTAGAACTCGGCTGAGAACCCATCTGGTCCCGGACTTTTCTTTGTTGGTAGACTTTTGATGACTTCTTCTATTTCAGTACTTGAAATTGGTCTATTTAAATTGTTTATGTCCTCCTCGTTCAGTTTAGGCAATTCATATGTCTCTAGAAACCTGTTGATGTCTTCAAAATTTTCTATTTTGTTGGAGTATAGATTTTCAAAATAGCTTCTAATTATATTTTGTATTTCCATCCTGTCTGTTGTGATATTTCCTTGTTCATTCCGAATTTTAGTGATTTGGGTTTTCTCTCGTCTTCTCTTTGTTAGTGTGGCTAAAGGTTTATCAATTTTGTTTATTTTTTCGAAGAACCAACTATTTATTTTGTCAATTTTTTGTATTGTTTCTTTTGTTTCAATTTCATTGATTTCAGCTCTGAGTTTAACTATTTCCTGTCTTCTACTACTTTTGGTGCTGGTCTGTTCTTATTTTTCTAGGGCTTTGAGCTGTAGTGTTAGGTCGTTTATTTGTTGAGTTTTACTTCTTTTATTAATGTGCTCCATGAAATAAATTTCCCTCTAAGTACTGCTTTCATAGTGTCCCAGAGATTTTGATATGATGTTTCTTTGTTCTCATTTACCTCTAAGAATTTTTTAATTTCCTTCCTAATATCTTCTGTTTTCCATTCATCATATAATAGCATATTGTTTAATCTCCAGATGTTGGAATAGTTTCTGTGTTTTACTCTTCCATTTATTTCTAACTTCAATCCATTAGGATCTGATAGAATACATGCTAGTGTCTCTATCTTCTTGTATTTGCTAACATTAGCTTTGTAGCATAATATATGGTCTATTTTAGAGAAGGATCCATGTGCTGCTCAGAAGAAAGTGTATTCGCTCTTGGTTGGATAGTATATTCTATAAATGTCCGTTAAGTCTAAATTATTGATTGTGTTATTGAGATCTATGGTTTCTTTGTTCAATTTTTGTCTGGAAGATCTGTGCAGTGGTGAGAGAGGCGTGTTAAAATCACCTAGTATTATTGTGTTATGGTCTATTTGGTTTCTGAAATTGAGAAGGATTTGTTTGACATACATGGATGAGCCACTGTTTGGGGCATAGATGTTTATGATTGTTATATCTTGCTGATTTATGCTTCCCTTAAGTAGTATGAAATGACCTTCTTTATCCCTTCTGACTAACTTTGGCTTGAAGTCCACATTATCGGAAATGAGGATGGATACTCCAGCTTTTTTGCTGAGTCCATGTGCATGGTATGTTTTTCCCCATTCTTTCACCTTTAGTCTATGGGTATCTTTTTCTATGAGGTGAGTCTCTTGCAGGCAACATATTGTTGGATCTTTCTTTTTAATCCAATCTGCCAGTCTATGTCTTTTGATTGATGAATTCAGGCCATTAACATTCAGGGTTATTATAGAGATATGATTTGGTTTCTCGGTCATTTGCTTCATTTTTTAAATTTTATTTATTTATTTGTTTGACACAACTTGTTTCCTCCTTTATTTGACAATTCCTTTAGGATAATTCCTCCCTTTGCTGATTTACTTCTTTGTTTTTCATCTCTTCCTCATGGAATATTTTGCTGAGAATGTTCTGTAATGCTGGCTTTCTTTTTGTAAATTCTTTAGCTTTTGTTTATCATGGAAGGATTTTATTTCATCGTCAAATTTGAAGGTAAGTTTTGCTGGGTATAAGATTCTTGGTTGGCATCCATTTTCTTTCAGGGCTTGAAAAATGTTGTTCCAGGCCCTTCTAGCTTTTAGGGTCTGGATTGAAAAGTCTGCTGATATCCGTATTGGTTTCCCCCTGAATGTAATTTGGTTCTTTTCTCTCACAACCTTTAAAATTCTGTCTTTATTTTGTATGTTAGGTATTTTCATTATAATGTGCCTTGATGTGGGTCTGTTGTAATTTTGTGTATTTGGAGTCCTATAAGCCTCTTGAACTTGATTTTCCATTTCATTCTTCAGATTTGGGAAATTTTCTGATATTATTTCATTGAATAAATTGTTCATTCCTTTGGCTTGTTTCTCTAGGCCTTCCTCAATCCCAATAATTCTTAAATTTGGCCTTTTCATGATATCCCATAGTTCTTGGAGATTCTGTTCATGATTTCTTACCATCTTCTCTGTTTGTTCAACTTTGTTTTCAAGGTTAAATATTTTGTCTTCAATGTCTAAGGTTCTGTCTTCCAGGTCCTCTATCCTATTGGATATGCTTTCTATGGAGTTCTTAATTTGGTTTATTGTTTCCTTCATGTCAAGGATTTCTGTTTGGTTTTTTTTCAATATCTCTAACTCTTTATTGAAATGATCTTTTGCTTCCTGTATTTGCTCTTTTAATTATCGATTGGTGCGATCATTCAATGCTTCCATTTGCTCTTTCATCTCATCATTCAGTGCGTGCATTTGCTCTTTCTTCTCATCGTTTGCTTCTCTGATCATTTTAATTATGTACATTCTGAACTCCCTTTCTGTCATTTCTTCTCCCATGCTGTCATTGGGTTTTATTGATGTACCATCTAGATTTGTTTGCAGCATTTTCTTTCCTTGTTTTCTCATATTGTTCAGGTATCAGTGGACCGCTGAGATATTGCAGATTTCCTCTATTGACTTACAATGTCCCTGAAGATTTCTATATATATCCCCCGTTAGCCTTCAGTAGGCTGAAGTCTTGCAGGAAGTTGATAATGCGGTGCTCCACAAGGAAGCTGCCTCTCTAGGAGTGGTGGCCTTCAGGTGGGGTATAATCCCTGCTAGTGGGCAGAGGTGCCTCCACTTGTTGACCAATGGTCATCCAAAGGGGACCTAGGCTGTGGGCTGAGGCAAGGCCTGTTTGGGCCTGAGTCTCTGGTTTTACCGTCTTTGTGGGGAAACCTCACCCGGCAGGGAAGACTCACCCGGTGGGGAGGTCTCGCTGGTCAGTTCCCTCCTAGAGGTTCCCCTCAATTTACAGCTACCACCTGGGCTGGGCTGCCTTCCTCTGCAAAGTTCCCAGGGGCCCATCCCTACCTCCTGGGCCTGGGAGCCTCACCCTTCGCAGATGAATCTCCTTAGGCTGCCCCTCCTCAGAGAATCTGCCCGCAGGCCTGGAACCTTCACTCCGCCCTAAGCCAGTCTCTGTGTGGCTCTTCCACCAAGAAGCCTCCTAGATCCTGGGACCCTGCTCTGCACCTAATCGCCTGGCTATGCGGCCCCTCCTCTGAGCAGCCACCTGGGGCCCCGTACAATCGCTCTGAGACCCAGAGACCCGCCACACGCCTCTTCCTCCAGACAGCCGCCCAGTATTCCGGTGCCGTCACTAGGAGTCCAAGAAACTCACTGCGTGCCTCCTCCTCCCACCAACCACCCGTAGCCCTGGGCAATCAATCACTCCGAGTCGAAGTGACCCTCCCCGTTCCTCCATCTCCTCCAGGTAACTCCCTGGGTGTTCAGGAGCGGTCCCTCTGAGTGGCTCTGAATCCACGTGACCCGCAGCACGGGTCCTCTGGGCAACTGCCCGGAGCTCTGGTGCGGCCACTCAAGACCAAGTGACCCACTACGCTTCTCCTCCAGGCAGCCCCCCTGTGTTCTGGAGCTGTCACTTTAAGTCCAAACAACTCACCACTCGCCTTCTCCTCTGAGCAGCCGCCTGGAGCGCTAATGCAGTCACTGTGAGTCCAAAGGACCCGCCACGCTCCTCCTCCTCCTCCTCCTACTCCTCCTGGCAGGCCCCGGTGTTCAGAAGTGGTCTGAGTCCAAACAGCTCGCCACGCAGCCCCTCCTCTGGCAACCGCCTGTTGCTCTGGTATAGTCGCTCTGAATCCAAGTGGCCGCACTCCTCTTCCTCCTCCTCGTCCTCAGGGCAGGCCCTGGTGTTCAGAAGCAGTCGTTCTGAGTCCAAACAGCTCGCCGCGGAGCTTCTCCTCTGGCAACCGCCTGTAGCTCTGGTGCAGTCACTCCGAACCCAAGCGGCCATGCTCCTCCTCCTCCTCCTCAGGGCAGGCCCCGGTGTTCTGAGTCCACACAGCTCTCCTCGCCACTCCTCCCCTGAGTCCTGGAGCAACATGAAATGCAGCCACCCTCTAGGCCGCCATCTTGAAACCTCACGTGTATTCTTTTTGGTGAAGGGTCTCATGTCTAATTCCTAGATCCTTGATCCATTTTGATTTGTGTTTTGTACAGGGTGAGAGATAGGGGTTTAATTTCATTTTACTGCATATGGATTTCTAGTTTTGCTAGCACCATTTGTTGAAGAGGTTATCTTTTCTCCATTGTAAGTTTTTGGCATCTTTGTCTTGTATGAGATAACTGTACTTATGTGGGTATGTCTCTGTGTCTTCTATCCTGTACCATTGGTCTACCTGTCTTTTTTGGTGCCAATACCATGTCATTTTTGTTAGTATTGCTCTATAGTAGAGTTTAAGGTCTGGTATTTGATACCGCCTGCATCACTCTTCCTGCCCAGGATTGCTTCGGCTATTTTGAGTCTTTTGTTCTTCCAGATGAATTTCATGAGTGCTTTCTATATTTCTATGAGAAATGTCATGGGGATTTTAATAGGAATTGTATTAAATCTGTATACTACCTTTGGAAGTATGGCTGTTTTGATAATATTTATTCTGCCAATTTAAGACCATGGGAGATCTTTCCATTTTCTAAGGTCTTTTTCAATTTCTTTCTTTGATATTCTGTAGTCGTCATTGTAGAGATCTTTCACCTCTTTGCTTTGGTTAAATTGAATCCCAAGTATTTTATTTTTTCTGAGGCTATTGTGAATGGAATTGTTTTCCTCATTTCCCTTTCAGATGTTTCATCTCTTATGAATAAAAATGCTTTAGATTTATGCATGTTGATTATCAGTGTACTACAGTGAGGCAGCCACATCAATGTTCATAGCAGCTCAATTCACAATAGCCAGATGGTGGAACAAACTGAGATGTCCTTCAATAGATGAATGGGAATATTACTCAGCCATAAAAAATAATAAAATTATGGCATTTGCTGGTAACTGGATAAAGTTGGAAAATATTATGCTAAGTGAAATAGGCCAAGCCCAAAAAACCAAAGGCTGAATGTTTTCTCTGATAAGTGGATGATGATATATAATGGGGGTGATGGTGGTGGTGGTGGGAAGAGAAGAATGAAGGAACTTTGGATGGTGTAGAGGAAAATGGAGTGGGAGTGAGTGGGGGATGGAAATATAGTAGAATGAAATAGTATTACTCTATGTATATATATATGATTACAGGAATGATATGAATCTATATTGTGTACAATCATAGAAATGAAAAGTTGTACTCCATTTGTGTACAATGAATCAAAATACAGCCTGTAAAAATTTAAAAAATTAATAAAAATAAATAAGAAAATTAATAAAAATATTAAAAAATAGAAACAAAAACCGTGTATTCTTAATTTGCACTCCTGAGTCAACAGAGATGCTGACTATCCATAGAGCGCTTTAAGTATTTTCGGATGGGTCATGAGAGATGAAACAAACATTTTGGATGTTTACATCTCTCTAATTTCACTGTGAACACATTTTTATTTTTTAAGCTCATTTGCCCATTTAACCCTGGTATTACATAAGAAATGGACCATCTGACAGAATTTGATTATCTCATGAGGAAATATAGCTATGTAAAAAGCACCAATGTGATGATTTTGGTTTTAAAAGCTTTTAATCTTTATCTCTCCATAAATATGATCTGAGCAGTCCATAATACAAGGCGTTTGCTTTTTTAAACTTTCCGCTTTTAATGACATTAGGCTGTCAAACTTCAGTGATGGGGCTGGGGGTGTGGCTCAGTGGTAGAGCACTTGCCTAGCACGTGTGAAGCCCTGGGTTCAATTCTCAGCACCATGTAAAAATAAATAAATAAATAAAAATAAAAAGTATTGTGTCCATCTATAATTAAAAAAAAAAAAAAAAAAAAAAACTTAAGAAAAAAAATCAAAATCCCGATGATGGTTCCCCCAGAACACACTTTTATTCTCCCATGAAACCATGCATGTAATTAGATTTTCTCCCCATATTATAATTGCAGGAATATTCTTTTGATTTAGATGCTCACTTTACTTCCTCACAAATTCCTTGTGTGCTTATTATATGTCAGGTCGTGTGCTGGGTGCTGTGAATACAAAGATGTGGGAAAAACACTTCCCTGCTCTCCAGTAATTCACAGTGTGCAGGAGTAAACAGATTAAGAGTGAGTAGTGTCAGAACTCCGTGGCCTTACAAAAATTCCTGTGCCTTGCTATGCCTTTAGATGGTTTCTTCATCTAAAAATTAGATAAATTTGTTTTTGCCTAAAATTAGATAAAAAGTGGATAAATTACCTAAAAATTAGGTTTACTAGGAAATATATTCTCCTAATTAATATAACATATCATTGTGGAGGCAATTATATGTGATATCATAGATGCTATATTCAGTACATATTAAACTCAATAAATGTTAGTTGTAACTTAAAAAATAGATTAAATAGCTTTAATAAATGTTGACAAATGCTCTAGGAGTAATATGAGTAGAGAGCAGAAGGAAGACAGGGAATGGAGGTCTAATTTTTCCTGTGTGAAAGAGAGGGAGTGCAGAAAAGAAAGCAACTGTTGGGATTCTTACCACTACAATATGGTATCCAATTTCATGGTGCATCTTGAAAATGCTTTTCCTTCATTTTATCTTCTCGTGCTTCTTGTCCTCTTCCCTCCAGTGCACCAACTTCCTTTCTTGTTCGCAGAGCAAATTATTTTTGTCATATGAACTATCTTAATGTCTGGTTCTCCCTCTCCATTTTCTTACCCCTACTATTTCCGATGAAGGAATCCTGGCCACTGGTTCAAAACTTAGACTCCTCCACCAGTGGTCAGTATTACATGATTCCTCTTCCTTGTGGAATTTACTGTATCAGTGATTTTTCCCCCTTTTCCCATATTGTATCTGTCCTTTTCCTTTGACTTCTTCTTTGTACTCAAATGTCTATTCTCAAATGTCTCTTCTCATCTTGAAAATGATATGAAAAATCCATTTCTTACCTCAATGTACCTTTTTTCCCTCCATCAATTCATTTCATAGAAGAATCTGTACTACGATTATTTCCATGATGACTGTAATTTTATCCTCCACTGACAATTCTTTGACAAATTTCATCAATGATTTCCTGCCAGATCCAACATCCTTTTTTCAGTATTGCTTTTATTTATCCTCTATCATTTTATATAGTTAAATATTCCTTTCCCTTTTGTTATAGTTAGTTTTTCTGCTGCTATGACTAAAATGATCTGACCAGAACAATTTTAGAAGAGGAAAGGTTTATTTGAAGGCCCATAGTTTCAGAGATCTTGGTTCATAGAAGGCTGGCTCCATTCTTCAGGATTTGAGGTGAGGCTGAACATCATGGTGGCAGAGCATGGCGGAGGTAAACAGCTCATATTGTGATCAGGAATCAGAGACTCCTCTTTCTAGATACAAATATATGCCCAAAGCCACGTCCCAATTTCCACCTCCTCCAGTCATACCCTACCACTTCAGTTACCACTCAGGAATTCCTTCCAGGGGATTAAATCACTGAGTGGTTTAAAACTCTTACAACCCAATCTCTTCTCCTCTGAACCTTTTTGCACTGTCTCACATGGAGCTGTTGGGGAATACCTCACATCCAAACCATAACAGTTTTGAAATTATCTTTTCTTTCATCTTCTAAAGCATTGTTATCTCTGGGTTTTCCTTCTGTTTTGACTCTTTTGTTGTTGTTTGCTTTATATTACTCCACATATCTCAAGGAGTAATCATTGACTCAAATAATGAAAATAGATAGATAGTCTTTTAATACAACCCAAACCTCATGCATTACACATGGGAGTATCAAAAGAGAGAGGAAATGATGTCAGGTCCATCCACACATCTTGTATTTCTATAATCTGTGTATCTGCACCATGAGGTGGTGTTACGCTCACTCCAGAGCCTCAGAGTTAGATGATCTCATCCTATTCAATTAGACTTTTCTACTTTCTAGCTATAGGAATTGATCTCAGGATGGGCAACAAGACTTATTTCTGGGTCTTTCATTAGAATTACTGGAAAAAGTAGCAAATTTCTTTGATACTTATGGTTGGGGAAATATATAACCAGCACCACCAACATCATTGTAAGGGGAAAACCTACCTGAATATAACCAATACAAACAAGTTGGGTCAGACAATAGAAAGAAACTAAATTTATTTTAAAACTTTTTTAGTTGTTCTTTTTAGTTATACATGACAATAGAATGTATTTTAACATAAATACATGGAACATAACTTCCCATTCTTGTGATTGTGCACCATTTGGAGTTACACTGGTCTTGTATTCACATATGAACACAGGAAAGTTATCAAATTCATTCTACCATCTTTCCTATTCCCATCATCCCTCCCTTTCCTTCATTCCTTTTTGTCTTCTATTCTCCCCACCTCCTCCACCATTGTGTGTTAACATTCACATATCAGAAAGAACATTCAACCTTTGTTTTTGGGGGACTGGTTTATTTCACTTAGCATTATATTTTCCAGTTCCATTCATTTTTGGTAAATGCCATGATTTCATTTTTCTTTATAGCTAAGTTATATTTCATTATATATATATATATATATATATATATATATCATATTTTCTTTATCCATTTGTCTGTTGAAGGGCATCTAGGTTGGTTCCATAGTTTGGCTATTGTGAATTCAGCTGCTCTAAGCATTGTTGGGGCCATGTCACTATAGTATGCTGATCTTAAGTCCTTTGGGTATATGCTGAGGAGTGGGAAAATTGGGTCAAATGGTGGTTCTATTCCAGATTTTCTGAGGAATCTCCATACTGCTTTCCATAGTGGTTGCACCAATTTGCACTCCCACCAGCAATGTATGAGTGTACCTTTTCCCTCACACCCTTGCTAAAATATTATTGTTTTTATTTTTGGTAATTGCCATTCTGACTAGAGTGAGATAAAATCTCAGTGTAGTTTTAATGTGCATTTCTCTGATTGCTAGAGATGTTGAACATTTTTTCACCTATTTGTTGATTGATTTTATTTCTTCTTCTGTGAGGTGTCTGTTCAGTTCCTTTGCCCAATTATTGATTGGGTTATTTGGGGGGTTTTTTGGTGTTAATTTTTTTGAGTTCTTTATGTATCCTAGAGATTAATGCTCTATCTGAGGTACAGGTGGCAAAGATTTTCTCCCATTCTGTAGGCTCTCTTCACATTCTTGATTGTTTCCTTTGCTGTGCAGAAGCTCTTTAGTTTGATGGCACTCCATTTATTAATTCTTGAATTTACCTCTTGTGCTTTATGAGTCTTCTTGAGAACTTAGGTTCCGAAGCAAACACGATGGAGGTTGAGTCTATTTTTTCTTCCAGTAGATGCAGGGTCTCTGGTCTAATACCTAGGTCCTTGATCCACTTTGAGTTGAGTTTTGTGCAGGGTGAGAGTTAGGGGTTTAATTTCATTTTGCTACATATGGAATTCCAGTTTTCCCAGCACCATCTTTTCTCCAATTTATGCTTATGGCGCATCTGTCTAGTATGAGATAACTGTATTTCTGTGAGTTTGTCTCTGTGTCTTCTATTCTGTACCATTGGTTTTCATGTCTGTTTTGGTGCCAATACCTTGCCATTTTTGTTAGCATATCTCTGTGGTACAATATAAGGTCTGGTATTGTGGTGCCTTCTCCTCTCACTAAGGATTGTTTTGGCTACTCTGGGCCTCTTATTTTTCCAAAAGAATTTCATGACTGCTTTTTCTATTAAGAATATCATTGGAATTCTGGTAGGAATTACATTAAATCTGTATAGCACTTTTGGTGGTATGGCCATTTTGACAATATTAATTCTGCCTATCCAAGAACATGAGAGATCTTTCCATCTTCTAAGGTCTTCTTCAATTTCTTTCTTTAGTTTTCATTGTAGAGGTCTTTTACCTCTTTTGTAAAATCGATTCCCAAATATTGTATTTTTTTTGAGGCTATTGTGAATGGGACAGTTTTTCTAATTTCTCTTTCAGTTAATTCATCACTGATGTATAGGAATGCAATTGATTTATGGGTGTTAATTTCATATCCTGCTACTATGCTGAATTCACTTATGAGTTCTAGAAGTTTTCTGGTGAAGTTTTTTGGGTCTTCTAAATATGGAATTATGTCACTGGCAAACAGGAATAGTTTGAGTTGTTCTTTCTATTCCTATCATTTTAATTACTTTCTTCTGTCTAATTGCTCTCACTAGAGTTTCAAGGACTATTTTGAATAAAAGTGGTGAAAGAGGGCATCCCTGTCTTGTTTTTAGAGGAAATACTTTCAATTTTTCTCCCATTAAAATGATGTTGGCATTGGTTTTAGCATATACAGCATTTACAATGTTGAGGTATGTTCCTACTATCCCTAGTTTTTCTAGTATTCGAACATGAATGGATGCTGTATTTTGTCAAATGCTTTTTCTGCATCTATTGAGATAATCATATGATTCTTGTCTTTAAGTCTATCGATGTGATGAATTATGATTGATTTCCATATGTTGAACCAATCTTGCATTCCTGGGATGAAATCCACTTGATCATGGTACACTATATTTTAAATATGTTTTCTGTATGCAACTTGCCAGTATTTTATTAAGAATTTTTGCATCTATGTTCATTAGGGATGTTGGTCTGAAATTTTCTTTCCTTGATGTCTTTGGTTTTGGTATCAGAGTTATACTAGCTTCATAGAATGAATTTGGAAGGGTTCCCTTCTTTTTTCTATTTCATGGAATAATTTGAGGAGGATTGGTGTAAGTTCTTATTTGAAGGTCTGGTAGAACTCAGCTGAGAATCTGTCTGGTGCTGGGTTTTTTTTTTTTTTTTTGTTGGTGGGCTTTTGATGGCATCTTCAATTTCATTGCTTGAAATTGAGCTGTTTAAATTTTCTGAGTCCTCCTGATTCAAACTGGGTAGTGTAAGGAAAAAAAAAATGCTCAGCTTGGGACCCGTGGCAATTCTAGTGGCCACTGGGCTCTCCCACTGAACTGCCGCCTGCTCATTCGTCTCAGTTGCGGCTCGCCAATAGCTCCCAGAAAAATGCACCATGGACACAGGCTTCACGCAAGAGACTTTATTATGCAGACAACTAACATGTCTGCTCCAGGGTGAAAAGAAAGGACAAAGGGAGAGATGGCATGTAGCTTCTCCCAGATATTGGAATCTCCCGGGCTGGAAGGAACCAGTAGCAGAGGAGAATACTTGCAAGCTGATTGATGAACCAATAGCTATCTAGCATGTTAGGACGTATTGTGGGAAGCAGGAAAATGGCGGCAGCGTAAGCCGGAAATTCCTGTAACGTAAGAGGCGGGCAGAGCGCAGATTGACAGGTGGTTGGGAGGTGGGGTATCGGCTTTATATTACAGGTAGGTCATATATCTCTAGAAGTTTGTCAATGCCTTCAATATTTTCTATTTTATTAGAGTATAAATTTTCAAATTAGTTTCTGATTTTCTTCTGTATTTCAGTAGTGTCTGTTGTGATATTTCCTTTTTCATTGCCAATTTTAGTAATCTGAGTTTTATTCTTTGTTAGCTTGGCTAGGCATTTATAAATTTTATTGATTTTTTTTCAAAGAACCAACTTTTTGAAAAACCAAATTCTTATGATATTATTTGAGTAGCTGGAAAGATTAATCTGTCATAGGAGCCAATTATTAAACTGTTTTAGCTATTGTTATGATTTAGATATGAGGTGTTCCCCAAAAGCTAATGTGTAAGATGATGAAAAAAGTTGAGGTGAAATGATCAGGTTATGAGATGCTTAATCTAATCAGCACATTAATCTATTGATTGAATTAACTGGGTGTAAGTGTGGCAGGTAGGGAATGGCTGGAGGAGGTACTGGGGGCATACCATTGGGATTCAGATTTTGTTCCTGGTGAGTGGAGTACTGTTTCCTTATTACCATGTCCTGAGTTGCTTTCATCTGTCACACTCTTCCACCATGATGTTCTGTCTCACCTCAGGCCAGGAGCAATGGAGTTGGCTGTCTATGAACTGAGATCTCTGAAATCATGAGTGTCAAATAAACTTTTCCTCCTCTAATTGATCCTGCCAGGTATTTTAGTCACAGTGATGAAGAAGTTAATACAGCTATCTAAGATCACAAATCATCGTTATCATTATTACTTTTTTTTTTTTCCTTAAATTAGCTTGAAACCACAAAGGGAAGGCCCTTGTTGCTCAGTGTGATCCAAAGACCAGCAGTGTTATATTACATGGAACCTTGAAAGAATACAAAATACACATACTCTATCCAGGCCTACTGAATCTGTGTAAGTATTTTAACAAGAATCTCTGGTGATCCATATGTACAGTGAAGTTTCAGGAGTACTGTTCCTAGATCTAACAGAGTTTCTCAACTTTTGTTTCTTTTCATTTATTTTTGTTTGTTTATTTTTGATCTCTTTGATAGTCATTTTTAACTGGGAGCAGAGAATATAACCCAGAGATAGCATGAGAGAGTGTCCTTTTCTGACTGGGAGGAAACTGGATGAAAATTAAATAAAAATTACTGCTTCATGTGTTTAGCCTCAGATTTTTGCATTCACTTTTGTGGTTTTAACTAAAACCCACAGAAGGGTATTTTCCAAATGATGCCTGCCAGAAATCTGAAACAGGATGTTACATAGTATTTGAAATCCAATTTCTAAACCTGAGATCTCTTACTTACCCTTCCTCTCTTTCCTCCTAAATTTCCTTCTTGGTGAATGATTTCTAGTCCCTGTTTTCCTTTTCCTTACTTCCTTTTATCCCTCCACTAGAATTGTTTTCTGGCACCAGCACCTGAACTTACGTGATTGCCAGTGATTTCTCTATTGCCTGCCCCTTCATGTTGGTCTACCCCAAAGTTCTGATCTCATTGCTATGCTTATTTTACAAATCCCACTCTAGGCAATTTCATCTAAACCTGTGGCCATTATAATTCATTTGGCAAGCATTTGTTGAGTGTCTACCAAGTCTCAGTGCCTAGAGTTGTGCTTGGCACATATTGGTCCTAGGTATATGTTTTTGGAGTCAATGCTTACATGAATGAATTTGCCAGATTACCACCGGGGGTAGATGCTGGAAATACATAAGCCAGTTAGATGGTTATCTTCTTTTACCCTTAAGCCAGTTGCAGTGTAATACAGCCATATTTGTTACTCCAAACTGTTTTATTCCTAAAACCCAGGCTCACATATTCATCTAATTCATTATTATTTTCATCTGTCTATCCTCCAAGCACATGTTAGAAGTGTAACATGTCTAATACTATATTCTCTTACTCTCATGTTTGCTATTCTTCTTATTTTGATCTAACTTAGTGAATAAAAAGCATTATCTATTAATGACCAAGTCAGAAATTGGGAATTCTAATTAATCACCAGACCCATCTGTATAAACCTCTTAATATATCTCTGTGACTACCACAAGATACCCAAGAAAAACAACTTAAAAGGATATATTTGACTGGCAATTTCAGAAGTTTCAGTCCCTAATCACCTGGTCTGATTGCTTTTAGCTTGTGGTGAGGCAGCCCATCTAAGGGAAAGCCCTTGGCAGAAGACTACTTCTCACCTCCTGGCCAGGAAGCAAAGAGAATTCACCTTTGATCAAGTCCTTTACTTGGTGGGTAGATCAACATGAAGGGGCAGGCCATAAAAGGAACATGAATGAAGGAAATGAGAAGGTAATGTCACAGAAATAGCAAGAAATCCAGAAGTCAAGAAAGATTAGAATGCAAAAAAGCTTCAAGAAGGAAAGAATGGTCAATAGAGGCAAATATTTGAGATGTTTAGTAAGACATGATTGATTTGTCAATAGAGAAATCACTGAAATCCATTAATCTGTCAATCAAAAAATGGATTAATCAGTTCATGAAGTCAGAGCCCCCATGATGCAATCACCCACCAAAGATCCCCCCCTGAACATTGCTGTACTAGGGACTAAGCCATCAGTACATTTTGGGGAGCATTTAAAATCCAAATCATAACAATTTCATTCCTTGTTTTGCACCCCCTTTGCTATTGTTTTAGGATCCGTATTCATTATTGTTTGCTTGTATTATTACAATTGCCAGCCTGGAGGTAACTATTTTAAATTCTTTCAGCTAACTCCTTGGGTATCAAACTTTATATCTTCATAACAAACCTACATTACTACTTATTGATTTTTCAGATTTAGGTTATAAATTTGTATACAATACACTCTACAAACTGATCCCCGTAATGATAGCATTTGTGAAGGTGCTGTTCCAAATCTTCTACATGAATGAAATTAATTATTTCTCACAATTCTGTTAGCTGGATACAGTTATTTTCTCTGTTTCAAATTTGAGGTAAATCATGGTAAACCAAAGTGCCTATCAGGTCACATATGTAACACAAATAAGGGGGACAGGCCAAGAGTAAGGCAATCAGTACAAACCACAGTTCTTGTGCCAGGATATCACAGGGAGAATAGAACAAATTGTGAGCAGATGATCTGTCTCTAGCACTTTCTAGAGTGATATGAGACCTAGAAACACAAGTATGTCTTTAGTTTTGATTTCAAATCATGAAAATATTTTGCATACTAAACCACACAAGATTGATTTAAATTAACCTAAAATTGAAAACAGAAGCAAATAAGCCTTACTGTATATCAAGTCATAAACATAACCACACAGAGAAGAACCATTTATTTCCAGAATTTTGAATGTAATACTTTGTACATCCTTAGTGAGATGTAATCTAGGGATTAAATGGGCCACAAAGAAAGTAAACATCACTTGACCATATTATTGTTAGCAGTAAAATTGATATTATAACCTTAAAATCATTATTACATATTTTTGGAAAAAAATGTTTTAGGAGACATGATTTCCAGTGTAAGAAAAGGACTCATAAATATGAAATTAAAGAATTTAAGAAAAAAAAATCTGTGTAATGTTAAATTTGAATTATAAACACCTATATGAATTCATTATATCTATATATCTTTACTGAAAGAGTCTAAGGATATAAAACAATGACACTTCCATACTGCTGAGATCTTGGTTATTAAATTCCCAGGTTTCCTTAATGGCTGATCCCAAGCCTGAGGCAGTTGGGTAAAAATAGTGCCCTTAATATCTTGTGCCAGAAAGCAAGAAAGACTTCAAACACAGGAGCCAGCTTCAAGCAGTCTCCATTTAACCAAGCTCGAAACAAATAAAGCATCTCGATAGATAGAATAACTAAATGATCATAAAACATAGATAAACTAAAATATCAATGAATTCTGAGGGGAGAGAAAGAACAAGAGAGAAACTCACTTGCTATAAATAGAAGTGATATTTATATCAGCGTGTTATTCTGGAAATAGGAAAGAAATTATCATGTCATTTTTTTGAAAGAACTAGTAAAACCTATTAATGTGGAAAAGTTCTTTTTTTTTTTTTACAAAATAAAGTCAACTCATTAATATGAAAGAAATAATAGGACTATAAAAATCATCATTTTGGAAATTCTAATGAAATAAGTAATTCAGGCAAAGATTATCAATGGGAACCAAAATCTTTAGGAGGGAAACTGATATCCAAGTCCTCCCTCATCCCCCAGAAATTACCAGTTAATTGGAAAGAGGAAAAAAATCTGACCATTACCATAAAGACATCTGATCATGTCAGTGGCAAACAAGTTCAAAGTGTGTGGTGGTTGCTCAATTATAGTATCTATATGGAGTGTTTTTGCCAAAAATGTTCAGTAATCTAATCAAGCTTTTAACCCCAACTTCAAGTTTACAGGAAGAAGGTGGATAAGACTTAAATGAGGATAAGAGTTTAATAACACCAGGAAGAGACAGGTCAAATTGTCAAAAGGCAGTTTTTTGCCTGTGCCGGGCAAAGAGTTTAGGAAAGACTGGATGGCCTTTTAATTTTGAAGGTAGACATGTAAGAAAGTGTTGTTCCCTTAATTATCCAAAGGCTTATTCCTTCCTGAGGACAACAGACTGATGTTGCTGGTATTGCATTATATTCAACTTTAAAGAAATATTATTAGGATATTACAAGAAAACAACTCCAATTTCCACATGAAAAAGTGATTTAAATTTGAGAAACATTGAGCTCTACCTGGAATTTGAGATTCCCCCCCGCCCCCCAAACAAAAGAAGAATCTGTTCTTGTCTAAATACGGACATTCTGATTGCTTGATTCCACTGATCCCCTTTTGCTTCTTGCTACATTAAATTCTCATTGCATGTGCACTTGCCTTCTTTGCAACAGAAGTAAATTAATCTCTAACCTGATTTTTAAAAATGTTCTTTTTTAGACTTCTAACTGGATTCTTTCTTGTTGATGTGATTACATTGCTATGGCATTTTAGACTTAGAGAATGCCATTAAACATCACCTTTCTTAAGTTATATTTAAGTTTAGACAAAATAGTAGAGAAGCAAGTAATTCATTTCTTCCCCGAAAAATGGAGAGAGCTTCCACTAAGGACTTTCCTCCATTTGGAGAGTAGGGATCAGGGAGATGGCAGAGCAGCTATATCTTGTTTTTCAGAAAGAAGAAAATTTGGGCTTGCCCTAGTGGAGCTCCAGACAGCATTTCTTCTGAGCAGAACTGTTCTTGCCACTAGTAACCTACCCTTGCTGCTCCCAGAAATACCCTCCCTATTCCCCTCTTTTTAAGCTATCATTTTCTTCCCCTACTGCTTAGCATAGTTATTATCGTTAAATAATAAACTAAATAGATTTTCTTGTATAGGTTGAAGACATCAACTTATTTTACATCTTGCTACATTCATGGTAAATCTTAATAACATTTCCTTATATTGGGTACAAGGACTAGGATAAAGGTAAGGAAAAATGGTTACTTTTTTGGATACATTAATAGAGTACCTGATAACCTTATAATAATTTCCCCTTTTGGTCTAAACCAGTAGTACTCAATGAGTTATGATTTGCAGAATTAGCATCACTTAGAAACTGGTTAAAAATGCAAATTTTGTGGTACCAACTTTTTGAATCAGAAATTAGAACTATAGATCAGAAATCTGTTTTTAAAACTGTTCACGTGATTTACACATTAAAATTTGGGAGCCTCTCTAAGCCACAGGAGTCCCCAAATTTCTACATTAAGTCAGCAAACATTTTTACATATCCTTTGTGTACTACGATCCATAAAGAAATAATATAAGAACACTGTTGGGTGGTGATATGATACAAAGGGTGAGAGTGTTTACACAAAGAGCTATAAGAGGCACTTCTGATAATCCGTCTTCCGTCTTCCCCACTGTATGTTCCTAGGTTAAGGTGTGTAGGCAGGAGTGGGTGCTATCCATAGATGAATGGATAAGGAAATCTGGTATACATACACAATGAAATATTGTTCAATCATAAAGAAGAGTGAAATCCTGTCATTTGTAGCAGAATGAATAGAACTGGAGGACATAGTGTTCACCAATATAAACCAGACACAGAAAGACAAGTATTGCATTTTCTCTCTCATATGTGGGGAAAAAAGTTGACCTGAAAGTAGAGGATTACTAGGGACTGTGAAGGGTACAGAAGAGAGGTAGGTGAGGGTTAAAAGGAGGGCGGATGAACATCATAAAGGCATGAGGTATATATGTATGGAAATATCACAGTGAATCTCATTAATTATGTTATATGTTAATATGTTAATAACAAACATAACAAAAAAGAGTAGGTGAACCATGTTAATCAATGGCTTGGACGTTATATAGATATATGTATTTGTGGAAAAGCATAGCTCCTGATGTTTTGGAAGACAGTAAATTTGTAAAATCAGAGTATAAAAAGAAAACCTTATTCTATTATACAATGAAAATGAAGAGTTAATAAAGAGCATTGAAAAATGGTGGGAGAGATGACATGTAAACTGTGATGATCTAGTTTGAAGGGAAATTTTTAAATTATGCACAATCTGTGTAAATAGCATTAGCTGCCTCAGCCTGTTGATTCAGCTGGTTAGAGTTCTAAGTCAGAAGATTCAGTTCCTTACAGAGAATGGATAAATTATTTCTCTTTTCTAGCCACAGTCTACATCCCACATCACAATCCAAAGCACCAGATACATGGAATAGGGAATGGGGGAAGGACTGTGAGTCTTACGTGTTTATTCCTATTCCTGGGCAGTAAATAATAAATGGTATATTTCTGTATTTCTTTCCCAAAGCTTTCTTTGGTACAGAATTTTTTAAAAAGCAAATTTATCTTTTTGAAGAAAGGACATAATCGTTTCTCAAGGAAAGTTAGTAATGTGTAACTTGTGTAACTATGATAATTTTGGTTATAACTTGTAAAATGTTTCATTTGGTAAAATTCATTTAAATATTTACAACAACATGTAAACATGTAATTTTCCTTCTATGCACATTAAATAGATCTTGAAGACATTTTTTAAAAAGAAATTGGAGGCTAATGCTTATGAGGAGACATAAATTAAATGCTAATAAGTTACTAAATATGAGTTAAAAAAGTTTTCTTTGTATGTTCCCATCATTTAAAACCAAAACCTTTTGTGTTCTTCAAGAAAAACTCAAAAAAGATTGCTTTAAGAATCAATTTTACAGACATAAAGACAGAATATCATACACACTTAAGTATGTCTGTAAGTTGATGATCAGGACCTTAATCTTGGTCTATGTCCATGGAAATATGCCATATTTCACATGTGCAAACATGTTATTTATCAGCTGTCATTAAGACTTGTACAGGGGTAAATAATTGCATGAAAATCTGAATCTATAAAAATATATTTAAAAAATTGGTATAATCCATTGAGTAGAAAGACTTCATTTTCTAGTTTTAAAACAATCAATGAAAAGGATTTTGCTTTCTTTTTGTTTAAAATCATAAGGCATTTTAGAAGAATTCTTTCGAAAACAATAAACCAAATGTCTTAGTTAAGGTATTGATATCTACTACAATAGGAAAGGAGGAAAACAGAAAATAAAATTTATTTAACTAGTTTACCAGATAATTAAATTATACTCTCTATGAAAACCAGGGATTGCCAACCTAGATGCCCTTCAACAGATGAATGGATAAAGAAACTCTGGTATATGTACACAATGGAATACTATTCAGCCATAAAGAAGAATAATATTATGGCATTTGCAGATAAATGATGGAATTGGAGAATATGCTAAGTGAAATAAGCCAAGCCGAAAAAACCAGAGGCTGAATGTTTTCCCTGATAAGTGGAGAATGATATATAATGGGGCTGGGGGTGGGGAATGAGAGAATAATGGGGGAACTTTAGAATATGTAGAAGGAAATGAAAGGAAGGGGGGTATGAAAAATGGTGGAATGAGACAGACATCATTACCCTATGCACAGGTATGATTACACGAATGGTATGAATCTACATTGTGTACAACCATAGAAATGAAATTACATACCCCATTTGTGTACAATGAATCAAAATGCAGTCTGTAAAAAATAAAAAGCTAAAAAACAAACAAACAAACAAACAAACAAACAAACAAACAAACCAGGGATTGCAACCTGAAATGTCTGCAGGATCCAGACAGGTAATAGAAATGGTAAAGCCAACTGTGTATAGAATGAAAATGTCCTCCACCTGAAGGATTTATACACTGTCTAAAGGAAGTAGTAGTTCTCAGCTCAGTTCATAAGTTATGTGAGTCTAATGTTTTCAAATGTTTTGACTATTAGGAGCATCTCCAAATCTAGATTTGTAAAATACAATCTTCAAATCATTTAATGCTAGGAATTAAGTAATTCGTGAAAACACTTACCAAATAAAATATACCTGCTGAATATGATCTGTTTTAGGATCTACCAGCTTCTGATTCTTCATTTTAACCTCCAGTGTCATATTCTCATCTTTCTCAGGCATTTAGAAGACTGAATGCCAGATGTAGATAATCACATGCTTTTGTAAAAAAATAAGTGAGGAAAAGACTCATTATTATTCATTATTTCTTAAATATATTAATGAGAAAACTAATAAAAATCTGCATTTGGGGGTGAAAACTTCACCAGTATCAACATTTACACTCATTGCAATATGAATATGAAACAGAATGAATGAGATAGAAATGTTAATTTACTGACCCAACACCACTGACTCATAGTGGGGGCAGAAAGCTGGCTCCTCCCCACCCCCTCACCCACACACAGATGTACTGAGTGATATTTTATGTGTTAAAGTCACTGTACTATTGAATATCTCAAAGTCTAAGGTCTGTATCTTTACAGATTAAGCTGTAATATATCTTTGACCCAGTGCTAAATGTCTAGTAAAGTATGTGTAACCATTAATTAGTTTCCAGGACTTATTAGAGCATGCCATTTGAAAGTGACAGAGATTGTGCTTTATGATTCTTATCTTCATTTCACTTCTCAAGCATGCAACACAGTATGTCATCATTAGAAATAAGCAATACTGGCCAAGTGCCAGTACTGGAAGTGATACTGAAGACTGAAGAGAATAAGAGGATAAAAAAAATGGGTCTCCATGACACTATGGATCTCTGTCTAACATGTTAAACATTCACATCCTCTCATTCATCTTGGAATGCTACCATATCCTTGACTTCACCAAAGCCAACCCTGTTCTTATTCAAGGAATTATTTAAGAGCTTAATATCAAGTTAGCTTTGAAGCTGGTACCATTTTAATGTTACACAAGTTCTCATCCTTCTTCTTATTAACAGTTCCTAATCATGTTAGTCCATGACTAACCACATGTCTTTGTGCTTCCAATCTATACCCCAAGCCCACTAGCATTGCCTTACTTTCACCATTGGTCCAAGACTTCATGCCTGGTCTTTACTTGGAGACTCTCTGATAGAATGTGGCACTTTCATGCCCAGGCTAGCTAACTCTGTGGAGAATGTTTGCTGCTTATGGATCCCAGTACTAAAGCTTTTTCTAGGAAATAACCTTAACAGATTTTCCTTTGGTGACATCCCTCCTTTCTCCCTCAGCACAGGTGGTCACAGTGAAGCTGACCTCATATCAGTCTCCAAGAGCCTGCTAACAATTATTACTTTATATTACCTTAACTCCAGTGATTGGCTCAACAGAGGTGTGTGTTCCAAACATAAGCATGCAATATGCTCTCCCTTCCTCAAATTCATGTGTATGAAAGATTTCTTCCTTTTCATGTTTTTTTTCTTTCCCCTTCCTTTTCCTGTGATTGAGAAAGGATGTAGCCCAGGGAGGTTCTATAGATCTGGGAATGAAGTAATCCAAACGAGAAGAAGCAGAGGCCCCATCCTGATGATAATGTGTGAGCCTCACACTGAACTGCTTCTAGACCCAGATCTAAACCTGAACTATGATTATTTTTAGTTTAAGAGATTTATTTTGGTAGGGGTTATCTATCAAGTGAATAAAAATGGATTCATGCTTATTCAATCAATAATTATTGAGGATGCATAATATGTGAGGAATTGGAAAGCTCTAATGGGACAAGGCATTAGTTCAGCCTTTACAGATAATTGTGGATATGGAAGAATATCATCAGAGAAGGTCCTTGCATTATGGCACACACAGTTGACTGAAGGACAATTGTTAGATTTCTGTGACATTGACTTCATGCTTGCCTGGACTTCTGCCCATTACCTGTTGACAGATACCTCTGCTTTGAGCTTTGCTTGCCAAGTCTTTCATAGTCTCTACCACTGAATATGCAAAGAATTCATTCTCTTGTTTGGGGAGTTTCATGTTTTATAGGTATCAGCTAAATGGACCACCTCACTCAGTTAGATTTTGCTAGATTCTGAATCCCAACTATTGCTTGGCTGACCTATACCATTGCAACCCTAGCTTCAGTTTACTTATACTCAAGTTTTGCTTGATGTGCTGGTTTTCAGATGCCACAAAAAATTAGGATTGGATAACCTTAAGAAATAGTTAGTATGAAGGAATGTGGTGGCCTCTTGTGAGTTAGGAAAAGTTAGTTACATATTCATTATCATGCATACTTTCACTCAGAGAAGAATTTCAGAGCCAGTTTGATGAAAAAAAGACTGAACATCAATGATTATAAACTAACTCTGAGCACTTAATCATCTTTTCTTACTTGTTCCTTCCCTCCCTCTTTCCTTCCTTTCCTCTTTTCTTTCTTCTTTCAAAACACCACTTCTTGTTTTAAAGGTTGAAGTACTACTTTAATCCTATAAAGTTCTTGCCCCTGTGAAACTTCTAATGAAAATTCTAATGGAACAAGGCATTAGTTCACAGTCTTTACAGATAATTCTATTTAAACCACATAGTTCATTTTTACCAATAAAGAAATCAAGACGAAGGGCAAGGTTATGTGACTTGTTCAATATCAGATAAAGAACAGAGACTAGATTTCAATCCAGGTGCATCTGACTCTAAAGCTCATGTTTACGGCAGAAAAAATAAAGCCAAGTTAGGCATATTTAGTGCTCAGAGTGAATAGTAGAGTGACATTTAGTAGATGTTACTGTAATCTAAATCCAGGTTGAGTGCATTCTGGAATAAAGTACCGGGAACCATGAAAAGAATCTGAGGAAGTTTGTATGTGAGATGAAGATCACAAAGCCAAAAAATATTTTAATGGTTGGAGTTTTAACTTAGTTAATATCAAGATGATTTTCTGGGAGAATTTTTAAACAACTAATGTTCTAATAAAAATATTTCACATCTTTTCATCAGCAGAAAGACAAATATGATCAGTTTATGCACCTTACCTACAAATTGATCTTGTAAAATCCAGGGGAATTATTGGCATGGTAGTACCATAAATGCCTCTGCCTCTGGAAGCCCAGGGGTATTAAAAACACCAAACAATTCTTATGCTTCATTAGAGCTTTTGAATTTGGAAATTTAGGGTTGGAGTCTAGGAATTTGTTTTTTCAGAAACTTTTCTAAAATTTTTTATACCCAGAAAGAGTAGGGAACCCATCCTGTGAATTTCAGCTCTTGGTTTATACACATACTTGAGATAATTCTGTAAAGTTATTAACGGCCTTCCTTAACTAATTTTCTCAGTCCAATCTGGTGCCACAAACTGAATATTTTTATTGAAGTTTCATTCTTAAACCAGAGTCTGTTGGAGCTAAGTCACAACCATTGAAAGGTTTTTGAATTGATCTCATTTTTAAAAACTTCTTGGTTGCTGTTAACCTGTCCATGACTCCATCTACACTACCCCAATCATTACCAAGTGGACCTAGTCTAGATGAGTGAGTATTTCTGCCAGGTCCTGTTTCATGTTCTAGTTTTGCAGGTAAGCCCAGACCTTGTGTGTTCCATCCCTATAACCTCTGAGCTCATCACTAAACTAATCAGGACTCTTTCAGTTATAACTGAGAAAATGAAATTGTTTTGATTTAAAAAGTTTACTTACTGGTTCACATGAGTAACACATAGATCACAAAATCAGAATATATCCAGGCATGGTGGGAGTCAATGTGAAGGGTTTGTTCTCTCCAGGAAACCTGGCGATAAGAAAAGGGGAGCTGGGTTTGGGGGATGGGGCTGGGGCCAGCAGGGTCCAGAAGGCCTGGGCTGGTTAACTTGGGGCCACGCTGTTTGTGCACAGGATATTAGAGCAGAAGTAACTACTAGAAGCATCGTTGTGGGAATGCCACTTTCAAGTCTGGTCCAAGCTGAGTCACTAGGGTGAAGGGAGGGAGTCTGGCTTCAAAGCCAGATAAGATGGAGAAGGAGAACTAAAAGAGAGAGAGAGAGAGAGGTTTCAATTAAGTAGTGGTGAGCATTGTTTGGATATACTCCAAAGGATAAGAGCAGGGAATCTTTTATTTCATTCCTATAACTGTGAGCAGAATAGCACTAAATCACTGAAAATGGGAGAAAAGTGCTGATTCTTGAACTTTCAATCATCCAACTTTAAGGATTTGATTCCTAGTCTGCTTGACACTTTTTACCTCCCTATAGCCATTGCCTAGCTTTTCTTCCTGGTTAGGTCCATTTATTTGATCAATAAACAGTTACTGTTGCCTTTTTAAGCATCTTGTTAAGTGCTGGAGATAGAGCAGTGAATAAAACAAAACAGTAGTCCTTTAAGGACATTATATTCTGGTGGAGGGAGACAGATGATAAAGAAACACATAGATATAATCTTAGGAGTAAGGATACATGCTATGAAGAAAAACAGAGCAGGGTACATAGGATATAGGGTGATGGGTCAGGAAAGTTTTAGGTCCAGAAGTAGAGCGAAGACCTGAGTTAGGCCACATAGAAACCTAAGAGACAAGCTTTGCAGGCAGAGGGAATAGATTGTGTGGCAGGTGCATACTGCATGTGTTTAAGGCCCACAGAAGGGCAGGGAGGATTACAGGGGGAGGTCACAGGGATAGACAGAGGCTTGGTGACGAAGAATCTTACAGTTCATAGCTAGGACTCTGGGTTTAGATGATTGTTGTTATTCTGACCTGGTTCTGAAATGCCCACTTCTACTGTTCAAGGTTCAGAGGTTTGGGAAAGAATGAATCAGAGATAGGCCTTTGAGAGCTCAGGGAGTGGGTAAAACAGATGAGATAACAATGCTCAGCCTCTGGCCAAACTCATGTCCCACAGTGCAACCACGCCCTGCTTGGATTTCATTTCTATCTTTAAACGATGTTCAAGCAAAATAGGAATGGAGGGTCAAACTGCCTCCCTGGAAGACTTTTTTTTTCTGATCTCTTTTCACTTTGTGCCTGGGCAGAGAAAATGGAAGATCAGCACAAGTGGGTGTGACATCAGAGAATTATGCAGCTGACACTCTGTTTAAAAGGAATTTCAGCATTTACTCCCCTACAAAATGCCGGGGGGTATTTTTGCCAACACAAAGTCTGACACTGCATTGCTATCCTAATTTGCTGTGTTAACAGGAATTACTCTTATTACTCAAAGATACAAAATAAGTCCAACTGAAGACACTGTACATTTTGATCAACAAACTTGTCATTTTTATAAGTTATTTATTTATTTTTTTTACTGGACATTCTAGATCATTTATCCTACTTAGAAAAATATTCACTATTTTTATTTATTTATTTATTTATTTATTTATTTATTTATTTATTCATTCATTTATTCATTTATTTTTGGGACCAGGGTTTGAACTCAGGGGCACTTAACCACTGAGTCATATTCTCTGCCCTTTTTTGTGTTTTATTTAGAGACAGGGTCTCACTGAGTTGCTTAGGGCCTTGCTTAGTTGCTGGGACTGTCTTTGAACTCATGATCTTCCTGCCTCAGCCTCCTGAGCTACTGGGATTACAGATGTGTGCCACTGTGCCTGTCAAGAGCACAGTTTCATTTTAATCTAAATTCTGAAATAGAGACTTCTTTAGATTATATACAGATATCATGAATTTAAGTTACATATACTTTTGGGGGTAGGCTTGTAATTCTAAAACAGCATAATTTTTCTTTGTTTTCTGCCTTTTTGCTCAGAGAAATGGCAGGAGAAAAACATTTCTGTTCTCTCTCCTACATATGTTCTCTCACCACACCTGGACATTTATTTATTTTTAAAAGATGACAGATAAAGACCAAAGTAGGACAATTTTATTTATTAGTTTTTTGTGGTACTGGGGTTTGAACCCAGCACATGCTAGGTAAGTGCTCTGTCACTGAGTTACATACCCAGCCTTGCCATGTGATTTAAATGACAGGCCTTCCAGTGATTTTTCTTCCTTTTACGTTTTTCTTTGTTGAATTAAAATTCATTCTTTCATGGAAAAAAAGAGATTTGTTTTTCCTTAAGGAGGCTGTCATAAATATTCTGTATGAAATAACTGATATTAGAATTAGATAAAAGTGAATGACTATACTTAGATTTGTGGTTGGCAGTACAGAAAAATATAACAGAACAGTATAAAAAGAATCAAGTATTTCAAGAGCTTGGACTTTAGTAAAAATCATTTTTGATTTTTTTTTCACATGAAAAAAATGGAGAAATTTAGCTCAAACAAAGTTTGTCTTCCAAACATTAAATGAAAATTTAGGTAACCAATTCTCTCTTTTAACTTTTAGTTATTCCTGTCATTAAAGGCAGTCATTTGATATTATGATTGTATTGGTGTACATATCTATTAATTGATTTATATTAATAAGATTCATTCATTCATCAATTGTAATTATAAAATTATATTAATCATATTTAATATTGGGATTTGGTGAACAAATGTGCAAACACACAAACTAAAACAAAAGTTTTTTTTTTTTTGCTTGTCGTCTTTATTTTTTTAGTGCTATTTCATTTTCTTCTATTTAATTAAAAATTCTGGTCATTATAACTAACAAGAACAAAAGAAAAATTCTGGTCCTAACCCCCTGAAATATTTAGATAACTCATTTGTAGGTAGCAATCACATTTAGAAAAGAAAGCATTATGCTGAAAAATAATTCTTTTGAATTGAGAACTGAAATTTTAAGCTGTTTGCCAATGATGAAATCCATAATGGCTGTAATGGGAAACTGGAGATTATTTTGGTTAAGGGTGCTCGCTATCATATGATGAATCCATTCTCTATTTCTGTGCTAAATGACAACACCTAGCCATCTTTGAGTTTGATGACAAATATAATTTTTTTCTCCTGTCTTTATTCTTGGTATCATTAATTGACTGGAAAGAATAGTCACATGTTCTTGAAGCCCTTGTTTTACAATAATACAAACATGCTTGCAGCTTTATAACTCTAGGTTTTAGTAGTTACAGAGAGGAAGAAATTAAGAGAGAGCAAGGTTCATTTTTGCATTTACACATAAGACTCAATCATCAGTCCAAAGTTCACTTGAACCTTCAACTGGGAAGGCTTTAATCTTCTCCAATACATTAAAGTCCACAGGAATCCTACAGAAGTTAATGATTTTGAATGTATCTATTGCTTCAATCTCTCAGAATACATAACATCAATTTTTTAAGCTTGTTATTCATTAGATAATAGCAATCTGTTGAAACTCACCACTTTTATTCTTGCCAACTCAATATCCATGATATCTCCCTCTGGTGAAACAATAACTGTTTCCTCTTGGGTAGCATATACCTCCTCCCTTTTCCCTCTTGTAGTGTAAGTCACAGGACAGGGACCAATTCTCAATACAGTTTATTGGCTTTTGCAGGATTTTCCTCCCCACTGCTAATTGCACTGGAACTCCAAGGTGTACTCAACTTCGCCCAAGCCCTCAGGGCCATTATTAAGGAGAAGCAAGAGTAATATAAAGAATTCTGTGGTACAACTTTATGATTTTTGCTTTTATGCTGACTCTGTGCCTCAGTTTTAACAAGGGATTATCCATCTTGATACTTGGAGCCTGAGTCACCATATGCAACTTGTTTATCTGTTCTTGAAAATCTGAAAATTTTCCCTACTCTTACTTGATATTAGAAACTTAGACTATGACTGCTTCAATTGTCCAACTTCACACTGACTGGATACAGTGACTCTATTCACTTTTTTGTGAGCTCCTGGGAACTGGACTATAGTTACTAGGCATCTCATTATTAAAAGTGTTTCTGTTTCTCATAAGAGGTACCCAAAGGACACTTGCCTGGGCTCCCTCCTGCCATTATTGGTTACAATATTCCAGATTCTGAGTACTGCCCTTTCCATAGGCTTTCTCTTAGAGACTGTTGGTTGCATGGGGTCTGAATATTTGCTTCAATCTCATGGATGAGTCTATGATCAGAACCTATTCCTTCTCACACTCCCCCACTCCATCTGTGAACTGGAACATATCTCAAAATATATTAAGATTTTTGTTCTTCTCCATGTCAAATATTGTATCTTATTGTATCATGTTGAATAAGCATGTCCATTTGAAAAGGAGTATCAGTTGTCACCATTGTGATTTTGTGTGAGGGAGCCAGATTGATTCACAAAATGAAAATTTTTACCATGATAAATGTTTTAAGTGAGAAGAACCTTGGGAATAATGAGTCTACATATTCAAAATTTATTATGAAATGCAGTGTTGAAAGTTCAAGTTCAGAAAGAAACTTATTTAATGGAAACATTCCAACTATTTTATTTTGGTGATAACAACTTTTGGATGTGTTTCATATAATCTTATATAGATTTAAAAGTATATCTGAATTATGCCATGAAACTCTTTCATAGAGACCACAAAGTAAGGAGGAAGGAAGGAAGAAATGGGGGGGGGGGAGGGAAGAGAGAAGGAGAAAGAGAGAAAGGACGATATTGTGGTTTGGTTATGCGGTGTCCCTCAAAATCTCACTTGTGAGACAATGCAAGAACATTCAGAGGTGAAATGATTAGGCTATGAGAAGTGTAACCTAATCAATGGCTTAATCTCCTGATATGGATTAACTGAAATGTGATGTAGGCAGGTAGAGTATGGCTGGAGGAGGGTGGTCACTGGGATTTTATCCTCAGGGTATATATTTTATCCTTGGTGAGTGGAGCTCTCTGCTTCCTGATTGTCACATTCTGAGCTGTTTTCCTTCTTCTCAGGCTTCTGCCATGATGTTCTACCTCATCTCCGGTCCAGGGCAATGAAGTTGGCCATCTATGAACTAAGATCTCTGAAACTGTGAGCCCCAAATTAAACTTTTATACCTTTAATTGTTCTTGTTAGGTCTTTAGATAGCAGTGAAAAAAGCTGACTAAAAAGAGAATCAAGAGATAGGGAGATAGAGAAGGAGGGAAGGTAGGTAATCCTCTGTTGAGTTCTCTACCCTGAAATTCCAAACTCTATTCAGTTCATTTGTGAATATTATTTTGAAGGAACAAGTTATATCCATATAACTAACATACGACAAATTTCAGTTTGCAAAACACTCGTTAATAAAGAAAAAATTGTTTTGCTTCCTAATGAAGTTCATCAGATTCGGAGTTTGGTAACTAAAAGTACATTATATTCCTAAGTTAAATGTATATTGACAAATAAAACATATTGGTCATATATTCTTGAAAATACAAATGGTACTGAAAGGGTCCTGTCTGAGTTTGGGTATACAATATTGGACCCTTCCCCTTCTTACAGATAAGCTTATCAACCTTGCATAGGGATGCTTTCTCCTATGCTTGAGTCCTAGAGTAGCAAAATAGAAGGACTAGCTATGGAGGGATAAATGCAGAAGGAAAACATTAGTGTAGCAAGGTAGAATACAAGACAAAGCGCTGCTGTCATTGCTATAAATGTAGCATCATGAGCGATTTGCATTTTTGCCAATTCTGCTTTAAATACCAGAATATTAAAAGAAGTTTTCAAGGAGCTCCCTGTCTCAGCACAAAGGCAGACATACAGAAAATTAATTACGATATAATATAATGGTAAAGCACAGTGGGATGAGAGATAAACTATCTCCCTGAATGAGTAATGAAACTTAAACAGAGTAAGTGGTGTTTGAATGAGGTCATTAAGGGTAAGAATGTGTGGCATGGAGAGGAAAAGAAAGATATTGTAGGACAGGAATAATAAAGCAAAGACTTTGGGCTGTGAAAGCACAACGTATGTTGAGGGAAACAGTGGATAGTCTACTGTGATTTTAGGAACAGTACAAATTTGGAAAGTTTTTTTAAAATTGTAAACAAATGGGATACATGTTGTTTCTGTTTGTACATGGAGTAACAGCATACCATTTGCATATTCATACATTTACATAGAGTAATGATGTTTGATTCATTCCGTTATTTTTTTCCTCCCCCCCACCCCTCCCACCTCTCTTTGGAAGGGTTTTTGGCACAATCTGACTAGAAAGACAAAGGGTGAAGGAGTTTACACGTAGGTCAAACAATTTTGAACCTGAACTTAGGAGGCATCAAAAAATTTTTTTTAGTTTAACAAAATATTTAATATGAAGAATGGATGCAACCTTATTTTTTCATCATGATGAAACAGGCCCTTTGAAGAGGGAACATGTGGGAGGAATTGCTTTCTCAGATGAACGCATTTTCCAAGTCTTCTAACATGTTACTATTTCCTTAGGCACTGGGAAAACTTAAAAATAAAACATGAAATACCTGCTCCTCCTGGGAGTTTGTGGCCTATGACAGGTGTTGGCAAATCATAGCTTATTGGTCAAATCTAATCCATCATTTATTTTTTAATGTAACGTTTTACTGAAATATGGCCATATCTATTCATTTATGTATTGTCTATGGCAGCTTTTATGCTATAAGGGTAGAATTGAATAGTTACAATAGAGACTTTGTAGCCTGAAAAGCCCAAAATATGTACTATTTTACCTTTTACAGAAAAGTGTTCTTATGCCCGTTCCAGGAATATGTCTCAAAATATCTGAAATGAAAGATTAGTTTTAAAACATTTATTATGAGAAGACACTTTTAAAGGTGACAATAAAAATGAATTATTAGAAAAAAAACAAAAACTATGGAATATGCAAAGTGCAAGCCTAGATTATTGTGACAAATTGCTGCATATAATCTTAAATACCCAATCTTAGTTTTTGTATTTATCTCCTTGTAGATGAGTAATAGTTTACAGACCAGCATTAGTCAGTATACCACACTTTAAATAGAGCTAGCCAAGAAGGGAGGACAGAAATCAAGCAAATGATAACACAAATAACTATGCTAAGTCAAATTTTACCAAGAGCTATGATTAAGCATAATAAAATGATGTCAGACTTAGTTGTAGCTTAGTTGTAGGGGGAGCTGAAGATGGGATTTGCTGAAGAAATAATCTCTAGGCTGAGATTAAAGTAGTGAATGTAAATTAAGTAAATAAAGAGTATATTTTTGTTGGAGTCTGATGATGTTAACAGATCATCTATGGAAATGGAAATACATAGGCAAAAAAAAAAAAAAAAGAAAAGAAAAGAAAAGAAAGAAAAAGAAAAAGAAAAAAACAAAACAAAACCAAAAACCAACAAAAACCAAAAACCCAGAAATCCTTGAGATGGGAAGGAGTTGCTTTCAAGTATCTAGAATGGTAGTAAACATTTTATGTGTATTTCTCCTGTGATATCCTCGATATCCTCAACAGTCTTATCAGGTCATTATAATTTTTTTTCACTCACACTCTTCATCCTCAGGTAAGCAACCTATTAACATGCCCCCTTTATCATCTATTTTATACACAGAAACCTTTACTACCATCCAGCTAACTATTAAGTGGCAGAGTTGAAATTGGATTCCAGGACTATTGGATGACATAGTCTCTGCTTTTACTTATTGTGCTATATGCTACTATCATTTTGAATCCTAAAAACCTATGGTTTCCTGAAGGCATTTGCCACTGGTTCCTAGATATCCTGAAGAAGCACCTTAATTTCATCATCTTCGTTGGAAAGCAGAGAACATATAATTAGCTTCATTGTATTTCCTAGAATTAGGTACATCTGTAATAGAAACCCCGAGCAACAGTTGCTTTGGGATTTAAACTTTGTTATGTAAAACTCCACAGACAGGTAGATATTCTAGAACTCTGTTCTATGAAATCATCAAGGCTCCAGGCTGCTTCTGTCTTGTGTTTTGACATCCATAGCAAGCCATCTCCTGATCCAACATGGATGCTTGGGTTCTGTTAGATTCCTAAGGCTGCCATAATAAAGTGTCACAAAGTGGGTGGTTTGGAACAACTGCAGTTTATTGTGTCACAGTTCTGGTGGTGAAAAGTACAAAATTGATGTATTAGAATAGATATGATTTCTTGGAAGGACACAAAGGAGAATCTTTCCATGTAGATTTTAAGTCCTATTTGCTGGCATTCCTTGATGTTCCTGGGCTTATAGATAAGTCATTCTGATTTCTACCTCTGTCATCACATGACCATCTTCTTTCTGTGTGTCTCTACATCATCTTCCTGCTGTGCTTGCTTGTGTATATATAGTCACATGATATGCTCTCGTGTGTGTGTGTGTGCGTGTGTGTGTGTGTGTGTGTGTGTGTGGTTAAAATGTCCTCTTCTCATATTTCCAGTCACATTGGATTAAAACCCACCTTAATGACATTATTTCAACTTGATTCAATCTGTAAAGACTTGTTTTCAAATAAGGTCACAATTATAGACAGTAGGGGTTAGCACTTTAATATATCTTTTTTGAGCAAGATTACAATTCAACTTACTAAAAGGGTTCCAATATCACTTTACATTCCAACTTGCAAAAGTGGTAAAGGAAAATCTTGTTCCTTTCCTTTAAGGATATTTTCTATGTGGTGTTGTTTTAGTCAGCTTTTTTGCTGGTGTGCCTCAAAGACCTAATAAGAACAATTAGAGTAGGAGAAGTTTATTTTGGGGCTCACGGTTTCATCAGTCCATAGATGGCTGGCTGCATTCCTTGGGGCAGAACATCATGGTAGAAGGGTGTGGTGAAGGAAAGCAGCTGGGAATATGGCACCACGAAGGAGAAGGGGGGCATGTTTTAACCAACAAGAACAAAATATAAACCCCAAAGACATGCCCCCAAAGATCTACCTCCTCCAGCCACACCCTATCTGCCTACAGTTACCAGGCAATGCACTGACTAGGTTAAGGCTCTCATAACCCAATCATTTTGCCTCTAAACCCTTTAGCATTGACTCACATCTGAGCTTTTGGGGGACAACTCATATCTAAACCATAACAGATATACAGGAGAATTCTGCTTTATTGACCATACTTTGGTACAAGGAGATTGGTGACCTTTGTGCCCAGCTCAACTGGATGTTCTGTCTCAAAGACAGAAAGAATGCATCCATTTTGGGTGATAGCATGCTATATCTATGGTGTGATAAAAAATTGTTCTTTAACCTGGCTACATTTATTAGTTTCTCTGATCTATTGGATTGCAATGTTTTGTATTCTCAAAAAATCTATGTAGTCAGGAATATCACCTGTTTTAGATTTAGATAGAGATAAGGACCTTCCCAGAAGTTTCTAACAAGCCACTAACAAGATGTAGTGGGGAAATATTATAATTGGAATGAAATTGTGTTTGTATAAATTACTGATATGATCTTGCACTCATCTAGTGAATTTCTCTAAGTCTTATATGATTGTTGTATGGCTTAAATAGAATAGTAAATGAATGTTACTAGTACAGATATGGTACTTTATAGCTGTTTGTTAGATGCAAATGTGGGAAAGAGAAGGTAGGAAAGAAAAAATAAAGGAGGTAGGAGAGAAAAACAATTTTGTGTTTATCACAGTCTAAGTCAAAGAAAAGCTTGAGGAAAATGGACATTTTCTTCAGTGTACTTTTAAGCAAGTCATAGTTCTTTTGAGAAAATGCTGATCTATTTAATTCTTATCTATTCTTTTAATGTGATTTATAGCTATGCTACTCAGTTTGAATTGTTATTTGAGGGAAAATTCTCAATCTAGTCAGAAAATGATCATTAAACAAATATCACAGGACCCAAGTTGTGTCAACTATTGCAGTAGCAGTTAACTTAGGGGAGAAGTCTACATGACTCCTTTGACATTATATAGGTAATGAATCTAGCTCTTCCAACAGACATGATAGTCAAACACAAATAGAACCTGATATTTGTCGTCCAATGTCTTATCTCCTCCCTTTCCATGTGGTTGAATTTTTAGCTGGGGCACATAACCACCCTCCAAGCAACATTTCTCAGATTTCCTTGCATCTAGTTGTGGCTGTATGATCAAGTACTGGCCAATGGATATAAGCATAAGAAACATGTGCAACTTCTGGTTATATCCTTAAAAGAAAGTAGCATATATTTCCCTACATCTCTTTCTTCCTTCCTGCTCCTGGGTTGTGCTACTGAGCCTTCTCTGATGAGAGAGAGTGGAGCATCAAGGTAGTAGGAAACTGGGTTCCTAATATCACAGAGATGCTATATTAACCCAGTTCTGCTTAACCTGGGTTTGTTATATAAAAAGAAACCATTTTATTTACTGTTATTTTTAGCTTTTTTATAGCAACTATCCTAAAAATATAAATTTGGTTACCTAAAAATTTGCTTTGGCTTAGGAATCAGGTAGTAGGTATAAAAATACAGCTATTACCATCTGAAAACATCTACCATTATTATACAGTGGAAAAATATCCAAAAGTTATGATCTATAATAACTTGAAAACAGACTAAATGCTCATGAGGCCACAATCTTAAAAGGTTTTAAAAAAAATTCAAGATGTTAGAAAGTATCAGTTGATTGCTTCCTTCCTTCCTTCCTTCCTTCCTTCCTTTTTTGTTTCTTACAGTATTGAAGATTAAACCCAGTGAGCTACATCCTCAGCCCTTTATTTATTAATTAATTTATTTCATACCAGGGATTGAACCCAGGGATTCTTAACCACTGAGCCACATACCCAACCCTTTTTAAATTTTTTAAAAAATTTGAGGCAGAGTTTCACTAAGTTGCATAGGACCAGCGTAGATAACTTTTAGTGAAACACTAAGACTATTTGTGATCATAGGGAAAATCCATTTAATTTCAATTTATATATTTATTGCAAATCAATATGATAAAATGATGGAGATGATCAATATAAGACCAGAAGTATAATTATTATATTAACATATAATTCTTTAAGGGAAATGAAAAGAAAATATGAATTTAAGGAGTAAAATACAAATGTTGAAGAAAAATGTGTTTGTATTTTGAAGAATGAATGATAGTTGTATTTAATCACTTTGTTATTTATATTCCTTTTGATACATGTAAAAGTGATATAACCATCTTATTTTTAAAAAGTCAAAATATAAATGGAATTTCATCTTTTGCTTCTATTTAAACTTATAAAGAGAAAAGTTTTATTTCAGATTTTAAAATGTTTAGATAACTTCATAGTACATAAATATTTCTTAATTGTATACTCAAACAAAAATGTTTCAAGATTACATTTTTATTCTCCACTGCAATTAGACTATTTTCCACAAGTCCCTCCTACCTATAGAATTATGGTTCTTCTCTTGTTCCTGAGTAAATAATGCCTTTGTTTAGAATTGCTGATGACTCCTGGAGGGTTGTATAATTGTCTAGGGAACCAAATGAAATCAGCAGCAGTTTGTCTGCATGAAATGCAGAAGTTAAGCTTCAGACTTGGGTATAATGGATGAGCCTTTCAGCATAAGTATAAATGGTCACATTAGGTTGTTTGAGGTGAAGCAGCATTCAAGAATGGTAACAATATATGCCTTTCTTCTTTCTTCTTTTGATGGGGTCTTCCTTTTCTCTTAGAAGGGTTGAAAATATACTTTCTCATTCCTTCCTTATTTGATACTATTACAGGGAATGAATCTTGCTGAAGCGATGTTACTCTACATGCTTTTCTTGTATCCAAAGCAAATACTAGTCTCCAGTCCTTTGTATTTTTTTCAAATGGGACTGTTAGAGTTCCCAGTTATGAACTGTATTCATTCTGGTATAGCTAGAAGGCTTGGCAAGTGCTTTCTAATGAAACTTGTATACCTTATTAGGTTTGTTACTTTTTTTTTTTTTTTTAAACAAAGGAGACTGGAAAAACAAGTCAATGGAATGTTTCAAAAACAGTTTATCTTGATTTTCTAATAAGGAAAAAGTAGATCTGATTAGCACACTGATGACTTCCTAAAATATATGAAGATGGGGATTCAGTATTATGCTAATAAAATTTCGTTTCTCTTTAACACTGTTCTTATTGTTCCTAGTTAAGCCATTGTGAAAAAAAACTAACAATGTTATAATTTGTCTTCTAATTGGACATTAGAAGACAAAAGTTATAAAAACATTTTTTTCCTATAGAAATAAGAGCAATATAACTTGCATTTGCTTTATTGCGATATTTTTTGGGAATTGCCCATGCTACCACAGAGACATCTCCCCCTTTTATTTCTATGAAGAGATCCACTTGATTGGACCAGGGATTGGAGGTCTCTTCTCCTCCCCCCGCTGAGCTGAGCCATCAGACTTTCTCTTAGGAAGTTATCAGGGCTGAGAATGGAATTTGTTCTCTGCCTGTTGCTTGTTGCCTTGGAGCTGGAGAGAGCCTGCCTTTGTGAAAGAGGAGCTGGTTTATCCCTAACATTAATGACACCAAGAACAGCAATACAAAATGTTGGCCTTTCTATCTGGGTTTAAATACTTGAAAGGCACAAATTAAGAAAACAAACTATTAAATAATATATATTGCATCTTTCTATCTTGACAGATATACTTTACAAACACCTGGGAGGTGAGATTTGAAAATTTAAAACTCTGTGACTCCTCAGAATTCTATAATGGAAAGTGATTTTTGGGAGATGTGTGGTATGTGATCTTTGTCCTTTTCCATCATGTACTACTAAGGGCCATTCGTTGCACATACCATGGAGACCCCAAGATCCCTTCCAAGCTCAATACACAATTCTCACATGCAGTTCTGCCTTGACCATGCTTTGTTGAGCAAGAGGCTAGTGCAATCTTGGAAACAGACTCAGAAACACTGAGGGCAGAGAACCCTAGGGCCTCAAGTGCCTGACCATGTTTTAGAAGCAACCATGTGGGCTTTAGAAGAGCACATCTGAACCCCTTGAACTTCTTGCCTCATGGAAAAGAGCACAATCAGGGAACAGAAAGAGCAGGGCCCTTTGAAAGTTGTTTTCATAGCTCTGTTGTTTTCTTGCTTTATTTATTTTTAATAAGGCACCACATCATTGTTATAAAACATGCTTCCATTTCTCTTACTAAAGTTGGATGTGTCTTATATTACTTATGATCAGGGAGACTTAACTAAGAAAACAAGGACACCCAACTAGGAGACTGACTTGCTTATTCAATTAAAATTTCATGACTTAAGTTTGTATATTCATGCTTTTAATATACAAAGTGATTTCACATTCACTCTATAATCCCCATGATACCTTGAGAGTTAAGAATCACTACTGTCATTTTGAAGATAAAGAGATGGAAACTTAACTAATTTTTCAAACTTCCTAATAAGATTTCATTGTGGTGATAAAAAGGGACTTAGGTCTATTGTTGTTCAGATATTAATGTGCATGAGAACATGTATCAGTAGGTACTAACAGTGATGAGAAGAGGCTATCTCTTCTCATAAAAATGATTACAAAGTAACAGACTAAAACATAATTTGTATTCATTTTTAGGCAAATACGATCCTTTTGTAATTTTCTTTGAAGATAGTACAAATGACAAGAATAAGAGACTTAGGTTGGCAATTTTCTTTCATTTGGTGATCTGCACTCATTACTAAAATGAAGGTGTTCTAGGTGTGGGTGTGCAAGATGTAAAGCCAAGTTGTAAACCCAACACTCCATGGGAAGTCAGGACTGGGAGGGAAGCAGGTGTTAAATCTCTAACTGAAATACATTCAGGGATTCCTCAGAATTTTATAAATCCACAAATATTTGGTACTATCTCTGGTTACAGAATGAAAGTGAAGGTCAGCATGTGGGCAGGGAAGTCTCTGATTTTGCAAATCTGCCTCCTTGAAAATCGAGTTGGGACAGGTGCACAGAGAGTAAGACTGCTGGATTGTTAATAACTGCTTTGAGTAGCATGAGCAATGGTAGTGGTGGTGGTGGCAGTGGTGGTGGTGTGTGTGTCCCTCAAGCCAACAAATATATCAGGACTGTTATGGAAAAAGAAACCCCAGAAGAATAAGCACAATTATTTATTATGATACCTGAACTAGAAAAGGGGGGACTTTAAGAGCTTTTTCTAATGGAAGTAGAGTGGAGGATAGGGTTAGTGTCTGAGTTCCTTTAGGTCAGAGCCTAGAGACTAAAACTTCACTAGTAAACATGGGAGCACAGGGGTGGCAATGATTTGATCATGAACAACAGCCTCCTTTGAGCTTCCTTAAGGGAGGTGGGTTCAGGACGAAGCATTGTGATGGTGGAGGATGAGGACTGAGAAGTGATGGGAAAAGGGTCTGGTAAATAATCCTTGCTTTCTCCAAGATCTGGAGGTGTGTGTACTGAAAGAAGGAAATATACTCCTGTCAATCATTCTCTTTAGTTTGGGAGGAAGAGGGAAGATCAAGCTCACATATGTAAGTATTACTCAACAAAGGAGCTGTTGATTATATTTAAGTGTATGCTAGTAGCTTATAGCAGGGTTGTTACATCTCTTAGTCTCAGAGATGTACTTTTTGTGCCATTTTTTGACGTATTTGGAGATAACTGGTAGGAACCCTTTCTAGGTTGCTTACCTCATAGTCATTAACTGCAGGCTTTTCCAATTTTCTAACTTTGCACTCCTTAATTTCAAGGGGGTATGTCTCTAAACCCCACTCCCTAAAACCTTTCTACACCTTCATCCCTCTGATTCTATGAGGATCTCTAGACTTTGGAAATAACAAATCAAAGGGTGAGTCTTGGACCATTCGGTACAGAAGCAAGAACACTTTCAAGTGAGTTATTATTCTTTTCCATTCTGTAATCACGGAACAATTTCTCATTCTTCAGGCTACAGTAAGGAGTGAATGTAAAAACCACAGACACACAAAACAATCACTAATTATATCCTGTGTTTAATTTTGTTCACTTATTTATTAGCCCTACTAAGGAATGAATTAGAAATTTGGGAGTCAAATCTCTTTGACTTATCAATTGTTCAAATTAGCTTCCTGGTCAATTAGTCACCTAAGTGAATTCAATTTTTATAAATATTTAAGATGAAAGTGATCAAAAGCCATGCAAGAAGTTCTCTGCTATATATAATACACACTAAGGTACCATATAAAAAGAACCACCTGGCCTGGCCAGGTCACCACTTCTGTTTTGCTATGTGTGGCACAGCAGAAGCTTGCTGCTTTTAGAGAAAGAAGTGAGTCTTTCCTTCTGTTCTGCTCTTTAAGAGCAACTTTTATAGCATTTAGGAATCTATAGCTTTGTCTTTTTAAAAAAATTGCTCTGTAATTTGTCCCACCAAACTTCCTCATAGTTATTCTACCTGATAGTTTTGCCAGATAATTAAGGATAGCTTTCTATTTGTCTTTACTAGCAGCAATATCTAATGCCTTTATTCTGAAATATCCTACAATATAAACTGTAGAATTTTTTCAGTGGGCCAGTTCTTTTTTTGATACTGCCTTCTAAAAATATATATTAAAAGAAGGTTGGTTAATTTCCTTCATGTTATTTAATTTTTTGGCCTAAGAATGCTCATAACTTGATATAAATCTTTTAATATCTGTAAGATTTCTAGTGATATACCATTTTTACTTCATAATATTTACAATTTTTGTCCTTTCTCTATATTTCTTAGTGTAACTATGAGTTTATCAATTTTGTCAGTCTTTTCAAAGAATTAGCTTTTGGCTTTATCAATTTTTCTATTGTTTGTCTTCTATTTCATTGATTTTTAAAAATTATTCCTTATTTTCTTTCTTTGAATTTTCTTTCCTCTTTTTTTTTTTCATAGTTTCCTAAGGTGATTTTATATATTCTTCTTTTCTAATACAAGCATTTCAGGCTATTAATTTCCTTATAAGTACAAATTTTGATCTGTTATATATTGTCTTAATATTCATTTTGAAACACAAAATTTGAAATACTAAATTTTCATTGCCATTATTTATGATATGTTTTCCAATTTCCTTTGTGATTTTTTCACCAACACATAAGTATGCTGTTTACTTTCTAAATATTTGGGTACTTTTCATATTTTATAGTTATTGAATTTTTTTCTAAATTATTTCCCATTGTGGTCAGAGAATGAACACTACTTAGGGTTTCAATCCTTTAAATTTATTTAATATTTATTGATTTTTTTTTTTTTTGAGGTTGGGTCTTGCTATGTTCCCTAGACTGGTATCAAACTCATGGGCTCAAGTGATTCTCCTGCTTCAGTCTCTCAAGTAACTGGAACCACAAGCATGTGCCTCTATGCCCAATCTATTTTTAGAACTCAGAATATGCTCTATTTTGGTCAATGCTTCATATGCATTTGAAAAGAATGTGTTTTCTACTGTTGCTGTTGTTGTTGTTGTGTGTGTGTGTGTGTGTGTGTGTGTAAAACTTTATTTTTCCTCTCATTGTTTTAATTGGTGCATTATAGCTATACATATTGATGGAATTTGTTGTTACATTATAGTGTTCTGTAAATATCTTTAGGTTAGGTAGGCTGATATGGTTTTTCAATTCTATGATTTTTCTGAATTCATATAGTTCTTTCAATTGCTGATAGAGGAGTATTAAAATCTCCAATTATGGCTTTGTTTATATATCACTTAATTTTGTCAATTTTTATTTTATGAGTTTTGAAGCTGTGCTATTAACTGTATGTATATTTGTCATTATTATGTATTCCTGAGTTGAGCTTTTAATAAATATGTTCTATAATACTAATAATGGTTTTATCTGGAAGTCTATTGGAACAGATAGTATGGCCCAATGCCTTTTTTTTTTTTGAGGTACTGGGGATTGAACTCAAGGCCTTGTGCTTTTGAGACAAGCACTCTACCAATTGAGCTATCTCCCCAGTCCTGGCTCTCCACTTTTGCTTACTATTTGCATGATATATCTTTTTCAGTTCAATTGCTTCCCTCTTGTCTGTGCTTTTATGTTTAAAGTTGTTGTTTGTAGGCAGTATTTAGATACTACTTTTAAATGTATTCTGACAAACTCTTCCTTTACCATTCTCATTTCTATTTTTTCTTGTCTTATTTTGTTGGTAGAGTCTCTAGTATTATATTGAATACTAGCAATGACAGCACTATTCTTGTCTTGTTCTAGGGTTTAAGGAAATGAAGCTATATTTTCACCATTAAATGTAATGTTCGCCCGTTTAGTGTTCTGAGTCTTTTCAGTTGGTATATGTTAAACACATCAAATGCCTGTTTTTGACCTACTGAAATGATCATTTTTTTAAAAAAAAATTTTATTTGGCTTTGAAGAAACAAAATGTTAGTTTTGTACGTTGTTTTTAGAAATAATTTGTACAAGAAAGGAATTACCTCTTTCGTGAATTTTTAGAAGTATGCACATGCACATGTAAAACCTTTGTACCTGAGACTCTTTTTTTTAGTGGCATTTGAAGAGATCATTGACTAATATTTCAATTTATAATTATTAATTTATTCAGATTTTCTATTTAATTTTAGACATTTCCATCTAGTTTTTAATATTTGTTAGTGTATAAATAAAAAAAATTTAGTTGTAGGTGGACACAATACCTTTTATTTTTTATTTATGTGTGGTGCTGAGAATCAAACCCAGTGCCTCACACATGCTGGGTGAGCACTCTACTGCTGAGCCACAGCGTATAATTTTTGATAATTTTTTTTCAGCTTTTGCTGTATTTGCAGTTGTTGATTTGTATTTTCCTTTTGTGTACTTTTAAAAGGGCTAGATTATACTTCTTCAAGTGAGGGAGGCAAAACAATTCCTGGTCTTCCCTCCCTTTCCATCTCCCATTAAGGGTTCCATTCCAGTGACTCCTCCCTGAGCAGGTTTTCTTAAAGAGAGATCTCTCTCAGCTGTAATAATAATTTCATGAGGGAGGAAAGGGAGTTGTGGAGGAGGGGTAAACAAAAGGTGAAGAAATGAGGGATGGAAATGCTCAGTGTCCAGCCTGCCTGCACTTAAGAGTTTTTCATCCTGATCTCCACTGAGCTCCTAAGTTCTTCTGGTATTATTCTCTCCCATCGTGGTGGTTCTAGACTGGTTCTGTTTTGCTTTGGTAAAGAGATGGACAATAACAACTAGCCTAACATCTTAGGCTAGTATTGTGAAAATAAATGGATACCCACCATTAGAAAGTATTTTGTTAGTTTCTCCTCTGTCATTACATCTCAGCCTTCTGAGTTATGTTGCTGTTTTACTCTCTAGGCTCTTCTTCCAATTAGCCACGTCCCAGGCCTCCCTTTCTTTTGCTACATGCTTCCCATACTTTTGGTGCAAAGTTCTGAGATTCTTCAACCTCCATTTCATTTTTGTGGCATCTTTAGAGTTTAGTTTTAGCGGAAGCAACTTTGCTATTTGCTGTCTTTGCTGGAACAATCAATAGACTATCTGTAAGATAATTTATTTACCATGTACCCTATTAGTTTCTAATCTTTTAAAAAATATTGTGATAGTCAGAAGGGCTGGCCAACAAAATGTTTTTGTTTCTTTTCCTGGGCACATGGCAGGATGGTATTTTCTTATGCCCTTGCTGACCAATTCAATGTAGTCATATGATTTGCTTTGGACTATGAGTGATAAGCCAAAATCTGTGTCATTTCTGATGGAAGCCATAAGAGTTTGTGTATGACTTGCCATTTTCTCTTTTACTATCTACTATGGTGATCACCCATGTTTTAGTTCAAGGATTGGAAGATTTCTTCTTTTTTTTTTTTTTTTTCTGTAGAGAACCAGATAATAAATACTTTAGATTATGTAGGCCCTATGATCTCTGTGGCAACGACTCATCTCTGCAAGTATAGTGCAAACATAGCCATAGGCAATACATAAACAAATGAATACTGTTGAGTTCTAACAACACTTGTTGCATGGACACTGAAATTTGAATTTTATGTAATTCTCATGTGTCACCAAATATTATTATTATTATTTTTTAAAGATTTTGCATTTCTTTAAAAATGTCATTCTTGTTCTGGGTCAGACAAATTCAGGCAGCAGGTCAATTTGGTCCATAGGCCGCAGTTTGTCAGCCCCTTTCCAGATGGAGGCTACTTCAAATATCTGATTCCCAGAGGGAGGTGAAACAGAGCAATGCTCCTAGCTGACCCACAAAGGATATCCTGTGTGTGAAAAAAAGAAAACTTGTTATTTTAAGCCACTAAATTTGTTTTTTTTAAATTGCACCATAATCCAGTTCAGTTTAATACACTAATTCTGTTTTTAAATGATAAGGCAGCAATGAGTAACTAGAAGACAAAGGTCAATGAAAAGAAAGGGAAGCTGAGAAAAGGCCAGGAGGAGTTTAAACTGAAAGTTAAGGAGCTTATTAAAATTCTGACAGTTCATCCATTCTTTTCATCTGAACTGTTTCTCTTTAAATTCTGAGCATCTACCTATTTACACATTTAATAATGTATCTTATCCTTCAGGGATGTTGGAATGTTGATAGTTTCAGATAATTAAAACAAAGAAAGCAAGAAAGTCATAGCAGCGTTCTAAAGTAGATCCGTAAACTGCGTCAGAAAGTCAGGAAGGCCAAAATAAGGAGCTCTGTTAAAAGACATTCCATCAACAAAAATATCTCTCCTCTCTCTGCCATGGCAACTCCAAAATAGTAAAGAATATGTAATATGCAGCTATCCTTATTTGAACCAGGATGCTGAGAATTGTGCAGCCAGCAAATGTCTATTTTGTCGGCAAGTAGGGGAAGATTCTGAAAAGAGATTGTTCTGATTCTGTAGCATTTTATGATCTTTCTCAATTGTTAATGGCAGAATTCCAGAGATACTCTCCAATGGCTTGTAATTGTTCAGTCACCTTGTGCATCTTTGTAATTGTTGAGGCCCTAATTCAAATCTAGTTATTGTGTGTTAAATAATCTTTTTCACTGGACATGCCAGAGCAGGAAAGAAAAGAGATGTTTGTTGTGATAAAAGTTGCACTTGTCAGAGCCTCTTGCCCTAGAAATGTTGGTGGGGAAACAGTCCTTATTTGATCATTTTTGGGGTGAGGGAAATGAAAATAAGCTGTGTGCAGAATCTCTAACTCCCTCAGGGCAGCTGAGTAGGAGAAAGAGGCTCTTTGGAAAACCTACAGTTTATTCTTACAAAACAATGTAGCCTCTAAGAAGTTGAAAACATTTGGAGAAAGTACAGAAATGAAAAGCATTATTGTGTGAAGTTCAAACTCTGGGGGGGTGGGGGTTGCTCTATCAGAGGCTCAGACTTTACTTTTTGCCTTGGAAATCCTCTGGTGCTACAATATGATTTGTTTAAAATATGGCACTTAAATATTTAAATGTAGCAGGCCCTATGTGTTTAATTTCTTTGTTTAACTGATGCATAGTTTCCCAACTATGTAGTGACTGGTGTAAAGTGTGAAGCTGTTCTATATTTATGTGGTTCAGCCTTCCAGAATATTTGGATACCAGCCTTAAATATGTACAGTATTATTTCTTTCTAGCAGTGTTGACAATGCCCAAATTTATTAATATTTTATCTCCATAGTCCACTTTTCTGACATGTGTTTAACAAGGATAAAAGTAAATTAAATGTATGAAGTAGTTTATGCGAAATGGATGGACTTCAGAAAATTCCAAAGTAAAATTTCTGTTTATTATGTGGAAAGTTAGATGCCTGGTAAACTTTTTAATTATTATATTCTAAACAATTTTGCCTTTAGTGTGTGAATTCTTTGTGCAATGTCAGTATGTAATCTGATGGAGTTACAGTAGATTAATAGTATGAAACAGCAGTAAGAACTTAAAAAATAATTATTATTTAGCTGATTTCATGTCAGAAGCAATTAAAAAAAATTTTTGAAGAGGGGAAGAAAAAAGAAAGAAAGAAAAAATAAAAGAAAAAAGAAATGTTACTATCCAGTGAATGGCTTTACATAGAAATGAAGCTGTCGCCTAACAAAGGTTTGGTTATACTGGTGCCCTGTGGCACCAATACATTGTTCTGAAGCGGAGAAAAGTGAACGTGGATGCCACAGTCTGGTCATGACCTTCCTGAACATGTGAAACCTCTCCCTGGGGCAGTCCTTCACTGGAGTGAGGTCAGCATCAAGAATTTGACCTCGAAGAATTGATGAGCAACCACAGAATCTGAAAAGGTACAATTTCTACCAATGGGCCCTTCTTAATTTCTAGGGAGACTGCATATGTTTTAGAGAAATAATTCTAATCCCAGGAATTGAGTCCAGGGAAAAAGTGAATGACAGAATAGAAAAACAGTCTGAGAGACAAAAGAAAGCTAAGCAGAGTAGCTTTGATAAAGCACATACTGAATTCTGTAATGTCCAATGTTCAAGGTAAACATGATTTTCAATGATACAGATGTTTCCAAGGTATAAGGTATGTTGTGGTTCTGTTTTTAGGAAGAATCTAAAAATAGAGTCTTCTAGTTCGGATAATAGGATATTATGTTTCTGTGTATTCTATCGGAGGCCATTAATCCAAAAGGTTCTGTATAGCTTTCTAAAATAATTTATTAACCCTAAAGAGTCTCTATTTCTTAAAGGATTTTTTTTTTATTACTGCTTGTCTAAATTTAGAGATGACAAGTATGAATTGTGTCCTGCCCCCTAATTCAGATGTTCAAGTTAACCCCCAGTAGCTGAGAATGTGACTGTTTTTGAAGATAGGGACTTTAAGGAGGTGATTAATAAAAATGGGACCTCTAGAGCAGTTGCAGTCCAATCTGATGCTGTCCTTATAAGAAGAGAAAATTTGAGAACAAAAAGAGACACCAGGGATGTGTGTGCAGAGGAAAGACCATGTGCAGATACAGCAAGAAGGCCAAGAAAAGAGGTCTCAAGAGAAACCAAACCTGCAGACTCCTTGATCTTGCATTTATGGCCTCCAGAACTGTGAGAAAATAAATCTGTTGTTTAAACCAATCTGTGGCAACCAGACACAATGAAGTTTTCCTTGACCCAAAGGTGGTAGTTCACGATTAGGAAGAGAATAAAGAATTTACAGGGGAAGTGGATCAACTTTTGAATAGGCCTTTTGCTTTGTTACACTTGACTGCAAATCCCGATGTAATCTTCATTGAAAATGTGAGGGTGAAGAGATTTGGAAACCAGATTTTACACCACCAGACAAGAAAAAGCATCCACTGCTTTCACATAATTCCAAGAAAAGCAAATCAATACTTTAAATATCTGAGTCTTTCTGATAACCTGGTATCCAGAGATGACTACCTATTTTTATACCAATTTTTACATTAAGAATGCATTTGCTGGTAAATGGATGAAGTTGGAAAATATCATGCTAAGTGAAATAGGCCAAGCCCAAAAAGCAAAGGCTGAATGTTTTCTCTGAGAAGTGGATGATGATACATAATGGGGGTGGGGGATGGATGGTAAGAGAAGAATAAAGGAACTTTGGATGGTGTAGAGGAAAAAGGGGTGGGAGGAGTGGAGGATGGAAAGATAGTAGAATGAAATAGTATTACCCTATGTATATGTATGATTACATGAATGGTGTGAATCTATATTGGGTACAATCAGAAATGAAAAGTTGTGACCCATTTGTGTACAATGAATCAAAATGCAGTCTGTAAAAATAAAAAAAAAGATTTTAATAAAAAATAAAGAATGCATTTATATGGGGAAAAATAGGAAAAATGAACTTTTACTTAACAGTAAAATATTAAAAATTGCACATGGGACTATAGCCATTATTTTTATTTTGAAGGTACAGGAAGGAAATATGTGAAGATTAGGAAATTTTCTGTGGTCATGTAGGTCAAAACCTTTGACAAGGTGAAGACTTATTATTTTAAGTTTATTTTTGTGGATTTGTGGCAGAAGAAAACCTGAGGAAGTCAGTGTTCTGGCAAAGGTTACTCATCTCACTATACATAAAGTGAAATCAAGCGTGCAACATGCCTGGAGAAGGTATGGAAGGATTAGGATAGCCTTGTTCAAAGTTATGGAGGTAGGCTGGATAACATAAAGCCAGAGATTATAGAATTATGGTCAAACACACACTCCAAATCCATGCTTCTAAACCACATATCGGAAGTCTAGGGGTCAGTGGGGTGGTCCTACAATAAGACAAGATTGCGTATCAGTCAGGCAGTTAAATTCAGGAGTTGAGTGGAAAGGGCAATGTCCTTAAAGTAATCACAGCTCATAAAGGCATGAAGTGAAAAGCTAAGTCACAGCAAGAAAGCAATATGATGTGGGTGTGGTGGTGCACGCCTTTCATCCAGCAGCTCAGGAGGCTGAGGCAGGAGTATCATGAGTTCAAAACTACCCTCAGCAAAAGTGAGGCAAATCAGTGAGACCCTGTCTCTAAATTAAATACAAAGTAGGGCTGGGGATGTGGCTCAGTGGTTGAGTGCTCCTGAGTTCAATCCCTGGCACACGCCCCTCCAAAAAAAAAAAAAAAAAAAGAGATTTCATGTTTATGAAGATCTTGTAATTGAAGCTAATATCCATTTGTGCATTTGCTACATGAAATGATTATCTCAGCTAGTTCATGGTTTCACAGTCCTTTTCCCCAAACTTGTTGCCAATTTCAAATACCATTTGTGTCATACCCAGTAGAGGGCAACTGAGGATTTATATCCTGCTTGTATTTGTTTTAACCAATCCATACAAAGATGGACATTATCTCTCCCCTATTTATCAATCCTTGCAGGTTGCTGTCAAATTGTCTCTTGGTCTTTGGAAACACATTGTTTGATTGCTAGTCCTCCCACTAAATACTATAGGATCTCTATGAGGTGTTTTACTGTTTTTTTTTTTTTTTTTCCCTATGCCTTCTCTGCAGCCAATATTACTCCACTGGTCCTGCACTTTACAGAGCCCTAAAAGCTCTTGAGTATTATCTGAGAAAGGGGACTCCAACTGTCCCATTCTCCATCTCTCCTACCCCAAATGCTAAATTTAGTTTGGGTGATGTTAGGGCTCAGGACTCCTCTAGAATTCCAGGGTCCAAATTTTTCTTGCATTTTCTCAGTCTCTTCTCTTTGCCCAGCCATCATCATTCTCAGGTTTGATTTCCAATAAGAGTCAAAAACACTGCCTCTGACTGATAATATGAGCTCAAAAGATGTTACTAACAGCATGTATTTATGACCCTGAGTTCTGAGTTCTCTTACCCTAGTCTTATTAAGGCATATTTGTCAGATAAAAATTTTATATATATATATATATGTGTGTGTGTGTATGTGTGTATATATATAATATATATATATATTTAAGGCATGCAACATATTTAAAACAGTTATCACAAGCTAATTAACACATCCTTCATCTCATATAATTAACTTATCTTTTTGAAAACATTTAAGATCTACTTAGTAAATTTCAAGTACACAATACATTAACTGTGATCACCATGCTGTACAGTAGATGCCCCAAACTTCTTATAACTGAAAGTTTGCTCCACTTGACTAACACCTTCCTTTTCCCTCATCCCAACCCCTGAAAACAGCCCATATTCTCTCTGCTTCTATGAGTTTGACTCTTTTTTTAGAGTCTATATATAAGTGAGGTCAAGCAGTATTTGTCTATGTTTGACTTGTTTCACTTAGCATAATGACCTCCAGATTTATCCATGTGATCATAAAGGGCATCATTTTCTTCTTCTAAAAAACTGAGTACTATTACATTTACTATATGTCTTTGTTTGTATTTTATCTATTTATTAGATTACTTCCATATCTTGACTATGGTGAAATAATGCTGTAGTGAACATAGAAGTATAGATAACAATTTGACATACTGATGTTGTTTCTTTTGTATTTATATCAGTATGTGATTGCTTGATCATAAGGTAATTTTATTTTTAATTTTTTGAGGAACCTTCCTACTGTTTCCAATAATGACTGAGCGAATTTACATTCCCACAAACAATGGGAATTCTTTCCTGAGTCGAACTCTTAATATCATTATCTTGAAGGTTAGAATTTTAACATGAATCATTGAGATCATAACCCCCCATTTAATTTATTGAGGATTTTTAAAATCATGAATGTAAGTTGAATTTTGTCAGATGGCTTTTTATGTATCTATTGAGAAGGTGGTATGAATTTTTATTATTTATTATGTTTAATGAGACATGTTGCACTTATTGACTTGTATATTTTGAACTATCCCTAAATCCCAGAGATAAATTTCATTTGATGATGGATATGATTCTTTTAATGTGTTGTTGGATTTAATTTGCTAGTATTTTGCTCAGGATTTTTGCATCTGTGTTCATAAGGAATATTGGCCTTTAATTTTCTTTCTTTTCTTTTTTTCTTTTGTAGTGTGTCTGACTTTGGTATTGGGCTAACGCAGGTATTGTAAAATGAGTTTGGAAATATTCCCTGTGATATTTTGGAAGAGTATGAGAATGATTAATATTAGTTTTTTAAATATTTGGTAGGATTCAACAGTAAAACTATCAGATTGTGGACTTTCGCTTAATGGGAGACTTTTTATTACTGATTCAATCTCCTTATTCATCATTGATCTGTTTATATTTTTTATTTCTTCATGATTTAGTCTTGGTAGATATTTGCCTAGGAACTTATCCATTTCTTCTAGATTATTCAGTTTATTGGCATATTTTTTCATCGTAATGTCTTATGATCTGTTGTATTTTTGTGGCATTAGTTGTAAGGTCTTCTCTTTCATTTCTGATTTTATTTACTAAATGCTTCTCACTTTTTCCTTTTTTTTTTTTTTTTGATGCTAGGGATTAGACCCAGAGGTACTTTACCACTGAGTTACATTCCCAGACCTTTTAAAAAATGTTTTTGTTTTAAGACAGAGTCTTACTAAGTTGCGTAGGGCCTCACTAAATTGCTGAGGCTGACCTTCAACTGTGATCCTCCTGCCTCAGTCTCCCAAACTGGGTTTACAAGCATGCACCACCACAACTGATTTTTCTCTTCTTTTTTCTTAATCTAGCTAAAGCTTTGTTGATATTGTTTATCTTTTCAAAAATTGAATTCTTAGTTTTGTTACGTTTTCTATTATTTTTTGCCAATATGTATTTCATTTACTTCTGCTCTCAGCTTTGTACTTCTGCTAACTTCGGGCTTAGTTCTTCTTTATTTTGCACTTTGAAGTGTAAACAGATTATTTAAGATCTTTCTTTTTTCTTATTGTGGACTTTATTACACAAACTTCTCTCTTAAAAGCTTTGCTGCACCTCATAGATTTTGTTACATTGTGCTTTCAGTTTCATTGGTTTCAAAGTATTTTTGATTTCTCTTTTGATTTCTTCTCTGGCCTGTTGGTTGTTCAGTACTATGTTAATTTCCGTATATGTGTGAATATTCCAGTTGTCCTTCTGCTTTGGATTTCTAATTTCGTATGTTGAATTTAGAAAGGACACTTAACATGACTTTAATCTTCTTAAATTTGTTGAGACTTGTTTTGTGGCCTAACATATAATCTATTCTAGCATGAGAATGTTTAGGTTTACTTGAGAAGGCATGTATTCTGCTGCTGTTGGTCTAAAGTGTACAGTCCAATGTTTCCTTATTACTTTTCTGTTTGAATGATCTATCCATTATTAAAAGTGGTATATTGAAATCTTCTACTACTATTGCATGCCATCTATTTCTCCCTTTAGAGCTACTAATATTTACTTTATATAATTTATATGCTTTGATGTTGGTTTCTTATATTTATAATTGTTTAATTGTCAATTGATGACACCTTTATCTTTTTTTTTAGTTTTTTGATTTAACATCTATTTGTCTGGTATAAGTATAGCTACCCCTACTCTCTTTTGGTTTCCATTTGCATAATATGCATTCCTTCCCTTTCAGTTTATGTGTCTCCTCAAAGTTAAAGTAAGTCTCTTGTAAACCGTATATAGTTTTTTTAAAAAAATCCACTCAGTCACTCTGTTCTTTGGAGAATTTAGTCCATTTACATTTAAAGTAATTATTGATATACAAAGACTATATACTTTGTTAATTGTTTTCTGGCTCTTTTGCAGTTGTTTTTGTCCTTTTTTCTTTTGCCTTCCTTTGTGGTTTGGTTATTTTTTTCATAGTAGTATGTTTTGATTCCTTTTTTCTTATCTTTTGTGTATCTCCTACAGGTATTTGCTTTGTGGTTACAACGAGGCTTGCATAAAACATCTTATAGCTGTAACAGTCAATTTAAAACTGATTAACAACTTAACTTTGGGTACAAAACTCCACTTTCGTTCTCTCCCTCTTTTTAATGTCATAATTCATGTTTTTATGTTTTGTGTCCTTTGACAAATTGTTATAGCTATATTTTTAATGTTTTTGTCTTTTAATCATTATACCAGTCTCAAAAGTGATTTATGTCCTGCAATTACAATATTAGAACTACTCCAAGTTTGCCTAGACACTTACCTTAGTAAGTTTTATGCTTTCATAAGTGTTTTTTTTTTTTTTTTTTAGTACTAGGGATTGAACTCGGGGGCACTTAATCACTGAGCCACATCCCCAGCCCTCTTTATGTTTTATTCAGAGACAGGTCTCACTGAGTTTCTTAGGGCTTTGCTAAGTTGCTGAGGCTGTCTTTGAATGTGCATTCCTCTTGCTTCATTCTCCTGAGCCACTGAGATTTTAAGTGTGCACCACCACGCCCAGCTTTATAAGTTTTAATGTTATTAATCGCTCTCCTTTCGTTTCAACTTGATGACTTCCCTTTAGCCTTTCTTGTAAGACAGATGTAGTGGTGATGAACTCCGACAATTTTTGTTTTTTTGAGAGAATCTTTATCTCTCCTTCATTTCCACAGGACATGCCAGGTAAAGTATTTTTGTTTGGTAACTTTTTCTTTCAGCACTTTAAATACATCATCTGACTCCCTTTTGACCTGCAATGTTTATGCTGAGAAATCCACTAACAGTCTTATCGGTATTTTCTTGTACAGGATGATTTATTTTTCTCTTGCTGCTTTCAAAATTTTGTCTGCTTTTTGATAGTTAGATTATAATGTGTCTCAGTGAAGTCCTTTTGGGGTTGATTTTATCTGAAGACTTTTGAGCTTTAATGTATTGGATATCCATATCTCTCCCTTTTGCTTCTCCTTTGGAGACTCCCACAATGCATATGTTACTTTTCTTGACTGTATTCCTTAAATATTGTAGGCTTTTCTTAGTCTTTTTTCTTTTTTCTCTTCCAACTGTCTAATAATAACTGATCTGTATTTGAGTTCACAGAGTCTTTCTACTGCTTGATGAAATCTGCTTCTGGCACTCTTTTGTTGCCTTGTTCATTTTCTTTAAAAAAAGATTTTTTTTTTTAGTTGTTGATGGACCTTTATTTTATTCATTTATTTATATGCAGTGCTGAGAATTGAACCCAGTGTTTCACACATGCTAGGCGAGTGCTCTACAACTCCAGCCTGCCTTGTTCATTTTATTATTCAGTTACAGATTTCTGCTTAGTTATTTTTTTACGACGTCTATCTCTTTGTTGAGATTCTTATTTTGTTCATGCATTGTTTTCCTGATATTGTTCAGTTGTCTATCTGTGTTCTCTTGCACCTCGCTGAACTTCTTATTTTGAATCCTTTTGCAGGCAACTTTTAAATCTTTATTTCTTTGGTATTGATTGTTGGAGCTTTATTAGTTTCTTTTGGTCATGTTTGTTTGATTCTTCATTATCCATGTAACTTTGCACTAATGTCTGTACATTTGAAGGAGCAAACATTTCTTCCTATCTTTACAGATTTGTTTCAGTATGTAAAGGACTTCTCCTACATGGTCCTGGGGATGCTGGGACTGCCTCTGGGATGTAGTTTATTGCGGTTGGATCCAGATTCTATCACTGTTCCTGAGTCTGCAGTTTGATCAATGGTTGACAGACCTATTATCAGGCCAAATCCCCAAATAAACGGGATTGCTTCTGAGACCATACCTGAGCAGGGACGGAGCAGCTCACAAAGCCATGTTTGGTCTTGAGTTCAGTCTGTAGATGGTGGACTGGTTACCAGGTGTATGTGTTTGTTTCTCCCACTAGGTTCCTGAGTGGATATTTGGGTGGGATGGGACTTTCTCTGAGGCTATTGTAGAGTGGTTTTAAAGTCAGGTCACTGACTGCTTCTGGACCTGCAGTTCAGACCAAGGTTAGTAGGCCTGTCATCAAGAGCATTGATGTACATTGTTTTGTTCCTATGTAGGAAGAAATGGTACAGGATGAAAGATAGAATGAGTCTGGAGATGGAGCATAGGGACACTTCAAGCCTGCAGTTGGGTCCACAACTGGCAGGCTTGTTACTGGGGCATGGGTGAGCATAGCTTCTCCTTTGTACTTCAGCATATAGTGCAGTTTGTAGGACTATAAGTAGGGTTGTGCCACAAGTACTTTGCAGGCTAAGTACAGTTGGAACTGAGTCCATAGAGAAATGGGGGTATTTGTGGGTCTGTAGCTGAGACTACAGTTAACAGGCATACCTTGGGTGTGGGTCTGCTTTCTCAAAACTACTCTCTTTGGTTTTGAACTCTACTAGAATTTTGCAATCTCCTGCCTGTATCCCAAAACTCCCACAAAAGCACTGAAGTTCAAATTACTGTTGTAGTAGGAGCATAAGAGCAAGGGACCTCATATTCCACTAACATGCTGATGTTCTTTCCTAGCTCTTTACTTAGCTGCTTTTGACATTTTAAAGCCCAGCTCTTAGAAGCCCCACATTTTAACATTCCACCCGAAAGTGCCTAAACTGTTCCTATAGTGTTGTCTAAATGGGAGATTGGGTCATGTAAACAGGAATATGGAACAATGAAAGCAAAACAAGCCAAACCAAACAACAACAACAACACTAACAACCAAACAAAAAACCCCACCCCCGCAAAAACAAAAACACAACAAAAGAAACCCAAACAAACAAAACAACAAAATTAGTGATTACAACAAAAGAAGAATGCATAGAACTGACACTCAAGACTTCAAGCCAAAAATCTGTTTGCCAAAGCAAGGAAGGTGACCCCCAAATTAGACAGGTTGTAATACATCTATATATTTATCTTTTAAAATCCATTAGCCTAGAAAGGTTTAAGTAGGCTTGAATTGAAATTAGGTATACTCATTAGTGGCAATGAAAGATCAGAAGCAGGTTTAAATAATTTTAAAAGCTCATTAAAGGTGATTTAAGGTAATAACTTCTTCCTGCTGGTTTATTTTCAGGTCCTGTGGTCAGGGCAAATTCTGAGCGGTTAAAGGTAGGGAATAAGAGAAGTTCTGGCTATCAAACGAATCTACAAATGTCAAGTGGGGTCTTCTGGGTCTAGATGTGATGTTAATAACACCCCAAATGGGGTTCATTCTTTTAAACTCAGAACTTTATAATGGTAATACAATAAATAACTCTGAGACCACACTAAATAGATTTTGTAAAGTTTACATGGACTAAGAGTGGTGTGGATCAGTGATTATGAACATGGACCCTGAAGTCCTATGCTTGAGCTAGAAACTTGACTTTATCACTTACTGTCTTTCACCTTGAGGAAATTCTTTGTTTTCTTAAATATCTATTTCTTTATCTGCAAAAAGAAAATAATAATAGTAGTCACCCAATAGGGGTATTGTTAGGATTCAAAGTTTGACTTGAATTAACTTAAAATACTCTCTGAAATTTCTCAATAAAATTAAACAATAATAGTAAGATTATAACATTATTATCATGTAATATGTTATGTATTTACAACATTAATTTCTGACTTTCCACCAGACTGCTGGTAAAATCCTTAAGGAGGTGTCATTAAATGAAATGACCCTTTATTCATTCTTGTTTTTGTTTTTTGATGTTTTTCTTGTTCTTTCCTAAAATTATTTCTCTGTAATTTACTGACTCTCCTCTATATTCCATGAAAATTCATCTTCCATTCTTGATCATGTTGGAATGATTGCTTTGCATTGTCAGGAGTATTCCCACCTCCTTCCCACTCAAAAAAGGATTATCTATCAGTCTTTCCATCAGCACTTGCTTAAATTTCATTCTTTCAATTGTTGTTAGCGCTGATTTTATTTCTGCACCTCTCTTCCTACTTAGGCTTGTCCGTATCCGTACAATTATTGAAACTATAGTGATTCAACCTCATTCACCAGTAGTATTTATTGAGTTCCTCATGTGTGCCAGGTACTGTGCCAGGTGCTACAGCACAGGGTGTCTGTTCTCATGGAACTTTCAGAGAATAGTTTCTGTAAAATGCCTATCACAAGTGCTCTTTTCCCTGGGGATGACTAATATGTGTATCTCTTTGCTCAGTCCCCTTATTCTACATGTTATTTAATAGGCTAACAAGGAAAAGCTTTTTATATCCTGCCTTGGCATCAAGGTAAAAGCAAAGAGATGTCCATTGTCTTTCCTGGTGCACAGAATTCATTCATTCCATGCTTCTGTTGCTGTGATGCCACAATGCCTCCTGGGATCTAGTAGCATGTTTATCATTGTTGTGCCTATTCTTTATAAGGGCTTGTTTTGGGCAGTTTTTCATCACAGTGTCCAAAATGCATGGACAACTTAAAGGAGGAAATATTTATTTTGGCCCATGGTTTTAGAGGTTTGATTTCATGGTTGCATGACTTCATTGCTTTGAACCTGAGATGAGGCAGAACATCATGATGGAAGGGTGTGGTGGAAGAAAACTGCTCAGCTCATGACAGGCAGAAAGGAGGGAGGGAGCGAAGAGAAGAGGAGAGGAGAAGAGAAGAGGAGGGGAGAAGGAGAGGACAAAAAATAGCCTTCCAGGGCACACTCCTAGTGACCCACTTCCTTCAACAGGTCCTACCTCCTGCAGTTTCTCCCACTTCCCAATAGTCCATTCCCATTATTAACCTATCAGCCAGGCATGGTGGTGCACACATGTAATCCCAGAGATTTGGGAGTTAAGGTGGGGGGCAGATCATGAGTTTGAGGCCAGACTCAGCACTTAGTGAGATTCTGTCTCAAAGTAAAAAGGGCCAGGGATGTAGCTAAGTGGTAGAGTCCCCTGGGATCAATCTCGAGTACCAAAAAAAAAAAAAAAAATTATCAATCTATCAAATGGATTAATCTACTGACAAGATTAGGGCCCTCATGATCCAGTCATTTCCTAAAAGTCCCACCTCTGAACACTGCTGCACTGGGGACCAAACCTTCAACATATGAGCCTTTGAGGTTCATATCTAAACACTTCATACCCAAACTGTAAAAAGACTCAAATGCAAAACTTAATTTCTCTAAGATTGTATATATTATATTTAAAAATGAATTATATTGAAATATATAGACTTGGTATAGTGGAAAGTTTTATTTGGGAGTCAGCTATCTTGTGGTTTCAACCCTGACTCGAGCTTGTTACTGTGTGCCTTCGGGTTGTATTATTCTATGTAGTTCTCAGACTCTTATTTCCTCATGTATAAAAAAAGATCAATCACTCTTACTGAATGGTTTCTGTAATAAAATAGTTAATGACTATAAAGTCCATGGTGCTGTGCCTCAAATTTGGCACTAAAAATGGAAGTTTATATTACATTGTGCAACTGATTTTATTATTTGTGTTCTTATGCTGTGAAGGTCTATCAGCATTGATTGTGTGCTATTATACTTCTGGGTATGATTCAGAGATTAAGGGAAAATATCCAGATAGCCTTGTCCTTTAGGTTAGGGAAAACCAAGGAAGAAAAGAAAAAAAAAATTGAAAGATGATAAGAGAGTAAAGCATTCAGTCAGGGATTTTTTGTTGTTCATTCCAGCTTGAGATTAGTATTAGATTCTGAAGTATCCTGAAGGAATCAAGGTTGGAAAATGTATCTGTGCTTTATGAAGAAGAAAATTAAAATTGTCAATAATTAATAAAAATGTGTTCTCTATTATTTTCTTGGTCTTGGCTTTGCTTTCTCTTGTCAGATGGCCTCATGTCTCTGCTTGTTTCTGAATATGACTGCCCTAGTTCCTGACACAGCCATATCTTTGTTCTTACTGTACTTGATTCTGGGACTATACAGGTTCTCAAGGAAGAGGATATGATGGGACTAGCATGAGGGTCAAATGTCTATTCTGTTCTAATCATCTCTCAGTCAGGGAGGAATGGAGGAATGAAGTTTTGTGATATAAAGAACTGGGACTGGAGAGAGAAGAAAGAGGCAGCTTTTGGAAAGGAGGGCATGGACTGGGCAGGCACCTAAAATGTGTTGACATGCAATCATGCAAATACCCAGGATAGTTTTAATTCAGAGTGTGGTTGCTGAGGAACAGTTCGGAAAAACAGCTTATGGCAAAAGTTCATTGTGTGTGTGTGTGTGTGTGTGTGTGTGTGTGTGTGTGTGTATGAGAGAGAGAGAGAGAGAGAGAGGTGGGGGGAGGGAAAGGGAGAGAACAGAATTCCCATTATAGAATCCAGGCCTAAACAACAGGAAGGAAACTAATCTTCCAGATACCGAAAATGGATCTAAGAATAGTAGCTTGTAATAGGACCAAAGGGTAGAATTTATTCAGACTATCCAGAACACTGGACCCTGGAAGAGGATAGAACCTAAAAGAAAATCCTCTGATTTAAGTATGTGTATGACAAGCACTCTTAGAAACAACGTCTTAGTCCTGTACCCTCTAAGAGACTCAATCAGGCTGGGGTTGTGGCTCAGTGGTAGAGTGCTTGCCTGGCATGTGTGAGGCACTGGGTTCGATCCTCAGCACCACATAAAAATAAATAAATAAATAAGAGACTCAATCAGGCCAGCCCTCCAACCCTTTACACGAGAGCATCTGGGAATACATGATAAAAACAAGAGAAGTTGATAAAAATAAATAAATGATATATATACATATATCATTTATATATTGAAATATGTAGACTTGGTATAGTGGATATATATATATATATATATATATATATATTTATATATTTACATTTGTATGTGGAGAGAGAGGGCCTGGAGAGGATTGACTGGTATATTAAACTTAGACTAAGCTAAGAACTGGGAAACTACTTCAGATACACTTTCTTAAAATCTCACACCCAGACGTCCCATCCAGTGTGTTAAGTTTGCTGCATCTGTGGATTGTGTATTTGTGTTGGGAGACAGAGTTCTTACCAAAGAAGAGTCAGAGGAGAAAGGTTGAGGTCTAGGGATTTCATATTTTTTTCCTGGGAAAAATTTTTTAAAAATTCTTGGTTGGGTGGTAACATAGAGTGCATTCAATTTCTAACAATAAATGAGTTGAGTTTTGAAATCTAATACATTTTAAAGCAAAAATTTAGAAACATATATGGAACAACAATGTGTTAGCAGTGATGATACCTGGGGAAATAGAACTGAAGGAACTTGAGGAAGGGGAGAAGAATATTTATACTTTTTTGTAGTCTATGATTTTAAAAATAATGAAAAATATATTAACTTTAAAAGAAAGTATCATTTGTATTATATTTACAAAAATATATTAGTATTGTTCCCTAATGCTTCCAGCTTGGTTGAGGCGTTAGGTTTTGGTATAAGTATTTTTTATATGTATATCTGAAGTTTACCATGTTGCAACAGAAACATTCCAACTTTTTTGAGTGAAAAATTTCTTTAAGGTGGCTGCTGTCTTAGAAAATATATTACTCACTCAGGAATATAATGATTGTAGGGTAGAAAAACTCAGAGGAAAGGCTGCAAAGTTGAGTACCTTGAATTTTATATGAATTTCTGCTTTAAAATAGAAACAAAGTCTAAAGCACCATTGTAACATAGTTATTCTTTTTTTGAACTCATCAAGTGCTTCCAGTATTCTGGAATGAGAACACAGAAAACAATGACAAAAAATCTATTAGGTAATAGTGATCCCATCAGAGCTGATTGTTCTTAAGTAGTTTAATATTGAAAGAGAAAAAGATGATACTGTTTTATTATTATAATCATAGTACTGTTTTTAAAATGTCTGGAAACCAAATCAAACCCAACCTGTTGCCTAGCAACTATAGGAAACAAAACACTTTGTTTCTTAAGCTAACTGACATTAAAATACTACCAAAGATTCCTAAAAATACCTGCCTGGAGTTCAGTTCTCTGCTAATCTTTTTATTCTCAAGCATGCTTCCCCACCCCCCTTAGAACATGTGACATTTAAAGTGATAAGATTCACTTTAGTAAGTGTATCAGTAACTTACCAACCTCTCTTGTTAAAACTTTAAATGTGTGTATCTGTTATATATTTTCAATATTAGTGCTCTAACAAATCACATGCCTATAAATACAGCTGACAGCAAAACTTCTGGCCTAGAATGTAATTGTGAGGGAGGTGGTGCATACCTCCTGAAAAGTTTTGGCACTGCAGACAATATACTGAAAAAAAAAAAGCAGTTGAAGTTGTTCTCTATAAGTGAATTCCCACTGACGGGGCCCTCATCCTGAGAAATATCCTTCGTGCCAAAGTGGAGGGAGTGTATTTATAGCTACATCTCTCACCCTGGGTCTTCAGAGCAGGATTATAAAAAGTTGTGTCTTCTAGATCAGGGTCTTGCCTGAATAGGAAGTCTAGAATTCACCTGACTAGAGATGGCTATATGACTCCCCAAGGGGTAGTTAGGTTATGTTCCTGCTAGAAGAAATATCAGTAACTCACTGTTTTTGAAATACATTTTAGAAAACACTATTACAACAAGAATACATTTTTTTATGTCTTGTTTGCTTGAAAACAAATGTAGGTAAATCAGGGGACAGGGTGTAACACTGGTAGAAAAATACTCTTCTTTTAAATTTGGAGAAACAATAATGATGCTAACAAATAAGTGTGTATTAGGTGCTTGCACTAGCTAAATGCCTTACACTTAACCCTCATAATTATGTTTGAAATCTATAGCTAATCCTCTCATTTTAAATGTGAAGAATTAATAGATAGAAAGTTTAGGCACCTTGCTCAAGGTCACACATATAAAGTGGCAGAACCAGTTTCAATCTTGAACCTGTCCTGGTGCCAAAGGCCTTGTTTTTGACCACAAGCATACATTGAAGTACTTATTCATTGTTGAGTATTAGGTAATTGGTCTATATTAATAGTTTTCAATTCTATTTGGAAATTTAAGATTGTCAGATAATAAAGAGACCACAATTTTCTTGGAAAGTAGGCCATTTGTTTTTTGTTGAATTTAATCAAGTTTTAAAAAAAGTCATAATCAATAACTCATAAGAAAGCAAATAATTTCATCTTATACATGTGGGATTTATACCAACTCACCTTAATTATGCCTTTCTGTATGTATTGACTTGTCAAGATCTAGAAGTGATAGCCACACAGCAGCACGGTGAATCAGAGTAACCACTAGTGCATCTATGGTGGTTTGCAGGTGTTGGACTCTGATTTAAATGATTTACATACATTAGTTTATTTAATCCTCATGATAACACCATGAATAGGTACTGGTATCCCTATTTTATAGATGAGGAATCTGAGGCAGAAAGGCATTAAGGAAATGGCTACCGCAATGCGATTTGTAAATAATAGAATCAGGATTTGCACACAGGCCATCTGGCTCCATAGACTTGCAGCCTCCCCAGGGACCAAAGGTGAATTGAATATCGCCAAGTTACTTGGAATCAAGTTGCACTTCCTTTCCCTCTCTCTTTGTCTAATATCACAACTTTCTCTGTGCCTCTCCCTAATCCCTTCACTTTCTTCCAAGAAGAAATATACCCAGGGTTACTATCTTAGTTTGGGTTGCTATAATAAGTTACTATAGACTGATTCGATTATAAACAGCAGGAATGTGTTTCTTAGTTTTGGAGGCTGGAAGGTCTAGATCACCGTGCCAGTATGGTTGGACTCCAGGGAGAACCATTTTGGGGGGAGTTTGCAGACAGTTGACTTGTTATTGTACCCTCACTTGGAAGAGAGAGGTCGAGAGAGACCCCTGGGGCTCCTTTTAAAAGGGCCCTAATCTCATTCATGATGGCTACATTCTTACAACCTATCCCCCAGAGGCCTCACCTACTTATACACACACAGAGGGAGTTAGGAGTTCCACAAATGAATTTGGTGTGGGGAGTACAAACATTCAGTCCATTACAACAACCAAATTATTTGTCCTTGTCTATATGACAAGGAACTTATGAGAATGAAAGACAGTGTCAATTGGATAGGCCATGACAGTAAGCATAAACCTGACACTCGCATACTCTCCTGGAAATTGGGATTTAGGGTCACCATATATATGCCATGGACATGTTTTGTCTTTCTCTTTGGTGTTTGAAGTTGGATAATATAAGCAATTTTGTCAGTCTCTATTGAAGAATGTTAAGCTGTGTTTAATAGTTTGCTATGGAAAAAAATTGGTAATGTATGACCTTACACTTTCATATTCTACACCTGTGCGAGTAAATCTGTAGGATAATTTTAGAATGTATGCTGGTTAAAGAGTATGCATGTAGCTTTGATAGCTACTACTAAATCATACTCCAAAAAGTGTAATTTTTGCTAATACCTATTCCTGTCAACATGAATAAGAGTGCCTATTGCCTACTTGCTAACAGAATGTGCAATAAAACTTTTTGATCTTTTCCTATTTGGTGGGTGAAAAATATTTCCATGTGAAACCTATTTTCCTTTCTCTCATTTGATTTCCTTTTCTATGAATTATATATTTGCACTCTTTCCTTTTTTATTCTGTTGGGTAGATGGCTTTGCTATTTAGATCTGTTTGAGCCTTTCCTGTAAACCCTTCATGATACTTGTTGAATATACATTTTCCAAATCTATCACTTATCTGCACTGTGCGGTTGATAGTTTTGGCTATGCAAATTTTTACTTTCTTATAGTTTTATTGACTTGTTGTATTATGCTTCTAGTTTTTAAGTCACCTGTAGGAGGTCTTTAGTACCCTCAAGTTATGTTTTTCTAAAAACGCATCATAATTTCTTCCATAAATTCAATATTTCATTTTTTATATTTTATAATCTATCTAAAATTTATTTGGTGTATTACAGATAGAATAAACTTGTTTTCTAGACAACTACTCAGTTTCTGAACATCATTTATAAATCTATCTTTCCCCCATGATTTGTAATGGCACTCTATTATCTATTAAATTCTAATGGATATTTAGGTCTCATTCTGGGTATTCCATAGTGAAATCATACAGATAATAGTTCTGTTGATTTCTCTGTTCGGTCATGTATAGGTACAGGTTGTTTTAATTATTATAGCTTTATAATATATTTTAAATATTCACTAAGTCTAGTACCTCCACTTTATACATCTTTCTCAGAATTGTCCTGTTTTTGCCCATTTATGTTATATAGGAACTTTGGCATCAGTTTGCACAGTTGCTTGTAATCATTTTAACAAGGTTATGTTAATTGTATAAATAGTTAAGAAAATTGGTGTTCTTATTTCACTGTGTGCTTCTAAACATGAATGTGGCTTTCCTTCCCACCTGTCCAAGTCTTGTTTTTAGTGCTTTAAAATTATTTTTCAAATAAATTTTGCAAATTTTATGTTTATTTCTTGGAAATTTGTCTCTGGATGCTATTGTACATGGGATTTTCCAAACTTCAAATCATCCATAAATAAGTTTCTTCCCTCCAAAAAAAAAAAAAAAACTAAATTATTCCACATGTTATTCTATGGTGTTGAATATTCAGTTACACTAGAGTAGATAAAGATCCAATATGAAAATCATTGCACATATGTTACTCTTGGTACTTCTCTAAGTTATCACAGGGCTTTCCTTCCATTTGCAATTAGAGTGTGAATTGTCTCCAATTTATTAGGAAGGATAGTTTTTCAGTCAGCTAGTAAAGTTGAGAGAATTGCAACTTAAATTTACTTCCTTTCTGTATCTATCTCCCTTTCCTGAAGAATATCAAGGTATGTCAGTGATATCAACATTTTAATTTTTTTCATAAAAGAATATAAAGGAGAAAATATAACTGAAAATGCACTGTTCCAACTCCTTTGTCCCCTCTGTCCCAGAGGAACATTTGGGAAATCATTTCTTTCTGCGATAGAATCTTCTTGGTCTTAGACCATGTTTACCCAACTGAAGCAAGGGCAGACATCTTCCTTTTGGTAATGAATGTGTTTTACCTCTCGTTGTTCCACAGTCAGTGAAATAGAAACAGAGCTTTATGTTTAGTCCACACTGCTCCCTTCTCTCCCATAATTATTCTGCTTACTGACGCCATTTCCACATTCTCTCTAGAGAACCCTGCTGGGCTCATGTAGTTAAGGTTTTTTTCTTCTTGCCTTTCTTGGTGACTGTACTGACATTGCTACCAGAAAGAGAGGTGTTGACACATAGTCGAGGTGCACAAGGCTGTCAGCTGGCAGGAGATTATTGCTCTCACATTATTTTTTCCCCCCACTCTCTGGCTGAGGTTGGCCTTGTTTGATTTCTGTCCCAAATGAAGTTTTTGAATATTGGAGGAAATTTTCATCAGTCAGAGAAAACAAACAAAATAAGAAAATAAAAACAAAATTTTTACCCTCACCATCCAAAATCTTTGTTACGATTTTGTTCCTGAAGATAATTTTAGAAAACCATTTCTGAATCATGAGAACACAAATTTGCCCCTGGTTCTTGACAGTCCAAAGTGTTCAAGACGAGGACTTCTCTAAACAAGTGGCTTAATGTGAAGATGATTTTTGAATGTTTGGAAATTCCTAGCTGGATGTGTAGAGAAGTAAGTGTCACTATGTCAGGAGGTGAATGTTTCTGCTGGTACTGAATGCATACCAATGTCTTGCAAAGGAAATATTAACTGTACAATAGTTGAGGATGTAATTAGGATATAGTTTCCTAGCCAAATAGTGCCATAAGGCAGACTTCAAAGTCAGACAGACCTGGTTAGGAACTCTGGCTTCACAACATCTAAGGATCATGAGCTTGGTTTTATCCTTTAATCTCTGTAGACCTTAGTTTCCCAATCATTAATTCACACAAACACCCATGTAAGTGTGCGAATTCTGTTTATTGAATTAGTTAAGAAATACAAAACATCTAACCAAATGCTTTAAAACTAGTATAGACTATTTTAAGTTTTAAAATGGCTATGGTAAGAGTGTAACAATAAACATTTAAAAAACCTGGGTGTACAATCATCACAAAGTCAGAACTATAGACAGGTACCTGTAGTCCCAGCTACTTGGGAGGCTGAGGCAGGAATATTGCTTCAGCCCAGAAGTTTGAGGCCAGCCTGGGCAACATAGCGGCACCCCCATGAAGAAAAATAAAAATAATAAAAAAAAATCGATGGACAACTTTATTTAACTACATTGAATTGTTAGCAACATTGAGCTATAGTGCTATGAGGACAAAGCAGTGTGGGGACCATTTTCTTGGAGTAAAAGCTTTGGGCCAGCTGTGAGTCAAAGGAGAAGAATATTAAACAATGTCCCTATTAGTGAGATTTTTGTTACTGTGACCAAAATGCCTGACATAAACAACTTACAGGAGGAAAGATTTATTTTGGTTCATGGGTTTCAGAGGTTTCAATCCATGATTGACTGGCACTAGGCAGAAACATCATTGTGGAAGGCATGGTGGAGAAAAGTCACTGAACTCAGGGCAGCCAGGAAGGGGTGGGGGTGGGGGTGGGGGAGAGAAAACAAGAGAGAGAGAGAAAAAGAGAAAGAGAGAAAGGTGCAGGAGAGGAGGGCACAAGAAATACCTTTCTTCCATGGCATGCTCCCAATGACCTACTTGCTCTAACTAGATCTCACCCCCCAACAGTCTATTCAACCATTTAAGTTATTAGTCCATTAAATGAATTAATCCACTCATGAGGTCAGGACCCTCATGATCCACTTTCCCAAAGTCTACCTTTGAACATTGCTGCACTAGGGTCTGCACCTTCAACACATGAGACTTTGGGGACATTTCAGATCCAAACCATAATAGTAACAGTATCCCTAAAACTTCTGCCATGAACTAAAAATTTTCATATCCATGATGAAGGTTGACTGGACTTTTTTTCAACAGGAATTTACTAAGTATATGAAAATACTCAGAAAATATCTTAGTTGAATACCATTTTCAAAGGAGATTAATGTCTCATTGAATTTTTCATCAAGGGAATTCAAGATATTCATAAATAAAACAATAAACTTTGACTTTGTATTAAATTATGTACTTAATTCCAAAATGTATGTTTCAATGTAAAAGGTGCCAATCAAATAGAAAGTGTTCTTTTCAGGTATTGGGGAGATCTTTTACTTCTGTCTCTTCTGCCTTCTTCTGGAGGAAAAAAACCTCTTCTTTAACTATAATCACATGGCTGTAGGAGGAACTGTCTGATTCCCTAACTAGTTCTTTATACACTACTCAAACTTGTCCCCTTCCAGGGATGGACCAGTGACCTTGGTTACAGTAGCATATCATCTTATTGCTCTCAGAGATTAATCATAAAGTGAGGAATGACTCAAGTCAGACTAAATGGCAGAAGACTTTGTTTCCAGTTGTTGTTACATGAATTTTGTGTTGGATTCCTGTCACTTTCTGGCAGTCTTAAGGTAATTCCACCCTGGAGGACCTTGCTTACCTCATTTTTAAATTTTGATCACCAGGATAATGACTGCAGGTTCTGTTTGTCTTGGAGTCAGACCCCTGTCTGTAATAATCTAAAAAAGTAAATTCTCTTACAAAAGACTCACAAAAGAATTAGTTGAAAAGAGCCAAAATAAGTCCACAAATTGAATTTATATAATTGACTATGCAATCTATCTCTTTTTATAGTTAGTAGTCAGTCATTTATAACTTGGGGTAGATAACTTCATTTTGCTACTTCTTTACATAGCTCTAAAATGGGTGTAAGCATAGTATATACCTCACTTAAGAGGCAATAAAGAATGATGGGATGATGGTTAAGAACATAGTCCCCTCCCCCCCAAATTCATATGTGGAAACTAATCCTTAGTGGGATGGTATCAGGAGGTGAGGCTTTTAGGAGGTAGTTAGGTTTAAAGAAGGTCTTGAGAGTGGAGCCCCAGTGATGAGATTAGTGTGTGAGGTAGTCAGCTGTCTAGTTGCTGTTACCAAAATACCTGACAAGAACAACTTAGAGGGAAGACTATGTTGGCTCATGATTTCAGAGGTTCAGTCCGTAGTTAATAGTCTCCAAGGCAAAACCATGGTAGAAGAGCATGGCAGAGGAAAGTTGCTCATCTCATGGAGCCAGGAAGGATGGAGAGAGAGAGGGGGTGAGAGAGGGGAGGGATAGATATTGTCCCCAAGGCACATCACTAGTGACCTACTTCCTCCAGTCATGACCCACCTGCCTATCATTTTCACCATCTCCCAGCAAGTCCATGCAAATGATTAATTTATCAAATGGACAAGTGGATCAATCCACTGATGAGATCAGAGCCCCCATAATCCAATCTTTTAGCTTTTGAACATTGCTACATTGCCTAACACATGAGTTTCTAGGGGACATTAAAGGTCCAAACTGTAACTGTCCTTATGAGAAGATAGAGATGAGAGCTTCCTTCCTCTGCCAAGGGAAGATACAAAGAGAACATGGTTGTCTGCAAACCAGGAGCAGTGTCCTCTTTAGACACTAGGTCTTAATGTTGGACTTCTCAGCTTCCAGAACTGGGAGCAATAAACATTTGATGTTAAAGCACTCAGTCTATGGTATTCTGCTGTAGCAAGCTGAACTAAGACAAGTTATAATACTATCTACCTTGTTAGGTCAGTTTAGTGAGTTAATGAAGTCAGAACTGTTCATCTAGCAAGTAATACATATGTTAATGATTATTACAAATATTATTGAGTTGTAGCAGGGATTAAACAGAGTAATTTCTCCATGTCTTATTCACAGGAAGCACATAAAATTACCGTTTTACATTGCAATTGGCATACCACTCAGAGTGACTTTTATTAAGTCCTGCTATCATTGTCCTCAAACACCTTCAATGGATACCTGTTACCCTAGATAATAGTCCTACTTAGACCATCTCTAGCCTAATCATTTTAATTTATTCTCCAAGATTGCCTCACATGATCACATCACTTAGTTAAAAGACTTTACCATCATTCATTATCTGTCAATAACTATGAGGAGTCAGATTTCACTTTGCTTATCAGCTAAGAAATTAGTTTGGATGCTGCTAGAAGATCCCAAATTCCTGGGTCATTACTCACAATCAACAATCGCTATGAACTTGTTTGCATTAGGAATCATTTGCTTCTCAATCTCCTGGTTGGCGATACACAGGGGCCCAGGTAGATGCTCTGCATGCAGTAGGTTTGTGCGATAGCTCAGAAATCCTAAGCTCACTGTAGCCAATAGCCTTTACTAATAAATCAAAACTCAGTAAGTGGCAGTTTCATAAAGTTTAGTTGCAATGTAGAATCTGAATATTTTTTTACTATGGTGTACTGAAAATCCATGGTTCTATTTTATATCTTGAATAAAATTTCTCCATGCATGATTTTGTGATATGTAGTTGTCCTTTGGAAAATATCAGTTCCCTAAATTATGGAGATCTTCCAAATGTTGTGTATTTGTTGTTGTATATTTCAATACATACTACAAAAAAATCACATTTGTTAATATCACATATCATAACAGAAATTTTTTTTAGTATTGGCAAGTGATCTGGCTCACAGTGTCAGGCAGAAGATTTCTTTTAATATCTTAATAAGGATAAATATTATTCTTTTCTAGCACTCTATGAAAAAAGTGACTAGTTCAACTTACAACGTAAATACCCACACAGTTGTTTTATGTTGAGGTAAGCATTATTTTAGCATGTCAGAAGAGCCATCTACATACTTTGCTTATATTTTAAATATTCTTATAGAATATTCTAATAGACTTATTCAATACTTAAATATTCTGCAAGACTAGCAGGTATGTAAAAATCAAGATTTAAAAAAATTAATACAGTTATTGCTTCATCAAAGTGTGAAACTGGCTACTAAAAATAGATTTTTTAAATTAGGATTTATTTTTTGAACTAACGATGAAGAAAAAGTTGTATATATTTACGGGCACCCTGTGATATTTTGATATGTGTATACATTGTATAATGGTTCTATCTTCTTGACCATTTATCATTTCCTATGGTAAAAACATTCAAAATCCTTTCTTCTTATTGAAATATACTGTACATTATTAGTATTTATAGTCATTCCATTGGGCAATGGAACATCAGAAATTATTTCTTCTCTCTAACTGTAACTTAGTATCCATTCATCAACCTTTCCCTATCCCTCCCTTCTGCTTTCTCTCCCCAGCTCTGGTAAGCACCCTTCTACTCTCAAACTTTCATGCGTGAGATCCTGCAGTACTTGTCTTGTTGTGCCCGGCTTACTTTACTTGACATAACAATCTCCTTTTCCATATTTGTTGTCACAAATGACAGGATGTCATTCTTTTTAAACGGCTGAATAGTATTCCATTGCATATGTGCGCTACATTTTCTTCATTCATTCATTCATCAGTTGTTTTACATGTTGTTTGTTTCCATTTCTTAGATATTTAGAATAGTCCTAGAATAAGCATGTAGAAAAGATATGTAGGTATCTTTTCTTCATACTAATTTCATTTCCTTTGGATTTATATCTAGTAGTGGGACTGCTGGATCATACAGTAGTTCCATATCAGATTTTTTGAGAAAACTCCATAGTGTTTTCCACAATGGCTGTGTCCACAGAGTGTACAAGAATTCCCCTTTCTCCATATCCTTGCCAACATTCATTATCTTTTGGGTTTTTGATAAGAGCAGCTCTTTTTGGAGTAAGGTGGTATCTCATTGTGATTTTGACTCACGTTTCCCTGACGTTTATTGCTATTGAGCAATTTTTCCATATGCCTCCTGGCCATTTGTAGGACTTCTTTTGAGAAATGTTTATTTAGGTCTATTGTCTGTTTTCATAAGTTTAGATTACTGATTCATTTTGCTAGTGAATTTTTGGAATCTTTATATATTCTGATTATGAACCCTTTGTCAAATACATAGTTTGTAAATACTTTTTTACATTTAGTATAATGTCTCTTCACTCTGGTGACTGTTTCCTTTGTTGTGCAGAAGGTTTTTAGTTTGAAGCTTTTTCTGGAAGTATTTCCCTTATATTTTCTTCTAGTAGTTTCATAGCTTCAGGTCTTACATTTAAGTCTTTAATCCATGTTGAGTTGATTTTGTAACTGGTGAGAGGTAGGAGTCTAATTTCATTCTTCCACATGTAGATATGCAATTTTCTCAGAATTATTTATTGAAAAGTCTGTCCTTTCTTCAATAGGTGTTCTTAGCATCTTTCTTAAGAAATCAGTTGGTTGTAGTTATATGAGTTTACTTTGAGCCCCTTTATCCTGTTCCATTGTCTACGTGTCTGTATTTATGTCAATATCATGCTCTTTTTATTACTACAGCTTTACAGTCTATTTTGAAGTGAGATGGTATAATGACTTTTTTTTGGCAAGATTGCTTTGGATATGCAATTTTGTTGTTGTTGTTGTTATTATTGTTCCACACAAATTTTAGGATTTGTTTTCCAGTTCTGTGATGACTGTCTGTTATAGTTTGAATCTGGTATGTTCCCAGAGGCTCATGTGGTCCCCAACTGATGGCACTGTTGGAGGGTGGTAGAAAGAAGCATTAGGAATTGGGGTTTAGTCAGAGGAAATAGATCACAGGGATGCATACATTTGAAGGGTTTATTTTGGCTCCTTTCTCTATCTGTCTCTCTCTTTGCTTCCTGGCCACCATGAGGAGAGCAAATTCGTACTACCACATCTGCTATAATTTTCTGCCTTACCGTAACCCAACAATGATGGGGCCAAATGACTATAAAACGAAAGCTCTGAAACCATGAGCCAAAATAAATCTTCTTTCCTTGCAGTTTTGGTTTTTTATTTTTTTCTTTCAGGTATTTCATCACAGTGACCGAAACCTGACTAACACTATGTCCTTAGCATTTTGATGGGAATTATAATGAATCTGTATATTGCTTTTGGTAGTACAGACAAACTAACAATATTGATATTTTTAAGTTTATTTTTATTGTAAACAAATGGGATACTACTTATTTCTCTGTTTGTATGTGAAGTAGAGGCATACCATTTGTGTAATCATACATTTACATAGGGTAATAGTGTTTGATTCATTCTGTTATTTTTCCTTCCCCCCACCTCTCCCACCCCTTCTTTTCCCTCTATACAGTCCCTCCTTCCTCCATTCTTGTACCCCTCCCACCCTCCATTATGTATCATCATCCACTTATCAGTGAGATCATTCATCCTTTGGTTTTTTGAAATTGGCTTATCTCACTTAGCATGATATGCTCCAATTTCATCCATTTGCCTGCAAATGCCATAATTTTATTCTTCTTTATGGCTGAGTAATATTCCATTGTGTGTGTATGCATATATATATATACATATATATATATATGATATGTCACAGTTTCTTTATCCATTCATCAATTGAGGGGCATATAGGTTGGTTCCACAATCTGGCTATTGTGACTTGAGCAGCTATGAACATTGATGTGGCTGTATCTCTGTAGTATGCTGATTTTAAGTCCTTTGGGTATAGGCCAAGGAGTGGGATAGCTGGGTCAAATGGTGGTTCCATTCCAAGTTTTCTAAGGAATCTCCACACTGCTTTCCAGAGTGGCTGCACTAATTTGCAATTGCACCAGCAATGTATGAGTGTACCTTTTCCCCCACATCCTTGCCAGCGCCTATTGTTGCTTGTATTCTTGATAATCGCCATTCTAATTGGGGTGAGATGGAATCTTAGGGTAGTTTTGATTTGCATTTCTCTTATTACTACAGATGTTGAACATTTTTTCATATATCTGTGGATTGCTTGTAGATCTTCTTCTGTGAAGTGTCTATTCATTTCCTTAGCCCATTTGCTGACTGGGTTATTTGTATTCTTGGTGTAGAGTTTTTTAAATTCTTTATATAATCTGGAAATTAGTGCTCTATCTGAAGTATGAGTAGCAAAGATTTTCTCCCACTCTGTAGGCTCTCTTTTCACATTGCTGAAAGTTTCCTTTGCTGAGAGAAAGCTTTTTAGTTTGATCCCAGTTATTGATTCTTGCTTTTATTTCTTGTGCTATGGGAATCCTGTTAAGGAATCTGATCCTAAGCTGACATGTTGAAGATTTGGACCTACTTTTTCTTCTATAAGATGAAGGATCTCTGGTCTGATTCCAAGGTCCTTGATCCATTGTGAGTTGAGTTTTGTGCAGGGTGAGAGATAGGGGTTTAGTTTTATTCTGCGGCATATGGATTTCCAGTTTTCCCAGCACCATTTGTTGAAGAGGCTATCTTTTCTCCATTGCATATTTTTGGCACCTTTGTCTAGTATGAGAAAATTGTATTTATTTGGGTTTGTGTCCATGTCCTCTATTCTGTACCATTGATCTACCTGTCTATTTTGGTACCAATACCATGCTGTTTTTGTTACTATTGCTTTGTAGTATAGTTGAAGTGGTATTGTGATACCCCCTGCTTCACTCTTCCTGCTAAGGATTGCTTTAGCTATTCTGGGTTTGTGAATAAGAAAAAAATCTCTTTCTAATTTTTTGTTTCCTCTTCAATATCTTTCATCATTGTTTTATAGGTTTTATTGTAGAGATTTTTCACTTCTTTGTTTAAATTTATTCCTATGTATTTTATTTTTAATATGTTTAAAAATGATTGCTTTCTTGATTTGTATTTCCAACAATTCACTATTGGCCTGTAGCAATGCTATACATTTTTATATGTTGATTTTGTATCCTGGAACTTCGTTGAATTCACTTATTAGTTGTAGGAGTTTTTAAAAATTTTTTGTGGAGTCTTTCTAATTTTCTATCTCTAAAATTATGGCATCTGCAAACTAGTGGCGATTTGACTTACTCTTTTCCTATTTCAGTGCTCTTTATTTCTTTCTCTTACCTGATTACTCTGACTAAGGACTTCCAGTACTATGTTGAATAAAAGTGGTGAAAGTGGGTCTTGTTCCAGATATTAATGAGAAAGCTTTAGGTTTTTTCCCATTCCTTGTGATGTTAGCTGTGAACTTATTACATAGGGTCTTTATTAGGCTGAGGTATGTTTCTTCTATACCTAATTTTTTCACCATTTTTATCATGAAGCTATGTTAAATATTTATCAAATACTATCAAATACCTTTTCTTCATCTATTGAGATGATCATGTGGTTTTTCTCCTTCATTCAGTGGTGGCACATCACATTTATTGATTTGTGTATTTTGAAGTATCTTTATATCCCTCCAATTGGCATTTTAACATCTAACCTGGAGTGTATGGCGGGGAAGAATACAACATAATTCTAGTGTAGTTTGCTATCACTACACTATTTATGCTAAGTAGCCAGCAGTTTTACAGCCATTGTTTTTTTTTTTTTTATTTTGTAGCATTATTGCAAATGTAAACACAGTGAAAAAAGCAAATAGTATTTTAGTATTGTTATGAAAGTAATTTTTACCTGGGTCAGAACAGTGCTTAGGATATGGCAATCTATATCTATTCATGGCCCTGGACGGTTTTTAGGAATCCCTATGTTCTTGATCATAAGTTGAGAGCTGCTGAGACAGGGAGACGTGTTAGGAGGCTGTTACAAGACAAAACTGAGGAAGATCTGAACATATATCATACAGCATGAGAAAAGAAATATGAGAAATGGAGGACTATCTTAATGTGTTCAGAATTCTGGAAAAAATATCATAGACTAGGTAGCTTATAAACAATAGAATTTGCTTCTCTCAGTTCTGGAGGCTGGGAAGTCCAAGATCAAGGTGCTGGTCTCCTCCGTGTCTGATAGAGCCCTTTTTTCTAGTTCATGGGTGATGCCTTCTAGCTGTGTCCTCACGTGGTAGAAGGGGCAAGGCAGGTCTCCAAGGGAGGTCTCATTTGAAACGATATTAATCCCGTTAATGAGAGCTATGCCGTCATGGCCTGATCACCTCCCAAAGCCCTTACCTCCTTGTACTATCACCTTGAGGGTTTAGGAGTTCAACAGAAGAACTTTGGTGAGATATAAAAATTCAGACCATAGCAAGCTCATTAATTCTATGTTGTATTTGGGAAGATCAGGTACAGATGTTTGGTAGTCATTACACAATATGAAACTAAATATAAGAAAGGTTTTTTTTTTTCCTTTAATTTTTTATTTTTTATAGACTGCATTTTGATTCATTGTACACAAATGGGGTACATCATTTTGTTTCTATGGTTGTACATGATGCAGATTCATACCATTCATGTAATCATACAGGTACGTACGTAGGGTAATGATGTCTGTCTCATTCCACGATTTTTCATACTTCCCTCTCATTTCCTTCTGCATAATCTGAAGTTTCTCCATTCTTCTCTCACTCCCCACCCCCCACCCCCATTATATATCATCATCCACTTATCAGGGAAAACATTTGGTCTCCAACTCCATCCATTTACCTGCAAATGCCATAATATTATTCTTCTTTATGGCTGAATAACATTCCATTGTGTATATCTTTTCCACATGCACTTCAGATAGAGCACTTATCTCCAAAATTTATAAAGAACTAACAAAACTTTATGCCAAAATTACAAAGAACCCAATCAATAAATGGGCTAAGGAACTGGACAGACACTTTACAGAAGAAGACACACAGGCGATTAATAAATATATGAAAAAGGGTTCAACATCTCTAGTAATTAGAGAAATGCAAATTAAAACAACTCTAAGATTTCATCTTACTCCAATTAGAATGGCTATTATCAAGAACACAAACAATAATAGATGTTGGCATGGATGTGGGGAAAAAGGCACACTTTTACATTGCTGGTAGAGTTGCAAATTGGTGCAGCCACTCTGGAAAGCAGTGTGGAGAATCCTCAGAAAACTTGGAATGGATCCACCTTTTTACCCAGTTATCCCACTCCTCAGTTTATACCCAAAGGTCTTAAAATCAGCAAACTACGGTAACACAGCCACATCAATGTTTATAGCAGCTCAATCCACAATAGTTAGATTGTGGAACCAACCTAGATGCCCTTCAACAGAGGGATGGATAAAGAAAGTTTTAATTTAATGATCTTGAGGAGACAGCCACACTTAGGTGATACGTTGAAGACCTGGGAAATATGCATAGCATAGTTATTTAGGTCATCGTCTGCCTTGGTTCAAACTCTAGCTCTGCCACTTCCTTAACCATTTCATAACTTGGTGTCTTCATCTGGAAAATGGGGAAAATAGTAGTATTTACCTCAAACGGTTTTGAGGATTACATGAGTTAATATTTGTAAAATAGTCAGAATAGTGCTTGGAATTTGGAAATCTATATTTACCCATTTATTCCTATGTAATTTCAGTATAAGTTAAATAGAAAAATGGGAGCAAATGAGATTGCTTGGTGAAATTACTGGAAGAGAAGAGGGGTGGAGAATTGGGGGCAAACCAATATTTAGGAGAAAAGCAGAAGAAAGGGAGCCAGTGAAAGAGGCAGAGTGGTGAGGGAGACAGGAAAAAATTCTGTTGAGAAGTGTCTTGGAAGTTCAGGAGGAGTTTGCAACAAGGTGGACTTCAGGCAGGAATGTCAAGCTTGAGATGGCAGGAACTGCATCTGCTTTGTTCTCTGCTGAATTTGCTGAACTTAGCATAGTGCCTGATGTGTAGTAGGTGTCTAGTAATATGTGGTGAATGAAAATGCATCAGAGAGGTTGAAAATATAAGGGTCTGAAAATATGCATTTGTTTATAAAGAAAAAAAAAAAAGAGTTAGGTGGGGATTTCTATCCCTAGATAGTGTTAGGGGTTTATATCTCTATATAGTGCCATATTAAACATCAGAATTTGATGCAAAGATATTATTTTTTAAAACATTTTTTTTAGTTGTTCATGGACCTTTATTTTGTTCATTTCTTCATATGCAGTGCTGATATCAAACCCAGTGCACCTCAGCCCTGATATCAAACCCAGTGCACCTCAAATGACAAAGATATTCATAATTTGTCATTTAACCCTTAGAGTTATTGCCTCTTATTACCATGGTTTCATTATAATTTAGAAAACTTGACCTGAATTCTTATTTTTTAAATAATTGCATTCTGCCTATTATCTCAGGAATATTTTGAGTCTTCCCCCCCCGCCCCCCTTTTTTTTCCTGTACTGGAAATTGAACTCAGAGGCTCACACCTCCTAGGTAAGTGCTCTATCAGTGAGCGGTGTCTCCAGCCCCTAGTCTTTTTTCTTAAAGCCAAAATTAGTAATTAGATAGAAGACCTCATCATTAACCAGGCTACTGAATGACTCAAGATTTTGTCGTTTGGTCTCATATTGAAAATATGCAAATTCTCCTGAGAAACAGTACTACAGCAGTGTTTTTTCCTTTTGTTTTACTGTACATGAAAAATATTCAGATCTAAAATACTGATTTCTAGGCTGGTGGTTTGGCTTTGCCTAGTCATATGGCTTTGCACAAGGCCCTGAGTTTGATCCTCAGCACTGCAAAAAATGAAAAGCAAAAGCAAAGCAAAGCAAAGCCAAACAAAACAAAACAAAACGATAAAAACCTTATTTATTTTCATTTGGACCTGTGACAGCACATTGCTCATCATTGAGAATTGTCTGATTATAAAAATCTCCACTTGAGTAGGTGGCTATGTCTGAATTTTCTGGGATTTGTAGATTAATGGATTTCATTAGTTTGGTCTCAGATTAGATTTCTCCAATTACTACATTATTTTTGCCATTCCTCTGCTCAGAAATTTTGTATAGAGTGCATGTTCAAGAGTCTTGAATCTGGCCAATTCCCTTCTTCTGAATTTTCCCTATAAACACTATCCTATGGTCCTCTATTTTACTTTCTTCTCTGTAATGCTTCATTCCCCACTTGTGTACTTTTTCTTAGATTTATTCCTAGGCATCAGAGAGTATTGGAGTAATCTTTTATGTTATATTATCCAGTGGATTATTCCTCATACTTAGGAATATGACAGTAATTTTCATATACAACATTCTTATTCATAATTTGCATTTTCAACATTCTAAAGGTTGAATATAATGGCTATTAAAATTTCTGTGTAGAGAATCATACTTTCCATAGGTAATGACAGATCTCTTCCATTCCAATAATTATACCAAAAATTTTGTTGACCATATTTACTAAACATACTAAAATGTTCAAGAGAAGTAGTAGTAACTAGCATCTTTGTCTTTTTCATGACATTTAAGGAATGCTTCTCAAATTTTAATGTCCAGCTACTTGATTAATATAACTTGTGAGTCTGCATTCTAAATGATTAAGAGCTAGGACTGGACAAATCTCCCAGGGTTTAAATACCAGCTCTGTCAACTACTGAGTGCTCCATTGAACAAATAAACTGTGCCTTGGTTTCCTCATGGGTGATATAGGAGATGGTAACATCTACATCATAGTATAAAGATTCAATAAGCTCAAAGCTTATCTATAGCTTAAAACTATCTGGTATATGGCAAGCATCATATTTGTGTTCCTTATGTAAATATGTTGATAAGAGCATTTGAAATTCCTCCTTCAATAAATTAATCAACATTACTATATTGAATAGACTTCAAATGCATAAGATACTGTTATGGAGTGCATGAGAATTACAGACCGCCATGCTTATTGAGCCAAATTGGAAGGTGAAAAGGTCCTTTAAGTGAGCATGCCAGGCAAATGACTGGGAACAGGCTAGTGCCTCAAAGAACTCCCAGCACCTGAATTTTGAAGTACAGAGTTTATAAAGGTAAAAACCACAAGGATAATTGAGTCAGATGTTGGTCAGAAAAGACCTTCTTGAGACATATATTTCGATTACGTGAGAGAAATGGTTTGATTACACATTTGAGTCTTTTTTGTTATATATCAGGACCATAGTCAGGGACTTGGGGAGGAACTACTGTGCTGTCAGCATAGATACAGCTGTCAGGAGGCTGAAAACATTTTAAGCAAGCATAAAATGGAGTCAGGTCAGAACAAAATGGTGTTACTTTGGTTCTTTTACATTTCAGTAATCCTTATATGATTATGAGTTTAAAAAGTACACAGTTTTGGCTATTTAATATTGTCCTGGAGGATCTATCCAAGGACAATCAAGCAAGAAAAAAGAAATAAAAGGCATGATGATTGGAAAGAAAGAGATAAAATTATATACACAGATAGTATGATATTATATACAGAAATCATAAGGAATCCACAACAAATATTATAGTTAATAAGCAGAATCATCAAGTTTGCAAAGTATAAGATCAATATAAAAAATCAACTATTTCTAGCAATAATCAAAAAGGAAGTTAAGGAAACAATTCAATTTACAATAATGTTAAATCAAAATAAATAAAATAGGGCCAGATACAGTGGTGCATGCCTATAATCTCAGAACTCAGAAGACTGAGTTAGGATCACAAATTTCAGACCAACCTCTGCAACTTAGTAAGACTGTATCTCAAAATAAAAAACCAGAAAGGACTGAGGATGTAGCTCAGTGGTAAAGCACCTCTGGGTTCAATCCCCAGTATCAAAAACTGAATAATAAATAAATAAGTAAATAAAATATATAGTACTGAAGTAAGCAAAAAATGCAAGCCTTATTGACATATTTTATGATTCCCTTTATCTTATATGTCCAGAATAGGCAAAACCATAGAAAGTACATTAGTGGTTTCCAGGATTTAGGAACAGTGCTTTGAATTGACTTCTAATGGATCAGGGATTTCTTATTTGTGTGATAAAAATATTCTGGAAGTTGTATTAGCTGAATAACTTAGCAACTATATTTAAAAACTCCTCAACCGTATACTTTAAAAGGGTGACTTTTATCTGGGATTGGTGGCACATACCCATAATTCCAGCTACTCAGGAGGATTGCAAGTTTGAGGCCTGCCTCAGCAACTTAGCAATATTCAGTTTCAAAAAAAAAAAAAAAAAAAGAAAAAGAAAAAGACTGAGGTGCGGTTCAGTGGTAGAGCACCTCAGGGTTCAATCTCCAGCACTGAAGAAAAGGGCAAATTTTGTGATATGTGAATAGTGCGTCTCTCAAAATGTGTTAAAGAGGTTGAATTTAACTTTCTAGTATGTTAAGATATTTGCAAATGTTTAGCAATGGAATTGTTCTTTAGTTTTCTATTCTTATACTATTTTTTATTTAGTTTTGGTAGTAGAACCCAAATAACCTGACTTCTCTCTTATTTTTATCTATAAACTGTTCTGGTTCCTTTCCGCGTCTAATTCCACGTTTGCACTAATTCCTGCCCCCTCTTGCCTACATAAGGCTTGAACATAAGCAAATTCTCCTTCTTATTTCTAGTCACCATTTCCTGTAGTTTCTCTTGTGCTGGGCTAGCTCATACACGGGATAAGGGCATGGAGTCAAGACCCAGACTCCGGGATTTGGGTGGAAGCAGGCTTGTGGCGAGCAGCCTGCAAATTCGTTTATTGTGGGAACAGCTATACATTTTGTAGGTTTCTTGCCCAATCACAACGTGCCACAGGGGATCAGACCACCAGGTTCCTATTCAGGTTCCCTTGGCAAAACTGAGTCAATTTGGGGCAGTTGTTTACTTTCCTTGGTGGCCAAAGTGGAACACTCCTCCCTGCAAGTTTTCCTTACACACTTGAGATGTTCACTGCTGCCAGCCAAGAATTAGGATTTCTCCCAACAATTTCCTCCTTTCTGTTTAATAATCCCAGTGGGTATTCAAAAGTGATGCAGTATCTCTTTTCATGAAGGCACCTTGTCTTGACCCTGCATCCTCTTCTAGCTACTGCCACATTTCTTTGTACATCATGATAGCAAACCTTATGAAAACATTCACTTATAATCAATAGTTCAATCTCTCCCTTCATTCCCTCTTGAATCCACCTTAATCAGGTGTTGTTCTCATTGAACTGTTAAAGCCACCAGTTAGCTCCATGCTATTAGATTCTAATAATCTGTTCTCTCAAAAGAAGTACAAGTGGTCAATGACTACATATAAGTATGTCCAACATATTAAGCCATCAGGGAAATGCAAATCAAAACTACACTGAGATTCCATCTCATTTTAGTTAGAATGGTAATCATCAAGAATACAAATAACAATAACTACTGACAAGGATGTGGGATCAAAGGAACTCTTGTTCACTGTTGGTGGGGATGTAAATTGGTGTAGCTACTATGGAAATCAGTATGGATGTTCCCCAAAAAGCTAAAAATAGAACTGCCATATGATCCATCTATACCACTCCTTAAGGTTCATCCAAAAGAATTAAAATCAGTGTATTATAGTGATACATGCATACCCATATTTATTGCGGCATAATTCACAGTAGGCAAGTTATGGAATTAGCCTAGGTATTCATAAATAGATGACTGAATAAAGAAAACATGTGTATATATACAATGGAGTTTTATTCAGTCATAAATAAGAATGAAATCATGCTATTTGCAGGAAAATGGATGGAACTGGAGAGTATCATGTTAAACGAAATAAGTGAGATTCGCAAAGTCAAGAGTTGTATGTTTTCTTTCATATATGGAAGCTAGAGGGAAAAATGGGAAAAAGATATGTCATGAAAGCAGAAGGGAGAACATTAGGTTAGAGGAAGAAGATAAGGGGGAGGGAGGAAGGCAAATAGGGTATTGTGGAGTGAAATTGATCAAATTATATTTTTATGTATATATGAATATGTCATAATGAAGCCCACCATTCTGTATACATAATATGCACCAATAAAAAGAAATAAGTAAACCATGAAGGATGTGGAGGATATTACAGAAATTTTATGAAAAGTTATGTTTAAAAGGGAATCCTCATCGCTTAAAGATAAAATTTGAGATATTTGTGCATGAAATAGTATGATGTCTGGGATTGAATTTAGACTAATATAGTAGGAAAGGTGATACACTGAGAAGGGATATGGGTACAAGTGAAATGGAATTGGTCAAGTTATCAATTAAAAAGATTCTAATGATCAGTACTCTGTTATCATCTCACTTGTAATTGGAAACACTAGATGCAACCAATAACTTTCTTCTTGAAATATTTTCTTCAATTTTATTTTGGTTCTTCTATTTTACTTATTAGTTCATCTTTTCAGTCTTTTTTGCTGGTTCCTCCTTGTATTAGTTTTCTGTTGCTGTATAAGAAATTACTACAGCCCACGACACACCAAATCTGCTGGCTCTTAGTTTGGAGCTTACAAGACTCCAGAACTGACTCAGGATTCAAGAAGAGGAGATATTGAGAGACTTGGGACCAACTCAAAGGCACTGGGTGAGTCTCTCCCATTGAGGAGGCATCCCGGATGGGGCAGTAGTCCCGGAACGCAGGAACTTTGTGAAGTAGAGCTGCCCAACGAGACACCTCTCCCCCCACTGGAGCAGTGAACTCGGACAACTGGGAGCATTGGAGAGGAGGCTGCTCAGCACAGCGCTGGGACTCGGAGGAACCCACCAGGGCTCCGGGCAGCTGCCCAGAGGAGGAGCTGTGCAGCGAGCTGTTTGGACACAGAGCGACTGCTCCTGAACACCGGGGAACTGCCCAGAGGAGGAGGAGCATGGCGGGTCGCTTGGACTCGGAGCGGACGCACCAGAGCTCCGGGCAGCTGCCTGGAGGAGGAGGCATGTGGCGGGTCGCTTGGACTCAGAGTGATGCACCAGGGCTATGGGCAGTTGATGGGAGGAGGAGGTGCGCAATGAGTTGCTTGGACTCCTAGTGACCGCACCGGAACACCAGGTGGCTGCCTGGAGGAAGAGGTGTGCGGCTGGTCTCTGGGACTCAGAGTGACTGTACGGGGCTCAGGTGGCTGCTCAGAGGAGGGGCTGCATAGCCAGGCGATTAGGTGAAGAGCAGGGTCCCAGGACCTAGGAGACTTCTTGGTGGAAGAGCTGCACAGAGACAAGCTGAGGGGCAGAGCGAAGGTTCCAGGACTGCAGGCAGATTCTCTGAGGAGAGGCAGCCTAGAGAGACTCGATTGCGAAGGGTGAGGGTACCAGGCCCAGGAGGTAGGTCCGGGCCCCTGGGAACATTGCAGAGGAAGGCTGCCCAGCCCAGGCGGTAGTTGTGGATTGAGGGGATCCTCTAGGAAGGGAACTGACCAGCGAGACCTCCCCACCGGGTGAGTCTTCCCTGCCGGGTGAGGTTTTCCCACAAGGATGGTAAAACCAGAGACACAGGCCCAAACAGGCCTTGCCTCATCCCGAAGCCTAGTTCCCCTTTGGATGACCATTGGTCAACAAGTGGAAGCACCTCTGCCCACTAGCAGGGAATATACCCCACCTGAAGGCCACCACTCCTAGAGAGGCAGCTTCCTTGTGGAGCACCACATTATCCACTTCCTCCAAGACTTCAGGCTACTGAAGGCTTAGAAGGGATATACTAGAAATCTTCAGAGACATTGTAAGTCATTGTAATAGAGGAAATCTGCAATATCTCAGCGGTCCACTGATACCTGAACAATATGAGAAAACAAGGGAAGAAAATGCCCCAAACAAATATAGATGTTACATCAATAAAATACAAAGACAGCATGGCAGAAGAAATGACAGAAAGGGAGTTCAGAATGTACATAATTAAAATGATCAGGGAAGCAAACGATGAGATGAAAGAGCAAATGCAGGCATTGAATGATGAGACGAAAGAGCAAATGCAGGCTTTGAATGATCGCATGAATCGACAGTTAAAAGAGCAAATACAGGAAGCAAAAGATCATTTCAATAAAGAGTTAGATATATTGAAAAAATACCAAACAGAAATCCTTGACATGAAGGAAACAATGAACCAAATTAAGAACTCCATAGAAAACATATCCAATAGGATAGAGGACCTGGAAGACAGAACCTTAGACATTGAAGACAAAATATTTAACCTTGAAAACAAAGTTGAACAAACAGAGAAGATGGTAAGAAATCATGAACAGAATCTCCAAGAACTATGGGATATCATGAAAAGGCCAAATTTAAGAATTATTGGGATTGAGGAAGGCCTAGAGAAACAAGCCAAAGGAATGAACAATTTATTCAATGAAATAATATCAGAAAATTTCCCAAATCTGAAGAATGAAATGGAAAATCAAGTTCAAGAGGCTTATAGGACTCCAAATACACAAAATTACAACAGACCCACATCAAGGCACATTATAATGAAAATACCTAACATACAAAATAAAGACAGAATTTTAAAGGCTGTGAGAGAAAAGAACCAAATTACATTCAGGGGGAAACCAATACGGATATCAGCAGACTTTTCAATCCAGACCCTAAAAGCTAGAAGGGCCTGGAACAACATTTTTCAAGCCCTGAAAGAAAATGGATGCCAACCAAGAATCTTATACCCAGCAAAACTTACCTTCAAATTTGACGATGAAATAAAATCCTTCCATGATAAACAAAAGCTAAAAGAATTTACAAAAAGAAAGCCAGCATTACAGAACATTCTCAGCAAAATATTCCATGAGGAAGAGATGAAAAACAAAGAAGTAAATCAGCAAAGGGAGGAATTATCCTAAAGGAATTGTGAAATAATAAATAAATAAATAAATAAATAAATAAATAAAAATAAAGTCGTGTCAAAAATAAATAAATAAATAAATAAATAAATAAAATTAAAAACATGAGTCAAATGACCGGGAATACAAATCATATCTCAATAAGAACCCTGAATGTTAATGGCCTGAATTCATCAATCAAAAGACATAGACTGGCAGATTGGATTAAAAAGAAAGATCCAACAATATGTTGCCTGCAAGAGACTCACCTCATAGAAAGAGATACCCATAGACTAAAGGTGAAAGGATGGGGAAAAACATACCATGCACATGGACTAAGCAAAAAAGCTGGAGTATCCATCCTCATTTCAGATAATGTGGATTTCAAACCAAAGTTAGTCAGAAGGGATAAAAAAGGGCATTTCATACTGCTTAAGGGAAGCATAAATCAGCAATACATAACAATCATAAACATCTATGCCCCAAACAGTGGCTCATCCATGTACATCAAACAAATCCTTCTCAATTTCAGAAACCAAATAGACCATAACACAATAATACTAGGTGATTTTAACATGCCTCTCTCACCACTGGACAGATCTTCCAAACAAAAATTAAACAAAGAAACCATAGATCTCAATAACACAATCAATAATTTAGATTTAACGGACATTTATAGAATGTACCATCCAACCAAGAGCGAATACACTTTCTTCTCAGCAGCACATGGATCCTTCTCTAAAATAGACCATATATTATGCCATAAAGCTAATGTTAGCAAATACAAGAAGATAGAGACACTACCTTGTATTCTATCAGATCATAATGGATTGAAATTAGAAATAAATGAAAGAGTAAAAAACAGAAACTACTCCAACACCTGGAGATTAAACAATATGCTATTATATGATGAATGGATAACAGAAGATATTAGGAAGGAAATTAAAAAATTCTTAGAGGTAAATGAGAACAAAGAAACATCATATCAAAATCTCTGGGACACTATGAAAGCAGTACTTAGAGGAAAATTTATTTCATGGAGCGCATTCAATAAAAGAAGTAAAACTCAACAAATAAACGACCTAACACTACAGCTCAAAGCCCTAGAAAAAGAATAACAGACCAACACAAAAATTAGTAGAAGACAGGAAATAGTTAAACTCAGAGCTGAAATCAACGAAATTGAAACAAAAGAAACAATACAAAAATTTGACAAAATAAATAGTTGGTTCTTTGAAAAAATAAACAAAATTGATAAACCTTTAGCCACACTAACAAAGAGAAGACGAGAGAAAACCCAAATCACTAAAATTTGGAATGAACAAGGAAATATCACAACAGACAGGATTGAAATACAAAACATAATTAGAAGCTATTTTGAAAATCTATACTCCAACAAAATAGAAAATTTCGAAGACATCAACAGATTTCTAGAGACATATGAATTGCCTAAACTGAACGAGGAGGACATACACAATTTAAATAGACCAATTTCAAGTAATGAAATAGAAGAATCATCAAAAGCCTACTAACAAAGAAAAGTCTAGGACCAGATGGGTTCTCAACCGAGTTCTACAAAGCCTTTAAAGAAGAGCTCATTCCAATACTCCTCAAAGTATTCCATAAAATAGAAGAGGAGGGAGCCCTCCCAAACTCATCTATGAAGTCAATATTACCCTGATACCTAAACTAGACAGAGACACGTAGAGGAAAGAAAATTTCAGACCAATATCATTAATGAACATTGACGCAAAAATTCTCAACAAAATTTTAGCAAATCGCATACAGATACATATTAAAAAGATAGTGCACCATGATCAAGTGGGTTTCATCCCAGGGATGCAAGGTTGGTTCAACATCCGGAAATCAATAAATGTCATTCACCATATCAACAGACTAAAAGTCAAGAATCACATGATTATTTCAATAGATGCAGAAAAAGCATTTGATAAAATATAGCACCCCTTCATGCTCAAAACACTAGAAAAAATAGAAATAGTGGGAACATTCCTTAACATTGTAACGGCCATCTATGCTAAGCCCATGGCCAATATCATTTCAAATGGTGAAAAACTGAAAGCATTCCCCCTAAAAACTGGAACAAGGCAAGGATGCCCTCTATCACCACTTCTATTCAATATCGTCCTTGAAACTCTAGCCAGAGCAATTAGATAGACCAAAGAAATTAAAGGGATACGAATAGGAAAAGAAGAACTCAAACTATCCCTATTTGCTGATGATATGATTATATACTTAGAGGAACCAGGAAATTCCACCAGAAAACTCATAAGTGAATTCAGTAAAGTAGTGGGATATAAAATCAATGCACATAAATCTAATGCATTTTTATACATACGTGATGAATCTTTGGAAAGAATAATTAGGAAAACTACCCCATTCAAAATAGCCTCGAAAAAAAGAAAATATTTGGGAATCAATCTCACAAAAGGGGTGAAAGACCTCTACAATGAGAACTACAGAACACTAAAGAAAGAAAAGAAAACCTTAGAAGATGGAAAGATCTCTCATGCTCTTGGATAGGAAGAATTAATATTGTCAAAACGGTCATACTACCAAAAGTGCTCTATAGATTCAATGCAATTCCAATTAAAATCCCAATGATGTACCTTACAGAAATAGAGCAAGCAATTATGAAATTCATCTGGAAGAATAAGAAACCCAGAATAGCTAAAGCAATCCTTAGCAGAATGAGTGAAGCAGGGGGTATCGCAATACCAGATCTTCAACTCTACTACAAAGCAATAGTAACAAAAACAGCATGGTATTTGTTCCAAAATAGACAGGTAGATCAATGGTACAGAAAAGAGGACACGGACACAACCCAAATAAATACAATTTTCTCATAGTAGACAAAGGTGCCAAAAATATGCAATTCTAAAAGATAGCCTCTTCAACAAATGGTGCGGGGAGAATTGAAAATCCATATGCAACAGAATGAAACTAAACCCATATCTCTCACCATGCACGAAACTAAACTCAAAATGGATTAAGAACCTCAGAATCAGACCAGAGACCCTGCAGATTATAGAAGAAAAAGTAGATCCAGATCTTCAACATGTCGGCTTAGGACCAGACTTCCTCAACAGGACTCCCATAGCACAAGAAATAAAAGCAAGAATCAACAACTGGGATAGATTCAAACTAAAAAGCTTTCTCTCAGCAAAGGAAACTATCACCAATTCGAAGAAAGAGCCTACAGAGTGGGAGAAAATCTTCGCCAATCGTACTTCAGATAGAGCACTAATCTCCAGAATCTATAAAGAACTCAAAAAACTCTACACCAAGAATGCAAATACCACCTAGTGTTAGGGTTAGAGTTAGGGTTAGGGAGGGGGGCAAGTATGGAGGAAGGAAGTACTGTATAGGGGGTAAAGAGGGGTGGGAGGTGTGGGGGGAAGGGAAAAAATAACAGAATGAATCAAACAACATTACTCTATGTAAATTTATGATTACACAAATGGTATGCCTTTACGCCATGTACAAACAGAGAAACAACATGTATCCCATTTGTTTACAATAAAAAAATAAAATAAAATAAAATAAAAGTAAAAGTTAAAAAAAAAAAAAAAAGAATGCTAATAACCCAATTGACAAATGGGCTAAGGAAATGAACAGACACTTCACAGAAGATCTACAAGCAATCAACAAAAATATGAAAAAATGTTCAACATCTGTAGAAATAAGAGAAATGCAAATCAAAACCACCCTAAGATTCCATCTCACTCCAATTAGAATGGTGATTATCAAGAACATAAGCAACAATAGTTGTTGGCGAGGATGTGGGGAAAAAGGTACACTCATACATTTCTGGTGGGGTTGCAAATTAGTGCAGCCACTCTGGAAAGCAGTGTGGAGATTCCATAGAAAACTTGGAATAGAACCACCATTTGACCCAGCTATCCCACTCCTTGGCCTATCCCCAAAGGACTTAAAATCAGCATACTACAGAGATACAGTCACATCAATGTTCATAGCTGCTCAATTCACAATAGCCAGATTGTGGAACCAACCTAGATGTCCTTCAATTGATGAGTGGATAAAGAAAATGTGGTATATATATACAATGGAATATTACTCAGCCATAAAGAGTGATAAAATTATGGCATTTACAGGCAAATGGATGAAATTGGAGAATGTCATGCTAAGTGAGATAAGCCAATCTCAAAAAACCAAAGGACAAATGATCTCGCTGGTAAGTGGATGATGACACATAATGGGGGGTGGGAGGGGTTGGTGTTAGGGTTAGGGTTAGGGTTAGGGAGGGGGGCAAGAATGGAGGAAGGAAGGACTTACAGAGGGAAAAGAGGGGTGGGAGGGGTGGAGGAAGGGAAAAAAATAACAGAATGAATCAAACAACATTACCCTATGTAAATTTATGATTACACAAATGGTACGCCTTTATGCCATGTACAAATAGAGAGACAACATGTGTCCTATTTGTTTACAATAAATAAAAAAAAAGAAATTACTACAAATTGATCAGCTTAAAACAACAGACATGATTATCTTACAGTTCCTGTGGGTCAGGAATCAGGGTTTGGCTTAACTGGGTCTTTAGATTAAGGTCACAAGAGATTTACTGCAATAAAGGAGTTGACTGGACTGCATTCTCATCTGGAGACTCACTTGGAGAGGATTCTGCTTCCAAGCTCATTTTCTTATGGATACATGACTGAGGGTTCATGCTTTTTGCTGGCTGTTGGCTAAAGACCACCTTCTGGTCCCAGAGATCACACAACATCTTGCCATGTGGGCTTTTCCAGCAAGGCTGCTTTCTTCCTCAAGATCATAAGAAGAATCTCAGATCTCAGGGAGAATTTAGTGTCTCTCTTCTCCCTTTATAGGACCTTTTGCCTGATTTAATCAGGCTCACCAGGATACATCTCCCTTTTGATTTACTCACAATAAATAGACTTATACCTTGATTACATGTGGAAATTCCTTCACTTTCTTAGGTTAGAAGTAAGTCATAGGTCCTGTCCACACTTGGGGTGGAGATTATGCAGGGCATAAACACCAAGAGTGTGGAAATCCTTTTACACTTCTACTTCTCATCTGTTCAGACTTTAACACTGGATTTCCCCAGTGCTCAGTTCTTGGGCCTCTTTTCTTCTTATCTGTTATGCTGAATATCTTCCATTTGCCTATCTGCATTTGTTTATCTGCATCTCTTCCTTGATTTGAGGTATTTGAGCACACTGTATCAGCAGGTTCCCTTGCCCCTGACATCCTGTTGGAAGTTGGTGGGATAGCAGAGCCAGGTATTCATTCCTCTGGCCCCATTGCTGCTGGGTTGCCTTCATTGATTGAAGGCTACAGGTCTTGCAGGAAGATATCTGAATTCAACCACTTCCTCTGTGATTCCTGTAACTTCTCCTGTTAATCTGTTAATGCTGCCTGATGTTGGGTGGTACATTATTCCTTATTTTTCACTCTCAACTCTGCCACACCATTTAAATAGATCCTTTGTTGAATTCTTCTCATATTACATCAGTGGAGTGTGTTACTTGGACTGATCCATAAATCTCCATGTTCTCTCCCTTTTTAATCTCAACTAGTCTCATGGATTTAAATTCTCTTATTCCACTGATCACTCTTACATTTTTATCCAGAACCTGGGCTTCTCCCTTGTGATCTGTTAGAAATTTCCACTTGCATATCTTCTATATACCACACACTTAATTTGTTCCAAACCTTCAACTCTGATTTTCAACAAATTTCCAAGCTCAAATATTAGCTCTCCACATAATTTCCCACCTTGGTAATGACTTTCAGCTATAAAAGTCAAAATGTCCTGAGTCATTTTTTACTTCCCTCATCCTCTCACACTCTCTGTCTGATCCAACAATTCTTTTATTTCTGTCTTCAACATATATTCAGTTTCTAATGGTTCTCCTCACCTCTACTGCTGCCACCCTGGTGCAGGTCCTCATTATCGCTAGTGTGGGTTACTTAAATAAGCTTTTAATTTGTGTCCTTGATTCTTTTCGCACTCCTCACCCTTCAGTCTTCTCACCAAGCCTGCCATAGTGAGGGTTTCAACATATGAGCTACATCCTGCCCTCTCCTCAGAACCCCCTAGTTTAGTCTCTCACCTCACTGGAGGAAAAGCCAGAGACTTTAAAAAGGTTGATCCCAATAGAATTAGGGAGTACAAGGGTGCTTGCCAAAGGCTGGGGAAGTTGGTGAGAAGGGGGCGTGAGTGGAAGGTTGGGGAGTTGTTAGTCCAAGAATGCAAAATTGGTTAGGAGAAATAAATTCAGGAAGTCTATTATAGGTATTGTGATGGTAACTAATGGCATATTGTACTCTCAGAAAATGCCGAGTGGGTATCAAGGGTTCTCATGACAAAAATGGTAACTCTGAGAGCTAATGCATTTGTTAATTAGATGTATTTAACCATTCCACAGTGTGTATGTACTTCAAAACATTGTTGTATGTGATAAATTCATAAAAAATTAAAAAGATAAAGAGGAGAAAGAGGAAGAGGAGGCAGCCTAGAAGGCTCTATGTAATGTGTCCTTTTGCTACAGTCCCAACTGCTGCCCTTGTCACTCTTCTTGCTCCTATCTCTCCTGCCACACTTGTCTCCTGTTGTTCCTCGACCCTACCATGCATGTTCCTGCCTTAAAATCTTTGAACTTCGTCTGCCATCTGCCTGGGCTACTTGCTAACATATCCATGTAGCTGACTCCCTCAGAAATGTCACATTCTCACATTCACACTCTTTATGTAAGATAGCACCCTTCCTTCCACTTAGGTGTCTCTTTTTTTTCCCCTCACCTAATTTTATTGATTGATTTTGTTTTTGTGTGTGTGTGGGTGGTACTTTTTTTTTTTTACTGTAAACAAATGGGATACATTGTTGTTTCTGTTTGTACATGGCGTAAAGGCATACCATTTGTGTAATCATAAATTTACATAGAGTAATGTGTTTGATTCATTTTGTTATTTTTTCCCTTCCCCCCATCCCTCCCACCCCTCTTTTCCCTCTACACAGTCCCTCCTTCCTCCATTCTTGCCCACTCCCACCCTCCATTATGTGTCATCATCCGTTTATCATGAGATAATTCGTCCTTTGGTTTTTTGAGATTGGCTTATCTCACTTAGCATGATATTCTCCAATTTCATCCATTTGCCTGCAAATGCCATAATTTTATCACTCTTTATGGCTGAGTAATATTCCATTGTATATATATACCACATTTTCTTTATCCAGTCATCAATTGAAGGACATCTAGGTTGGTTCCACAATCTGGCTATTGTGAATTGAGCAGCTATGAACATTGATGTGACTGTATCTCTGTAGTATGCTGATTTTAAGTCCTTTGGGGATAGGCCAAGGAGTGGGATAGCTGGGTCAAATCGTGGTTCCATTCCAAGCTTTCTGAGGGATCTCCATACTGCTTTCCAGAGTGGCTGCACTAATTTGCAACCCCACCAGCAATGTATAAGTGTACCTTTTTCCTCACATCCTCGCCAACAACTATTGTTGCTTATGTTCTTGATAATCACCATTCTAATTGGGGTGAGATGGAATCTTAGGGTAGTTTTGATTTGCATTTCTCTTATTACTACAGATGTTGAACATGTTTTCATATATCTGTTGATAGCTTGTAGATCTTTTTCTGTGAAGTGTCTGTTGATTTCCTCAGCCCATTTGTCAATTGGGTTATTTGCATTCTTGGTGTAGTGTTTTTTGAGTTCTTTATAGATTCTGGAAATTAGTGCTCTATCTGAAGCATGAGTGGCAAAGATATTCTCCCACTCTGTAGGCTCTCTCTTCACATTGCTGTAAGTTTCCTTTGCTGAGAGAAAGCTTTTTAGTTTGAATCTATCCTAGTTGTTGATTCTTGCTTTTATTTCTTGTGCTGGTACTGGTTTTTGAACCCAGGACTTCACACATGCTAGTCAAGTACTCTGCCTCTGAGCTTCATTCCTGGACATTTTTTTGTTTTTTTTTTTTGTGACAGGGTTTTGGTAAATTGCTTATGATCTTCCTATTTCAGCCTTCTGAGTAGCTGGGATTATGGGTATGTGTCACTGCACTTGACTCTTAGTTAATTTTTTTCTTTCTAGAACTTTTTCTCTCTGACATATTACATATTGCTTGTTTATTTGTGATGTTTCCCACACCAGCCCCTCCCTCTCAACTAGGAAGTAAACTTGACAGGGTAGAGAATTTGTTCTATTTCCTCATTTTTCTCCAGCACCTAGAATACTGCCTGGCATATCGTAGCTGCTCAAAATATAGTGGTTAAATAAATGATTGAGTAATGAATTGAAAAAATTCGTATGGTTAAGGTATTATCATACAGGTTTGGTATGCAATAGTTATAAGATCTGTAGAGTGTGTTGGGACTCCTGATCCATATTTGGGGATTGTACAGATGTATTTATGGAGTTAGGGGGTCCTTGGCTTAGCTCCCGGTCTTGAGACTGTTTCTTTTTCCCTTCTACTTGGTCATGTTCAACATTTCCTCATAAACCACAGTTCCTAGCAGCACTGGATTGTTTTTTAAGCCTCCTTCATGTTTATAGAAGACCCGGTCCAGCCACAGCTTCAGGCAGGCTGTCTGGTTCTGGCCACTCATCTCTTACTCACTGCACTAGATTCCTTTTCTGTTTCTTGTTCGTGAGATATTTATCTTGGTTTTATACTCAGCTAATGTCATAATGCTTTTATCTTTTTATGTATTTCCAATCATGGCAGACTGTTTGGAACAGAGAGGGTGTGGTAATTTATGAATTCACTAAACCCTCTTGATTAGAAGTCCCTGTACATTTCTAAACAATGTTTGGATTGTTGCCAAATTGAAAATCCAGGAGACAGCACATAAAAATCCAGATTTACAGTTTATCTTGAAAATTGGTAACATCTGGCAACAGGAGTCCTGCCTTTCTGCATGTGACAACGGACTGGAGGTGAGTTGACACTAACCCTTTAGTAGGCCATGAACTCTCTAGTCACTAAGTCCTCACCACTGCATCTTCCTAACTTTGACAAGAAGGGACTTTGCTTTATCTGTGAACCGCTGCAGGCATTTAGTTTGTGATCCCTATTTTGAGTGCATGATGAGTTAAAGCAATTAATTTGTTAACAGATTAAAAATAAAATTTGCAAAACCAAAAACATAGTCCTTATTTTGAATAGTATATGGGATATATATATATATATATATATATATATATATATATATATATAGAGAGAGAGAGAGAGAGAGAGAGAGAGAGAATTTGCTGCTTTTTGTTCTCTCCTACAAGGTTTCTCTTCTATCTTCATGGATATAAAACTTCTAAATCTATCAATCTTGCTGTTTTTACCTTTTAGATGAGAATATGCCCTCGAGACATTTGTTCCCCCTGTGAAGATGTCATATAAAACTTTGTATCAGCGGAGGCCCTGGAATAGAGTGATGCCTTTGAACAGTGAGTGACAGCGCTGAGACGGCAATGTGTGTAGTCTATGTCTAAGTAAATCTCTCTTGTTCTTCAGGGAAGAATGGCTCATTCTGGGACACTGATAAGCTTTTCTTTCTAAGTGGAACTGAGTAGTTGTGAGAATGAGATTTTTAAATGCAAAAATCTAAGTAATCAACTCCTTTTGCACGTCTACAGTGGATATTTCCCTTAGAACAAACTATGACCTGGTTCATAGAAATTTTTAATTTCTTGAAGTATGAATATCTGGTCTTTACTAAATAGTGACTTCTGTCCAAAAATGTGTTGCTTTGCAGGAGTAAGAATGGCATGGGCATTTGCCCATTTTTTTGTGATTTGTCACAAAAACCTGTTGCTCCCCATATTTGCTCCTCAGGAAAACCCATTGCTCCCCATATTTGCTGTGCAAGTATATTATGGTGCCAGCAGTGATTATATTTCTCATTTATTCAGGTTAATGCAATCGAGCTATTGTTAGATAGCAAGTAAATCCCCTTGTGTTTGTGCCTTCAACATCTCATCACAGATCTTATCTTCACAAGGACAGTTTATACAATGCAGAGTGTTACTTGCTGCATAATTTGCCAGAAAATTATTACACCATGACTCATTACTTATATACACTTATTACTTCCCCTGGGGGAAGTAATAAGTGTATATAAGGGAGGTATATATGAGTAAGGAAAGTAATAAGTGTATATAAGTATTTGTGATCCAGAGAGTTTAGTTTTTGAAGGTATGATTTTGAAGTTGTGGTCGTAGTCTGCTTTTTTTCTGTTCCATTTTTATCTCATTCTCATAAATGTTAGAACTTTCTTCAGAACAAACATTTGCTATGATTATGTGCTACATTTATAAGAAAGAGTCATTATATGGGATAAGATTGAAAGAAAATCAAACATGAAGCACGATTCAAGTTTAACAATAAAATTAGGTGTTACTAATCTTTAATAATCCAACCTTCTAACTAAACCTTATTTTTTCCCAAACTTGAGTTACAAATATTGTTTTCATTTATCATTATTATTATTTTCTTCTTGCCGAATACAAATCTTGATGGTGATACATCCAAAGCCACTTAGTATTTAATTTTTCTCTAAAAAAGGAAAATCTTTAGCTACTTATTAAGAAACTAAAAGTCAAGTTACAATTTCTTGAAAGTTTTCGGCTCATAAAAAGAGACAGAAAAATGTATTTTTGTGGACCCCCTCCATCACCTGACCCTAAACTAAGATTCTTTCTGACCTATCTAGACTTGAGTTTCTCATAAATCAGAGTAGGACCTTTCTTTCCAGAAGTTCTAACAGTGTCCATTTCCTTTCCTTATTGTCCACATATGCTTAAAGCCCCAAATATCCCAAAAAAATTTTAAATCACCTTATAGACTGTTCTATCCAGTCTACTGGGGCTCCTGGGATATGTTGGAAGATGACCTTAAAATTCTAATTCCAATATAACTATTCTTAAAAATTAGTCCAGTCTTTTGTGTATCCGGTAATAGTAATAGTATTACTAATATTATTACTGAATTACCATCTAGATAACCAGGACCTGTAAAGCCTCTCCTTTGGTTTCCCTTGTTCCTGTGGCCAGGACAGAGACTCACTCAGGTAACTTCATGTGAATGATAAAGATGTGAGGGAGGAACAGCATTGGAAGGTGTCCAGAGTGTCCTTTATGAAATCTATTCACCATTGTTCAGAATCCAACTACTACAGCTCTAGGGACCCAACTGCAGCTTTGATAGTCATTCTTTCATATCCCACTCACCTCCTTCCCTCACTTTCTCACTCTTGATCCTCTTTGAACTGCGAATGCTTTGTTATTCAGTCTGATTCTCAGACCAGCAGTATCAGAACTACCTGAACTTGTTAAAATTGCAGACTCTCAGTCCCCCTCCAGACTTGAATCATATTCTGCAGGTTAACAAGATCCCCAAATCTTGAGAAGCAATGCCCTAATCTGGCCCCTCTATTTTCCTCTAGCCCAATAGCTACCACCTTTCTCATTCTTTTCATCATTTCAATATCTTTTATCTAGTCACAGTCCATTCTGTGAATAGCACTTTCACTATACCCAACTCCCTTGTCCTGCTTTCCTGATTTTTTCATTTGTCTAACAAATGCCCAAATGTGGATGAGCACATCCACATGCCTTCTCTACGATAGCCGAATAGCTTGGCACTGCCACGTAGTCACCCAACAGGCAAGACTGGTGCCAATGCATTGGGCAGATTAAGCCTGCCAGTTCTTCCACATTTCTCTGGCAAATTCTCTTTCTCATTCTGTAAAAAACGTCTTAAAAATTCTATTCCAACCTCATATTTTCTTAACTCCTCCTCATTCTCAACAGATGACTTCACCTCCTACTTCCTAAAGAAAATAGAAGGCATCAGATGGGAACTCCCTCAGCTTCTCGCTACCAAAGTCATATAGTTCCATCTGTACCCATGTTGTTCTCTTTTCCTTCTATTTTAATATCCAAAGTATGCTTCTTTTCATTTAAAGCCTATCTCTCCGCCTGTGCTTTAGATCCCATCTCCTCATGACTTCTCACTACATTGTCAACCTTACATTATCAACCCTCGGCCATGTGTCACGTTCTATTATTTATTTAGTATATCCTTCTTAAATGGAATATGTTAAACATAATTTCTATATACATGTAACTTTTTCATGACTTTCCATCTTAAGAACAACCTTTTCTTGATTCCCATGTTCCTATTCTAATTCCTTTCTATCTTCCCCATTTGCCTCAATCTAAGTTTCTAAATAGCTCTCATTATTTGGTGAGTACATTTTCTCATCTCTAACTCTCTCCTCAACCTTTTCCAATTTGGCAGTTGTTCTAGCACTGCACTATAACAACTTTGGCTAAGGTCACCAATGACCTCTGTGATTTAAACCTAATGGACATTTTCCAGTATTTCTTTATTTCCTGATTTCTCAGCGCCTTTCTCTCTCTCTCTTTCTCTCCTTTTCTTTTCTTTTTTTGGAAATGTGTTGTGTTTATTTTGGCTCTCAAGACACCGTGCTGTCTAGGTTTTCCTTTTTACTTTCTAGCATTTTCTTTTCTGTTGCTTTGCAGATTTATCTGTGCTTCCAAGCACTTTCCTCTTTTCATTTTATATTCTTGTAGGTTAGTTTCCTTAGATTAGCTGTGGTTGAGATTGAGTTTTTTTCAATTTTTTATTTTAGTTATACATGACAGTAGAATGTATTTTGGCATATTATTCATACATGGAGTAAAACTTATTATAATTAGGATCCTATTCTTTGGTTGTATATGAAGTAGAGTTACCTTGGTCATGTATTCAAATATAAGGCTGGAAAAGTTACGTCTGATTAATTTTACTGTCCTTCCTATTCTCTTGCCCCTTCCCTTCCCTTCATTTCCCTTTGTCTAATCCAAATCTGTTCATTTCCCTTTGTCTAATCCTAACCTATTCTTCTCCTTCCCACCTCCCCTTGTTGTGGGTTAGCATCCACATATTAGAGAGAACATTTGGCTTTTGTGTTTTTTGGGATTTGCTTATTTCACTTAGCATGATATTCTCCAGTTCCATCTATTCACCGGCAAAGGTCATAATTTCATTCTTTAAGGCTGAGTAATATTCCATTGTGAGATAGAGTTTTGAGTGCAAGATGTTTATTATGAATCAGCCCCTGTGGAAGAAAGGTGAAGAGAGGAGAACGAAGTAGAAATTGGCCATAGGCCCAACAAAGCTTTGACCAAACCAATGGGCACTCCGTATCATGGGCTTATTTCACATGAGTTGGATCTTCACATTGCTGCCTTGTCAATCACTGGATGTGGTGTTACCAGGAAAGAAACAAGGTCCAGTGAGGAGGCTCACTCAAATAAGGCAGACACTGAAAGAGCCCAAGCTGGGGACTATCTGCTGATCTCATCCTCTGTTAATCTGAGCATGAAATCTTTTGATGGAGGGAAATTTGATTGGTTCATCTCTGTGTGTCATATATTCTCTCTTGTAGATAGTATTTTTTATATCTATGATTCAATTTTCATCAATTTTCCAAATTTATACCTCCAGACCAGACTTCTGAGTTCTTGACCCTTATACCCAACTACCTGTTCAATATCTGTATTTGGGTGTCTCAAAACAGATCTCAAGGTCAGCATGTCTAAACCCCATCAATGAGAAAATCTTGTCAAATTTGTCTCCTACACGACTGTGAACTCATTCACTTCTCATTCTTCCGACTGCCACCACTCTAATGCCTGCTACCATTTTCTGTAGCCTGAACTTCTGCAAAGTCATTCTGTGTAGTTTTCCCATATCTCTTCTTCCCCCTTTCTACAGTATACTATATTACACAGCCAGAGAAATGTTTTCAAATGCAATCTTAAATACAGAAATTCCTCTCTGTCTCACATCTTTTCAGTGACTTCCTACAATTGTGTTAGGATAGAGACCAAAATAATGAACATAAATTTTAAGGGCTTGTGTGATTTGGCTTCTACCTGGGTCTCCTGATTATCATGACTACTCTTTTTCTCAATTCTTACAATTTAGTGCACTCACTTGTTTTTTCTCTCTCTCATATATATATATATATTTTTTTTTTTTCTCTCTCTCTCTCTCTCTATAGAGAGAGAGAGAGAGAGAGAGAGAGAGAGAGAGAGAGAGAGAGAGGAAAGAGTCTCAGCATATTGGGTTTTTTTTGTTTTGTTTTGTTTTGTTTTTTTGGTACCAGGATTGAACTCAGAGGTACTCGACCACTGAGACACATCCCCAGTCCTATTTTTTTTTTTTGTATTTTATTTAGAGACAGGGTCTCACTGAGTTGCTTAGTGCCTCACTTTTGCTGAGTCTGACTTTGAATTCATGATCCTCTTGCCTCAGCCTCCTGAGCTGCTGGGATTACAGGTGTGTGCCAGTGCACCTGGTTCACCACATTGTTTTATTGACTAAAAATAATTATCTCCTATTCTTCAGCTTGTTAGCATTTACTTCTCTAATTCTCAGCTCAAGTCTCACTTTGTTCAGATAAGATTTCTCATATTATATCAGGTTCCCATAGCATTCTGTCTTATTTCTCCATAGAGCACCTGTTAGAAAGCAAATGTATACTCACTCCTGTGATTATTTGACTATGTTTGACTTCCCATTGTTAATCTCCATGAGAACAGAAAACCAGTCACTCTTCAATATTTCCAGCACTTGGTACTGACCCAGAGAATGTTTTCAATATATATTTGTTGAATGAAGTAAAGCTCCTCAATTAGAACAACAGGATGGGATTGTTAGCTCACATAGGAGCTTGGTGTGCAAATACCCTCCAATTCCTGCCCACTAACACTAACTAAAAGGCTCTTGGTTCAGCCTATATATGGAAGAGATTGAAAGGTCTGGATAGTTTGATCCCTTGAGCTAAGTTCAGCCAATCTTGCATTAGGAGCTAGTGTGGTTCCTTTCTCTGAAGCTGCCTAGTGGCATAACAGACCTTGGAGTAGGAAAAGCTCTTTTCTATTTGAGACCCCTGCACACTTATTTACATTACAGATTAGATGACATTAGATGACATTACAGATTAGATGACATTGATCTAATGTCTTTAGTCAGTATAAGAGGAATAAAACCTACTCTCATGGATATAAGAAGAATAAAACCTATTCTCACTCCACTTTCCTGTTATATGTGCGTTGCCATTCTAGGAACAGTCTGTAGTTAGCGAGTATTATCTAATATACTGTTAACTACTATTGGCAGAATTGAAGGAAAGTTACCTTAGGAATGCTCACTGCAGCTGATGTTGCACAGAATCTAAACATTTGGCTAATATAAGCCTATGAATTGTGATGGTTTTCCTTTGATTGAAAAAATTCTTAAAGTGATTTGCCAACACATGGAAAGTCCACCAATATCAATCAGCCAGGTCTTAGGCTGCAGCTGGTGGCAGCTGTTTAATGCAGCACAATTAAGCCTTTCAAAATGCAAATGCAAAGGAACACCTTATTTAACTGAAGCTTCAGGGGAAATTTAGAAAGTCAAATGCAATTATGCAAATTGGACAGCTGCCAAAGAAGGAATTGGCCACCATTTTTAATTTTGCAAAGAGGGCCATTATCAATTTTTATATATAAATCTCCATCTGCCCCTGGAGAGATAATGAGTCCCTTAGGGTACAAAGTGGAGAGATGTTTTTCATGGGGAATCAGTAATATATAAATGATAATATTGATGCCAGGATACATATAGCGTCTGTATCAAACAGACAATTATCCTACATATAATTAGACAGTGTTAAGCAGAGGCCAAGGTCTAGAATTTTCAATACATGAATTTTAATGTTTGTATTATGAATAAACTCCCTAGTGAGACTAGACAGAGGATAAGAGGATCACTTAGCATGTTGTCTCCCTAAAAATGGCTTGGAAAAAAAGTACATTCAAACACATACAAAAAAAAAAAAAAAAAAAAAAAAATCCTAATGTTTAAAAAGTAAATGGTAGCAAATATACACTTATCATTTCTCTTACCCTTAAAATGAAATCCTGAATTCAGTAAAAATTCTTTCTTTCTTGGGAAGCTAAGGAAGTACTGAAAAGAGGTTTGTTTGTCTTTTATGTCAAGAATTTAAAAAATTGGGGATCCATCCATTTACCAACCACAATAAGAGATGGGGGAGGGAAAGACTGAAGTTCAGTGGGTTAGACAAAAGGGAATGAAGGGAAGGGAGAGGGGAGAGGAATAGGAAAGGCAATGGAATGACTCTGACATGACTTTCCTATGTACATATATGAATACACCACGGTGAATCTCACCATTGTGGACATCCACAAAACTGGGATCTAACAAGATATATTCCATGCTTGTGTGAATACACCAAAATAGATTATTCTGTCATGTAAAACTGAAAAGAACAGATTAAAAAAAAAAAAAAAAAAAAAAAAAAAAAAAGAAAGAAAGAAATAGGCTGGGGGATGGGACGTAGCTCAGTGTTACAGTTGTGTCTAGCAAGTGTGAGACCCCAGGTTCAACTCCAGGTACTGCAAGAGGAAAAAATCAAAGAATTAAGAAACTGATTGATTGATTAACTCATTCAATGTGTAATCACTTATTGGGCACCAGCAATATACTAAGCATTAGGGATACAACAATAAGCAAACTAAACACGGTCCCTATCTTCTCAGAGTTTATGATACGAGTATGACGGACCATAATCAAGTAGTCATGCAGACAACTGTAAAAGCACAGTGGTGGCAAGGTGTATCAAGGAGATGAACCTAGTACAGATCTATGGAAATTGAAAATTAATCTAATGGGAGGGTTGGTATGGTCAAAGAAATCAGGGAAGCTTTTTTAGAGATTAGAACTTGGATCAGGATAACAAACAAACAAACAAACAAAAAGAAAAACCTTTCCAGGCAAAGATGAGAGTTTATGTAACAGGTCTGAGGAAGGAGGTTACCTCATCCATAGGAAGAACTGAGGCAAGGCCAGTGAGATTGCAGCAGAGACAGCACATGGCAGGGTCTGACATGGCCAGGGCCAGCAGGGGATGGTTCACGCCTGGCCCTGTGCCACCTTAAGGAATTCCATCTTTCCCTTTAGAGTAATGGAAAATACAGAAGGAATCTAAGCAGAAGATAAGAAGGTTCAATTTACATTAACTCTTAAATTTAATGCCAATTCAATTTAGATTATCAATATATATTTCCTAATAATATATGTATACAGACTTGCTGCATATTTTATTTTTATCATATATTTGGAATATTTAGAAAACATTACCATTTTGAGAATAATTAATGAGTTAATTAAATTGAATTCATTGAAAAATTAAAACAGTTTTGTTTTTAAAGTAGTGAGTGAAGTCCTTCATTGACAATCTGGGTCAATGAAGAATTTAAGAAAGGTGAGGATTAAATAAGTCTTTTCAATGTACATTTATAAAGGGTGTGAAGTCAGGAATAGAATGATGGGCATGCGAAGAAGAGAAAGTGAAAAGAATGTTTGGATATTTCAAAGTGCAAAACGTGTAAGGTTAGGTGTGGGTGTTAAAAGGAAACATTTGATCTGAATTCTAAGGAAATGCTTAGAAAGTAAAGTAAAAGAGGATAAGTGATAGGTGTTTGAATTATTCTTTTTTTTTTTCTTCCTGTTTTGTCAGTGCTGTCTCTTTTCATTTTGAGAAAAGACTCCCTCCTACAATGGTAGTCCAAGTGGTTTGAGAAGGACTGACCACACCTACTAGCTCCATAGGTGACCAATCAGAATACTCCATTTCCTAAGCCATGTTGATTGAGTTAGAAGTAAACTTGTGATCCAAGAAGGTATAATGAGAGTCCTGTGATAATTTCTGAAATTATGGGGAAAGAACCAGGTTCTTTTTGAGGGGAGTGATAGAGAAGGCTACTCTAAAATGAGTTAAGTTTCAAGTATCCTCCTTTGCAACAAGTAAAGAGGAACTTTCCTGAAGAAGAAGTCAACAAAGAGGAAAACTGAGTCAAGGAATGAAGAAGAAAAGAGCAGATTGCCAGCGACAATGGTTCACCACCTGGAATCATGTATACTTTGAGATTTCCTATTAGATACCTTGATCAATTTTCTTATGTATTTAAGCTAGTTTGAATTCAATTTCTGTCATTGAAATGATGAGTTCTCCCTTGCATGAATATTACAAAACACAAAACAAAGCTAAACTAAAAACAAAAAAACAAGCAAAAACCCCCCAAATAAACAAAAAACAACCTTACACTAGATAAATACAACCTATACCTGGGATCATAAAAATAATTGTAGCATTATTATAAGAATAGCTCAGAATGCCAAGAACTGCAGATCACATAAGCAGTGGATTGGTGCATTGACACAGTTGGGGTTCACAGCACTGCTGGAACCTCAAAACTACTTGGCAATTTTTATGTACTTATTTATGGATATTTAGTTTTAGTTTGTTAATAAAAATTGAATATATTTATTGTGTACAACATGATTTTTGAAATGTAAACATTGTGGAATAGTTTAATGTGTTAGTCAGCTTTGTGTCACTGTAACCAAAATACCTGACAAGAACACTGTAGAGGAGGAAAAGTTTATTTTGGTTCACAGTTCCAGAGGTTTAGTCCAGACTCAGCTGAGTCCACTGCTCTGGGCCCAGGTTGAGTCAGAATGGGGGAAGGGTGTAATGGAGGAGTGCTGTTCCATTCATGGCAACCAGGAAGTAGGGATTTGGGGGCAAGGAATATGAACCCATCTGGGGCACATCCCCTGTGACCCACCTTCCCCAGTCATATGCTACCTGACCAGAGTTACTAGTCAATTCATTCAAACTAGGATGGACTGATTAGGTTACTGTTCTCATAATCAAATCATCTCCTCTCTGAATATTCCTTTATTAATACAGGAGCTTTTGGAGGACACTATGTGCCCAAAGCATAATACTGAATCAAGATAATTAACAAACATTACTTAATACACTTATTATTTCTTGTGATGAGAGCACTTGAAATCAACTCTGAGAAATTTCTGAGAAATACACTGTTATTTAACTTTAGTAACCATGTTGTACAATAAATTTCTTGAACTTAATTCTTCCTATCTGTTTTAGTTAACTTTTTTGTCTGACAAGAACAACTTAGAGGAGGAAATGTTTATTTGGGTTCATGGTTTCAGAGGTTCAGTCCATAGATGATCAACTTCATTGTTCTGGGCCCTGGGTGAGGTAGCACACTGTAGGGAAAGAGTCTAATGGAGGAAAGCTGCTCAGCTCATAGTGGGGTCAGGAAGCAGAGAGAGGAAGGGGAGAAAGGGCAAGAGAAAGATGAACCCTTCCAGGGCATGTCCACAGTGACTAACCTCCTCCAGGTACACCCACCTGCTTATAGTCATTACCCAGTAAGATTAGGATGGTCAGATTTAAGTTACAGCTCTCATAATCCAATCATTTTACCTCTGAATATTCCTGCATTAATAGGATCATTTGGAGAATGCCTCTTATCCAGACTACCTAACTGAAAACTTGTATTCTTTGACCAACATTTCCCCAACTGCCTACCCCCACCTCAATTCCTGGCTACCACTTTCCACTGTCTGCTTCTGTGAATTTAACTTTCCTAGGATCCACATATAAGTGAGATCATACAGCATTTATCCTTTTGTGCCTGGCTTAGTTCACTTAACATAATGTCCTCCAGATTTATTCATGCTGTTGGAAATAATGATTTTCCTTTTTTCCTTGCTTCCTTCTTTCATAAACCTGAGTAGTATTCTGTTGTGTATGTATTCCACATTTTCTGTATCTATTCATCCATTTACAGACACTTAGGTTATTTCCATATTCTGGCCATTGTAAACAATGTTGCAGTGAAGATGGGAGTGTAACATTTGGCAATAATTTTTATGTCTTTTCCCAGAGTCTCTCCCATTCTTCTTGATATATTTTTAAAAAAAATTTATTATATCCTCTATCCTGTCAATTCTACCTTCATTCTTAGTAGATGTTGCTGCCTTTTGCTCTATTGAAAAAATTGAAACCATCTGTTCAGAATGCCTTTAACATGCTGCTCACCTGCCTTACCAATGTTCAACATCTGTTTGTCTTTTCTACTTTTCCTTCAGCTGCACATGAAGAGATGCCCTTCCTTCTATTCAAGATCACTCTAAACATGTACTTTGATTTCCATTTTCTTTCCCTCCGGTGTAACTGGCTTTGTCAACCTTCTTGTATCCTTTGCCATCAATCTCTTTAATCATTTTTCACATGTAAGAATATATTTATTCATAGTATCCCTTCAATTTCAGAACCTCTTCTACTACTCCCCCGCTTTTAATCCTTTCCTCTACCAGTCATACTTTTGGAAAGACTTCTACAGATATGCCAATTTCCCTGCATCCTATTCATACTTTAAATTATTATAGTCTTGACTTCTGCCCCTAGATCAGTTAGCTGTGTTCAGGCAAAGCTCACCAGTGACTTCCACATTGCTAGGTCTTTTATCTTCCTTGGCCTCCCTGCAGCACTTGGTATTGTAGATGGCTCTTGCTTTGAAGGTCTTTCTTATCTTTTCTGTCATAAGACTTCTCTCTCATGATGCTCCTCTTAGCTTTCGGGTTGTGTTCTTCTCTAGCTCACCACTGAGGACTCCATCTGCCTTACAACATGAACTCATAATAGAACTCACATTCATTGAACACTGATTTTGTGCCAGGCCATTAGTGTATGTAAGTATAATAACTCCTTGAGATAGGCACTATTATTAGCACTGCTTTCACATTGAAAAGTTGAGGTTAAGAGAGATTATGTAATTTGTGCAAGGTTATGCAGTTTATAAGGCATGGAGTCAGGACTTGAATCCGGGGTCTGCTTTATATTATTTTACATAACAAAAGTAAAATATACAAATAGAAAAGTGGACGAATGCTAGGTGAAGAGCTGAATGAACTTTCACAAAGTGCACACACCAGTGTAACCAGTACACAGATAAAAGAGCAGAATGTTCTAGCACTCCAGAAATGACCTCAAGTCATCATGATGCTCCACAAAAGGAACCAACAGGCAGATTTTTACACTACAGATTGTCTCTGGCTTTTCTCAAACTTTATATAAACAGAATTGTCGAATCACACAGCATATACACAAGATTCATCCATTAAGCAGTGTGTAAGGTCACTCATTGCTATTATATTTTAGTACTTCATTGTTTAGAAAACTACTATTTATCTATTCAATCCTTGATTGGGCATTTGGGTTGTTTCCTTTATTTTTCTCCTATAAATAGTGCTATGAATATTCTTTGATACATCTTTCAATGGAGGTAGATGCAAGAGTGGAATTTCTGGGTAATAATGTTTACCTGTATTAGTTTTGGTAGGCACCACTAGATGATTTTCCCAACTGATTTTACTCTAATGATTGACTACTTCATATCCCATTCACCCCAAATAAAGTCTGTCTTCCCAGTAGAATGAAAAACACTTTCTTTTTTCATTGGTCATATCCCCAACATGTATACTTTAGCCACAATTTATTTATAAATGTATAGAGGATACTATTATTAACTTAGACTTAAAATTATTATTATAATGGAAAAAATCTTTATCTTCTTCCTTCACTTCAAAAGTAGAATCTTGGACTGAGTAAAATTCTTTCCAAGTGTGCTTTGTTCACTTGGTTTTGTTTATTCAAATGCTATGGACATATCTGTTAGAAGTTGCGACAGGGTTATATTGCTCTGAATGTGGTTGACATTTGTACGCTCATGGAAACTTATTCTGGACACTGACAAGATAGTCACAGATATTGTAGTTGCATCTTTGGTTTAAAGTTAGTTTTTCCTAGGCAGGGTGAGTTTGCTTCAGTTAGTCTCTGTAAGCAATTGTTGTTTCACAGTGCTCTAATTGTTATTCCTACTTGGACCAGCTGACTCAAACCCTAGAAATCATGTGTGATGGAATATATAGTGCTAGCCCAGTGGTTTTCTGTAAAGGAGGGCCATTGTGAAGACTAATTTTCCACTGTACACTTTGGAATAAAGTCTCTCTTCATTATTTGAGAGATTCCTCTATCCCACAGATATGCATAAGTTAAAGTCTAACATTACCCAGCTGAAATGTTATGTGAACATATGCCAGAAAAAATACTCCAAATAATATCCCCATGTATTTGGTTGTCTTACACTCATTTCTTGATTACATCACTCATATTGCTCCAACTATCTCTTCTATTCATTTCATAAAACAAGGATCATGGTTGCCCACACATTCATTCTCATTGTTATGGCTATCAAGGCAGAGAACAGAATCATCTATATTTTGTTCTTCTTGGAATTCTCTATTGTAGAATTTCTTGTTTAAAACAATGTGTGTGTATGTGTGTAAGTAATATTAAGAAGTATCTTTGTAAGTATGCTGAAATACATACTTCATGCTTATCAAACCCTTAGAAAAAGCAATCTTTTGTTGAGCATGACTGCTTTAATTATAGAGGCATTATAATATAATACAGTGGCAGCCCACATTCAGAATCTTGTGGATTATTTTTCTATAGAAATGATGTGAAAAATGCCTCTAGAAGTGAATTCACTTTTCACCTTTTAAGTAGAATAGGATATCTACATTTATTGTGATCCCAAAAACTGGTAAAAAAAAAAAAAAAAAGAAATTTTGTAAATTTTTGGGCATGGTGGTACACACCTATAATCCCAAGGACTTGGGTGGCTGAGACAGGCAGGAGAATCACAAGTTCAAAACCAGCCTTAGCAAGCTCTTGAGGCACTAAGCAAATTAGTGAGACCCTGACTCAAAATAAAAAATTTTAAAAAAGGGCTGGGATGTGACTCAGTGGTTAAGTACCCCTGGATTTAATCCCTGGTAGCAAAAAGGAAAAAAAAAAATTTCAGAAATTGACTTAAAATGACTATTAGTTTTCTTTAAATGTGAAGATACTGGCTCAAGGAAGTCATAACTGGCAAAAAGCAAAAGTTACACTTGGACTACTTTTTTTAGTGCAGCTTTAATTATTTGTATGTCTGATGATCGTCTCACCAAGTTTGCTTTTTGTCCTTTTGCATGTTGTACCTGTGTTCTGAGGGGTGAGTAAATAGCAGATAAAAGGAATTTCTTGCTGCCATATTGTTCACTTTTGTTATAACTCTAAGTATTCTGCTATTTTTCTTTTCACTTCTTCTTTCAATAAGTTGTTTGAAGATTTTCAATGTCTTCGTCTACTTTTGTACTCAAATAAACTAGACTGGTTAGAAGAAATCCTCTAGCTTCATGCAGAGGCAACATTTTCTTCTTTTTGTGTTTAGATTTTCTGGAGAGGGGAATATTTGTTGCTAATTGGTAGCTGATTTGTTTAAAATCTCACTGGGACATGAATGGAGTCAGTCTGGGGTTTAGAGGTCCCTGCTCACTCAGTCTTTCAGTTGCTGTGTTATTATGATCAGGTTACTAAAGTCCATCAGTTTCTTCATTGATCAGAGAGCAATTGTAATAATGGTTTGGATTATTCTAAGTTATATATATATGCATATGTTATATATATACATACACACATGCATACACACACATACTACTATAGTACATGGTACTATAGTGAGTATGTGTAGGTATACATACCATGTACAAACATATGGTGCCGTGTACTTACTACTATGGTCCCTGCTTTACAGATAAAGAGAATCTATCATTATTATGTCAGTTTATGGATAAAAAAATTTGATGTCTAGAGAGATTAAATTACTCACCGAAGGACAGAGGTAATAACAGTGCTAGGGAACCAACCAGACTATACTATATTGTCCATTATTTGACAGGTAATATTGTGAGAATTCAATAGATAATTCTATTAAGCATGTATGATAGTGAATTTCACACAATAATGTTCAATAAATGGTGATTTTTATAATTTTTATTGAGCCAGCAGGAAAGGCAGAAGGCACAACAGTGAGAATGGAAGATGAGGTGGTGTCTGTTATATTCACTTTGGGTTTCTCATGCCTGAAACAGAGCTTTGCAATAAATGAATGAATGCATGCATGAAGAGTGATTTTTAAAATTTTTATTTATTTATTTATTATTATCTAGAGCATTATAGTTATACATAGTTGAGTTCATTACGACAAAATCATATATGCATGAAATTTGACTTACTCCATTTCAGTCCCCAGTGGCTCCTTTCTCTCCCCTGCTCCTTTCCCCAAGTCTTCTTCTTCTCCTCTACTGATTTTCCTTTCACTTATTTATTTATTTTTTATTGATACTTTCAATACATACGTAAAGGTGGACTTCCCTGTGGTATATTTATAAATACCATTTAGTGTGATTTTGTTAATTCATTCTGCATTTACTCCTCTTTCCTGTTCCCTCCCTCCCTCTAGATTTCCTCCTTCTACTCCACTGATCATCCTTATATCTTCATGATATCTGATTCCATCACTTTTCCTCCTTATTTTGCTGTAGCCTCCAAATATGAGAGAAAAAATCTGACCCTTTATTTTCTGAGTCTGGCTTATTTCACTTGGCATGATGTTCTTGGTTTCTATTCATTTATTGGGAAATGCCATGATTTCTTTTTTTTTTTTTTTTTTTAATGACTTAGTATATATACCACACTTTTAAAATTCATTCATCTATTGATGGACATCTGGGCTGGTTCCATATTTTGGCTATTGAGAATTGTGCTGCTGTAAACATTGATGTGACTGTATCACTATAATATGCTGATTTTAGTTCTTTTGGATAAATACTAAGGAATGGGGTTGCTGAGTCATATAGGTGGTTCCATTCCTAGTTTTTTGGGTAATCTCCATACTGCTTTCTGGAGTAGTTGTACTAGTCTGCACTCCCACCAGTAGTGAATGATTGTATCTTTCCTCCCATATCCTCACCAGCACTTGTTGTTTGTATCCTTGATAATTGCCATTCTGACTGGAATGAGATGAAATCTTAGTGTAGTTTTGATTTGCATTTCTCTGATTGCTAGAAATGTTGAACATTCTCTTTTCACGTATTTCTTGGCCACTCAAGTTTCTTCTTTTAACAGAAACTTCTGTTTAGTTCTTTTGTCCATTTATTGATTGGGTTGTGTGTCTTGGCATTAATCTTTTTGAGTTCTTTATGTATTCTGGATATTAATCCCTTGTCAGAGAAGTAGCTGGAAAAGATTTTTTTCCATTCTGTGTACTCTCTTGAAGAGTGATTTTAAAGGCAGGATTAACTGGACATAATTGATAGAAATCATATGTAAGGATACGAAGTATTCTCAGAATATCATGAATGGTCTGATTCAATTAATGTCTCTTACAGTTTACTTTTTCAATGATAATAAAGTTGTGGAAGAGTTGCAGGAATAGAAGTAAAAAGAGGCTATAAGAGAAAGTACTTACAATGCTATTTGTTATAATAATTTTACCAATTTATTTTATTAATATAATTATGCCTACTAGCAAAAAACAGCAAAAAGAAAGGAAGAGAGAAAAAAAAAGAAAAGAAAGAGTGAAAAGAGAAACAATGGAAAAGAAATCTATACAAATATGTTAGGTAATCATAAATTTATCAGAGCCAAAAAGAGAATATTACATTGGTTGATTTCCTGGATATAAAAACATGATGATGATTTGGTACTTGGAAAATTTTGTGAATTTTCATGGCTATTTTCAACTTACTTTTTTGAATGAATACCAGAAATAATGATAATGTAAAAATTTTGTCATTTCATCTTTCTATAAGGAGTAGATCCACTCCATTGGAGTGTATATAGTCACACAGATATTTTTAAGATTAATGGTGTTTCACAAAATAGAAATTTTAGTCTAACAGCTATTGTGTTTGATAAGCATCATTTTGATTAAATAGTATATTTTATTTTTACTATATCAGGATAGCAATCCAGCTTTTATAGATATATGTAATTGAGCAGAAAATAAATTAATTATTGAAAAATAAAATTTGTGCTTTTCTCCTCTCATGTGTGTTAATCATCTGTTATTCTTACAGAAGACAAGGGAGGAACTCAGCATTAAAATAAACATAGTCTCTATATTAAATCTCTCATGCAATCTGTGGTGGTTAAAACTTTAAGTTTTTGAATGTTAGATATATTCTGTTGTTATGGTTTGAATATAAAGTATCTCCCAAAAGCTCATGTGTGAGATAATGAAGGAACTCTCAGAGGTGAAATGATTAGATTATCAAACTTGTAATCTAATCAGTGAATTAAACAACTGATGGATTAAGTAGATGGTAACTGCAGATAGGTAGGATGTGGCTGGAGGAGGTAGGTAACCGGGGGTGTGCCTTTACGGTTCATATTTTGTCCCTGGTGAGTGGAATTTTCTCTGCTTCCTGGCTGTCATGTCCTGAGCTATTTTTCTTTGCCATGCCCTTCCACGATGATGTTCTGCCTCACCTTTTGCCCAGGTGATGGAGTTAGGCATCTATGGACTGAATCTCTGAAACCATGAGCCAAAATAGACTTTTCCTCCTATATCTTGTTCTTGTTGGGTCTTTTGGTCACAGTGATAAAAAAGTTGACTAAAACAATGTTAAGGTTTGCTAATGTTATTTTTTTGCTGAGAAAATCAAACCATTAATTTTCACAAAACTATGTCTTCTTGAATTGCATTCAAAATTTTATAGATTTTTTAAACCTAAAGAAAGTTTTATTCTAAACAAGCATAAATTTAAAAAATGATGTAACTGTATGGTCACTGTGAGTTGTTTTTAAATGAGAGAGAACCTCAGTAAAAGTCAATTTTGCTTAAACAATTATAATTCCTACAGCTACATTCTACTTGACAACTTTCTGCTTCCAGTAGACCTGTAAAGAAAGAGGAAGCCAGGTATTCTTCCTGTTTGCTTTATTTATTAGTTTCTAGGGAGGAAAAAAGTAACAAATTTGTATGCACATGAAAAAAATGCATAGCTAATATTCCAGTTGATTTATGTGCTATGAATAAATCATATGTCTATTTTAAAATTAGATTATAGTATGAAGAAGAAAAAATATTAGAGTAAAAACAATTTAAGTCTTATTATTTTCTTTGGGGTAAATTAAATATTATAAATATTCCTAAACATAACTAAAAAATTATAATTGAGTGGTTTTCAGTGAGAGTTGCTACATTCATATATTTGTTATATACTAGGCACTGTTGTAAACACTCTGTATTTTAACTCATTCAGTACTCACCACAAAACTTTGAAGTAGTTACTCGTGATTCATTTTAAGATGAGAAAATCAATGCACAGAGAGACTGAGTGACTTTTCCATGGTCACATAGTTAATAAGTGATTAAATTCTAATAAAACATTTGGGGAACCTATTCTAAGAACTTAGGGTGCAGAAATAAATGAAACAAAATAAAAAGTATTGGGAATTTGCAATTTTAGATACTTTTTTTTTTTTTAAACCGGTAAGGTGACTTGGGTAAAGAAGGAATGAGTGAAAAAGAATGTTATCTGCTATGTAAAATAAAGGGAAATTTCCAGATATGGAGCCTTTTAGAGGAAGAGTGATGATAAATAAGCTTGTGTTGATGGTTAAATAGAAAATATTTACATCATTTATAGTTTTGGAAACTCATTTTCTCTTTGCCTCATCAGATCCCTGTTCATACTCTGCTCTTCTCTGTGTCACAAGAACTTGAGAGTATGTTGCTACTTCCAGAGCTAATTTGTCCTTTGCTTCTAGTTCAGCTTGGCAAGCAGGGCTCCCAGCAGGAGCTGAAGGGAGGAAGAAGAGTGAGGTGAGGTGTTTTTCCCTGGTGACAGCCATGGGGTCCTCTGTTGGGCTGTGTGCTTTCTTTGGCTAAAGTTCGTGACTCCTATCAGGTGTCTCCTTCCACAGGACTCTTTTCTTTGTGTATATGGTAATCTCTCCTTTCCAGACCTTCAGACTTAGTAAGGTGAAGATGTTCTCTTGTTGCTGGTCCCCAGATGTTGCAGTATCTCTTGTGATTTCCCAGACCTCACCCACTCTTTCGGAAAGTCTCTCCATTAAACTCTGCAGTTGTCTAAACTGAGCACATTTCCCAGTTCTTCCTGGGATCACAGCTGATACTGTGACATCTTAGCTGCGCAGTTCTACCATTCTATATTCTGAGAGTTTTGAGTTGGCTTGTCAACATAAATTCCTCAAAACCAAGGAACCAGTGTAAAAGTATGTGTTTATTAGGTATCTAATACACTCAATTCACTTTTCCTCTGTTCTATCCTAGTTTTTAAATTTGTTTCTAATTGACTCTATAATCCTTTTATTAAACGTTTTTACTCTTAAAGTGGCTTGGGTAACATCTCAGGACACTATGGGTGAACATTGTTAAAGCAAGGAGTAATCATTGCAAAAATAAGCAGTATTTTACTTGCAGGGAACAGTTTTAGAAAATGCTAAGAAATTGGAGACTATTCCTGGAAAGTAAGACTCATGGAATATTTAAAGGAACCATCCAATATGTTCTCCTTTCTTAAATACCTTTAAGAAATTTGAGAAAATTATTTTCAGTATTTAAATGACTTCAGAGGCATCATAGATCATAAGCAATGTATAAACTGTAGAGACAGCAGAATTCAAAGGCTAAGCCTATGGACCCAGGAGGCAGAATACCAGGTTTGAATCCCTGGCTGGTCATTTAATTGCTAGATAACCTTGGGCAGGTGTTTTTATCCTTATGTACTCAGTTTCTGTACCTAAACAATGAGATTAATTTAGTTCAAAGGATAGTTGTGATGAATAAACAAGTTAACACATGAAAAACAAGTAGAAGAGTATTTGACATGTAATAAGCAGCAGGAAAAATAGGTTAAAAAAGACATTTTACAGTTCAATACAAATGAAATAATGAAAGCCTATACAGCTACAGAAACCAAAATGCTTTATAATAGCATTTCAAAAAATTTTCTAAGAACTGCCCAGTGTTGACAATTTATTTTTAATATCATATTCTAAAATATGTACAAAAATTAAGCTAGGTTCAAACTTCCAATGATTGTGGTTCTCATAGGACAATAAAACTTAAACGAATGGGGGCTGGGGTTGTGGCTCAGTGGTAGAGCACTTGCTTAGCCCTTGTGAGGCACTGGGTTCAATCCTCAGCTCCACATTAAAAAAAATACACAAATAAAATAAAGGTATTGTGTCCATCTACAATTAAAAATATATTTAAAAAACTTATACAAATGTATGGAACTATAAAACCAATAAAATATAAATTAGAGGCATTAACATGATAGATGATGTTTTGTTAAAAGGAAATTGTCACTTGCGATGTGAATACTCATGGCATAGGATTCTTTGCGTTTGATATACTTGTAATAAATTTCATGATGACTCACTTTTACCAACTATTTTAGAAATCTGGACTATAAGGAAGTCTTTATACAAACTGCCATAATGTCATTTCATCTTCATGTGGCACAGATTCATCATTTAGGTATTCAGTCAATCTCTTCCTTTATCATGAAGCAGTGACAATTAAAGCGGTAGTCTTCGTTTACAACATAATCATAAATACAGGCACAAACACAGGTCTCAAACTTGAGTGGCAATAATCAGATGTAAGATCAAATGATCCACAATCTCTTTTCTAATTGTATAATTTTAACATCAAAGGAAACACATGACACTTAAGAAAATCCACAGAGAATTCTTAGTTCTCTGAAAAAAAGAAAAAAACAGCCAAACCAATCGGAGAAACAAAGATTTGTAGAATTTTCTCTTCAGAAACTATGACTGTCAATTAAACTCATTTTTATTAAAATTTTAATGAATGCATGTCTGATAAATTCATGAAAATATGATAGGGCAGGTAAAGGATATGAAGAAAAAAGAAATATGTTCTAAATGTATTTTCAGGAAAAAGTGTTGTTGAATATGAATACCTTGTAGCTAATGTGATTTTCTAACTTATCTGAGAAATTTATTAGCCCTGATATAATATTGTAGTAGTTTAAAAATGAGATGATAGATAAATCAGGATAATACAAACACCATACTTGTTTTTTTTTTCATAACCCAAGTATGAACTTTTTTTAATTGGTGCATTATAATTATATATAATAATGGGATTCATTATTCCACATTCATACATACATTTGATCAATCTCATTCTCCAGTACCTTCCCTTTTGCTCCCCTCTACCCTTCCTCTGATCTGTTTGCTAAGCATAAACTTTTAATTCAGCTAGACCAGGGCTTGAATTTCAGTTGTCATATATATGTATTTTCTTTTTCTTCTGCACTTATATATTTTCTGTCTGTCTTTGGGCAAAATACCTATCATCTATGAGCCTGCAGTTCACTGATCTGCAAAATAAGATGATTATGAGATTTAAAAGGGACACCTATCCCTGAAGAATTGAATGGTAAGTAGCTCGTTTTTAACCTCTTGTTATCACCTACCTATCTTTTCTCTGTTTAGGCATTTAAAAAAATTATTTATTTATTTATTTTTTACAGACTGCATTTTGATTCATTGTACACTAATGGGGTACATCATTTCGTTTCTATGGTTGTGCATGATGTAGATTCATACCATTCATGTAATCACACATGTATGTAGGGTAATGTTGCCTGTCTCATTCCACCATTTTTCATACCCCCTTTTTTTGTTTGTTTGTTTGGTACCAGGCATTGAACCTCAGGATGTCCTACCATTAAGCTACATTCCTAGTCCTTTCTTAATTTTTTTTATTTTTTGAGACAGGGTCTCATTAAGTTGCTTAGGGCCTTACCAAATTGCTGAGGCTGGCCTCAGATTTGTGACCCCCCCTGTCTCAGCCTCTAAAGCAGCTAGGATTACAGGCTTGTTCCATGGCACCTGGCACAAACACCATAATTCCTAAGAATTAAAAAGAAAATTTATTGAGATTCTTATTATGGTATTAAATTTTGACCCATACTATTGCATTTCAATAGTAAACCAACTATAAATTCAAACTTGCTAAGTAAAATAAATGTTTAGTACTCTTTCTCAAACATTTAGCAAAGTATTAAAGTCTTGATTTTTCATTAGGATCATCAGACTTTGTTCACGAGTGAGAAAACTGAAGATATAAAAATATGATCAGAAAATTGGGCTTTTAACTGATTCTTAAAGTTTATTGCTAGATGGATACTTCCATTAAGAGAAATATTCCTAATAGCTTCCAATAAAAAATTCAATGTACAATAAAGCAGTAGCAACTTTAATAATGTCATTATCAACAGCACTATTGCAATAGTTAACACTGATTTAGTTGGACAGGTACTATGCTAACAGCTCTATCTCAATTTTCTCATTTAATCCTCAAAGTAACCTGTAATTGAGTACTATTATTACTCCCAATTTGCAGGTAAGTAAGTAGAGTAACTTACTCCAGTCACAAGATCAGTGATAGATAGATCTGGAATTTGAACATAGAACATCTGATTACTAAACTTGTTTTTGTGACTTTAAGCTGAGAAAAGAACTCACTGGTTGAACCAATATGGACAAGTAAAACAAGTTTTTACTGTTCCTTTAATAATCTCAAGACAGATTCTTGCATAGTTAGTAGCTTAAATAATGAATAAGGACTGCACACAAGTGTTTAGATCAAACTACTGAAAACATCATTGTTGATGAAGTCTATAAAATTGCATTAACTTTTCGCATTCACTGAATTTACAACAATTGGGAATACTAATTATTTTTTGTTATATCTTTATCTTATTTATTTATTTTTATGTCATGCTGAGGATTGAACCCAGTGCCTCACACATGCCAGATAAGCCCTCTACCACTGAGCTACAACCTCAGTCCAGGAATACCAATTCTTAAAGAACTCCCCCATAAATTTGGCAAATCAAAGTTACACAGAGGATTAAAACGAATCAATTATTCTCTAACAAATCTATTCTAATATTTTGTTAAAATTTTACATTAAAAAACTTTAGACCATGAACTATCAGCTGTGTGGTGAATTCTTCCTTTGCCTCAAGTTGCTCCCTGATTAAAACATTAACCAGCAGTGCTGCAATGTTGGATGCCAAAAGCAAACATGGAATGCATATATTTCACATAGTCCAGCAGAAAAGAATTCTCAACAAGACCAACCAAACAACTAAAGAAGGTAGCATTGAAAGCATTGAATATATCAACAAAGTAATTTTGAATTGTCTTGAGTAAAGGGGTGGAAATAAACAATTGAAACATCATGTCCATTCTCCGCTGGTGAATATGTATTTTTAAACAAATGGAATGAAAAGAAAAAAAAATTAACCCAAATACTGAATGTTCTTACTTAGGTTTTAAATTTTAATTTAATTTAATGTTTTAACCTCTGGGAGATGTATTAACTCTTGAAGCTCATGAGACAGGAGGGCAAGACATGAATTTTATATTAAAAATATTATGTATTTTTTGTTTATAGAAGTAAATTGTGATCCTTGTAAAAAAGTTCCAACAGAAACACTTTTTTATTTTTTTATTTTTTACAGACTGCATTTTGATTCATTGTACACAAATGGGGTATATCATTTCATTTCTATTGTTGTACACGATGTAGATTCATACCATTCATGTAATCATACATTTACATGGTCTCATTCCACCATTTTTTATGCCCCTTTCCTCTCATTTCTCTCTACGTAATCTAGAGTTCCTCCATTCTTCTCTCACCCCCACCCCCCATCCTCATTATATATCATCATCCACTTATCAGGGAAAACATTTGGCCTTTGGTTTTTTGGGATCGGCTTATTTTACTTAGCATGATATTCTCCAATTCCATCCATTTATCTGCAAATGCCATAATATTATTATTCTTTATGGCTGAATAATATTCCATTGTATATATATACCAGTTTCTTTATCCATTCCTCTGTTGAAGGGCATCTATACAGCCACATCAATGTTTATAGCAGCTCAATTCACAATAGCTAGATTGTGGAACCAACCAAGATTCCTTCAACAGAAACACATTTTTACTGACATGTAATAATTTTATCTATTTATGGAGTATAGTGTGATAATTTGATACATGTGCATGACACGTAATGACCAAATCAGAATAATAAGGATTCACATCTCCTTATACATTTATCATTTCTTTGTGTTGGAAATTCAAACTCCTCTCTTCTATTTCTCTATAAAATATAAAATAAACTACAGTGGATTATGGTCACTGTTCTGTGCTGTGTAGATCCCTAGAACTTATTTCTCCTGTGTAAATTATTTCCCCCTATCTCTTTCTGACTTCTAGTAACCATTATTTTACTCTTGACTTCTATAAAATAAACATTTTTAAGTGCTTAGATATGAGTGAAAACATGCAGCATTTGAATTTCTGTGTCCAGCTTAATTAACTTAGTGATTTTCACATCCATTTGCACTGACACCAATAACAATATTTCATTCTTATTTATGGTAGAATAATATTCCATTGTTTACATGTGTCACACTTTCTTTAACCATTCATCCACTGATGCACACCTCAGATAATTATGTTTTGACTATTGTGAATAGTGTCATAATAGATATCAGAGTGCAGGTGTATCTTTGATGTATTGATTTAGTTTCTTTCGGACATAGCTGGAATAGCTGGATCACATGATAGTTCTATTTAAAACATTTTGAAGAACCTCCATACTGTTTTTCATTATGACTATATTAATTTACATTCTCATTGGCAGTGTATAAGTTCCCTTTTTTCTGCATCCATATCAAATTATATAGCCATTTTAACTGGGATAAGATGATATCTCATAGTGATTTTTATTTCCATTTCCCTGATGATTAGTGATGTGGAGCATCGCCCTCCCCCCCATATACTTGTTGATGGTTTGTATATCTTTATTTGAGAAATGTTTATTTAGGCTATTTGCCCATTTTAAAGTCAGATTATTTGTTTATTGCTGTTGAGCTTTTTGAGTTCCTTATATAGTCTATATACTACTCCCTTATCATATGAATAGTTTCCAAATATTTTCTACCATTCTTCAGGTTGTCTTTTCACTCTGGTGATTGTTCTTTTTTTCTGTGTAGAACCTTTTTAGTCTTACAAAATCCCTTTAACTTTACTTTTCCTTTGTTTCCTGTGCTTTTGGGATATTTCCCTCCCAAAAAAATCATTGCCTATGCTAATTTTTTGAAAAGTTTCCCTTATGTTTTCTTTAGTAGCTTCATAGTTTAAGGTATTACATTTATGTATTTGGCCCACTTTGGTTGATTTTTTATATAAGGTGAAGGATAGTGATATAGTTTCATTCTTCTGCATATAGATAATTCAGTTTCCCTAGCACTGTGTAATTTCCCTAGCACTGTATAGTGAAGAGACTGTCCTTTCTCAATGTATGTTTTTGGCAACTTTGCGAGGATCAGTTGACTGTAGATGTGTGAATTTATTTCTATCTTGTCTGTTTTACTCCATAGGTCTATGTGTTTTTTTTAATACCAGTATTATGCCATTTTGGTTACTGAGCTCTTCATAGTGTGTTTTTCCACTTTGCTTTTTGTTCAGGATTGCTTCGGTTATTTGTAGCCTTTTGTGGATCCGTACAAATTTTAGGATTGCTAACTTTTGTTTCTGTGAAGAATGCTATTAGTTTTTTTTATTCACAATGATTGGATCAAATTAATCAATGTTAATTCTTGTTTTTTAATATTTTGTTTTAGTTGTGGGTGGACACAATATCTTTATTTTATTTTTATGGGTGCTGAGGATCAAACCCAGGGCCTCATACATGCTAGGCAAGTACTCTACCACTGAGCCACAACCCCAGCCCAATGTTAATTCTTTTAATCTAGGAACATTGTATGTCTTTCCATTTTTTGGTCTTCTATTCAATTTATTTCATCAATGTTTTATAATTTTCATTATAGAGATTTTTTACTTTCTTGGTTAAATTTATTCATGGGTATTTTTTAGTAGCTATTATGAATGATATTGCTTTTTCTGTAAGTATATTACTGGTGGATAAACATGCTATTGATTTCTGTATGTTGATTTTGTATCCAGAAACTTAACAGAATTTGTTTATGAACGAATACAGTATATTTTTGCAAACAAGTATAATTTGATTTCTTTCCTATTTTCCTAACTGGATGACCTTTCTTTTTTCTTTCTCTTGTTTTATTGCTCTTGCAAAGACCTCCAATGTTATGTTGAATAAGTGTGAAAGTGGACACCCTTGTCTTATTCCTTATCTTAGAGGAAAAACTCTTACTCATTTCATATGATGTTGGCTGTGAGTTTGTCATACATAGCCTTTGTTGTGTGGAGGTATGTTCTTTCTATACTTAATTTATTGAGAGTTTTTATCATGAAGCAGTATTGAATCTTATCAAATGCTTTCTCTGAATCTATTGACATCATATGATTTTATTTTTCATTTTGTTGATGTGATATGTTTTCTGATTTGCATATGTTGAACCATCCTAGCATCTCTGGGTTAAATTCCCAAATAATAATGTATAATATCCATGATATGTTGTTGGATTTGATAGTGTCATGTTCATCAGAGATACTGGTTTTTAATTTTCTTTTTTTGACACACTCTTTCTTATTTTGGTACCAGGGTAATTCTGGTCTCATAGTGATTTTGGAAGGTTTCTTTCCCTTTCAATTTTTTGAAATAGTTTGAGAATAATTTGTTATTTAAAGTTTGGCAAACTCAGCAGTGAGGCCCTCATATCATCATGGATTTTTCTTCATTGGGATACTTTTTATTACTAATTCAATCTTTATTTGTTGGTTTGTTCAGGTTTTCCAAGTCTTCATGGTACAATTTTGGTAGTGTTATGTCCAGAAATTTATCCAATTCTTTCAGATTTTCCCATTGGTTGGCATATAGTTGTTCATCATATCCATTAATAGTCCTTTGTATTTCTGTGATATTGGTTGTAATGTCTTCCTTTACATCTCTGATTTTATTTATTTGGGTCTTCTTCCTATCTCCTTCTTTCTTGGTTAGTCTAACTAAAGGTCTGTCTATTTTGTTTATCTTTTAAAAAGATTTTTTTGTTAGGTTGATGTTTTGTATTTTGGGAGGGGCTGTGTATTTATTTCTGCTCTGATATTTGTATTTTCTTTTCTTCTACTGATTTGGGGTTTGGTTTGTTCTTATTTTTCTAGTACCTTGAGTTGTTTTGGTAGGTTGTTTATTTGAAAACTGTCTTTTCCTTTCCTTTTCTTTTATTGTTTTCATGTAGGAGAAACATTATTTAAAAGACAAACATGTCCTGTAATTCTATTTTGGTTTGTGAAATATCTTAAACATTTTCCCTTTACACATACTAATATAAATAGAGTATATTCTATATCCATACTATATCTATATATTATGTTTATCTGAAAATACATATTCAACAAGTCTACACTTTTCCTAAACAAAAATGAGTTCATGTATATGCTGCTTTGCATATTTTTTTCCATCTTAACAATATATCTTGGACATCTTTCAATGACATTACATAAAATATAATGTTTCCCTCAGTGGCTGTACACTATTCCATTGGACCATAATTTTTTTAAATTAATCCTTTATTGATGATATTGGAGTTGTTTCCAGTTTTATGTCATTTCTGAAATCTGCAATAAATATACATATATATATTCAATTGGATAATAATTTATGACTTCATCAGTAAGAATAGACCAAGTTATTGCTCCATGAACAAGCAAATGATACCTTAGGTGCTTGAAATAAAATTAATGTATTTCTTTTTATGCAAAGCACTGTGTTGATTAGGTGACTTTTCAGAGAAGTTGTCCTCCAAGTGTTGATTCAACATTATGGAATGCTTTGATCAGAAAGTAAAGGGTTGTATGTTTTTTCTCATGGGGAAACTAGAGAAGAAAAAGGAAAAGAAATGTGTGTGTGTCGACAGAAGAAGACTCATGAAAATCAAAGGGAGATCAGTAGATAGATGATAGAAACGAGAGGGAGGGAAGAATGGAGGGGAAGGGGAAATCCTGGGGAACCATGTTGGCCAAATTATATTGTTTGTTATGTTGTGTTCATATGTAATATGTAACAATGAATCACACTGTTATATATACCTATAATGCACCAATAAAAAATATAGGGAAAAAACTCAGGGCAAATATACCTAAAGAAGTGAGAATATGAGAAAGAATGACACTAGATCAGAAAGAAAAGCATATCAGCTGACTTCATTCTGTAGAAGAGTCTTGGTGTTTACCAAAGTGATAAGGAACGTGTTAGTAAAAGGTGCATACATTCCACTGAGAAGCTCCTCTTTAAGCCAGGAGATGGTGAAGATAAGAGATGCTATTATAGAACTAGTTTCACTGCTAGCAGTTGGCATGAAAAATATCAACCTGATAGAGGTCAGGTGGTATCACTTAACTGACAACTGCTGGATGGTATTAGTTACTATAAGGAGCAACAAGTTTTTGGAATGGCAACCATGAGATCCAAACCTGTGAAGAACTACGGAGATAATTAAAAGAACAAAGTATCTTTATGAGCAAGATAGGTTAACACCTAACAAGTTTGTTTGTTTGTTTTTTCCCCCAGTGTATACAAGAAAGGATGAATGATAAGCAGGTAGAGGGCAGCTGCCCCAATAAAATGTCAGTTGCTGAACCTGACCAAATTTTCATACATGTAACCCCTCGGGTGAGAGTATGTCTACGTCCTCCACAGGAATAGACTTTATACATTTTGGAAAGTGTTTTCAATAAAAATTCCTCCAATTTATCCCTAAAGAAACCTATGGTCATTTTTTTGGGTAACTCTACATTGGAAAGAGGATGACACTCAAAACATTTGGAGAATTGATGAGTTGTTAAGTATAGGTCAATATTGATACCTGTGGAGCTCAAGAATTTCCCAGGGTACCCTGTTAAGAGTAGGGTACATAGGAACAGGTGATGAATGAAATTGTAGTGCAGATTCAACTCATTGTTACTCAATTTTGTCCTCAAACCCACTCGCTGGGCATTCCCCTGGTACTTAAATGTAGCATTGGGACACACATACTTGAAAATTGGCAGAAACCACACAGTTGTTCCCTCGCCTGTGGGGTAAGTATTACCTTCATGAGGAAGGCTACCTGATAACCTGTCATACAAAATCATGCAAAACAATATTGCATAATCAGGGGAGGCAGTGGCAAAGAGCAAGGCCATTCTGTAAGACCTAAAGGATGAAAAGATCATGGTTCACATCACGTTTTCATTTAACTCACGAGTTTGGGTCCTAAATAAGCAGTGGGCCTGGAAGGTGACTGTGGATTACTTCATGTCTGACTGAGAAGTAGCCTCAATTACTATAGTTACGCCAGATGTGTTTGCTCAGTTGGAGCAGATTAACACAAATTCAGGTGCATGATACCTAGTCACAGATCTGGTAAATATGTTCTATTCCATCCCTTGAAATAATATTGACAAGTCATAACCACTCTGTACTTCACTTAGGAGTAACTTGGGGAGAGTGATAGTACCAACTTCAGAGTTACTATGAATATGAATTTATGTGTGAAAAGTACTTAAATACAGTTATTTTTTTCCATGGGGGAAATGATTAACACACCATCACATTGTCTATGAAAATACTGTATATATTATCCATATATTATGATATTTATTCTTGTGGGAGGAAAAAACAAAATATTAATAAACTCATACATTGAATTATTTGTTTCCTTGCTTATACTCTATTCCTTCCACTAGAATATAAGTCCCTGGAGCCAGGTGTGGTGGCAAATGCTTGTGATCCCATAGCTTGGGAGGCTGAGGCAGGAGAATCACAAGTTCAAAGTCAGCCTCAGCAACTTTGCAAGGCCCTAGGCAACTTTTCGAGACCCTGTCTCAAAACAAAAAATTTTAAAAACTGGGGATGTGACTCAGTGGTTAAACGTGGTTAAACGCCCCTGGGTTCAATCCCCAGTAGAAAGAAAAGAAGGAAGGAAGGAAGGAAGGAAGGAAGGGAGGGAGGGAGGGAGGGAGGGAGGGAGGGAGGAAGGAAGGAAGGAAGGAAGGAAGGAAGGAAGGAAGGAAGGAAGGAAGACTATAAGCGAGTGGGTTTGAGGACAAAATTGAGTAACAATGAGTTGAATCTGGACTACAATTTCATTCATCACCTGTTCCTATGTACCCTACTCTATTTAATGTTTTAGTTATTAAAACTGATCTTCTACAGGAAATTTAAGAAATTTTCTTATTTTAAGAGGATCCATATTTGAAATTGGTAAGAGCTTCTGCACTGAAATCCAGTTCTATCCTTTAGGAGTGATGATTTTAGAAAGTGTTAAATGTTTAAATGTTCTCTATCAGTTTTTTTTTTATAGGTTGGCTTTAATGATTAAAATACCATTATATATATATAAAGCTCTAAACACAGTATTTGGAAGTCATAAGTGCTCAATACATGATAGGCTGGAAAACATGGTTATCAGTTTATAATCATTAAGCATAATAAAAACTTACATAGTTGATGTTACTTTTCAAAAACAGTCACTTGATGAAATGTGTGACAAGAATGAAAACAGCAACGTCACCTCAATTTTTCAGCAAGTTTTATGGGGGGGTCTTTGTGCTACACAATGTTATGTACTAAAAAATGACGAGGTCCCTGATTAAAAGGAATTTGCTGTTTAATTTGGGAGGTGAGTCACACACAAATGGAAGACTTTGTAAAGCTCTCAGTACCCTGTCACATAGTGTGAGCTCAACACTGAGAAAGATACTGTCATTATTTATTACTAATAAAAATGCACACAACAAAGTATACTACTAATAGCATAGAGCATATGTAATAAGAGGTAATCAGGTTAGAGATAAAGTTTAAGGGGAGAGCAATTTGAGTTGAGTTCTGGTTCTATGAAAACGCCACAGCACTGAATTAGGGAATACTGAAGTAGATTGCTCCAGCAATTAAACCTCATCCTGGAGGAAATATAGGTCCATTCCTGTGATCCTCTGGTTGCAACATGTTTGTCAACTGAGAAATACATAACCTGTTCTGTATGTGTGTTTCTGTTTAAAGACATCTTCCTTAATATAAATTGTTGATTCATTAGCATTAAACTCATGGCCAATAGCACTATAACTCACGTCCGAATGATTCTCATACAACACAAATATTTCTCCATAAAGCACATCACAAACTTGTGTTTTGGATCACTAGAGAGCACTTGGGGCCTTTTGAAATAGCAAAATCACCAGCAAGAGTATAAAAAATGCAAAACACATAGTATTGAATAGAAAGAGGCACTTGTTTACAATATGAAAGCTAAAAAAAGTCAGTGTTGCCTTGTTCTACCCCAGCTTAGGACATACCATTCTGTATATTTCTGTGCATGAGTTCAAAGCATAATGAATATTGATTTGGGGTTTATACATAAATTTTAGCCAATAGGTGAATTTGCACATACCAGATTTATGCATTATGAGAATTGACTGTATGCTGTAAACCTGGAACCTTCATAGAAGTTATGAGTTTTGAACATGGCCTTTAAGTAAGATTGAAAAGTGGATGTGGGGTGATGTGTGGAAGAGATGTCAGCCTCTATCGGGTTCTAGTTTCATCACACTCTTACTATCCTGACGACGGATTCTTTGATTTCTCTAGCATGCCATGCTGCCTCCCAAACTGAGTCTCTGACTTCACAATTTAGCGTCTATTAAAAAAGCCATTTAATAATCAGACACAGGCGGCATCTAATTGCTAGAATAATGGATTGTTAGGCCTTTCTCCTAATTTAAGTTAAACATCTTTTGTCTATGATTAAAACTAGGTAGAAAATTTCACGGTTGGAGAGAGATATCAAAAGACTTGGGTCTGACTTGCAACTAAATCTACAAATCTGAAGAGATTATTGTTATTATTTTGTTGTCATATGCCTACATTAGGTAGAGAGAGAGAATTGAGAGGATGCCTGGGCACGGTCGGGCATGCCTGAAATCCCAGTTACTCAGGAGGCTGGGGCAAGAGAATTCCAAGTTTGAAGCTACCCTGGTCAACTTGGTGAGACCCTGTCTTGAAAAAAAAAAAAAAAGGTGATGACAAAGGAGAGTCTTTTAATACTTACCCTCTCCAACTCTATGTTGTTTTTGATTGTCTTTGGTAAGTAGAAAGAAATGATTTCCCTTTAATCCATAATTTGAACATTACTTTTCAAAAGTGATAAAAATAGCATGTAGGTATTAGTCAAAGATTTGTTTTTTCAAGATTTGGCTACAAACCAAACTAAAACTTCCATGTGCTCCAATAAACCCAGTGTTTCTCATAGGTTGCTATTTCTGATCCCTGTTGCCATAGAAATGGACTTTACATCAGCAGAAAGGGGACTGAGGTACTAAGTGATTTATACCCACTGTTTGATATTTTAAGTGATTCACCGCTGCTCTTTTCCTTTTCTGTAGAAAGCATAGAAGAATATTTTTCTCATAGGACTTTTTGATCTTCAGAAAAAGGAGCTCTAGAAACACAACCCTTAAGGGATAAAGCCATAGCCAGTACCTCCCTGATAAGAAAAAATGGTGGTGGGGGTGGGGCAGAGGCTTCAGCGTCATAAGAGAGCAAACCTAGAAGTTGTGCTCATGGGCTTCTCTACTAAAAATGGTTTAAAGGAAATGAGAGTTTTATGAAGCACTTAAACTATATCCTATAATACTAGATTGGGAGTTGAAAACATTTATAAAGTTATTAAAATTATTTCAAGAATGACATTTACTTTACCTCTGTAGAATAATACCTCCTTTGATAAATCCAAGAACCCTTGGGTGCTCACTCAGTAGGAAGGGTCAGTGGCTTTGCTCCAATCATCTTGCAGACAGGAAATTGGTAATTCTGATGGGAACATTGACACATGGTCCAAGCTCTGTGGCCATTGCTGCTATTGCTTCTACATTAATGGGAATAATTCATTAATCAAAAGTGAGCTCTGAAAAGGTCAATTACAAACACGGTTCCACTCAACTTTCTTTTTGTCTTGGGCTAAGCTCATCTGAGTCCCCATGCCTTGGGAGGTAGTGATCACTTCCACCAATAATTGATGGGTTGACAGTCTGAAAGTTTGTCTAGGAAGAACTCCAGACATTTGGATGCCCAGTTGGTAGCAAGTATTGTTCCTTTAAAACTATAGTTTATACTAATCTTATTAATGGTGAGTGGAGGCTCATATAAACCCACACAGCTGATTGCAACTTTTTAAAATCACATTGTTTTTCAAACTGCTAGAAAGTACTTGATTGAATTCTCTATTAACCTGTGTTCCATTGTTATGAGAAACTAGTAACGAGCTCAGTATTTTAGAGAAATTAACCTCTTTTCCTTTTCCTCCAAGCTGGTCTCAGGGGTGTGAGCCATTACAACTCAAGATTGTTTATGCAAAGGAAGAATGATTCAGACTGGCTGTAATCATTGTTCTATGATGAATAAATCCTTTCCTACCTTTGTTTTTCCAGTTCCTCTACTTTCACTTTTTCCCTGTGTGTAGTTCCCATTTTAAATGGAGAAAACGCTAGTACATTATCAAGGCCTTAAGAATATATAGTATATATATTTTAACTGCCCTCTCTAGCATGGAAGTGTTTTTTTTTTTTTGCATTCAAGATTCCTTTTTTAAAAATCTATATTCTAATAACATGGGGTTGGTTGTTAACACTAATCAAGAACTTAAATAAAAGCTTGATTAAAAATTTGTAATTCCATCATCCTGGAATATGAAAGGTAAAATGGAAAGTCCCAATTTTAAAAAAGTGAATTTGTCTTGCTGGATTCAAATGTTTGCTTTAAAAGCACTTAAGAAATCCCTGCAGAATCTCTTGCTCTCTCTTTTGAACAAGTACAGCTTGCTCCTCCTACAGGGAAGGTTAATGTTACCATAAGAGTTTGAATAAAATGGTGTGGTACATGTCAGCACAGGCCACATGCCTCTAAGTTCTTTTTGTGGTGGCAAGTGGGTGGAATACATATCCAGTTTTTTAAACACAAAGAATTCTAAGTACTCTGAATATCTGAGTGTAAAAATCAAGGTAGCCACGTATTTCCTCCTTCTAGAACTTTTCCCCTCTCATCACCCCTCCCCAACAACCTCCCTTCTCCAGCAGGCTCTTGAATGCTTGCCAAAAATAGAAGGCTGCGTGGAGCCTGTTTGTTCTCCCCTCTTTCAATCTATGTTCTCTTACGACCACATTCAATTAATGTGAGGTAAAAGAGTGATTACATTATAGTCTTGTAAATGGCATATTCATCAGGAGGCTTTGTGGAGGGGAGTATAATACACAAATTTTAAGATATGTAGTGCCTGGTCCTGTGCTCTGTGGCCAGGACCACATGTTCTGTTTTCTAATTATTAGAGAAATTATGAAAACAGTTTTTTTTTAAAGTCCTTATTTAATAGATGAAGAAATGTAGTTTCACACTGGGAAAACATCTCCAAGGATCTAGATCTAGAACCCATCTTCTTCTCCATTGCCACCTAATAGGAAATGTAATCTCTTTTACTTTGACCACTTGAACAGCCTTGGTGATGGTCTCTTCCCTTAAATTCCCCCCTGCCTAACTGCATCCATCCTCCTCATTGTAATCAGCGTGGTTTGAAAAATGTTAAGTCCAAATGTGCTGCATCTCTGTTTTTGTGGTTTCTTAATTTTTTTTTTTCTCAAGGAAAATACCAAACCTACTAACTGACTTCCTCAGCAGTCATCTCTTACCATTCCTTGCTCTCTGATCTCTAGTTACAAGGACCTGTTTTTGTTTCTTGTAGGTTTCACACTCCTGGCTGTAGGGTCTTCTCCCTTGCTGTTTCTCATGCCAGAGTGTTCTCCCTTCTCTTCCCATAGTTGATTCATATTAATTCTTGAATGCTCAGCTTAAATGTCATTTCCTTGACTGCATGACTAATTCAGGTCCATCTGTTACATATTCAAGTTACTCTGTGCTTTTTTTCTCCATAGGATTCATTTCAAATGTAATCAAATAATTAATTAGCTATCTTGTGTTTGAGAAAGTGAGCTCATGAAAGTTACCTTGTAATTGCTGTATACCTACCACACAGCAGGGTGACTCCCACATGTTTGGCATTCATTAAGTATTTATTGAATGACTTTCTCCATTTAGCAACTTAGTAATAGTTGAATAATATAAGAAGTACCATTCGTATTTTTAAAATGTTTACACCTTTGCAAACATTCATAGGACTTTGAAAAAGACAGACCTATAATTATGTCAGCTGGTTTCAAGATAACATTATATTCTAGACATCATAACTGATGATCGTTGTCTTGCTTCTGAAGATCCATCAGTATTATTTCAAATGTGATTGGCCTTTTGTGGCCTGGGTTTTAAATTCTAATTTAGTTAGTATGGGAAATAACCAGATATTTTCCCTACTGACTTATTCTAATCATCTACTGAAGCTGAACTCCAGAGGTGAGAATTCCCAGTGTTCATTTTTTTTGAATCTGAAAATGATTTAAGCACTAGTAGGTATGAAGCTTGTGCTAGGTTCTGTGAGGGACTCAGAAATATACGAGGCTAGGAACCAATTCTGAAAGCAGCTTACAGGCTAGTAGAGAAAGATAGGAGAAGTATTGATATCCAAATGCAATAGATTTGCAGGGATAGGATCTAACAAGGAAAGTCCCCACCCCGCTGCTCTTCCTCTATCCAAGCTGTGGGGCTTTGAAAAGTCTAGCCTCAAGCTCTTTACTTCTCAAATTCTTGTTTCTCATTAGAATCACCTAGGGGACTTCAAAAAATGGATACTTGACCTCTACACCAGACCAATTAAGTGAGAGACGTTGAGAGAGGCATATACTGCACATCCCTACTTGGGGAAGGACCCAACTCACTCTGCTAGCAAGCACAAGGATGCATTTAGTATGGAGAAGAAACAGTGCTTGGTTCTTGATGGCCTTTCTGTTCCTTCTAGAATGGATGCCTTGGGAGTGGCAAGAGCAGGGCTCTGGGCTTGGATAGATTAACGCCACACAAAAGCTTTCATAGTATTGTAGATCATCAATCTTTTTAAGAATATTGGTGAATTCATCATCTTTAAATCATAAACCAAAACATGTTAGAAAATAAAAAACTAAAATTAAGAAAATATGCTGAGAAAAAATTTATGACTGAATTAGCAATTTCTTTTGAATAAAATTTATTTGAAACTATTCTAAGAACATATGTAATAGAAGCAAGTATGTGTTTAAAACATCTGTGGAGAGGAAGTTGCATCAAAATAAATTTAATTACTACTCAACCATAAAATGCTAGAGATAAAAGTGATTTTAGGGTTCATCTGCATTTTAAAGTTAAGGCCCAGAGAAGTTAGGTGACTTGTGATGTCATACAACTAGTTAATTTGGGAAGGTTTCTGATATACTAGCTAAATTTCTAAAGGAAATGAAAGTAGTGATATCAATTCAGAAGATGCCATTTCAAGATAACCCATAGGTTTTGCCTTTGAACTATGTATTATCATTGTTTTGGGGCAGTATCCAAATTGTTCTAATTAAAACCTCTTCCATCTGGAGAACAAAAAATATTTATATTTTTAGTCCAGCCTGTATAAATGTTTGAATATATATTAGGATTCACAACTCTTGTGACTCTTGATTTTAATATAAAAGATGATAATTTTAAATTACATTTGTCCTTTCTATTCCTCAAATCTTGTCTCTCCCTGTCATGCTCCCCTTTATCCACCCAGACTTTATGATTCTGGTTAAGAAGAAATAAATTGATAACCCTGGCATGGCTGCATTTAAAGGACCATTATTGAAGGTGCATTATGGAAAAGTTTACAAAGCCCTGGAACTTTGCTATCAATACCCAACAGCCTATCCACTGGAAATAATGGAAAGCTTAGTTCCAAAAGATACTGGGGAAAAAGCATTAATCATTTGTAGATAAAAACATTTCCATCAAAACATGAGCAGATCATTTTTTTGGATCAGTTCAGAGTTAAATGTAAAACCAAATGTCCTATGATAACATTAAAAATGAAAGGGAATCATTCCAAGATCCACAGGATGAATGAATTGGAATCATAAGTCATGTGGTGTATTGAGTAAAATAATGTTGACTACAAAGCCGTGGTGCTTCATTCAGATGTTATACTTAGATGCTACCAATCTGTGTCTCTGTGTGGCCACACTTATGCATGAGATGATGAAGAAAGATTCTTCAGCTCTTGGCAGCTTCATCTTCTTATGAAGTCATCTCTTCTGACTGCCTTCATTTTGGACAGGATGACCTTTGCATTACCAGAAACCACTTCATGCTGACAGAGTAGCATCTTGGTCTTCACAGATTATATCTGGGGTCCCACAGTGCTAGACTGGCAATCTGGCTTAGGTTTATTTCTCAGTGGATTGGTAATCGACTTTGTGTTCACTTTATTTCTCCAGAGTCTGAGTGTCCACCTTCCTTATTTCCCTTTTACTTCTTTTCTCAGTATAATTTTTATAACTTCTTCTCTTGCCTTTATACATTTCTTAAACTGATGCTAACACTTAGATTTGTAGGCAAGTGGCATATGTTCTGTAGGAGTTGAAGACATCTTGTGAAAGGCATGCACGCACACAATCTTATAACCACGCTTCACTACTACTCATTATATATAATGCTTATTATATTATTAATAAAATATTATTTCATATTTTAAAACTGTTTGTATATATTTAATTATTATTGTAAAGAAGACAATACAACAGTGGGCATAAGTTCTTTAATTTATTGTCCTTATCCTTCTTTTATCAACTCAGCAGCAAAATATATGACACCACTTCCTAGCACTACAAAAAACATGTTTTTGAAGCTTTTTCTCTTATGTCTTGGTTAATTTGCAGAAAATCTTATTGACATTATCAAAATGATAAATTTACCAAGTATTTCAATTTACCAAAAATGTGTGTCTTCTAATTGTTTATAAGTCTTATAGCAACTTATATTGGGTAGAATGGTCTTTCATCTCCTTTTATGAGGTGGGATTACCCAGGGGTCAGCTGGCAGCTTATCTATGACATGACTTGTCTTGTCTTGAATGATCCTATTAGTTTTCTATTGCTGCCATAGCAAATTACCTCAAACTTAGTGAAATTTTATTTAAATGGTTAAAAAGACAAATAAGCAAGGCCTTGGTAAATTGCTAATAATGGGAAGTTGGCAAATGGACTTAGTTTTTAATTTAGTCATTTAGCTAATTGATTTTCAGTGAACTGACCTTAGAACATTTGATTTTTGGCATATTCATTTGCTTTCCTTTCAAATACATTATATCATTTGAACTTTACAGTAATTCTGATTAATTATTTTGCAGTAATTCTGAATAACTCTTTGTGGTGGTTACGCATATCCAATTTTCTTAGTGCAAATAATTTTAAATACTGTGAATCACATAATAAGGCACACATATTGCCATTTTGTTCCAAATTAGTGATATGAAATTTGACCACTTGGCTAAAGTGGCATTTGGTAGATTTTTCTATACTAAATACTTATCTATCTTTGTAATCCATAGCAACCTATGTGGGAGGTACTTTAAAAATATGTGAATATCCTCTATCTCTAACTTTCACCCACACTGTCACATCCATTGATGACTCAATGCTTGAATCAATTATTACATTGATGGTTACACAAAGGAAGTTTTCTAATATTAATGTTCCTGCTACATGAATTAACTGAATCCTTCTATTAAGATTCTGTCCCCCACAACCTATCTTTAGCTTCGTTTTGGAAACATGGATTCTTTTTGTTTTAAAATATAATTTATTATTATCATTATTCTTTGTGATACTCAAATTAGCCCAAATTTGGCATTAGGACAGCTCTCAAGTCTTTTTATCTTGTCTCCATCAGTCTCTGTGCTCCCCTCTGTTTTATGACCCAGCAACATACTCCAGGCTCATCTTGTACTCCCTCTGCCCCAGATTTGGAATCATTAATTTCTCTAAGGAGATTGAGTGTGGAATGGTATTTAGAAACAAAAATCTAAAACTAATCGTTTTCATTGCTACTAGGTTATTGATGCTTCTAGGCCTTTTGCAGAGATCAGAGATAGAAATAGATTAAACATTTTTTAAAAAGGATTGATATTGATAGCTCTATTTTAATTCAGATTCTCTATTCCATATCCGCACTTTCTTATTCCTTCCATGAGAACTTTGTTTTCTCAAACATTAACATTTTTACTAATTTGCTTTCACATGCAATTTGAGGTTCATAGTACTTTCTTTTGTCTCTGACTTACGCTTTCACCATGCATTGTGAGAAATTTTATTCATTACCCTTGTTGATTGGTAGGATTTTTTAAAAGGATATTTAGATGTTTAAACAGGTTTGAATTTCAGAAGGCTTCATTATTTTGTGGCGATACAAAAACCTAGACACTGACTTTTAGCTAGATATTTTTAACTAGGTACTTCTTTTTTTTTAAGAGGAAAAAAATACTGATTTATTTAAATAAGTTTTATGTAGCATGAGAGACATCAAAAGGAAATGAAAACCTAAAGAATGAGTTAAACCCAAGGGTTTTTTTTTTTTTTTTAATCTGCATTCTTTTTTTTTTTTATTGTAAACAAATGGGATACATGTTGTTTCTCTGTTTGTACATGGCGCAAAGGCATACCATTTGTGTAATCATAAATTTACATAGAGTAATGTTGTTTGATTCATTCTGTTATTTTTCCCTTCCCCCCACCACTCCCACCCCTCTTTACCCTCTATACAGTGCTTCCTTCCTCATACTTGCCCCCCTCCCTAACCCTAACTCTAACCCTAACACTAACCCTTCCCTCCCCCCCATTATGTGTCATCCTCCACTTATTAGCGATATCATTCTTCCTTTGGCTTTTTGAGATTGGCTTATCTCACTTAGCATGATATTCTCCAGTTTCATCCATTTGCCTGCAAATGCCATAATTTTATCATTCTTTATGGCTGAGTAATATTCCATTGTATATATATACCACAGTTTCTTTATCCACTCATCAATTGAAGGGCATCTAGGTTGGTTCCACAGTCTAGCTATTGTGAATTGAGCAGCTATGAACATTGATGTGGCTGTATCTCTGTAGTATGCTGATTTTAAGTCCTTTGGGTATAGGCCAAGGAGTGGGATAGCTGGGTCAAATGGAGGATCCATTCCAAGTTTTCTAAGGAATCTCCACACTGCTTTCCAGAGTGGCTGCTCTAATTTGCAGCCCCACCAGCAATGTATGAGTGTACCTTTCTCCCCACATCCTCGCCAACACCTGTTGTTGCTCGTATTCTTGATAATCGCCATTCTAATTGGGGTGAGATGGAATCTTAGGGTGGTTTTGATTTGCATTTCTCTTATTACTAGAGATGTTGAACATTTTTCCATATGTTTGTTGATTGCTTGTAGATCTTCTTCTGTGAAGTGTCTATTCATTTCCTTAGCCCATTTGTCGACTGGATTATTTGAATTCTTGGAGTAGAGTTTTTTGAGTTCTTTATAGATTCTGGAGATTAGTGCTCTATCTGAAGTATGATTGGCAAAGATATTCTCCCACTCTGTAGGCTCTTTCTTCGCATTGCTGATAGTTTCCTTTGCTGAGAGAAAGCTTTTTAGTTTGAATCTATCCCAGTGGTTGATTCTAGCTTTTATTTCTTGTGCTATGGGAGTTCTGTTAAGGAAGTCTGATCCTAGACCAACAAGGTGAAGATTTGGACCTACTTTTTCTTCTATAATCTGCAGTGTCTCTGGTCTGATTCCGAGGTCCTTAATCCATTTTGAGTTTAGTTTCGTGCATGGTGAGAGATATGGGTTTAGTTTCATTCTGTTGCATATGGATTTCCAATTCTCCCAGCACCATTTGTTGAAGAGGCTATCTTTTCTCCATTGCATATTTTTGGCCCCTTTGTCTAGTATGAGAAAATTGTATTTATTTGGGTTTGTGTCCGTGTCCTCTATTCTGTACCATTGATCTACCTTTCTATTTTGGTACCAATACCATGCCGTTTTTGTTACTATTGCTTTGTAGTAGAGTTGAAGATCTGGTATTGCAATACCCCCTGTTTCACTCTTCCTGCTAAGGATTGCTTTAGCTATTCTGGGTTTCTTATTCTTCCAGATGAATTTCATAATTGCTTGCTCTATTTCTGTAAGGTACGTCATTGGGATTTTAATTGGAATTGCATTGAATTTGTATAGCACTTTAGGTAGTATGGCCATTTTGACAATATTAATTCTTCCTATCCAAGAACATGGAAGATCTTTCCATCTTCTAAGGTGTTCTTTAATTTCTTTCTTTAGTGTTGTATAGTTCTCATTGTAGAGGTCTTTCACCTCTTTTGTGAGATTGATTCCCAAGTATTTTATTTTTTTCGAGGCTATTGTGAATGGGGTAGTTTTCCTAATTTCTCTTTCTGAAGATTCATCATTTATGTATAAAAATGCGTTGGATTTATGGGCATTGATCTTGTAACCTGCTACTTTACTGAATTCACTTATGAGTTCTAAGAGTTTTCTGGTGGAATTTCCAGGATCCTCTAAATATATAATCATGTCATCAGCGAACAGGGATAGTTTGATTTCTTCTTTTCCAATTCGTATCCCCTTAATTTCTTTGGTTTGTCTAATTGCTCTGGCCAGAGTCTCAAGAACGATGTTGAATAGAAGTGGTGAAAGAGGGCATCCCTGCCTTGTTCCAGTTTTTAGGGGGAATACTTTCAGTTTTTCACCATTTAGAATGATATTAGCCATGGGCTTAGCATAAATGGCCTTTACAATGTTAAGGAATGTTCCCACTATCCCTATTTTTTCTAGTGTTTTGAGCATGAAGGGGTGCTGTATTTTATCAAATGCTTTTTCTGCATCTATTGAAATAATCATGTGATTCTTGACTTTAAGTCTATTAATATGGTGAATTACGTTTATTGATTTCCTGATGTTGAACCAACCTTGCATACCTGGGATGAAGCCCACTTGATCATGGTGCACTATCTTTTTAATATGTTTTTGTATGCGATTTGCTAAAATTTTGTTGAGAATTTTTGCGTCGATGTTCATTAAGGATATTGGTCTGAAATTTTCTTTCCTTGATGAGTCTCTGTCTGGTTTAGGTATCAGTGTGATATTGGCTTCATAGAATGAGTTTGGGAGGATTCCCTCCTCTTCTATTTTATGGAATACTTTGAGAAGCATTGGAATGAGCTCTTCTTTAAAGGTTTTGTAGAACTCGGGACCCATCTGGTCCCGGACTTTTCTTTGTTGGTAGACTTTTGATGACTTCTTCTATTTCAGTACTTGAAATTGGTCTATTGAAATTGTTTATGTCCTCCTCGTTCAGTTTAGGCAATTCATATGTCTCTAGAAACCTGTTGATGTCTTCGAAATTTTCTATTTTGTTGGAGTATAGATTTTCAAAATACCTTCTAATAATGTTTTGTATTTCCATCCTGTCTGTTGTGATATTTCCTTGTTCATTCCGAATTTTAGTGATTTGGGTTTTCTCTCGTCTTCTCTTTGTTAGTGTGGCTAAAGGTTTATCAATTTTGTTTATTTTTTCGAAGAACCAGCTATTTATTTTGTCAATTTTTTTTATTGTTTCTTTTGTTTCAATTTCATTGATTTCAGCTCTGAGTTTAACTATTTCCTGTCTTCTACTACTTTTGGTGCTGTTCTGTTCTTCTTTTTCTAGGGCTTTGAGCTGTAGTGTTAGGTCGTTTATTTGTTGAGTTTTACTTCTTTTATTAAATGCACTCCATGAAATAAATTTCCCTCTAAGTACTGCTTTCATAGTGTCCCAGAGATTTTGATATGATGTTTCTTTGTTCTCATTTACCTCTAAGAATTTTTAAATTTCCTTCCTAATATCTTCTGTTATCCATTCATCATATAATAGCATATTGTTTAATCTCCAGATGTTGGAATAGTTTCTGTGTTTTACTCTTTCATTTATTTCTAACTTCAATCCATTATGATCTGATAGAATACATGGTAGTGTCTCTATCTTCTTGTATTTGCTAACATTAGCTTTGTGGCATAATATATGGTCTATTTTAGAGAAGGATCCATGTGCTGCTGAGAAGAAAGTGTATTCGCTCTTGGTTGGATGGTATTCTATAAATGTCCGTTAAGTCTAAATAATTGATTGTGTTGTTGAGATCTATGGTTTCTTTGTTCAATTTTTGTCTGGAAGATCTGTCCAGTGGTGAGAGAGGCGTGTTAAAATCATCTAGTATTATTGTATTATGGTCTATTTGGTTTCTGAAATTGAGAAGGATTTGTTTGACATACATGGATGAGCCACCGTTTGGGGCATAGATGTTTATGATTGTTACATCTTGCTGATTTATGCTTCCCTTAAGCAGTATGAAATGACCTTCTTTATCCCTTCTGACTAACTTTGGCTTGAAGTCCACATTATCGGAAATGAGGATGGATACTCCAGCTTTTTTGCTGAGTCCATGCGCAGGGTATGTTTTTCCCCATCCTTTCACCTTTAGTCTATGGGTATCTTTTTCTATGAGGTGAGTCTCTTGCAGGCAACATATTGTTGGATCTTTCTTTTTAATCCAATCTGCCAGTCTATGTCTTTTGATTGATGAATTCAGGCCATTAACATTCAGGGTTATTATAGAGATATGATTTGGTTTCTCGGTCATTTGGTTCATTTTTAAAATTTTATTTATTTATTTGTTTGACACAACTTGTTTCCTCCTTTATTTGACAATTACTTTAGGATAATTCCTCCCTTTGCTGATTTACTTCTTTGTTTTTCATCTCTTCCTCATGGAATATTTTGCTGAGAATGTTCTGTAATGCTGGCTTTCTTTTTGTAAATTCTTTTAGCTTTTGTTTATCATGGAAGGATTTTATTTCATCGTCAAATTTGAAGGTAAGTTTTGCTGGGTATAAGATTCTTGGTTGGCATCCATTTTCTTTCAGGGCTTGAAAAATGTTGTTCCAGGCCCTTCTAGCTTTTAGTGTCTGGATTGAAAAGTCTGCTGATATCCGTATTGGTTTCCCCCTGAATGTAATTTGGTTCTTTTCTCTCACAACCTTTAAAATTCTGTCTTTATTTTGTATGTTAGGTATTTTCATTATAATGTGCCTTGGTGTGGGTCTGTTGTAATTTTGTGTATTTGGAGTCCTATAAGCCTCTTGAACTTGATTTTCCATTTCATTCTTCAGATTTGGGAAATTTTCTGATATTATTTCATTGAATAAATTGTTCATTCCTTTGGCTTGTTTCTCTAGGCCTTCCTCAATCCCAATAATTCTTAAATTTGGCCTTTTCATGATATCCCATAGTTCTTGGAGATTCTGTTCATGATTTCTTACCATCTTCTCTGTTTGTTCAACTTTGTTTTCAAGGTTAAATATTTTGTCTTCAATGTCTGAGGTTCTGTCTTCCAGGGGTTCTATCCTATTGGATATGCTTTCTATGGAGTTCTTAATTTGGTTTATTGTTTCCTTCATGTCAAGGATTTCTGTTTGGTTTTTTTTCAATATCTCTAACTCTTTATTGAAATGATCTTTTGCTTCCTGTATTTGCTCTTTTAACTGTCGATTGGTGCGATCATTCAATGCTTGCATTTGCTCTTTCATCTCATCGTTTGCTTCTCTGATCATTTTAATTATGTACATTCTGAACTCCTTTTCTGTCATTTCTTCTGCCATGCTGTCATTAGGTTTTATTGATGTAACATCTAGATTTGTTTGCAGCATTTTCTTTCCTTGTTTTCTCATATTGTTCAGGTATCAGTGGACCGCTGAGATATTGCAGATTTCCTCTATTGACTTACAATGTTCTGAAGATTTCTATATATATATCCCCCCTTAGCCTTCAGTAGCCTGAAGTCTTGGAGGAAGTTGATAATGCGGGGCTCCACAAGGAAGCTGCCTCTCTAGGAGTGGTGGCCTTCAGGTGGGGTATAATCCCTGCTAGTGGGCAGAGGTGCCTCCACTTGTTGACCAATGGTCATCCAAAGGGGACCTAGGCTGCGGGCTGAGGCAAGGCCTGTTTGGGCCTGAGTCTCTAGTTTTACCGTCCTTGTGGGGAAACCTCACCCGGCAGGGAAGGCTCACCCGGTGGGGAGGCCTCGCTGGTCACTTCCCTCCTAGAGGTTCCCCTCAATTTACAGCTACCACCTGGGCTGGGCTGCCTTCCTCTGCAAAGTTCCCAGGGGCCCAACCCTACCTCCTGGGCCTGGGAGCCTCACCCTTCGCAGATGAATCTCCTTAGGCTGCCCCTCCTCAGAGAATCTGCCCGCAGGCCTGGAACCTTCACTCCGCCCTAAGCCAGTCTCTGTGCGGCTCTTCCACCAAGAAGCCTCCTAGATCCTGGGACCCTGCTCTGCACCTAATCGCCTGGCTATGCGGCCCCTCCTCTGAGCAGCCACCTGGGGCCCCGTACAATCGCTCTGAGACCCAGAGACCCGCCACACGCCTCTTCCTCCAGACAGCCACCCAGTATTCTGGTGCGGTCACTAGGAGTCCAAGAAACTCACTGCGTGCCTCCACCTCCCACCAACCACCCGTAGCCCTGGGCAATCAATCACTCTGAGTCGAAGTGACCCTCCCCGTTCCTCCTCCTTCTCCAGATAACCCCCCGGGTGTTCAGGAGCGGTCGCTCTGAGTGGCTCTGAATCCACGTGACCCACTGCACGGGTCCTCTGGGCAACTGCCCGGAGCTCTGGTGCGGCCACTCAAGACCAAGCGACCCACCACGCTTCTCCTCCAGGCAGCCCCCCTGTGTTCAGGCGCTGTCACTTTAAGTCCAAACAACTCACCACTCGCCTTCTCCTCTGAGCAGCCGCCTGGAACGCTAATGCAGTCACTGCGAGTCCAAACGACCCGCCGCGCTCCTCTTCCTCCTCCTCCTCCTCCTACTCCTCCTGGCAGGCCCCGGGGTTCAGAAGTGGTCTGAGTCCAAACAGCTCGCCGCACGGCTTCTCCTCTGGCAACTGCCTGTAGCTCTGGTGCTGTCACTCCGAATCCAAGCGGCCCCGCTCCTCCTCCTCCTCCTCAGGGCAGGCCCCGGTGTCCTGAGTCCACACAGCTCTCCTCGCCACTCCTCCCCTGGGCAGCTGCCGGAGCCCCAGTGGTTGCTCCGAGTCCCAGCGCTGTGCCGAGCGGCCTCCTTTACGGCGCTCCCAGTTGCCCGAGTTCACTGCTCCAGCGGGGGGAGGGGCGTCTCGCCGGCAGCTCTACTTCACAAAGTTTCCTGCGTTCCGGGACCACCGTCCCATCCGGGACGCCTTCCCAACGGGTGAGAGTCACCCGGCTGCTTTGAGTTGGTCCCAAGTCTCTCAATATCTCCTCTTTTGAATCCTGAGTCCTGGAGCAACATGAAATGCAGCCACCCTCTAGGCCGCCATCTTGAAAACCCTAGATACTTCTTTAATTCATATTCCTTATTGGCTACAGTAACACTGGATTGGTCATATCCAATTTCAAAGGTGGAGAGAAGTGCAAATCTACCATATGCTTAGAAGGATAACTGGAATAACACTGATGATCAGCACATCACTCTTAATGACCAAAGATGCTTCTAAAACATTTCAACCAATTGATTTGTGTTAAAGCTTTAACTAGTCAGTTAGAACAGATTCCTCTAGAAAACAAAAACTGAGATAAAACCTCACTTGTAACATTTTATTAGGGAAGGCAATCCCAGGGAGCTGGTATGAATGGAAAGGAGAATGAGACAAAGGAGAGCCAAATGAAGATATATTCTGAGTTGACCTGGGTATCACCTGGCATCAAAAGGGCCTCCTTCCAAGTGGCCATATTAAACTACTGCATTTGTGGCCAGGAGGAGTATTCCATCTTGGAAAGGAGAATTTTTCCATGAGCTCTCATCTCTCATTGCTCAAAGGAGTCCTCAGAAAGTGAACTATGGTTGTGCCTGTGAAAACCCTGAGCATGTGAGGCAGGGTCATATACATCAGTAGCAGCAGAGATGCCATGGAATGGAAGATGGAAGGCGATTCACTGGCATGAGGTCAGTGCTGTTGGGTCAGCCTCTTGGAGCCCACCCAGAACTGGTTACCAAACTGAAGGTAAAAGTGAACCAATGGGACAAGGACCTCAGAGATGAATGGACTGAGAGCATCCGATGTGGCATGAAAGAGGTATCTGATATTACCATGCTTGTCTCTGAATCTTCATTACCACCTTAATTACCATCTATATAACAGAGGCAAGAATAAATACCTGTGGGCAACTTAAAAATGTAAAATAGAGCTCATCAAGTGTTCCCTAAAATAAGACTTTTTTTCTGACTCTTTTTTTCATCAATAGCTTTTGAATTATGCAATTAATTTAGATTCATTCCTACTTCTCACTCTGCAGTCAGTCTAGGCACCTAGGGCTTATTATATCCACAAAGACGGTTGGATCTTTTGCTGCATTTCTTTCTCAGTGACATTAACATTACTTTAACTCGGACATTGAGTACATTTTGCCTGAAATAGCCACCTGATGTTTCTCCTGCCTCCTGCTTTTCCTTTCTCTTGCCAGAATTATCTTCCTTAAGCATCTGATCACATTTTTTTTCTTCTTCAAAACATCAATTGCTTCCAACAGTCGACTAAATTAAATTTAGCCTTCTTTTTCGACTACTCAAAATACTCCACAAATTAATTAAACCTGCTTTTTCTATCTGGTTCTGTTTTATTAGTTTCTGTGTACCTAACTGCAGCTAAATTAGATTCCACAGGTTTCTGTGGCTACATACAGTGCTTTCTTAAGTCTGTTTCTTGCTCAAGTTCTCCCTTAGTGTTAAATGTCTGCTCCTGACTTTTTACTCCTAACCTCCCCAAAATGTTCCCCTTCTTTCCAAAGCACATCTTTTTTTTTTTTTTTCCAGGAAGCCTGGGCAGTACTGTCAAGCCCACTGTTTTCATCACTTCCCATCTCTGGATATTTTTCACCTCTTTTGTGGGATATGTTTTAACCTTCGCTTAAAGAAGTGGAGGGTTAGGCAGCTTCTCTATTATCTGAGCCAAAGGAACATCCCAAGTTACTGTCTGGTTTAGAAGCTTGGTTAAAGACAGGGAAGTAGTGATTGGTAGGCACAGATGATGGAAATCAGAGGGATTATGCTGCATAGATAGCTGTGTTTTGTATTCCTAAATTGATCATCCTTGATCACACAGATCTATAGAAAGGCCTTTCTAAACTGCCACTCAGCTGTGATGCACGATGGAAACAGATGCTGACCGATTTTGCAAAGACAAATTACAGGATTTGCTGATTTGGACCATCTGGCAGAACTGGGAGGGGGACAGAAAGAATGTGATGCCTTTTTCGAACCCCGGATGTTTAGGAAGGTAAAGGGGCCATTGGATTTTGTATGCGCAAGGCATTTAATTATGAATTAACTCTAAATTCAATACACTTACAAAATACAGCAAATAATATCTCAAGCAGTTAATCTCCATCACAATCATTTGACATAATTATCCTTTAGAGTAATATAAAATATGGTTTAATTGACAGCATTTCAAACACTCATATCATTTTCTCTATTTGGGTGGAGTTATTTTTACTAATAACAGAATTGGGGATAAATGACTTGTACTGCATGTAAGCTAACATTTTGTACTAGTGGGAATATATTTTGGTAGGAAAAAGATGAAGGCTAAAAATAGCAATCTGGAAAAGTCATTTTTATCAGGCAGGTCTGACTGAGAGAGGTCCTAAAACTCTTGTCTTAAGAAGTGTTTAATCTTAGATATGTATTTTTTTTATCATCTTAAACAAAGGCAAATGATTGCCCTTTGATATTGATATTGGATATTAAGTAAGGTTTCTGGTTTCAAAATAAATAGAATTTTATCTGTCGAGAAGAGGCCTGCTCAAAAGGAGGAAACTGGCTAATTTTGGCCCGTTTCCCTGGAATCACAATTTCCTATCTGATGGGAATTCTAGGAGCATAATTGTTTATACTCTAGAAAAGACAGTGGGAAGAAGAGAGAGAACAGTATCGAGGGAGTGAACTTTTGACCCAGTTAACAGCCAGAGAACCCAGGATTTTAGAATTAGAATATTAAAGAATATTGGTGGTGTATCTTCCTAAGGCAATGAAATATAATTGTGAGTGCTGTGAACACAGCTCTTCTCTCTTGACTCTCTTTATTTTGCTACAGGGTAAATGCAACAGCTTGCTAGCTGGTCTCCTTGCCACCAGTGTCTACCTGGCCCTAGTCCATCCTGGAGTCAGCTACTACTGTTAGACAACTGCAATGGCAGAAATTGTTCATTTACTCAGCAACATAGAAACTGGTGAACGCAGACAAATAAAAACATTTAAAAAATGAATGAATGAACAAATTTTCCAAAAGCAAATTCATATAATATCACCCTCTGCTATAAGCCTCAGTTTCTTACTCTTGGTTACAGGAAAATGTCTAGTCCCCTAAACTGGACCTTTCCTATCAGTTGGTGGGTCCCCCACCCCGACCCTATGCTCTGCCACTGTACTCCGCACTATACGCTGATTTGTTGACATAGTGCTCTCCCACCTAAGCAAGTGAGCTTCACAAAGGTAAAAACTATGTCTTATTTATCTCTGTACTTTTAACCCTATGACTTTTTTCTTTCTTTTTTTTTTTTTAAATACATGGTAGATGTTACACTTTGGATCTGGAATATCCTGTAAAGACACCTGTGTTGAAGGACCAATCCTCAGCCTAGTACTATCAGGAGGTGGTGGAACCTTTAAGAGGTGGGGACTAGTAGAAAAAAATTAGGTTTCTAGGAGCAGGTCCTTGAAGTGGTATTGGGATCCCAACCCCTTCTTCTTTCTCTTTGCATTCTGGTCACTATGAGGTGAGCAGCTTCACTTTACCCCATATTCCCCACCATTATGTACTACTGCCTTGCCACAGACCCAAAGAGAAAAGAGCCAAGTGATCATGGACTGAAACTTCTGAAACCTTCAAACAAAACAAACCTTTCCTATTTTTTAATTTTGTTATCTCAAATATTTGTTACAGCAATAGAAATCTAATATAGCATGTATTTAAAAATATTTTCATTTTGAAATTCCATTCGGTATACCAGATCATGTTCATTCTAATCACATCTTACAGTTCAATTCAAGGAATATTTATTAAATATCTATTATGTGTTACACTCCTTAAGATCCTGATTTTGTAGACTTACTATTTCCTTTCACTGAAATAGTAGTGAAAGGAAATAGGTTGATTTTTGTTTGCTTGTTTACTTTTTCTTTTTTTAAAAAGTTTGTTTTACAAAGCAATACTTGATTTAAAAAAAATCTTGTTAAAAGAACTTTTCAGCCTTTCTCCCCCCACCCCCTTTTTTTTTCTGGAGCAGCAGAGTTCAAAAGTGCTGATTCTTTTTGAGTTGTGTCTTTAGCTTGATTATCTCAGCACCACATTTGGCCAATTATACAATGGGACATTGTTATGGTTTGGATATGTGTTGTCCCCCCAAAGCTCATGGGTTAATGCAGGAATGTTCAGAGGTGAAACAATTGGATAGTAAGAGCTGCAACCTAATCAGTCCATCCTAGTTTGAATGTACTAATAGGGTGGTAACTATAGGCAGATGGGTGGTGGCTGGAGGAGGTGGGTCACTGGGGATGTGCCTTGGAAGGGTTCATCTTTCCTGTGCCCCCTTTCACTGTCTCTGCTGCCTGATTTCCATGAATGGAGCAACTTTCCTCTGTCATGCTCTTCCACCATGATCTTCTGCCTCATCTTGGACCCAGAGCAATGGACTCACCTCACCATGGACTGAACCTCTGAAACTGTGACCAAAAATAAACTTTCTCTCCTCTAAGTTGCTCTTGTCAGGTATTTTGGTCAGAGATGCAAAGTTGACTAAAACAGATATCTATGGCATAGACTTCTAATTTTCTTAACACCTTTTTTTCAGGCAATGCATAAAAGATGTGAGCCAAGTTGTATCAAAGCAACTTCAAGATTTAGTGACATATTGACAATATGTGCCATTTATTTAGTGTTTTTAAACATGCCAGGCACTATGCTGAATCCTAGTATTATTTTATTTAATTTTCAACACAATCTTGTGAATGAAGGCATTAAGGATTAAAAAAACTCCATTACCTCCCCAATGTCACACAATTAATAAGTAGCAACACATGAGGAATTTGAATGCAACTTCTCCTGATTCTGGAGCTCAAATGATCTCCCTACTCCCAGTGTTTCTCATATTTACATAATCTAAAAATTCTTTCTTAAGGATCCTTTCTCCCTTAGGGATCTCTCCAAAATTCCCAGTTTGATTTGAGAAACTTAAGGTTTTATTCTGTCTTTCAATATGAATTATTAATGCAAAATAGAAGTTTTAGATTTATCATAGAATAAATTAAATTGTTAAAAGATTCTATCACCATAAAAACACTAGCCTAGAAAATCTCAGATCTTCATAAATTTATCTGTAGACTTGGGTCCTCAGGAAGCAGCAAAACCAAAGGGTTTCCTGGGGCTAAGGAAAAGGAGGGCTTTATGCTCCCATAGTCTCTGTTTTGCCCCTGTAGTGGACACTGTGGTGCATACTGCAGATCCAGCCCTTGGAACTGAGTCGCACATTTTCTCAGGTAGTAGCAGAAGTATTGGCTGCAGAGGGTTCATTACTGATTCTTTCCCTAGGAAATTCTTGTGGTCACGCAAACTTATATCTCATTCTTAGAGGTAGCATATTCACTAATTGATTGGGGAGGGGTCTGGGGTGGGAGGGAGTTCAAAGGACTAACTCCTTACTTCCATTCAGCTCAGAGGTGAGGGGACGTTTCTGCTTCAGAGAAGTCTGTGGGTTGGGCTGAGGCCTGTGTTGCAACTCATTGCAGTTCAACCCCTCCCTTTTCTGTCCTGCTTTCCTCTCTTCCCTTACAAGAGCTGCTGCTCAGAACACTTCCCAATAAACCACCTGTATGCAAATGTCTTTCTCAGGAACCAACTAGACAATCTCTCAAGTCTCCTCAAGGAAACAGTCCAAATAAAAAGAGAATGATTATTATGTGCAAGCAGTTTTAAAATAAGATTAAACTCTTGACTGTAACACACTGTGAAGTATGACATTAAATATTTGCAACAACCTCCCCATCCTTAGAAACCATTCTATAAAAGTCTCTGATTCCTCCTTATAGGGGAGAGTCTATACCGCACAAAGATGATTCAGACAATTTAGGCAAAAACAAACAAATAAGGAAAAAACCACAGAGCAGCTTGAATGATCTTGGTTGGTTTTCTAAATTGGTTAAGTAAATAGAGTAATTAATACTAAAACTCTTCACTTTGTATCATGTAGATGATCTAAAATTATAATACAATATTTTGGCCAAGGGAGCTTAACTGATGTTAGGAGGATGATAGAATAGCATAAATCAGTAATAGGAAGTCCTTTGTGAGTTTACATGGGACTAGTGGCCAATCCTTACATCCTCTAGTAATCATAAGCAGGAACAATCTATACAGAGTTCCAGTAGCTGGAGGTGTGCCCAAATTGCTGAGTAAGAATGCAAGCAATGCACAGAAAGAATACGAAGTGACACCTCCTTACAATTTGTGCTTAGTTTCTGAACGTGATTTTATACACATAAGAGATAAATGATAAGGCTAATATAAATAATTCAAGCCCCACATCCATCAGAGACTCAAACTTGCTTGAATCATTTTAGATTAATTAACAAAAAACAATGAACAATCACCAAATCCATTCTTTCCCTCTGAGCTGTGTAGGTAACTCAAAATAAAAAAAGTATTTGCATCCCATTAAGATTAATATATATGTGTGTATATATATAGCTATGTATATATAGTGATTGAGATGTATATATATGTATAAATATAACATATATATGTAATATATATATATTTATATATATAACATATATTACACAAATATATGTCTTTCCACCTTCTGAACTTAGTTCTAGGATAATGTTCCAATTATAAGCAAAAGAACTAAATGTGCTCCTACCCTAACATGTAAATAATTTTCACTGCTACAGTGTTCTTTTGTGTGGCTGTCATTTCATACCAGGATAAGCAACAAAAGCAATTGTTTTCATTTCACTGAGCTATGGCAAAACTAAAATGAGACTACCAGTCAAAGGGGAAGTTAGGAGTGAGAGACAATACAAGGTACATCTGCATTGATAATTATTTGCATTATTGTTGAATGGAATGGAGGAAAACTCTCCTCGCTGGTTAAGATGTGACAGCCAAGAAAAAAATCCAGATGTAGATTCAGAAGATAATTTCTTTGCACAATCTTTACTGACTATGTTTATAGAAGTAAATGTCAAGGTAAGCTTGGCAAGGAACAAAAGAGATGAGTCACATTTCTCTAGTCTCATTCCCGAGATGCTATCTTTTACCTTTCTGAGTATGTACAAATCTGACACTGAGTTTCTGCTCCTTTATGGGAAACAGTGTGCAAACACTCATTTTTCATATATGCTTTGTTTTCATTTCTATGACTTGGAAAGACCAAGTTCCCAAATGCAGAAATCTATGTAATTGTTCTGCAACTGGAGTCCTTGATTGCACTTTGGACTTTACAAAGCAATTAGTTTTAAATGTGCACTTGGAAGAGAAAGTGTAAACTCTGAATTAAAAACCCTTTTCTCTGTGTCTTGCTTTCACATCAGACAAAACCAAGTTCATTTAGAGAGTAGAAAGGTGTGAATAACACTTGTCAGTACCTTGGTTTTTCTGTGTTTTAAGTATGTATTTTTTTTTAATGTTTCTGAGACTGCAAGTATGTAAGCAACTATTATGTTATAACTTACCAAGCTAACAGATGTTAACAGAAAGAAATCGTGCTGGTTCCTTCTAGAATATATTGAATTTATGGTTAAAAAAATCTTGGCTTATAATACTAGCAAGACCCCCTTTTACAGTTTATGTGTTGCTTTCTAGTGGAGATGTGGAGCCTCAACTCAACTTCAACATCCTGAATCACTGCCTCATATTTTAAACTTTTTTTCACTTCCAAACTTCCCTAAGACATTGTATATGTTAATTGCTTCCTCACTGTCTATTCATTCTTTATTTCCTCTTTTTTTTTTTACCGTTTGTGTAATCATACATGTACATAGGGTAATGATATCTGTCTCATTCCACCATTTTTCATACCCCTGCCCCCTCCTCCCTCTCATTTCCCTCTACGTAATCTAAAGTTCCTCCATTTTTTATTTCCTTGTGGTATGGATTCAACCCCACTTCCCTGAAGTTTTCTTCATAGTCACAGATGATCTTTCAGGAAGCATACCTAAAGACTTTGACTCTTTTTTTTTTTTGTCCTCCCCATACCATTTTCCTTATTCATCATCCATATTTCCTTGAGTCTCTTCCTTTGTTCTTTTAACTATGATGACACTATTTAAACTGATTCTAAAAAACTAGCATAACTTCTCAATTTCTCTATTTTGGTCTGGCCTTAAAACTATGAAGTTATTTTTTGATTCATCTCCATTCATTTCCTCCTAAGTCTTGCCTGGTTTTTTTTGGTAATATTCTCCTTTTTCCCTTCTAAATCTTTCTATTACCACCATTTTCCAAGTCCTATGTCATCCTTCTTGTTCTTAACTGACTTCTTTGTTTCAGTTTTTCCTCATTCCAATCATTACAAAGTTACTGCCAGTACACACTCTCCTCCTGCCAAAAAAACCCACAAAAGCAAAAAAAAACAAAAACAAAAACAAGCAAACAAACAAAAAACAAACAAACAAACAAAAAATCCCTTTTATTGGACAGGTCACTCCATCATGCTCTGTGTTTGGAAGTGTTTGGATTGAAGTCAGTTGAGAATGCATCTCTTCTGATGTTCCCTTAAAATTAGACAAATGTTTCCAGTGAAGATGCAGAGAAAATCCACCAGCATTTGTCTTGGATATATATGCTGAGGTAGGTAGGCCAGTTTGGTCTAAAATTCGGAGCTGGATTTCATGGGCTAGAGGTCAGAACTGTGTATTCAAAGCGATATGAAAAACTGGAAGTGGAATGGAGCCAAGGCAGAAATGAGCTGAAGACTATTAGAGGCTCTAACCTAGAATGAGCAGGCCAGGGTGAGGAAAGATGAGGGTAGATGTTATGCATATGATCAAAGGAAATGGCCAGAAGGGCTAGGGTGGGCAAATTTTGGTTGATAAACTCCTAGAGATGATGTGGGGATGAGAAGGGAGTCACAAAGCTGAGCTTTACAGTATCTGTGATTTCTGCCTTAGGAGTAAAGCTGGGCTGTCTGATCTTAGACTAAACAGAGAGTTTAAGGGTTTCCTAGGCTGATTTGCCGAGGGTCATCCTTCCGTGAATTCTTTTACATGAACCTGTTGTTTTAAGCACCTGAATCTAATTCTTGCTCTCCAGTGCATTGTCACATCTCTGCCACAGTCCTCGTCTATGATGCTATACTCTTTCTTCCATGCTTATCTGAATTCTACCTTTCCTTTGAAATTTACTTCATAGGTAACCTGTTATCAATTAGTTCTTTGTTCAAAGTAATGAAAATGACCATTAACTTAACTCCCCCTGTTTTCCACATACTGCCCCCACAAAGAAGTCGAGGAGTCAGAATGTACCAGAAAGCTCACAGAATACAGGAGGCGAGGTCTCTCATGGTAAGAAGAACCTAGTACAGGGTCTGTTTTTGTCACTGCTGCTGCCATCATGTTGACCGTCAACTTTCCTTTGTCCTCACATCTGCCTCGGAGTTCCAAGTCCTGCCATAGAGCATCCAGTTGGATATAAGTTCCATGTTCATTCCTTGTTTGGTCATTTGTGGCAGACATTTCTGCTTCCACAGTACATGGAGAGTAATATCTCCAACCAAGAGTAAATATGTTGGAGGCTTTCCCAAAAGAGAAAGTGCAATATTGTAAGAAAAAGGAGATGCTAGACAGCTTCGACCTTGTAAATTCTCGCTGTTCACTTTGTCCATGAATCATTCCTACGTACCCTAACTCAAAGTGACTGCTGCTGCTCCTTAAGATATTTTTCCCCTTGACCACTATATTTGTATATAACCACCAACATTTAACACTTTCTTTTTTCCTTAATAAGAAGGAAAAGAACCTAAGGACAGGAACCTTACCTCTGTATCCCAGCATTCAAAAAAGAAATTTGCACAAGTCTGAACTGAATAATTTCTTCTTAGGATACTATTTACCACCTATTTCCTTTTCAGTGGATGGTGTCCTGTGAGAATCAGTGGCATGTTTTATTTATTATAAGGGGGAATGAACTAGATTAGGGAAACTGCCCTATCATTTGCTAGGTACCATGTAGAATATTATCTCTTATAATAAGAATGATAAAAATAATTGCTGGGGCTTATTTAGCTTTTTAGTGAGCCCTAGTATGAAGCTAGGGAATTTCCACACATTATTGCATTCAATCCTCAAAACAACTATTTGGATAGGTCTTATTGTTTTGACCCTTTTATAGATACAGATTATTATTGGTTAGAGAGTTTTAGTAACTTTTCCAAAGCTTCACAGCAGATAAATGTAGATTTGAAACTCAAACATAATTCTGTCTGATTTCAAAGTCCTTTTTAATATTTTGTATTGCTTGAATGGCAAGAATGGAGTGTGGAAAAATATATAATTTCAGTAAGTTTTTCCTCTCCTTCATCAATAACTACTCCAGTTTCTCAGTATTACTCAGGAACTTGTCCAAAATGCTAAACTCTGGAGATAGGACCCAGAAATATGTCTTTTACAAACTCGACGTACACTAAGGTTTGAGATCCACTAACCTATATTTTTCCTCATTGTTTGTATCTATATGGTTCCACACCTATGTAAGTCATGTGGAACCCCTACTGTCTGATTTTTGTGATCAATTATATGTCATTATTTAACTTTTATTTCTATTTTCTCATATTTTCCAATGTCTATTTTTAATTTATTTATAAGGCATATTTTTTTTTTTTTTTTTTTTTTTTTTTTTTTTGTGGTGCTGGGGATTGAACCCAGGGCCTTGTGCTTGCAAGGCAAGCACTCTACCGACTGAGCTATCTCCCAGCCCCTATAAGGCATATTCTTATAGGTGTTTTATTGGATGAAGTTTCACATAAATTTTAAAAAATATGAAAATATATGTAGAACATATTGATAGGTCTCAAGTCTGTTTTCTCAGTGTTCTGAACATTTTTTTTAATTTCTAGGAGAAGCGAAACTTAATCTATGCTTCTGAGATTCATTTTTGCTACTGCATGCTCTTCCCCAGAGGAGCTTAATGTTTTTATTAGAGATTTCACATTTTTTGGAACCATTGAATTTTAGCAGTTTATTGAACAGTGTTATTTGCAGCAATGGATGACTGATATGGCCAGGTTCCCAACTCTTTTTTCCTTTCTATTCTCATTGCTATCATCCCATTTCTTTCATTTTTCATAGGAACTATTGCTAGGTCATTGAGAAGTCTTCCAACCTTTAGTTTATATTCCTCTCAATTCATTTTATGTACACACCAGATCTGTCTTCCTGTTCTAAAATATTTTATGGTTTCACATGATTTTCCAAATAAAGTTCAGGTAAGCATCCCTGTTTAGCAAAATCTGTTCATCCTTTGATGTCCTTCTCAAATGCAACCTTCTTCAGGGACCTACCATCGTCCTCTCACCTGATGAATTCTCTTTTTCCTATGGACTTCTGTAACATCTATAGAATTTGTCAGATTCAGCTATGAATTATGCTTTTACACGTGTTTTTAAATTCTGTTCTTTGGCATATTCCTTCTTATGAAAGGGATAATTCTGATTTTGGTATTATCTACTCACAGTTTTATTGTTATACCCAAACAAATTTTATAGTAAATATTATCGAATTGAATTCATAGTCCATTAGTCACAAAACTCCCTGTGCCAAAGTAGATGTCCATTTTCTGGGCCTCCATATTGCCATGGCTGCCAGTGAAGTGAGGATCTAGAGTCCTGTTTTCTGGCAACATCCCTTCCTCCTTTTTCACCAAAGAATATAGCTTCTCCACTTGATTTTGACTTTGATGTCATAACTTGTTTTTGTGCTTTTTCCCTGTTTATATTAATAGCCATGAGAAACCCAGGACACACAGGCTGTTCCCACTGCTGATTTCTCATCTTCTTATGGCTTTAAATAACATGTTTTCCTGATATGTCATTAGCCAAATCCTGAAACCCTGCTCCTATGCCTCTAGAATTCACAGATAGGTTTCAGCAAAAATTTGTATGTGTCTTCCAATCTTCTCTGAATGTTCAGTTGACCCCTTTTTTCAGCTAAAGCATGACCCTTCCAGGAAGACATAGCTTCCAGGTCACCTTCAAGTCTATTTTCTCTCTTACAGTTCTGTTACCACTTGAACCACAGATGATAGTTATCTCTCAGCCTCTATTGCTTTTTTTCAACTCATTTTCCCTTGCTTTTGCCCCAACTTTGAATCTCATACCACTAGGCTATACCACCTATTACCCCTCCTTGTTATAGTCCATTGCAAACTTCCAGATCACTTTAAAAAAACATATATGTCTTAAGGACTTTATTCATGGATGACCGTTAACTCTCTAATACTACTTTAATAGGAAATGGTGGTGATTGTAATTCTTTTTTATTATAACATCTGGGAAAACTAATTTTATGTGTCAACTTGATCAGACCTTTGTGTGCCTATATAATTCTACATTTTATTCTGGGTATTTCTGTGGGGGCACTTTTGCATGAGATTGACACTGAAATATGGTGAACTTGAGTGAAACAGATTGTTCTCCATATTGTGGATGGGTCCTAGATAATTAGTTTGAAGTTGAAGGGCTGAACAGAACAAAAATGCTGACCTTCCTCTGAGTAAGAGAATTCTCCTGTTAGTCCTTGACTCTTCCTGGTTCTCTAGCAGTCTTCTAGCCTCTTTGTATTTGAATTGAGCCATGAGCTCTATAGATTTTGGACTTGTCAAGCAGGCCATATAGCCCATCTTGTAGATTTTGGACTTGTCAGCCTCCATAATCATGTAGGCCAGTTCTTTATGATGACTCTCTTTGTATTTGTATATCTATCTCCTATTTCTTCTGTTTCACTGGAGACACCTGATTAACATCTATCTCATTCTCTCAGTCTTTGGCTTCCTTTTTTTTTCTTTCTTTTTTTTTTTAGTGTTATCTCTCTTCACTCTCTTCGATTCCTCTCCCTTCATTCTCTTTTGGTCCTACAGGAGCTATGCTTTCACTCCTTTATTCCTACAAAACTACTCTTCTCAAGTGACCCACATGGTGCTAGGATCAGTGCTTTGATTCTCAGTCCTCATTCTAATTATTGAAAATATGTTGAGAGCCCAAGTGCATTTTCATTATTATTCTGGTCCCAGTTGGGTTAGTACCACCACCTGGTCTCCTTGTAGTCACCTAATCCTCAATGCAGTTTATTCACTATAGAGAATATTATGCCACCATTTGGACCTTATGAGATGGGCCTCATATTTTTGACCTCTTGTGCTTCTCTGCTCCTAGTTTTCTATTTCTTTTCATCCTACCTTCTTTGCTGATTGTCAAACATTCAAGGCTTTTGAAATTGCTCCCATCTCTATTTGGAACATATTTTCTCCAGACAGCCACACATAGGGCAACAGGTCATTGTTTTAAGGTCCCCTACAAGAGAGGCCTTTCCAACCAAAGAATTGTTCATCTTCACCCTTTAATCTTTCCAACTATCTCAACAGTCTCTGTACCTTTTCCCTTTCTATTTTCCTAGAATAGTATTTGTTGGCATCTGAGAGACTATTTAATTTATTTATGTTTATTTTTTCTGTCTTCCCATTCCACTAAAATGTAAACTCCACAAGGATAGAAATTTTGACCTATTTTGTTTGCTATTATACTCCTAGTAATTATACTTTTGGTTTGCACATTAAGTGTTAAATGAGTATTGGTTGGCTAGATTAACACCTGCACGTACAGGGAAAAAGTGCATATTTTTGATCAGTTTCAGAAATGAGATTCTACTAAACTAGAAAGGCTATTTTCCTTTAGAACAATAAAGACACAGTTATTTAGAATACAATCAATAGGAAATATTTGGCCTCTCCTAATATTCTATTAAGTCAGTTGGGTCTATCCAAAATTTCTGTGTGGCATTTATAATGGAAAGTTGGTGGGTAGTAGTCAGTTCCTAGGTTAGCAAAGAAAAAAAAGTCACTGACTTGATATTTTATTGAAAATTCAATTATCTAGTTGCCTTTGCTTCTAGCAAAATTAATTGTGAGCAATCTTAGTGTTTACATAACAAAAGGCGTTGGTATGGTGTTTCAAAAGGATCACTTTAACCTGCCTAGACAGTACTTTCATGAGCTTGTTGAGAAATAGAATTGACCAAAATCTCTTGCCAAATCAGATGTTTGACCCAAGACAAATCAGGACACTGATGTAGAGGTTTTAACATTATTCTGCTTAGTGCTCAGGCCTTAATCCTCTTTCAAAACAATAATTAGTTCTGACCAAATTCTGAGAATTTATTTTTAATGCTGATTTTACAGATGAGGAAGCAAATGGGGAAGAAGTTAAATGGCTTATTTAAGGCCACATCACAAATGAACAGTGAGCTGAGACTCTGTGGGGCACTCTTGTCTCATGTTTCCAGGTTTATTAATGTCATGATTCACTGCCAGGGTAATCATTAGAATCTAGGCCTGAGGAACATAATTGATCTTCTTGGGTGCTTCTGTGGTGACTGGAGACTGGCAATTAAAATGCAGGCTCTGGAATGAGACCTGGTTCATGTTGATAAAAATGGAACTCTAATCTGTATTTCTGTTCTTTGGGAAGAAGTAACATTTTGTTTTCTCTCAGCCTTCTAGCTAGAAGATCTAAAATAGTGAACTCAATGGAAAAATAGAGTTCTACATGTCCTGATGTTATGTTATAGTCCTGAGGCATGTTATGGTTTATAAGTAAATCATAGTTGGAGTACCTTTCTCAGAGGTGGTAAAGTGGTTTCATAATACTTTTCTAGACAATCACACATTCAATTATATAGATGTGGAGAAGCTCGTTGTGATCCAAAGTTATGAGTTTCTTACAGGGAATAGGGAATTCTGAGTCTTGCCTTTGAGCAAGGTCTCCTTTATGTTAGAAGGATTGAGAAGTAGATCTATGCTTGATAAAACAGGCAATTAATCAATAAGATTATTTAGTTATTTCATATTATTAGTTTCCTCACCTGAAGACAATGGTCATAGTAGAACTTTTCTAGCAAAGTTGCTCTAAGAATTAGATGAAAAAAGCTAAGCTGAGTGTTTAGCACTGTGATTGGCACATGGTAAGTTCAACATAATATTAGTGTTATATTCTTTTTTTCTGCCTCCTCCTTCTTATCGTTATTAAATGATGTTGACTCTTAAGTGACAATGAGAACATATGATCTCCAAATGAGCAGGAATAGGGATGGCAAGGATTATTTTTTCATCCCTTACGTTTCAAAGACTTGCTCTAAAGGCTTTTTCTTCCAGATAGAAGAGAAGATCACTAAAAACAGTTAAAATTAGCATTGAATCATTATAAACCAATGTCCAGAAAATATGAAGTCTTATTTTTTTAGATTAAATGGCAAGAGTATAATAATAGACTGCTGCTGAATAGAGAATCAACATGTTTTCAGAGAATAGAAATTAGAGTGAAGGTAGGATGGTAAAATTAATATTGACTACTGGCTCCTTATTACCATTAAATTGGTTTTTCAGTGAATGACTGTAAGAATTGGTGGGTGGATGTTGGATCCTTGCCTAATCATGGATCCTTGCCTACATCTTCAATGTAGACCTTCTGAGCTTCAGACCCAGCCTTTCTAGCACTCCCAGGATATTTCCATCTAAATGTATGACCCATACCCTGAGTCAAACATTCTTCAAGCCAAATTCATTACCTGTAACTTCAAACCTGCCTTTGCTTCCAGTCCAGTATAAATCAGTGGGAGATACCATGCACCACTATGACCCCATTGGTGGGGTCACTGAACTGTGTGGTGTGGCTGATATATAGATTGTCTTATCCATCATCTCTTCCAACATCCTTTCAGTGTGTCGGTTTGAACTGCAGAGACTGGAAAGCTAAAATCCACATTCCCAAACTCCTTTCTAGCAGGGGTGTCAGATATGATTCATGTTTGTCCAGTTAGATGATTTCACATGGTACTTCAGTTTGGGCTTTGAATTGAGCAATGAAGAGAAAAAAAGCAAGAAGAATCTGTTTGGCTGGTGCAGACTGTTGCAGAAGTGGATATCATTGGGGGGGCCTGGAAGTGGCTACTTCATTAGGGCAGGTGAAGTGGCTGTCACAGAAGCCCATTCCTGGAGTGGGGCCTTGGTCATTGTCCCTGGACACTCTGCCCAAAGTTTATTAGTTTAGCTCTCCAAATTACTCTGTAAGCCTGCAAGCCTTCTAATACATGAGAAGTATAGCAATCCTTTTATGTCTAAAAAAAGCCAACATGGAGTCTGTGCTACGTAACCAAGTCTTGACTTAAGCACTGATTCCTCGGGTTAGAACTTTCAGTTCTAACTTCTCTTCATTCTTCTCCTTTTTAAAAAATCTTGCCTTGATCAGATGTCACTTCCCTCCTTAAATATTCCCTGATCTGCTCCCCACATCATGTGTTCTTCCCTTTCTTTATTCCACTAGGTTTTGTGTTTCTTTTATGGGTTTTGCCATATTCTGCCTTGATTTCTAGTTTGTCTTCTTGTTCCATTCAAGTCCAAGTTGTTTGAGGAAGTATAAAATTAAAATGTACTTACAGGTCTCTTTGAGTTTCCACAGTGTTTATCATAGTGCCACAGATATAGGGGATGATTAATCATTTGAGGAATTAAAATGAACTCACTTTAGGAAGGTTGCCTTTAGAAAAGCTTAAGGATTTTGTGCCTAGAGTTTAAACTATAATATACATGCTGACAAATACTTCATCTCTGTCTTCAGTGTAGACCTCCTGAAGCTTCAGACCCAGCCTTTCTAGCACTCCATCTAATGTACCACTTCTACCCTGAGTCAAACATTCTTCAAGCTGCATTCATTACCTGTAACTTCAAACCTACCTTTGCTTCCAGTCCACTATAAATTGGTGGGAGATACCATGCTCTTCCCGTGTCATTTAAGCTAGATCCCTAGGCAGCAATCTCAAATGTTATATCCTTCTCTCCTTATGTCCAATAACTAACCATGTCACATCCACTCAAGTTACACCCACCTTACTACTTCAGTACATTCGTTACTTATGTCTTCTGTCTGTGCCAGTTCTCATGTGGATTCTGTCACCAGTCTCTTCATTCTACCACAGACTGACCTTCCTATAACACCTCTTTCACATCTTTTAGTTATTTTTAAGTTTTACCAGGATTTCTCTTGATTGCCACTTTAGGGTCAATGCAACTGCCTATGATGTTCAGAGGCTACATGGATCATTCTGAGTACAGCTGGAGTTTTGTTTTGAAGCATTTTTATTTTGGTGTCTGCTTTGTTAACTATTTGTGCTCAGTGTTGTCAGAATATGTGTTTTCAGACAGTCTTGCCATCAATTAAACCAACTGCATCAAATGTAATTTATTATTATTATTTTATTATTAACTACTTTATTGAGAAGTGGAGCATATTGTTGAAAAGTTAGAACTCTGGAGTTAAACTAACTGGGTTGAGATCACCCTGGCTCTGCCACTAACTACCTGGTGACCTTGGGCAAGTTGTTTAATCTCTCAGTGCTTCAGTCTCCTCACATGTAAAATGTGGCTAATAATTATACCTACCTCTTCTTGTTGTAAGTATTGAATAAGTCCATGCATATAGCATGCTTAGCATGATGCCTAGCTCATAGACAATGTGCAGGGTTGGTGATTATCATGACTCTATATTTCAGGTAATTCAAACTATTTAATTATCTAAATGATGTGAAAAGAGAGAAAAGCTAGCATCTCTCAAAATATATATATATGGATGTCAGTAATTTTAGGAAGTAGGTGATTTCCCTATATTAATGAAATAGATATATATATAATAACTTTTATTCTTCTCATTAAATTCAAAATTAGTGTTCAAAGATTGGATTAAATCTTAGTGTTTTATTTGACTTTTATGTTGCTGTGACCAAGATCTAACAAGAGCAATTTTAGAGGAGTTAAAGTTTATTCACCACTCCTGGTTTCAGAGATCTTAGTCCCTAGACAGTGGCTCCATTGCTCTGGGCCCAAGGAGAGATAAAACATGGTGGAAGAGTGTGGTAGAGGAAAGCAGCTCAGGACATGGTCATCAGGAAGCAGAGAGCTCTGCTCACCAGGGACAAAATATATAACCCCTAGGCAGATCCAGTGACCTACCTCCTCCAGCCAGATCCTACCTGCCTTCAGTTGCCACCTAGCTAGTCCATCGAAGTGGATTAATATACTCATTAGGTTAAGGTTTTCATAACTTGATCATTTCATCGCTGAACTTTCTCGCGTTATCTCACACATGAGCTTTTGGGGGATACCCCATACATAAAATATAACACCTGGTAATTGTTAGTAAAAAGTAAGTTTCCTGCACAAGATTCATAAAGAACCAGTGGTTTTTTCCGTAGCTCTTGTAGATGTTTATTGAAGCTTGGTAATCTTTGCATTCTTGTATCTTTCTTTTTTTTAAGGAAAGAACTGGCAATTATACTGTCACATTTCCTGAGTTCTTTAATTGTATAAAATAGGGTGGTGACTTCCGGGGAAAACAGGCAAAGTATTTTTATTAACTATCAAGAGTAACTTGTGGAATTATCTTTCTTTCATTCTTTTCTTTTTTTAACTTCTTATCCTTTAACCTGATTTGTGAAACTAATATCTGTAGTGTCTTATCTTTTCTCCATTAACAGAAAGGTGTCTATAATAAGAAGACTTGTTTTTTAATCATTAAGATACAGCATCAGAAGTTGACAGTGTTAAGATGTGGAAATATAGAGAATTGGGTTCTTTTATTTGCTGCCACCTGGAGATGGGGACAGGTGGGAGGTGGGAGGTGGGGAGTGCGCACCTGGTGAAGGGATGGGGGTTAGAGAGCAATGATGCTGCATCTAGAGCATTCTCCTGCTCAGCAGTCACACTGTTCAACCCCAGTAGGTGCTCAGTACATCTTCCATGAGTAAATAACGAAGTGTTTTCTCATAATACTCAGACTTATTTTATCAGGCCTTGCTGTGCTTTAGATAAAATCTTCTTAAAGAGTGTCAACTTCCTTTTACTTTCTTCCCCAATCTTGTTCCTGAGATTGCTGAAAATCAAACAAAAAAAACCAGCCAATTCTCAAGAACTTTTGTGTCAGTTTAATAAAAGGACAAAAGCAAGCAAACAAACAAAAATCCCAAGTTTCAGCTCTCCTGTTTTAGTCAGCTTTTTCACTGCTGTGACCAAAAGACCTGGCAAGGAAATTTTAGAGGAGGAAAAGGTTTTTTGGTGCTCTTGTTTCAGAGGTCTTAGTCTGTGGATGGCAGACTCCATTGCTCTGTGCACGAGGTAAGGCAGAACATCATGTCAGAAAAGCATCATGGTGAAGAAAAGCAGCTTAGGACATGGCATCAGGAAGCAAAGAGTGACTTCACTTACCAGGTATAAAATATGTAACCCCAAGGCACACCCCAGTCACCCACCTCCTCCAGTCACACCCTACCTACCTATATTTAGTTACCACCCAACTATTCTTTCAAGTGGATTAATGCACTGACAAGGTTAAGTCTCTAATATCCCAATCATTTCACCTCTAAACCCTCCTGCATTATTTCACACATGAACTTTTGAGGGACACCTCAGATCTAAGTGATAAATTCTCTATATTCTATGCATCTTCTGCAAAATTCATCATTGATAAATATGTTTTTGTATGTATGTTTGCCGTAGAGAGAATATTTTCATTTTTGAAGTCAGCAGCAATATTCATCTTCAGAAGAGTGTATACTGTTTAAGAAGTACCTGGATGGTCACTCTGAGAATGAAATGGCAGATGCTCCCCTATCCTCTCTCTTCTCTCTCTTCCTTTCTAGACCAAGTCAAGATAGCATAGGCTGTGATCAAGAGGGAGCTATATTGCCTGCTTAGTATGCTAAATTGGAAAACTTCTGAGTTTCTACAAGAAGCCCAAGAGAGGGGGAGGGGAGACACTTGACAGGGAGAAGGTAAAAGAAAGACTTAGATCAGCACTGTCCAATAAAAACACAATGTCAATCATATTTAATTTTATTTTTTAGTTGCTACATTAAAAAGCTAAAAAGAAACAGGTAAAACTAATACTAGTAATACATTTTACATTGACAGTATATCGCAGTTTTGACTAACCTGATTTCTAGTGCTCAGTGGCCACATGCGGCTAGTGGTTACTGTAATGGGCAATGCCAATTTATAGAAAGGAGCCCTAGCCTGAAGGCCAGAATCTGGAGCCCTTTAAAGAAGCAATAGGTAAAGTTCTGATTGTTGGTAATGGACCTGTGTTCTTAACAAAATTTTTCTTTCGATTTCTGTGTTGGACCAAAATAAAACCTCCTCCCATTTTCCCTATACCTTCTGTAAAGATATCCTATATCTTCTAGGTATTTTCAATGAAACTTTTATGTGTGTTGGCAGGAACTAGTATTTCTTAACTGCTTACCCAAGCCAGGAATGTAATATCTACCTTACTTTCTGCAGGCTAGTGAAGCCAAGCCCTTCATTCAGCAACCTTAACACCTGTGTCTGTCTGCTATTTCTGCTTTGGTTTGGTTGCATTGGATGCTCCAAGGAAAAGGGATTGTGTTTTTTAAATCGGGTTACCCAAAATAGAGAAAATTAGAACAGTCATCAACGGTTGAATGTGAGTGAGGATGGGAATCCAGCAGAAAGAACAAATTGGAGAAGACATGGAGATAAGACAGGGGGAACAGAGGAAGGGGCTCCCCACGCAACATTGGATGGGAGCTTGACTCACTTCTACTTAAATATCAAAATTAAATCTGGAGAACTTTGAGATACTCAAGCAACTGGTAATTTTCATGGGAAGGCATATGCATGATAGCTGTGAAAGATGGGTTAGAATTAATCAAAAGAGTGATGTTCCACCTTGGGAAAATAATTTGGTGACAAAGGCTAAGGTGACTTAACTGGGTACTGACCTGCCATGAATTGACATAAGGTTACTTATTGTTGTTTTTTTCACACTTAATGTGAATTTTTATGTATTTTGCTGTAGAAATGTTAATGTAAGTAACAATGGGGTGCTTCCCCAGACCTTACTATGGGATGTTAAATAATAGAAGACATATGTATCCTATTAATTTTCTGAAGTCCAAAATATTTAGAATTCTAAATTACAGCCAGTCTCTTGAGTTTCCAATAAGGGACCCTGCATCTGAATTTGCACTGGAGGGGTTAGGGGTGGGAATGAATGGAAAAGTCTTTTCTAGAACCCTTCAAGTCATAGCCTAGAGATCAGTGCTTGACCTTCCTGTGCTAAAGTGATCTCTACAGATCTAATAGATGCATATGCTCTTACTTTCTTCCTCTTCCCCCTTCATTTCTCCCACTCCTCATTGATTGACTTCCTCACTTGAAATCCTGTAGGGTTGTGCACAGTTCCCCATATTCAATTCTTGTATTGCTAGATCTTCAGAAAAAATTCAAACTAAGGAGCACTGCTAATGAGAAGTTTACTTGAGAGTTTTTTGGAGCAGAAGAGGAGTTTTGAGTCAGGTCCATCTCATTTGACAGAGTGTCCTAGTTGTTCTTGAGGACATGAAGAAGATTGTGGGCAGTAAACATGTGCTCAAAGGTCCACATCAGTTGCTATTTTATTTATAGCATGACTTTGATCTTATTGGAAAGGTAGTGTCCCATTCTGGTGTTCTCTTTGTATCTAGAAGTTTTTTTATGCGAAAAGAAAACGGTACTCTAGGAGCAGATAATTTACACTCAGAAAAATAACTTACTTGGCCAGAGATAGAAGTGTTTACTTCTTTTGTGTATTTTAAGGCATTCAAAATGCTCTGCCACTTTGTGTCTTTCTTGGTATAGTGTTGGATGCAAACAAAAAAATAAATGTCAATAATTGTAAAAGGAGTTTTTTTTTTTTTTCTCAAAGTTCTGCATGACCAAAGGTCATTGTACCCTATTAATCTCTCCAGAATATTTTTTCTGTTTACTTTAGTGAGCCAAACTTCTTTCATAAATTATATCTGTCCTCTATGTGATATTCATTTAAAAATGCTTCTCTTTCTATGTAGCCATGACAGAATAATGTGTTCCTTGCTGGACAGAATGTTGAGTAATTTCTTATCCAATAAAAATGAGAAAATGAAGCTGTTCAAAAGAAACTTCCAAATTATCTTGCAAATGAAAGTCCAGAAAGATACCCCAGCAGCCTGGAAGATCAAAGAGCAATGTTTGGGACCCATCCATCTCATTTCGTCTTTGATCTGGGCAGTGGGTGATGTGCCAGTCATTGAATTTTTGCTGTTTCTAAGACAGCAAAAAAAATTACAATTGCTGGAGAAAGAAAGACCTGCAGCCTTGTAGTAGACAAAAGAAAACTCAGAAGTAGATCTTAGGTTCACTGACATAGGTTGTGATTGGTTCTCAGTAAGGGGCCATATGGAGCAGTCATTATTCACCTTTATTGAGTCATTGATCATGATTGAAGAGTAAGGACCCTTTTCTCAGAAAGATGCATGCACGTATAATTTTTTAGACTCTAAAGAACTGTGAAGATTCTCTGGAGCTCCTGTCTGTATCCTGTATCTAGAAAAAGGACACAAAAAACAAAAAGAAATAGACACTTTTTTTTAACTTTAAAAAACTGTTTCTGTAAAAATTATGCTTGTTTTGTATATGTATTTTTAAAAAGTTATAAAGGAAGAATCCAAAATCATGTTTAATTATTTGATTCTGGTACTGTTCATGTCTAGAATAATAGTGAGCGAGAAATCAAGACAAAATTAATTTCAAAATCTTTGTGATAAATGGTAGGCTAAACCAAATTATCTTGAGGTTTTCCTAAAGCCTAAAATATCAGTTTATCTGGATACATTAAAAACAGAATTGTATGAGAAAAAATCAGTGGGAATAGGACCTGTTTATTGGTGTTTGAATTAGTATTGTTGTTCTGGAGCATGGAATTGTACCTTTAGATATTTGCTAACTCCCTAGAATGGATTCCTTTCCTGTTGTAAATGCTCCAGGGCTGAAGGAAAGATATTGACAAGAACATGGGGGAGGAGTCAGCTAGTCCCTAATGTTACTGTGAACACAAATGGCTCTCCAATTTAGGAGATATTTAAAAATTACCATTAACCCAAAGAACATCATGACTTCTATGCTTTGTAAAACCCAAGAATAATAGGTACATATTTGCTTGTTTAGGGCTTTCCAGTTCATTTTACAGGTATTAGCATAATTAATTTTCTGTATAACCATGTATGGTAATGCTTATTATTCTTTTCTGGCAAGGAAATTAAGGTCAGACAGATCAAATAACTGTGCCCTTTCCCCACATTCAAATTATGATAGATCTAGGGCATAAATCCAAGTTTCTGATTTCCTTCCTTTGTAGTCAAGAATAGCATCTTCCTTGTCACAGTCACCTGGCGTTTTTGGTGAGTTTGTGAAATTAGACTGCCTTCTCCTAAGGCAGAAAGGAAGTGTCACCTGAGCATGTCCGGCTCTTGGTCAGAAAGGAACCTTGATAGATGGATGTGGTGCTCATGGGTGTTGGGAGTTTGGTAGCCAAGAACATAGGAAACAGATTTCTTTGTTTCTCAGTTCCATTGGTGCCCAGTGGAAAGTAGCAGTTTGATGAGGTGAAAGAGGTCTTTAGAAATAAAGGGAAAAAAGCAGAGGCCAGTTTTCTGCTTCATTCCCTGCTAAGGAAGATACAAGAAGATTTTCCCTCCCAAATTCCAACTTGAAGAAAGGTCAGAGGTACTAGAACAAATAGTGACAAAGGCACAGTATGTTCTAAACCTAATGACAAAGTAGATGCAAATAAATAACTGGAACTCGAGGGCACCTGTCCAAGAGTACTGGAGGAACTCGAGTAAAATAGTCTGTGGGTCTCAGGCAATTTACAGTCGCAGATGACCTTTGAGCATTCCTAAAATTTGAGGACAGGTAACAAACCCAGTTCCCTGAAAACCCAAACTTAGTCTTCATTTTTTAAAAATTTAAATACTTGATTTTTTAAAAAGCAGTTTTAAGTTTGTAGAAAAATTGAGAGAAAGGTACAGAGATTTCCCATATATCACCTGTCTAGTCCTATCAGGCTTCTAAAAAAAGTGCCATAGTTTGTATGGCTTATAAACAAGAGAATTTCACTTCTGACAGTTCTGAAGCTGGGAAGACTAAGATCAGCACGCTGGAAGATTTGGTGTCTGGTGAGGGCCCACCTTCCTGTTCTCAGGCAGCTTCTCTCACTGTATTCTCCTATGGCAGGAGGGGGTCTTTTTTTATATGACACTAATTCCATTAATGAAGGCATGACACTAATGAAATAACCTCCCAAAGGCCCTACTAACATTATCACATTTGGGATTAGGATTTTAATGTAAGAATCTGGGGGAACACATTCAGTCTATAGCCTCTCCACCTCTACACTTGCTTAGCTTCCCCCATTATCAGTATCTTCCACCAGAGTGGTATATTTGTTACCACTGAGGAACCCACATTGATATCATAATCACCTGAAGTTCGTAGTTTACATTACCAGTTCTCTTTGAGTTGTTGGAACATTCTGTTGGTTTGAACAAATGTATCATAACATGTATCCACCATTATAATATACAGAATATTTTCACTGCCATAAAAATTCCTTTGTGCCTTGCCTATCCATCCCTCTCCCAAACTCCCAACTCTGACAAAGATCGATCTTTTTATTATCTCCAGAGTTCTGCCCTTTCCAGGATGTTGCGTAGTTGGAATCATCCAATATGTGGACTTTTTAGTTAGACTTCATTTGGTTAGTAATATATATTCAGGTTTCCTTAATGATTCTTCATGACTTGATAGATAATTTCTTTTTAAGGCTGTTAAAGTAAATTAAAATAGAGACTGAGTCTGAAGAATCTCTGAATAGATAAACACAGGCCTTAAAGTGACTTTAGCCTTGCTTGATTTTCAAACTTAAGTGAAAATTAATGTGGGCTGTTTCTTATAAATGCCTGCACTAAAGAAAAATGAAACTTGAATTCAACCAATCTGAAGCCATCAACAAATTTATAATTATATAACTAGGGACTTGTAGCAGAGAATACCAAAGAAGACAACTATGCATGTGTAAAAAGTCAAATATTTTTTTGCTTTACTTTCGTGAATGTTTGTCTTAGAAAAGCCTCACCCCTACATATCTGGTTCCAGAATGGCCTAATTCATGAATCATTGTTTACTCAAATACACGTTTTAAAATTTTATTGTACTTCAGTTTACCTTTTAATAATCTTGAATAATTTTCCATTATATGGAATACTACTGTTTATCAATTCATGTACTTACTCAAGAGCACTTGATTCCTTCCAAGTTTGAGCAATTATTACTAAAGTTGCTATAAACATCCACATATAGGTTTTTGTGGGGGCAGAAGCTTTCAACTCCTAAATACCAAGGAGTGTGATTCCTAGATCATATGGTAGTAGTGTTTTTGATTTTGTAATAAACTGCAAGACTGATCTGCAAATGACTTTACCACTTTGCATTCCCTTTAGTAATGAGTGAGAATCCTTATTGATCTGCATTCTTGTCACCACTTGGTGCTGTCAGCATCCTGGAATTTTGGTTATTCTAATAAAGTATCACATTACTGTTTTAATTTTCTTTTTTCCTGATGACATATGCTGTGGAACATCTTTTCATATGCTTATTTGCCATATCTATATATTTTATGGAGAGGTGACTGTTAAATATCTTTGGTTCATTTTTAAAATTGGATTGTTTGTTTTCTTATTGTTAAGCATGAAGAGTTCATTGTACATTTTGGATCAGAGTTCTTTATTAGATATGTCTTTTGCAAATATTTCCTTCTAGTATGGGGCTTATCTTCTCATTCTCTGGACACTGTTGTTTTTTTTTTTAACAAAATGGACAATTTTAATTTTAAGGAAGCCCACTTTATTGGCTTTTTCTTTCATGGATCATGACTTTTATGTTGAAAACAAGCATTACCATACCCAAGTCATACCAAGACTTTTTCCTATGCTGTCTTCTGAGAATTCTTAGAGTTTTGCATTTTACATTAAGGTCTATAATCCATCTGCATTAGTTTTTCTGAAGGTCTGTGTCTAGATTTTTCTCAAGTGGGTATCCAGTTGTTCTAGCACCTTTTGTCGAAAAGATCATTCTTTGTCAAAGATAAGTTGATTAAGTTTATGGGACTCTGTTTCTAGACTCTCTTTCTGCTCCAATGATCTAATTGTCTATTCTTTCATTAATATCACATTGTCTTGATTTTTGAAGCTTTATAGAAAGTCTGAAGTTGGTTATGTTAGTCCTCCAATTTTGTTCTTCTCCTTTACTATTGTGTTGGTTGTTCTGGGTCTTTTGCCTCTCCATATAAACTTTATTTATAATCAATTTGTTGACATCTACAAAATAACATGCTGGAATTTTGAGTGGGATTGCATTGAATCTATAGATCAAGAGGGGATGATCTGGCATCTTGACAGCTCCTGTTGAACAGACTCACCTTGTTTCCTGCTTCTATTAGGTGTTCTAACCCCTGGGTTCCCACAATCTCACCTTCCCCTTTTGTCTCAATATCCTAAGGGAAGGATGGGTTTCTTAATATTGTCGTTCTCTGGTTTAGCTTAGTTTTCCCTGTTTGACTCTCAGTCCATCTTGTTACTTACATGGCCAATTTTCCAAATTAATTTCTCTATTATAACCTTGTGAAGTGATTTCTGATTTCCTAATAGGTTCTATATACACGTGTAGAGAATATTTTTCATAGTACCTGCCAATAATAATTTATTCTTACATGATGGGTATAGACAAATATAAATGAAGTAGAAGTTATTAAATATTTTAAGTATGAGAAAAATACTGCAGGTTTACAAAGTCTCCATAAATCCAAAGCCTGTAAAAGTTCTTAAAATTGAGTTTTTAGAAAATAAATTCATGACAATCTCATTTGACTGCAAATTCTGTCTTGGACTGATATGACACTGTCTATATATTTATGTGTACACTACTTAGTATGTTTTCATTTATAGGTTTGATGCATTAAATTAATGTATTTGTTCTCAGGAGAAAACCAGACTCTATTGGGGATGTTATAAAATGAATGGCCTTTGCACATATAAGATTGAAAAATTTTGAATTTAGAAATCCATTGAACTCCAGAGGTTAGGGCAGGGGGTTGTGTGGCTATATCATATTTCAGTAGAAGAAGAAGTTATTGTTGAAAGGGACCTTGTAGACCTGGTAGAATGGCACACATAAGTAGCAAGGGCATTCTGAGTGAAAAGAAAGTTGTGAAGAAAAGGGTGGGAAAAGAGAAATGAGGTACATGTGGAAAATAGTAAATAAGAGTAGGAAATAAAGAAGGAAGGAGAATGTGACATGAATAATAAAAACTGTCAAATACTGAAATTTGAAATTTGACAGAATAAGCAATGGAGAACTATCAAATAGTTTTGAGAATAACTTAAGTGATATTGTGGTAAAGGAACATGGAACTACTGGTTCCATGGGGTTCCATGGGTTTAGTGGGGAAAATTTTGGAGATGGAATATATTTAATAGACTGCTTTAATAGAATGGGCAAGTGAAATTGAAATGAGGTGAAGCTGTACCAAACAAAGTACCAATATAGAATTGATAGGATATGATGGTTGACTGGAAATGGGGGAAGAGAAGAGTACCTTGGATGATTAAGATCTTGCCTGGGTAACTGGGTACAATGATCAGACACATGCAAGGCAGGAGGGCAAGCCTGGGGGAAGATGGCATGTTTGAGTGAGGACATATCAAGAGACTCATAACAAAAATCTCTGGAACTGATGGAATGTTTATGGCAAATAAATATCTGGTTTCCTAAGGTCATTTATGGATTCGTGAGATTGTGAGCAAAGTGATTTCAAGTATGTTCTTCATTTGAAATTAACATATGGAAATCTGACTTCAGAGCTGAAAGATATGCTCTGGCAAATCTCTTCAAAACAGAAGTCTTGCCAATGCTAGAATTTAAATGAATTCCCATAACTGAGAAGAGAAATTCCTGTTTTCATATTAACGATTCACTTCCATAGCACATATGCCACAGTTCCTGAATTATAAGCTAAATGGATACACAATTATGAAAAGAAATTCCAAGGTGAATTTATAGTTTTGACTTTATGATGAGATTTAAATTTCCATTCTATGTGAACATGAAATTCTTATTCCTCAAAAGTAGTTTATTAAATAGATATTTATCCCCTTCCATTGTGCAATGTCAGTCTCAAAACCACAGAACTATTTTTATCATTGCTTCAAGTACCAGTGAAACTGCACTGTCATAGAAACAGATGTACTTCTTTAATTATAGAGACACTGTCTTGCTTATAGACAAACATGACTTTCATATTTACAACTAGTTTCTTTTCATCAAGTGGGTTTCTTTGTGGCTAGAATGAGATTAGTTATGGGAAGTGTACATGAGTACACCTGTGTTAGTTGGCAACAACATCACAAACTGATGGCTTATCGAAAAGAAATTTATTGTCTCTGTTCTGGAGTCTCAAAGTCTGAAAGTGAGGTGTTAGCTACATTGGTGGCAAGAGGGTAGGGTCTGTTCCAGAGCTCTCCTGGCTTATAAATAGCTGTCTTCGCCCTATGTCTCTTCACATGGTCTTTCCTCCGTGCATGTTGGTCTTTGTGTCTAAATTTCCTGTTTTATAAGGGCGCCAGTCATAATGGATCAGTGTCCACCCTCATGGTCTCATTTTGATTTATCACTTCTGTAAAGACCCTATTTCAGATAAAGTCACATTCTGAGGTACTTAGGTTTAGGAATCCAGCATTGGGGGGACAGATCAACCCAAAACAGCACATCATCATAAAGTATTCTCCTATGACTCATGCATCCCTGGGCCCCACTATGGGCCTCCCTATAACATGTAGAAAGGCTGCTGAATGTCTTGATAACCAGATAGAACCAACTGCTGAGGACATGTGATGGAACTCTTAACTGATGAAAGGCTGGCATAGATAATTCTTTCAAGAAGGAGAATTGATGACCTATTGAAAGATGATTACTAGTTCACTGAGTCCTCAAAAAAAAAAAAAAAAAAAAGAGCCTGAATATACCGTAATTGTGTACCTATGAATAAAGACAATAACTTAGTTATGAAAAAAATTTCAAGAGAGGTGCTTCTATTTTACTTCCTTTCATAATTAACATTTATTTACTTAATGCTAAGTTTCTGATAATGGGGCTTTGTCCTATACCCAATATATGATAAGTTATTTGAATGAATGAACTAACAAACATTAATAGTTTATGAGATTCCATTATATACCATTGTTTTGTCATTTGAGGGAAAGGATAAGGAAGAGGAAACAATAATAGAATGATAGAATCCTCTCTAAATGAAATAATAGGATATTAGAACTCAGAGACTTTAGTGACTAGTGTAAGAGAAATTCAGTTCCTCCTTTTACAAAAGAATTGGGGTTCAAAGAGATCAACATTTCTCTCAGAGCTGAGAGGATAAGTTAGTATCAGACTCAAAAATAATGTAGTATAGTAGAAGAACAAGCATTTTGCATTTCGAGTTTTTGTTGCTGCTGTCTTTTAAACAGCAATCATTTAGATCTGCAGGTCAGCTGAATGTTGGCTGCTCTCAGCTGTCCTGGACTGGGTGGTCCTGTGGAAATCATCTGGGCTCACTCATGTGTCTAAAAGTCAGTTAATCTCGGCTGGGCTTGGCTGGGGTGATTTGGCTTTGTTCTCTGTTTCTTTTATTCTCCTCCTGGGATCAGGGACTAACTTGAATATGTTCTCATGGCAATGATGGAGGAGCAAGCCCATTTGTTGCAAGCATTTTCTAAGCCTCTGGTTGTGTTGGTGGTTAATACTTCATTGATGAAGTTAAAGGGCTGAGTCCAAGGTAAAGAGATAGGATATAAGCACTCTCTTCAATGGGAAGAGTTAGAAAGTCACATGACAAAAACTATGGATATGTAGTAGGGTTTGTGAAAAATTAGGGTCATTAATCTACTATGAATGATGAAAGATGGGAACAAGGAGATAGAAGGAAGAGTTTGTGAGATGTGTTATTTTTGTCCCAAAAATGTGGTACATGAAATCTTGGCTTTACTATGTAGCTTTTGAAAATCAGCTGTCTTCAGTTTCTTCATGTATAAGCAGATATTCACGATATCTGTATTGCTGAATAAAGAGATTTGTCTTATAGTATAGCTTGAGTTTGTGTTAGATTTCTTTACTTTTCTCCTTCAGGGTACTATTTCATGGTGATCATAACTAAAACACAAGATGACAATCACAAATCCACAATGATTTTGTGCAATAAATAAATGCATAATGGTATTGTGCATGAATGTAGAGGAGTAAAAAAGTAAGGGAAAATTTCTTGGCATGAAGAGGATATTCAATGAAAAGAATGGAGAGGATATTCCAGTGGTAGAGGGGGACTGGCATAAAATAAAAAGTGAAAATGATGTTGAAATTAATAAATTTAGAAAATTATCTAAGGATAATTTATCTTTCCACCTTTGTGGGAGACTCAAGAAAGAGGCCTGACCTGGGAGGGCTCCTTAATAAACATGAAAGACATTTCTTGTTTTATGTTCATCTGATACCTTTACTTCTTCTTGGATTCTTTAGAGATTTGTTAAAACTAGAAAGAAGACCCAAGGAGGTTGAGATTAGATGTGTTTTGCTTCATTCCTGTCTTCTGATCTTTTCTCACTATTTATTCTAACCCTTGCTAAGCATGTGTATACCCTTATGCTCTTCAATCATTAAGCACTTATCAAGGACCAATTTATGTACAAAACATTATATCTTATGTGGGGAGAGGAGATGGGATAGCAGTGATGGGATGTGTGTGCAGAGATACCTGACAAAGGGTTTCTGCCATCAGGAAACTGAATATTCTGCATTTGCTCCTCAACACCTCAAATTTATATTCTTCTCCCTGCACTGTCCACCCTGCTCTGTGCCTCACCCTCCCCTCTGTGCACAGATTCAACTGAATTCTGTTGCATTCTAGCTTCCATTTGAGTTCAATCAACGTGCTGTACCAGCAGGGACCAGAGGCTGGGAAGAAGAGAATTTGATTCCTGCTCTGTAGGTCTGAAGATTGGCAGTGGCCATCAGGCAGCGACAGACCTTTCTTAGATCTACAGCTACAGCTTACCCTGAATTCTGGTAACTTTTTCCTTTCTTCCCTTTCAGGCCTAGAGGTAGCCTCCCTTCCTATTGAGTTACTTTATCAATACTTATTGGTTTCCCTTAATTCCATTAACTACTTCTTCAGATGGTTCCTTCACTAAATCTTCCTCGATTGCTCCTAACTATGCCATCTGTGTTCTGTCAGGTCCTGACTGTACACCTTGTTCCTGCAAAGCCAATGTGTGAATCCAGAGACAGATGGTGCTTTCTTTCCAAATGCAGGCATTGCTGGTTTAGTGATCCCCTATTTCTTTTTATATATTTTAATACATTTTTGTTTAGAAAATGCTTTTTGTCCGTGCTGTTTGTTTTCTCTGAGATACTAAAGATGGCATGTACTATGTAATACAGTAGCTTTTCATTCCTTCTTTCCTTCATCCCTTCCTTCCCCCTGCCTCCTTTCTTCCTCCCTCCTTTCCTTTCTTTTTTTTTTTCTTAATTGCTATATGTAGGAAGCCAAGAAGGCAGCATCTGAGATTTAAGAAAATTGGACAAAACAATAGAAATGGTGTTTTAGAGAAAGAGACTATCACCAAAGCAGATAATTTGATGGTAATTTTACAGTAGAGACATTTAAAGTGTGGTATTTCCACTAATGCTTGTACTTCCTAAGGTCTTCTACTCTTACCAGGTACTTCATACTTAGTAAATGTGCACACTGTTGACTAATCTTATACTTTCTACTTCCCTGATATCTCAAGAATTTCTTTCAATTCCTACTATAATTTCCTCTTAGATTTTTCGTTCAGTGGTATATTTGAAATAGAAAATAGTTCACAAAATTGCATGTGTGATGACTTAAGTTTCTTTTTTCCTTGGTAGAAAGACTCAGCATAGCTCATGAACCCTGTTTACAATTTTGGTGGAAGCTCATTGTTAATTAAAGGCTAACTCTGTTGGCATATATTCCCTGGTGGAGTTAAGATTTCAGATGGAAGAGCAGACAAGAGCCTCATCTGTAGTTGAAGCTCTGCTTACTTTGTTTCCTGTCTCATCGTTTGATGGTCAGTCTCTGTTTACATGAAGCCATGCTGAACCACTTGCTGTTCCGCAAACAGTGTACTTGATGATTTTCCTGACTCTATTTTTGGCCATGTAGTTCTGCTGGGTAAACCATATTATTCTCTCTTTCTCTTCACCTTTGTTATAAATAAATTAATAAATGTCTATCCTACTTAATTCCCCTTTTTAAACATTTAATAAATACCTAGATTCTAAAAGCTCCATGGAAGTATGGTCATTCTTATTTCAACGATAGGAAAACTGAGGCTCAGAGATTTACCCAGCATCATGATATTGCTGAACATGTAAGTTGTGGAGATAGAATTGGAATTCTTGTTTCTGATTCTAAATTTGTGTCTCACTGTGTTTGTCAGCTTTTTGTTACTAGAATGAAACACTTGAGACAATTAACTGATAAAGAAAAAAAGACTTATTTTGGCTCACAGTTTTGGAAGTTCCAGTCCAAGATAGGGGACCATTGCTGTGGCCCTTTGATGAGGCAGCACATCCATGGCAGGAGCATGTAGCAAAAGAAACTTCTTACCTTATCGGCTAGGAAACGAGAAAGAAAGAGGAAGAAACTGGGGTCCCATAATCCCCTTAAGGGCACACCCCCAGTGACCTAAGGATCTTTTACTAGGCCCCATCTTTGAAAGGTGCCACCACCTCCCCATAGGGCCACCCCGGGGCCTAGTATTCACTCTTGGTTGGATGGTATATTCTATAAATGTCCGTTAAGTCTAAATTATTGATTGTGTTGTTGAGATCTATGGTTTCTTTGTTCAATTTTTGTCTGGAAGATCTGTCCAGTGGTGAGAGCGGCGTGTTAAAATCACCTAGTATTATTGTGTTGTGGTCTATTTGGTTTCTGAAATTGAGAAGGATTTGTTTGACATACATAGATGAGCCACTGTTTGGGGCATAGATGTTTATGATTGTTATATCTTGCTGATTTATGCTTCCCTTAAGCAGTATGAAATGACCTTCTTTATCCCTTCTGACTAACTTTGGCTTGAAGTCCACATTATCGGAAATGAGGATGGATACTCCAGCTTTTTTGCTGAGTCCATGTGCATGGTATGTTTTTCCCCATCCTTTCACCTTTAGTCTATGGGTATCTTTTTCTATGAGGTGAGTCTCTTGCAGGCAACATATTGTTGGATCTTTCTTTTTAATCCAATCTGCCAGTCTATGTCTTTTGATTGATGAATTCAGGCCATTAACATTCAGGGTTATTATAGAGATATGATTTGGTTTCTCGGTCATTTGGTTAATTTTTTAAATTTTATTTATTAATTTGTTTGACACAACTTGTTTCCTCCTTTATTTGACAATTCTTTTAGGATAATTCCTCCCTTTGCTGATTTACTTCTTTGTTTTTCATCTCTTCCTCATGGAATATTTTGCTGAGAATGTTCTGTAATGCTGGCTTTCTTTTTGAAAGATCCCTTTGTAGAGGAGTGAGTAAATGCTTGAAGCAAGGCAATAAACAAAGAATAAGTTTCATTATGTAAGATATGAAAATTTAAGAACCTAAACAGAAACAATAAAGATAGATATTGATTTGAGATGGAAAGATCTTCCATGTTCTTGGATAGGAAGAATTAATATTGTCAAAATGGCCATACTACCTAAAGTGCTATACAAATTCAATGCAATTCCAATTAAAATCCCAATGACGTACCTTACAGAAATAGAGCAAGCAATTATGAAATTCATCTGGAAGAATAAGAAACCCAGAATAGCTAAAGCAATCCTTAGCAGGAAGAGTGAAACAGGGGGTATTGCAATACCAGATCTTCAACTCTACTACAAAGCAATAGTAACAAAAATGGCATGGTATTGGTACCAAAATAGAAAGGTAGATCAATGGTACAGAATAGAGGACACGGACACAAACCCAAATAAATACAATTTTCTCATACTAGACAAAGGGGCCAAAAATATGCAATGGAGAAAAGATAGCCTCCTCAACAAATGGTGCTGGGAGAATTGGAAATCCATATGCAACAGAATGAAACTAAACCCATATCTCTCACCATGCACGAAACTCAACTCAAAATGGATTAAGGACCTCGGAATCAGACCAGAGACCCTGCAGATTATAGAAGAAAAAGTAGGTCCAAATCTTCACCTTGTTGGTCTAGGACCAGACTTCCTTAACAGGACTCCCATAGCACAAGAAATAAAAGCTAGAATCAACCACTGGGATAGATTCAAACTAAAAAGCTTTCTCTCAGCAAAGGAAACTATCAGCAATGCGAAGAAAGAGCCTACAGAGTGGGAGAATATCTTTGCCAATCATACTTCAGATAGAGCACTAATCTCCAGAATCTATAAAGAACTCAAAAAACTCTACTCCAAGAATTCAAATAGTCCAGTCAACAAATGGGCTAAGGAAATGAATAGACACTTCACAGAAGAAGATCTACAAGCAATCAACAAACATATGGAAAAATGTTCAACATCTCTAGTAATAAGAGAAATGCAAATCAAAACCACCCTAAGATTCCATCTCACCCCAATTAGAATGGCGATTATCAAGAATACGAGCAACAACAGGTGTTGGGGAGGATGTGGGGAGAAAGGTACACTCATACACTGCTGGTGGGGCTGCAAATTAGTGCAGCCACTATGGAAAGCAGTGTGGAGATTCCTTAGAAAACTTGGAATGGAACCACCATTTGACCCAGCTATCCCACTCCTTGGCCTATACCCAAAGGACTTAAAATCTGCATACTACAGAAATACAGCCACATCAATGTTCATAGCTGCTCAATTCACAATAGCCAGACTGTGGAACCAACCTAGATGCCCTTCAATTGATGAGTGGATGAAGAAACTGTGGTATATATAGACAATGGAATATTACTCAGCCATAAAGAATGATAAAATTATGACATTTGCAGGCAAATGGATGAAATTGGAGAATATCATGCTAAGTGAGATAGGCCGATCTCAAAAAGCCAAAGGACGAATGATATCGCTGATAAGTGGAGGATGACACATAATGGGGGGGAGGGAAGGGTTAGAGTTAGGGTTAGGGAGGGGGGCAAGTATAGAGGAAGGAACTACTGTATAGAGGGTAAAGAGGGGTGGGAGGGGTGGGGGGAAGGGAAAAAATAACAGAATGAATCAAACAACATTGCTCTATGTAAATTTATGATTACACAAATGGTATGCCTTTACGACATGTACAAACAGAGAAACAACATGTATCCCATTTGTTTACAATAAAAAAAAAAAAAGACGACAAAAAAAAAAAAGAAAGATTTCTTTTGTTGATTATAGACTTAAGATTTTTCTTTAAGAAATGTTCATTTGGTCAAGAATTATTTTAAAAAGTTATACTCCATGTATGTATAATATGTCAAAATACACTCTACTATCATGTATATCTAAAAAGAATGAATAAAAAATAAAAATAAAAGAATTAGTTTAAGCATATAATCGTCTGATGTATCTCTTAATACTTTACATGTCTCTAGTGAAGCTATAAAATGAGGGCGAAGTGTTATCTTTACACCTCTCCCACACAACACCTTATCTGATGAACACTGCTTTCCTTGTTCTCAAAAAATCATCAGCAGGAAACCTCAGGGTTTATGTTGTTCAGCATCTCTCTACCTAGTGCGGAAAGAGAAAAGCAAAAAATGTGCAAAAAGCCTGGGCAATTGTAAAGAGACCCTAGTTACCTAAGAATTATGTCTCATAATTCTTTATAAACTCTTCTCAACCATAATAAGCAAAAGACTTCTGCACAATATACATGTTCAACTCATTCTACATTATTTTTTTTCCGTTTTTTGACTTGGCCTTTGACTCCATGAGAATTTTTGAAAATAACAGCCTAAATTTTATAGGAATAAACATTGATTTGCATCATGAAATATGCATCCTTGGAAGAAAATTTGTCCAAATTCAGGTCAATCAATATTATGTCATTTTTCATTATTTAAATTGTGCTAATTTTTTAGGGGAGAATCTTAGAGTTACTATTCTGGCTGATTAAGATATGAAATTGATAGAGGTCAAGTGCTGAAGGCACTTAATGTTCCCAATCAGATTGTACCATATTATCAACAAGAGTCCTAGATATGAAAATATGAAGTTAAAAAGAATAGAGCCAAGTTTATAGTAAGTTTGTTCTATAAAAACACGAGTTACTTTGGGAGGTAGTAAGTAATTTTACTTGGGCAGGGACTCCTGGCACACTTAGAGGATAACTTTTTAATAGATTTTTCTAGTGTTTTCCTAACAGAGCATCTTCTTCACAAAGCTCAATGCCAAGTGTCTTATCTGGGAATTCATTATCTCTTTTTTCTTTCAGTGGACACAGGAAGAGAAGTTGAGAGGTCCATGAATAGAACCTTTTCTAAGTAATTACATATATTAATATGTAACTATAGTAAATAATAATTAGTGTTATCTCATCTTTTCCCTTCTTTCTCTCCTTCCCTTTATTTCCATTCTTTTCTGCTAACTTGGCAATTTTTCCATCCTCAAAATTTCAGATATCTCTAAACTGATTATCCAATCACCCCCTAAGCCATTCCATATTTTAGAGATCTAGAGCTGTAGTCTTCCTTGTGTTCTGGTCTTTTCTCTCAGGATAGCTCATTTGCTGTCCAAATAGTGTGTTATTTCAAATTTCCCAGTTTCTGCAAATGACACTATTACTGGCTTAGACACTTGATTTGAAGTCTGTGAATAAACTTTGATTCTTTTCTTTTCTCTAGAACCATGTCGTCTTTTTAAAAATTATTTATTTATTTTTTAAAATTTTTACAGACTGCATTTTGATTCATTGTACACAAATGGGGTACATCATTTCGTTTCTATGGTTGTGCATGATGTAGAGTCATACCATTTGTGTAATCATGTATGTACATAGAGTAATGATGTCTGTCTCATTCCACCATTTTCCATACCCCCTCCCTCTCATTTCCTTCTCCATAATCTATACTCCATGTCTTCTTAATATTTTCATTCTCTTCCTCTCGTTCACCCCTCCACATCTGTTCTCACAGTCCTGCAGTAGGTCCCTCATTACCACATGCCTAGACTACTGCAGTATCTCCTTCCTGGTCTTCCTTTCTCCAGTTCAGCATTCTCCAACTTCCCCGACCCCTCTAATCTCTAGTTTGTCTTGGGGATTTTCTTGAAATATAAAAGTCATTGTGTTACTCTCCTGCTCAAAAATCATTGCTTCCCCTTGTTTGAACCATCAGCTCATAGTCCTAACCTATCTTTAATTTACTGCACTTAACTTCTGTTTTTAGGTTACAAAGCCTAAGACTATTTGGAGCGTGGACATCTTGCATATCAGTGTAGTTCAGAAGTCCATGGTGGTGGATGGTGGGTAACTAGACAAGGCATTCATTGGGCCGGGAACATGTTAAGAGAATAAACATGTTAAGAGAATAACAAGGCAGCCAAGTATTATTTTTTTGTAAGCATTTAGCACAAAAATAATTTGTCTTATTAATCAGTTCCTGAGAAGTCTGAAGACAGTGACTCAAGTTACTGCACAGGTCTGGAGCACTACCTGTTTACAATCAGGTTCTGTTTCTTTTCCCTCTTTAGGAAGGAAAGTTTCAGGGTTTAAAAAATGGCAGGTATTTAATCGGACTGTTGATATTTCTAGTAATGATGCTTGATATTTGAGGAGACAATTGTTTGAAAGCCATAAACTTCCTTTGGAGAAGAGTAGTATTGCAACATTATGGGGGTAAATACTGTCCAGTCTCTTCCCAAAGTTAGTTTAGTAGCCTCAGAAATCAAGAGTGCTACTGCTGCCCATATCTCTTAGATGGTCTGGCCATCCTTTTATTTCTATATCTAATTTTTTTCTCTCCCTTTTTAAAAATTTTTATTTAGCTTTTAATTTTTTACAGACTGCATTTTGATTCATTGTACACAAATGGGGTACATCATTTCGTTTCTATGGTTGTACACGATGTAGATTCACACCATTCGTGCAATCATACATGTACATAGGGCAATGATGTCTGTCTCATTCCACCATTTCTCATACCCCTACTCCCTCTCATTTTCTTTTACATAATCTAAAATTCCCCAATTCTTCTCTCATTCCCCAACCCCACCCCCATTATACATCATCCTCCACTTATCGGGGAAAACAATCAGCCTTTGGTTTTTTGGGCCTGGCTTATTTCACTTAGCATGATATTCTTCAATTCCATCCATTTATTTGCAAATGCCATAATATTATTCTTCTTTCTGACTGAATAGTATTCCATTATGTATATATACCAGAGTTTCTTTATCCATTCATCTGCTGATGAATTTAGGTTGGTTCCACAATCTAGCTATTGTGAACTGGGCTGCTATAAACATTGATGTGGCTGTGTGACTGTAGTTTGCTGATTTTAGGTCCTTTGGGTATAAACCTAGGAGTGGGATAACTGGGTAAAAAGGTGGGTCCATTCCCAGTTTTCTTAGGATTCTCCATACTGCTTTCCAGAGTGGCTGCACCAATTTGCAACTCCACCAGCAATGTAAAAGTGTGCCTTTTTCTCCACATCCACGCCAACCTCTATTATTGTTTGTGTTTTTGATAAAAGCCATTCTAATTGGAGTAAGATGAAATCTTAGAGTTGTTTTAATTTGCATTTCTCTAATTACTAGAGATGTTGAACACTTTTTCATATATTTATTAATTGCCTGTGTGTCTTCTTCTGTAAAGTGTCTGTCCAGGTCCTTGGCCCATTTATTGATTGGGTTCTTTGTATTTTTGTTGTAAAATTTTGTAAGTTCTTTATAAATTTTGGAGATAAGTGCTCTATCTGAAGTGTGTGTGGAAAAGATTTTCTCCCACTCTGTAGGCTCTTTCTTCACATTCTTGATTTTATCCTTTGCTGAGAAAAAGCTTTTTAGTTTGAGTCCATCCCCTTTATTGATTCTTGCTTTGCTTTCTTGTGCTTTGGAAGTCTTATTGAGGAAGTCTGATCCTAAGCCAACATGATGAAGATTTGGGCCTACTTTGTCTTCTATTAGTTGCAGGGTCTCTGGTCTAATTCCTATGTCTTTGATCCATTTTGAGTTGAGTTTTGTGCAGGGTGAGAGGTAGATGTTTAATTTCATTTTACTGCATATGGATTTCCAGTTTTGCCAGCACCATTTGTTGAACAGCCTATCTTTTCTCCATTACATGTTTTTGGCTCCTTTGTCTAGTATGAGGTGACTGTATTTGTGTGGTTTTGTCTCTGTGTCTTCTATTCTGTACCATTGGTCTGCCTGTCTATTTTGGTGCCAATACCATGCTGTTTTTGTTATGATTGCTCTGTAGTAGTTTAATGTCTGGTATTGTGATACCTCCTGTTTCACTTTTTCTATTCAGGATTGTTTTGGCTATTCGAGGACTCTTGTTCTTCCAGATGAAGTTCATGATTGCTTTCTCTATTTCTATGAGGAATGTCATTGGGATTTTAATTGGAATTGCATTGAATCTGTATAGTGCCTTTGGTAGAATGGCCATTTTGACAATGTTAATTCTGCCTATCCAAGAACATGGGAGATCTTTCCATCTTCTAAGGTTTTCTTCAATTTCTTTCTTTAATGTTTTGTAGTTTTCCTTGTACAGGTCTTTCACCTCTTTTGTTAGATTAATTCCCAAGTATTTTATTTTATTTTATTTTTTGACACTACTGTGAATGGAATGGTTTTTCTAATTTCTCTTTCAGAGGATTCATCACTTATGAATAGAAATGTATTAGACTTACGTGTATTGATTTTATATCCTGCTACTTTGCTGAATTCATTTATTAGTTCTAGAAGTTTTCTAGTGGAGTTTTTGGATCTTCTAAATATAGGATCATGTCATCAGCAAATAGTGACAGCTTTAGTTCTTCTTTTCCTATTTGTATCCCTTTAATTTCTTTGGTCTGTCTAATTGCTCTGGCAAGTGTTTCAAGGATGATGTTGAATAGAAGTGGTGAAAGAAGGCATCCCTGTCTTGTTCCAGTTTTTAGAGGAAATGCTTTCAGTTTTTCTCCATTAAGAATGATGTTGGCTGTGGGCTTAGCTGCGGAAAACCGCGTCTGCTTGCCGACAGGGCTGCTTCAAGCGGCTCGCCGAGCGGCTTCTCCTACGGGAAACCGCGGCTTCTTTGTCTTTTCGCTTACCGAAAACCGCTTGCAGAAAACCGCCACTCCTCGCCTTATGGCCCGACCAGCGGGACAGAAGACACGTACTCTTTAGAAGTTCATGAGGTAGCTTCCCCTTTATTCCAACAACACCCTCAATATATAAGCAGTCCCACGCATAAGCAATTGTAACCAGATATGTCCATCCAACCCTGTTAAAGGTCAAGCAGTCACTCGCTAGAGCATACATGTAAAGTATATCTATCCACGTGCTAGGCAGCTGAACTGATTATAATACAGCCAATTGTAAACACGTTCTGCCTTTCTCCATACATATTTAGAACGCTGTTTGCTCTCTGCCAGTCGCCATCTTCGGATGCACGTGGCGTAACCCTGGGCCCCGGGTTCCACCAGCATACATAGCCTTAACAATGTTGAGGTATGTTCCTGTTATTCCTATTTTTTCTAGTGTTTTAAGCATGAAGGGGTGCTGTATTTTATCAAATGCTTTCTCAGCACCAATTGAAATAATCATGTGATTCTTAACTTTAAGTCTATTGATGTGGTGAATTACATTTATTGATTTCTGGATGTTGAACCAACCTTGCATCCCTAGGATAAACCCCACTTGATCATGGTGCACTATCTTTTTAATATTTTTTTGTATGCAATTTGCCAGTATTTTGTTAAGGATTTTTGCATCTATGTTCATCAGGGATAATGGTCTAAAGTTTTCTTTCTTTGATGTGTCTTTGTCTGGTTTTGGTATAAGAGTGATACTAACCTCATAGAATGAATTTGGAAGGGTTCCCTCCTTTTCTATTTCCTGAAATACTTTGAGGAGTATTGGTGTCAGTACTTCTTTAAAGGTCTTGTAGAATTCAGCTGAGAATCCATCTGGTCCTGGGCTTTTCTTGGTTGGTAGGCTTTTGATGGCTTCTTCTATTTCAGTACTTGAAATTGATCTGTTTAGATTGTGTACATCTTCCTGATTCACTATGGGAGGATCATATGTCTCTAAAAATCTGTTGATGTCTCTGATATTTTCTATTTTGTTGGAGTATAGATTTTCAAAGTAGCTTCTAATTATGTTATGTATTTCAATGGTGTCTGTCGTGATCTTTCCATTTTCATCACAAATTCTAGTAATTTGAGTTTTTTCTCTCCTTCTCTTTGTTAGTGTGGCTAGGGGTTTATCAATTTTGTTTACTTTTTCAAAGAACCAGCTTTTTGTTTTGTCAATTTTTTGAATTGTTTCTCTTGTTTCAATTTCATTGATTTCAGCTCTGATTTTAATTATTTCCTGTCTTCTTCTATTTTTTGTGTTGATCTGTTTTTCTTTTTCTAGGGTTTTGAGATGTAATGTTAGGTCATTCAGTTGTTGACTTTTTATCTTTTTAATGTATGAGCTCAATGCAATGAACTTTCCTCTTAGTACAGCTTTCATAGTGTCCCAGAGGTTTTGATACGTTGTGTCATTGTTCACATTTACTTCTAAGAATTTTTTTATTTCTTCCCTGATGTCTTTTGTTATCATTGCATCATTCAGTAGCATATTATTTAGTCTCCAGGTATATGAGTAGTTTTTGTTTGTTATTTTATCGTTCATTTCTAATTGCATTCTATTAGAATAGGATACAGTGTCTGATAGGATACAGGGTAGGATCTCTATTTTTTTGTATTTACTAATGGCTTCTTTGTGGCATAGAATATGGTCTATTTTGGAGAAGGATCCATGAGCTGCTGAGAAGAAAGTATATTCGCTCGATGATGGATGAAATACTCTGTAAATATCCATTAGATTTATATCATTGATTGTATTATTTAGTTCTATAGTTTCTTTGTTCAGTTTTTGTTTGAAGGATCTATCCAGTGGCGAGAGTGGTGTGTTAAAGTCCCCCACTATTAATGTGTTTTGCTCTATTTGATTCTTAAAATTGAGAAGGGTTTGTTTGATATACATAGATGCTCCATTGTTTGGGGCATAAATATTTAAAAGTGTTATATCTTGCTGTTTTATGCTTCCCTTAAGCAGTATGAAATGTCCTTCTTTATCCCTTCTGAGTAACTTAGGTTTGAAGTCCACTTTATCTGATATGAGGACGAAGACCCCTGCTTTTACTGGGTCCATGTGCATGGCATGTTTTTCCCCATCCTTTCACCTTTAGTCTGTGGATGTCTTTTTCTACAAGATGGGTCTCTTGAAGGCAGCATTTTGTTGGTCCTTTCTTTTTAATTCAATCTGCTAGTCTATGTCTTTTGATTATTGAATTTAGGCCATTGACATTCAAGGTTATTATTGAGATATGATTTGTATTCCTGCTCATTTTGGCTTATTTTTGGTTTTTTACTTGTCCTTTGATTGACTTTTCCTTTAGGGTAGTTCCTCCCTTTGCTGACTTGTATTGTTGTTTTCACTCCTCCTCCTGAAATATTTTGCTGAGAATGTTCTGTAGGGCAGGCTTTCTATTTGTAAATTCTTTTAACTTTTGTTTATCATGGAAAGGTTTTATTTCATTGTCAAATCTGAAAGTTAGTTTTGCTGGGTATAGTATTCTTGGTTGGCATCGTTCATGACTTCTTAACATCTTCTCAGTTTGTTCAGTTTTATTTTCAAGATTGAATATTTTGTCTTCATTGTCTGAGATTCTGTCTTCCATGAGGTCTATTTTCTTGGCGATGCTTTCTATTGAGTTTTTAATTTGGTTTATCATTTCTTTCATTTCAAGTATTTCTGTTTTTTTTGTTTTTGTTTTTTTTTCAGAATCTCAATCTCTTTATTGAAGTGTTCTTTTGCTTCTTGCATTTTCTCTTTTAACTGTCTACTGGAATGGTCTTGTATTGCCTGCATTTGCTCTTTTATCTTGTCTTTTGCTTCACGGATCATTTTAATCATGCATATTCTATATCTAATTCTTAAATATCCCAAACAGGTTGTTAAGTGGGGCCTCAAGCCTGAGTTAGGACTCCCTAGTGATATTCCTTTTTTTTTTCCTTCTAGATACACACAAATTAAAGTTTTTTCCTATTGGGAGCTTTAAGGCTGGAGCATGAAGGAGGGCTTGCTTAAGTTGGTTGAATGCCCATTGGTTCCTATTTTAGAAGGTGTATTTTGCCATTTGAGCCTCTTTTACCAGTTGCTATAGGGAATGAGCTATTTCTCTATACCATGGAATCCATAATCAATAAAGTCCTGTTATGCTGAGGAATCCCCTTAACTGTTTTAGAATTTTGGGTAATGGGAAAGAAGAAATAGGTTTAATTATTGTCTTCTAACTTTTGAGTTCCCTTAGCTAGTATTAGGTCTAACTATCTTGCAGAGGTTTGGCAAATTTGGGTCTCAGATTTTGAGACTTTGTATCCCTTTCTTACCAGGAACTTAAGTAAGGTTTGGGTACCATCCTGTGAGGTTTCCTCAGATGGGGCACAGAGGAGGATATCATCTACATGTTGTATAACCTTAACTTGTGAATGACTAAATTGAAATAAATCTTGGGCCAATACTTGTCCAGATAGATGGGGACTGTCTCTGAATTCCTAAGGCAGAAGAGTCCAGGTTAATTGGGTGGATTTGTTGAAGGTTCCTCAAAAGGAAACAGGTATTGAAAATCTGGGTAAAGGAGTATGAAAAAAAAAAAAAAAAAAAAAGCAGCTTCTTTTAAGCCTAAAACTGGGACCAGCTAGGAATCTGGGGTAGTAAGGTGTAAGGATTGGGAACCACTGGATGAATGGGAACCACTGACTCATTTATCAATCTGAGATCCTGCACTGTTGCAGGGACTGTTATGGGGTCTTAAGAGGCTCTGTATATATTATAACTTATAATCCTTTTTTAGTCTCTGGTCTCAGGGGATAATATTTTTGGTGGAGAAATGAGGGTGGATCTTTGAGATGAATCAGGACAGAAGTGGCTCCTTTTGCTTGTCCTACTTTTCCCTCTGTAGCCCAGACTTCTGGGTTACTCTCTGCTTATTAGGGGCAGACAATCTATTCTGGTGTCATAAGAACCGTAGTGCCTAGGTGGGTTAAGATTTCCCTTCCAGTAAGGGGAGTGGGACTTTCAGGCATTATCAAAAAGTCATGTGAAAAGAAGAGATTGTCCCAAGAGCAGCTGAGAGGTTGGGAGAAGTAACTAGTCATGAGGTTTTCTGATACACCCCTTATGGTTGTACAGTGAGAGGAGAGGAGGCTTAGATTTGAGAGAATAGAAAATATGGCTCCAGTGGTGAGGAAGAAATTGATTTCTCTTCCCTCAATGGGCAAGATTACCCAGGGCTCCTGTATGGAAATGACAGTCTGGTTAGTTAGAGCCAAAGAAGGACACTCCAGAATCCTTCAGTCTTATTGCGGGACCATTTGAAGTGAGGGGTTTGTTCCTGGGGGCCTTTGTCTTCTGTCCCAAATCAAAGCCCTTCTCCTAACAGTTAACAAGACCCTTGCCTTAGCTTATATTTAGTCAATTGTACGGGTAAGTTTTGGTAATGTGAGTCATTGGTGTTCTCATAGGCTGACTCTGGAGGTGTGGGTAGTGCAAGTCCTGCAGATCAGGATGGGAGAAAGGGAGTACACAGCATTGCCTCCTACATTGGCTTGCTTTCCTTTTCCCAACTTTAATTTTTCTGCCTTCCTAAATCTTTAAAAAATTTGTCATCTGACTCTGTTCAGGTCAACATCTTATCAGTATCTCCCCTATAAAACCTATATGCTCTCTTTGGTGTATCTTACAACTCTATTAATTTAATTGTGGAAGGTATCAAATGTAGTCACTTTTTCCAAATTTTTGTTTCTTTGTCTTTCCCTAGCAAGCGGATGGAAATGTACTTCGCCATACATTGTATTATTTGATTATATATAGCTACTAGAGTAGAATGTTCCTCAAAGATGTGGATTAGTTTATCTTTTAAAATTTATATGGTGCCCTCTTGTCATCAGTCACCAAGGTGCTGGATATCTAGTGTACACTCAAGAAATGCTGAGAATGAGTAAAATTAAGACATGGGCAAGAGAACAAAAGAAAGTAGAATATCTGGAAAAGTTTTCAAAATGAGGGACTTTAACCAATATTTGCCAATCTGTTGAGGTAAAGAATGCAGAATAATGGCTTATCGAAAATACAAATTTGGCTGCAAATGCATAGAACACATGAAAGAACTGCAGTACAATTTTCAAAAATATTGGTAGATCTATTTTATATTCCTCAAATAATCCTTGATGGAAATAAAAACAAGTATCTGAACCACCAATATAGAATTAAATAATGTAGTGCTTTAATTTAATTTTTTAAAAATATTTTTATTTGTTTTAATTAGTTGTATATGACAGTAGAATGCATTTATACATTTTGATAGATCATACATAAGTGGAGTATAATTTCTCATTTTTCTGATTATACATATTGTGAAATCACATCAGTCATACAGTCATATATGTACATGAGGTGTTAATGTCTGTTTCACTCTACTATTCTTCCTACCCCATACCCCTTGCCCTCCCTTCACTCCCCTCTAGCTAATATAAAGTAACTCTATTCTTCCCTATCTGCCCGCCCCCCCCCCAACTTATTTCTCTGATACACATATCAGAGAAAACATTTGGCCTTTGGTTTTTTGGTTTTGGCTTATTTTGCTTAGCATGATATTCTCCAACTCCATCCATTTACCAGCAAATGCCATAATTTCATTTTCATTCTTCTTTAAGGCTGAGTAATAGTCCATTGTGTGTATGTATATATATAGTGTATATGTATAGTGTATATGTGTGTGTGTGTATGTGTGTGTGTGTGTGTGTGTGTATGTATGTATGTGTGGTGTGTGTATCACATTTTCTTTATCCATTCATCTTTAAAGGGCACCTTGGTTGGTTCCATAGTTTAGCTATTGTGAGTTGAGCTGCTATAAACATTGATGTGGCTGCATCACTGTAGTATGCTGATTTTAAGTCCTTTGGGTATAAACTGATGAGTGAGATAACTGGATCAAATGGTGGTTCCATTCCAAGTTTTCTGAGGAATCTCCATACTGCTTTCCAGAGTGGTTGCATCAATCTGCAGTCCTACTGGCAATCTATGAGTGTACATCCTCCCACATCCTCGTCAACATTTATCATTGCTTGTATTCTTGATAATTTCCATTCTGATTGGAGTGAGATGATATCTTAGAGTAGTTTTGATTTTAATTTCTCTAATTGCTAGAGATGTTGAACATTTTTTCATATATTTTTGATCAATTGTATATCTTCTTCTGTGAAGTGTCTGTTCAGTTCCTTTGCCCATTTATTGATTGGGTTATTTGGGTTTTTTTTGGTGTTAAGTTTTTTGAGTTCTTTATATATGCTAGAAATTAATGCTTTATCTGAGGTGCATGTGGTAAATATTTTCTTTCAATCTGTAGGTTCTCTCTTCACATTATTATTTCTTTTGCTGAGAAGAAGCTTTCTAGTTTGAGTTCATTCCATTTATTGATTCTTGATTTAACTTCTTGAGCTTTAGGGGTCTTGTTAAGGAAGTCAGATCCTAGGCCGACATGGTGAAGATTTGGGCCTACTTTTTCTTCTAGTAGTTGCAGGGTCTCTGTTCTAGTGCCTAAGTCTTTGATCCACTTTGAGTTGAGTTTCGTGCAGGGTGAGAGATAAAGATTTAATTTCATTTCATTACATGTGGTTTTCCATTTTTCCCAGCACCATTTGTTGAAGAGGCTATCTTTTCTCCAGTGAATGTTTTTGGCACTTTTGTCTAGTATGAGATAACTGTATTTATGTGGATGTGTCTCTGTGTCTTCTATTCTGTACCATTGGTCTACGTGTCTGTTTTAGTGCCAATACCATGCAATTACTATAGCTCTGTAGTATAGTTTTGAGGTCTGGTATTATGATGCCTCCGCCTTCAATCTTCTTCTTGCTAAGAATCACTTTGGCTATTTTGGGTCTCTTATTTTTCCAAATGAATTTTATGACTGCTTTTTCTAGTTCTATGAAGAATGTCATTGGAATTTTAATAGGAATTGCATTAAATTTGTATAACACTTTTGGTACTATGGCTATTTTGGCAATATTAATTCTGCCTATCCAGGAGCATAGGAGGTCTTTCCATCTTCTAAGGTCTTCTTCAATTTCTTTCTTTAGTGTTCTGTAGTTTTCACTGTAGAGGTCTTTCACCTTTTTTGTTAGATTGATTCGCAAGTTTTTTTTTTTTTTTTTTTTTTGAGGCTACTGTGAATGGGGTAGTTTTCTTTATTTCAGTGGAAATAAAATGCATAGGAATGTATGTATAGGAGTACATTTGATTTATGGGTATTGATTTTATATCCTGCTACTTTGCTGAATTCATTTATTAGTTCTAGAAGTTTTTTGGTGGAATTTTTTGGATCTTCTAAATATAGAATCATGTCATTGGCAAATAGTGGTAATTTGAATTCTCCTTTACCTATTTGTATACCTTTAATTAATTTAATATTTTCTTTAAAAATTAATGCTTTTAAATAACACCTGCCATCCATGGGTTAGACACAAATTTCTCACCCTAAGGTAATAAGTCCTCAGATGACTACATTTGGAAAATAGTAATAGTATAATGAATCAGAAAATTGTATGATATAAAACAAAATTTTTTCTTTCAGGGAAATGTGCTGAACTTATTTCTCAAGGTGGACTGGTGTTGCTTTAAGAGAGTTTAAAAAAGATGCCTGCACCATTCCCTGTTCTACGAGAAGCCTCTCATGCTAAGACTCTAGAGGTTATAGAGCTGAAAGAAACAAGAATGATTCACATTTTTATGCAGGGGAACTGTGCTCCTTCATCTAGGAAAACAAATTCTTCTTTTCATGCTCCCACATGTTCTACCTCTAAGCTTTTCTAACATTGAGTTCGTTTAGTAACCTGTGTCAGCCTGGGTGGCTTGGCAGCACCACTTCAGGTGTGGTCCCTGTTGGGACTAGTGTCATGGTGACTGGCACCCTGCCTGGTCCAATCAGGAATAGCCCTTGTGTATTCCAAGATGAAAACTGAAGTTGCAATGTGATCACTGAGACTTAGATGTCTGTTTTAACAATAGCTGAATAAGTTCATTACAATGCCATTCTGGACGAATTGAAGTTGATTTGCATATATAAAACAAAGCTATCAATGATTTAAAGATAGGTTTTTAAAACAACAAATGTAGGCTTATAAGTTACTAATTACAACCAATCCCTAACCACTTTTCCTTAGATGAGATAAAAATATTTTTAGCTCTAGGTAACTAGTAGAGAAGTAGGAGTCCAGTTTTCTACTCTGCTGCAATCGTTGCCCAAGGTTGAATTACTAGTGTTCATCTTTTAACAGAAATATGTAATTCAAAGATATCTAGTTACAAAAGTTGCTCAAATCAAACCATAGCAAAGGATAAGTTCTTAAATTTGACGTAATTTCAGACTTCACTGCACCATTCAAAGCCCAGTTACACATACACAATATCTTCTGCCAAACTCTGGTATTAATTTTTAAATAGTTTCATTGAGTTAATAGACATAAGTTAAACTTCATAGATTTAAAGTGTGCAATTAGATAAATTTTCACATATGACATAAACCTATCAAGCCATTGCCACAAACATATAAGGAATATTTCCATCATCCTCAAATATTTTCTTGTGTCTCTGTCATTTTTCTACCTCACCTTTGCAAAAAGATTCTTCCCACTCCCTAGGAAACCATTGATCCAATTTATGTTACAGTAGATTAGTTTGCATTTTCTGGAATTTTATAAAAATGAAATATACAGTGTGTTCCCTTTTTTCTGTCACTCAGCATATTTTTTTCTGAGATTTTGCTATGTTCTTGCATGCATCAATTGCTTTTCATTTCATTGCTTAGGGCTATTCTATTATATGGATATATTGCAATTTGTTTATCCAGTCATCTATTGATGGACATTTGGGTTGGTTCCAGTTTCTGGCTATTACAAATAAAGTTGGTATAAGCATTCATGTATAATGTTTTTGTTGTTTATAAGGGCTTTCATTTCTCTTGGATGAAAGTCTGGCCCTTGAATTTTTGGTTCAAATTGTAGTATACATTTAACTTAAAAAAATTGTCAAACTTTTCCAAATTGGCCATATCATTTTACATTTCCATCAGCAGTGTATGAGAATTCCACTTGTTTTTCTTTATTGCCAACAATTGATATCACCAGTCATTTTGATTTTAATCCATATCTCCCCCAATGAATGATATTCAGCATCTTTTCATGTGCTTTTTTTTTTGTCATCCATATACCTTCTTTTATTTTTCCCACTTTAAAAATTGGGTTCTTTGCCTTATTATTGAGTTGTAAAAAAAATATACCTTCTTTTATTTTTCCCACTTTAAAAATTGGGTTCTTTGCCTTATTATTGAGTTGTAAAAAAAAATTTTTTTTATATATTCTAGACCAAAGTTCTCTTCTCAGAAACATGTTTTTCAAATGTTTTCTCCCAAAGATTTTTGAAGAGTGTCTTATATAACAAAATACAACTTTATAAAGAAAAATTTGGGCTGGGGTTGTGGCTTAGTGGTAGAGCGCTTTCCTAGCATGTGTGAGGCACTAGGTTTGATCCTCAGCACCATATAAAAATAAGTAAAGGTTCAACAACAACTAAAAAAATATTTAGAAAAAAAAAGAAAAAGAAAAAGTTTTATGTAGCTAAAGTTTTGGAAGTTGAAAATCCAAGATTAGATAGTCCTATTTGTTCAGCCCCTAGTGAGGGTCTGATAACAGATGCCATCATAACAGAAGTGCATATGAGAATGAGTCATCACATCGAACACCAAAAAGTCAGAGGGACCCTGGGGCCCCATACTCTTTTGAGGGCATGTCTCTAATTGACCAAAGGATTTACCATTATACCCACCTTTTAAAGTTTCCACATCACCTCCCAATATTGCTAACCTGGGGTCCAACACATGAACAATTGGGGAATGAACTCAAATCAAACCATAGCAAAGGTTAAGTTCTTAAATTTGACATAATAAAATGTAATGATGTTAGAGTGCATGTCATCTGTTTTATATTTAAGAATTATTTGCAAAAACCAAAGGGATGAAGGTTTTTCTCCTAAGTTTCCTCTAGAAATGTGAGCTCTTAATTTAAGGTGTATGATCCATTTCAAGTTCATTTTTATATATGTTTTGAGGTAAGGGTTGAGGTGTATTTCTTAATAACATGTTATCCAATTGTTCCAATGCTGTTTGTTGAGATTATCCTTTCTCCCAGTGGATTGTTTTGGCACCTTTATTGAAAACTGATCATACACATATGGGTCTATTTTAGCATTCTCCATTTCATTTTACTGATCTCATTTATCTCAATACCACACTTAATTATCATAACTATAATAAACCTTGAAATAGAAGAGAACATCTTCCAACTTCATTGTTCTTTATTAAGATAGGATCTTTACTGATTCTACATTGTTTGAATTTTTTACAGAAAAAGTCAGTTGGTACTTTGGGATGCATTTAGTTTGTAGATCAAATTTGGGATATCATTTATATCTAAATTAAAACTTCTGATTCATTGAAATATGTATGTATATATATTTATTTAGGTTATATGTATATTTTAAGTAAAAATTTTTTTGTAGCAATGTTTTGAAATTTTCCATGCACAGGTCTTGCACATATTGTATTTGTCCTTTTGGTGTTACTTTAAAGGTTTGTTTAGATGAATCAGAGGAATATTTACTCCAGGGCTAATTTTGCTCCACTGCTCAGGTAATACCCTTCTGGATACTCTAGCTAATGCCTTATGAATTAAAAGGTTTTCCATTGTGTCTTATGAGAACATAAAGTATTTTTAGCACTATTGAGTTTTGAAGAAGTAGTAGGTGGTTCCAAGTTTTTCTTTCTTTTTTTCGTGTGTGTGTGTGTGTTTGGAAACTAACTGGATAGCTAAAATGGGTAGTAGAGAAGGTAAGAGGATGGTGGTTGGGGAGGTGTATTAGGAGAAGATGAGTTCAGTTCAGTTTTAGGCATGTAGTTTGTGGATTTATCTATAGGCAATGAGATATGTTGATGTGGGGCTTAAGAAAAGAGAGTGGGGTGAAGTTGTAGACTTTGAAATTACCAACATTCAGGTGGTTTTTAAAAGACACAGGAATGTTTAAGTTACTATGTGCTCTATGGCATCAAGATTAATTCTAGACACCATCCTGCCGAGTAAGTTAGGATAGGCCCAGGGATGTATGAGGTTAGGACTGGAGGATGAAAATCTTCAGCTGGTTGCTGGAGGGATCAGAGCAGATGGAGACTAATAAATAGGATGTTTTTTCTATTTCTGGAACTGTGATTCTAGGACAAGTGGCACCAGGATTCCCTGAGCATATTTCACTAATATCCCTGGCCATGAGAACTATTGTGTTACAATCTCTGGGCATAAGGCTAAAGAATCTACCTTTTACCCAGTGGCTCTAGAGGTTGATGCAGGAGGATCACAAGTTCAAAGCCAGTCTCAGCAACTTAGTGAGGTTCTAAGCAGCTCAGTGAGACTCTGTATCTAAATAAAATATATAAAAAGGGCTGGGGATGTGGCCCTGTGGTTCAGTGCCACTGGGTTCAATCCCCTGTACCAAAAAAAGAAAAAAAAAATATATATATATATACACACACACACATATATATGTCTATGTGTGTGTGTATGTGTGTGCGCGTATGTGTATATATATATATACATAGTTTCTTTTAAAGAAACTATGTGAGTGACTACCAAATAGGTCCTTTTTTACCCACAGTTACTGCATTTGTGACCACTTTGCTTAGAAAGTAAAGCCGTAACTTACATTAAACTAGGAATGAAAAATGTGTAGCATATTGTCTTCTATTACCCTAGCCTATGTTGCTGGCTGACCCTTTACTGCTGAATTTGGTGAGAACCTTAAAATACTCAAAGCTCTGATTCAGGTGGGCATGATGGCACATGCCTATAAACCCAGCAACTTGGGAGGTGGAGACAGGAGGATCACAAGTTCAAGGCCCACCTAAGCAACTTAGCAAGACTGTGTATCAAAAAAAGAAAAAAAAAAAAAAAAAAAAAAGCTGGGCATGTGGATCAGTGCTTAAGCACCCCTGGGTTTAATCACCAGTACTCAAAACAAAACAAAACCCTCTATTCCAAGCAGCTTCTAGTAAGCAATGAGTTACCAGGGTAGACAAATACATTGGCCACTCCAGGTTTAAATTCTGACTTCATAAGAAGACAAGACCCTTTAATATGAATCTATTACTTTAATTCTTCCTTTGTTGTTCTCTTTCTTTCAGGGGCAAACTAACAGATATCTCAACATTTTTCATTTTGGCTAATGTAAAGGAATTGATAGAATAAGAGGTATTGTATATTCTTTCCCATAACAGGAAGGTTTGAGAGACCTTGCATTCCCTTGGCTTCCATAACAAATGAATAGAAAATAAAAATAAGTTTTCTAAACTGTGGAGGTACAATGTCTAGGAAGGGGAAGGTCCTCAAGGCTTTGAAGAAAGGAGAAATGTCTCTATCTGGGGGTCAGGGTGGAGGGTTGGGGAGGATTTAGTATTCCTGAAATTGAGGTAATCTGAGTGGGCCTCTGCTGCGCACAGGGCCAGATCTCCCTAATTTTGGTTAAAGGCTTTCATATGCCCAGTTCTCAGGTGTGAAACTTTGGACTTATCTTGGTCCCTTTGTTTGGTATCTCTTCATTAAAGACATCTTGCCTTATTTGGAGTGTGTCTCCCATCAGGCCCCACCCTTCCATTCTCACTGCTATCCCTCTCCTTGAGATCTTCACTTCTCGCGGAGCTTTGGTATTATTTTTCTGTACATTTTCCCCTCTGCCCTTTGATCTCACCCTGTTTCAGTCCCTATAAGATGTATCTCCCCCAACAAGGGTTCTATTCAAATTACTCCCTCAAAAACTTTGAGTGGCTTCTCTTTGCATTTTTCGAATAAAGAACAAATGCCTGACTGTCAAGGAGCTCCCTTCCCCCAATCTCATCCCATTCTTATCTTCACCATTCCCAGACACGTGGCAGTGTTATAACTGCTGCCCCCAACACTCTATTGTTTCCTGATTCTTCCATGTTTAGAGCTGTCTTTTTCATCTCTACATCCTGTGCAACAGGGTACGTGCATAGCTTATGTTGCAGAATTCAATGAAAAACAGTTTTGACTTCTGGGAATTCAAAACCCAGGGAGTGCTGCCCTCTTTTGGTTACAGTAGCCAGACTCCAAATTACCAAACAGGGAGTGACGCTGAATGACTCATCTTTTCCTTTTGGTTAGAACCCTCATGGAAACAAACAAGGCAGGGTGAAATAATTCCATTCTCTTTTCTCATTTTATCTAACTTCAAAGACTGTTCATTTAGGGAGACAGAAAGAAGATAAAATTCTGCATAGAAAACTTAGAACTCTACTGATTGAAATCATATAGTATATGTAAACTCAGCTGGGGTAAAACCAATAATTACTTTGAACATATCCGGAGCTCCAAGAATCTTCAGCTCTCAACACAGGCTTTTTATAGAAAAGATAGGGGATGAGAAAAGAATAACATTCTCTAACGGCCCTCTCAGCGTAAGAACAGCTTCCTGACTTGAGGACTACTGAAGCAAGAGACAAGGTCATTTTTTTCATAGTGATATTAAGAATTCAGTCAAGGAAGAAAAACAGGAACTGGCCTAGAAGGTAAAGTACACTTTTGTAGATCTTGCAGAGCTTCCAATTTATGCCTCTGCCTGACACATACTTGAAGATTCAGCAGAAGTAGAGAGGAAGGATGACTTGGAGCCCAGGAAGAATGATCCTCATGTTTTTAAGAAAGGATGACAGAATGAGAAATGTGCAGGAAAAAGGTCCCCAATGAATGAGGTCTCTCATGTGATATGAGTGTCCTAGGCTTGTTAATTTTAGCACTCTACAACCATATCTTTGTAATGAATCACATTGAACCTGACTAGGTACGGAGACAATGCATAGTAAATAGAAATGCACTATAAATAACAGGAAAGCTCAATTAAGACAGGCCTTGAGCTTTATCTCAAATGTCAATAAAACCCAACTTCCTTGGATCTGAAAGGGAAAGGCATTCCAAAACTGAAACTCAGCGGGTGACAGGATGCTCCACACCTCTGGAGGAGGAAGGAAAGGTTTGTGGGCTGGTGCTTGATGCAATCTTGGCACCATCTTTGATTAGGAGCTAATGTTAGTAGAAAGATCAGGTGTCAGTCATGAGTAGAGTTCTTTACTGTCTTGAGAAGGTCACCAGATTGCTGCCCCTTCTTTTTTGAAATCTGATCTGGGGTCCACAAACAGCCACAATGAGTTGGATCACTGCCATGTGCTCTAAATTGGGCTGATGAGGCTGGGTCAGTGCCAGGAGTTGCACAGGATGCAGCTTGAAATATTCAGTTGCGAAGAGGACTATTTTTTGTTTTTTGGGTTTTGTTTTTCTTTTTTTCCATTTTTAATAATGCTTGTTGAGGGAATATGAACTTCAAAGAGTGAATAATTAAGGGCAACTTGTCATGCACTTGGATAAAACAGATCCATAAAACTCTAAAACTTTCTTGCACTAAGTATTGGGTTCTGTGGGTTACTTTGCTTTATTGGGAGGCTGCTATTCCTTTTAAAAGAGGTTGGCCTTCTCTTTAACATTATTAAATATAAAATTTGTTGAATGGTCCATAGAAACAAAGGGAATCAATCTTGCAACCGAGGATATGTGCGCACATATAAATAGTTTCTTTTATTTGCGTGTGAATTTGCAAGCAGCACCTCACTAGAGCTGAACTTTTGCTATATAAATAAAACCATCTGGTGTATCCAAAGAATTTCAGTCTCTAGAGAACAGGATCATAAACAATCGATCCTCCACAGACCTTTCAGTATTTTAGTTTGAGTAAAGCTTTCCCACAGCACAGTTTTAATTGTTTTATCTGCTTTTAATTTTCTAAGGATTTTATAATTTGGTCTCTCTAATTCAATGTCTTTGTGTAAGTTCATAAGGAAAAAGTCTATCCCTCCATTTTTGGCATTATCAGAGAAGAATAATGCATCTTTTCAGGTATTTTGATCAACAAGTCATAAATAGATATTCAGAGAGATTAGTGGGATATTTGGAAGAAGGAAGTGTATTATTCAGTTTTTTTCTGATGGGAAAATGACACATGGAGTGACAAGTTCAAGGGCTCATGTCCCACAACTATTAACTGCTAAACATGACCCATATTTTGTGAATCCCAATTGAATAATCTTTTTACTCAACACTGTCTTTAGCTTAATGTTTATTTTCTTTTAAGCATGGATAGCAAGTGTGCCTCTGAATAAAACAAAGAGAATCCAGTCTTGGACCAATTGACCAAATGAGACCCAGCAGCTGGGAAGTTGGTTAAGTCTCATAAGAAATAATTTGGATTTTTTTTTTTTTCTTTAACTACTCCTGCCCCATTTAGCAACATTTATTCAGTATTAATTTATTTTTATAAGAGGTAAATTTCAAGGAGGCTTCTGGTACCAGAATATATTTGAAAGATAAAAATGGATTGATGGCAAAACTTATATCATTAAATGTTGACCACAGAGTATCTAGCCACAAAGCTGTACTAGAATTGCCTGGGAAGCTTAAAAACAATACTAATGCCTGAGTCCCGTAAGTAGGATTTCATTGGTCCTGATTTGTCTCTTTTCAGGATGATTTTGAGAATGTGTGGAGGCTGGTTTTGAGAATCATCATTTGTTGCACCTGCACTACATTATTCAGAGGGCAGAAAGTCATCTTTCTCTTAGGGTTGTCTTCTTTGCGCAGCAATAATTCAAAGTAAAACTAAGACATGATAGCAGTAGGGAAAGAAGTTCTGGAGAGATAGAAAATAGCTGACTACAATGGAAAGACTCACAGAGAACTGATTTCTACCTCTTTCTGAGGCTTAATTAGACCTCTTGTATAAGTTGGATGACTAAAAGTTGGGGAAATAGGTTATAGAGGTTTTTTTTCCATTTTTAAAAAAATTATTTTGATTCATTGGGTTACAGAGTCTTTTGATGCTGGCTCCTTCTAGAACCGCCACAGAATTTTGGGTACCATATTTTTTTTTTTTTTTTTTTTTTTTTTTTTAGAGCTTGCTGAAATATTATAGACTGCTTTTTTCATTTGGATATATAGCAATACTGTCATTTTTATGATTCATTTTGGATGGTAATGGCATCTATAGCAATTATCTTCATTGAAATTATATTTGGATGTGACTATTAGGTTATTTTATTTGTGCACTAATATTTGCTGAGTCATTTGTTTGGGGAAGAATATGTGCCCTGAATCTTAATGGGCATGGTAAAAGAGCCTCTTCAGTTCAGTAAAATGCAGACATCAACTAGTACAATTTAATAATACTTTAAAGCTTGAAGCAATAAAAAGAAATTCAAAGAAGCACAAAAATAGTTAAAGCTCACTCCTACCTTTGCTTTTGGACATTAAGGTTTTACTGATATCAAATCAGTGTTTGCAGTTTGGGAAGAATATATTCATGACTTTATCTTTTGCAAAACGACAGGAAAGTAAACCCTTACATCTCATTTGAGAGTGAATCCAAGTTTTGTTTAGTGTTAGTACTCTTAGTGGGTCCTTTTTTAAAAATAGTTCTTCCTTTACTTTGTAGTTCATGCTTTTCCCAGGCTGGTGCAGGGGGTCCTTGGAAAGGCTACCGCTAACAGAGAAGGTGGGAAACTACCATTAGGGGGACTTCCTGTTTACTGTAGGGGAGTGGGCTGGAAGAGCCAGGGGCATGGGATTCACAGGCCTTAGACTACTTTCTCTTTACCTTTCAGGGTAGATCAAACCCAGCCAAAAGACAGCCTCAAGTTTGTTTTTACATTGTGGCTCTAAAATTATTGGATACTGTCCAGATACTGTTTTGGAACAAGGCAGGGAAGAGCTAAGTGAATTTTTAAAAACCACTTAATGTGCTTCTTAATATATTCACGTTTACTCGAAGAACCAATATGGTTACATTTTATAAAAAGTTCTGTACTGTTTGTTATTTGTCCTTCAGAATAAAAATGTAACATCAAACAACTGACCTCTTACTGAGATAAGGTACTAAAATTTTATTGACAACTGGTTCTGTAAAGGCTTTGGTGTTAGCTAGTTTTATAATGATTATATTGTAATAGAGAGATGGTTGAGGATCAGCAAGGGCGAGTGAGTTCTGATCCCCAGCTTTGCTACTCTGTAGCTCTCAGGACTTAGGGCAAATGACCTTAATCTCAGTGCACAGGGTAAGAGAGGAGGTTGGAAATGCTGTCCCAGCTTTAAATACTGTGGTGAATTTAATGTGATTACATTGTATCGAAGAATTCTGAGTGAAATCTTTCAGATGTGCTTTTGAGAACTCCATATCTGAATACAAGTTATTACATTAGTCTTCCCTTAGAAGAATCACAATTTCTTTACAAGAATACAATATGTAGGCAAACGTGTGTGAAAGAGACTTTAGGCTCACCCTGGCCAAGTCTGCCTCCCTCCCCTCCCACCCCTCCCCTCCCTCCCTCCCTCCCTCCCTCCCTCCCTCCCTTCCTTCCTTCCTTTCCTTCCTTCCCTCCCTCCCTTCCTTCCTTCCTTCCTTCCTTCCTTCCTCCCCTCCCCTCCCTCCCTCCTCTCTTTCTCTTTCCTTCTGTGGGAAAAAATCTACTTCCTTGGTGTCTGTGTAGCTCAGAAATTTGGCATATATTACTTGTCACTCTTGATACCCACAGGACATTTGTAAACTTTTGATGAGACCAGGATGACAAGTCAGACCCCAGAGCACAACTCTGCTTAGTGATTGCTTCTGTTCTCACAGGCCTTGCTGTTCTGCTGTGTTTTCTACCTCTGACCATACCAGTGCAGCCCTGGAAGTACTCCAGCCTGCTTGTCCAGCTAGCCTGGCTGCACCACCCTGCCTGAGATGGCTATCGTCCAAACCAGTCAGGGAGCCCCCCCTCTCCCTTGGAATTCTCTCCCAGCTCTTTTTGCTGTGAGAGAATTCCACACGACCTTCCTCAATCTCACCACATGACCTTACTTTCTCACAGAATTTTATGGGAAAATTGAGGTGTATGTGATACATTTGATTGAATGTGAATTTCCATTGCTTTTGCTAAAATACAGTCCTAGATTTTATATAAAAACCAAGCTTCTCCAAGATGTAGTACCCACTGCAACTCTGGTTACTGAAAACAAAAATAACACGCTTTCTCAACAGGTGAGCTTTTTTAAGGAAAAGGCTGTGCGATCCTATGTGAAAAAGAACGTGTGGATTTTTTGTCCAATTTTTTATCATATTTTAAACCAGGTGAAAAAGCTGTCCAACTAAAAAGAAAAGCATTTGCAAATTAATAAAATGATGAGAAAACTAAGACTTTAAAAGAATAATCATATTTAACTTTTAAATCATAAACTGTTGGTAAAGCACATTGAGCATATGTTTTCCAAGTATCTATATTCCCAGTATCTCACAAGAAATAATATTTAGACAATCAACAGTCAGATTGGGAGATAGAGGGAGGTGTCCTATTTATTTCTCACACAGCCATGGGCTATTAAAATATTAAAAAACAAATAGTTATGTGTTATAAAATTGTTGGTAGAATTATCATAGCAAGAATCGGAGGACTCCAACAAGCCCCCTGAAACCTAACCAGAGGATCTCTAATAAGCCCATAAGCCCCTTAAACTGGAAAAAACCAAAATGTCCTCTAGATGGAGCACCAGGCTTTTCTTTGTTAGGAAAAAATAATTCTTATTTTTTGTGAAAGGAACTTCAGAACTTCATTTAAACAAAAAACAAAAAATAGTTTAAGCACCTTATTCTTAACTATGGCATATGTTGTCAGAGCATCTGTGTTTGGTGAAGAAAATGTCATATTTCAGACAACGCAACTTATCCCTGCATATACTAAGTGAATTGATTTTTAAGTTCTCCAAGTGAGATCCATTGGTTCATGCACCTGCCACTGCATGCCTCCAGAACTCAGAGAGCTGTATTTCTCCAAGGACTTGAACGTAACTGGAGGGGCTTGGGCAGTGGTGAGGACCAAGGTGTGCAAAGGTTAGGAAAGGTCCCTTTATCTACACTTTGGAAGCACTTTCCAAAGGTGGCCTCAGGTCTGCCTAATTCTCATAGTATAGGAAGCTCAAGTCATTTTAATAAAGACTTCTATCCAAAAGAAGAACTGAGACCCAGAGAGGTGATGGTTGTTCTCATAAATTGATGGAGTAAGTGGTGGTACAAGAAAAACATTTACAAACAGTGTAGTAAATCTTTGTTGATTTAGTTGCCTCTTCCTAGAAACCCTGATTTTCTTTGGAGAATTATGTTCTTCCAACTGTATGGAACCTTAGGAAGCCCATAAAAGAAGCCAAGGGGGTCCCTCGAAACCCTCTGTGTAGCCAAAGGTTAGGCATGTGACCCAGTCAGTCACTCAAGGGATTTTAAGTCTTCAGCAAGGTTTTTGTAAGGAAATATGAAGCTGTTGGAATTCCTTTATCTTAGGTGATAACCTAACATCCATTTAACTGAGCATGATTCTTTAATCTTCCTATTAGTTCTGTGGGTTCTCTAGTAACCGTCTGATAATTCCCCTTTTTGCTCAAGTTGGCCAGAGTTAGTTTCTGATACTTGCAAACAAAGAACCTTAAGTAATTCCAGCAGCTACCATCTAGGCCAACAGAATGAAGCAAGATCTTTTTACTACAAATTTAAATGATCAACAGCGTCAACATAAGTCACCAAGAACAATTTAAGAAGGATTTATACAGGAAAAATAAAAACGCTCTTCATATAGATGGCCTCACCACAAACAACCAGAGTATTATGTTCTAAATATTTTGAATTGTGACAAATTTATATTGTAGTAAGATAACCTGATAACACTATCATAATAATATTTATTGACTGAGATAAATTTTATTTGTATAACATTATCCCATTGTATGCTAAATTGCATTTCAGTACAGCATTTACATTTTAGTTTTCTAAATACAAATGTCACCCTGATTCATTTTTCCCAGTTTTCTTCGTTCTTCCAAAATCTTAAAAACTATATAAATTGGATAAACTCTTGCTTGCTTTCCTGTAAGAAGCAAGAGAAAAAGCAAAACAAGCTACAAAATGGCAAGCAGTATAAGCAACAAGCCCTAGAAATATATGATGTTTGAGTCAGACTAAAATATAGTGAAATAATAAGACCTTTAACATTTTTCCCCTTTCAAATTCCTCCTTCTCAAAAGCATTTGGCTTAACTCTGCTATTTAGAAAATAGTGTTACAAAAACCTCATTTTTCTTTTAATGTAATTCCTTTAAATGTATCCAACAAGTGGATACTCACCTCCCCCACCTTTTATGACTCAGAATACACTTTTAAGAAGGAGTTTGATGTTTATAAAAGTTTCTTGGGACTATTATAACTTATCTTTGAAATAATGCAGCATTGTATGATTTATGAAACGGACAAGCCTTGGTGTATTAACAATGAAATCTACTAGATGCAGGCCATTCTTATCTTAATGGCATTTTAGCACAGAATTTGCAGTGTATGTCAGCTTGGCAAAGCAAGGGCAAAAGAGTGTACAGCAGCACGAAAGGATCCAAGTTGACTTTCAAAAGCGAGCCAGCAGAGGGCTTTTCTGTACAAGCAACAAGTGACTTGTTCCTGACATGTCCTTAGCACAATGGAAGAAAAATTACCACACAAATGTAAGCTCAGTTTAAAGGAAAATCTGTTTCCTAGACGTAAGCTTAAATAAAAATAAGCTGCATAGCAGGATGAAGGTTATGTGGTTGAATTCAACTTGATATTTGACTTACCATCCTTTTAAAGTTCACAATGTTTATTATTCAGGTACAAAGGAAGTAAAATTTCACCAGTTTGTGGGGTTCACTCACATTAGATTTTGATGCAGTCAGTGCCCTATCATGACCCTTTTACTGGGTCATACTGGGTACTGGTGCCAATTTTTTGTTTGTTTTGTGTTTTGTACTGGCTGTTTAACCCAGGGGGCACTTTACCACTCAGCTATATTCCCTACCATTTTTAAAAAATTTTAATTTTTTTTTTTATTTTGAGACAGGGTCTTGGTAAGTTGCTTAAGACCTCACTAATGGCTGAAGTTAGCCAACTTGCCATCTCCTGCCTCCATCTCCTGAGTCTCTGGGATTATAGGTGTGAGCCATTGCACCCTACCAGAATCAGTTTTTACAGGCTCATGAAAGCCAGTTATTAAAGTTGTAGGAATTTTATGAGCCACATGAAATTATATTATAGCCCAAAGTTGGCCATGGTGAGAATATTTATAATGTGGGAATTTGCAAATGCTACAAATTAGGATTCTCCCTCTCCCCCAGAGTCAAACATTTACCAGCACATCACTGGACATAACAGAAAGGAAATTTTCTTGAGAATTGTGCCATCCATCACCACAAATACATCTCATGACTCTTCATGCCTGCCCTGTTCAGCCTAGCTGAGAATATGAAAAAGTCATCTTTGAAGGTTTGATTTTCAAATATTGAGAGCTCCATCTGGCTCTTTCTCTACTAATTGGTGAGGGAGGATCTAAAGGTGGACACAGAGTCACCCAGGGGTTGTATGAGGATGAGAGGGTGAGTGTGATTTGGTGTGAGCCTTGAATTGCAGCCTCTCTCCCCTTACCATTTCTTACTTTGTCCTCTCTGGTCTTTCATAGATTGTAGTAAGTGCAATTTTCCCAGGGATGCTTAATGTGCATCTCAGTTTTACCTTCTAAAATGTAGCTTTTCAACTACATACTTCATAGAACATCTGACATTGGTGATATAATAATATCGTTATTTATAAATGTGTTGGGGTCTTGGCTTTATTAACACTACATTCAGATACACAATGAACAATTATGTTGTTATTATTATTTTTCTTTATTTGACCTGCGATAACCCATCCATTACTCTATTGGTTGACTTAGGTAAATGTCTTTCAGGATTCCCATCCCTTCCTTGTTGGCATCTAGGTGTGGAGGCTGAAGGATGGCCTGCTTGTCCTTTCTTGTCTTTGAGAGGCAGGATCTTAGTTCTCCTGACATTCAATGGATGAGTTCTGGTCTCTGTTGCCAGTGGCTGGTCTGGGTTTCTCCTTGGCTTTTGGTTTATTTTACACATTGGTCTTACCCTGGAACTCCGCTGCTGTCTTCAACTGCTGATAGAAGCCACTCTAACTCCTGCTTTGTTCTTCTGGTTATTTTCTCAGATGATTCAGGGTCCTACATCAATCCTCACTGACTTTGTGGGACCTCCTGAAGTCTGGAGTCCCTGGTCAGGCAGTTTAGCCTGAAGACTTCTACTGCTGAGGTGGTTCTTTCCAAAGACAGAGGCCTCTTGTCATTCTGAAGCCAGACTCTCAACTTCCTTCCTGGTATTACCTCAGAGACCTGTAATCCATTTCTCAAGTGGTACCCGAGGGCTGCCTATGAGAGCTGAACTCTGGTCCTCTCTCTGTTTACCCACACTGTGTTTCTGTCTTTTTGTGGAGTCATCTTCTTGTTTGCCTCTGATTCTTTTTCCTTCTCCCAGTCTCTCTGGCTTTAACACCTTCCTCTTCTTGTCTCTATTCATATAAAACTCTTAAGATCCAGTCCTTCAATTTTACCTCTGAATGTATAAATGGGGGAGATGAATAATACAGAAAATTCCTTTTGGTCTTGGAAAAGCTTGACTGCCAAATTTATTGTCATTTTGCACACAACAACAACAAAAAATCCTATTTTGTATGTTTAAAGCTGAATATCATATTTCCCTTTTGTTTTCTGACTGAAATATCTGAATCCCCAAGGCAAATGCATGGGAGAAGGTCATACACAAAAAGTTGCAAAGACATGTTAAAGAGACTATGTTAAGAGAATAACAGCAGCCAAGTATTATTTTTTTGTAAGCATTTAGCACAAAAATAATTTGTCTTATTAATCAGTTCCTGAGAAGTCTGAAGACAGTGACTCAAGTTACTGCACAGGTCTGGAGCACTACCTGTTTACAATCAGGTTCTGTTTCTTTTCCCTTTTTAGGAAGGAAAGTTTCAGGGTTTAAAAAATGGCAGGTATTTAATCGGACTGTTGATATTTCTAGTTATGATGCTTGATATTTGAGGAGACAATTGTTTGAAAGCCATAAAACTTCCTTTGGAGAAGAGTAGTATTGCAACATTATGGGAGTAAATACTGTCCAGTCTCTTCCCAAAGTTAGTTTAGTAGCCTCAGAAATCAAGAGTGCTACTGCTGCCCATATCTCTTAGATGGTCTGGCCATCCTTTTGTTTCTATATCTAATTTTTTCTCTCCCTTTTTAAAAATTTTTATTTAGCTTTTAATTTTTTACAGACTGCATTTTGATTCATTGTACACAAATGGGGTACATCATTTCGTTTCTATGGTTGTACACGATGTAGATTCACACCATTCATGCAATCATACATGTACATAGGGCAATGATGTCTGTCTCATTCCACCATTTCTCATACCCCTACTCCCTCTCATTTTCTTTTACATAATCTAAAATTCCCCAATTCTTCTCTCATTCCCCACCCCACCCCCATTATACATCATCCTCCACTTACGGGGAAAACAATCAGCCTTTGGTTTTTTGGGCCTGGCTTATTTCACTTAGCATGATATTCTCAATTCCTTCCATTTATTTGCAAATGCCATAATATTATTCTTCTTTCTGACTGAATAGTATTCCATTATGTATATATCCAGAGTTTCTTTATCCATTCATCTGCTGATGAATTTAGGTTGGTTCCACAATCTAGCTATTGTGAACTGGGCTGCTATAAACATTGATGTGGCTGTGTGACTGTAGTTTGCTGATTTTAGGTCCTTTGGGTATAAACCTAGGAGTGGGATAACTGGGTAAAAAGGTGGGTCCATTCCCAGTTTTCTTAGGATTCTCCATACTGCTTTCCAGAGTGGCTGCACCAATTTGCAACTCCACCAGCAATGTAAAAGTGCCTTTTTCTCCACATCCACGCCAACCTCTATTATTGTTTGTGTTTTTGATAAAAGCCATTCTAATTGGAGTAAGATGAAATCTTAGAGTTGTTTTAATTTGCATTTCTCTAATTACTAGAGATGTTGAACACTTTTCATATATTTATTAATTGCCTGTGTGTCTTCTTCTGTAAAGTGTCTGTCCAGGTCCTTGGCCCATTTATTGATTGGGTTCTTTGTATTTTTGTTGTAAAATTTTGTAAGTTCTTTATAAATTTTGGAGATAAGTGCTCTATCTGAAGTGTGTGGAAAAGATTTTCTCCCACTCTGTAGGCTCTTTCTTCACATTCTTGATTTTATCCTTTGCTGAGAAAAAGCTTTTTAGTTTGAGTCCATCCCCTTTATTGATTCTTGCTTTGCTTCTTTCTTGTACTTTGGAAGTCTTATTGAGGAAGTCTGATCCTAAGCCAACATGATGAAGATTTGGGCCTACTTTGTCTTCTATTAGTTGCAGGGTCTCTGGTCTAATTCCTATGTCTTTGATCCATTTTGAGTTGAGTTTTGTGCAGGGTGAGAGGTAGATGTTTAATTTCATTTTACTGCATATGGATTTCCAGTTTTGCCAGCACCATTTGTTGAACAGCCTATCTTTTCTCCATTACATGTTTTTGGCTCCTTTGTCTAGTATGAGGTGACTGTATTTGTGTGGTTTTGTCTCTGTGTCTTCTATTCTGTACCATTGGTCTGCCTGTCTATTTTGGTGCCAATACCATGCTGTTTTTGTTATGATTGCTCTGTAGTAGTTTAATGTCTGGTATTGTGATACCTCCTGTTTCACTTTTCTATTCAGGATTGTTTTGGCTATTCGAGGACTCTTGTTCTTCCAGATGAAGTTCATGATTGCTTTCTCTATTTCTATGAGGAATGTCATTGGGATTTTAATTGGAATTGCATTGAATCTGTATAGTGCCTTTGGTAGAATGGCCATTTTGACAATGTTAATTCTGCCTATCCAAGAACATGGGAGATCTTTCCATCTTCTAAGGTTTTCTTCAATTTCTTTCTTTAATGTTTGTAGTTTTCCTTGTACAGGTCTTTCACCTCTTTTGTTAGATTAATTCCCAAGTATTTTATTTTATTTTTTTTTGACACTACTGTGAATGGAATGGTTTTTCTAATTTCTCTTTCAGAGAATTCATCACTTATGAATAGAAATGTATTAGACTTACGCGTATTGATTTTATATCCTGCTACTTTGCTGAATTCATTTATTAGTTCTAGAAGTTTTCTAGTGGAGTTTTTGGATCTTCTAAATATAGGATCATGTCATCAGCAAATAGTGACAGCTTTAGTTCTTCTTTTCCTATTTGTATCCCTTTAATTTCTTTGGTCTGTCTAATTGCTCTGGCAAGTGTTTCAAGGATGATGTTGAATAGAAGTGGTGAAAGAAGGGCATCCCTTCTTGTTCCAGTTTTAGAGGAAATGCTTTCAGCTTTTCTCCATTAAGAATGATGTTGGCTGTGGGCTTAGCTGCGGAAAACCACGTCTGCTTGCCGACAGGGCTGCTTCAAGCGGCTCGCCGAGCGGCTTCTCCTACGGGAAACCGCGGCTTCTTTGTCTTTTCGCTTACCGAAAACCGCTTGCAGAAAACCGCCACTCCTCGCCTTATGGCCCGACCAGCGGGACAGAAGACACGTACTCTTTAGAAGTTCATGAGGCTTCCCCTTATTCCAACAACACCCTCAATATATAAGCAGTCCCATGCATAAGCAATTGTAACCAGATATGTCCATCCAACCCTGTTAAAGGTCAAGCAGTCACTCGCTAGAGCATACATGTAAAGTATATCTGTCCACGTGCTAGGCAGCTGAACTGATTATAATACAGCCAATTGTAAACACGTTCTGCCTTTCTCCATACATATTCAGAACGCTGTTTGCTCTCTGCCAGTCGCCATCTTCGGATGCACGTGGCGTAACCCTGGGCCCCGGGTTCCACCAGCATAGATAGCCTTACAATGTTGAGGTATGTTCCTGTTATTCCTATTTTTTCTAGTGTTTTAAGCATGAAGGGGTGCTGTATTTTATCAAATGCTTTCTCAGCACCAATTGAAATAATCATGTGATTCTTAACTTTAAGTCTATTGATGTGGTGAATTACATTTATTGATTTCTGGATGTTGAACCAACCTTGCATCCCTAGGATAAACCCCACTTGATCATGGTGCACTATCTTTTTAATATTTTTTTGTATGCAATTTGCCAGTATTTTGTTAAGGATTTTTGCATCTATGTTCATCAGGGATAATGGTCTAAAGTTTTCTTTCTTTGATGTGTCTTTGTCTGGTTTTGGTATAAGAGTGATACTAACCTCATAGAATGAATTTGGAAGGGTTCCCTCCTTTTCTATTTCCTGAAATACTTTGAGGAGTATTGGTGTCAGTACTTCTTTAAAGGTCTTGTAGAATTCAGCTGAGAATCCATCTGGTCCTGGGCTTTTCTTGGTTGGTAGGCTTTTGATGGCTTCTTCTATTTCAGTACTTGAAATTGATCTGTTTAGATTGTGTACATCTTCCTGATTCACTATGGGAGGTCATATGTCTCTAAAAATCTGTTGATGTCTCTGATATTTTCTATTTTGTGGAGTATAGATTTTCAAAGTAGCTTCTAATTATGTTATGTATTTCAATGGTGTCTGTCGTGATCTTTCCATTTTCATCACAAATTCTAGTAATTTGAGTTTTTTCTCCTTCTCTTTGTTAGTGTGGCTAGGGGTTTATCAATTTTGTTTACTTTTTCAAAGAACCAGCTTTTTTTTTGTCAATTTTTTGAATTGTTTCTCTTGTTTCAATTTCATGATTTCAGCTCTGATTTTAATTATTTCCTGTCTTCTTCTATTTTTTGTGTTGATCTGTTTTTCTTTTTCTAGGGTTTTGAGATGTAATGTTAGGTCATTCAGTTGTTGACTTTTTATCTTTTTAATGTATGAGCTCAATGCAATGAACTTTCCTCTTAGTACAGCTTTCATAGTGTCCCAGAGGTTTTGATATGTTGTGTCATTGTTCACATTTACTTCTAAGAATTTTTTTATTTCTTCCCTGATGTCTTCTGTTATCATTGCATCATTCAGTAGCATATTATTTAGTCTCCAGGTATATGAGTAGTTTTTGTTTGTTATTTTATCGTTCATTTCTAATTGCATTCTATTAGAATAGGATACAGTGTCTGATAGGATACAGGGTAGGATCTCTATTTTTTTGTATTTACTAATGGCTTCTTTGTGGCATAGAATATGGTCTATTTTGGAGAAGGATCCATGAGCTGCTGAGAAGAAAGTATATTCGCTCGATGATGGATGAAATACTCTGTAAATATCCATTAGGTTTATATCATTGATTGTATTATTTAGTTCTATAGTTTCTTTGTCAGTTTTTGTTTGAAGGATCTATCCAGTGGCGAGAGTGGTGTGTTAAAGTCCCCCACTATTAATGTGTTTTGGTCTCTTTGATTCTTAAAATTGAGAAGGGTTTGTTTGATATACATAGATGCTCCATTGTTTGGGGCATAAATATTTAAAAGTGTTATATCTTGCTGTTTTATGCTTCCCTTAAGCAGTATGAAATGTCCTTCTTTATCCCTTCTGAGTAACTTAGGTTTGAAGTCCACTTTATCTGATATGAGGACGAAGACCCCTGCTTTTACTGGGTCCATGTGCATGGCATGTTTTTCCCCATCCTTTCACCTTTAGTCTGTGGATGTCTTTTTCTACAGATGGGTCTCTTGAAGGCAGCATTTTGTTGGTCCTTTCTTTTTAATTCAATCTGCTAGTCTATGTCTTTTGATTATTGAATTTAGGCCATTGACATTCAAGGTTATTATTGAGATATGATTTGTATTCCTGCTCATTTTGGCTTATTTTTGGTTTTTTACTTGTCCTTTGATTGACTTTTCCTTTAGGGTAGTTCCTCCCTTTGCTGACTTGTATTGTTGTTTTCACTCCTCCTCCTGAAATATTTTGCTGAGAATGTTCTGTAGGGCAGGCTTTCTATTTGTAAATTCTTTTAACTTTTGTTTATCATGGAAAGGTTTTATTTCATTGTCAAATCTGAAAGTTAGTTTTGCTGGGTATAGTATTCTTGGTTGGCATCGTTCATGACTTCTTAACATCTTCTCAGTTTGTTCAGTTTTATTTTCAAGATTGAATATTTTGTCTCATTGTCTGAGATTCTGTCTTCCATGAGGTCTATTTTCTTGGCGATGCTTTCTATTGAGTTTTTAATTTGGTTTATCATTTCTTTCATTTCAAGTATTTCTGTTTTTTTTTTTTTTTTTCAGAATCTCAATCTCTTTATTGAAGTGTTCTTTTGCTTCTTGCATTTTCTCTTTTAACTGTCTACTGGAATGGTCTTGTATTGCCTGCATTTGCTCTTTTATCTTGTCTTTTGCTTCACGGATCATTTTAATCATGCATATTCTATATCTAATTCTTAAATATCCCAAACAGGTTGTTAAGTGGGGCCTCAAGCCTGAGTTAGGACTCCCTAGTGATATCCTTTTTTTTTTTTTTCTAGATACACACAAATTAAAGTTTTTTCCTATTGGGAGCTTTAAGGCTGGAGCATGAAGGAGGGCTTGCTTAAGTTGGTTAATGCCCATTGGTTCCTATTTAGAAGGTGTATTTTGCCATTTGAGCCTCTTTACCAGTTGCTATAGGGAATGAGCTATTTCTCTATACCATGGAATCCATAATCAATAAAGTCCTGTTATGCTGAGGAATCCCCTTAACTGTTTTAGAATTTTGGGTAATGGGAAAGAAGAAATAGGTTTAATTATTGTCTTCTAACTTTTGAGTTCCCTTAGCTAGTATTAGGTCTAACTATCTTGCAGAGGTTTGGCAAATTTGGGTCTCAGATTTTGAGACTTTGTATCCCTTTCTTACCAGGAACTTAAGTAAGGTTTGGGTACCATCCTGTGAGGTTTCCTCAGATGGGGCACAGAGGAGGATATCATCTACATGTTGTATAACCTTAACTTGTGAATGACTAAATTGAAATAAATCTTGGGCCAATACTTGTCCAGATAGATGGGGACTGTCTCTGAATTCCTAAGGCAGAAGAGTCCAGGTTAATTGGGTGGATTTGTTGAAGGTTCCTCAAAAGGAAACAGGTATTGAAAATCTGGGTAAAGGAGTATGAAAAAAAAAAAAAAAAAAAGCAGAGCTTCTTTTAAGCCTAAAACTGGGACCAGCTAGGAATCTGGGGTAGTAAGGTGTAAGGATTGGGAACCACTGGATGAATGGGAACCACTGACTCATTTATCAATCTGAGATCCTGCACTGTTGCAGGGACTGTTATGGGGTCTTAAGAGGCTCTGTATATATTATAACTTATAATCCTTTTTTAGTCTCTGGTCTCAGGGGATAATATTTTTGGTGGAGAAATGAGGGTGGATCTTTGAGATGAATCAGGACAGAAGTGGCTCCTTTTGCTTGTCCTACTTTCCCTCTGTAGCCCAGACTTCTGGGTTACTCTCTGCTTATTAGGGGCAGACAATCTATTCTGGTGTCATAAGAACCGTAGTGCCTAGGTGGGTTAAGATTTCCCTTCCAGTAAGGGGAGTGGACTTTCAGGCATTATCAAAAAGTCATGTGAAAGAAGAGATTGTCCCAAGAGCAGCTGAGAGGTTGGGAGAAGTAACTAGTCATGAGGTTTTCTGATACACCCCTTATGGTTGTACAGTGAGAGGAGAGGAGGCTTAGATTTGAGAGAATAGGAAAATATGGCTCCAGTGGTGAGGAAGAAATTGATTTCTCTTCCCTCAATGGGCAAGATTACCCAGGGCTCCTGTATGGAAATGACAGTCTGGTTAGTTAGAGCCAAAGAAGGACACTCCAGAATCCTTCAGTCTTATTGCGGGACCATTTGAAGTGAGGGGTTTGTTCCTGGGGGCCTTTGTCTTCTGTCCCAAATCAAAGCCCTTCTCCTAACAGTTAACAAGGACCCTTGCCTTAGCTTATATTTAGTCAATTGTACGGGTAAAGTTTTGGTAATGTGAGTCATTGGTGTTCTCATAGGCTGACTCTGCGGAGGTGTGGGTAGTGCAAGTCCTGCAGATCAGGATGGGAGAAAGGGAGTACACAGCATGTGCCTCCTACATTGGCTTGCTTTCCTTTTCCCAACTTTAATTTTCCTGCCTTCCTAAATCTTTAAAAAATTTGTCATCTGACTCTGTTCAGGTCAACATCTTATCAGTATCTCCCCTATAAAACCTATATGCTCTCTTTGGTGTATCTTACAACTCTATTAATTTAATTGTGGAAGGTATCAAATGTAGTCACTTTTTCCAAATTTTTGTTTCTTTGTCTTTCCCTAGCAAGCGGATGGAAATGTACTTCGCCATACATTGTATTATTTGATTATATATAGCTACTAGAGTAGAATGTTCTCAAAGATGTGGATTAGTTTATCTTTTAAAATTTATATGGTGCCCTCTTGTCATCAGTCACCAAGGTGCTGGATATCTAGTGTACACTCAAGAAATGCTGAGAATGAGTAAAATTAAGACATGGGCAAAGAGAACAAAAGAAAGTAGAATATCTGGAAAAGTTTTCAAAATGAGGGACTTTAACCAATATTTGCCCATCTGTTGAGGTAAAGAATGCAGGAATAATGGCTTATTCGAAAATACAAATTTGGCTGCAAATGCATAGAACACATGAAAGAACGCAGTACAATTTTCAAAAATATTGGTAGATCTATTTTATATTCCTCAAATAATCCTTGATGGAAATAAAAACAAGTATCTGAACCACCAATATAAGAATTAAATAATGTAGTGCTTTAATTAATTTTTTAAAACTATTTTTATTTGTTTTACTTTAGTTGTATATGACAGTAGATATGCATTTATACATTTTGATAGATCATACATAAGTGGAGTATAATTTCTCATTTTTCTGATTATACATATTGGTGAAAATCACATCAGTCATACAGTCATATATGTACATGAGGTGTTAATGTCTGTTTCCCTCTACTATTCTTCCTACCCCATACCCCTTGCCCTCCCTTCCACTCCCCTCTAGCTATATAAAGTAACTCTATTCTTCCCTATCTGCCCGCCCCCCCCCCAACTTATTTCTCTGATACACATATCAGAGAAAACATTTGGCCTTTGGTTTTTGGTTTTGGCTTATTTTGCTTAGCATGATATTCTCCAACTCCATCCATTTACCAGCAAATGCCATAATTTCATTTTCATTCTTCTTTAAGGCTGCAGTAATAGTCCATTGTGTGTATGTATATATATAGTGTATATGTATAGTGTATATGTGTGTGTGTGTATGTGTGTTGTGTGTGTGTGTGTGTATGTATGTATGTGTGGTGTGTGTATCACATTTTCTTTATCCATTCATCTTTAAAGGGCACCTTGGTTGGTTCCATAGTTTAGCTACTGTGAGTTGAGCTGCTATAAACATTGATGTGGCTGCATCACTGTAGTATGCTGATTTTAAGTCCTTTGGGTATAAACTGATGAGTGAGATAACTGGATTCAAATGGTGGTTCCATTCCAAGTTTTCTGAGGAATCTCCATACTGCTTCCAGGAGTGGTTGCATCAATCTGCAGTCCTACTGGCAATCTATGAGTGTACATCCTCCCACATCCTCGTCAACATTATCATTGCTTGTATTCTTGATAATTTCCATTCTGATTGGAGTGAGATGATATCTTAGAGTAGTTTTGATTTTAATTTCTCTAATTGCTAGAGATGTTGAACATTTGTTCATATATTTTTGATCAATTGTATATCTTCTTCTGTGAAGTGTCTGTTCAGTTCCTTTGCCCATTTATTGATTGGGTTTATTTGGGTTTTTTTTTGGTGTTAGTTTTTTGAGTTCTTTATATATGCTAGAAAATTAATGCTTTATCTGAGGTGCATGTGGTAAATATTTTCTTTCAATCTGTAGGTTCTCTCTTCACATATTATTTCTTTTGCTGAGAAGAAGCTTTCTAGTTTGAGTTCATTCCATTTATTGATTCTTGATTTAACTTCTTGAGCTTTAGGGGTCTTGTTAAGGAAGTCAGATCCTAGGCCGACATGGTGAAGATTTGGGCCTACTTGTTTCTCTAGTAGTTGCAGGTCTCTGTTCTAGTGCCTAAGTCTTTGATCCACTTTGAGTTGAGTTTCGTGCAGGGTGAGAGATAAGATTTAATTTCATTTCATTACATGTGGTTTTCCATTTTTCCCAGCACCATTTGTTGAAGAGGCTATCTTTTCTCCAGTGAATGTTTTTGGCACTTTTGTCTAGTATGAGATAACTGTATTTATGTGGAGTGTCTCTGTGTCTTCTATTCTGTACCATTGGTCTACGTGTCTGTTTTAGTGCCACAATACCATGCAATACTATAGCTCTGTAGTATAGTTTTTGAGGTCTGGTATTATGATGCCTCCGCCTTCAATCTTCTTCTTGCTAAGAATCACTTTGGCTATTTTGGGTCTCTTATTTTTCCAAATGAATTTTAGACTGCTTTTTTCTAGTTCTATGAAGAATGTCATTGGAATTTTAATAGGAATTGCATTAAATTTGTATAACACTTTTGGTACTATGGCTATTTTGGCAATATTAATTCTGCCTATCCAGGAGCATAGGAGGTCTTTCCATCTTCTAAGGTCTTCTTCAATTTCTTTCTTTAGTGTTCTGTAGTTTTCACTGTAGAGGTCTTTCACCTTTTTTGTTAGATTGATTCGCAAGTTTTTTTTTTTTTTTTTTTTTTTGAGGCTACTGTGAATGGGGTTAGTTTTCTTTATTTCAGTGGAAATAAAATGCATAGGAATGTATGTATAGGAGTACATTTGATTTATGGGTATTGATTTTATATCCTGCTACTTTGCTGAATTCATTTATAGTTCTAGAAGTTTTTTGGTGGAATTTTTTGGATCTTCTAAATATAGAATCATGTCATTGGCAAATAAGTGGTAATTTGAATTCTCCTTTACCTATTGTATACCTTAATTAATTTAATATTTTCTTTAAAAATTAATGCTTTTTAAATAAACACCTGCCATCCATGGGTTAGACACAAATTTCTCACCCTAAGGTAATAAGTCCTCAGATGACTACATTTGGAAAATAGTAATAGTATAATGAATCAGAAAATTGTATGATATAAAACAAAATTTTTTCTTTCAGGGAAATGTGCTGAACTTATTTCTCAAGGTGGACTGGTGTTGCTTTAAGAGAGTTTAAAAAGATGCCTGCACCATTCCCTGTTCTACGAGAAGCCTCTCATGCTAAGACTCTAGAGGTTATAGAGCTGAAAGAAAACAAGAATGATTCACATTTTTATGCAGGGGAACTGTGCTCCTTCATCTAGGAAAACAAATTCTTCTTTTCATGCTCCCACATGTTCTACCTCTAAGCTTTTCTAACATGAGTTCGTTTAGTAACCTGTGTCAGCCTGGGTGGCTTGGCAGCACCACTTCAGGTGTGGTCCCTGTTGGACTAGTGTCATGGTGACTGGCACCCTGCCTGGTCCAATCAGGAATAGCCCTTGTGTATTCCAAGATGAAAACTGAAGTTGCAATGTGATCACTGAGACTTAGATGTCTGTTTTAACCATAGCTGAATAAGTTCATTACAATGCATTCTGGACGAATTGAAGTTGATTTGCATATATAAAACAAAGCTATCAATGATTTAAAGATAGGTTTTAAACAACAAATGTAGGCTTATAAGTTACTAATTACAACCAATCCCTAACCACTTTTCCTTAGATGAGATAAAACTATTTTTAGCTCTAGGTAACTAGTAGAGAAGTTAGGAGTCCAGTTTCTACTCTGCTGCAATCGTTGCCCAAGGTTTGAATTACTAGTGTTCATCTTTTAACAGAAATATGTAATTCAAAGATATCTAGTTACAAAAAGTTGCTCAAATCAAACCATAGCAAAGGATAAGTTCTTAAATTTGACGTAATTTCAGACTTCACTGCCACCATTCAAAGCCCAGTTACACATACACAAATATCTTCTGCCAAACTCTGGTATAATTTTTAAATAGTTTCATTGAGTTAATAGACATAAGTTAAACTTCATAGATTTAAAGTGTGCAATAGATAAATTTCACATATGACATAAACCTATCAAGCCATTGCCACAAAACTATAAGGAATATTTCCATCATCCTCAAATATTTTCTTGTGTCTCTGTCATTTTTCTACCTCACCTTTGCCAAAAAGATTCTTCCCACTCCCTAGGGAAACCACTTGATCCAATTTATGTTACAGTAGATTAGTTTGCATTTTCTGGAATTTTATAAAAATGAAATATCAGTGTGTTCCCTTTTTTCGGTCACTCAGCATATTTTTTCTGAGATTTTGCTATGTTCTTGCATGCATCAATTGCTTTTCATTTCATTGCTTAGGGCTATTCTATTATATGGATATATTGCAATTTGTTTATCCAGTCATCTATTGATGGACATTTGGGTTGGTTCCAGTTTCTGGCTATTACAAATAAAGTTGGTATAAGCATTCATGTATAATGTTTTTGTTGTTTATAAGGGCTTTCATTTCTCTTGGATGAAAGTCTGGCCCTTGAATTTTTGGTTCAAATTGTAGTATACATTTAACTTAAAAAAATTGTCAAACTTTTCCAAATTGGCCATATCATTTTACATTTCCATCAGCAGTGTATGAGAATTCCACTTGTTTTTTCTTATTGCCAACAATTGATATCACCAGTCATTTTGATTTTAATCCATATCTCCCCCCAATGAATGATATTCAGCATCTTTTCATGTGCTTTTTTTTTTGTCATCCATATACCTTCTTTTTATTTTTCCCACTTTAAAAATTGGGTTCTTTGCCTTATTATTGAGTTGTAAAAAAAATATACCTTCTTTTATTTTTCCCACTTTAAAAATTGGGTTCTTTGCCTATTATTGAGTTGTAAAAAAAATTTTTTTTATATATTCTAGACCAAGTTCTCTTCTCAGAAACATGTTTTTCAAATGTTTTCTCCCAAAGATTTTTGAAGAGTGTCTTATATAACAAATACAACTTATAAAGAAAAATTTGGGCTGGGGTGTGGCTTAGTGGTTAGAGCGCTTTCCTAGCATGTGTGAGGCACTAGGTTTGATCCTCAGCACCATATAAAAATAAGTAAAGGTTCAACAACAACTAAAAAAATATTTAGAAAAACAAAAGAAAAAGAAAAAAGTTTTATGTAGCTAAAGTTTTGGAAGTTGAAAATCCAAGATTAGATAGTCCTATTTGTTCAGCCCTAGTGAGGGTCTGATAACAGATGCCATCATAACAGAAGTGCATATGAGAATGAGTCATCACATCGAACACCAAAAGTCAGAGGGACCCTGGGGCCCCATACTCTTTGAGGGCATGTCTCTAATTGACCAAAGGATTTACCATTATACCCACCTTTTAAAGTTTCCACATCACCCCCAATATTGCTAACCTGGGGTCCAACACATGAACAATTGGGGAATGAACTCAAATCAACCTATAGCAAAGGTTAGTTCTTAAATTTGACATAATAAAATGTAATGATGTTAGAGTGCATGTCATCTGTTTTATATTTAAGAATTATTTGCAAAAACCAAAGGGATGAAGGTTTTTCTCCTAAGTTTCCTCTAGAATGTGGAGCTCTTAATTTAATGTGTATGATCCATTTCAAGTTCATTTTATATATGTTTGAGGTAAGGGGTGAGGTGTATTTTCTTAATATAACAGTTCCAATTGTTCCAATGCTGTTTTGTTGAGATTATCCTTTCTCCCAGTGATTGTTTTGGCACCTTTATTGAAAACTGATCATACACATATGGGTCTATTTTAGCATTCTCCATTTCATTTACTGATCTCATTTATCTCAATACCACACTTAATTATCATAACGATAATAACCTTGAAATAGAAGAGACATCTTCAACTTCATTGTTCTTTATTAAGATAGGACTTTACTGATTCTACATTGTTTGAATTTTTTACAGAAAAGTCAGTTGTACTTTGGGATGCATTTAGTTGTAGATCAAATTTGGGATCTCATTTACTAATTAACATTAAACTTCTGATTCATTGAAATATGTATGTATATATATTTATTTAGGTTATATGTATATTTTACAGTAAAAATTTTTTGTAGCAATGTTTTGAAATTTTCCATGCACAAGGTCTTGCACCTATTGTATTGTCTTTTGGTGTTACTTTAAAGGTTGTTTAGAGAATCAGAGGAATATTTACTCCAGGGCTAATTTTGCTCCACTGCTCGGTAATACCCTTCTGGATACTCTAGCTAATGCCTTATGAATTAAAAGGTTTTTCCATTGTGTCTTATGAGAACATAAAGTATTTTAGCACTATGAGTTTGAAGAAGTAGTAGGTGGTTTCCAAGTTTTTCTTTCCTTTTTTTCGTGTGTGTGTGTGTGTTTGGAAACTAACTGGATAGCTAAAATGGGTAGTAAGAGAAGGTAAGAGGATGGTGGTTGGGGAGGTGTATTAGGAGAAGATGAGTTCAGTTCAGTTTTAGGCATGTAGTTTGTGGATTTATCTATAGCAATGAGATATGTTGATGTGGGGCTTAAGAAAAGAGAGTGGGGTGAAGTTGTAGACTTTGAAATTACCAAACATTCAGGTGGTTTTTTAAAGACACAGGAATGTTTAAGTTACTATGTGCTCTATGGCATCAAGATTAATTCCTAGACACCATCCTGCCGAGTAAAGTTAGGATAGGCCCAGGGATGTATGAGGTTAGGACTGGAGGATGAAAATCTTCAGCTGGTTGCTGGAGGGATCAGAGCAGATGGAGACTAATAAATAGGATGTTTTTTCTATTTCTGGAACTGTGATTCTAGGACAAGTGGCACCAGGATTCCCTGAGCATATTTCACTAATATCCCTGGCCATGAGAACTATGTGTTTACAATCTCTGGGCATAAGGCTAAAGAATCTACCTTTTACCCAGTGGCTCTAGAGGTGATGCAGGAGGATCACAAGTTCAAAGCCAGTCTCAGCAACTTAGTGAGGTTCTAAGCAGCTCAGTGAGGACTCTGTATCTAAATAAAATATATAAAAAGGGCTGGGGATGTGGCCCTGTGGTTCAGTGCCACTGAGGTTCAATCCCCTGTACCAAAAAAAGAAAAAAAAATAGTATATATATATACACACACACACATATATATGTCTATGTGTGTGTGTATGTGTGTGCGCGTATGTGTATATATATATATACATAGTTTCTTTTAAAGAAACTATGTGAGTGACTACCAAATAGGTCCTTTTTTACCCACAGTTACTGCATTGTGACCACTTTGCTTAGAAAGTAAAGCCGTAACTTACATTAAACTAGGAATGAAAAATGTGTAGCATATTGTCTTCTATTACCCTAGCCTATGTTGCTGGCTGACCCTTTACTGCTGAATTTGGTGAGAACCTTTAAAATACTCAAGCTCTGATTCAGGTGGGCATGATGGCACATGCCTATAAACACCAGCAACTTGGGAGGTGGAGACAGGAGGATCACAAGTTCAAGGCCCACCTAAGCAAACTTAGCAAGACTGGTGTATCAAAAAAAGAAAAAAAAAAAAAAAAAAAAAGCTGGGCATGTGGATCAGTGCCTTAAGCACCCCTGGGTTTTAATCACCAGTACTCAAAACAAACACTAAAACCCTCTATTCCAGCAGCTTCTAGTAAGCAATGAGTTACCAGGTAGACAAATACATTGGCCACTCCAGGTTTAAATTCTGACTTCATAAGAAGACAAGACCCTTTAATATGAATCTATTACTTTAATTTCTTCCTTTGTTGTTCTCTTTCTTTCAGGGGCAAACTAACAGATATCTCAACATTTTTCATTTTTGGCTAATGTAAAGGAATTGATAGAATAAGAGGTATTGTATATTCTTTCCCATAACAGGAGGTTTGAGAGACCTTGCATTCCTTGGCTTCCATAACAAATGAATAGAAAATAAAAATAAGTTTTCTAAACTGTGGAGGTACAATGTCTAGGAAGGGGAAGGTCCTCAAGGCTTTGAAGAAAGGAGAAATGTCTCTATCTGGGTGGTCAGGGTGGAGGGTTGGGGAGGATTTAGTATTCCTGAAATTGAGGTAATCTGAGTGGGCCTCTGCTGCGCACAGGGCCAGATCTCCCTAATTTTGGTTTAAAGGCTTTTCATATGCCCAGTTCTCAGGTGTGAAACTTTGGACTTATCTTGGTCCCTTTGTTTGGTATCTCTTCATTAAAGACATCTTGCCTTATTTGGAGTGTGTCTCCATCAGGCCCCACCCTTCCATTCTCACTGCTATCCCTCTCACTTGAGATCTTCACTTCTCGCGGAGCTTTGGTATTATTTTTCTGTACATTTTCCCCTCTGCCCTTTGATCTCACCCTGTTTCAGTCCCTCTAAGATGTATCTCCCCCAACCAAGGGTTCTATTCAAATTACTCCCTCAAAAACCTTTGAGTGGCTTCTTCTCTTTGCATTTTTCGAATAAAGAACAAATGCCCTGACTGTCAAGGAGCTCCCCTTCCCCCAATCTCATCCCATTCTTATCTTCACCATTCCCAGACACGTGGCAGGTTATAACTGCTGCCCCCAACACTCTATTGTTTCCTGATTCGTCCAGTGTTAGAGCTGTCTTTTTCATCTCTACATCCTGGTGCAACAGGGTACGTGCATAGCTTATGTTGCAGAATTCAATGAAAAAACGTTTTGACTTCTGGGAATTCAAAACCCAGGAGTGCTTGCCCTCTTTTGGTTACAGTAGCCAGACTCCAAATTACCAAACAGGGAGTGACGCTGAATGACTCATCTTTTCCTTTTGGTTAGAACCCTCATGGAAACAAACAAGGCAGGGTGTGAAATAATTCCATTCTCTTTTCTCATTTTATCTAACTTCAAGACTGTTTCATTTAGGGAGACAGAAAGAAGATAAAATTCTGCATAGAAAACTTAGAACTCTACTGATTGAAATCATATAGTATATGTAAACTCAGCTGGGGGTAAAAACCAATAATTACTTTGAACATATCCGGAGCTCCAAGAATCTTCAGCTCTCAACACAGGCTTTTTATAGAAAAGATAGGGGATGAGAAAAGAATAACATTCTCTAACGGCCCTCTCAGCGTAAGAACAGCTTCCTGACTTGAGGACTACTGAAGCAAGAGACAAGGTCATTTTTTTCATAGTGATATTAAGAATTCAGTCAAGGAAGAAAAACAGGAACTGGCCTAGAAGGTAAAGTACACTTTTGTAGATCTTGCAGAGCTTCCAATTTATGCCTCTGCCTGACACATACTTGAAGATTCAGCAGAAGTAGAGAGGAAGGATGACTTGGAAGCCAGGAAGAATGATCCTCATGTTTTTAAGAAAGGATGACAGAATGAGAAATGTGCAGGAAAAAGGTCCCAATGAATGAGGTCTCTCATGTGATATGAGTGTCCTAGGCTTGTTAATTTTAGCACTCTACAACCATATCTTTGTAATGAATCACATTGAACCTGACTAGGTACGGAGACAATGCCTAGTAAATAGAAATGCACTATAATAACAGGAAAGCTCAATTAAGACAGGCCTTGAGCTTTATCTCAAATGTCAATAAAACCCAACTTCCTTGGATCTGAAAGGGAAAGGCATTCCAAAACTGAAACTCAGCGGGTGACAGGATGCTCCACACCTCTGGAGGAGGAAGGAAGGTTTTGTGGGCTGGTGCTTGATGCAATCTTGGCACCATCTTTGATTAGGAGCTAATGTTAGTAGAAAGATCAGGTGTCAGTCATGAGTAGAGTTCTTTACTGTCTTGAGAAGGTCACCAGATTGCTGCCCCTTCTTTTTTGAAATCTGATCTGGGGTCCACAAACAGCCACAATGAGTTGGATCACTGCCATGTGCCTCTAAATTGGGCTGATGAGGCTGGGTCAGTGCCAGGAGTTGCACAGGATGCAGCTTGAAATATTCAGTTGCGAAGAGGACTATTTTTTGTTTTTTGGGTTTTGTTTTTCTTTTTTTTCCATTTTTAATAATGCTTGTTGAGGGGAATATGAACTTCAAAGAGTGAATAATTAAGGGCAACTTGTCATGCACTTGGATAAAACAGATCCATAAAACTCTAAAACTTTCTTGCACTAAGTATTGGGTTCTGTGGGTTACTTTGCTTTATTGGGAGGCTGCTATTCCTTTTAAAAGAGGTTGGCCTTCTCTTTAACATTATTAAATATAAAATTTGTTGAATGGTCCATAGAAACAAAGGGAATCAATCTTGCAACCGAGGATATGTGCGCACATATAAATAGTTCTTTTATTTGCGTGTGAATTTGCAAGCAGCACCTCACTAGAGCTGAACTTTGCTATATAAATAAAACCATCTGGTGTATCCAAAGAATTTCAGTCTCTAGAGAACAGGATCATAAACAATCGATCCTCCACAGACCTTTCAGTATTTTAGTTTGAGTAAAGCTTTCCCACAGCCACAGTTTTAATTGTTTTATCTGCTTTTAATTTTCTAAGGATTTTATAATTTGGTCTCTCTAATTCAATGTCTTTGTGTAAGTTCATAAGGAAAAAGTCTATCCCTCCATTTTTGGCATTATCAGAGAAGAATAATGCATCTTTTCAGGTATTTTGATCAACAAGTCATAAATAGATATTCAGAGAGATTAGTGGGATATTTGGAAGAAGGAAGTGTATTATTCAGTTTTTTCTGATGGGAAAATGACACATGGAGTGACAAGTTCAAGGGCTCATTCCCACAACTATTAACTGCTAAACATGACCCATATTTTGTGAATCCCAATTGAATAATCTTTTTACTCAACACTGTCTTTAGCTTAATGTTTATTTTCTTTTAAGCATGGATAGCAAGTGTGCCTCTGAATAAAACAAAGAGAATCCAGTCTTGGGACCAATTGACCAAATGAGACCCAGCAGCTGGGAAGTTGGTTAAGTCTCATAAGAAATAATTTGGATTTTTTTTTTTTTTCTTTAACTACTCCTGCCCCATTTAGCAACATTTATTCAGTATTAATTTTATTTTTATAAGAGGTAAATTTCAAGGAGGCTTCTGGTACCAGAATATATTTGAAAGATAAAAATGGATTGATGGCAAAACTTATATCATTAAATGTTGACCACAGAGTATCTAGCCACAAAGCTGTACTAGAATTGCCTGGGAAGCTTAAAAACAATACTAATGCCTGAGTCCCGTAAGTAGGATTTCATTGGTCCTGATTTGTCTCTTTTCAGGATGATTTTGAGAATGTGTGGAGGCTGGTTTTGAGAATCATCATTTGTTGCACCTGCACTACATTATTCAGAGGGCAGAAAGTCATCTTTCTCTTAGGGTTTGTCTTCTTTGCGCAGCAATAATTCAAAGTAAAACTAAGACATGATAGCAGTAGGGAAAGAAGTTCTGGAGAGATAGAAATAGCTGACTACAATGGAAAGACTCACAGAGAACTGATTTCTACCTCTTTCTGAGGCTTAATTAGACCTCTTGTATAAGTTGGATGACTAAAGTTGGGGAAATAGGTTATAGAGGTTTTTTTTCCATTTTTAAAAAAATTATTTTGATTCATTGGGTTACAGAGTCTTTTGATGCTGGCTCCTTCTAGAACCGCCACAGAATTTTGGGTACCATATTTTTTTTTTTTTTTTTTTTTTTTTTTTTTAGAGCTTGCTGAAATATTATAGACTGCTTTTTTCATTTGGATATATAGCAATACTGTCATTTTTATGATTCATTTTGGATGGTAATGGCATCTATAGCAATTATCTTCATTGAAATTATATTTGGATGTGACTTATTAGGTTATTTTATTTGTGCACTAATATTTGCTGAGTCATTTGTTTGGGAAGAATATGTGCCCTGAATCTTAATGGGCATGGTAAAAGAGCCTCTTCAGTTCAGTAAAATGCAGACATCAACTAGTACAATTTAATAATACTTTAAAGCTTTGAAGCAATAAAAAGAAATTCAAAGAAGCACAAAAATAGTTAAAGCTCACTCCTACCTTTGCTTTTGGACATTAAGGTTTTACTGATATCAAATCAGTGTTTGCAGTTTGGGAAGAATATATTCATGACTTTATCTTTTGCAAAAACGACAGGAAAAGTAAACCCTTACATCTCATTTGAGAGTGAATCCAAGTTTTGTTTAGTGTTAGTACTCTTAGTGGGTCCTTTTTAAAAATAGTTCTTCCTTTACTTTGTAGTTCATGCTTTTCCCAGGCTGGTGCAGGGGGTCCTTGGAAAGGCTACCGCTAACAGAGAAGGTGGGAAACTACCATTAGGGGGACTTCCTGTTACTGTAGGGGAGTGGGCTGGAAGAGCCAGGGGCATGGGATTCACAGGCCTTAGACTACTTTCTCTTTACCTTTCAGGGTAGATCAAACCCAGCCAAAAGACAGCCTCAAGTTTGTTTTTACATTGTGGCTCTAAAATTATTGGATACTGTCCAGATACTGTTTTGGAACAAGGCAGGGAAGAGCTAAGTGAATTTTTAAAAACCACTTAATGTGCTTCTTAATATATTCACGTTTACTCGAAGAACCAAATATGGTTACATTTTATAAAAAGTTCTGTACTGTTTGTTATTTGTCCTTCAGAATAAAAATGTAACATTCAAACAACTGACCTCTTACTGAGATAAGGTACTAAAATTTTATTGACAACTGGTTCTGTAAAGGCTTTGGTGTTAGCTAGTTTTATAATGATTATATTGTAATAGAGAGATGGTTGAGGATCAGCAAGGGCGAGTGAGTTCTGATCCCCAGCTTTGCTACTCTGTAGCTCTCAGACTTAGGGCAAATGACCTTAATCTCAGTGCACAGGGTAAGAGAGGAGGTTGGAAATGCTGTCCCAGCTTTAAATACTGTGGTGAATTTAATGTGATTTACATTGTATCGAAGAATTCTGAGTGAAATCTTTCAGATGTGCTTTTGAGAACTCCATATCTGAATACAAGTTATTACATTAGTCTTCCCTTAGAAGAATCACAATTTCTTTACAAGAATACAATATGTAGCAAACTGTGAAAGAGACTTTAGGACTCACCCTGGCCAGTCTGCCTCCCCTCCCCTCCCACCCCTCCCCTCCCTCCCTCCCTCCCTCCCTCCATCCCTCCCTTCCTTCCTTCCTTCCTTCCTTCCTTCCTTCCTTCCTTCCTTCCTTCCTCCCTCCCTCCCTCCCTCCCTCCTCTCTTTCTCTTTCCTTCTGTGGGAAAAATCTACTTCCTTGGTGTCTGTGTAGCTCAGAAATTTGGATATATTACTTTGTCACTCTTTGATACCCACAGGACATTTGTAAACTTTTTGATGAGACCAGGATGACAAGTCAGACCCCAGAGCACAACTCTGCTTAGTGATTGCTTCTGTTCTCACAGGCCTTGCTGTTCTGCTGGTTTTCTACCTCTGACAATACCAGTGCAGCCCTGGAAGACTCCAGCCTGCTTGTCCAGCTAGCCTGGCTGCACCACCCTGCCTGAGATGGCTATCGTCCAAACCAGTCAGGGAGCCCCCCTCTCCCCTTGGAATTCTCTCCCAGCTCTTTTTGCTGTGAGAGAATTCCACACGACCTTCCTCAATCTCACCACATGACCTTACTTTCTCACAGAATTTTATGGGAAAATTGAGGTGTATGTGCTACATTTGATTGAATGTGAATTTCCATTGCTTTTGCTAAAATACAGTCCTAGATTTTATATAAAAACCAAGCTTCTCCAAGATGTAGTACCCAACTGCAACTCTGGTTACTGAAAACAAAAATAACACGCTTTCTCAACAGGTGAGTCTTTTTTAAGGAAAAGGCTGTGCGATCCTATGTGAAAAAAGAACGTGTGGATTTTTTGTCCAATTTTTTATCATATTTTAAACCAGGTGAAAAAGCTGTCCAACTAAAAAGAAAAGCATTTGCAAATTAATAAAATGATGAGAAAACTAAGACTTTAAAAGAATAATCATATTTAACTTTTAAATCATAAACTGTTGGTAAAGCACAGTGAGCATATGTTTTCCAAGTATCTATATATTCCAAGTATCTCACAAGAAATAATATTTAGACAATCAACAGTTCAGATTGGGAGATAGAGGGAGGTGTCCTATTTATTCTCACACAGCATGGGCTTATTAAAATATTAAAAAACAAATTAGTTATGTTTTATAAAATTGTTGGTAGAATTATCATAGCAAGAATCGGAGGACTCCAACAAGCCCCCTGAAACCTAACCAGAGGATCTCTAATAAGCCCCTAAGCCCCTTAAACTGGAAAAAACCAAAATGTCCTCTAGATGGAGCACCAGGCTTTTCTTTGTTAGGAAAAATAATTCTTATTTTTTGTGAAAGGAACTTCAGAACTTCATTTTAAACAAAAAACAAAAAATAGTTTAAAGCACCTTATTCTTAACTATGGCATATGTTGTCAGAGCATCTGTGTTTGGTGAAGAAAATGTCATATTTCAGACAACGCAACTTATCCCTGCATATACTAAAGTGAATTTGATTTTTAAGTTCTCCAAGTGAGATCCATTGGTTCATGCACCTGCCACTGCATGCCTCCAGAACTCAGAGAGCTGTATGTTCTCCAAGGACTTGAACGTAACTGGAGGGGCTTGGGCAGTGGTGAGGACCAAGGTGTGCAAAGGTTAGGAAAGGTCCCTTTATCTACACTTTGGAAGCACTTTCCAAAGGTGGCCTCCAGGTCTGCCTAATTCTCATAGTATAGGAAGCTCAAAGTCATTTTAATAAAGACTTCTATCCAAAAGAAGAAACTGAGACCCAGAGAGGTGATGGTGTTTCTCATAAATTGATGGAGTAAGTGGTGGTACAAGAAAACATTTACAAACAGTGTAGTAAATCTTTGTTGATTTAGTTGCCTCTTCCTAGAAACCCTGATTTTCTTTGGAGAATTATGTTCTTCCAACTGTATGGAACCTTAGGAAGCCCATAAAGAAGCCAAGGGGGTCCCTCGAAACCCTCTGTGTAGCCAAAGGTTAGGCATGTGACCCAGTCAGTCACTCAAGGGATTTTAAGTCTTCAGCAAGGTTTTTGTAAGGAAATATGAAGCTGTTGGAATTCCTTTATCTTAGGTGATAACCTAACATCCATTTAACTGAGCATGATTCTTTAATCTTCCTATTAGTTCTGTGGGTTCTCTAGTAACCGTCTGATAATTCCCCTTTTTGCTCAAGTTGGCCAGAGTTAGTTTCTGATACTTGCAAACAAAGAACCTTAAGTAATTCCAGCAGCTACCATCTAGGCCAACAGAATGAAGCAAGATCTTTTTACTACAAATTTAAATGACTCAACAGCGTCAACATAAGTCACCAAGAACAATTTAAGAAGGATTTATACAGGAAAAATAAAAACGCTCTTCTATAGATGGCCTCACCACAAACAACCAGAGTATTATGTTCTAAATATTTTGAATTGTGACAAATTTATATTGTAGTAAGAATAACCTGATAACACTATCATAATAAATATTTATTGACTGAGATAAATTTTATTTGTATAACATTATCCCATTGTATGCTAAATTGCATTTCAGTACAGCATTTACATTTAGTTTTTCTAAATACAAATGTCACCCTGATTCATTTTTCCCAGTTTCTTCCCAAAATCTTAAAAACTATATAAATTGGATAAACTCTTGCTTGCTTTCCTGTAAGAAGCAAGAGAAAAAGCAAACAAGCTACAAAATGGCAAAGCAGTATAAGCAACAAGCCCTAGAAATATATGATGTTTGAGTCAGACTAAAATAATAGTGAAATAATAAGACCTTTAACATTTTTCCCCTTTCAAATTCCTCCTTCTCAAAAGCATTTGGCTTAACTCTGCTATTTAGAAAATATGTTACAAAAACCTCATTTTTCTTTTTAATGTAATTCCTTTAAATGTATCCAACAAGTGGATACTCACCTCCCCCACCTTTTATGACTCAGAATACACTTTTTAAGAAGGAGTTTGATGTTTATAAAAGTTTCTTGGGACTATTATAACTTATCTTTGAAATAATGCAGCATTGTATGATTTATGAACTGACAAGCCTTGTGTATTAACAATGAAATCTACTAGATGCAGGCCATTCTTATCTTAATGGCATTTTAGCACAGAATTTGCAGTGTATGTCAGCTTGGCAAAGCAAGGGCAAAAGAGTGTACAGCAGCACGAAAGGATCCAAGTTGACTTTCAAAAGCGAGCCAGCAGAGGGCTTTTCTGTACAAGCAACAAGTGACTTGTTCCTGACATGTCCTTAGCACAATGGAAGAAAAATTACCACACAAAATGTAAGCTCAGTTTAAAGGAAAATCTGTTTCCTAGACGTAAGCTTAAATAAAAATAAGCTGCATAGCAGGATGAAGGTTATGTGGTTGAATTCAACTTGATATTTGACTTACCATCCTTTTAAAGTTCACAATGTTTATTATTCAGGTACAAAAGGAAGTAAAATTTCACCAGTTTGTGGGGTTCACTCACATTAGATTTTGATGCAGTCAGTGCCCTATCATGACCCTTTTACTGGGTCATACTGGTGTACTGGTGCCAATTTTTTGTTTGTTTTGTGTTTTGTACTGGCTGTTTAACCCAGGGGGCACTTTACCACTCAGCTATATTCCCTACCATTTTTAAAAAATTTTAATTTTTTTTTTTTATTTTGAGACAGGGTCTTGGTAAGTTGCTTAAGACCTCACTAAGTGGCTGAAGTTAGCCAACTTGCCATCCTCCTGCCTCCATCTCCTGAGTCTCTGGGATTATAGGTGTGAGCCATTGCACCCTACCAGAATCAGTTTTTACAGGCTCATGAAAGCCAGTTATTAAAGTTGTAGGAATTTTATGAGCCACATGAAATTATATTATAGCCCAAAGTTGGCCATGGTGAGAATATTTATAATGTGGGAATTTGCAAATGCTACAAATTAGGATTCTCCCTCTCCCCCAGAGTCAAACATTTACCAGCACATCACTGGACATAACAGAAAGGAAATTTTCTTGAGAATTGTGCCATCCATCACCACAAATACATTCTCATGACTCTTCATGCCTGCCCTGTTCAGCCTAGCTGAGAATATGAAAAGTCATCTTTGAAGGTTTGATTTTCAAATATTGAGAGCTCCATCTGGCTCTTTCTCTACTAATGGGTGAGGGAGGATCTAAAGGTGGACACAGAGTCACCCAGGGGTTGTATGAGGATGAGAGGGTGAGTGTGATTTGGTGTGAGCCTTGAATTGCAGCCTCTCTCCCCTTACCATTTCTTACTTTGTCCTCTCTGGTCTTTCATAGAGTGTAGTAAGTGCAATTTTCCCAGGGATGCTTAATGTGCATCTCAGTTTTACCTTCTAAAATGTAGCTTTTCAACTACATACTTCATAGAACATCTGACATTGGTGATATAATAATATCGTTATTTATAAATGTGTTGGGGTCTTGGCTTTATTAACACTACATTCAGATACACAATGAACAATTATGTTGTTATTATTATTTTTCTTTATTTGACCTGCGATAACCATCCATTACTCTATTTGGTTGACTTAGGTAAATGTCTTTCAGGATTCCCATCCCTTTCCTTGTTGGCATCTAGGTGTGGAGGCTGAAGGATGGCCTGCTTGTCCTTTCTTGTCTTTGAGAGGCAGGATCTTAGTTCTCCATGACATTCAATGGATGAGTTCTGGTCTCTGTTGCCAGTGGCTGGTCTGGGTTTCTCCTTTGGCTTTTGGTTTATTTTACACATTGGTCTTACCCTGGAACTCCGCTGCTGTCTTCAACTGCTGATAGAAGCCACTCTAACTCCTGCTTTGTTCTTCTGGTTATTTTCTCAGATGATTCAGGGTCCTACATCAATCCTCACTGACTTTGTGGGACCTCCTGAAGTCTGTGAGTCCCTGGTCAGGCAGTTTAGCCTGAAGACTTCTACTGCTGAGGTGGTTCTTTCCAAAGACAGAGGCCTCTTGTCATTCTGAAGCCAGACTCTCAACTTCCTTCCTGGTATTACCTCAGAGACCTGTAATCTCATTTCTCAAGTGGTACCCGAGGGCTGCCTATGAGAGCTGAACTCTGGTCCTCTCTCTGTTTACCCACACTGTGTTTCTGTCTTTTTGTGGAGTCATCTTCTTGTTTGCCTCTGATTCTTTTTCCTTCTCCCAGTCTCTCTGGCTTTAACACCTTCCTCTTCTTGTCTCTATTCATATAAAACTCTTAAGATCCAGTCCTTCAATTTTACCTCTGAATGTATAAATGGGGGAGATGAATAATACAGAAAATTCCTTTTGGTCTTGGAAAAGCTTGACTGCCAAATTTATTGTCATTTTGCACACAACAACAACAAAAAATCCTATTTTGTATGTTTAAAGCTGAATATCATATTTCCCTTTTGTTTTCTGACTGAAATAATCTGAATCCCCAAGGCAAATGCATGGGAGAAGGTCATACACAAAAAGTTGCAAAGAGGAAAGCATATTATTATACTTTGAACGTTCTCCTCATACATTTGCTTCTCTCATGCTCTGTCTTGGAAGCTCCTTGAGAGAAGCTTCCTGCTGCTCCAGAATGATCTTTTCTTGAGCATCCTCCTTTATCTGTGTCTTCAGCATCTCCCTTTCTGTGATACTTTTCCTGTCAACTTTAAAATAACCACCTGCCTCCCTCTAAATGAACAAAACAGCTCTGCATGAACTTCACATCTGCTCAAACCTGTATTTTCTCCAATGTTTTCTATCTTAGTAAACGACATCTCCAACCACTCAATTAATCACACCAGAAAGCATCATCTTTTACATCTTCATTCTCTTCATATCAATGTCTGATTAACTAGCAATTTCTGTTGCTCTAATTCGAAAGTCTTTTCTCCACCCCTACCCCCTTCCATCCTAGATTAAATTACTATCATCTTTTATGGACTACTGTGGTTTCCTGTGGCTATTATCTTCCATTTATCTTTATTCTCCTTGAACAAGAGCGATGTTAAAATTTTTTTAAAAATATAAAAAATAGTATATATGAACATGTATATGTGAATATATGTATATATATTTGTATATGCATACATATGTATACACACACACATACACAATCATGCTTATGTTACTCTTTTGCTTCAAATGCTCCACTAGCTTCTATTCTTATTGGGATGATGTCCAAAATTCTTAGAATGGTCTAAAGTTCTCAGATGACACTGTGTTCACTTCTCTGCACCCACATCCCAGCCTTGCATCCTTCTCTCCCCTATTCACTCTGTTCTGGCCACACTGGGTCTTTTATTTCCTCACACCTACTAAGCCTCTTCCTTCTTTTTTTTTTTTTTTTTTTTTTTTTTTTTTTTTATTGTAAACAAATGGGATACATGTTGTTTCTCTGTTTGTACATGGCGTAAAGGCATACCATTTGTGTAATCATAAATTTACATAGAGCAATGTTGTTTGATTCATTCTGTTATTTTTTTCCCTTCCCCCCACCCCTCCCACCCCTCTTTACCCTCTATACAGTAGTTCCTTCCTCTATACTTGCCCCCCTCCCTAACCCTAACTCTAACCCTTCCCTCCCCCCCATTATGTGTCAACCTCCACTTATTAGCGATATCATTCGTCCTTTGGCTTTTTGAGATTGGCTTATCTCACTTAGCATGATATTCTCCAATTTCATCCATTTGCCTGCAAATGTCATAATTTTATCATTCTTTATGGCTGAGTAATATTCCATTGTCTATATATACCACAGTTTCTTTATCCACTCATCAATTGAAGGGCATCTAGGTTGGTTCCACAGTCTGGCTATTGTGAATTGAGCAGCTATGAACATTGATGTGGCTGTATTTCTGTAGTATGCAGATTTTAAGTCCTTTGGGTATAGGCCAAGGAGTGGGATAGCTGGGTCAAATGGTGGTTCCATTCCAAGTTTTCTAAGGAATCTCCACACTGCTTTCCATAGCGGCTGCACTAATTTGCAGCCCCACCAGCAGTGTATGAGTGTACCTTTCTCCCCACATCCTCCCCAACACCTGTTGTTGCTCGTATTCTTGATAATCGCCATTCTAATTGGGGTGAGATGGAACCTTAGGGTGGTTTTGATTTGCATTTCTCTTATTACTAGAGATGTTGAACATTTTTCCATATGTTTGTTGATTGCTTGTAGATCTTCTTCTGTGAAGTGTCTATTCATTTCCTTAGCCCATTTGTTGACTGGACTGTTTGAATTCTTGGAGTAGAGTTTTTTGAGTTCTTTATAGATTCTGGAGATTAGTGCTCTATCTGAAGTATGATTGGCAAAGATATTCTCCCACTCTGTAGGCTCTTTCTTCGCATTGCTGATAGTTTCCTTTGCTGAGAGAAAGCTTTTTAGTTTGAATCTATCCCAGTGGTTGATTCTAGCTTTTATTTCTTGTGCTATGGGAGTCCTGTTAAGGAAGTCTGGTCCTAGACCAACAAGATGAAGATTTGGACCTACTTTTTCTTCTATAATCTGCAGGGTCTCTGGTCTGATTCCGAGGTCCTTAATCCATTTTGAGTTTAGTTTCGTGCATGGTGAGAGATATGGGTTTAGTTTCATTCTGTTGCATATGGATTTCCAATTCTCCCAGCACCATTTGTTGAAGAGGCTATCTTTTCTCCATTGCATATTTTTGGCCCCTTTGTCTAGTATGAGAAAATTGTATTTATTTGGGTTTGTGTCCGTGTCCTCTATTCTGTACCATTGATCTACCTTTCTATTTTGGTACCAATACCATGCCGTTTTTGTTACTATTGCTTTGTAGTAGAGTTGAAGATCTGGTATTGCAATACCCCCTGTTTCACTCTTCCTGCTAAGGATTGCTTTAGCTATTCTGGGTTTCTTATTCTTCCAGATGAATTTCATAATTGCCTGCTCTATTTCTGTAAGGTACGTCATTGGGATTTTAATTGGAATTGCATTGAATTTGTATAGCACTTTAGGTAGTATGGCCATTTTGACAATATTAATTCTTCCTATCCAAGAACATGGAAGATCTTTCCATCTTCTAAGGTGTTCTTTAATTTCTTTCTTTAGTGTTGTATAGTTCTCATTGTAGAGGTCTTTCACCTCTTTTGTGAGATTGATTCCCAAGTATTTTATTTTTTTCGAGGCTATTGTGAATGGGGTAGTTTTCCTAATTTCTCTTTCTGAAGATTCATCACTTATGTATAAAAATGCGTTGGATTTATGGGCATTGATCTTGTAACCTGCTACTTTACTGAAATCACTTATGAGTTCTAAGAGTTTTCTGGTGGAATTTCCAGGTTCCTCTAAATATATAATCATGTCATCAGCGAACAGGGATAGTTTGAGTTCTTCTTTTCCAATTCGTATCCCTTTAATTTCTTTGGTTTGTCTAATTGCTCTGGCCAGAGTCTCAAGAACGATGTTGAATAGAAGTGGTGAAAGAGGGCATCCCTGCCTTGTTCCAGTTTTTAGGGGGAATGCTTTCAGCTTTTCACCATTTAGAATGATATTAGCCATGGGCTTAGCATAAATGGCCTTTACAATATTAAGGAATGTTCCCACTATCCCTATTTGTTCTAGTGTTTTGAGCATGAAGGGGTGCTGAATTTTATCAAATGCTTTTTCTGCATCTATTGAAATAATCATGTGATTCTTGACTTTAAGTCTATTAATATGGTGAATTACGTTTATTGATTTCCTGATGTTGAACCAACCTTGCATCCCTGGGATGAAACCCACTTGATCATGGTGCACTATCTTTTTAATATGTTTTTGTATGCGATTTGCTAAAATTTTGTTGAGAATTTTTGCGTCGATGTTCATTAAGGATATTGGTCTGAAATTTTCTTTCCTTGATGAGTCTCTGTCTGGTTTAGGTATCAGTGTGATATTGGCTTCATAGAATGAGTTTGGGAGGGTTCCCTCCTCTTCTATTTTATGGAATACTTTGAGAAGTATTGGAATGAGCTCTTCCTTAAAGGTTTTGTAGAACTCGGCTGAGAACCCATCTGGTCCCGGACTTTTCTTTGTTGGTAGGCTTTTGATGACTTCTTCTATTTCAGTACTTGAAATTGGTCTATTTAAATTGTTTATGTCCTCCTCATTCAGTTTAGGCAATTCATATGTCTCTAGAAACCTGTTGATGTCTTCGAAATTTTCTATTTTGTTGGAGTATAGATTTTCAAAATAGCTTCTAATTATGTTTTGTATTTCCATCCTGTCTGTAGTGATATTTCCTTGTTCATTCCGAATTTTAGTGATTTGGGTTTTCTCTTGTCTTCTCTTTGTTAGTGTGGCTAAAGGTTTATCAATTTTGTTTATTTTTTCGAAGAACCAACTATTTATTTTGTCAATTTTTTGTATTGTTTCTTTTGTTTCAATTTCATTGATTTCAGCTCTGAGTTTAACAATTTCCTGTCTTCTACTACTTTTGGTGCTGTTCTGTTCTTCTTTTTCTAAGGCTTTGAGCTGTAGTGTTAGGTTGTTTATTTGTTGAGTTTTACTTCTTTTATTAAATGCGCTCCATGAAATAAATTTCCCTCTAAGTACTGCTTTCATAGTGTCCCAGAGGTTTTGATATGATGTTTCTTTGTTCTCATTTACCTCTAAGAATTTTTTAATTTCCTTCTTAATATCTTCTGTTATCCATTCATCATATAATAGCATATTGTTTAACCTCCAGATGTTGGAATAGTTTCTGTGTTTTACTCTTTCATTTATTTCTAACTTCAATCCATTATGATCTGATAGAATACATGCTAGTGTCTCTATCTTCTTGTATTTGCTAACATTAGCTTTGTGGCATAATATATGGTCTATTTTAGAGAAGGATCCATGTGCTGCTGAGAAGAAAGTGTATTCACTCTTGGTTGGATGGAATATTCTATAAATGTCCGTTAAGTCTAAATTATTGATTGTGTTGTTGAGATCTATGGTTTCTTTGCTCAATTTTTGTCTGGAAGATCTGTCCAGTGGTGAGAGCGGCGTGTTAAAATCACCTAGTATTATTGTGTTGTGGTCTATTTGGTTTCTGAAATTGAGAAGGATTTGTTTGACATACATAGATGAGCCACTGTTTGGGGCATAGATGTTTATGATTGTTATATCTTGCTGATTTATGCTTCCCTTAAGCAGTATGAAATAACCTTCTTTATCCCTTCTGACTAACTTTGGCTTGAAGTCCACATTATCGGAAATGAGGATGGATACTCCAGCTTTTTTGCTGAGTCCATGTGCATGGTATGTTTTTCCCCATCCTTTCACCTTTAATCTATGGGTATCTTTTTCTATGAGGTGAGTCTCTTGCAGGCAACATATTGTTGGATCTTTCTTTTTAATCCAGTCTGCCAGTCTATGTCTTTTGATTGATGAATTCAGGCCATTAACGTTCAGGGTTATTATAGAGAAATGATTTGGTTTCCCGGTCATTTGGTTCATTTTTAAAATTTTGTTTATTTATTTGTTTGACACAACTTGTTTCCTCCTTTATTTGACAATTCCTTTAGGATAATTCCTCCCTTTGCTGATTTGCTTCTTTGTTTTTCATCTCTTCCTCATGGAATATTTTGTTGAGAATGTTCTGTAATGCTGGCTTTCTTTTTGTAAATTCTTTTAGCTTTTGTTTATCATGGAAGGATTTTATTTCATCGTCAAATTTGAAGGTAAGTTTTGCTGGGTATAAGATTCTTGGTTGGCATCCATTTTCTTTCAGGGCTTGAAAAATGTTGTTCCAGGACCTTCTAGCTTTTAGGGTCTGGATTGAAAAATCTGCTGATATGCGTATTGGTTTCCCCCTGAATGTAATTTGGTTCTTTTCTCTCACAGCCTTTAAAATTCTGTCTTTATTTTGTATGTTAGGTATTTTCATTATAATGTGCCTTGGTGTGGGTCTGTTGTAATTTTGTGTATTTGGAGTCCTGTAAGCCTCTTGAACTTGATTTTCCATTTCATTCTTCAGATTTGGGAAATTTTCTGATATTATTTCATTGAATAGGTTGTTCATTCCTTTGGCTTGTTTCTCTAGGCCTTCCTCAATCCCAATAATTCTTAAATTTGGCCTTTTCATGATATCCCATAGTTCTTGTAGATTCTGTTCATGATTTCTTACCATCTTCTCTGTTTGTTCAGCTTTGTTTTCAAGGTTAAATATTTTGTCTTCAATGTCTGAGGTTCTGTCTTCCAGGTGTTCTATCCTATTGGATATGCTTTCTATGGAGTTCTTAATTTGGTTTATTGTTTCCTTCATGTCAAGGATTTCTGTTTGGTTTTTTTTCAATATCTCTAACTCTTTATTGAAATGATCTTTTGCTTCCTGTATTTGCTCTTTTAACTGTCGATTGGTGCGATCAATCAATGCTTGCATTTGCTCTTTCATCTCATCATTCAATGCTTGCATTTGCTCTTTCATCTCCTCGTTTGCTTCTCTGATCATTTTAATTATGTACATTCTGAACTCCTTTTCTGTCATTTCTTCTGCCATGCTGTCATTGGGTTTTATTGATGTAACATCTAGATTTGTTTGCAGCATTTTCTTTCCTTGTTTTCTCATGTTGTTCAGATATCAGTGGACCGCTGAGATATTGCAGATTTCCTCTGTTGATTTACAATGACCCTGAAGATTTCTATATATATCCCCTCTTAGCCTTCAGTAGGCTGAAGTCTTGGAGGAGGTTGATAATGCGGTGCTCCACAAGGAAGCTGCCTCTCTAGGAGTAGTGGCCTTCAGGTGGGGTATATTCCCTGCTAGTGGGCAGAGGTGCCTCCACTTGTTGACCAATGGTCATCCAAAGGGGACCTAGGCTGTGGGCTGAGGCAAGGTCTGTTTGGGCCTGAGCCTCTGGTTTTACTGTCCTTGTGGGAAACCTCACCCAGCAGGGAAGACTCACCCGGTGGGGAGGTCTCGCTGGTCAGTTTCCTCCTAGAAGTTCCCCTCAATTTACATCTACTGCCTGGGCTGGGCTGCCTTCCTCTGCAAAGTTTCCAGGGGCCCGGCCCTACCTCCTGGGCCTGGGAGCCTCACCCTTCGCAGATGAATCTCCTTAGGCTGCCCCTCCTCAGAGAATTTGCCCATAGGCCTGGAACCTTCGCTCCGCCCTAAGCCTGTCTCTGTGCGGCTCTTCCACCCAGAAGCCTCCTAGATCCTGGGACCCTGTTCTGCACCTAATCGCCTGGCTGCGTGGCCCCTCCTCTGAGCAGCCACCTGTGGCCCCGAACAATCGCTCTGAGTCCCAGAGACCCGCCACAGGCCTCTTCCTCCAGACAGCTGCCCAGTATGCCGGTGCGGTCACTAGGAGTCCAAGAAACTCACTTCGTGCCTCCTCCTCCCACCAACCACCCGTAGCCCGGGGCAATCAATCACTCCGAGTCGAAGTGACCCTGCCCGTTCCTCCTCCTTCTCCAGATAACCCCCCGGGTGTTCAGGAGCAGTCCCTCTGAGTGGCTCTGAATCCACGTGACCCGCTGCACGGGTCCTCTGGGCCACCGCCCGGAGCTCTGGTGTGGTCCTTCAAGACCAAGCGTCCCACCACGCTTCTCCTCCAGGCAGCCCCCCTGTGTTCAGGAGCTGTCACTTTAAGACCAAATAACTCACCACTCGCCTTCTCCTCTGAGCAGCCGCCTGGAGCGCTAATGCAGTCACTGCGAGTCCAAAGGACCCGCCGCGCTCCTTCTCCTCCTTCTCCTACTCCTCCGGGCAGGCCCCGGGGTTCAGAAGTGGTCAGGGTCCAAACAGCTCGCCACGCAGCCCCTTCTCTGGCAACCGCCTGTAGTTCCCGTATAGTCACCCGAATCCAAGCGGCTGCTCCTCTTCCTCCTCGTCCTCAGGGCAGGCCCCGGGGTTCAGAAGCGTCGTTCTGATTCCAAACAGCTCGCCGCGCGGCTTCTCCTCTGGCAACCGCCTGCAGCTCTGGCGCAGTCTCTCCGAATCCAAGTGGCCACGCTCCTCTCCTCCTCCTCAGGGCAGGCCCTGGTGTCCTGAGTCCACACAGTTCTCCCCGCCTCTCCTCCCCGGGGCAGCCGCCGGAGCCCCAGTGGCTGCTCCGAGTCCCAGCGCTGTGCCGACCGGCCTCCTCTATGGCGCTCCAGCGGGGGGAGGGGCGTCTCGCCGGCAGTTCTACTTCACAAAGTTTCCTGCGTTCCGGGACCCCCGTCCCATCCGGGATGCCCCCCCAGGGGGTGAGAGTCACCCGGCTACTTTGAGTTGGTCCCAAGCGTCTCGATATCTCCTCTCTTGAATCCTGAGTTCTGGAGCAACACGTAATGCAGCCACCCTCTAGGCCGCCATCTTGAAAACCCCAGCCTCTTCCTTCTTAAGGGATCTACATCAACTATTTTCCCTGCCTTGTAAAATCTGGGTTCTGTATGGCTAACTGTAGTTTTCAGTTTAAAAGTAACCTTTTCTGAAAAGAACTTCTGAACCCTTCCCTTTCTTACAAGTCCCTCTCAGGGCACCTTGAATTTTTCTTTAATAATACCCACCACAAGTGCAGTCAAATAATTTTTATGATGATTTTTAGTGTTGCTTCCCTCACAGGATTGTAATCACAGGACATTCAAGAGGGGACAGGGAAGAGGCTATCTTATTTCTCTATTTCCTTTGCCTAGAGAAAATAGTGCCCATTAAATTAATAGATGATTTGGTATTTATTATATTTTATAACTTTGTATCATATAACTTTTTGTTTTACCCATAGTAATAATATAGTTTTATAGTTATTTATAATTTATGTGATCCCTTGTTATTTTCCCCCTGCCTGCTTCTAGGAGTCTCTGTGCTCTTGTCTATATTTGTGTGATATTTGTGTAAAGATGAAAGTAATTTTATTTGAACCAGGAAGTAAGCCAGATATTGGATTCTGAAATGTTGAAATACATTGTTATCAGAGAGCTTTTTAAAAAGATGCACACTAGAACTTATAATGAATCTCAGTTGCCTATGGACTCAAGCCCACACTGTTTCGCATAGAACATGAGGCTTTCCATGATCTGGACTTTGCCCCCTTTCTGGCCTCATTTTCTATCTTGCTCTGTCTCATGCACTCATTCGTTCCTCCAAGCTTTACAAGCATATCTGCAAAGGGATATGATCATCAGCTTCATTAGTATCACCACTAACAATGTTTATTAAGCAATGGTCTGAATCAAACAGCATGTAGGGCTTGTGGCAACCTACAATGATGGATAAACCAGGATCAGAGCTTACCATCGACTGTGCATTTAGTCAGAATGACAGCTATCCACACAAGAGATAAAGAAGAATATAAGCGTGTTATGAATTAGTAAATGCCAAAGAGTAGTTGAAAGATGAAGTGCAGTTTCCTGCGATATAAAATAGTGCCTTATTCACATCTTACTTTTGATCAATGTTTCCACAAATAAATGTGACCAGTGAAACAGGGAAAGGCAGGGAAGTGGTGTTTAATGTTCTGTCTTTCTTTATGAAGACATGTTTTGTGGTTTATTTGGAACTTTGCGTAGTCTTCCTTCTTCATCTTCAAACTATCATAATTACAACCTGAATTCAGAAGACAAAGGAAGAGATATTTATGAGCCCTCATCCAAGTTTCCTTGAGTCCTTAACTAAGTAACTTGGGAGATGGCATTTTTATAAGCTTTATGGAGAAAGGCTATACGAGGGGAGAATGCTTATGTTTAATCTAGAAGATTAAGCAAAAAAATTTGCTTTGCTCTGGCAGAAAAACAAAGTGGATATTATTTCTCCTTTATCTCCTGTGCTTTTTCTGTCTGTTTTCCCAAAGCAATAGCTACCCTCCCTCACCCTGTAGCATAACCTATGAAGGAAGATGAAACTGGATGCTTTCTTCAAGGCTCACTGGGTGAAATTCAGCCAGCGTAGGGCTACATTACCATCCTAGCTGCTCCATCCGCTGAAGCACTGGGCTCACAGACTCTTCTAACTAAGTCAGATTGAGTCTACAGTAACATAGCATAGAATAAGCAACCTAAGATCTTGGCATACCATGCATTTATTTTTCTTATCTATGTGAGTCAACTCTTAGAGGCTGTTTCAGGATGGAGTCCTCTTCATGTGTTTTTTCATTCTCTTTGGAGTATTGGCTACTCAGCGTACATTCTACTTCTTGTGACTAGTAGAAGTAGAACAAAACAATTCCAAACTCTCATGTCTATTTGAAGAGTCTGCTGGAGTTATGTCTGCTAACATTAATTTGCCCATTTGAGAAATTTACTTGGACAATTTTGACATCAATGGGGAGAGGAAATATACTTTTCTTACTCCAGTGGGAGGCATTGCAAAAGCACACAGAAGAAGGAAGGTATATAATTTTATATTAGTGAGTCAATGGACTAAGAACTAGGAATAATAATCTAATCTATCCAAGAATATTCCTCTCTTCTGCTGTGTACCACCATTTGATTCTTAAACTTCCAACCACCACTCAATACTGAAAAAGAGTGACAGATCTCCAGTCTTGCCCTAGTGTCTCCATGTTGTCAATGTTTCTCTGACTTTTGCCAATGGAGGACTGTAATCAAAGCCTGACTTACAATTTCCCTGGTTTTTACTCCTGGTAGAAGAGTGAGTGGGATCCAGCAAAATGTTTGGTGGTATTGAGACCAATTCACAGTGCCTCATTTCTATTTCCCTTGGGGTTCTCATTCAAAACTTGGATCTCTTCTCTTATCTAGTGACCTTCAAGAAGGATTTTCAGAGAGAATGCAGTTTATATTTTTGTAAGTATACATTCAATTCCATCAGAATTTTTCTATGTGTGAATGAAAAAAGTGGTAGATCCCCACTTTTATTGCAGCAATCTTCTATGGTTTCCATATTGTTTGAGCATGTTCTGCAGAGATTTATGTGCTGGAAACACATTATCAGCACAGTAATGTTGAGAGGTGGTGGGACCCTTAAGAGATGAGGCCTGGTGGAAGGCGATTAGGTCACTGTGGGTTGGGGGACTGTCCTCAGAATGGGTTAATATAGCTTTTATAAAGTCTTGTTTTGTTCCTATCAGAGCAGTTTGTTATAAAAAGAGAAGAACCTATCTTCTGTGTTCTCATGTGATCACTTTGATTCCTGCTATTGTGTGACATCTGCTATGAGGCCCTCACCAGGGGCTGAGCATATAGACTGTTACAGTTTAGATATGAAGTGTGCCCCAAAAGCTCATGTATGAGACCATTCAAGACAGTTTAGAGGTGAAATGATTGGATTATTTTAGTCTTAACCTAATTGGGTAGTAACTGTATGCAGTAGGATGTGGCTAGAAGAGGTGGGCTCCTGGGGATGTGTCTTTGGGGTACATATTTTGTCACTGAGCAGAGCTCTCTGCTTCTCGGTGGCCATGTCCTAATCTTCTTTCCTCTGCCACACTCTTCCTCCATGATTTCCTGCCCTATCTTGGGCCCTGAGCAATGGAGCTGACCATCTATGGACTAAGACCTTGGGAACCATGAGCCCCAAGAAAAACTTTTCCTCTCTAATTGTTCTTGTCAGATCTTTTGGTTACAGCAATCAAAAAGTTGACTAAAACACAGGCCCACTTGATCACAGACTTTCAGTCTCCAAAACTGTGAGCTAAATAAACCTCTTCTCTATAAAGTACCCAGCTCCCTGTATTTTGTTATAGCAACAGAAAAAGCACTAAGATATACCCCTTAATAGAAGGACAGAGAAATGCAACCAGTAGGATATATTTACATGGAATTGGCTCATGTGATTAATTATGGAGACAGAGCAGTCCTAAAATCTGCAGTTGGTAAGCTGGAAATCCAAGAGAGCTGATGGTATGTTTTCAGTCTGATTCTGCATATGAAGGCAGGAGAAAACTTTTGCCCCAGACAGCCAGGCAGGGAGAGGAAAATTTCTCTTCCTGCACTGTTTTGTTCTATTCAGGTCTTTAGTGGATTGGATGAGGCTTACCTGAATTGGGAAGGACAATCCACTTTATTTAATCTATTGATTCATATGTTAACCTTATTCAGAAATATCCAGAATATTGTGTAACCAATTATCTGGACACCCTGTGGCCATTTTATGAGGTAATTCATGAAACGAATCATCAGTGCCATCCTCTTCTTTCTTCTTTTCTTTGCCTCAATCATGAACCATTGCATATCAAGGAATAAAATCCTAATCAAGTTAACCCAAATAAAAAGAAAGTTACTGGATGGATGTAGTCATAGAAACCACTTATCTAGGAATAAAATTCTAATTAAGTTAACTCAAGTAAAAACAAAGTTCCTGAATAGATGTAGTCATGAAAACACTTTTTAAAAATTTCTTTCTGAACAACTGCTCCATTCTCCCACTTCTCTCTACCTTTCTTTTCTTATTTAACAGAATGCATAAAATAAAAAATAGCTGCCATCTTCAATTCCACCTTACCACAAAGCTCCATGGCCCACAACCTTATGACAACATGTGCTCTTTATGTATGTGATTTATATTTCAGTACCTGAGGAAGAGAACCAGGTCAATTCTAGGACCACCAATATGTTATTATACTTAGAATCCAACACCTATCCCTGTTTGCTGGGGAGTCTGAATGCATGTTTCCTATTGCTACAGACACTGATTACCACAAACTCAATGACTTTAAAACAACAAAATTTGGATATCAGAAGTCTGAAATGGGTCTCACTCTGCTAATATCAAGACATTGGCAGGATTGCATTCCTCCTGGAAGTTCTGGAGGAGAACCCATTCCTTTGCCTTTTCTGTCTTCTAGAGGTTGTCTGCTTGTCTGGTGTCTGCTTCCTCCATCTGCATGTATTACACTCTGACTCTCCCCTCCTCTTCTCCCCTGTAGGAATGATTACCATGGGTAATCATATATGGTAAATATGTGGGACTATACCACATGTATAGTCCAGGAGAATTTTCGTATCTCAAAATCCTTAATCACATCTGCAAAGCCTGTTTTCCTGTAAAGATAATGTTCACAGGTTCTGGGAATTAGGACTGGGACAGCTTTGCCCAGGGAGTGGTGAGTGGGGGTCACATTACCTCACTTATCACAGCGAGAGTCATACAGGTGTGTTGCCAGTGGAGCAGAGGTGTAAGTGGAAAGATTCTCTTTGTATAAGGAGTGAGAAGGAATAAGAGAATTAAAGAGTAGTTTCATTCATCTAAAGTGCTTAGTAGGGCTATTGAGATTGGCCTTCAACCTCCATTAATTTTTCTGTCTTTTGTTTCTTTTCCCTCCAGAGGAATCTATTGGAGCCTGCGTGTTTATAATTTGCTCGCTCTCCTTTTTCACTTAGTTTGATATTTAATTTCCTCAAAACCAGATTCTCTCTTTATCAAAATTCAGATGCCTCATGACTTCAGACTCCATCAGAAAACACGAGATGTAGTGGAGGTGGTTTGGGGAATCTGTGCCTCTAATATACTTCCTAGGTAACTCTTGAATACACCAATTAGAGAACCCCCACTGTATTCTAAGTAAAGCTGATAAATTTATCTTGTTAGAAGAGAAGACTAAAGAAAACCTTCCAAGGGAGCTAGGGTATTTTCAGCTTTTGGGAGATAGCAATTTGGTGTGTAATTTAGTAAGACTAATTCAGGTGGGGAACAGGCGAAGAGATCATGTCAAGATAAGAGGGAGAACTTTTGGAGGGGGAGTTGATCAACCTTTATTTGCCTCTCAAATCACAAATAAGGGCTTAGTTTCTTCTGAATTGTATTTTCATACTGAATTGTACTCTGCTGAAAATCTCAATCACACTCTATCTCCAAAGTTAGTTTTTCTACATCAGCTTTTTCAATTCAGGCGTAGTGGAAGATAAAAAAACTGATGTTTGACACTCTACAGTGGTTACAGTGGCTATGGTGATAAATCAGGCTGTCAGATGTCTGAGTTGGTATCTTGGCGTTGTAGGCAGCATTCAGTTAAATCTGACAGATTTTGTTTTATAATGTAAATAATTTAATTCATGCACAAGATATTTTGATGGACTTTATAAATTTATAGTTGTTTTGAATAACTTTTGTTTGTATTAAGTTGTAATTAAACTGATAAAAGTAAAAAAGCAAATACATAAAACATCTAGTAAAGAAAAGCACATTTTTGATGGTTGGTGGTTTTGTTTTTAACAACATGGCAGATTGGATGATCTCCAAATTTGCCAGTTATAAAATATTTAGAAATACCCAATAAAATAAAACAATCAATGATGTAAATAGTTGGAAGAATTCACAAGTATGTAAAGGACATCATCAGAGACACAAAGTAGAAACTGGACTTGGCCTTCCATCACTTTGAGTTCAGGATTTGAATTTATACTCTGTGGTCTGAGAACCCTCAAGCTGAAAATTTGACGTGAAATTCTCTGGAACACTAGGCAGAAATAGATACAAAATCTTTTTTGAAGGGTACATCCTCAATCCTGCCAAGTAAAGAATTCCCACAGAAAATGTCCAGCAACATATGAATCTAAAATTAAAAATTACAAAACCCATAGGCAATATACCTGAAGAGAAGCAAACGCATCAAACAAGCAGGATTATCAACACTGCCACCCTCCTTGAGGAATTAACATATTCTCCCTCCACAACTCTAAAATTAGTAGATTCAGTTGGGAAAATAAAAACTGGAACTGTAGCCATGAGAAACTAGATTCAATATTACTTAGTGCATTATATGTTGCACTATATAGTACAAATACAAAGTGCTGTAGTAGTTCAGAGAATGAAGAGAACTGTAGAGTGTTGATATTATAGCTTGCACTTAATGCTAAAATGTTGACAAGAGTAAACTTTAATTGGAGGAATATTACTCCTTTCAAAATATCAATTAGATATTGTGAATCAGTGGCACCATAGAAACTTAGGAAATGAATGTCATTATAAAACATAACACATTAACTTCTGAGTATGAACATGAAATTGAAATCATGACCATTTATGAAACATAAACATGCCCTTATTCAGAAAATCTAAGATAAATGCCACTTCTAAATTAAGTTATATGAGACATCCCAGAAATTACCAAGTAACACATATCCAAAAAGCCTAAGTATACTACCACAAATTATCTTATAATAAGGCAGTTAAATTCAGAGTGGTAAAAATCATTCTAAAAGATATAGGGTTCTTTTTGCTGGCTCAGTAATAACATAAATTCTGGATATAATCACTGGACTTGGAATGTGTTAAGTTTAGTAAAGTAAGTGAAGAATAATTGCATTTCATTAGTAGAATGTGATATTATGGGAGTCAAATGTTATCTAGTTTGGATTTGATCTCAGTTAATGTAAATGAGTATTATGTAAGTTACCAAAGAAAATGAGTTTTCTCAGAGATGATAAACTTCATTAAAATACACCTCAATCACTGACATATATACCATAATCAAAATTTCCCCATTCTTGCTAGTTTTTTAATGTGGTATGTTGAGGCCAATAGGCTGTCAGGTGTCAACTTTCTAAAGATCATATTCCATGTGGGAAAATGTGCAGTGCTCTGTTAGCAGAAAGGGAACTGTTTGTTGTTTGCATCATGGTAGTTTCTGCCGACTTCTTGCAAATTTTATATCTCTTCACTATCTGGTGCTGACTCACATTTTGCTAAAGTTCCTTTGTCAGGGAAGAATGAATTATATAACCTGTCAACTAAGATTTGACAGTAATAATTACAACTAGTATCAGTCATAAATGATTTTTTTCTTTTGTGGCTCTGGGTCTAATCTCTCATCTAAGCTTTCTGTTCTATTGTAGCTATTCATGGAAGTCTCTTTTACTTATTTTCATACAGACTACCATTTCAAATAACAAGTTCAGAATACAGTTAGTTGAAAATAAACTTGGGATTTTTTTTGCTATTGTTTTTTGGCCATTGTCCATCTTTCTTTTCTGATTCCTTTCCTATTACAGGACTAGTTTGAGAAGGAGCCGAGAGAAGGCACACACTCAGTCCCTACGTATGCAAAAATGACCACCTCAAGGATTCCTCTTATAATTCCTGCCATTTTCTTTGATTGACAAAACTTGCAGTTTCTGAATGCATACTATTCAAAACAGAAAAATGGCAATAAAAATTTTAGTTGATACAGCCTTGGAATTTTCAACTTTATTCAGTGAAAATAGCACGGTGCTTTTGAACCAAGAGTTTAAAGATACTGTATGAAATTTGAGATGAAAACTCAGAGTTACTGTATTTAAATTAATTTCTTAAAGTATTAAAGTTTACATGAGAAACATACTTTTTACATGGCTTCATATTGCCATCTACTAACTTTTTCTCACCAAATTCTAGGACTATTTGAAATAACTGTATTATAAACTTATTAACTTTGAATTATGAAATTTAACTTTCATTTCCTTTTGAGATTTTTCTATATGCGTGTCACTGATGTACATTTTTAAGTTCAAAGAAAAAAGTCAAGCAGTTGCTACATTAGGAAAATAAATCCAGATCTTTCATATTATAGGTTGACTTACATGCAAAACTAGAAAGTCAAGGGAAATTATTATAAATTAAGGAGGGGATTCAGTAATATAAATAGATTATAAAACATTCTGGGTGAAAAATTACTATTCTTAGTTTAAAAAATTTCTTAGGAGGACAATTATTGTGTTCTAAGTAGATTAAAACCACATCTTAAGAAGTATTTACATTGTAAGAATCTAGGATATTTTATAGTTTTAATTGTGGTTGACTGGATTCATGGTTTTCAATCAATATCCAAAATGTAATTATGAATAATTAAGTTAATTATCTGTTCAGAGTTAGGTAATTGTCTAATTAGCTTGAGAATAATAGACTGGAAAACTTTCAAAAAATATTAAACACATTCTATACTTAAATTATTTAAACTTACCTATTAAAATTTCAAAATGAGTGTGTGTGTGTGCGTGTGTGTGTGTGTGTGTGTGTGTAGACAGGTACATAACTACTTTATAATTTGAGTGATATTGTGTGTGTTTTTGTGTTTAACCTTTTTCCCAAATAGACAAACATTATCCACCCGTTCATGGAATCAGCGGCTATTTAGGCAATGGAAAGGAATTAAGACATGTAGAAGAAGAGTACAAGATCATTGAATTTGGAACACAAACAGGAAACTGTTTATATCATGAATATTGGGTGGGGCAAAGTGGGGATATCAAGGATGCTTCTCAGAAAAGACTTAGAAATTGCAGAAGTGTCTGGGTACCATGGAATACTAATAACTGCTTGCTTTTTTATTTCATAATTCCTTTATTGTTAGACAATCATTACTACTGTGCCCAGGTCTGTTAAATGACTCTGATAACGTGTGGGTAATGTCTGGAATCTGCTATAGTAAAAGTGCACCCAATACATAAGCATTGTTTTCATGAGTTCCTAGGCTTTGATCATCTCTGTGGAGTTCATCATGAAATATTAGAGCTTTTCTCTGATGCCAATCTAGGCAGTCAGTTGCTTCTAGAGAAGAGAGCTCCTACTGCTGGGATAAGAAGTCTTTGTTATCTAATTGGGTATTTGTCATACAGGATGGAAAAACGGGGTGTGAAGGGAAGGTTTTTAGGACCAGGTGAGTAACTTTATTTTCTTTTTACTTTTTAAAGTCAAGTATTATAATGTTATTTTTAAAAATCCTACTTTTACTGTGGAATGTTTAATTGAAAGATCTGTGGGCACATAGATATGTTAATTTAAGCTATACTACAATGAGATTCGAATTGAAAACATATGCACATAGTTTTATAAATCTTTAAGAAAAATTTACGAGAACAGCTAGACATTCTAGGAAAGATTGATGGGATTTTTATTTCATCTTTTTTGAAGGACACTCTTATGAATAAAAATCTAAAACAGAATGGATCAACATTTAGGAAAAATGGCTATCTCTTATGATATTAGGTGATATCAACAAATTTTTTCTTTTTTCTTTTCAATGCCACTGTCTTTAGAAATCCTAAAAGGCTGACATAGGCTAAAGAGGCGAATGATGTGCAGATTGGGGTGGGCTGTAACTAATACGGGCTCAGGTGAGCAGCTGCCATGCATTGCTAATGAGAAACCCAGCTAAAGGTTTGTTGCACATTCTAAAGCTTCAGATGCTGTGTGTGGTTAGAAAGTCTGCAATTCCTTTTCTAATTACTTTATTACACAGCTGTATTTATTAGAATTTGAGCATACTACAAATACACATACTTCTAAGATGCCATCATAGTAAGGACCAACAATTTGGTTACACTTCAGGGAGAAAGTCTACACTGAAATGAACATTGTGAGAAAATTCAATTTGATGATACCTTGGGGTACATTCTTGCTTCATATACTGCTGTTTTCATTACAAGGTAAGAACTTACTTTAAAATTTTAATTTATTATATTTTAGCTTCTCTCACAATTGATATAATTTTTTCTTATAAAGCATTTTTAAGTCATTGGAATGGATATGTATTAAATGACATTGAGGTAATCTTATTGAAAATTCTTAATAACGTAGAAAGCATGCACCTTTTGTTATTTTTTGTGTCTTTTAGATGGCTATTTAAAATCATGCTTCAACCATGTGCAATTGTACTAGAAGTTCTGATTCATTTTTTTCTTCTACAAGATGATTTAAAACAGTTGTCTATTTTAGAATAAAGATTGAGTACTTAAATTTTCTTCCTACCATCAAGCCCCCAAATGGTAAAAGAATTGTTTGAAGATTATAACAGTTGAAGTTAAGAATTAACTGCCCATTATTTTTTATAGCAATTTTATCAATAAATTAATTTTTATAAAATATTTTCCTGGGGAAGGCATTTATTTACATTTAGTTGTTAGTTTTTAATCCCTGGAAAAGGCTGTATGTTTTGGAGAATGTAGGGGAAAAAGGGAGAAATTATTGAAGTGCAAATGACAGGAAAGATCAAGACACCACCTTCTAATCCTAGTAGTGACTGGAAGCCCAAAAGAAGGTGTCTTAGAATGATGAGCTGGAGGGGACATTAGAGAGCCACTTGCACAACACCAGCATTCTGTGGTGTGTATGTTATCTTGCTTAAGCATGGCAAATACAAAGTGGTAGGACCAGAACTACAACTTGGATCTCTGAATCCAAGTCTAGTGGTCTCTCAGTTGCATTATGTCTCTGTAAATCCACGCACACTGCCCTGTTCTTTTTGATTTATCACTTACTCCAGTGTCTCACAGACAATTTCCTGGTCAGAATTCTCTGAATCATAAAAAATAACTAGCAGCAAAACTTGATCTAAATTTTAGAATTTAGGTTACAATGATCTGTTAAGCAACCAAAGCACTGACCAAGATACTTGTATGTTTTTCATTCTTATCTCCATATATTTATCTCTGGCAGGATCTATTTGTGCATCATCCACCTTGATGGGAACATCGAAGTGAGTATTTCTTATTTTTTTTTAATCCTTTAAATGTGAAATAATGGGAATCTGCTTTTGACAATAAATCAAATATTTTACAAAAAATGAAATACAGTTCCACAAGACATTTCTACAAGTTAAAAGTAATTATGATCTATTCCTTATTTATGAAGCTAAAATATTTCCTTTTCTTTTAATTACAAGGAGTGTTCTTGGTGGTGACTATAGGTACTAAAGAGATTTTTATTTCAAAGATTTGTAAAAAGATTATATTCTGTAATATATCCTTATAAAATTATTATTAATACACATTGATTGCAAATGTGTTATGTTCTCAACCTAAGTAAAACAATTTTTAATATTAAAAGTATAAATAATGAATTTATGAGCTAAATCTGTTGAATAAAAGAATTCTATTCTGCACTTGATTTTTATCAATATATATAACACAAAAATATAAAACAAAATAAAAACAAATGTTCATGTTAATGAATTGATTGATTTTGATAAATTGCAATACACTGTCACATTAATTTTAACCTTCCCTTTATGACATGGAACAGGAGAGAATTGAGTATTATGCTTGAAAAAAAACCGAGTGTACTCTTGGCAAATAACTGACTTCACCAGATTTACCGAGTCGTGTGGAGAAAATATTATGCTGGTTGGTTCTACAATGTCACGCTATTTTATTTCTCTATTTCCAAGTTCCTTCCTAAAATCCAGTTTACATCAGAGGCTGGAGAGATTTGGGGACACTTCTGAGTTTTGTAAAATGAGACAGCACCACCACCCAAATCTAACCCCTCCAAAAAGGGGAGGGGGACCTTTTAAATGTTAAAGCAAGAAAGACCTCTTTGATAAAGTGATGGAAATCAGGAGGAAAACACCAGCTCTCTCTTGGGAGAGGCTTGTTCAGGTTGCCTTGGGGCCTCTGATTATACAAGTTCTTTTTGTTTTCTTCTAGAAATGAGTTTAATGAAAATCGACAGAAAAGAGCTCTTTTAGCAGCACAGGTAGGTTATGCCTCAGATGGAGAGGGAGGCAGAGAAATAATCCATTCTGCTTTGGACTCTGCTGTCACTTCAACAATGAGACCTTTGTGGAAAAGGGAATAAAATGCTAAAAACAAGACAGGAATGGGGAGGAAGAGGCAAAGTAACTTCTCTGCTTTTTTTATTGTGACCCTCAAATTCATACTCAGTTCTCATTGACATGTTCAAAGTGAAATACTTTTTCTTTTTTTACTCTTCATCTCAATTATCTACAGACGAACTTGAAGCATTTATGGAAGATTGAATCCCATCCACTTGCTAGGAAATTTGAATTGGTTTAGAAGTTAAGTACAAAATCAGTCAGGACCATAGCAATAATACAAATACTTTCAAGAAGGAACAGAAAAAGATGGAAATGATACAAATTAAATACTGAAGGAGGGCATCAGATATATATCTCTTGGTGTCCTGACAGATGACTTTTGTATTTTTTGATGAATCTAAATTATAGGCATTTCCGAAGAAGTAACTGTGTTTCGGAGGGGCAGAGTAACATTGAATTTGAGGAGACCTTTTTACTTGGGTCCCTTTACATAAAAGATATTGGGTAACATAATTGCATTGCCTTCAAACTATGGTTGGAATGTTCAAATGAATTGGTTTTAGAAAATGTTTCTCTATAAAAGATAGATGGCAAAATAAGAGAATCTTAACTTAGTAAAGGCATTTTTTGGGAAGTAATATGATTTGAACATTTATATAGCAAGTACTTAAATATTCAGGGAAGCCTTTGACAAATGCTAATATGCAAACAATTTCTACTAGCATTTTCTGATGAATGCCTGAATTTGTATATTTTATGGTGTTAAAAAGAATTAGTCAATGAATAGTTGACAGATTTGATAGGCTGTTGTTGTTACAGTTTAGGAAACCAAGCAGATTTATTCTTGTTAAGAGTAGACTCTTTTCCCCAAGAATGGGTAAAGGATTTGATATGGAATGCAAGCTCTATTTTTTTTTTTTCTGAAAATAGAGTGTTTTGTGTACATAAGTACTGATGTATCATGTGAAGTGATTAAAATGGTGTTTCTCTGAGAAAGAAAAAGTACACGTTTGCCAGAATATCCTATGTTAACCACCAAAGGTCATCTATATGACTCAGTAAGAAATTTGATTTTGAGAAAAACTTTATGGTGAATCCACTAGATTGAGGGACCTTTGAAATATACCCTGAAGGTGTCAGTCATATAAAGTGCCCTATGGATGGGACTATACTATTGTGCATTGCAATGTTTTTAGAATTTTTAGAATATGTATAATTTTTCTGAACACCTTCCTTCTGATACTGAGTGAGGAATACACTTTCTTTGTGTTGATGTCTACCTTAGAGAGAACAAAGAGCAAGGAACTTGCACTTCTATTTTCTGAAGCTAGGGAGGTTGCATCAAAATCATGTATTTTTGTTCGCTTTTTATTTCCACAATCCCATGGTGCTGGGGACTCGAACTGAGGCCTCCAGCATGAGAGGCAGGCACTCTACGAGATGAGCTATATGGCCTGCAAAATCATGTATTTTCCTTGGATGAATTTAAAAAGAGGAAATGTTAAAGAAGGGCGGTGAGACTATAATCATGCACTGAACTCTGTTGGATCTGAATCTTGTGTTATAAGGCCATTTATATCCATAGATTCACTCATGTGCTGCAAGAACACAGTGTGGTTGGATAGATAACTGTATTCAGAAATACGTTGCAATGAAGTGATCCAAGGAAGGATAGACATAGAGTTCTACAAATGCTGCAGCTATTTCCTACCTGGAGACTGTATTTTTCTGTGCAGCTTAACCTCCTGTAGAGATATAATCAGGAAGGCAGAAGAATGGACTGTTCTCTTTTATCACTTATGTGAATATGTGCGCCCATTGCCTGGGGTATTTTGTATCTGCATTCCAGCTCAATCATTCTCCTGAAGCACGTGCTGAGACATAGACTTAGGTGCAGGTTATTTACTCGCAAAGTGCACAGATAAGGGACTGGCAAAAGTGAGAAAAAGGGAGAAAATCGAATATTGGGTGTGTTAATGAGGGGCTTCCTGCTGTAGGCACTTGGGACCTGCTCTTATTGGGGACCTTATGAGGAACTGTGTAGCATGTGTCCTAGAACTGCTTCCACAAGTGGTGGAAAAAGTGGAATATTTATCCACCAATTCCTGTTTCTTAGTGGTCAAGAGTGGCCTCTGAGGAGCCTTAAATACCTGGGAAAGCACTTTTTGTCATTTGTCCTGCTTAGTCTCTATCCTCAGGCAGAGAGAGAAGGAATCCAAGGCTTGATGTTGGAGGCTGTAAGTGTGCACAGGAACGCAGAACGATTGCAAGGTGAATTTGAGGAGATTCTGAAAGGGGCATCAAGAGAGTCTGCTATAGTTATGGCTCTAAACCCCCTTAGGGACTGATACTTTTATTCCTTTCCATTAGTGTTTGTTGCTGGCATACCAAGAATTGTGCTAGTGATATAAACAAGAATAACAGGGCTTATTATCTGAAAACTCCATGTCTAGTGGAAGTAGGGCTATAGAGAAGTAATTTCTGTGCCATTGGCTCATTGAATGTAAGACACCATCAATTACTTGTCATTATTCATCTGATGTAAAAATAAAAAAGTTCCTAATTATCAATGTAAAATGCCATTTTAAGTTTAGATTTGTTTAAAAAAATGCTGAGTGTCATGTGTTAGCACTGGTGAAATGTATTATGATGTTGGGGTAAATAGGATGGTTGCTGGGGTAGTCAGCAAGGTAGTGTGGTAGGTCGTCATTGCAGTGTTTCTAGAGGAAGTGTGGGTTGGGTGCTGCAAGAAACAAATCATATTCTTTTGCCTTGGCCTAATGTTACCCAGTGTATTCGGTTTTTGCCTGAGAATAACAATAGGTAGCATGTTTATAACCTTTGTTACATGCTTGGCACAATTCTTGATGTATTAGTTGTATCACTTTAATTCAATTCTGTGAGGGAGGTGTTATTATTCTTTTTTATATACTGGGAAAGTGAGGTTGAACAGGTGGAAAATTTGTTCAAGGGATGTGCCAGTGGGAGGCAGAATTGAAATTGCTTTACACATTTGGTGAGCATCAGAGATGATTGGGTGGTTTCCACTAACTGGATTGGCCTAAAATCACTTTGGATCAAATTTGGAAGATGTTGGTACCCAGCAATACAATTGATAAATGGGTGCTGATACAAAGCGATGGGGGGTGTGGCGGGATAAGAGAAGAATGGAGGAACTTTGGATTGTGTAGAGGGAAATGAAGGGACAACCACAGATGAAAAGTTGTACCCTATTTGTGTACAATGAATCACAATGCAGTCTGTAAAAAGAAAAATAAATAAAAAAATTTTTAAAAAAGAATGTAAAAAAAAAATTGACTACTTTTGATTTAGGCAGCCAGAATGAGTGTGACTGAAGAGAGAATAGGACTTGCTGTCTTAGTGGACTGTTGGGAGTTTAATTTAGTTGGAAGACAGAGGCAAAGACAAATAGGGGAGATGGAGCAGTGGGGATGAAACAGGGAACAGTCAACTTGGAGCCATGGTGTGGGTCAAGGAGTTTAGAAATGAGTCTTCATATGTTGAGAGATAGGAGAGCAGTTTCATATGGCATAAAGTAGGTTTTCCTATTCAAAGAAGAAGTACTGAGATGGAAAAATGCCAAAATAAACTTCACGGGTGTGAGGGTGACCAGATTCTGTGGAGAGAGGGCTCAGCTCCTCACATCATGTCCCTCACCCATACTTCCTTTTTATCCTTCCCCTTCTCCAGTTTCCCCAACATCATCAGCTGATTTATTTGATAATTATGGGGCAAGTTTGGTATATGTGTTTCTTCTGTTGAATATTAAAAAAAAAAAACGATTGAGAGAGATATGGCCCAAGTTATACATGCAATTGGTACTGAATTGGAATAATCATATATAATTGATTAGTATTAAATCCACAATTTTTGATATGAAAGTTTCATAAGGGTTGTTTAGATTAAGATAAATCTCTTTATCACTGATTTCTTTGTAAAGGAAATAAGCTGAAAGCCTTATATACTCTGTTTTACTTCATTGTCATAACTATGAAAATGAAGTAGGTGCCATTATTTTTCCCTTTTTACAGATGAGTAAACAGAGGCACTGAGAGGTTAGGAAACTTGCGAAAGTATAAGTTATGACAGAGTCAGGACTTCACTCCAGGTCTGTTTCTATAATTCATGTTTTTAACCCTTACTAGAAACTACCTTAGTTTCTATAAAGAGATATATTTAAATGTTCTATGAACTTTAAAGTGTCAACTCTTTGGAGCTGAAGGTGACACACTGACCCTGAAACAGCAGGTGTTTTTGTGGGTAGTGATTGGTGTGCAGGTTACAAGACAGCACCACTGTTGATCCATTAGCCCCACGCAGCTTTTTCCAGTCTCATCTGTACCCGGAAATGTCAGAGAACTGCTACTTCTGCAGGCAAAGCCATCAGTTAATCCAAAGATTAGGCTGCAGTCAGGCCCCTTTCACAGGGGGTGATGGATGGGAGAGGAGGAAGGGAAGTGAAAACAGAGAAAAGAGAAGGTGAATGACTTGTCAAAGTCTTAGAAGGACCCAAAGACTTGAAACCAGGTCATCTACCCAAATTCTGAAGGAGCCCTTTCTACCTGACTGAGACAGTATCAATGATCCATGGAAATACAAAGTCAGTACTTCATCATTTCTGTATTTATAGCCATTTTCTGGATTTTTCCATCTGCATTTGTGGTTTGAATTAAATAATCCTTATTTCTTTCAAAGCTTGAAGCAACTTCTCCAAGATATTTTTTCCATGAAGCTATTAACTGGGGTGAGAGCAAAATAAAAGGTCAGTTCTCATATCTGTGTTTTTGTGTTTGTTTTCTCAAAAGGTCCCCTTGGGAGATAATATTGAGTCAATTCTCTATTGTTTCCATGTACTTCATGGAGGAAACTGAACCAGGGTGGTAATAATAGTAATAATTTAAGTTCATTTTCTATAGAAATTCTAGTTATTTTTTAAAATGACCAGAGCTAAACATTTAGACAAAATTTATAAGATCTGGATGATGCACTGGGTATCAGAACCCCCTTTTCTGAATTAATTACTTTTTCCTTAATACCTTAACATCCCCATTTTGCTTAAAATAAAAATAATTAAATAATGAATAATAATATTAATTAAATAATTATTATTTAATAATTAAGTAAGAATTTCCCATTTCCTTTAAGTAGTTTAAAATTTGAGTGGAAACTAGGAAATAGAAATTCTTATGATGTTTAAAATTACATTGATCCTCACCAGTTTTAGTTTGATATTTGTTTTCAGGAGAACAAACAAGAGTGTAAATAAGATTCTAAAGGAGATATATTTGTTTACTTAAATATTTAAATATGTATTTATTGGAAAAACTTAAGACTGTGAACTAAGATAAACTTTAATAATGTGCACCTTAAGAAAAAAAAAACTACTTTCAAGTTTATGAAAAACATCATTTTCACTAACATTTATGGTTTAATTTAAAATATCATTTTTACTCAGGATTTATGAAGAGATTTGTGTATTTTAAACTGTACAGATATCAATGAATTTTAAGGTGGAAAGTAATAGTAGGATTTTCTCATTCTTGTCTCTGGCAGAACTGTGGTTAAATTATTACAGTTAGATAAGTGTCTTCCATGAACTTGACATTTTCCAGGCAGACCCAACTTCTTTAGTAATGCTTTATGGTGACTCAAAGATGTTCTCTAATTCCTCTGATATGTTACTTAAGTCCTTCCAGTTTGAGTTTTGCCAGTTGCCTCTTGTCCTCTCCTTAATAGAAGAAAAATTCATTTGCATTTTTAAAACCCACTCAGAAGATGATAACAAAATTAGGATGGGAGCTCATAGTTACTTGATTCCTCTTTTTAATGTAAATCTTTGGGGCAAGTTTTCTTTCCACAAAAGGTAATATTTTTGGTGACAGCCAGCAGTGACGTAGGCTTCTGTTTCATCAATATTAAGCACAGGTCCCAAAGATGTTGCATCATTTATATTGAGCCTGAGGACTAATAAACAAATTTCAAATGAAGTATTTAATTATTCTCTTCAATAATGGGAGTTCCTTTTTGGTTTTTGTCCTTTGCATGATTCCATAAGTTAACGATGGACATTATTCTTTAGTGCTTACTCCTGGAGAAGAAGCAGATCGGAAGTGCAGCTAGAGCTGAACTCCGTCAACGGAATCCTCTGCAGTTTGTGTATTTCTGGCTCTCATCATCTGGGACAGTGATTCCTTACATGGGAACTTGACCTTTCGATTGCCTGGAGGAGGCTGATCTTTGCTCTCAGAGTAGTTTGAGATGTGAAAGCCTGTATTTCTTGCTTCACAGCTCACATAATGAAATGGGCTAGATAGATATTTGATGGGTTTAATTCTTTAGCTCCTCAAGGCAAGAGGCCCAGGGTTCTGTTTAAGTTTATGGTGGTGACAGTTAGTCCAAGCTGGATCTTGACATATTGTGTTTATAAGAGCCAATGCATGCCAGAAAATAACTTCTTATTTTGCCTCTCAGGTTCTTGTCCTCATGAATGCCTTAATGGAGCTTTCTGTTCTAAGACTGGTACATGTGACTGTCAAATATTTCAAGCTCTTGGGACAAGGTGCCAAATTGGTAAGTTTCAGGGATATTTGTGAGAGAATTATGGGATGCTGAAAAGAACATGAAAGCATAATTTGTTACAGTAATGTTCATCCATTGGGAGTTGGGACAATGATATTTTGTATCTGGAGAGCTCACAATTCATTTTCAGTAATTTAAGATAATTTTGAAACAATGTACAAGCAAATAACTAAGCCTACTTTTCCTTCACACTGATCTCCAGTATTTTTCTATTATACTTTACACTTTATATACTACTAGTCCACCATAACAAGTTCTCTGTCATCTCTCTTTTACTTTGTAAATTAGATTTGTTATTTGGAGCCACACATTCTTTTTGAATTTGAGTTAATTGAATATTTTGTACAAAAAAAAAAAAAAAACTGAAATTTAATTGAAAGTTCTTCAAAACAGGGGAGTTTTTCTTTTTTAAAATTCCTATCCATCATATCTAAGATAGGATCTTATGTGAATATGATCAGCAAATATTCGTTTAATTAATATTTATTGAGCATTTACTAGATCCCAACCTAGGCCAAAGGCTGTACATGTGTAAATTGTATTGACATATTCCTACCCTCCTGGAGGCTGCAGTCTAGGGGCAGAATCTTATATACAAGAGATGCACAATAATTAAACTTATGATATGTGCTATAAAGGGGAGTACAAGATGCTTTGAAAATATGCTACAGAAGTAAGGCACACTGTCAGGGAAGACTGCTTTAAAAGTAAATCACCTGCTGGGCATGGTGGAGCATGTCTGTAATCCCAGTGATTCAGAAGGCTAAGGCAGGAAGATCGCAAGTTCAAAGCCAGCCTCAGCAAGGCCCTAACTAACTTAGCAAGTTACTTTGTCTCAAAATAAAAACTAAAAAGGGCTGGGGTTGTGACTCAGTGGGTAAGTACCCCTGGGTTCAATCCTTGATACAGGGGAAAAAAAAAAAAGTGAATCACCCTATGTCTTTTACTGGCCAGAAATAGTAAATTTAGGCAAAAATTGCAAAAAGAAAGAAAAGACACCAAGGTTATCTTTATCCTTATACTCTCCATAGAGAATATTGAAATGTTTTACATATAGCAAAGATTCAGTTAATGTTATTGATTTCTACATTACTCTAAAGTGGAAGGGTCTAGAAAATAAAAATTGAATAGAAGGATATATGCTTGTGTAGACATGATAATAGGAAATGAAGTTGTGTCAATTAAGAAGAATATTGCTTGAGATTTGGTCTTCTGAGGTCATTATTTCATACATTCCAGTAAACTCTGACCAACTAATGTTTCCCAACACCAGTTACCAGACAGATAAAAATGCCTTTTAGTTTTTGTTTTGGTTAATACTTACTTTTTGAATATCATAAAGATATTTTTGAAAGAACTGTGGAGAATGGAACACTCTAACACTGTCTATGCTAATTTTTAGGACACTCGGTCGTGACATTTCTCTTTTCTGAGCCACTTATTTGCTTTATCACTACCACCTTCTTTTCTTGTATCATTTCCCTTTCTCCTGCATCTCCTTTTGGAAGTAAAAATTAAGGAAGTTTCTAATATAAATTTCTTTTTTTATAACAAATCGTAGACCCTGTTTTTCCTTAAGAAGTTTGATCATTTTGAGAGCACCTAGTAATTTTATGCTAGTTATTTCTTCCTGTGATATAAACCACCAAAGAAGAAAACACTTCATTGAAAATTAGAATCATCATAACTGAACATGACTAGAAACAACTAATTTATTTTATTCTACCGGACTTTTTCCTATTTCTTTTCAGTCCCAAACATGGGCAGTGGCAGAGATGGTATTTGCAAAACCTGGGGACAGTACCATTTTGAAACATTTGATGGCATCTACTATTACTTTCCAGGAAATTGTTCCTATATTTTTGCAAAGGACTGTGGTAATTTGGAGCCTCGGTACACAGTATGGGTAGGTGATCCTAGGATAAAATTATTTAACAAAATTATTTCTGGAAAAGTGTATGTTTTAAAAGTACTGGACAAATGATGGGAAATAGATAAGAATCATAGAATGAATACTCAGGGCTCTGTTCATAATGGTTAGACCAACTTTGTGGGTATATTGAGTATAATTCTATTGAGATGAGGCCTAGCATTGTGAGAAATAGGTTTTGAATCCCTGTTAGGGGTCTTACAGGCAATGCATAAGTGTCTGTTATGGATGTCATAATGTCAACTCCAGTCTTCATCCCTCATCTTCAGGTTTTGCTTGATCATTGAAAAGGGGATAGGTTCACTCACCAACCCTATTGCTTACACTTACTTCCTTCTTGACACTTTAATTGAGGGGTACATGCTCAGCCCTGAATTCAAGTGCCAGGACCAAAACAAAACAAGACAAACCAGCATCCTTAGTATGGACTGGAAGCTGACATTTATTCATTGGAGTATATGAACTACATAATCGTTAGATAGATTAATACTATATGAGGGAACTCAGGGAATTAGTTCTTAGATGCAGAATAACTGATTCAAATGAATTCTTAGGAGACATCTCAAAATGCAAGCTACAGAGTGGTTCTAGTTCAAGTAAGGAAGTCAGGACTTCTTCCCCTGTTCACTGTCCTTCCATGAATTTCTAAGTTTCTCAAAGCACAACCAAGGAAACTTTGTAGAACTAAAACAAAACTGCTGTAAAAGCTAAAACTTTTCATAGCCAATATGTGTTTAAATTCCTGCTATTCGTTTTTCCTTCTAATTTATGTTAGAGTTGCCTAAATTTTTCTCCTGTCTTAGATGATGCAAATATTAAAAGTGGGATCTGAAATTTACTCAGGGATCTGGGTCTGCAATTCAGAAAGGAAATGAGGTATGTCGACAGTTGAAAGATGGAGCCTACAGCTAAGAAATTAGGGGTGTCTCTAGATAGGAAAGTTAGTGGGATGCATTTTCATTGCTTACAGGGCTTCTGCTCTTAGCTGCTTCATTGACATTGACTCCACCCTGCCCCCCTCCCACCAGCTTTCTCACTTAACTCCTTTGACTCTCTCATTAAAATGTTCTTGTCCAGTGTCTTACTCTTCTGAGCCCTTTGATAATATCATTATCTTTTGATAATAACACAATGTGTGGAAAATTTGAAGATTCAGAGAAGTCTAAAAGAATAACTTTAGGATCATCAGTCAAGAGTTACCATTACCATGCTAATGGCTTCATATATCTCCGTACAGGATATTTTTACTCTGCATTTTATATAGCTTTATAAAATTGAATTATGCTGTGTATAATTTTCTGTCCTACATTTTTACTTATTATTTTATCAAGAACTTTCTTCTATGTCGAAGAGTTTTAACAAACATACGTTTTAGGGCTGGAGATATAGCTCAGTTGGTAGCATGCTTGCCTCGAAAGCACAAGGCCCTGGGTTCAATCCCCAATACCAAAAAACAAAAACAAAAACAAACATAAATTTTATTTGCTGTATATATTTCAATTCATGGTCCGCTCAAATGATTTAACAATATCCCATTTTGGAAAATTGGATTTTTAAAATCAGTATTTTAAAAAGACATACTGATGAATTTCTTTATGCAATTTCCTTTTTTATACCTCTGATGTTTTTCTTCTTTAAATGTAATTTTATTTTTATGAATGTAATACATGAACAGAGTTGGAAAGATTTCATCAAGATATAAGTAGCAAAAAATAGCCCCACCTTCCTTCCTTCTTTTTTTTTTTTTCTTTCTTTTTCTTTTTTTAAATTTTTGGTAGTGGGGATTAAACCCAGGGGCACTTAATCCCTGAGCACATCCCCAGCCCATTTTATATTTTATTTAGAGATACGGTCTTGCTAAATTGCTCAGAGCCTCTGTAAGTCACTGAGGTTGATTTTGAACTCAAAATCCTCCAGCCTCAGCCTCTTGAGCTGCTGGGATTACAGGTGTGTGCCATGACACCTGGCCTTTCTTCATTCTTCATTCCAGTTGTAGTCTGGCTCCCCAGAAGCAACTTTTGAAACTATTTCTTCTGCCTTTTATCTTATATATAAATATGATATTATTTATTTTTAAAAGTTAGAACTTATTTGTTTACTTCCTATTATGGAAAAGGAGGAATCATCTTAATTACAGCATGCTTCATACTTAGTTAAGTACACAAACACAACAGATACCTTGCACACACACAAACACACACACATATACCCCACCCCCTCATTCCTTCTAGTAGAGTTATATTACTATTTTTGGTTCAATCAACAAGTGGATGCTACATTGAAGTCACTATGTAAGCATTGCTTAGAGCTGCACCCAATAGGTTATCTTGATTTATTTCTCTTGTACATTTTCCTAGAGTAGTTATCCCATCTTTTGTTTTCTTCATTTTCTTTAACCACTGAACCAAACTCTACCTGCCAAACTGTCTTTATAATACTCTCCTTCATATTGCAATCTCTCAGCTTCTCTTCCATGAAACATTCGCTCCTCAAATTTTCTTTCTCTTGCTCCAAGCTAGAATGATTTGAGTCCTACTGTGCACCTACCACTTGGGATTTCTTCTCAACTCCTCCTGGAGAATTTGTTCCCTTTCCTGTATTAGTTTTCCTGTTTCTTGGATCTTAACAGAAGCCTAGTGATCTGGGAACTTTATTCATACTTGAGAGACAGGCTTTGAAAAGCCTGTTGGATGCTCTGAACATATAACCAGTGTTTGCAGTGATGTTTACACAGGGATTCATTTCTTCTTTGTTAACTTACTTGCTCACTAGTTCTCAAAAATTTTTTTTAAAGATAGACATTTTTCCTGGAAAGTGCGCATGAGGAAAAACACCTTTTGAAATGTTAATTAGTATTTGAGAAACACTTTCAGAATTTTGAAGATTGATTAACTCCGATTTCTGATCATTTGCATTTTAGGAAGTTAATTCTATCCACCAATTTATGGGGTAAATATTTCTTTTCTCTCAGTGATCACAAATGTTATCATAACTTTGCAGAGTGTCTTGGAACTAATGATACTACAGAACTGTAAACATGCATTGTGATTTTAGTAACCCAAGTGGATCCTATTTGTTGTTGTTGTCTTTTCATTTTTCTCCCTCGAAGGTTCATAATAGCCCTAAATGCTTTGGTTCAGTGTATACGTGTTATCGGTCAATCAGCTTATTCTTTTCAAACCAAGAGGAAATTCGAATTTATGGCCATGAAATTAAAAAAGATGGAATCAGGTAATGTATGATAAATGCTGTAATGAAAATGATATAACACATTAACAGTTTTAGAATATCAGTCTGGAAGTGAATTGTAGAGAGTAGGAAGAGAAGATTTCTTCTTATACAGTACCCTTACATTGTATGGGAGACACCAAAACTTTAGTGGGTTCTAAGGCCAAGTAGGTAGCCAGGAATCTCAGCAGTTTGACCTTCCTAATGCTTGTGCAGGACAGAAATATGTTACACAGGTAGAGATGTTTATCACATTTTTTATGAGAAATTCAAGAGATTTTTATAATTCAACTCCTGATCATTTTTCTTCTTTTTCTTAAATATTTCCTCTTTTTTGTTTATAGCAGAACCTTAGAAGAATCTATTTTGTTTTATTTTTGAAATGATAATTGAAGGTCTTTCCAAGTTTGTGTGAATGAGGTTTGAGTGTCACTTGAGATTTTTCCATTGAAGTTCTGACAAAGACTCAGAGCCAATAAATAACTGGCCTTCTTGAATAGATCAGAGAGGAGCCGCTTCTGGCTTCCTGTCTGCCAAGAATATGACTGGAGAGTTTGGGGGAAGGGTATGTTTATATATTTTACAAAAGGTTTTATACATTTAAAACTAGGAATACTGTGGAAAAAATCTACCTTTCAGTCTAAATAATTATAGAGACACTTTTAAATATTTAAATATTTCCTAGCTGAGTTATGCCAGAAAAAGTAAATTGGGGGAGGGAACAGTTGGATCTATCATTCAGAATTCACTACCAAGTTTTGAACCATGAGTATTCTTTCCAGTGCAATGGCCTTACCAACCAGTGATGACTTTTCTCAGTTTACATTCCTCAAGAGGCTGCAGGCAGTAGCAGAAAGGGCTTCCAACAAAGTACCAGGGGAGTTTTGCAACCAGGAGCATCCCCTCAATCTCTCTGGACTTAATTTATTGATTATTTTCTTCTTAATGAAAGCTTAGCATTTGAATGGGAACATTATGCAGTTAAACATGTATTTCCTAGAGCTGAAATTAAATAGTTAATTTAGGACTCTTTATATGGGAATTCGGGTAATATAATGGGCTCTTAAAAATTACATGTTTTATAAAACTGAGATGCCATTCAGATAGGTTAACCCTTTATTAAGTGGAAGACACATACTTAGTTTTAATAAGGATAAAGCATTTCTGTGATGATTTCCAGTTGCATGATAGAAAAATGATTTTCTTATTATTCAGCAATGTTTCTTATACTAATGCTGTTTATGGCCTAGGGCTAGAGAAATATTTGCTAAAATGAACTCAAATGTGGTCGCTGTGCACACTAGCTCATATCGCTCTGGATTTCAGTTTTCTCAACCGTGAAATAAGGGGTTTTGGTAGAAATGAACCCCTTTCTAGAATATACAGATTAGCATTAATCTGTATATTCATTAATTTGCATTTTAATGTTTCCTGTTGTAAAATAAAATCAGAACTTCATACACATTGTGGAGTTTGTCTTAGAATTCCTGAAGTTTATCTACTTCTCATTTTTAATTCCCCCTTAGTTTCTTCTATGTTATAAACTTCAGAATAATCACAGATACCCATTTTTTCTTTTAAAAAGTTGTATATATAATTAAATTAACTGTTATAGAGAGCAAGTAATAAACCAAGTAACAGACAACCTGACAAAAAATTACCCTCAACTATACTTCCAATTAATATCCAATTACTATTAAATGTTTATAAAACACGATTTACTTTTTCAAGTATAGTTTTTATGAACTTATAAACTCAAGCAAATGATATTAAATGTTATTTCAGACTGACTTTATGAATTCCTCATTTATAATTTTCATAAGAACATTTTTAGTTAGGCTCTTTGTTCTCCCATAAGTTTTTAGTTATTTTCCTACATTATAATCACATTTCTGTAAATATTTATCTGTAAATTATCTTTGTGCAATGGTTACAGACATTTTGAGTTGCTTCTTTGATGGTCCCTTCATTTGCTAGTATGTTTAGTTTTACAGTTTCTATTGCATGTATCCATGCTCTCTGGAAAGAAATCACTAATTTGAAATTTTTGAGAAGTATATGAATATTCCTATTAACCACCATTTTACTCACCTTCAAGTTTGTGATTTTATTTTGACATGCTATCTTAACAGAAATGAGTTTTTTCCAGTTTCCCTAATTATCAGCATCTGTTTTTTTCTGCAATACTCATGAATGGAAGAATGCTATTGTCTTAAATGTTTCCTAGATGACTTTGTCTTTTAAATGTCCAGTTATTTAGTTTTCTTCAGTTCCCTTGCATTTCTTATTACCTAGGTACACATTTTTGTGAAAAATGGAAAAATTAGACATTGGATGAGGAGTTTAAATATTCTATGTAACCTTTGTTTAAATGGGCCACACTGTATCTACTTTAATAACCAGAAAATAATCTATGCAATATTATATGACAAAGTATATTATATTCCTAATGTGAAGTATGATTAATCATTCTGAGACATTTTTCTTTTAGAAAAAATGATTTACGCCAAGGTGATATTTCGACAATAGAAACTCCTATTTCCTGATAGCCACATTGAAAATAAAATTAAAGAAAGTTCAAACTTGAGTACATTTGCATATTCTGACCATTGTTTGTCTTTAGAATTGTTGAGCAGCATTTTTTAGATTATTTTTAACTCTCTAGAAAAAAAACAACACTTAAGTCCTTATTATTTTAAATAGATAGCTACTTTGCAGATTAAAAAAATTACTGATACTCAGCAAGTGTGCATTTTTGGTTGGTTAAAAGAAGCATCCATTGTAAGGATAGACTCCAAATTGGTACAAAGAAAGATGATCGTTTTCATTGTCTTTTAATTTCAATATTGAAGTTTTCAAAAATGTTGAGATTCTCTATACAGTTATTACTTTGGGAAGAAAATACATCATCTATAACTAATCCTTCATCATATTCTTAGATTGTCTTCATTCTATTTTTCAAGTTTAACATTGCCTCAGACAATTGGACAGGTTTTCATTGAGAAACTAGCTGACTACATTCTGGTGAAAACCACCTTTGGTTTTTCATTGGCGTGGGATGGAATATCGGGAATTTACCTCAAACTGTCTGAGGAGCATAATGGAAAATCATGTGGCCTGTGTGGAAACCACAATTACATACAATCTGATGATTTCATAATTCAACAAGGTAAGTGGAACAGGAAAAGTATGTGGTACTTTCTAGAGTCTTTGTTCCTCACTGATTAAGCAATTAGTACCCTGAAAACTTGTCTCAGGTTGGGGAAAATTCTTGGCTGCCACATTCTTGCTTTAGTGATTTCAAGTGAAGTTTGAATCATAAAACACTTTGTCTTATTCTTGAAAACTATGAGCCAGTTTTCTAGCTAGTTGCTAAATTAAAATGCAGCACTTATTTCCATAGCAAAGATTAATTAAGCATTTACTTTGTGTTAGCAGCATGGGATATATCTGTATCTCCTGCTGTAGGAACTTGGGATACAACAGTGAACAAAACAAAGATCCCACTGCTCCTGGAATTTATTTTCTAGCAATTGAAACCCTTCTGAATCAAACATCTACTTTAGGACAAAAGTCATTTTGTATCTAGTCTTAATAGGAATAAGCTAAATAACTGATAAATAATACTTTTATAAATATTATGAAATACAGACAGGATTATAAAAATTGAATAGTAACTTAAAAAGGGTTTACCAATATCTATTAAATCTACCCAATATCTATTATATCTACCCAATATCTATTAAATTTAAGTCATGAAACTAACCTCAATGAGTTATTAGAAATGGACTCTTTGAATTTGGGTACTAGTGTGCAGTGGGAATAGAATATGAGAGTCACAAACCATCATTGTAATTTAGATTCACACATACGGATGCTACAAGAAAAGAACATTGTTCTTAGTACCAGTGGCCTTGCTTTGAATCGTTTCAACTCTAACAAATTCTATAATTCAATCATTTAACCTTTCAGATGCTCAGTTTCTTCAGCTGTAAAATAGGAATATAACAATTCTGAAATTATAGTCAGTACTACTACTACTACTACATCTTGGTACTGTTTATCACAATATTAATATGAATACATAGTTGTATTATTCCCAACCCTTACAACATCCTGTAGGGTAGGTAGTATTTTCTTAATTTTATGATGAACATAGCCAGTAATATGCCCAATGTAATGTAGCTTATAAATTATACTGTTATGGTTGAATTACAGATACTGCAAAACTGGCTCCTAGCCCTATGCTTACGGATGTGAGCAATTGCATCTTAAACTGTAATTTACTACATAATACTTTTTGTTTTATATTCCAAAATGAATAGAGATGCATTGCCTATATGTTCTGTCTTAAGGGAGAGTAAAAGGGCCACTTTGAGAGTGGGTTCAGGAATCAGACTGTAGTATTCAAATTCTGCTTTGCTATTTATTATACTTCCTAAGGCTAATGATGTAATACTATAAGTGCTTAAGAGAGCTGCAAGGATTAAATGAGACAATCCATGTAAAACAGAGTGCCTGGGATGTAGATAATACTCAATACATTTTATTTATAATCATCTCTAAGCATTTCCCAACATGACTGTAATGAAGTTGAGATGAAAATGTTTGAAAATGTCTTTACATAGCTTTCAGAAGTGCTCATTAAAATGCAAACATTTTGTCCAAGATGGATAATACAGCATCAGGATTAGTGTAGTAGGAGCTATGTGAGTAGGACGCCAAAGAGTCAATTTTCTTATATGTAAAATGGAGACAATAGTAATGACGCTGAGAGCATCCCAGACTGTGGATATCTAATGAGAAAATGTAAGTCAAAGTGCTCAAAAATCCGTGAGCACCATGCAAATGTAGAGTATTAGAATCATCATGAAATGGTATTTTGCATCCATTTGGGTATTTGGAATGAAAGGGTTCATAAATTTGGAATCTAGAGATTGTACTAAGAATCAGGGTTTTGAACTTAGGCAGAACCAATCAGAAGGTCATTTTAAAATTTATTTTTATTCTGTATCAAAGCTTCACGAAAAAAGTAATATTCAGTCCAGTTCTCTTGAGTGGGCCCCTGGGACATCAGGGAGGGTGCTGTGGGTCAGAATAGAAGATAGCATCTGCTCTTGCTATAGGCATGGAGACTCAGATTAGGGATCTGAGTGAAGAGCCAGATTCTGATAACCTGAAACACAAAATAGTTTTTCACAGCAAGATAACTGGGGTAGCAGGCACAAGGGTGTTAGCAGATTAGAAGTGGGAGAAGACTGGCAGGAGGCAGTTAAACTGAGTTATGGTTGAACTGGCAGAAAACAAAGACTTTTGAAGGTGTGCAGGAGGAGCCCTCAAAGAGATTTTAGCTTCTTCACAAATTTATTTGGTACACAGTGTAAGGCAGAAGAATTTAAAAAATATATCTAACTTACAGCTTGTAGGAATGCATACAAAAAATTGTCCTTCTATTTCCTTCCATATTATAAAAATGCAAGAAAATGTCTATAGAGGAGCTACATTTTCTTTAGCTTTAAGATGTCTCGTATTTTCTTGAAACTCAGCCTGTATTGTGCTGATTAGAAAAAGCTTAAGGGAGAATTGGATAGTTTGAATGTCAATGAATGCAGAGTTTCTTAGCAGTAATTAAAACTTTATTTTCTCTCTGCATTCCTACTCATCCTTCAAGGATGACTTCACAAAGAAATGAGACTTGAGATTCTCTGTGCACATGCAAAGATTTAAATTTGTTGTCTAGTTGAGAATTCTGTTTCCATAATTCATGTCTGTATCTCACTATGCACCAACATAGAAGCCCTGGTTTACTCTCATTTTTCCCAGCATAATAATTAATAGTGTCTCCTCTTCAGTATTGAAAGTGTCCCAATATGAACAATAAATTATACTACTTACAATGTTATTTCATACGATCCATTTTAATTTTAGTTTAGCAGGCTCCCAGACCACCAATAGAAATGGATTTAAGTTTTCATAATAAATGCTGTGACCTTTTTGAATGCAAAATAGTGAAAATAGCTAAGAGGTTCAAAAGCTGGGATTGAAGTGAATTCAAAGGGATTGCCCAGGTGCTTTAATAACATTGAAATTTGCACCTTTGCCGTAGTTTCACTCTCATGATGCAGGACAGCAGGGTCCCTTAGGACATGGATCAGTGCTGGGGTTGGTAAGCATGTGCCTTTTTGCCTTTTTTTTTTTTTTTTTTCTGGTGCCGGGTATTTGAACCCAGGGCCTTGTGCTTGCATGGCAAGCACTCTACCAACTTAGCCATATCCCCAGCCCGCATGTGTCTGTCTTATTGAGACAAGGGGTTTTCCTACTGTTCTAGGGAGAAAGAAGGAAATCTGGTCTTCTGGGCCCTGGGTGGAACCCCCTATTAGGATCAGGGAGTAGACAGTAACATCTGTGCAAGTGTCACCTGGAAAAATAAAGTGTTGATTGGCTAGAAAAAATATTGAAAATAAGTGTGACTTAAGAAAATATTTTTGTTCTTTGGACCTTTAAAAATGATGTTTTGAAATGAAATGTGACTATGTAAGATTTTCTTGAAAAAGAACATCAATTTTAAAATAAGTATATTAGAGCAGGTCTATATTTTGTTCAGTATGTATCATTACCAACCATATCAAAGATAATGAAATGGTTCAGACTAGTTTGAATGCTCTAGGATTCTAATTTAAGAAGTATTGCAAACTCTCCTTTTTTTTTATTCATTCATTCAGCAAATATATTTTGAACACCTGCTTACTATGTGCTAGATACTGAACTATTTACAGCAATAGAACAGCATAGATAAACTCTCTCTCTTCATGTGGTCCACATTGTGATGGATGATAAATTAAGTAGAGTATATATATAAATATATATATAAATAGAGTATATACATATATAAGTAGAGTATATATATATAAATATAAATATATATATTTTATTTTTTGGCGAGCCATAACATCCATGAACAAAAGGTAGGGGAAGGAGATAAAGAGGGATAGAATAAGTTTGTGCGTTTGGCATTAGTTTAGGTCATGTAGCAGAGGAGGCCCCTGTGATGGCGTCACATTGAAAGAGGTCTGAATGAAGTAAGAGAGGGAGCAGAGGGAAGCTGAGGGAAGCATGGTTTTGAAGGAGAAGTGAGAACAAGTACCCTAAGGTGGGAATGAGTTTGTTTGAAGAGCAGAAAAAGCCAGGATGACTGGAAAGATTGAGCAAGAATGGAAGTAGGAGAATAAGAAAAAGATATAGGAGGTCAGGGGAGGGTAGTAGAGAGAGTGCAAAGGCCAAATCATTCAGTCTTCTAGGACACAGTGAAGTTTGGAATTGTGTACTAAGAGAGCAAAACATTTTTATAGATAGTGAACTTAAAACAATCTTCCCAACATTTGTAGAGACATGCAGACATTATCTTCCTGTCTTGAAGATGATCAGAAACATGGTGAAACATTTAGCTTAAGATATTTGATTCAGTGGTGCAGTAGACTGCCATTGGTGGTGGACCGTTGACCCTGCCAATCTGGGTGGTAGAGAAACCAAAGCTCAAATATGACGTCTAATAGTCTTAAACAAAGCTTCCAGATGACATCCAGTTTGGTTCTGCCAAGTCCTTGAGATTTGAGAAAGCCTTTGTCTGAATGTGGGGCAGGATCAGTTTCCATATCAGGTCTTAAACTTGTGCACAGGTCAGGTGGTAAGCCAATTTAAACTTGATTTGGAGCCAAGAGTCCAAAGTGTTCACCATCAAATGTCTGCTGGCCCATATATGAGCTCCTAAATCTTCCCCTATGAGTAAAGCTGGGACTGGTTCAGGATTCTTAGTCCTGGGCTGTTTCCTGAGTTTTTTTAGAACCACGTTCATCACAAAACCCCATGTTAATCTTCTCTTTTTTTTAGGTATTTTTTCTAGTCTTTCATTGTTTATGTTACTGTACTCCGAACTGTCCCAAAGGGCTCAACAATTTTTTTTTTTATTGTTTGGGAACCCTAAAAATGGAAGTTCAATTTTAATAAGTTTTTGATTAACCTGAAATATGAGAATGCCAAACTTTTACTTATTTTTTAAAAATTTTTATTGTTTTAGTTTTGTGCAGAGTTTTTCTCCTTTACACAGCACTAAACTGAATGCTGGCTAGTTGACATTTTCCTGGTGTGTATGTCAGACCAGGTCACTTTCAATCCCTCCTCACATGGTTCCAGTGGGTTTCCTTTTGCTCTCCAGTGGTATTAAATTTGTTTGGTATTTATGTTTTGTTCAGCTTATTTTTATCATGCTAAAGTCAGGTTATAATTTGATATCACATAGGTAATTATATTACTGAGTTTAACTTTTTGACCAGGAAGTTAATGTTTAAAAATAGTGTCTATGTTTGTGGAAAATGATATACTTACCACTATTTGCTTGTGTGTGTGTTTGTGTAAAATAGAGGACTATACGGAAGACATTGCTATGTTTGCAAATAGTTGGTTGGTGCAAACTTCAGATGACACCAAATGTGTACCCACACCCTCAGATTTCCCAAATCCATGTTCCAGTGGAATGCCAGCATTTGAGGTAAATTTGATATAAAATATTTAGGCATTTGGACATAATATACCAGTGTTATTTGTATATGTAACATTAGGCATTTTAGTACAGATACAACATAATTAAAAATATGAAATTCAGGAAGTAATTGCAATAGGTATCAGCTTTAAGATTATTTTGGAAACAGTGAATATGATTAGTTTAATAAATGTACTCATCATGAAAATATGTCATAAGAAAACTGTTGGTTAAAATCCATAAATACAAATTATCTTCTCTTTCTTGGTAAGATCAAAGAGTCTTGCAGATAGATCAGTAACAAACAAACAAATAATTTAAAAAATGAGGAAACTACATGCCTACCATTAAACATGTTCTGATGACTGGATTTTTACCCCCCATAGGCAATCTTCTTTAAGTGTCAAATACTGTTGCAGTTTCCTTTTCTGAGCTGCCATGAATATATCGATCCATACTTATATATTGCCAGCTGTGTTAATGATCTTTGCAAGTAAGTGAAATGATTAGAAGTTTCAATGAAATTTTCTTTATGCACAAAGAAAAGCAAAAAGCACTTCTGTAACTTAGACATTTCAGCAATTTGTAAAATGTAATGGGGAATATAAAACATAAACTTTATTAATAGTTATTAAAGACTTGCTATCTAAAATGTACAGTCTAAATGTTTTACATAGCAAATGTGAATAGAATATATTTCACTCTTAAACATTTTTGTTCCACTGACACCTTTTTGGGAATCCAGATTATATGTATATGTTTATCTGTATCTATACTTATATCTGTATCTTTATTTATATACACACTTTTTCAAAATAATGTTTGAAATACACAAAAATCACAAGATTAAAACGGAAACTAATTGTAATGAATTAGTTACCAAACTCTATGTGTGTGTATGTGTATGTGTGCTTTTCAATGTGTTGTAAATCTAATAACTACTGCTTTGTGATAACCAATGCAATTGAAATGGAAAATGAAAATAAGAAAACATGAGAAGGTGAGATGTGAGGCATGTTGGGGACAAAATCACAGACACTGCTAAGTGCACTATGACCTGTTGTCTGTGTGCATGATCAAAGACCATGCTGTTTCACTGGAAGATGAATGCTTTTTCCTATCCAAGGTCACAGATTGCTGCAGGCTACCCCAGGTTAAGAATACCAAGAGCAGATGGTTGTCTAGGCTTTAATTCACTATACTTTGTTTACCATTTCAGAACTTAGGATAATTATCTATTATTGAAGTGGTTATTTATTTATTTATTTTTTCCAAGAAGTTACCAAGTGCCTTTGATTAGCCATCTTGAAGGTTCAAGAATGCCTCGAGGAATTGTACTATGTCTGTCTCCATATTTTATGAATCCCAAGAAGTGTCTGGTCTTTAAAGACGAGACTGGTTTTTGGTTGAGTAAAGATACTTAAAAGGAATCTTTCGTAGCTTGTTAGGAGGTGGAAGTGAGAGATCAAAGGTGAGATCAAAGAAGAAAGGTTGAGGTGGTATGTATCTGTAATTATTTCTTTAATTATATTGAAATCGTTATAAAAGTAATGAATACAATTGTATTTTCCAAATATTAAAATAAACTTACTTGTGATACTTGTTAATTTTGGGTATAGTATAGTTGTACCTTGTATATAGTCTAAATTTTAGAGATTCCTAAACTAGTGCAGAAGCTTCAGAATAACTTCCCTTCTGTCTAAAGTAGTGGACATTGATCTTACTGTATATTTTTAAAAATTTGGTTCCCTTTTGGTTTTATTTTTTATTTGAGAGCTACTTGTTATCTTTCCTTGTTTTTTGCTCAATCTTTTTTGTGAAAATCTCCATGGATAAGCCATGACCCTTATTTTTCATATAAATGTAACTAAAATTGTTCTTCTATAGTGACTCATTCTTGGATTGCTGTTCAGTAGTCTTTTCAATCTTAACATCTTTAGCATCCATTTCTCAATTAGGCTGAGACGAACTATCTTTTGGTTGGCTAGGAAAATCATTCTTCATTTACTAGTTTGGGATATGTTTAACTGCTCCAATAGCCAAAGAAACAGTGGATTAAATTAAACGGGATGTTTTTGTTTCCATCATATAAAAGTTCAAGCTGGTAAGAGTTCTTGGTTTGATATCATAGCTCTGCTCCATAAATTTTCCAATGAATGTTCTATCTTGTTGCCATGCCATTCCCTTGGGCTAATGTATTATTCTCAATTTTATGGAACACCACTGTATGTGCATTTTAGCCCCCTAGAAATGGAGGAAGGAAATAGAATGCTTTTTTTTTTTTTTTAACCTAGAAGCTTCATACATACTCCAACTTTTTACCATCTGGGCCAGAACTTAGAAACATGGCCACTCCTGATATAAAGGAAGCTGGCACTATTTTCTTTGGTTGGGCAGCTTTATACTCAGCAAAAACTTGGGGTTCTAATACTGAACAGAAGAGGAATCTAGAGACAAAAATCAGCCTCTAGCACTTCTGATATTTCATCATTGAGAAATTAACATTTTTATCTTTTGAAATTCTGATATCTTTAGGCTTTTGCCTTAGAAACTTTGGTTTCTCCAGAGCCAATTAAAAAGCAGAATAGAGCAACACTGTACTGGTTGAAATTAGCTGACCCCTTCAGAGGTGTGTCTGAGGTGCAGAGGCCAGGTTTGGGGCAGAACAGGCATGTAATATCAGAAGATGAGCATCATAATTGAGTGAGTGGACAATGACAGAATGAGAGTGAGAAGCTACGGGAGTTAGCCTTTCACATCCCTCAGTATTTCATTCAGCACTCAACCTGGTTATAGTCTTTCTTCCATTTAATAGGAAATGAATGATTCTTTTTCATTTCCTATATTAGGGAAAGAAGTCACAAGGGTCCTGTGACATGATAGTGAAAATATGAATTGGTGGAACACAAATTAATTTCCGGCTTGGATTATATTGGTATATTGAATTTAATTCAACATTCATCTTTTGAGCATCTATTCTGAGCTTTGTGCTACACTGAGGGAAACAGAGACAACGTAGGCATAATTTCCATCCTGGGAACTCATTCTAGTGAGACAGAGAAACAGGTTTCTAGCAGTGATAGAGTGTTCTAAATGTAAAGTTCAATGCACATGGAGGACCACTGACTTCACCAGGGACATCTCTGAGGCTCCTTGGAGATGATATTTGTGTTTGAACTTGAAGGACAATGCAAAACCAATCCTTGAAACTATGTCCTCCTATTTGTGCTTTCAAAAATGCCAAAGCCAGGAAGGAAATGATCTTACCACGTCAAAGTCAATTGAAGTAGGAAAAAATATTCTTTAGTGCTTATTTCTGCTTTTAAAATTAACATGCAGAATGGAAAAATAAGCTTATTTCCCCTCAGTAGGTTGAGATAATAATTTCTTTCCTGATCAACTGTAGAGTTTTAATGAGGTGCTGTATGATAATGCGCCTAGCGTGGTTCCTAAAGTAACAAGACACTTGATAAATGGTAGGTTTTTAATATTATTTGCACTGAGTTGGAAGACCAATAATCATTTACTTTGCTAACTTTCAAAAACATTGTTAATTGCAAGAAACATGCACATATCTTAAGATAAATCATAAACTTAATGCCTTTCCAGGAGTTCAGCATTTTTTACCTTGTGCGGCTTCTCAAAAAGATCTTCTTTGTTTGTATTTTAGAATTTCCTGGGTTTCTAAAGTTTATATGTTAGAATCCTTTTTTCCTTCTAAAGCTCAGTTAATTGGACTGGATAAGCTACATGACTCCAATTACAGTAGCACAGGACAAGTAAAATTTGAGATGGTGGCTTTTGCAATTGAGATAATGAAAATGTTAAGATTCACAAATGAAACATTCCTAAGGTCATTATCTTTTGAAATATTTAACTATTTAATTTTGAGTTTGGGTTGGGCTGAAAAACAAGCCGACTGACTTGTTATAAACAAAGTGCCTAGTTAATCTACTTTGGAAATTGGCAGATCCCATAAGAAACTGTTGTTTGGAGCATTCCTAAAGTGATTACAAGAAAATAATTGGAGATTATTTACTCTTGGCAATGTTATAAGAATACTGAACTTTAGTACAAGAATTCAAAATTTTCTTTTAAATCTTAAGTTAAATGCTATCTAAGTTAAATGCTATCTTTCAAAGATGGTTTAGAGAGCCTTATTGCAAGAACTACTAAGGAAGCATCAAAATCCTTTTGAGTGGTACTTGAGTGCTGCAGACTATTTCAGAATGTGGATAATCAAGAACATGGTGCTTTCAAACTGTTTTCATACTTGGTGTTTTTTGGGGGATAGAATTTTATCTGTTCAGTGGGATTTAAATTTTATCTGTTATGATTACTAAGCCCTAAAATACCTGAAATGTTTTGTGTGGAGGTGAAAATTTATATACAAGGATTCTGGTAGGAATATTATCATTAAAACAAAAATGTTTTCTAGTATGTGGTTCCTTGACTCAGAAGAGAAGTCAAATTGCTGAAAGACTTTGATGAAGACAGTATGTCCGTGGGCATACTTAACTGGAATCTCATATTGGTGTGGTTTTTCACATTATTATTTCTACTAAGACAGACATACTGACATCTTTTAATAATGGAAGATTTGCTAAGCACTCAGAATTTTTAGGAGTCAGTAGCTTTAAGGTAGGGTTCTCAATATTTCCTGTGTGATTCTGGTTCTGTCTTTTGACTTCCCAGGACAGATGATGATGAAACCTATTGTCGAGCAGCCACAGAGTATGCCAGAGCCTGTTCTCATGCTGGCTACCCTATTCAAGACTGGAGAGATGACTTTCCAGCTTGCAGTATGTTCTTTATTTTTCAAACCCTGTGCATTTCCTTATAATTCTGGTCTTGACCTAGAAATCACAACTAATGAATTGCAAGGATTTTTTTTTTTTAACTAAAGTAATTGTATTTGTAAACTTGAATATTTTTTTAAACACTAATGTTTTGGAAGAGAGGTGTATAAGATTGATCTAAAGCTCCCCTGTCTGCCCATTTTAGCTGATAAATGTGATGATAGCTTTGTGCATCGGGATTGCATTAGTTGTTGCCCACCTACCTGCACATTTGAGAAGCAGTGTCTTGGCAGCAATCTTCATTGTCTTGATGGATGTTACTGCCCGGATGGTAAGTGCCTCATGAGGAAACTGTGTTTTTACCCATAGAAACTAGAACTCAGCAATCTAAGGATCTCTTCTTGGTTTTTTTGTCCTCTCCCAGGACATCAAGGCTATTGCAATTTTCTACCCTCACAGGATTTGATAGTTGAATTCAATCAGAGGAATGGTTGCTTTTCTTGAATAAGGGCTCATTACTTTATATTTCCCAGGGAACTTGGAATTTATAGTTCTAAAGTTCTCATGGCAAATATTTTATTCTTTTAATGTTTAATGATATTTAATAATTTATGAATTTTCATTTTTTAAAAGATGAAAGTTTGAGAAAAAGCATTCAGATTTTTCCATTATATGATTTAAGTCTTAATGTAGTTTTAATATTTGAAATGAAACATAACTTAGAAGAAGAGATAGAGATGATATTTAAAATTAAAGGGTAATTTATTGGTACTGATAGATGTTTAGGAAGAATACTGAGGAATGCTCAAACCCTTTTAGCTTTACAGATTAAAAAAAAAATAGAATCCAAAGATGTTAAGTGATTCCCCCCATGTCATATGCTTAATATAAATGAGAATTACATGGAAATGAGTCTGTTGACTTCAGTTCATTGTTCTGTTGGTGTCAGTACGATGAACCAGTGCCAGTCCCGAGTTGTTACCTGTCCATGACAAGATAAGGAGGTTGCAACATAATATAAACCCATTCACAGAAATAGAAACAATGCTTTCTCCTATAATGTCTTGCTAAGAAAATGGCCAATTCAATGAAATTCTGAACATAGGAACATAATTGGTTTAAGTACTGGTACAACCTCTTTATTAACAAACAGTACAAAAACAGGGGGACTGTTGAGTAGTACTGCCTGGCTCTATTATCTTTATTACAATCATGCAAATCTCTCACCTTTGAATGAATAGATAATAGCCCAAGAATATACTTTTTCCCTCCTGCTCTTTCTTCTTTCCTCAAATGCAAGAAAACACCATTTAGTTGTCTAATTCTCTTTGGTGAACCTGGAGTTTTTGATGACAAGTCGTGGGGTAAGAAAGTTGAAACTCATTGAAAAAGACCCTTATGAAATGAATTAATTGCTAGAACAAGATCACTGAATAATTAAGACAAGATGGGACCTAGTTTGCTAGTGAAGGGATCAACCTAAAGTAGGGGGAAAATAAATCTCTAGAAGTAGGTGGGAAGACAGGGCTTATGTGTATAGATTCTGGAGGGAAGTTGCTGATGGTGAGGGAAGTCCATGGAGGAATCTTCCCCACCCCACCATCTTTGTTTTAGTTTTCTCAGTGAAATAGAAAAAAAAGATCATTTTTTTCAGAGTAAAAAGCTGGGTTGTATGTTTGGGGTTTGAGGATTCATATGAATGAACAAAATAGTTCATAACAAATAAACAAACCAACGCCTTATGAGGTAGCTATTGCCTGAGAGCCAGGTTGTTGCTATTCTCCTTGAAACTAAAGGAATTTAAATTTCTAGCACTTGATATAAGCAGGTGTTCTACAAAAATTGATTGAATTATACTATTCAAAGAATACAATTTTTATTATTTCTTTTGAGTATGTGATATGTATTTTTCTTGAATAGGCCTTATAATGGACAATGGAACTTGCATCTCCTTGGAAAATTGTCCGTGTAGTTTTCATGGATTAGCTTATGCAGTTGGTTCAAAAATTGAACAAGAGTGTACCGAATGGTATGTACAGTGTACAGCCAATTATTTCTGGGTATCTGGCTAATTAACAACTTTATCACAACAGATATTTAAAAGGCTACACTTACTGCTTATTTTCTTCCAAAAATTCTGAGATGGAATTTGCATTTTATTTAAACAACATGGGGGTGTCTGTCCACATTTTCTTCTATGATGTGATTTTTATGATCTTCCTTGACTATTCCATAAAATACTATGCCCATATGACAAGTCTGTTGTATTTTCTTATTATTTATAATAATTAATTTGCTAATAATTAATTTGCTTTTAGAACTTGATGCTATTCCTGGACTTCTCTATTGGGTGTTTAAAAAAAGTGATTATATTGCCAATTTGGGGCTATGGTTAAAAAGATTTAGAATTCCTTACCAAATTAGCTAAGATTATGGGTAAACATTAAATCCGTCTAGAACAGTCCTAAAAAGAAACATAAGTCTACCTGTTAATGGGTTTGTTAGTGTACATAAGAGAAATGCAATCAGATACCTAACCATGCTCTTAGATGCTATTTTCAGAGACTCTGCCTCTCTCTGCTAAAACTGCTTTCTTGGTGAAGGTGGAAGGTAGTGTTTATCTTACATACAAGACATCTTTTCTCTTGTCACAGTGCTTGGTGACAACAAAAATAAATACATAATAGATAATAATTCAGATGCTAACTGGTTCAAAGTTATTAGTCAATTAAACTTTTGTAGAGATGTTTTTCAAGTCCAATTATTCTGAACCTATAAACATAATTTATTTTGAGATATTAATTAATTAATACAAACATTAATACAGTTCTTACAAACTGGTAGACTAATATTTTTGTAATTTTATTTAGTGTATGTATTGGTGGAGTTTGGAACTGCACTGAGCATGACTGTCCAGGTAATATTTTAAAATGTTTTTGAAGAAAATCTTTTAATTTTTTCATAACTGGGGTGGAAGATGGCAATGATTTTTAAAACATCTCTTTATAAACATCTCATATATAATAAGAGATGCCATAATCTATAAATGCAGGTACTCAGAGGATAACTTGAAAATTGAATAACTAAAAGCTTTGAGCAGGCAAATTTGGTAAAAATTTATTAATATAATATAAATGTTATAAAACTTACAAAGTTTGTGGAAGAAGTATCTTTTAATAAATTTCAGAATTAAATTGGATATTAAATAGAACAATTTCATTTGGTCTAATAAATTTGTCAAACCAATACATGTTAAACACTTTAGATGTACTTTTTAATGCATTATTGATTATTTACCCTGTTGATCTCCTGTTTTTTAAGAATTAACATAATTTCTTCCTTCTTCACCTCCCTTCTTCCTCTTCCTTTTCTTCCTTTCCTCCTACTGCTCCTTCTCCTCCTCCTCCTCCTTATTCTTTAACTTTTTTTGGTAGTTCAATGCTCTGTTGTGGGTGATTCTCATTTTACAACTTTTGATGGCCGACATTATTCTTTTATTGGCATGTGCCAGTACATCCTTGTGAAAGGAACTGGAAAAGATAAATTCACAATTACTTTACAGAAGGCTCCCTGTGAGCAGGTAAGAACATTTCAAAATGACCAGAGGAATATTCATTTTTCAAACTTAAACTTCATATCTAAATTAAGAATAGTACATGAATGAATATGGTTATTATCTTCACAACTAAGATGACAATGATTATTGAGATATTCAAAAGAGAGAAAGAATGTTATTAATCATGACATGTCTTTGCATTCTCATTTCTGAGATACTACAATGTGAGAACCAATGTATCTCAGAATAGTTAAATGCTACATATTTAATTGCAGTTTATTTAAAATTTAATTGCACTTTAAGTGGCATTTGTACATTGAAAATTGCATGTATGATTATACAATGGGCCTAAATTTTTGTTTACTCGAAAACTGTTATATAGATTATTTTGATAGGATTGAATAAGTTTCGTATTATTCTAAACAGATATAGTGATTTTCTTAATATATTGAGATACATATTTTCAATATTTTCTTGAAATAATAAACATCAATACATTGTAAATAAAGAAACCAAGACCTTTTATTCATCTCTCAATCAAATGGCCAAAAATTTGCTAAAACCTTTCCATTTTCCAGTTTTATTCCAATATAAAATAGTGATTTTCAACAAAAATTCCGAACTACTTTATTTGATTTTTTCCAGTTTGATTCTTTTCTTTGCAATTTACCAGAGTCTGAATTAGCTCTCTAAATATAATCTTAAATCTTTAGGTTATGTTCTTCATTGAAGTTTATATATCAAATATATCAGTTATATGAGTTTGGAAAGGTATTTTAACCATGTACTATGGAAAACAACATTTTTATTTAATATTTTATGTAAAATATATTTATGTTTAGGGCATATTTAACGTACCATAGATATGTTTTATTGGGAGTGGGACTATACAATATGACATGGATTATGTAGCAGTCATGTTGTTATATTACTTATGCTCAAGATTTCTGTGTACCAGAATATATTTACAGGCATTCTCTCCTTTTTTTTTTTTCTTTTCTCTCCCTCCCCTTTTCCCATCTACCATGTCTCTTTCTATTCTGTGTCTCCCTCTCTTTCCTCTCATTGATAATTTGACTTTTATGCAGAACCTTGGCTTGGTCTGCCTGCAGTCTATAACTCTAATTCTGGAGGATGATTTTAACAAACAAGTAACCCTCAGTAGGGGAGGACAGATTCTCACCAGTCCTAACCAAGGCTTCAATCTGAAAGGTAGGAAGCAATGCTAATGCTGCACTTTCCATACCTTAGAAATAGCAGCAAATGCAACCTACATGGTGTCTTTTCCCAGGGGTTGGCTACATAGTATTTTTTTCGGTGTCTTTGTATCTGTCACCAGGTTCTCAGTTAGAAGTAGCAAAGACTACCATGTTTATGGGACCTAATGTTTAATAAGTGGCCTAGAACTTGGAAGCCAGGAGAGATAGGCAAATGGAGACTTACAGCAATATGTGATAAACGTAACGGTTTGTATGGGGGTCTTTGGAGGTTTAAATGAGGTGCAGCCTCATTTACCATACTCCTACTTACAGAGGGAGAAGGATACGGGGAGGCATGGAGTAAAAGTCAGGAAAGTTTTCTGAAGGAGGCAACATCTCACTGAGCATTTAACACTTAGGCTGAAGATGGGGAAAGTGATCCAGGCAAAGCTGGGATGTGTAGACTTGGGTGATTTGTGAAGGGAAACTGTTAACTGTTTTGACATAGCATGGAGAGGGTAAGTGGAAAATGTCTGGAGATGAGACTAGGAAAGTAGGTGGGAATGATGCTGCAGAAACCTTGTTTATAAGACCTCATACAAGGTGGTTTCCTGGGAAAGGCCCTTTTTATGTCTGGACTGAAGCATAGTTGTTAATATTCTCTTTTAATACCAGAGTGAAATTCTCAGAAATGTTCCAATTTGTGTTATAAATTACATACTCATGCTACCCAGGTATCATGCTAAGGAAATGGAACTTTGAATGGAGTCAAATATGAATTTGTCATTATTTGACAATTTTATGTACAAAGATAGCAGCTGCCTATGGTTCAACCAAAGAAAGAAAGAGTTTTAAGTAGTTTTTGTGGTTTCTTTGGTAGACTACAATGACAACAGTGTGGAAGTGACTTTGCAGATCACTAGACAAGAGACACCGATAATGTTAGGATGGTATAAAGTGGGGCATGAAAGAAATAAGGAGATTTAAGGTGGTAACAGTAAAGATGGAAAGAAGATGTATATTTGGAAAAGGAGCGGTCTAACTTAGTTGTGGTTTGGACTGAGGTTGGTTGGGAATGGCAATGAAGGGAATGGAGTGATCAAAGAATGAGTCTCAGAGTTTGACCTTATTTGATCAGATGGATGGCAAAAATTGTGATAAGGATAGGATACAGGAGCAAGGAAGAGCAACTCTTCTGGTGGCAAAAGACACCAGCTTTACTAAAGACCAAAAAAAAAAAAAAAAAAAAGAAAAAAAAGAAAGCAGCAAAAGGTGTCTATGTTTGGCCCCAGGACTCACGCAGGAACTTCAAACTGCCTTCCCCACTTCAGTCCATTAGAAGAGGTCATACTTTAACATTGCTGAACACTGCCTATGTGTCTTAAAACTGATTTATGTATGTTCTTTTCCTTCTCTAGGAATTGTTGAAATTCAAACTCTGTCATCATTATTTATTCTTCTAAAAACCACATTTGGCTTAAAGATCCTGTTTGCTATAGATGGGGAAAGAATTTATATTCAACTCACTAGTGCATGGAAAAGAAGAACATTAGGTCTGTGTGGCACATTTAATGGGAACATAAGGGATGATTTTCTGTAAGTATGATTTATGAATAGCCAACCGAGTTTAATGTCTGGCAATTTAGAGGATATAAATTCATTTAAAATGTTTACTTAACTAAAAGGAGCTTAGCGGTCACTGTTTAAAGAACTTTACACAGATCATCATATTTAAATTGCATAGCAATTCCCTGATTAGTGTCATTGTTTCATAGATAAGGAAAGGAACCAAGGTCTCAAAGTGGCACATAAATCTTCAAGGTCATTCAACTCATATACTGGAGCTAGGTTTTTAATTTTGACAGTGTGACTCAGCCTGTGGGCTAATTGCTACCTGTTGTTCTCTCCTCTATACCTATCAAATACTTAACAGCATTTTATTTTTGAAAACTTGCAACCTTTAGAAAATTTTAATGTAATTTTGTATTAGTGGTAGTAGGTTATACATTAAAATTATGAATATCATTTGGTACTAATGGTAACTTTAAAGCACATGTTGGTATTTACGATAATTGTATTTTGTACTAATTTGTGTTTCATTGGAAGAAAAGCAATAAAATACATCTGTACCCTTCCCCTCATATTATTAACACTTTTCATCTACCTGTGAAAACAGGCAGTGCCTAATTTAGTGTAGCTGTTTTGAGCAACTGTTATTTTGCTAAAAAGCACAGTGAGATCAATTTAAACAGGATGACATGGTTCACAAGGTGCTGGTGTTGCAGGTTGGGAGGGGATCAAAACCTTTAAGAAATATTTGGTCTGAAAATATCAAAGCATGTCGTTGTTAGGGACTGAGGATGGGAGAGGCTGAATGGGAGATGTTAGTCCAAGGAAACAGTTTCAGTTAGGAAGGATGAATAGAGATTTATTATACAGCACGGTGTCTGGAGTTAATATATTATATGCTCAAAAATTGCTGAGAGAGTAGATGTTCTGTGTTCTCACAACAAAGATTATAAGAACATGGTGAGGTGACAGATGAGTTCATTGGCTTGATTTAAGCATTTCTCAGTAGACATCTGTGTATATCATCAAAACATTACTTTGTGTATCACAAATATATACAATATTTGCTGACCAGACTTTGGTAAAAAGATTTTTAAGAAGAACTGTTTAGTGCTAGGCAAGGTATTCACCAATAAATACATAAAAATACTGAGATAATTTTAAAAAAATTAAATGTTAAGCTTTGTCATTGTAGCTAAAAAGCACAGCAGGAATTTAGAGAAGGTCATTGTGGCAGGGCAGTCAAGGGACATTTCTCAGGGGAACTGTTCTCCAAATACCAGGGCTTTTTTTTTTTTTTTTTTTTTTTTTTTTTTAAAGAACAACACTTTTACACATACTCTTTTTTTCTGTCTGGGGTTCTCCCCTCTTACTAATCTTTCTCATGAGCTTTTGTTTATTGTTCAACCCAATTCATACATTACTTGCTTCTAAAAGCTAGGTTATATCCCACCATACAAAATTAATTCTAACTCATTAATTATCTATGAAAATCCATTGTTTATCTGTTTGGTTTCCACACAAAACTGCAAGGCCTGCAAGGTGAAACTAAGGATCATATCCTTGGTTCTTTTATTTATAGGAATCTTATGTATAGTGGACAGACATTAAATTGAGCAGAACTTTTAATAAGGCATGGAGAAGAAAATTTGGAATGGGTTGGAGAAGTGTCATTTAAAATTTTACAAAAATAAACTAATAATTATTTCTTTTATCTCCTGTGTGATTTGTTTGTAGGTAATTTTTTTTTTGTTTTATTTACTTGTAGGTCACAATATTGATATCTATTCTATTTGCAAAGCAGAAGCTATATCAAGAGGCTAGTCTAAGGTGTTTGGGAAAGATATTAAGCCTCCTTTCTTTGCCTTGTTTGTCAGAATGGGTTAGCAGTCAGTGTTTAACAGATGGCAGATCTGTCTGCCACTTTCTAAGGCACCAGTCTCTTCCATGCATAAACATTCAGGCGCGATAAGAGTGCTGGATAATATTTCAGAGTCGGAGATAACTTTTTTGAACACTGTTTAGCTTTCCAACTTAAGAAGTTAAAATTCTTTGCTTCACGAATGTTAATGTGAATCTGCAAACATAGTTTAGTGGACACTATTAATTGAAAATTTATTTTACATGCTTTGTTATAATAAGTCAAGTATGTTGAGCTGAAAGGCTATTTTTTAAAATGAAATATAATAAGTAAATAGGTCCATATTTTGGTTCCTAATTCTTTTTTGTATTTATTGTTTTAAGCAAACTAAATGAAATAGAGCAGGGCTGTGGATCCGTTCCTCCTGGGAACCCTGACTATGTGCATCACCTCCAAATATTTTATTGTTCCTGGGAGGGAAGAAAGGGGAAGGCGAGGGGAAAAAAATAAAAAGAAAGCACGAAGAAAGAGCTAGTGTGGGTCATGCAATATTTTTGAGTCTTGGTATCTTCATTTGAACAAATGAGATTTTAAATCAGATGTTTGTTCTAATTCTTCACAGTTCCAAAGTGGTTTGACTTTGAGGAACAGGAAAGGGAAGAGAGGGTGGGACCCATTCAATTGTGGAATGACTTGTGTTTCTTTCCTGTCTCTGTCATTGTGGCGAGGAAACTCCAAAGAGTTGAGGGTAGCTGAGCTAAATGATTACCAAAGTAATTACTGAAGGACACTGTGAAAAACTGAGGTAAAGCCTACCTCTTTCTAATTGTTGCAGCAATTAATGCAGTCAGGGCTTATGGTATGGTCAAACGCTTCCAAGAGGAGAATGAGGTTACCTTAATTCCATGTAAGTGGTTTTGACAGTGTCTGGCACAGTGTCCAGTCGGGACTGTCACTTAACACATGTTGGCTGTTTTTAAATCTTGATGGCTGCTGGAGGTAGAGTTGTGTATTGACTCCTAAACATTGATGTGATTTCTAAAGCTGATTTCAGAAAGCTAGGTGTTTTTCTTCAATTTGGGTTTGCTGAAGAAGCTGAAGAAGTGAGCACACTTGGACAAAGGGTGTCTTTTATACCATTTTCTCTCAATTTTCATTTGGTTTGTTTGCTAACTTCATGATGGGACCTCAGTATTTTAAGCTTCATAATGGAAATTGCTATGTTGAACTAAAAACATAGCTTATTTATTCTTTGAGACATTTATTTTTAGCCTGAAGAGAATCATGTGAACTACCCACACCTTTGTCTTCACATGCACTCTAAACGACACACATTAAAAGCTTTGTTTTTATGAGTGATGTTTGATTAACTCAGTGAGAACTAGGTTCTCATCTTGGCTTTGCCACTAATTAGTTTAAGGAAATTTAATATTTCTCTGAGTTTTTGCTTTGCTTTCTCTGTAAAGTAGGAATAGAATGAGATGAAGATTAAACAAAAGTACGTATGTCCACAATTTGGCACAATATAAACTCCCGATAGCAGGAAGCTATTATCATTATATTTTTGAAAACTGGCAGAGATTTCGAGCTCTAAGATTTTTTTGTACATTAAGAAAAATAGTATTCTATTATTTAAATATTCAAAGATTATAAAAATAATACAATGAATGAGAGAGACTAATATGAACATTTTCTTTTCTTTGTAGTTCTCCCTCAGGCATGATAGAAGGAACCCCACAACTTCATGCAAATGCGTGGAGAGTTTCCTCCACTTGTTTTGCACCTGTTCATGTGCCAATGGTAGACCCCTGTAACATTAATCAACAAAACAGTAAGTCTTCCTTTCTGCATGTCAACTTAGGAATAAGGTTCTATGTGTTGCTATAATTTTGTGAAATTGTATAGTGATTTTAAATTCCACTTTTCTTTACTATGATAAATCATTGCCATTCCTTGTATATTTTTGTTTAAAATTCTGACTTTATATGTAGTTGAGGCTATCTAAAAGAACAGAAAATGGCTTTTATTTACTCCTTTGTACTCACAGTTTTACTTATTTTGGGTGTTGAAAGAAATCCCTTCTTCCCAATTGTTGGTTAGCATTTTGGAGCTTTAAGAACCTTTGGGTGCTGAAGAAAAGTCTCTGAAATACTCTAATAATGATGTGATAGTTCTGGAATGTTCAACTTCAGTTCTATAGTGTGATAATTTAGTGATTCTCCTGTTTATGACAATCCCATCATGAGGTCTTATTGATAGCAAATTACCATTCCTACTTACAGCATATAACCAGGAAGCCCCTCACCCAAAGATGGTCTGGGACTATTAGGTGGATACCAGTTTGGGATGACTTTGCTTCAGAATTCCGTTTACAATGATAATGCAACTGACACATGAAATATTTTTAGCCATATTGTTTTTATGTTTTGTTTTGTTTTACTAAAGCTGCAACAAACAATGTTAAAAGGCCAGTTCATGTATCAATGAAGGGAAATGGGTTTTTTTGTAAAATTACTTTGTGAATAAAAGTAATGTGCATGCTTAAATAGATATTCTTATAATTTTAATCTTGTTCCTTTAATTGTTTGGCTGCTTTAACATTTTTGCATAGTTAATTTTATACATTAATGATTGGGTATCCATGCACAATTTCCAGATTTTATAGTGGTTGTATGGGAGGATTCTGTTGTTGTCATGGTTTTTATTAATAATTTATCATTTTGGTGTATTGAAAAAAACACAAGATAGTCTTGCCGTTAATACTTTTTCTAAAAGAAAAAATTGAGATTGCTCTTAAAGTTGAAGAAGATTGTTAACCTGATTGGTTTTCCTATCTAAAGATGGTTACAGGTTTTAGCCTCTTCGACTAACTTACTACTCTTAATTTCACTCATATTTAACATTTTCCTCCATTCTATATCCAATATTTCACTAACCTACCTCTCCTTCGAATAGTCTCATTTGGTATCTTTTTTCATTATTAGATTTCTTCCTTGATATTGCAACAACTTTATTTTTTAATGACATATAAAAGTTTAAATAGAGCTCAAAATTAACAAATTCAGTTTCCTTTGTTTCTTCTGTTATCTTTTATTATGTCATTTTGCTATGTTTTCCATTATTGTCCCCCCATATGCTTGTCTTCTGTAATGTATACTTTAGATATACATTTACTTTTTTTGCCATGAACTGCATTTTTTGAAAAAATTTTTGAATGGGTAAATTCAAGAGGATCCCAAAGAAAGGAAAATAAATAGACAAAAGATGATAACTCTGCTCTGTAGTCTGAAGGATGTTTTTTTTTTTCACAGAGATGTTCTTGAGTTATCCTTCACTTAATGTCAGTATAAAGATTTTTTGGTCAGTATATCCTTAGGGCACACAATAATGGCCTCATTGTTGTATTATTTTGCACTTTCAGGATCCTTTGGATTAGGAATATGTATACAGTGTACTGCTAAGTCTAAATGCTTTATTTTCAGATATATGTGCATACCCAGAGAAAAAGTGTAAAAATGTAGACAATTGTCATGTTTCCTTTCTAATTAATATACTTAAATTTTTCAACCAAATAAGTTCAGTATAATTCCTTAGTGAAAAAACTGATGTCAAGCAGCTTATTTGGTCTCTCAAAGACAATGACAATACAAAGATTGATCAGCTATATCTGAAGGAAACCATGGCAACCTAGGAGCACTACATTTAGGAGTCACAGACCCAGTCTTTTTCAGCAAAATAGGATCTGGATTATTTTATCAAACTTGTTTTGTCAATCCAATAAAGGATTATATTTGGCCAGTCATTCGCAAGGGAAAATCGATAGATTTCAAGATGTGATTGTACAGACTTTCCTCAAAATGTTATAGCTCAGTGACCTTTAACATATGATCCAATCCCTAATTTCTATTCATTACTTTTATTCTTGCATTCATAGATTCATTTATCAAACATGATTAAACCCTTAATATCATCTGCCAGGCATTGCACATGTGCATTGTGTTGACATTGAGTTCAATGATTATGTGGCATCTGCTACATTACCATTCACCTCAGAGACTCCAGTGGAGTGAAATGATTCTCCATCTTCCTGGATAGATTCTCCATCTTCCTGGATAGTTTTCTATAATGTTATCCTTACATCCATAATCTGGAACCACATTTACTATGTGTGGATGTCTGGAAATAAGCCTCCCAATATTCCCTAGTGCTTCATAGCAGGTTTCCTCAGGTGATCCTCAGGCAATGGGTAATTGAGACTCCTATTAACCTTTTCGTTACTCTTGTCATTCAGGTACAAAACATTTTCTTTTTGTTATTGTTGTTGTATTTTTGTTTAAAAGACTATTAAATATGTATTAAGTGCTCTTATCAGTATCACGAAAATCATAAACAGACAAAAGACTATATGTATCCTGGCTCTCATTTAAAGCAATATGCAATCTAGAATATTTCAGTACAGTAGGAAATCAAGGGTACTTGGATAGTTCTGGAACTTGGTAATTAGGGGTAAGATCTGGACTAGTAAATGAGATGCTAATGGGGGTCTTTGTCTGTTAGTTGGGTATGCGGCACACTGTGATGTCATCCATCAGGAGCTCTTTGCTTCTTGCCACATCTACATTAGCCCTGGGCTGTACTATCAGTTATGCCGCCATGATGCATGCAAGTGTGGGAGCCCCTGCCTGTGCAATGCTCTTGCCCACTATGCCTACCTCTGTGGTCAGCGTGGAGTTCCCATCGACTTTAGAACTCAGATTTCATTCTGTGGTGAGTTTGATGGCACTGATAAAGACTATCAAATAACGCACTGGAGATTTTTGTTTTTATAATTATTGCTTTTATTTTTTAAAGACTCCATATCATGTGTAAGTTATTTGAAATATTCTTATAATGTACAAACATGAAAAACAAATGAAATATTTTGGATGCTAAAATTGAAGATATGTTGGGTAAGACCAAAAATTTTTGACTGTTTTGCTATAAGCAAAATTAGAGTGTAATTATGTTTGATGTGTGTATCAGAAATAATTAGGAAATTTTGAAAAAATTCTTGATGGAAGCGTCATATCTAAATATTGAAAAGTATGGAAAAGCATCATGTGATACAGTTGTAAGTTGATCTATAGTTAAAAAGGATGATTCTTTGTCTGGTAATTTTTTTTATTGACCAAACTTAATCAAGTCCCCAATTAAATCTTTGTGACTCAGGTTTTGGGGGAACCACTCTGTCTACCTCTCTATTCCCGCAGTAGTTTCCCAAAGCTTTTTCCTATTACTCCAGGGATATCACTGGCCAGTATTGGTGGTAATTGCTCAGTTTTGGCTTTCCAAGAAAAAAATAATATAAATATAAAAATGATATAAATTCATGTACCAAATCTGTACAGAATGTGTCTGGCGTTATGATTTTGTATGGGTAGTTTTATTTTATCACATCTGTCACAAACACTTTCCTAGCCTCTTCCTGTACTATGAGAAGATTTTATCTATTAAAGGCATTAGCAAGCCACAATCCTTGGGCCCCTGTGCTTTTGTGGATGAAATTCATTGGAGAATAGTTCTGCCTCTTTGTTTACATGTGGTCTCTGGTTACTTTTGTGCTTCAAGCACAAAAAAATTGAGTAGTTGTGGCACAGACTCTGGTCTGCAAAGCTGCAAATTCTTACCATTTGGCCCCTTACAGAAGAGATTTTCTGACTCCTGCTTTGGTCCTTCCTTTCAGCTGAGAATGCTGCTCTTTGAGCATCTGCTTAGGGGGTCTCCAAATTCCTCACTTTGTAAGGGACCAACTTTTTTCTTTTTTAGTTTTTGTTTCCAAGTTCCAAGACTACTAGGGTCCATCCTCCCCTCCAGAACTCACAGTTGTGGATTTTCTTTCCCCTTTCACCTCTGGCATCTGGGATATCCACCTCTCATTACATATTTAAAATAATTTCATTTATGTTTTATCCAGCATTTTTTAGTGTTCGTACAAGTGGGTTTTTAGATTATCTTAGTTTGTCTACCATAATCAGTTCATTTGGTCTAATGAGAAATTGGAAGGGTTTTGGGAAAACTGAGTGGGCATCAATAAAGTCAAACTTTGTCTTTGTAGAAGACTGAAAGTTTACCTAGGCTTCAAGAATGCTCTAAAGAGGATGGTGACAGTGTAACAGTACAGAGATTTAAATTGAAAGGAAAGGAAGTTTAGTTAGATATATGATAACCTTACATATTAAAAATTAATATTAAAATTACAAATGTTATGCAGTATCACACTTAAAAACATTTCAGAACAGAAATTTTATTCTTCTGTTATACTTCTACTAAGGCCAGGAATTGTTATTTATTTCCTTACCGTTATGGGATTCTGGAATGTTTTATGCTTATCAATGTAAAATAGCTTTGTTTCATGATTTGAAACAAATCAAAATTTCATGGACCTTTAAGTAAATGTACCCTGTGGAGATCTTTCTTGAGTGACTCTCCCTTGTCCTTAGCTGTGGTGTGCCAGAAGGGCATGTTGTACCATCACTGTTCCTCATTTTGCCGCCGTTCCTGCACCTCTCTGTCTTCACCGGAACAGTGCAATGATGACTGTGCTGAAGGCTGTAACTGTCCTGAAGGCAAATTTTATGAAGACACCCTTAACTTTTGTGTGCCCATGTAAGTCATGGTGATGGGTTGACACCATCCAGTTTTTATGTTTTTCTTCTTATAAGTCAAATGGACTTTCTAGCTTGTTTCTTTACTATTTCGTAATGCCTTTCCCCACCCCCTTTAAGCTTTTATATTCACGAATAGCTACAGAAAGAGCTAAAGAATCTGATGGTTAATCCTGAAGTTTATTCCTACTTGCTTTTCACATATCGAAATCAATAACAGAGCTTATGTTTCACTGTCATGTAGCACGTTTAATAGTAGGATTGTAGTGTCTGTCAGCACTCAGAAGTTTCTCAGTTCTTACATGAGGTGAAGACTTTGGTCTTATACACAGTGCTAAATGTTTTATTAATGGTGTTTCTCTGAAGTGCATTCAGTGACTTTTCTTGTGACTAAACTAAGACAGTTTGTGATTTTTATTTTGAAACACAAAATCTGAAACTACCCAAGACTATATGTAAACAATTTCTGCCATTTGTATTACAGGATCCCAGGAAGTCCCACAGGATAATGACAACTTGAACATGTGCCTAATGATGACTTATTAAGAACACAGGGTGTACTTGTAATGACTTTTGACAGAATTTATATCCCATTTTACTTACTGAACCTTGTTTTTCCATGGTAGATATCACTGCCGGTGTCATTATAGGGGCAGCGTTTATCAGCCAGGGGAGCTCATTCCAACACCCTCGGGCTTATGGTAAGTTTCAATGAATATATTAAATACATGCATATTACATTCAAATAAGGAATATGGAATGCCTGAGTCTTGTACTCATCACTACACAACAGAGATCTGAACTTGTCACACAATGAAACAAAAGTCTTTTAATTAGTTGTGGTTCTTTGAGTGAAATTACAGGTGATATGGGTACTCAAATACTGTATATTAGTGAAAGTTTTAGTTTCACAGTTTAGTACCAGCTCATAAAAAGCAATTCCAAAATTGATTTGAATGACGACACATACAGGAGTAAGTTCACCTCTTTCCCAGGACAGTAAATCGAGTAGGATAACACTTAATAAGTGTTATCCGGTTGTAACCAGCCTGTTACATTCCAGTCATATCCTGTCTATTAAAAACACAAGCACGCCTGTGCAGCAGTACACATTTATCTTTATCCAACTGCTCACCTCCCTCTTTCAGTTGCACCACAGGTGCCTACAGATAATAATAGAATGTAGATAATGGTAATAACAACCATTGTCTCTACCATTACTGTGCACCTTCTGTTGTCCTGGCCCCATTCTGTGTTTTATATTTATTATTAAACACATCACTCTAACCTTGAGAGATAGGTACTGTTGCTTTATGCCAATTTATATGTGAGGAAAATAAGGCATGAGTGACTAAGCAACTGGATGGCAAAGCTGGGATTGAATCCCAGGCATTCTGGCTTCTGCTGAGCTTGTTGTACTTCAGATGGCACTGTTAACTTACCTGGATCTACAGCAGAATATCATTGATTCTCAACTTACCTTACTATCTCTTCTTCCTGCCCCCACTTAAGCCCTTGGTATTTCCCTAGTAGATTACACTACTATCCACATAGTTTCCCAAGCTAAAATCTGAGAGTCATCTTTGACTCCTTTCTCCTACCTAGCCAACAAATCCCCAACAACTTTGGATTTTTTCTAATTTCACTCTCTATGTGTAATTGATATCCGTTCCATTCTCCCCATTCTATGTTAGCAATGTTTTTCATCCTCTTTTCTCTAGACCTTTCTAGATGATCTTAGTTTATTTTGTGTTGGTATCACAAAATAGCCAAGGATGAGCACTTTAGAAGAAAAGATGTCTATTCAATTCACAATAACCTAGCACCCATGAGGGCTTCTGGAGAGGACCTCATGGAAGATGGCATCATAGGACGATGTGTGTGTGTGTGTGACAGAGAGAGAGAGAGAGAGAGAGAGAGAGAGAGAGAGAGAGAGAGAGAGAGAGAGAGAGAGAGAGAGAGATTCCATGATGAAATAGGAGGTAAGAAGGCAAGCCAAGGATGTTTTCTTATAACAACCACTCTAGTGATTAGTCTTGCTGATAAAAGCAACAGTCCTTTCTTAGGATCATGCCCCTGTGATGGAGAGACTTTCATTAGGCCCTACCTTACAACACCACTGCATCCTTTGGGGTTCAGGCCTCAATATGAGTTTTGGTGGGGACAAACCACATTCAAGCCACAGCACACCTGGTCTTCTTGCCTCTAGACTTGCTCCACTTTAATTTTTCCAAGACGTTGACTCTCTTTTGAATTTAATACAATTGAATTTATTCATGTAAATTTAATAAGAATAAAGTCTATCCCTCCTCTGTGCAAAAAAATAAAAAATTCAATTAGTATAGTGATCTAATTTGCATTCCTTTTTAAAAAACATATGTCCCAGAAGAGGTAAGAAGACCTGGATGTACGGTCTGAGGCCTAGCTCAGCTCCTGTGTGTCAAAGTGTGATCAATCATACCCAGAGCGTCAAATGTACTGTTAAATAATGCATAGGCATATTTTTCTTGTGATGTGGTCCCTTAATATATCAGACAGTTTCTTCATTGGGGGTCAAATATAGAACATAGAATTTGCTCAAAGTTGAAGGAAAAACCATGTTGGAGTAATTGAGAACTGGTGTGTTTTTCCCTGTCATGCATCTTCTGAAGGAATTTTCAAGGTCAGTTTGCCTGGTACTGTTTCACCTTATGCCCTGACTTTAGAACCTGAGTTGCAAGAAAGATATGACTCCACTCTGTCCTCAGTGCTGATGTCAGGAAGATTTTTCTAAAATTCCAACCAACCACATGGCTTAACTCAAGATAGCATCTCAGTAGGACCTGGCATCTGTCTCCTTTGTCATCCTCATCTCATGGCACTTAGTCACATAGAACACTCTTTTATCCCCCCGTGGTTTGTGCTTCCACCTATGTTAGAGACTTCCTACCTTGTCCATGTCATAACTGCCATTCATTCTTCAAATTGTTCAGGCTTTACCACCTTTGACCACCCTGATATCAGTTGCCAACAGATTTTAAAATGTCTTGTTTTGTTTTCTTCTATCTCTTAGACCTATTTCTGTATTGTAGATGTCACACTGCATAAATTATTGACTCTTTTCCTCTCCTAGCAGGATATAAGCTCTTGGGTCAAGATGATTAATCTGGGTCTTTGTCCTTATGCCTCTCACAAGGCCCCATACATAAAGCTGTTGGGGAAAAAAAAAATATGTCAGACTGAAATATCTGTCAAGTTGGACCTGAGGCAATAACTTATTTGTAAAAAATGTTGTGGGAAAAAATGTAACATTTGTATATGTACTCAGTTCTTTCACATGAAATTATTGTTGAAATACAGGAAAAAACAACAACAACAACAAAAAAACCCACCAGGAGTTTGGATTAGAAATTAACTGTTTCTTTACTTGTAGCCAGTGTTCAAATGGGACTGTGCAATGTGATGAATCAGCAACGCCCTCCACTGGTGAGTTCCAGATCAGTGTTTTCCTCAACGAGAATGCACTCTGGTGCTACCCCTGGCCTTCTGGCAGAAATTCTCAGTCCACCACAGCCCTCCCTGCCCATGAGTCCAGACGCAGCCTTGCAATGTTTCCCAACATGATGCTCCAGTGCTTCCCAAATTTTTCACATTGATAATTAGCAAATTCCTAGGACAGTTTGGAATGAGCATATATTGTTGCCTAGGGCAGAGCTGGCCAGCTCAGGGATGCTGCCCAAATGCTGCCTGCTTGGGACTTTCAGGTACCCCAAGGGCTTTAGGGATAGTGTATAGACACTTGTTGTGACCAATTAGTGAATCAGAAATTGAGAAGCTCTATTCTAGACCAGCACTGCTCAGATTTTAATGTGCATAAAACCAATGGAATCTTATTAAAATGCAGATTGTGAGGTCAGGGGCAATACCTGAGATTCTGTTTCCTATCAACAGCCAAGGTGATGTCAATGCTGCATGTTCCTGGACTACATTATGAGTAGCAAGGGATCTGGGACTGGTAGTAATCAGTTAAAAATGGCATATAAGCCAAGCACAGTGGCACACACCTGTAATCCCAGTGGCTCAGGAGGCTGAGACAGGAGAATTGCGAGTTCAAAGCTAGCCTTAGCAAAAGCGAGGCCCTAAGCAACTCAGTGAGGCCCTGTCTCTAAATAAAATACAAAATAAGGCTGGGGATGTGACTCAGTGGTTGAGTGCTCTTGAGTTCAATCCCCAGTACCAAAAAAAAAAAAAAAAAAGGCATCTAAAAAGACATCTATTGTTATACCTTAAATGTCATTTTACACTTGAATATCTTTCTTGAAGATCTTATGTTTTAGGGGATCCTATATATTCATCATACAAAGAAGGAGCCCCAAATTCTTTGCAACTATGGAGAAATTCTACGCTTACTTTCATTTATTTTATTGAACAGGAAGAGGTAGACTGATAAAATTAATTGTGAGCTATGGCTTTGTTATTTATTTGAATGGCCAGTTATACACTGTTATAAATTAACCTTGAATTGTATGCACTAGATTTATTTTCTGAGGATTCAAGTCAATATAGGCCTTCTTTACAAGTTTGCTCATGGATCACACTTATATTCAGTAAGGTATCCCTGCTCTGCCCCCTTTGCTTCAGGGTAATATATAGTTACAAAGGGAACCCCAGGAAGCCACCTTTCTCATCCTTAAGAATCCTTAAGATTTGATCATTTTGGTCCCACATAAGGGACCTCATTGATTCCTAAGAACTCAAAAGCTTTCTGGAAGGAACAGGCAGCACCAGTTGGGCCTGTATTATGCTCACCTCTCTATGTCTACAACACAGTGAGAACTGATGAAAGTAATAACTCATAGGTGAAGAAGATCTAGAAATATCCTGTGTTTGTTGTGGCTTTTTAAAAGTTTAGCTACCTTTTTTCAGCCCTCAAAAATTTAAAATATGCATTTGAATCAATCGAAATAACTTGTTTTGTGACCTCAGAAAATTATAAACAAATTAGTTACGGTCTTATGGAAGGCAGCTATGGATTTTAAAATCAAGATAGGTTTTGGAAGCTTTAGAGACTAAAGAGAATGCGCCTGGGGAATATTTGTAAGCTCATCAACTAAAAATCACAGAATGAGTAAGAGCATCAAAACTGGTGAAATATTCTATGGTGACTTTTGTTTCAATGACAAATGCATGTCCATAGGATTATTTGTGTATGGAGCAAATATAAAGTTAAGGTCATTTCATCTGTGCTTTATCTCTAGTTCATGTCTGCCCAGAAGGAAAGCAATATTTTGACTGCAGGTTTCCTGACCCTGAATTACCAGCTGGTGGTGTAAATTGTGAGACTACATGTGCAAACCTGGCCATGAACTTCACTTGTGCCCCATCTTCACCCTGTATAAGTGGCTGTGTTTGTGCTCCAGGGTAAGATTCTTTTTCTTGATAATATAGACCATTCAGGATTTGACAGAAAGCATGAGCACTCATAAAAATATCATTTACAGAAATAGCTAAAATTATTGTTTTGATCAGTAGTTCACTTTAGGTTGATAGCCAGGAGACTGTTATAATTATTTTGCTAGGTTCATGTAACATTATGCAATATTATTAATTGAATTGAGGAGAGAACTTATTTCAGGATGAGATTGGAATTTCTCCCCTGATTCAACTGGGATTTTTGAAACATGACACAACTGGTCACTCCTCATTTGAAACACTCAAGTATGTATATTCTCTTGCTGCAGTAACTTGTTGATACTAAGTTGTAATCGTGATGCCAACTGCCTTATCATATAAATGTTACAGAAAACATTGCACTGAGGCTCCCAGGGGAATGGGTAAGAGATTAATTGGTTAAGAGTGGGAGCCCTGACTTCAGACATACTAGAGCTCAAATCCCAGCTCAACCACAGTTAGCTGAGTGATCTTTTGCAAATTCCTTTTATTGAAACTCAATTAGGTATTGTGAGATGTGGTGTATGTTTGTGTTAGGGGGTGCTCAGTAAATATGAGTCACTGTTTTATGGCTATGCATCTACTTTTATTTTGTAAATTTCCTTCAGTTGCAGAAAAGCTGGTACACATGAAAGATGAACAGAACCTGGAGACTAATAGCTTCCTTCAGACACACACATAATCTGTCCTCCCCGCCCTCCCTCCTCTGGTAATGAATAGAGGTGCTGCACAGAGGGAGGACCATCTCAGGCAAACAGGTCACCCTTTCTTCCTCAATGAACATGTTCACACAAAGAGATTCCAGGGATCAGCTCATATAAACCATGGGCAAAGAAGAGGGAAGTCTGTGGTTTGGTTCCCAGGAGAATCACCTTTGTCTAAATGGTCTCCATCTGGAATAGGTTGAAGAGCCAAGTAACTTGGGACTGGTATTAATCTCTTTACAAAGGAAGGGCATAGGAGGTAGAGAAAAGATGTTCTCAAAAGAAGAAGTGCCCACCCATGGGAAAATAAAATAAATCAGGCCATAGAGCAGATGAGCAAGGAGGACATTTAGTGAAAAGGACAAGGAAAGTAAAACCTTCATTATGGTAAACAAATTAAAAACTACAATAATGCTTGATTTATTTGATTTAATTATGATTCTTAGGTATACAAAGCTAATTTAAACCATATCCTAATTTTGTTTCATAAAGTGTGCTTAATGCTATTATTTAAAGAATAATATTAATAATATTAAATAATAATATTAATAATAATATTAAAAATAATCTATTTACTGTTCCCTCTGACACAGTTCTATTTATTTACTGGCCAAATCTCATTACAAACACAGAAATTTTCTGTGAGTGTATTAAAAAAATACAAGGGCTGGGGAGATAGCTCAGTCGATAGAATGCTTGCCTTGTAAGCACAAGGCCCTGGGTTCGATCCCCAGCACCGCGAAAACAAAATTAAAAAAAAAAAAAATACGGCTGGAATTGACTTAGAGGCTTCTGATTGGTTTGGAAATAATTTTATTAACAGGACCTGTATTATGAAGTCATTTATGGCAATGTGATTTGCTTTGTCTTCCATGTGACCTTATCTGGCTCATTTTGGGACAATAGCCTAGTATCTCTTGTTTTCATGGGGCCTGGTAGTGCCAGAGGTTCATTCTCTATAAAAGGACCTTACACTAGTTCAGAAATTGCTGTGGACTGAAGAAATGGAAAGTAGTATAGTGGAAAGAGTCAGATAACAACAACTTCAAATATTGGTCCTCCCCATGAGCTAAAGAACCTTGGGGCAAGCTACTTTCTCACTTGGAGTACCAAGTGCCTCTTTTTAAAATGGGTGTCATGATATTTATTTCATGGATGGTTGAGCATGTGCAGCATGCCAGTGATGTGGTAGTAACTCTGTAAGTTTATCACACACCCTCCTACCTGAACTAGTTAAAGCATTTAATTTACAGTGATTTGTGCTCCCCTCTTCCTTCTTCCAGTTTTTGATTAGTTATGAAAAAACTCACCAGCACACATAATCATTTCTAAAACCACTAATTTGGGTAGGTGTGAAGGTTCAATTAGGTGCGACCAACAATTGATGTGATACACCCAATGTTTGGGACACTGTGTTAAGCTGCAGGGATTGGGAAGAGGTACTAAATTCATAAACAAGGTACTAACAGTATAAAGTTAGTGACAATTTATAAAGGTTTGAATAGTTTCTGGGCCACAGGAGTGAAGAATATTGTTTTTTATTATTAATGTCCTCATTAACAATCTAAGACTTTTAATCAGTGCTTCATTCATTGTGATGAGACCTCCAATAAAGATTTTTTACAAATTGCTAAGAAGGGGGAGCATGTGTGGGGATTTGGGACATAAAAGATTGCACTGAGAAGATTGCACTAATTGAGACTTAAACCATGAGGAGAAGGGCTTTCTGGAAAGAAGGAAAATGCAAAGCTCATATGGAGTGACAAGAAGTTTGGGAGAGTTGAGATGAAAGATTGTAAAATTTAGGGCATTGTTCGTTTGAAAGAATTTATACACATAAGCTTATACAAAATCATTCATGTACATAAGTTTCTGTATTAATTTTTACTCAACAATTGAGTATCCTCTATATGCTAGGCATTTAGACCCAAGCATCAACAGGATATTCCTGGTCCTCTTAAAGTCTATAGACAGCATATACAAGTAAGAAAGCACAGTCCTAAGTAAGAAGAACTATGAGAAGGGCAGCTGAGCACTACAGAAACATATGTGGTTATTTCTATTTGAAAGAAGGGGCAGGAATTCAGGATTTCAGATGTCTATGTTAATTTTCTTTTCTCATTGTGCTGGGGATCAAACAGGGCCTGTGCACACTAGGCAAGTGCTCTACCACTGAGCTACATCCCCAGTTTTATGTTAATTTTTATGACATTGAATTCTTGTACTTTAAAGCAAATTGAAAACAATTGTATACTTTTTCTATTTTAGTAGCTATGTAATATTATTTTACTATAATTAATAATGAATTATTTCATAAATGAATTCATATATAGTACATAATAAATTATTTTTATATTTGCTATTTTATTACTATATTATTTACTTAACTTATTGTATTTATAATATATCTATCATATTTATTATTTAGGTTAATATTTATTAGTTATTTTAAATTATGAAAGATTTTAGAAAAAATTTTTAATAATTTTGAAAAAAGTTTTATATTGAGGGTATTGCAATAAATGCTACACATAATATGCACTTAATCATATCAGAATACTTTAACACACTAAAATCAATTAGTCTGACAGTAATTTAATATCAATATTCATATTATATATTAAAACAAAATTTGTAGGTTTTAATTTTTTATCTAGATATATTTAGATACTTTTTCATAAAAGAGTAACCTTTTAAGAGGGAGATGGCACCTCAAAAGAAACTAAAATTCAAAATTATGTTAATAAAAAAGAATGTGAAATATTTGATAATGACAGATTTTTGCTTAAAAGCACACTTACACAAAATTCTCATGATTTTAACTCTAAGCACCCAGAAAGAGGCTTTTGTGTGTTCTACATCCTATAATAGAAAATGTTATTAATTTCTTGATTTACTGTTTCATCAAAAAGTTGATAGATCCCCGTAGAGTCCTTTAAGTAGCAAATAGTGAAGATGGGGACCCCTATTTTCTCTTTAAACATTTTTTTTTTCAGAATAACTTCTTTTATTACCAATTTAGGCCTTTTTTTCTTTTTTAGTGTACTTTATGAATAACAAAAAGGTCAAAATATCACATGTAATCAATTCACCTGGCATTTTACTTAATACTGTAATACTGTGACACCCCCAATTCATCTGATAGAATATGCCTTAGACAACCCTATAGTAAACAGAGAAGACAGTGTTGAATATGATGACGTTAGTGATTCTTTAAAAACTAGAGTTAGCAGATTGTACTGATAGCCTCTTACTTCTTCATTTGGAAGGATGGCAGAGCACAAGGGAAAGTGCTATGTTCCTGAAAGCTGTCCTTGCATCTGGAAAGACTGGGAGTATCTCTCAGGAGAAGTGATTGCTACACCTTGTTACACCTGGTAATGAGATCCATTTATTTCACAAAAACTTTCCTAAGAAATTGTATTAATTTCAATTATGTTGTTGAATTTACTTGATGTACAAATCAAGGAAATATGATTTTAAAGGCATTTGGGAGTTTGGTGGAGGGCTACTATCTACAGGGGACCACACTGTTGTTTTTACACATATTTGTTCAACCTAGAAGATAAGTGAGAAATAGGACAATTTGAAAATTTAATAGGAAACAATATCTTGAGCCTGTAAGAAAATGCTAAATGTTCCAAAGAGATAATTTTAATGGTAGCTTTTCTGTTTGGAAATAAATAACAATAATACCATAAAAGAAAACTTGAAATATAATTTCCTTAAAGTGGAGACAAAGTTTCTAAACTCATGGCCATTATTCAATTGACTTAAATACAGGAGATGGCATTTTGCTTTTTGGTCTGCTTTCAGTCCTATGTTCAAAGACCTATGTTCAGTTTGTATTTCATTAAGTTTTTTCCATGTGACCCAGGCACAACTTCTAGGCTTAATTTTTCTGTCTGACAATATATTTAATGAGGAGGTAAACATATGCCAAACTTGTCAATGTAGTAGGCATTATCAGAATGAGTTGGCAGTATTTCTATGAGTTATTGGCTCAGTGAATGCTCTCGCCTACACACCTTCCTATTTTTGTGCCTCTTGTAAAATACCAACTAGATCCAAGTTTCTTGTTAAGGTAACTTGTGTTATTTTTTAATAGTGTTTGTCGACGAGGAATGTTCAATTGCACATATTATCCATGCCCAGCTGTGTGTACAATCTATGGGGACCGGCACTATCATTCTTTTGATGGACTGGAATATGACTACATCAGTGATTGCCAGGTTTTTTTGATAAAGGCAAGTCACAGATAATCATTTTTACTTGAACTTGTGTAAAGATAATATAAAAAACAAAAGACAAACTTGACTCAGAAAGATCCCAGTGGTTGAGGTTCAGAGATATAACTTGTTGATTTGGAATGCCTGTATGGCTAAGATTGTAGGGGTGGATGAGTACACCAGACATTACGAGAAAAAGGGTAGATAACTAAGAAAACAAACTGATCTGTGACATATTAAATTCATGTATCATTAATAAAACTTATGAAGTTTACAATAATTTTAAGAAAATTTCCTTAACTCATTCGTAAGATTAATTATTCGTTGGTGGTAGGCTAGTCCTTTAGCTATCTGTGTCTCTGTTTCCTCATTTATAACATGAGGTTAATAATTGTATGTAGCTCCAAAGGTAATTCCGAGGATTAAATGACATAAATATGTGTAAAATGCTTAGATAGTGCTTGATCTATAATAATTATTCCATAAATATCAACCATTGTTATTATTATTAGCTTGGTTTGATGCATACAAATATAATACATTAAACCATACACTGGATTAGGTATTTTTATGATTATAACAAGAGAGATTATTCTTAATTCTAGAAATGTTACTTTGAAGATATGTTTTGGTAAATTCCAGGTTTTGGATATTTGATAAAATCCTTAAATTTCTCACACATGTACTACATTTGGATTACCGGTATACCTAAATTTTATTTAGACATCGTTGATGCCAGAATTCAATTTATAAATGAAAAATGTAAGCTTTAGAAAGAATTCACACAAGAATAAACAAAATGACATCTTTTTCTTCAGCAAAGTAACATGAAATTAATGCATTTTTTTTCTGGATGTGGCTGATGTGGCTTTTATGTCATTAAAGGTATGTGTGATCCTTTATCATGAAAGTCGACTATATCCCTACATCAAGAAAGTTAACTGTTATTTCCATTTTGTATTAGTTCTATTAAATAAAAAAGAACAGTAAAATCTATACTTTTTAAACTTAAGCAAAACTTTTGCATATATTTTAAGCTATTGAATTTCCCTATTGATACTGATCTTCACCTCCTTTAGGAATGGTTTTGATTCTTTTAGACAACATTCCTGGGAATGATCTTGGTAGTCATATAGAGAGGATGGCAAGTACTTCTCTGTGGGTTTTGTGTGTGTATTTATGTGAATTGTTTTGATTATTTTTGAAGCATAAGAAAATTACGGTAATGAACATGCATTCTATTCTCTTTGTGGTCTCTAAATAAGCCACATTTTAGCAAGCAGTTCTATGTTAGACTCTTCTCATCCCCCAAAGTTTAGATCATAAATGTAAAAGCTTGAAAAAGCATTTAACAATTTAGATATTTGCATGCATATACCGATTACCTCATTCTCAAAATGTTTCAGATTGATTGTTGTATCTAATTCTCATTTTCCTTGATATTTAGATGCCTCTACCACTCCTTTAGGTTACTTCTGCTTTTGACTTTCTGGATGGTGCTTGTTGAGTCTTTTAATATCTTTTTTGTTTCCTCTGTGACTTTTGTTGCCTTTTCTTCTTGTATAAGCCTCCAACTCTAGATGACTGAGTTGGGTCCCTCAGGGTAAAGACCAAGTCTTTATTGACCATTATTTCACAAGGAAGGAACACCCTGCTGGGGACAGTTGTGGGTATTGGATATTGACTGAACTGTATATGTATTCTTGACTCTCTACCCTTTCCTCCTAATGTCTGGTATGTTCTCCACCCTTACAATCCTAGCCATACCTGCAGGCTCATGCATTCCAAATCAAGTCACAGCTCTGACCCTCAACCACTAGGCTGTCTTTCTGACTCAGGTTTGTCTCCACAATAGTACATTGTTTTATTCTATAAATCTTTCTACTACTCAAACAGTCACCATGTCATTGCTTATTAAGAACCTTAGTGACTTCTAGTGACTTGCCTCATAAAGTCAAGATTCCTCTATCAGTCTTTCAGAGGTCTCTGTTAGCCCCATCTCTTTTCTATGTCTTTTCTCAGGGGTTTCTCTGTATATGAATTATTCTTCTCCCTCAAAGAGATGTTTTCAGCTCACAATGATCAGTCCTATTCTTACTTTTAATAATACATTAAAATTATAATAACAAGTTTTTATTATATAGCCATGGGAACTTTTTTTTTCTTTTTCTTTTCTTTTTTATTTTGTGGTGCAGGGGATTGAACCCAGGGCCTTGTGCTTGCAAGGCAGGCACTCTGCCAACTGAGCTATATCCCCAGCTCCCTCCATAGGAAATTTTACTAAAATTAATGAAACCAGAGTCAGGCCCCAAATGTTTCAGGACAAATTAACCAAAATATACTTGATAAGTCGGAAAACACTCCATTTGATCATGAAACTTGATTAATGCCTACCAAAGACAAATTAGTGATTAACCAATGCAAACTAATTTTCAGTCTTGAAATATGATTATGGAAAATCAAACTTCACAGTGCTGGAATTATTTTCTGCTTTAATTTTTCTTTGGTGGCATTTTGGTTTTGCTTTCCAACTGCCAAGAGCTGCTGTGACAGAGCCTTCCTTACTCTGGCAGAATCAGTATTTCCTTTGAGAAGGCAGGATGACTGCCAGCATCTTTCATGAACTCTGCCTTCCACTGTGAATGGTGAATTTAATTCTTCCTCCTCAGCCCACTCTCTTTCCTTTTTTTGTGCTGATGACAAATTCCAGACTTTATCTTTGTTACTGGTAACACCTTTTGGTCTGGTGAAACTGGTCTTTTATTTCATTGGACCCTAGTACTCAAATTCATAAGTATTTCCCTTTTATTTCCCAATTGAACTTTAAAAAATAATTTTATTTTAAAAGCATATTATTATTTGACCTCACATTTAAAGAGATGTTTTCAAATAATGATTGTGTAGAAAACATTTCAAGTAGGTTCTCTTTTTCTTATCTCTGGATTGTGTTTTTAAATGCATCCAAGAGCACTTACCACAACTTCAAAAATGCATGTTCTCTTATGTTCTATTATTTGGAGGTTGTTTGCTTTTGACTATAAATAGCACATAGTATAGAGCAAATTATTTTTTAATGCCTTGAAACAAATTTAGAAAAAAGGTCATAATTGTATTTCTTGAAGTAAGACATGATATAAGAGAAAAAAAAGATGAAGGAACCTTCCAGCAAGTCCCCCAAACCCCAGCATTTTGAGCTGTGCTATGAACTCCAAGAACGAGGCACTGAATGTCTTCAGCAGAAAAGGTCAACTATTACTTTTTCCAGCTCCCAGATTTCAGAGCCAAATGCTTTCTCCATGAAGTCTACACAGCCCCCTACACAGCTAGGTTTTCTGTCATTTATTCTAGATGAGGTTTTTCAACTTTCTCTTCAAGTGATATTTCAAATATTGACTGCTCTCCTGAAGCCTCTAAAAACTTTTCTATTTCATCACTCTCAAAGTTGGATACATTGAGTAGTTTTTACACAGTATTTCCTTAGCACTTGCCTTGGGACGAGCCCTATACTGAGAAGTGGAGGTTCAGGGATGAGTTAAAATAGATGTGGTCTTGTCTCATTTGAACCTCAGGTTGGTGGGGGAGAATTGTTTTTCATTTAATCACAAAATTCATGTAGAATCATTACCGTAAAAATCAATAATTACCTAAATGCAGAATCCAATGAAATTTTTAAAAATTTTCTTCTTTTTGCCTTGAAGTCTCTCTTTCCTCACCACCTCTGATATAATTTTACTGATTCTGGTCCTTTGTCTCTGATTCCTTCAGTGTTCTCTGGTGGCTCCTTTCTCCATTTCTGAAAAACAGTGGGTCTCACAGGTTCCATATTTCCATATTTGTGTTCCCCACAAAGCTCTCAGTTACTTGTGATCTCATAAGACATTGAAGAAGTCAGACAAAGTGGTGTACACCTGTAATACCAGCAGCTGGAGAGATTGAGGCAGGAGGATTGCCAAGTTCAAAGCCAGCCTCAGCAATTTAGTGAGGGCCCTAAGCAACTTAGTGGACTCTATCTCAAAATAAAAAAGGAAAAAGGGCTGGGGATGTGGCTCAGTGGTAAGTGCCCTTGGGTTCAATCCCTAGTACCAAACAGATCAACAAACTTGAAGACTTAGACCCTGTTTTATTTACTTATTTGTCCTTAGACTACTGACTCAGCAGGGGCTTCTTGTGGGATAGTTATCCTGAAAGGGTGTTGGGCTATGACATTTGTGGGGATGGATGTGGAGTATGATAATATGCTACCTTGAGAGGTGCTGACGGCTCAAGTTTTGGAATCATTTGGAGGAATATTCTCTATTAAAGCTTTTAGAATAAAGAGAACAAAGAGTTTTGAGGAACCCATGTAACACATTGATATTGACCTTTTTCCTTTCACTTTGTAATCATTACTTACTATGTTGCCTAGCAACTCTGTGGCATTATTTCTAAACCTAATATTAACTTGAAATAAATTAGAAATGGAAATTTTAAAAATATGACTCTTAGGCATTTTTATTCTTTCAAATTTCTGTCAGTAGAACATGCTATTGTAAGGCAGACCATACAATACAGATTATTTCTTGACATTCCTGATTTAATATAAAGAATGAAGCTAACATTGAGAAACTAATTAATAGCACTAGAAGGGTAATGACAATGGAAAACCTTTCAGCCAGTTTTTCTCATCCTTTGATCTACATAACTGTTTTCAAGAGGAAGAGCAAAACAAAACCCAGAATTATATATTTTTCTTCTTTGAAAATCATTCACTAAAGCATAAATATATAGCACTTTTTTAGTAGTACAAAGCCATAATCATCTTTATGACCCTTATTTTTTTGCTTTTCAAAATTTAGGCAACTACTTTGCAAAAGAATTATCAAAGAAGATGCAAATGCTCTCAGCATCTATCAAAGAAAAATGGGCCACATAAAAATATATTAATTACTCTGTCAGCGCCATTCATTGAAAACCTTTTCTCTAGGCACTATGCTGCAGTGATACTAATAAGTCAGGATGGATTTTGCCAGACTAAAACATATATTGATTTAGTGTTCGTCTGCTAGTGATCTGATCAACCAAGTGTGGAGAATTTACATGAAAACCTATAAAGGTTTCCAAATCTTGGATGACGCTTTCTCACGATAAAGTTAGACACTGACTCACCTGTCTCACAGTGAAGCCTCAGGAAATGTGTGTGGGTCTTTGAAATGTCACATTCCTTTCTTTCCTTTTGATGAAATTCTCCCCTTCATGAGCTAGTGAGTGGCTCCTACAAAGCAGTGTGGTTTTTAACTTTTAGGGGGATAAAGACTGCTTTGGAAATTGGGCAAAAACCAGGGACTTTCTTCTGAGAAAACTAAATATATGAGGTGACAAATATGTTAATTAGCTGGACTTAATTATTCCATATTGTATACAGATATCATTTTATCACATTTTATCCCATGAGTATATGTAATTATAATTGCCAATTAAAAATTTAAAGAAATATAGATACTTACAATTTTATAATGAATTTCTGGGGTCTGCCAAACCTAAAAAGCCCACTCATGAAGGTGGGCTTTAGAAACCCTGGTCTAAGGAAAGGGATCTAAGTGGAGCTTAGATTTAGAGTGTGTGAGACTAAGTAATGTTCTTTGAAACTCATAATTCCCTAGAAAGGTTGCATAAAGCTTACTTTTCTCTTCGACCATTGCTTAGACCTTTCCTAATTTCTTCACTAGAAGTATAAAAGCAAGACAAAACAAATTAGGGATTTAAATTCTGCCTTTTTACTTGTTTAGTTAAGAGACATTGAACAATCCATTAATCCCAGTTAATCAATTAACCTCAGTTTCCTGATCTATGAATTGAAGATATCAACTTCAAAAAGTATCATAAGAATTAAATAAGTTATCTTTAAGTACCAAAGCAAACCCTCAAATAATATGCATTATTTCATTTACTGACTGATTCCAAAGTTTTGTATCTATTTTAATTCTAATTTATAGGCAATAATTATTCAGCTTGAAAACTTCCTAAAATAAAGCCTTCTATTTTATTTTACATATTGTCTAAAATGAACATATTTAAGATTTTTCTTAATGCCTCATTGTCTTGTTGGCTATTTACTGAAAAACAAATGACAATGGTGATAAATTTGAGCTATAGTAATTAGATGGAAAATAAGCTTTGCTAGAAAAAAAACCTAACAGATGTATTTGAGGTTTTTTAAAATTGAGCTTCTTTTCCATAATTTTTTCACATCATTAGATACAAATAATTTTTATTTTCATTTTAGAAGCAAACTTTTTCAATTTTAATGCAATATATTATAAATCTTGTTCTTTAATATATTTTATAAAATAACTGAAGTTATATATTGTGTGCATTTATATTAATAAAATGTTTTTGACATTTCAGAGCACAGATGATTCAGATATATCTGTCATTGCCCAGAACAAGAAATGCTTCGACAATGATATTGTTTGTTCTAAAAGTGTTTTGATTTCAGTTGGGGACACTGAAATTTACCTGAATGATACTCCTTACAAACAGGTTAGTGAACTATTTTTTTCTGGATCATTTTAACTTGCCCTGAGGATACTAAAAATAGAACAAAAACAATTTAGGGTACTTCTTTCTCTAAATGATTATAAAAGATCCAGACATTTTTTGATCATTTTTTGTGGCTTCATACGTCACACATGCCTTGTTTTTTCTGCTTATACTCCACTTTTTCATTTTCCAATTGTTTCCCATTTCTTCCTCCCCCTGGTCACTATTCTGGCCCTAGCCATCAACACCTATTACCTGGATTCTTTCAAGAGCCTCCAAACTGAACTCCTGATGTCCAGTCTTAGTTCCTCCTCTCTCATCCAACCTCACAAACTACATCCAAAGTGGTTTTTCTAAAACAGAAATGTTTACTGTCACTCTAATGCTTGGAAACTTCCAGATGTCTTCCCATTGCCCTAACTAGGTTTTTTCAGTCTAGCTGTTGCCCACCTTTTCTACCTCACCTCTTGTCTTTTTCTACTCCATGTCCACATTCTGAAAATTCTCCACATGCTCTAGGTTCTTTGACTCATTTCTCGTCTTTTGTGAAATGCCATTGCTTCTCCCTGGATCTATCTTTCCACTTAACTTACTCTTGTGCAATATGTCTTAGTTCCTGCAGGGAGCTCCTCCTCACCCTTGTTGGATTATGCATCACAGTTAATGAAACTTTTTGTTTCCCCAGGTGTCTATGTGTTATGTGAATACTGGGTGTCATTGTCTCTATCATTTATTCTTATATCCTTGGAGCCTGCCTGGATTAAAAGAATGAAGGTTTCCTTCATTCACTTACTTGCTCATTCACTTGTTCTTTCATTATGTCTGCTATATTCCCAAACTTGTGCTAAGTAGTGAAACTACAATAATGAGAAGATACTGCTGTGCTTGCCTATAAGGAACTTACACCCAGGTGAGAGGTACAGTCAAGTAAATAAGGGTGTGAAGTATGATATGCTAGGGCTAAAGTCTACTAAGGTCAACTGAGGAAATCTGGGAAGAACACTTAGCGCAATCTTGGATGTTTGTGGTAATTGTTAGGTGCATACACTTTGTAGTCAGTCAGTATTGACTTAGCACCCTATTACATGTGAGCTTTGCCATTCTTGTTAAATTCATGTCACTTCTCCAAGCTGCCCCTTTCCCATCTGTAAATTTGGGATGATTATAGAATCTATTTCTTAATTTCATGTAAGAATTGAAATGAAAATATGAAATAATGAATTTTAAGAAATGGATCTCCTCTTCTTCGTCATTCTTACTTTTGAATACTCCGAAAGCATGCTCTGGATGAAATGATTTGAATGACATACTAAAGGATGAGTAGGTATCAGCTAGACAAAGAGAGGGATGAGGATGACCACACAGAGGAATGACCACACTCAAAGGAGCAGAGTTGGAAGATGAAATAGTATGTGTGGACAGCTGCAAGTGGTTTAGCTTGATGGAAGCACAGCATATGGGATAATGGATGAAGCATGTGGCAAAGGGGTCCAGGAAGAAGTGTTCCAATCAGCTACAGTACTAGAGGTATGGCAGCAAGGTCAGGGTACAGACTATGGAAACTCTTGAATGACATAAGATATTGAACTTCATTTTATAGGTGAGAAATGGTCTGACAAAAGGCCTTTAAAAAGTGACCTCATCTCTGAGGGTTCAGAACACTTTCTCTAAGTTTAATGAAATCTTTATCATTAAAGTCACCTGGAACACTTGTTATAAATGCTGGTTTCTGTGTCCTTTCTCAATTTTGGGGATAGCTTAGGTTGAAAATAAAATTGTATTTTAAATGGTACCCCACGTACCTCAGCACATTTAAGTTTGAGAACCATTACCCTAGAAAATAGCTTATATCTCAGGCAGAAATGTTGAGATCAACTAGGCAACAATCAAACTTTGGGGAAAACAGTTTCTATAGTTATGTTGACATCTTTTTGAAGTAATTATAGCAGTCTGGCATATCCATCAGCTGGATATTCATTTATAGGTAAAGGTTCTGTCTACGAGCAAGGATGTTTTTTAAAAACAGGAGAAAATAGTAAATGCTCTTATAAAGACAGTTTGACACATTTCTGAAGTGGTATTTACAGATCTGTTAACTTTCAACTTCCAATTTTCACCTGTATGCAGGTGTTGATGAGTTTTCTTTATATAGGTCCTGAAGAATGAGGTAAGATTAAGAAGAGTCATAAAAATAGCTTGACCTTAATAAATCTCCTGCTAATATTTTTTTCTTGAACATCAAAAGTGAAAATAAGTACCACTTATTTTATGGACTGCTCATTCAGGGAAAAGAAAACAAAAACCTTTTTTAAAAAATATAAATGCACAATTCTAATTTAATCAAATACATAGTATATAAATATCTTATTAACTTAGTCAAGTTGTACTTTAAATGTTTTAATTATTCAGGTTTCTATCTTATCTTTCTAACATTGCTAGAGTTTGTTTAAATTGATATCATTTTCATCTGTTGAGGAAGTCTCTGTTTTAGACAATATGTTATTCTTCTGAAAAGAAACATTATCTATTAATCTGAATAATAAGGAGTACAGCAACCACTTTTGACCTGAAAGAATTTTTCCTAAAATAAATCATCCTACCTAATGAAATGAAGCATTTCACCACTAAAGGCAAGTAGAAAAGATGTGCTTTTGTATCAGGATAACTGATTTAAAACCAACCTGTAGGGGGAAGACAAAAAAGTCAAAGATAAATAGGATAATATAATGGTACTGAGAGTGCAGTGAAAACAATAAAAATAGGTTTTATGGCAATGAGTGACTTGGAGGCAGAGCAGGTTACACAAAGTATTGGTCCTAGTGCAAAATGAGCCCCTTGCTCAACATAGAAAAAATGTTTCTTTGTTTCATGTTTTTTTTTTTTTTATTCATCATTTAATGCTCTGGGGTGTGGGGGACTCGCAAGCTTAGTGCAGATCTTTGCAGTACTGGGGACCTTGCCCCATCACTCTTACTTGGTGCTTGGGTGCTTGGGTCCAACCTTCACTTGCTCTGCCTCTGTACTGTGTGTGGAGTGCAGCAGAGAAACAGGCAGCTGAGAACCAATTCCAGGAGGTGGGGGGACATCAGGACCTGGAAGACAGGTGAGACAGGCTCCAAGGCACTGACTGGTACATGCTCATTGTCTCATTGAACTTCACTTATGAAACGTAAATTCAAAGGTAGAATTATTAGAATTTCAAGATGGCAACTACAGAGCATTCAAATTCAATTGTGGCGACCCAAATGCCCACCAATCCAGCGCGTTTGGGAGTGAGAGTTTTGCTCAGCAATTAAGGGAGGCCTCCCTGAGGAGAAAGCATGTAGGTCACAGTTGATAGAAAAGAGTTGATCATGCCAAGGTCTGGAGAAGAAGTTCTAGTCTGAGAAATATTAGGTACATAGTACTGGAGATAGTACAAGCTTGGGCAAAGTGGAGAAAGGTCAGCATGCTAGAGTCTAGTCAGTGAAGGGAGGGACTCAGGAGTGGAAGGATGTGGGCCAAGTGGAACTGGTTAACAATGTGCATGGTAATATCCAATGTATATGCTCTATACAATACAGTAATGCATGCCTATTAAAAGTGCAGACTTGGTCTAGGAGACTGAAAACTCCTTATGTGTTTGACTGTTTTAATTTAATTTGCCCTTCGAAATATTTATTGAAAACCGTTGCAGTAGTGTTCTCAAACTATGCTTTTGTTATTAACTTTCAGAAAAAAAATGAACAAAAGATTTCATATCTCCTCATCTTTCTGCTTCTGAATAAGTTAGTTTTACTTACATTGACATAACGATGCATTTTTTAAATTGCAGTATGAGTTGATTTCAAGGTCATATCCCAATATTAAAGATATAACTGCTGTTTACAAAAATATTGTATATTTTTACTCAATGCTAAAGGTACTCTAAATTAATTTTCCAATGTATTCCATCTATAATTTCTCCCTGGCTTACCCTGTTTAGTAGGTAAATTATTTTCTTTTCTTTCAATGGTGAACATGGTCTGACTCTGTGCTGTTAAAAAGACTTCACTGACTACATTCTATATGCATGATAGTTGCTCTGTTACTGGTAACTTGGTTGCAAAGGGTCTCAGACTGTGCCATCATGTAATTCAAACTGTAGCCCTTTGTGCTCTTCTTAGTCCTGGACAAACCTGGGATGTTCTTGCCACTCAGCCTTTATTTAAGCCATTCCCTCCCGTTGGAAAGATTTCTTCTCTATTCTCATTCTTGGCCCTCTATTGTTTCCTATGCATGACTTTTTACAGACCAGTTCATATTCCAACTCCTGTAAAAACCCTTCCTAAGTCCCTTTGATGATAATTTGATTTTTTGTGCATTCCTCTCTTTCTGCCCCCACACACAACACATATGTACATGGGGTGTGTGTGTGTGTGTGTGTGTGTGTGTGTGTGTGTGTGTGTTCATAGATAGAGAAATACATATGTATGTAACATATGTTTTGTTCTTCAACTACTGTATTGTAGAGAAATTTTCACTGGATTGTGGATCACATCTCCTACCAACCTTAGTAATTCTGTTTTTCAAAACATACTTGAGAATGTCAGTAGACTCTCTTCATGTTGTCTGTAACTGCTCACAGATGTGAGCAAATCCAAATTTCTCTTCTTGGCCAACAAGGTCATTTTACTTCTCAATCCTTTATTCATTACTAACGTAGGGTTTCTGACTCAGCAGGGTCACTACTTAATATCCTCTGTGGCCATTCCCCATAGCTGAAATATCTTTTTCTTTTGCCCATTTCTCCATGTTGAACCATCTACTAATTTGTGTCTGATTATCACTCTTATGTATTTCCTATTTTATGTGTTTTTTTGGTCTTTTCTTACAGAACCAGAAGAGACATGACCCAGCAACAATACTAGTACATAGTTATTTATTGGCAGATATTAAATTAATTAACTTGATACAGTTTGGTCAGAGAACATGATATTCTCTCTCTCTCTTTCTCTCTCTCTCTCTCCTTGTCTTTGGAAGAAGCGATCAGGCTTTTTTCTGGAAAGTAAACCTACATATCAGCTCTGGAAGGCTGGGCACTACACAGTGGTGTACTTCCCAGAGAAAGACATCACTATTCTTTGGGATAAGAAGACAACTATCCACATCAAAGTTGGGCCACAATGGAAGGTGAGTCAATCAAATATTTTTAAAAAAAAATACAGGAAGTGAAATTACATTTACCTTTTGATGTTTGGAAATAAAATGATTAATGTTTTCCTTGAAGAACTAGGTTGTATTTTCCAAATTACTAATCATCCTCCTGTGAAGAAGAACCTCACCAACTATAGTGCAGTGCTTGTGTATGGTTATTTTTGACTTTATCTTACAATGTCTATTTTCTAAGGTACTTAAGTCAGCTGCTGTCTTTCCCCTCCCTTCAGTTGGGTGATGTGATTTGTTTGTAATTCAATTAGATTCATTTGTTACAATCTATTTTCTAAATTGTGCTCCACATTCTGGATGCTTTCATAAGCTTACAGACAGTAAAATTATAACAAAATATTGTGAAATTACTCTATGGGTCTATGCATTTTGAACAATGCATGGAGTCTGGATCCACCATTACTGTTCTAGATCTTGTCAACCCTTACCCCTACCTGCAAAGGCCTGGGCAAAAGCTGATCTATTTTCCATCGCTATAGTTTTTTCTTTCCCAGATATAAATATAATATAAATATAAAATATAGTATAAATATAATTGTTTAACAGGTAGCCTTTAGAATTTGACTTCTTTGACTTGACAGAAATATATTTAAGATTCATCTATATTGTGTGAATTAATAATGTATTTCTTTATAGTGCCGAGTAGTAGTTTGTTATGTCAATGGACCACAGTTTGTTTATCCATTCATGGTTGTTGATGCAATCTGAATGCTTATAATTTTCTTTCCTTTTTTTTTGTATTAAAAACATGTTTATTTGAGTATGATATGGCATAAATACCAATATTGAGATCTGGGTTATTTTAAAACATTTTATGGTTCGTTATTTTTCTTTCTTTCTTTCTTTCTTTATTTTAATTAAAAATCATAAATTTACATAGGGCAATATTGTTTGATTCATTCTGTTATTTTTTTCCTTCCCCCCACCCCTCCCACCCCTCTTTTCCCTCTATACAGTCCTTCCTTCCTCCATTCTTACCACCCTCCTTATCCCTAACCCTAAACCTAACCCTAACCCTAACGCTAACCCCTCATACGCCCCCCTTATATGTCCTCATCTGCTTATCAGCGAGATCATTCATCCTTTAGTTTTTTGAGATTGGCTTATCTCACTTAGCATGATATCCTCCAATTTCATCCATTTGCCTGCAAATGCCATAATGTTCTCATTCTTCATGGCAGAGTAATATTCCATTGTATATATATGCCACAGTTTCTTTATCCATTCATCAACTGAAGGGCATCTAGGTTGGTTCCACAATCTGGCTATGGTGAATTGAGCAGCTATGAACATTGATGTGGCTGTATCTCTGTAGTATGCTGATTTTAAGTTCTTTGGGTATAGGCCAAGGAGTGGGATAGCTGGGTCAAATGGTGGTTCCATTTGAAGTTTTCTGAGGAATCTCCATACTGCTTTCCAGAGTGGCTGCACTAATTTGCAACTCCACCATCAATGTATGGGTGTACCTTTTTCCCCACATTCTTGCCAACACCGATTGTTGCTTGTGTTCTTGATAATCGCCATTCTAATTGGGGTGAGATGAAATATTAGGGTAGTTTTGATTTGCATTTCTCTTATTACTAGAGATGTTGAACATTTTTTCATATATCTGTTGATTGCTTGTACATCTTCTTCAGTGAAGTGTCTGTTCATTTCCTTAGCCCATTTGTTGATTGGATTATTTGTATTCTTGGTGTAGAGTTTTTTGAGTTCTTTATAGATTCTGTAAATCAGCGCTCTATCTGAAGTATGAGTGGCAATGATATTCTCCCACTCTGTAGGCTCTCTCTTCACATTACTGATAGTTTCCTTTGCTGAGAGAAAGCTTTTGAGTTTGAACCTATCCCAGTGGTTGATTCTAGCTTTTATTTCTTGTGCTATGGGAGTCCTGTTAAGGAAGTCTGATCCTAAGCCAACAAGTTGAAGGTTTGGACCTACTTTTTCTTCTATAAGATGCAGGGTCTCTGGTCTGATTCCGAGGTCCTTGATCCATTTTGAGTTGAGTTTTGTGCAGGGTGAGAGATAGGGATTTAGTTTCATTGTGTTGCATATGGATTTCCAGTTTTCCCAGCACCATTTATTGAAGAGGCTATCTTTTCTCCATTGTATATTTTTGGCACCTTTGTCTAGTATGAGAAAATTGTATTTATTTGGGTTTGTGTCCATGTCCTCTATTCTGTACCATTGATCTACCTGTCTATTTTGGTACCAATACCATGCCGTTTTTGTTATAATTTTCATGTTTTATATTTTTAAATGATTGTACAAGTATTGTAAACAATTTTTATTAAACATTATTAAATTTTAACTTAAAATATTAAAATTTGATTTGATAATTTAAATTTATATTTTAAAGATTTTTTAAGCATTGATATATCTAAAAATTTCCAGTTAATCTGAAATTGAAATTGAGATGCATTGATATAATCTCAGTCAAGTTAAAGAAAAATTGGGATAGCAATATCATATTCTCATAAAAATATAAGAAAGATACATCTTAAAAAGATTTAATATGCTATGAATTTAAGACATGATTTTTATATTAAAGTCACAGTCTTTCTATTTTAAGGGCAAACAAAGTCCCAGGACCTGTTCTTAGGATTGCTCAAATACTGCATCTTTCATTGATTTGACATAATCTCTAGTGGTATTTTCCCTTCCCTGCTTTTTGGAAACAAGTTATTTGTCTTTCTTCCTCTTCCTGATGCTTCAGCTTTTGAATGACCTTTGGATAGAGGTGATTTCTGAGAATAGAGGCTCCATGGTAGTAAGTGGTTCTGGAGATGGTGACACTAGGGTTAGCATTTGCTTTGCTGGGCAGCCTGCTGCACCATTAACGAAGGGCTGTGTTCCATTCTTCAATCCTGAACAAAGAGTTCAACAAGTTTAAGTCCAAGGCTTTAAGAAGGAGTTTCACTGGTTTTGGAAGATCATTCATGTCCTTCTCCTTTCCCTAAAAGTAAAGATTTTCATAGTATTTTGAGATAATCCAGTGGATATTGTTGGTTTGAACAGTCCACTTGGGTATTAAAATACCATTCCCAACTCATAGAAACCTGTTATCTTCATTGTTTTAATGTATATATTCTTATTGAATCTTAAACATATTAGTCAGTGGGCCTTTCATCATTAAAAGATTATATTTATATGTAAATTATATACACACATATCTTCTTGGATATATATGTATGCATGTATATAATGTAATACATGATTATATTTAAAAATTTATTTGTTATTAGTAGTATCAAGGCTGAGATGCTGACAAGTATAGATAAATGCGATTAGGAGACTGACAAAATATTTTTGAGAACTTAGAATAATTACAAATGTAATACCTAGATATGAAAATTTACTTTCTTCAAAACATTTATTTTTAAATGATTTCTACAGAAGTCTTATATGTATATATGAAATGCTTTAGTGAATATGGATCTTCAAATAAATACAAAGTATTCAATGATAATTTTCTTTTACTTTAGAACAAACTATCAGGATTGTGTGGAAACTTTGACAAATGTACTTCAAACGATATGACCACCTCTAATAACTTGGAAGTGCGAAATGCTCAGGTATTTGGAGATAGTTGGGCATTAGGACAGGTGAGTTGAATGTATATATACTTTAGAACTAAAAAAAATTTTTTAGAATTTTTTAGTAGGATATTTTATTCTCAGAAGAAAATTTATTTAGATTAAATTTTTACATAATTTTATAGTAATTTATAATTAATGAACTTCCATATTTATCTTATATAATTCTTATAACAAACTTAAAATGCAAAAGCTATTGTCTCCATAGACGAGGACATGATGCAACAGCATGGCCTGAGCATCTTGCTCATCTAACTGCAACTTAGTGTTCATTGATCAGCTTTTTCCCATCTCTTCCTCCACCTTAAGTTCATTCACTAAGTTTTATTTAGCACAGTGTTTTCCATTATATACAGACACAGAGTATGAATAAAACTCAGCTCCCCTTAAGGAATTTAGAGTCTAGTTTGTAGGGTAAGTAGAAAAGTTAACAATAAAAATATACTGAGATAGATGCTTTGATAGAAGTGCATACAAAGTGGAGGTCAAATGACCCAAGGCAGGGTCCTGGAGAAGGTACCCCAAAGATGAATTCTTTAAAATTGATGGAAGCTGGAAAAGTGAAGTTTATGAGAAAGAAGATAACAGGAAAAGGAAGGAACAGGCATCGGGAAGGCTGGAAAGCATAGTATATAAAAGTCATCTCAAGAAGTCCACAGTGGTTGTAGTTAAAATAGAGAACAACTAGATTGCAAAGTAGAGATCTGTAAGAAAAGAGGGGCAGGAGACTCTATATTCCAGCTAGAAATGTTGTCAGTCAAGACTGAGAAACTACAAGTTCAGGAACACTGGAGATGAAAACCATCAGCCTCTGGTGAAAGACTACAGGAAAGATGGATTTGGAGGGTTCAAGAAGCTCTCCTACCTTATGGCTTTGGAAACTTGGGATACTGTTGTTCCTCTCTGAAGAAGGGCAAAGAGGAAGTGGGGGCTGGCAGGACAAGGGTGTGGAAATAATTGTAGTTTAGTATGTGTCCAGAGAGGAGAGACTGGGAGTTACTTAGGTAGAAATATCTGGTTTTGAAATTCAGGAATGAGATCTGGGATGGAAACAGGGACTTGGTAGCTACTAGTTGTTGAAGTCAGGACATGTATAGAATGAGAAAAAAATTAAAGGTTTGAGGATTAAACTTTGCTAAGAGGAGAAGGAAAAGAAGGTCAGGGAATAGCATCCAATATAGTATAGTAGCAGAAAACCCAACAGAAAATTGTGCCACTAAAACCAAATGAAGAGAGGCATTTAAGAAGAACAAAGTATTAAACAGAATCAAAGGTGGCAAAAAGTCAAGCAGAGTGCAGACTGAAAAAGTTGCCTTTAGACTTAGTAATGAAGAGGTCATTGATGGCCTTCCTGAGGGCAGTTTCAAGCAAATAGATTAAAGGAGACAGAGGCAAAGTTGCTGAGTGTATGGGAGGTGAGCCTGCAGAGACTTGAGTACATACAGTTCCTCAGAACATGGACAATGACAAAAAAGAAAGAGGTAAAAGTTAAAGAGGTCCATGCTTGTAGAATTTGTCATGTAAATGTTGCATTTAAGAAAATTTAAAATGATTTCACTCTTTCTAATAACACTATTATTTTAATATTTTGTTTAGTTATTTTGCTATTAACCAATAGTATATATGGATGAGGGCAGGTGCTGTAGGTAAAGCCTGTCTAAAGGAATGGAATGTATTAGCTGCTGTTGTCCTGGACGGAGTCACGTAGGTTGCTTTGGCTTCAACTTGAGAATTACTCCTTGAAAAAATTTCCTTTCTCCCTTATAATATTTCAACAGTGTGAAGATCCAAGTGAAACCATAAAACCCTGTGAGGCACATCAAAACAAATTTCCTTATGCCAAGAAAGAATGCTCCATTTTGTACAGCGATGTTTTTGCTCCCTGTCGCAATGTGGTAAATGAATACTTTACTAAACTCTCAAATTTAAAGAGGTACCATATCGCTAATACTGAGATGAATGGGACAGATAAATTAGCTATTTGTCAGCTTTTCAGGTGTCCTTCCTAACCTTTCTTTTAGTGTGTTTTTCCTGCAGAAGTGATGCTAAATATTGGTTTGACTTCTGTCTTACTACAGTTCATTTAACAGTGTACATTTATACCTAGTATTTGTTATAATCTGTTCTAGTTCATTAAATACTATTTTAATACAGCATTTTTTGATTAAGGGCATCAATCTTTATCTGTCTGCAGAAAACCATGCCAAATGGTCATTCTTCTCCTCAACCTAATGTAGAGTTTAATAGGATTACTAATGGCAGATTTAAAATGATTTTTGGAAGCACCTTCCAAGATGGATATAGTTTCTTCAGAAATTTAAATTTCTAAACTTCTTCCATGCATAATAATTTCAGGTCCCATTAGAAGTTTTTTTAAAAAAGTTTCATGTATTTGTAAAAATCAAGCAATATTCCTGCTGTATAGCCACATATGCTAGCTATCTCGAGAAAGGCACTTGTGTGATTTTTGAGTTGTTGGCTAAGTTGGCTGCTTTTTTCTCAGAACTCATTTTTACTTGCAAGAACAAATGATAGACAGATTTGGTTAATCAAACAAGGGTATTTGGCAGATATTTTCTTGAAAAGGTAAGATATGTCTGTGACTTCAAGGAAATTATCTGATGATATTTGTTGTCCTTGATAATATTTGAACTTTGAGGTGAAAAATAGAATTTTGTAAAACTTGGATCCATCACTGTAAGCTTATTAGATTTTGTCAGCTACTTAACAATTACAATGCAAATAAAACAATTAAGGAGAAATTTTAAAGAAATTGCTATTGCCATTCATGGTTACCAGAATGTTGCATTGCCTAAGAGGAAAATTAAAAGAAAAAAAAAAAATCATGTAAAGTACAATTGGAAGTTGAACATGCTCTTCTTTAAAAGCCAGGTGAATAAGCCAATAATGAAATAATAAACTTCTAAAAAACAATAATATGACATCTTAATATGTTATATTGTAGTTGTTGTAATTATACTTGCTATTCTTATCACTTATTTTCTAGTTTGTTGATATGACATTTACCTAATAATTCTTTTCTCCTTTTGGCAGCATGGAAGTTTGAGACAATGAGAACTCTAGGTGGCAGTGTTAAGTTTATAATGCCAATCTTAAAAATGTACCAGTTTTCTTGTAGAAGTTTGAGTTTCATAGCACTTATTGAAATTAAATTATGTCATATTTCATTTCATTTTCAGATTGACGTTACTTCTTTTGCCAAAAATTGCCATGAAGACACGTGCAACTGTAATCTGGGTGGGGACTGTGAATGTTTATGCACTAATGTAGCAGCCTATGCTTACAAGTGCTGTCAGGAAGGGGTGTCTGTCCCTTGGAGATCATCCACTGTGTGCTGTGAGTACCCTACTTGGAACATGGTCAGTTGGAAAAGTTTAATAAGCTCTATCTCAGTTTTTTTTTTTATCATAGAACTAATTCCATGGAAGTAATGGAAATGGAGTTCATTTTAGATGACCCAATTTTTATATTCCTTTGACAATCACAAATTTTCATTAAAGGAAAAATTTGAGATAATTTTTCTGTTGTGTTTGACTGCTGTCCCTGCAACATTTGAAGTATGAATTATATACTATTCTCAGAGAAATTGTTTATGATTTCAGTTCCCTTAGGCCTATGAAATGTCACTATCCTGATAAGAACCATGTTTTTTTTTTCCCAAATTTGTTTTTTAATCTTTGATTTTTGTATTAGCGCATTAGAGTTATACATAATATTGGGGTTCTGTTGAACATAATTATACAAGCATAAAATTTTTTTAAAAAATCAACTTTAATTTGCTTTCAGATTTGACCCTAAATATTTTATTTACTTGTGAGGGCTGTTATCTGAAGAATAGGGTATCATTCAAACAGCTGTAACTGAAGTTTCCATATTGGCAAGTGCATTTGCCTACCTTTAAAATAATTTTATGAACTTTAGTTAATTATAACACATATAAGGAACCCTCTTCACTCAGAGGAAATTCCTAAACAACGATGTCTTTCTATGATCTTTCCTGTGGTTTTTGATAAACAAATGGCCATATATATACTTATTCAGTTAAGCGGTCAGTTTCTTATACTTTAACATTTATTCTTCTTTTCCTTTTAGCACTTGATTGTGAATATTACAATGAAGGTATGTGACATTTTAATAAAGAATATCACCATATTTTTCTATTAGATATATTTTTAGATTAAAACTTTGTGAACAGTTTGTACAGTGAACTTAGTATAAGTGGTTAATAATTTGGTATATAACCTTATGAATGACTTTAAATTTCAAAATTTATCTAAATTTCTTAGTATTTGTGTTAAAATTTATTCCCTGAAAAATAATGAAACAGTATGTAGCTTACGTTCTTGGCACTAAGAGATTATCAACAAAAAGTTTTTGGATGACATAAATAAATTAATAGAACTGATTATTTTTTTAGATACAAAGAATAAAAGACATACACCAAATACATACCTTTAACCATTATGTATAAATATGGAGATTATTTAAAAAATCTTCAAATTTCATTTTTAATTGACAATAAATTGTGTATATATATATTTATAGTGTACAGTGTGGTAGTTTGATACATGTATATATTGTGGAAAGAAAACAATCAGTGTAATTAGCATATCCATCACTTTAACATTCATCATTTCTTTGTGGTACATTTTAAATCCTTTCTTTTAACTATGAAGCCTTAAAAAAATAGCAAATCCTGTCATTTGTGACAACATGGGTGGACCTAGAGGATATTATGCTAAGTGAAATAAGTCAGCCAGAGAGACAAATACCATATGATTTCACTCATGTGGAATCTAAAATTGTCAAACTCAGAAGTAGAAAGCAAAATGGTGATTATTAGAGGCTATGTGGTGGGGGTGAATGAGGAAGGTGGAGATATTGGTCCAGACCACAAAATTTCAGTTAGATAGGAAGGATAAATTCTGGTGATCAAATACACAGCATAGGACTGTAATCCATTTTTTTATTATGTTGTAGAAATCAAAGAAAATATAAATGTGATTATAACATAAAGAATTTATTTTACCATCTCTGTAGGCAAACATAATTATTTACTTATCCCCAGAATGAAAACTTATTGATTGAATAATTGTGGAAAACCGCGGCTGCTTTGTGTTTTCGCTTACCTAAAACCACTTGCGGAAAACCGCCACTCCTCGTGCTTATGGCCCGACCAGCAGGACAAAAGACACATACTCTTTAGAAGTTCATGAAGCAGCTTCACATTTATTCAAATAACACCCTCAATATATAAGCAGTCTCATGCATAAGCAATTGTAACCAGATATGTCCATCCAATCCTGTTAAAGGTCAAGCAATCACTCGCTTGAGCATACATGTAAAGTATATCTCTCCATGCACTAGGCAGCTGAACTGATTATAATACAGCCAATTGTAAACGCGTTCTGCCTTTCTTCATGAATATTCAGAATGCTGTTTGCTCTCTGCCAGTCACCATCTTCAGATGCACGTGGCATAACCCTGGGCCCTGGGTTCCGCCCGCCACAAATAATAATAAAAATCTAGCCTTATCAAGCTTCCTGATTAATGATGAGAATCTATCTAAAGCTAAGACATAGATGAAAGAGAGAATTATATCCTCAGTGAAAATGCCAGAAGATAGCAGAGTAGGAGTCTGCTTCTTGTCAAACCTATTTAATTTAATAGCCCCCAAAACTTAATACAGATAAGTGAGATGGTGCATTTTATCAGCTGGACAAACTCTGGACTCATGATGGGTGGATGGGTAAGTTAGAATGGTAGTTATAGAAAAGTTGGACCAAGCAACCAATCTGTGGCACTTTGTGTGGCTTTTGGCCCAGGGAGAGACCTATCAGCTATGTGTCTAATGAAGGTTAGATAAGTTTGGAGAAATAGAGATGATGAGTTAAAAATAAAAATGGAAATTTTAGTGTTTGGTTGTTTTATTACATTTATGGAAGTGTGATAGATGAGGAAAACACAACATTAAAAAAAAAAAACAAAAAAAACACTGGGTAGTTAAAGAAAATCTAACCAAAAAAGTTTCTTGTTCAAGATTTTAAACAGATGCAGACACACAAACACACCCAAACACTCCCAATTAGTCCTTTGGATTACAAGATTAGAATGCAATTGATAGCCTATTAATGATAGCAACAATAAAAATAGCAATAGCTTTCGCTGTCTTAACTACTTTTCCTATATCGTATAAATTAAACTTCCAAATGTTATTATTTTATTACCAGCACTTTACAGAAGAGGGAATTAAGGCAAAAGAGATTAAATAGCTAAAAAAATGTGATTAGCTGGAACTTGTAAACGATGTGACTTCAGAGCCAATGAGCTTGTGGGCTTGACCTCTGTGTACCTGGTCTAGTATTGTAGGAATGATCACTGCACACTTTTGTCTCATGTTCTACATAAAGTGCCCACACACTGACTTGAGAAAATGCTTCAGTAACTTCCTCACTGAAACATTCTTATCTCACACAACTCTGCTGTGAATGTCTCCATCTGTGCCTCTGTTCTTTCTGGCATTTCTTTTGCAGACCATTGAACACAGAGTTAGAATTTTCTTTGCATACTGAATCACTATTGCTTACTACTTGGTATATTTTGCCTTCTGTCAAGTCAGCTACACTTCGAGCGATGGTTCTATTTTCTGATGTGTTAGAGAATTCTTTAAACCAGTTCTTCTAGTTCCATTTTAAACACTATATTGATCATATCAGAAGGTGAACACTGGGCATTTGGCCATCATGATAACACCGGTAGTCTTAGTGCAATGTCAGGGGCACTATGATCAAAGTAATCAAATGTAATCGACGTGTCCTGGGGAGTGAGTTTGTAAAAGCAGTGCACTCGCTATAAATGATTAAAGGAGAGTATAGAATTGTGGAGGCTTTTGATAATAATCATAAAAAGAAATGGTTTAAAATGACTATTCTTGATTTGTTTTATTCTAAACAATGTCACAGCTATTGTAAACTTACTAGTTTTCTTAGGACATTTGTTACTGAAATTGCTTTCTTTACTTATCACATGCCAGCTACTATTAAGTTATGAATCTAAGGGAAACACATAAATAACAATTACAATTCTGTGGAAGAAAAATTTTAAAATAGTAGGAGAATTCACAGGTTACAGACAAGATTACTTCAATATACCTTAGCACAAAGATTCTAAATCATAACTTCGGGTTCATTTGCTATGGGATTTACTTAGAATGTAAAGGTTTTATTATTGTTATTGTTGTAGGTGAGCACAGACTTTGGTATCCTGCTAAAATTGGTAGGCAACTTTTTAAAGTTTAGAATGATTTTATTAGATAGAATATGCTTATTGCTGTGTTTAAAGAATCACCGTAGGAAATTATTGCTTTTAGTAGATAGTGAAATTATACTTCTTCCTGCAGAAAAATCATGGTAAGGTCAATGACTTTTGTTTCTGAATCAGTGGTGAAAATGCATGAAAATATTCCAGAAACAAGGTACTAATGAACTGGGAGTCAATTTTAAAGCATTAGGTTTTTATACAAATAGATTTCTTCAAAACAGTTGTCTCTTGGGGCTTCGGTGGTAGAGGCATGTGCAACAGGGTGAAGGAAGGTTTTGTTCAGCTATCTTCTTTCTCATTCTTTGGTTGAGTGTATCTGAGGGTGCTTTAAGTCCTCAAGTGGCTGTTATATTTATGTCTTCTTTATTTTGACTTGTATCTCATTATAACTTACACTTTTATCTACTTATTTATACCTTATTTACATATTTACATGATCTGCATATTTTGCATATTTATAAATTGAAGTACATTTGCATCTTGGGAGTTTAATGTTATTTTGCTCTTGTTCTTCCTAGAAAATTAGGCATGAGGTGGTGAAAACTTTTGGTCTAAATTTTTTGGCTGTTATATGTTTTGACTCACAGTGTGACACTGTCTTATAGTATACCTTTGTAATAGGGAGGTGAGGCCATTGCTGCCAGATTTTAGAGACACACTCCAGTGTTGCTGCTCAGCCACGCCTTGGTGTGGGAGTGATTTTTCAAGTCCCCTTCTCTACTCAAGGTATCTGAGTCCTTAATAAAACTCTTGTTCTCATGGTGTATGTGTCCCCAGCTGTTTCATGGTGACATGTCCCAGATGATATTAGGGGAGGGAACAACCTTTGAATATAAGTTGTCCTCAGAGTTCCTCCTCCTCTTGGTCTGCATGATAGAAATTTTGATCCTCATTCCTCTTTCTACTTGGAAGACTTCTTATCCCTCCAATCCAATTCCCCTCTTGCTCTTCCTCAGCCTGATTTTCAGTTCTTAAGGAGAAAAACCCTGTCCTCATATCTGTTGAATTTTTTCCTTCTTCTTCAGGGTGGGCTAGGAAGGTAAAATTGTGCTTGAGATAAAAATGAGAGAAGTGGGAACATGAAATATATTGAGTAATAACAATCTTTTATGATGCAATATGATATACTGTGGGTATATTGACATTAAATGTAACCTACAACACACACATATACTTGTGACCATGCAGCTATTGAAAGTATAAAGTAATTACATAATTTAATATCTGATGATTGAGAAGATTCTTCAAAATTTTATAGTACTAAGTTATGTTAAGAACACTAAATGACATAGAAATTGGGATGAAGTCAAATTGATTTCATCATAAAATTTAATACATATATTGTTTGAATAGCAATGAACTTATTTGTCATTTACATACTTATCTTTATAACATGAAGTTTGCAAAAAAAATCCTCTTTAGTTTTGTTTAGGCTTGGTTCTAGACTAATTAGTTTTTAGTGTATTGAATATTTTCTTCCTTGTTGGGAGCTATTTAAGTGCATGGGAAATGGTAGTTTAAGTGTAAATACCTTTGATTTCTTGGTTGAACTTCATCTTACTTTCTCTTTTTTATAGACATACTTCACTGTTGAAATTTAGTAATGCCCAGAACAATAAAATGTTGTGTATTATGTATGACTGAGTTCTTTTTATGCACTGACACTAAGGAGAGATGATTTTTGGAGGACAGTCATAATATGTGACTGTTGATACAGCTAAACTTACTTTGTTTGTTGAGGATAGATTAGAATCTTGAAATGTTAGAGATGGAAAGTCACCTAGACAAATTTCTTCATATAGATGAGAAAATCTGAGGCTCAGAAAGCTTAAGTCAATCTTCTATCCAATTCGGCTTGACATATACAAAGATAGAAACATGTGCATGTAGGTATTCACACATATATGTATACATATTCATTTATGTGTATATGTTGTGTATTCCAGATTTCATATTTGTAAATATGTGTGCTATATTCCAAAGTATTATTATTATTGAAAAAAGAGTTCAGTTATTTTATTAGGGATAAATTTTTAATTGTTCAACATTTTTGGAGTATTTTGGTTATTAAAACATTTTATTGAAATAACAGATTGAAATTGTAAAATCCTATGCCAATTTGTAATTCTCTTACTTATACTTATGTAGGGCTTGGAGAAGGACCGTATATGCTGGCAAGTTATGGGCAGAGTGGCCTTATTCTGGGCGCCAATATAACTAGTAGGAGAATTTTCACTTTGCCAAGGAGTAGTATGCATGGCAATTTATTTTTTAATTTTATGATCACTCCAGGCCTTTTCAAAGAGAAGGCATCATGTAAGTATAATTGAAAATAAGAATTTAGTTTTCTATTTACAGGTTTTCATTTTTCATTAAGCAAATACTTACTGAGAATTTCTTATGTTTATGACATTTTTCTAAGTTCCCTAAAGAGTACAAATATGACATTAACACATGAAACAACTATCTCTTTTGCATGTAAAATAATTTGTTTACCTAGATGTTTTCGTTAGAACCGTATTTTGTTTAGAGTTTTGGTGTTAAATAAAGCACAGCTTAAATTTCCTTAATATTAATGGCAAAGCTTAATTTGAAATTTTTGAAAGTCAATTCCCTAATTCCTGACATTTAAAGGATTTTAATATCAGATCAAAGTAAAAGAAAGAATGTATTTGACATTGAACATGTTAAATACAAGTATGTGTATCTCAGAATGTAGATAATCACTGAAGCAGCGCCTTGTCCTTAGCAAACTTCATCTGGCCTCATCTGTCCTGATTCACAGACACATCTTGGGTTATTAGAACCTGGGCCTATGTTTACTGGTTGCACCTGAAGGTCTGTACTTGGTACCCTCTGCTGACTGAGAGTAGGTTCCCTTGTGGTCCAGTGATGCTCTGCTACATTTTTACTAGTTATTACTCTGTAGTTTACCTGGAACCAAGCATGTCATGTTGTTTAAGCTTATGAAAAAATTCTTGAATGAGTGAATCCAATTTAATTTTACTTATTTCAAGAAATCTTCTAATTCTCCAGTTAGGATAAATTCTTTTAAAAAGAAAATTTCTGAAAGCACCTATCACTGTCTGAAGTTTTAATTTATGTTGGACATATTTTTTTCCTCATATATAAAAATTTCTTTCTTCTTTGCATCTTCTAGTGCTCGCCAGAGGGACTTGCAGATTTTTCCTACACAATAAGTACCTTTGAAATAATATTGAATATGCTACAGTTCTTCATCTTATGATTTACAAAAAGTAATGTTCTTGATAGAAAAATCCAAATAATATTTGTTTTAGAAAATTAGTCTAATATCTCAATTAAAAATATGATCGATTTTACAAATATAAAGAAAAATTTAAAGCACATAACAAAAAAGGATGTTAATTCAACAATATTTTGTAAAGCCTAATTACTCATTAGCCATTCAATCATCTTTTGGGAAATAGACAATAATATTGAGTAAATAATCTTTTCTTAATGCAGAAAAATGTCTTACAAGAAATTTGCTCATTTAAGGATGGAGTAATATTGAAGTGCCTAAATTGATCTATTTCTCTATTTTCTCACTGTTTTCTAGCATCCAGTCTGTGTGTAGATTTAGTGCATTTGATAATGTTAAACTTGTAAATACAAAAATATACTTCTAATTAATCATTCAATTGTATGTAACTGTGTATTCTGGGATTGATATTTCTGTTTTCCTCCCAAAGGGCCTTAAAAATTATTTTAAGAAATAGAAGTCACTCAAGATTGATTTGGAGGTGGGGGAAACTATCATTTTTATTCACTGCATTTAAAATACCATGTTTTTATTCAGAGATCTCTGAATTCATTTCCTGAAATATTTGAAATTGACAGTACACATGGTAGTTGTGTAGTAATATTTTTTAAGGTTAAAAGTACATTGTATCATGCCAGTGTTAGCGATCTGCCTCCTCCTGAGACCCCAAAGAATTGTCAAGACACTGCTCTGTGTTTTACAGCATTGGCACTTGTCTCCTTGGAATCTGCTGAAAGGCCCAACTATTTTCTGTGTGTCCGCAACGATGACAGTCTTAGCTTGGAACTGTGGGAGGCAAACTCAGCCTTTCATCGGAGTGCAACATTTTTCCACCACCGGGACCTCTGGATTCCTGGTTACAGTGCATTTGAATTATACAGCAAGAAGGGCTTTTTCATCACATTCACAGACTTCAATGTCAAAGCATCAAAATATGATGATTCTGAAGAATTCAAGCAGTCAAGTAGCTTCAGCATAGAAGGTATGTCTCCTGGGATCACCAAAAAGAGAACAAATAGCTAATTTTTTATGCAGAGTTTTTATTAATTTTTAGTGTTAAAATCTTTTCTGCTGTACATAAGTAGATAGAATTATATGATCTTAAATAAGTTTCTTAACATAGCTACCCCTCAGTTTATTCATCTATAAAACAGGAGAAATAATACCTATCTCATTCAGTTATTGGGTTAAATAAGTTGATATAAATTGCTTAAAACAACCCTAAAGAAACAATTATAGTTATTACCCCAAGTATTCTATCAGTACTGTCTGGACTTTGGGGTTAGTACCCACCATGTCTCTTGATGCCTAGTGATAGTATCCACTTTTTACTTTTTCTTTCCTAGGAGGTAACTTGTGATTGATCATATTCTCAGTGATAGGGACAAGATGTTTATCTCTGTCTTTTGCTTCAAGGGTGTCTGGTTCCACTGACCTCTGAAGAATTTCCCTAGCTTAGCAAAAACCTAATCTTGTTTCCAGAGAGCCTTACCGCAATTGAATTGCTAGAGGTCTGTAGCAATTCAAAGAGTTTCAGAAAACAATCTCGCTTCTTATTTATTTATTTATTTATTTATTTATTTATTTTTTATTTATTTTTACAGACTACATTTTGATTCATTGTACACAAATGGGGTACAACTTTTCGTTTCTATGGCTGTGCACGATGTAGATTCATACCATTAGTATAATCATACATGTACATAGGGTAATGATGTCTGTTTCATTCCATCATCTTTCATACCCCCACCCCCTTCTCCCTCTCATTTTCCTCTATGTAATCTGAAGTTTCTCTATGCTTCTCTCACCCCACCCCCCACCCCCATTATGTATCATCATCCACTTATCAGGGAAAACATTTGGCCTTTGGTTTTTTGGGATTTATACAATGTTTAAAAGTCATGTTCTGTTTTCAAAATCCAAGAGTTTGATTCTACCTTAAATCTCCCAAGCAAATTGTTTCATCCTAACCAACCCAAACCCCTGAAGCAGTCTTAGAGGGAGAACCCCTTTCTATTGTACATAAGTTTTTGTAAACCTCTTGAATCTTTGGATTAAAACATTTTTTTGAATTGGTTTCAAAAGTTTGCATATTGAATAGAGTTCCTGTATTCCATCAAAGGTTCTAAGTCTGGCAGGAACTTTTACACAAACCGAGCTTGCCAGAGTTCTACCCTATTGAGGGTCTTTGGGCCAGGCAAAAGGAGCTCTAAAACTTCTACCACTTACATTTTTAGTTCCAGTTCGATGCAACAGAACAAGTCAAATAGAGTAACTTTATTACTCTCACAGAGGCAGCAAGAATTAACAGAAGCTTAGGGTCTACAGTGAACCAGTGCCTCAAGGCTTAGGCAAATTGTCTAGGGCAAATGGAGTCTTATCTGTTCATGAAGCTACACTTCAGCCGAGGGGCCATGAAAGTGGTCCACTCTGGATTTTGTACTCCATGGTCACTGGCATTGCTGAAACAAACTTTCCTCTTTTATGCAGGAGGAAGGCAGAACCTGGGCTGTCCAGATAGTTCCTCTTTATCCCAGAATAGTACATCCTCAGAGTGTAGTTATTGTAATAACTGCAGGTGGGAAGCCCACTAAGATCATGTGGGGCCTTTGCTTCTGCAATGTGCTCTTGAGAAAAAGAGTCACTGACATGCCTACACATCATTGCATAGAACCTTGAATTTACTTGAGGTTTACCAGCCTGTTTCCCTCTACTCTAGACATCGATTAGAAGCAGACCTAGCAGGCCTGCTTACAGCTCAGAGAACTGCAGCCAGTGGCATCATCAGAGTCTCAGAAACTGATCTTTGTGGGCTTCCTAAGCCTGGAAAACTCTGGTGGGAAGACCTACTCTCTGTCTCAGAATTAATCCTCTCTAGGATCCATGAGCCCAGGAACTCAAGATTAGTTTAGATGCTTGGGAGTTTTCCAAAAAGTCTCATTTTCCTTGCCATACTTTGGAATTAAATTGTATCCCAAGTCCATGAACCATACCAGTGTCTGGAATTTTTCTGCCTTCTACATTCTCTTGTTCAGAGATAATTTTGCATTGCTTCAGAATGGCTTCTCCATCATGTGAGAAGAGGTGGATATTAGCGGTATTCAGGAGAAAAAAATCTTCAAAAGGGAAGGTTTTATAACTATAAGAATGTATTATTCAAATACATTCATTTATTTTTTTGTATTCAAATAATACCATTTATGAGGCCATGTACTAAATTCTCTGAGAACACTGATGGAACATTCACTCTAGATTTGTGATTATGACCCATGTGTTTGGTCTTGCCATTTTCCTAGTTGTCTGAAGTTGGCAAGTCTGTGCTTGAAGCCTTGATTTCTTCATTTTGAGCTTGGAAATAAAATGCACCCCACTCCTGAAAAAATATGTACCCCAAAGAGTTGTAGCAAGGATAAAATAGAATAATGGACAAAAATTACTTTGTAAAAAATTAAATCGCAAACAAGTGGTTGGCACTATTGTGACATGAAAAGCAGTGAAAACTCATTAAATGTAAAGAAAGGAAGATTTAGAACTTTCCTTCTTCTAACTCCTTCCTTTTGAAAATCTTTGGAAGATAGAGTAACATTTAGATATGTAACCTGAGCATGAAATGCTTTGATCAACAAGCAATAACAATATTTTTATTCAATAGCTTTCATATCATAAACTATTAGTTTTTAAACTGTGCATTCAAAATGGATACAATATACACTTATTTCCCCCCCGCCAGAAATCCAGGCAGTAGTGCCTTACAGGAGGATGTGTGAATGGAGATATGAACCTTGTGCCTCTCCCTGTTTTAAAACATGCAGTGACCCTGAAGCACTAGCATGTAAATTTCTTCCACCGTAAGTAATGTTTACCACTAAGTAAGCAAATTCCATGTTTACAGTTTTCTGTCCTCAGTAAATTTTATGTTAGATTTAAAGACAATCATTCTCATGAAAATGTGTATGTGCAATATACTAATTCAATTGTTGAATGTCTACTATGTGTTAGGAATTCTTGCTGCCAGGGATACATTACTGAACAAAATAGATAAAAGTGCCTGTCCTCATTGAGCCTGTGCATTATTAGATTGAAGCAGAAAATAAATGCAAATGTAAGTATATAATGAAACATACTGGTAGATGATGACGTGTTATGGAGAAAAGGAAAGGAAGGTGAGGGAGACAGTATAAGGTGTGTGCATGTATTTGCTAGATTAAATTGGTGGTCAGGGAAGAACATACTGACAGGGTGATGTCTGGTCAGAGATGGGAAGGAAGCAAGGAATCTGGCCATGTGGTATCTAGGCAAGTCTTGATCTGAGAAGAGTTCCTGGCATGGGAACATGTCTGGTGTATTTGAGGATTAGCAAGGAGGACATTTGTTGGAGCAAAGTGGACAGAATCAAGTTGTAGGAGAAGAAGCCAGAGGATCATAGTGGTGGGCACATCAGATGCTGTCTTGCAGCCTGTTGTAAGAACTTAGAGTGAGACAGGAAACTTTTATATATTTTGGACAGGGGAGTCACAAGATCTATATCTATCTATCTATCTATCTATCTATCTATCTATCTATCTATATATATATATATATATATATATTTTTTTTTTTTTTTGCAGTGCTAGGGATCGAACCCAGGGTCTTTTGCTTGCAAGGCAAGCACTCTACCGACTGAGCTATCTTCCCAGCCCTGTATTTATATTTTTAAAAATTATTTTGACTGTTGTATTGAGAGTGGGCTGATGGGGAGGGACAGGACAGGGAAGTAGTGGTCAGTTACACAGATAACAGATGAAGGGCATTTGACTAAGTTGGCAGCCTTGGGGTTATGAGAAGTAATCAGATTCTGAATTTAATTTAAATTTAGGGCCACTGGGTGTGCTAGTGGGTTTCATATGAGTAAGGAGAAGAAGAATTAAGGACTCAAATTTGGTCTCAGCATTTATTGGGTAAAACCACATGAAGCTGCCACTTTTGTAGTCGAAACTGATCAAATATTGGCAATTTCAAATAATTGGATTTCATAGAAGACTGTGTTGTCAGTAGCTGAGATAAGAACAATATAAAGAGGAACAGCCTTGGAGGAAAAATTGCAGAATCTGCTTTTGAGGATATTACTTTTGAGACTGAAAAATGTTCATTGGATTTAATGACCTGGAGACTAGGAAGAAGCAAGTGGAAGCAGAGAATGTAACCAGCCATTTTTTAAACAAGGAGCGGACCCTGTGGTGGAAATTGAGCTATATTTTGAAGTGTCATTTGGCTGGCTTATTTCTTTTTTTGTGACATGACCTATCTCCACAGTCATTGAAGACAGCTCCTTAATGCTTCCAGCTTATTGACCCACAGCTCTTTCTCTTTGGGAATAGTTAGGGTACTGAGAGGACTCAGGATGAAACTTCACCCCTGTCAGGCTGATTCTCAGTTCCACCTTCATCCCTGCCTGTGGGGGTTTCTGCCACATCCCAGGAGGATGAGAGGATGAGAAAAGGGTTAACTGTCGGTGGACAATGTTGACTATAAATCAATCAATTACCCATAAACTTATCTAATCAATAAACACACAAGAGCCAATACTCTTTTCAAATGAGAGGGGGTGTGACGGATCTGGCCATATCTGACCTCTAACAACATGGAGTAGCCCAACTCTCCTTTATTTATAGCCATACAGGTAATGGGGGCCAAGACCTGGAGGAGCTTCTTCAATGATGAACAGGATGGGGTGGAGTTAGGGGAGCCATTTTCTCAGGGAAACTATCACAGAACCGGACAGGGAACCACTTCCACACAGTGCCACATACTCCACGGCAACCTGGGACAGTCCTCCGTGGCAGCCAGTTCCTAGAAGTCAGACCTCTGTGTCCCATAACTCAACCTAGTCTGATTCTGCTAGATAAGGATGACTCCCCACACCCACTTGTTTCCTTACCTTGTGCTGCGGTGCCTAACCATTGCTCCACCTTGTACTTTCACTCAAATATGGAGCCATGACTTTAGAGTCAAACTCTAACATCCTTCTAGAAAGTGCTCCTGTAGCCTTCCTCCAGGCCCCCAGCAGAACTCTCAGCCTTCTTGTAGGTGATTTCAGTTTCTGGCACAAAGCAAACATTTAAAAATAAAAATATCTAGTGAAATTAAAAACTCTTCATGAGAAAATATGTCAAGTAGCACACTATAAATTGTTACTCCCATACATAGTATTTATACTAAGTACCATTCTGTATCTGAGACATTATATTTATCAGTGAAAAGTGGAGAAGATTATCATGTATATGACAAAATAAAGAGAAACCAGTATTTGTGACTAGAAAGACATTTTAAAAAGGGAAAATTAATAGTTTTTAGAAAATATTTTAAGAGGATAGGCACAGAATAGTTGAACTGTATAAAAAATTAAGGGTGACGTCACTTAGTGGTAACCTACAGTCTTTTCAAATATCAGTAACATTGATTTTTCTTTTTTCTTTCTGCTTGATAAAGATCAGGGTAGAATAGAATTATAAACCTGTTAAAATTTTGTTATTCAAGCTTGTTTTATGGAATGAGCAATTGGTCACATATAAGCTAACTATATATGTTTTAAAAAATAATTATAACCTTCCAGGTGTAGTGGTGCACACCGATAATCCCACCATCTTGAGAGTCTGAGGCAGGAGGATCACAAGTTCAAAGCCAGCCTTAGTAACTTAGCAAGGTGCTAAGTAACTTAGTGAGACCCTGTTTCAAAAATAAAATATTAAAGGGGTGGGGATGTGGCTCAGTGGTTAAGCATCCCTGGTTCAATCCCTGGTACTGAAAGAAAAAATATTATAATCCAGGCCCGCTCCTGTCATCCTGTCCACTCTGAAAGCTGAGACAGGAGGATCTCAAGTTCCAGGCCAGCCTCTGCAATTTAGCAAAACTCTGTCTCAAACTAATTTAAAGGACTGACTGAGGGTGTAGCTCAGTGTTCAAACACCCCTGGGTTAAATCCAAAGGACCACACCCACACAAAAATTAACAGGAATGAGGTATCCAAAAGATGGATAACTTTGTCTCAGTAAGGTTCATTCTACAACAAGAGAGCAAAGAGTTTTCCTTGGTTGTTAGCGCTGCCTGAATTTGCTTGCCTGAACTCGCTTGCTGAACAGTTCCCTCTAGTGGTTACACTGACCCACAGTGGAGAGGCCTTGACCATTTTTGTCCAAATTCTTTATTAATAGATGAAGTCAAAGGAAATGTTTACAAAGTACTAAAATTATTATTACAACTTGATGCTGTATTTTGGATGTGGATAAGAAAGTCTTTTTTATGAAAATATTTGCATTAATTTTCTGTAGAATGTATGAATCTAATAGTCAGATTTGATTTTTGAAAGATCACATTTATTTCCTTAGATTCAGAATAAATTGCACTCTGAGCTTTAATTGGACAAGAGAAAAATGTAATCTCAATTCTTAGGTTGGCTTTATTCCCTTAGTAGAATACTATCCCGGATGTTCTGTCCTGACTGGTCCACAAGCCCAAAACCATGGACTGTTGAAATTTGAGACTCTAACTTGGCATCAGTGCTACAGACAAAGAACTGAAGATATTTATCATGGCCAAATGTCCTGGGGTTTCAAACTGGGCCTCCTGTGGGTCATATGCAACCACTTCCTCTCTTGGGATTTCCACAGTGGGAACAGACTCCAGTGCTATTGAGAACACAGCCTGTGACGCTCCCCTGCCCTGTTCTCACAGGCAACACTGTCCTGTCTCCATCCCTTCCACCAGAGGTCTGGATTCATTTTTCAATGAGTATAGGTTTAATAATAGGCAGGGAAAGCCATTGAAAATGCTGTTTTTGACCTACAGACATCTTCAAGGCAAGGACAATCAAAGATCATGTCAGTCCATTCGGATGTAGGGGGATTTAGAAGTAGAAACTAACAACACAACTAATATAGATTAACATATCAATTTTTTTCCTATATTTCCACTTGGCCTTAATGTTCCTCAAACATAAGTATGTATTTTGAATGTTCTGTGTTCAAATTCTGCCTTAATCATAATGATTATCATCTACTTGCTTGTGATTTTGTAAACTGAAGTATGATGGAGTGGCAGCAAATGGAGTACTCCTCAGAGTTTGATAAGGGGGACAGAAAATTTTAGGAAGACTGTATCTTATTTGCATATATTCAATGCAGTTTTCTTTAATTTTACACTTTTTCATTTGATTTTTTTCCATGTAAAGAGTTGAAGGATGCTTGCCTTACTGCCCTAAAAATATGATCCTTGATGAGGTCACGCTCAAATGTGTTTATCCAGGAGACTGTAAGTATGAACCTTGCTTAATTTGCTCTGACAAGTGAAAAGCATGAATCCTTTTTTTCCTCTATGAAGCAGGTGGTTATAAACAGAAATTTTAGGTAATAAGCTCTCATAAGAGTCTTCTTTAATACCCTTTCCATGGTTTCATGGTGTTGTTCCTAATTACTTTCTAAATCATATACATCTTGCCTCTCACATCCCTCCTGTTTTTTCCTCCCAAACATTTTCTTTGAAGGGAAAGAGCCCTGTATGAATTATGTGGGTCTTACTTTACACAAATACGAATTGAGGCAGAGCATCTTTGTTTCTTTGTAGGCATCCCTGCGATTCCCACAGAGCCAGCATTAGTGCCACCAGGTGAGCTGTCTCTACCCACGTTTTCAGGTATTGTTACAATTTTAGACAGTAAAATGAGCATTCCATAATGTAATTCTTGGCACACTTACCAGAGTTGCAGGTATTAGGATAATCCTGTTGACTAGAAAACCCAGCAGGCACTTTTACTTCATTAAGGAATTGTTCGTGGGCTCAGCACATCACATTTTCTTCAACTGGTCTGCATACTCTTTTAGTTGGCATAGACGACTAGGATTCTACTAGGATTTTCCTCACGTTGTCCAGAATTTAGATTTTACTAAACCCTGCTTAAAGTTTCGCAGCGATTGAGCTGGTTCTAAGGAGAGGCGGAGAGGCAGATGTAATTCAGCTTTCGTTGCAGCCTCTGCTGCCTTTTTGCTGTTCTGTTCCAGGCTCTGTAAGAGGTTTCACTACGCTTGCTTCCCTCCTTCACTCTGAAACTCGCCTCAGGAAAGAATTTAATAAATCCACTGACAGTGGGGCTTGCCAAGCTAATCATATTATTTCTCCTGGAATTATTATTTAGAAAAGTGCAAATTCAGATATTTATATTGGACAAGTTTTAATTGAGCATCAATTATGCCGGCCACTGTCCTGGCACCGGGTGGGGTCAGCCACTGTCCTTGCACTGAAAACATAGTAGATAAATCATAGCCGTACCCCCAAATAGCTAATAGTCCACAGTCTAGTGAATTATAGTCAACCTTTTATATCTGTGGGTTCTTCATTTGTGGATTCAACCAAGTGCAGATCAAAAATATTTGGGAAAAAAGATTGCATCTGCACTGATATGCTGAATGTGTATAGATTTTTTTTCTTTGTCATTATTCCTTAAGCAATACAATATAACAAATATGTGTGTGTGTGTGTGTGTGTGTGTGTAGCATTTATGTTGTTTTAGGTCTTAGAATTAATCTAGAGATGATTTAAAGTATGTGGGAGGATGCACATAAGGTATATGAAAATACTTGATTTCCAAAGATTTTGGTGTGTGTGGGAAGTCTGGAATCAATTCCCGTGGATACCTTGGGATGACTGCAGTACAATCAGGGTACATAGGACAGTGCACATAGAGTACATAGGAGAGGCATTGTATTTATTTTGGAGTTGTGGTCTCAGAAGGGTAACAGAAGGTAGGGGTTGTATAGGAAGAAATATATTTTAACTAGATGGTATCAGTAAGTGTAGAAGGCTGGATGTTAGAGAATATTTCACATGAAGGGACTTCCATCTGGTCAGTGTGTCTTGAACATGCAGTATGTGAGCAATAGTTCCAAAAGATAGGATAAAATAATTATTAGGTGCTAGGTAAAGAAAGGGTTCATGGCAAAAAACTTTGAATTTTTTTTTTCCCGAGGTAATGGTGAATCATTGAAGGACTTTAGGAGTCTTTTGACATTTTCCAAATTGTAGACTCACCATAATTACTTGTAAGCACAAAAGGACGGGCAGCAGACCTCAACAGATTCAGAGAAGCCTTTATTCCTTTGTGGATTCAGATGCCATTCGGGCCCATTTTCCAGATAGGAAAATGGCCTTCAGTTACAGAGGGGATTTTAGTTTTATAGGGTACAATGATGTAATCATTGGGAGCTGTGTGCATGCAGTTTTGACAGTCAGGGGCTAGTTGAACAGGTTAAAACTTTAATTTAGGAAGGTAGTTGTAAAGAGATTGAAACTTCAGTGTTGTCTGGGGCGATAAGAGTCCAGATCCCAGGAATGAGTATCAAATCTTGCCCATTGGTATTTGCTGTGCTCCCGTTCAGGACTAATTAGCCATGCAGGAAGGTCTAAGTTTAGGGCCCAGCATTCAGTTTCCACCCCTTTCCCCCAGGGCCCATTGTTCCGTGGGTAGTTTCCCCTCCCTCCTCCTGAGCCGCATCTCTCTCCATTTTTCTTTGGAGAGCTGTCTTTTAGAACTATTATTTTCTATAACCCTTCATCACTATACAATTATTCTTATTAGCTAACATTTATTGAATACTTATTATGTGCCAGGCATTGGATTAAATACTTGGAATACATTTAAACCTTATGAAAGTCACAAGAGAGTGGTGTTATCACCCTTATAGAGATGAGCAGTTGCTCTATTTTGTAAAAGCATGCTTTGGGAGGGGCCAGAGAAACTTTTCCAACATTGTTCACTCTATGGAGGGAATAAGTTTATTAAATAAGACTGCATTCTAACATCCAGGGCATAGACTATTAATTCTTCTAAGTGCTACTGTCTACTTTGACCTAATAGCTCCCCAATCAATATTTAACATGTATTGCAAAAGGGTAAAACTGTTTACTTACAACTATACTTCATGACCCCCAGGGATAAAAAAAGTAAAGCTGTTTCTATTTGCAGATGACATAGGTAGGTAGGTAGATAGATAGATAGAGATATTATCCTGAGGAATCTGACAAAACCTATTAAAAATAATAAATGAGTTCACCAAAGTTGCAGAATACGGGACCAGCATAAAAACTCAACTGTATTTCTATACACTGACAATGAACAATGTGAAAGAAAATAATTCCATTTACAATAGCATTGAAAAAGAATGAAATACTTAGGAATATATTTGGCAAAAGAGCTGAAATACAGACTTAAAGCTGCAATGAAAGCTACAAAAACATAACTGAAGGGATTAAGCAGTTGAAGTAAATTGATTTGAAGATTTAATATTAAGATACTAATACTCTCAAATTTGTTTTATAGGTACACATAATCCCTGTCATAACCCTAGCTACTTCTTTGCAGAAATTGACAAACTGACCCTAAGCCATATGAAATTACAAAGATTTAGAATAGCCAACACAGTCGTGAAAAAGAAGCAAAAAGTTGGAGAACTCACATTTCTCAATTTCAAAACTTGTGGAGAAGCTGTAGTTGTCAAGACATCTTGACTATTATTGTATACCCAGACAATTCTTATAACCTTTCAATTATTTTAGATAACAATGCACTCCTTCACATTGGAGACCACTGAACTCAGTCACTAGAATTTTCCATGACTCTTTGTCCTTGTATTGTACTAGAACTTTATATTATCTTTCTTTGCCTGAAAGTTTGCGATAATGGAAATGAAGATGTTTAAGTCATATTAAATATCACACTCTACACAATACAACATCTAATTCATGTATCATGGACATTGCTCCTAAAACCAAAGAATTTTTGTTGTACTTTACCTATCCTTCAATTTAGGAGCTATAAAATAATAACAAGAATGGGAGTTATTTGTAGAAATTATTTAACCAGAAATGTAAAAGTTATCTTTTATGTCATTGTAGCAGGCAAAGTAATGGCCCCCCCAAAATTTCCAGGACTTAATCCCCAGAATTTGTGAATACGTGACCATACATGGCAAAGGGTTTTGCAGATGTAAAGATGCTCATCGATTTTATGACTGGATCTGAAGACTGGGAGATTACTCTGAATTATCCATGTGGGAGACATGTAGTGTCAGAAGAGGGAGAGTTAGAGATATTAAATTATAGTTTTAAAGGTGAATAAAGGGAGCACAAGCCAAGGAATTCAGGCAGTCCATGGAAGTTGAAGGCAGGGAAACACATTATATTTTACAGCCTCAAGAAAGAACACAGCCTTGCTGATTCCTCAGTTTTAAAAGCGCTTCTAATCTCCAGATCTGCTAAATAAGAAGTCGGTGTTGTTTTAAGCAACACCAAAAATTTGCTACAGCAACAACAGGAAATGAATACCGTATTTTTTATTACTGTCAATGATGGGCATTGCAACCACAGTGTGGGAGAATTTCTCCGATCATTCTTGTCTCTTCTGTCTTATTCAGACCGAATATTTTAGAGATTTCTCTAGTACTGCTGAATGCATGGAAGTGCCTTACAAATGTGTTCACCAATTGTGTCTTCCCTTTTCCTGACCACTCCTTCACCACATCCACCCGTGTGGTCCAGAGCATCACTATTCTGCTTGCAAGGGACACACCAAGGTTTCACCAATGGAAAGGGGCCAGCTTCTCTAGTTATTTGGAAAATGCAACAAAATTGGTAACACCTGAGACTCTTTGGGGACATCCCACAGGTAAAAATACCTGTGTTAATGCCATGAGACAGTGAAGGGTTTATAGAATGGGTATGGAAAGCCGGGGCCCTGGAATCAGAATCCTGGTGAGAACTCTGCTCCTGCCACTTTTCAAACTGACTTCCTAACTGCCTAGTTTCCTTATCTGTAAAACGACAATAGTATTTTTATCTGCTTCACAAATGAGATAATTTATATAAAATTTCCTCGCACATTTTCTGTCGCATGCATTCCATACATGATGAATACCATTCCACTAATGAATTTCATTTTTATTTTTAATAGTTCCAGAAATGATTACTCCATCAGAAATCACTGTATTTGACACACTAATGCCTACAACAGGTTTGGAATGTGAGGTATGATTGGATAATCTCTTTTAGCTATTTGTTATTTCCTTATAGTATTTGCTCTCGTTTCTTTATCACTATTCAAGCACCATTAAACTCTTTGAGTTTATCATTGCTAAAAGATAATAATAATAATATGCATTACATTTAACAACTGCTTTCTTAACTGACTCAGATAATTCTTATTAATTATATTCTAGTCACAGTAGAAAAAGCAACATTTAAGTAAGAACTTAAATGTGATTTCTTAATAAAGAGTCATCTAATGTGGCCTTCTCCATCAATCTGGCATCATAAAATATTTATTGAGCAGCTACTATATGCCAGGAATGTGCAAGATGATAACAGTACATTGGCAAACAAAAAAGATAGTCATTTGCCCCTAGAGCTAATAGTTTTCTCAGCAGATACTTGAGAAAAATGACATTCATTTCGATAAACTAGCTATTTAATCAATATTTATTTAGCACCATTTCTGGACAAAAACTGTTCAGGCACTATTGATAAAATATAAAAGTAGTCCAAAACTCCTGCCTTTATGGATTTTGCATTATATTGAAATTTCTGAGATTGCCAGTAAGCACATCATATTACTCACTTATATAAAAATGTTAGAAAGCACTGTTCAGGAGAATAATTAAATTATTTTCAATAAGTTAGTTAGAAAATCTTCACCAATTAGGTAACTTTAGAGCAAAAGATCTAAAAATGTCGAGAGACTGAACAATGCAGAGGAATAGGGTCACAATGTTCCAAATGGGACTAGTAAGTGAGAATGCCCAGAGACAAGAATGTATCTAACATTAAAAGACCGAGAGAATAATTATTACCTACTTTAAAATAGAATGTGATCTATAAACATTGAAAGCTTTAACTTACGTTTATTTATCTACAAGTTTTGAGCTATATATAAAATTAATTTGTAATTACACTAACCATGTGCTATTAAATTGATGTCACATATGAATTTTTAATGAGATATTTGGATTAAGTTGTGATTTTTTTAAACCAACATGAACAGAAGTTATATTCACAGACTAGCTCTACATAACATAATAGGAAAGGTTACCTACCATCTTACAAATTTCCTTATAAAGTGCTAACCTCTAGGATATGGGAAAGGACTTTATTTTGTCTGAGTGTATGGGTAATTCTGATGGAAATCCATATTAAAATAAAGCTTTAATTAAGTAAATATTGAATATTATAGAGAGGACGCATCAACAAAAACTTGTGAAATTTTAAATTTTTTCTTTCAAAAGTTTTTTTATTTAGGGCTGGGGATATAGCTGAGTTCATAGAATGCTTGCCTGTCAAGCACAAGGCCCTGGGTTCAATCCCCAGCACCACACACACCAAAAAAAAAAAAAAAAAAAAAAAAAAAAAAAAAAAAAACAAGAATATGCAAAAAGTTTTTGTATTTAGAAAGTATACACTATAGGCAATGTCATTGTGAAATTAAGACTTCAACTGAGAACATTAGTTGAAAATAGGGAAAAAACGTACTACTTTTTTCTGTTCTATTAACAGCCTCAGCAATTTGATCCTGTATATAACTGTAGCCAATATATATGCCTTAATATGGAATGGACACTATACAACTGGTCTCTTAATTGCCCAAAGGACTTGGAAATGCCGGACTGTGGTTTCCGGGGAAGACCTGTTCAAGTGAACACTGATATCTGCTGCCCTGAGTGGGAATGTCCTTGTAAGTTTGCATTTCTTCTGTGCTGACTAATGTTTTAACCAGGAAAGATTGCTATTTTTTGGAACTGACCATGTCATTATGTCATTATTGTTTTTGAACTTTCTTCATTTGATTGAAAAATTTTGGTCCACGGTATGTTACATTTTGAGTTGCTTCTTGTCAAATAGAAGGCTAAGTTAAAATATTTTTTTTTAAAGCAACTATTACTAAAAACAAAAATAGTTAATAGACTAATTCCACTTTCCATAACTTTATTTTAGGTCGATGTTCCATGTTGTCAGAACTGAGCATTATTACATTTGATGGAAACAATGCTGCATTGTATAGTATGGCTTCTTATATCTTAGTCAGAATTCCTGGGGAGATCATAGTTGCTCATATTGAAAAATGTTCCTTGAATCAGGTAGGTCCTAATCTATTTTTGTGATCATTTCCTTGTAAATGTATAATTGAGGTATACTGTAACATCTAGGATTCTAAGAATAAAAAGGTGCTCAAAACCTTATCCTGATCTTCTGATATTTAAATAAAAATGTTTTAGGTAAATATACTTAGAGACATGTAATATTACTCTAAATGATGTTTTAAAAGTCAAGGAATTAATTTCTTTTAAAAATGATTTTTGGCCATAATAAAGAGTGGGGAGAGATTGCTAATAGGTACAAGGCTTCTTTTTGGGATAATTAAAGTATCTTCTAATGGTTTGTGATCACACCATTTTATGAGTATATTGTAAACCATTGCATTATATAGTTTAAATGGCTTAGTTGTATGTTATGTGAATACTATCTTAAATAAAGCAGTTAAAATTTTAAAAAATGTGTTCTGTACTTCTTTTCAGAATGGAAACTCATTTAAAAAGCTAGTGAGTATTTGCAAATTATTTAATAAATTAATTCTGTTTATAACTTAAATTATGTTTAACCATTAAATTTTAATATTTTTCAAAATAAGGCTTCCTCTGGAAGAATCTCTGGACTTTGTTTTAAGAAGTTAAATGTGACAACATCTATAAATAAAATTCTTGTCAACAGGGTAGCAAGAAAGGTAAGAACACAATTAAAAATTTTCCTTACATGACTTGAAGATGAGAAATCATATGAAAAAATTTGGAAAAAGAGGGAAACTTAAACATATCATTATAGTTTCATTGCTCTTATGGCTAATCATTCTTTTCATGGGAAGCCTAAAAATGTGTTGCTTAATTTTATGTGTCTACCTCCATTTATGTGCCAACTGTTGCATTTATCTCCTTCCTCTGAGGTTAACTTAAGGGCCTTGTTAAACATGCAAATGCTCCTCAGATAATATGAGTGGCCAAGCTTCTTCATAACAGAGTTAATGTTTGCATTTCAAATCAGACAAAGTGAAATGACGGGAAGAGGAGGGATCACAGTGTTGAAAAGAGAGGTGGCCCTGGCAAACACAATGAAAGCCACTAAGAGAACAGGCGGGAGGGCTGGTTTTGAAGTATTCATATCATTAAACTTTGATGAATAATTGATAGTTAAAATAAGAAAAAGAATATTTAATTTTATTGTACTGAATTAGAGCAATGTGTTATGAATAAGCTTGAAAGTAGCCACTTGTTTCTATAGGAAAAACCCTTATCATAAGGAATGTGTGTTTACCATGGAAAAGTGAGTTATCTTCTGGGTTCTTTACTCAGACCTAAATTGTCCTCTCTGAAGTATAAGAAAAAGATGTGTAAAGATTTTGCTTAAAGTGGCTGAGATGTTATAGGCTTTCTGGAAATAATTTCATCAGTTAGCACAGGTCCATAGATTCTAGACTGAAAATAATAATAAAATGAGCCTGAAATATAGTAAGATACTAAAAATTTTTAATTAAATGAAACCTAAAATATGTGATTGATGTACTTTTTTGGATAAAAGCATTTGTGTGTAATTTTAATTTTGGTGAAGTTGCTACAATAACAGAATATGAATTGAAAAGAAACTCAAATCTGGTCAGTGCCATTATTTTGAGCATCTGTGCAGAAGGGCTTGTTTTAGGTATGAGATAAACTTATCACTGGCCAATCACTGGTCATATAGTCAATTAAAAAATCCATTATTTAAGCAAGTTTACATGGTAAAACACAGGTCCTAATCTCAAGTAACTTTTAATTGTGTGGGGAATGCCTCAATCTGCAGACTAGAAAGCAAGGAGGTACAGTGATAGAATTATGACTAAGATGTAGAAATAGAAAGCAGTCATAGGAGAGTCAAAAGTTTCTATTTGGAAGAAGTGACACTTAAAATAAATCTTAAAGTATGAGAAGAAGATAGAGGAATAATGTTTCAGCCCAGGGCAGGAGAATGAACAAAATATAAAGTTGAGAAATTAGATGATTAATGAGATGCAACTTCAAAAACAATATTGCTAGTTAGAGCCCATGACTCCATGCTATTGGCATTATGAAAAGGATTGTTTTTCAAAGTGTAATTCTCAGACTGCCTGTTTTAATATTACCAAGTATATATGCTAAAATTCAATCTAGAATCCAATTCAATTCAGGAAGTGGAATCACAGGGAATATTAGTCTTGTATCAAGTTTGACAGATGACTGTTATGAACATTATCACAGTTAAACACTGATTTAAGAACTCAAAGAAAGAACCCAGATTAAAGAAAACATCCTGAAATATTATCTTAAATTCATATTAGGATATAATAGTTAACATGTATTGAGAGAAACAGACATAAAGGCATATATAACATAGAAGAAAGTTAAGTTTTGAGAAAACTAAAATGTAGTGAGGCAAGAATACTGAATACAGCAAGGCACACAGAAAAACAGAAGGGCTTAGAAGTTAGGAGAAGCTGTGGCAATAACAGAGAAATAATTTTTCTTTTGTTTGATCTGAAATTGATTATGTTTTATTTCCTGAAAGGGATTGTGTCTTTCTTTTCCTAAGCTGACTTGTGCATACAAAGCCAATTGTCATTCAATAATGGGAAGAGAAAAAATAGTCTTCCTTATCTCTCTTTTCTTACTTATTAAAATATCCCTTAGGCTAGAGAAATAAAATTTTAAACAAGTAAAAAATAGTTTATATTACATCAGAAGAAATGGAATAATCTGTATTATCCTGATTTTGATTAGTGTATATTTAAATACCTTCCTAACAGATATATTTATATTATTCTAGGTGGAAGTGGATTCTATTGTTGTGCCTTTGCCCTTTTCAAATCAAGACCTGTCCATAGAGGATTCTGGTACAATGTATGTGATTACTACCCCAGCTGGATTAATCATAAAGTGGGCTCATCTTACAGGAATCATAGACATTCACTTCAGCTTCCGGTTTAACTTGTCATCCTATACAGAAGGACTTTGTGGTGAGCATGGATCTTAAAAGCTTTTATTCCTTCTAATAGTGAGCACTGTTTTAAGATCTTTTATATCTTCTAATATTTCTTTTCCTTCTTCCACTGCATTGTTTTGAACCCTGTTGACCCATTTTTATAATTTGAGTTGTGGTACTCTCAGTTCCCCATGTGAATACTGAAGAAAGCAGTGGCTTTCAATAAAATGCTAAGAAGCAAGAAACAACAGTTGAGCTTGGGCATTACATGGAAATGAATGTTTACTACTATTATTACTACAATACTTTTATTTTTTACTAACTCTTTTTTATTAAGAATTAATGAAGTGTTGGGCATATTTTAACTCATTCTCTTCTAACACCCCCTAATAAGGAGGTACTAATTGTTGTAATAGGTAAATGATAAAAATAAGGCATAGAAAGGTCACAGACTTAAACATCTTTATTTCTTCTTTATTTTCTGTGAAGGTTGAACTTAGGCCATCTTGAAAAAATACAGTGTTCCGAGCACATCTCCCAGTTTTATTAAGAAGTATACAGCTTATATGTACCTTTATATTTAGGCTTAATATTACAATATGTTACATAGATTTTAAAAAGTTATAAGTCAAAGGAAACAAACTAAATATATCTGTGGATACATAACAAATTTTAAAAGTACTGGCTCTTGTGTCTCCTGGATAGGTGAACAGAAATTATATTCAACTTTCTGATCCTTCACAGCTCTGTGCTCAGTTTCCTTATCTTTCAAGTTGATGCACTAATATCATTTTAAGATCATTATGGAACATATGCAGAAATCAAAATATCAACTTGTATCCCATAAATATATACAATTATTACATGTCAATTTTGTTTTAAAAAATTGCAAGTTGATAGAATTCAATGTGAAAAAACAATGTAAAAATACTTAAAGTGTTACTTATATACACAGACAATAAATGTTAATCTGTAGGAAATCTATCTATTTTAACTTAAACAAATATTCAGGAAAAGTTTATGCATTGTCCTTTGAATGTTTGATATTATTTTTGATGCTGAAAACTCAAAAATGAGTAAGACTAGGTTCTTGCCCTAAGCAAATTATATGAATAGATATGAATAGCTATTTCTTTTTTAAAAAAGCATAAATATCTAGTATAAAATTTTGCCAAAATGATTTGCATATTTCCTTACAAGAGAAAATGTTCCTTGTCATGGACTTTAATGGTGACTTAGTTATCATGTGGAAGTATATATAGTTCAATAGTGATTATTGAGTTAGAACTCATACTTTAGGAATGGATGTTTTTTCCTGTGATTTAGCACATCTGAATGATAGATTTTTGATTGATTTTCATGTTTTTTTCTCCTCTGCTCTCACCTCTTGCTTTTTTAAAAAAAATGTAATACTGTTTATTTAACTTCAAAAACATTTTGGCATTCTAAACATACAAAAGATAACATAATGTTGCAAATCATATTTAAATATAGAAGGTTCTTGAACTTGCTTTGAAGGAGACAGATACTCTGCTTGCTGGATTTTTAACTAAACAATGTAGAAAAGGGATCTTCTAGGATCACCTTTTTGTTACTAAGGATCATTGCCTAAACTCTATGACCTTCAGAGTGGGAGAGGGAGATTGTTAAAGGGCCATCTGAGTGCAGTCAGGACCACCAGGCTGGGTGCTGACTGAAAAAGTTGAGATAAACAAGAGTGTGATCCAAACTGAACATGGACACTATAATGGGAAACCTTTATTGACATCTAGCTCTATATAACCCTGAAGTCAGCTGGGGTGAGGGATGGAGTTGCGCATTTATACTAGAAATTTCCTCCCTTCAAAAATCTCAACTTGAATTCTTAACAGTTACTTTGCTGTGTAGTTGATTTTTTTTTTTTTTTAAATTGCCCTCAGTACCCCATATATTTGTAGGGGTGAAATGTCGGCAGCAGCAGCAACCTTTTTCATCCTGATGCACCAGCTTGATGATTAAGATTTGATGCTTGAATAAAATGTTTACTTCATATATTTTTTAATCTACAACCTTGCAAATTAAGAAAAGTATTAATGTATGATGGGACTTTAGGAAAGGTATGATGAGGGATCTGGTTCCTTTCTCTATACTTTCCTTGGCTATGCACTCCACTGGATGAAGAATAAGTTTATCTCAATCTGGACTTCTTCAAGGAAGCCAGAAGCTGTAGCAGATCAAAGCACTGTAGTCATCAGTATGTCATGTCACCCCAACAAGGGAGATGGTCTGTGTCCTGGAATTCCCAGTTCAAGCCTTGATGTCCTAATGATGAATAAATCTGTGTGGTTAGTGATTGCTATGAGTTGACTATTTTACCTATACAATTGCTAGTACAAGGGAGTAAGAATTGATTTTATGTCAATCAGGGTCCTCACCTGGAGTAGTGTCATACACTGGATGATGGGAGGGGGTCAGTGGATGATTCCTGAAAGGGAATGCTCAATGTTTTCAGGCAGAGTTTTCCTGGGTGAACAGGAACCTGGGATTCAATCACTAAGTGTCCACTATTGTAGGCAATATCATTCCAGGTATAAAATTTTGCTCTAAACTTAGGAGATGGTGGTAATAGTGGAAGAGTGTCTTTTCTTTCTTAATTTTCTATGATCTCTTCATATGTCTTCACTTATAGCACCATGACTTCTTTCTTATTTGGTTAAGGCAGTTCCATACTATTTATTTTATGAAGGAGTTAGATGCATAATTTAAAAATTCCTATCAGTGCTAAAGCTAAAAGACAAATAAATTTGGCACTTTGACAAATAATTCATTCATTTAAAAATAAATTATTAAGCTGATTTAATTGTGCTAACTATATTTGGCTTAAGTGAAATTTTTTCCTTCTAAATATCACATGTTCTTTCAAGGAATTTGCAATGAAAATCCAGATGATGATCTGAGGATGCAAAACGGAACAATTATTGTGAATATGGAAGACATAGAATTATTTATTGAGAGCTGGGAAATTGAGAAATCTTTTGAAGTAACAACAAGAAGACCTGTTAGGAATTGTACTGAGCATGATTGCAGTCCCTGCACTGAGTTATTAAATAGAAGAGTTTTCATTCCGTGCCATGATAAAGTAAGCCAAAGCAACCATAAATAAGAACTGTCATGTTAGACATATTGAAAGTAAAAGCCAATAAATTTCTGTTTTTGCTATGATGTTTTTCTACTGAGAATAGTTTATCTCTAAACCTTCTGCCAGTATATTTTAGAATTCAGAATCACTATTTATAGATTTACAGATACAGGAAGGATAATTATCCCATGTTTTGTTAGAACTATACCTACAGCTTAAAAAATTGAAGTTCTTTCCTATGAATAAGTGCCTCCAGGAGAAAGAAATCAATTGCATTTGATTACCCAGTTTAGAAAATAAGACATTGAAATTTTAATCAATTCCTCATGATTCTGGCCTCTTAGGTGTATACTTGTAAGAACTGACAAGAACTTTATAAGAATTTAATTGATCTTTATTACTCCCTAGATTTGTGACTTGAGTTATTAATACATAAATAATCTATGTAATTAAAAAATTCATTGTTAGAGACAAAGGACAAACACAGAATGTTAAACAAAAAGTTAGTGAGCATCTATCACATAGTAGGCACAATGTTAGACTTTGGTGATACAGGAATAAGAACTTCCCTTGATTTCCAGAAATCTAGAAGGAAGGCAATCTGTGAATAGGTATATTACAATATGCAATATGAAGGTGCATAAAAGACCAGATGTGGAAAAGGGTTCGTGCAGGTTTAGACCTTTGAACTGATAGGAAGGTTGGGTTTGCCAAGAGAGAAGGGAGAGAGAATATTTGGGGTAAAAGCTCATGTAAGGAAAATAATGAAGCAGTTTGGTGCCACATTTATGGAGGGGAAGAATCTAGGAAGGAGAATGATGGAATTATTGAGCTCACTATGTGCTAGATAGGGAGATGTAGATTCTACAATTATCCTGCTCTATGAATTCTCTGAGGGGAAAGGTAAAGAGTCTGAAATCATAGAATAAATGGAGGTTCTATTTACTTAGAGATTTGAGTGGAAATAAGTTTTAAGTGTTTAAATTTTTTAAATGCATGCACATAAAATTTTAAAAAGCAATACTTTTAATGCATGTTGTTGTCACTTTAATCTATTCTTTAAAGCACCATGAATTCTAAAAATTGCATCAATAACTGAGAACTTGGAATGTTGACCTGAAAGTTTTCAGTTTGACTCTTCAAAATGTTGGGAGATAACACAGGGGGTCATTTAGTCTGTGATAGTTTCAACTTTTCTCTTGGGATTTTCCCAGTGAATTTGATGGCAAAAAAGGAAAGCTGGAGTCCAGATATAAATGAGAAATTGTACACTTGCACAAATGGCTAATTATCTAATATCTTAAAATATAATGATGTAATAACTTGATCTGCTACATAGATAAAAATCAGTTTAATTGGGGAAGGTAATAGTTATGTTTTTATAGTCAGGAGTAGAAAGATAAATTTTTAATATAGGAAAAAAAGACAGAGGTGTGGGTGTAACCTGTTGTTTAAGAAGGTGAACTCAAAGACATCTACTTATGGCCTTAAAACTGGGTCAAGACAAAATCCTCCAGAAAACTGTATTGAACCCATACTCCAAGCTCTAGATCATGGAGAAATTGGTGTTAAAAGATGTTGCTTTTGGCCACTGGGTCAAGCTATGGAGGACACACTCATAGTAGCTGGTGATCACATTGGTTGAGGCAACTGAAATCAGGCTGAACCATACTAGACACGGTATAACTGGCTTCCAGGGAAGTACTACCTTAGGGATGATCAGGAACAGAGAAGTGACCATATTCTTCTACAAACATAAAGTGAGGCAGACACGAAGAGGTCACCCATCAGCTAAGTGGACTTCTCTTTCCTCCCTATAGGCAAGTACAGACCTGAACCCCTAGAGGAGCAATTGGACTGAGAAAAGGAAAACTCAGAATTTAGCATCTATACAGATACTCAATTTGTGATTACTGAATGAATGAGTGGAGAAAAAAATTGGAATAAATGTTAGAGTTATAAGTTAAATTACTGAGATTTCAGGTGTCTCTAAGTCAAAACAGAACCTAGTCTGTAGAAAAAAGAATCTGATTAAAATGAAACATAACAAATTATAGAATCTGAGATGAACATGGAATATTAATACAAAAATTTTAAGAAACACTTATAAACTGGTTTAATGGATGCTGCTCTGTACTATTACAGAATACTTTGGTAGCTTCTAGTTTTATCTATAATAGCTGAAACTCCTGTGCAATGTATAGAAGAGATGATTGTAACCCAAAGCATAACATCAGAAATAGATTTTTGCTAGGCCTGACTTACTCTATTTCTTTTGCATCTTTATAAGAAAGATTTATGTAGATAGGTACAGATAACAGTTATCTCATTTAAAATGTGTTGGAAAATATAAATTCAGGGATGACATCTAGTATTGTGGATTCTTGAAAATATGAGATTTAATAATGAGTATTAACTTGCTATCATTTTATTTTCCAAATTATCTTAGTCTACCTTAGGGACTTTAGAAAAATAAAGCAATATAGCTTATCCCAAGTCAAAATGCATCTGTAGGTTTCACCAAAGAACTTTTGTGAAAAAATGTGGATCAATTATACGTATTTCTGGAATTATGAATGTGATGCTCTTTCTGCCTATGTGGCTCTGTGCAACAAGTTTGACATCTGCATTCATTGGAGAACACCTGATTATTGCAGTAAGTAACCACTAACTCCATAATATTTTCTAATCATTAAGTAACATTATTTTTTATTCATTTTTATTTTACTTTTAATTTTTAGTCACAAAGTAATCATAAGAATAAAATGCATAAAAAGGAATATGTCACAAACAAGTTAGATCACTCAACTTTACAAATACAAGTTACAAGTGTTCCTTTTTCTCCACATCCTCACCAATATTTATTATTATTTCTATTCTTGATGGTTGATAGTGTTACTTGGGTGAGATGAAATCTCAGTGTAATATTGGTTTGTGTTTCCCTGATTGCTAATGATGTTGAAAATTTTTTCATACAATGTTGGCCATTTGCATTTTTTCTTTTGAGAACTATCTGTTTAGTTCATTTGCCCATTTGATTGCAAATCAGTACAACCACTATGAAAATCAGTATGGAGATTCTTCAGAAGACTAGGAATGAAACCACCACTTGACCCTGCTATCCTGCTCCAAAAGAACTGAAATCTCCATACTACAGAGATACCTACATTCCAATGTTTACAGCAATGTAATTCACAATAGTAAAGGTATGGAACCGGCATAGGTACCCGTCAACAATTGAATGGATAAAGAAAATATGGTATATATACACAGAGGACTTTTATTCAGCTATGAAGAAAGATGGAATTATGTCCTTTGCTGGATATATACCTGGATAGAACTGGAGAACATCATACTAAGTGAAATAAACTGGATTCAGAAAATCAAGGGTCAATTTTTTTCTCTGATATGAGAAAATGAGAGACAAAAAGAAATAAAAAACAGGGATCTTCTATTTTTGTGAGAAAATAGAAGGAGATCAATAGAGTGGTAAGGAATGGAAGGGGAAGGAGGAGAAAAATGAAAGGGAAGGAACTGGGGAATGAAATTATCCCAGTTATGCAATATGCACATATGAATATATCACCATGAATCCCACCTTTATGTATAATCTGCTAATTAAAAAATATGTAACTAAATGGAAGGGAGACCAACAGAGTAGAGGAAGGGAAATACATGGAGGAAGAGAGGGAAAGGGAAAATACTGGGGAATGAAATGGAGCCAATTATCTTATTTGCATATATGAAAATATCTCAATGAACTATACTATTATGTACAATTATAATGAACCAGCAAAAACTTAAAAAAATTAATGTTGCACATAAGGCTTCTATGTGCCCTTCTCATCCCTTTTGTCTTCCTCCTTCTACAGATGAACTATTTGAGAGCAGCATATTCCTGATGCATTTGGAATGTATGTCATCTCCAGTTGCACTGGGTGCTGTCAAATTGTTCTCCACTGATATTGTACTAATTTACACTCCCAACCTTCTGAGTATTCCTTTTTTAACAGTATAACTTTTTGAAGAATATTGAAAATCAATAGGAATTTTCTCAAACATCATTTAGAGACTGTTCAGCAATAATTTTCTTTTGACAGTGAAGGATTAAACCTAAACATGCCCCACATATTTTTATGACTTGGTCAAATTGTGTTGTTTAAAGCTTATCTCCATGTTTATTCTGAGTACATGTCACACCTTATTTCGCTGCACAGAGCACTAACTTTGTAATAGTTGGTTACATGCAAACCAGACTTGGACTGCCTAGACTTATTTGATATAAATCAGATGAACTTTTAATATTAGCTGGACACCTGCAAGATGCTTAAAAAATACCCATCAATGGTCTTGCTCCTGATTTATAGTTACATAGGAAATGAAAAATGGACATTGAAGAGACTAAAATGTGCAAAATTCCCTTTCAAAGAAAAGCTGACATTTCTTTCTTTTGTTAGAATTCAAATGAGTTACTTTTATCATTAGCAAATTCCATCCTCTTTGTTCATAGCTCTGAGTTGCCCAGACGGGAAAGAATATCAACCTTGTGTGCGACCTTGTGAGGCAAGAACGTGCCTGAACAAATGGTTCTATGGACACTCTTCATGTTCACATTTAAGAGAAGACTGTGTGTGCAAAAATGGGACCATTCTCCACAGGCCAGATAAAACTCAGTGCATTCCAGAGAGAGAATGTGGTAAGAAGTCAAGTACAAAATAATTTCTTTGGGATTTAACACACGGATAAGAACCTTTTTAAATATTGGAAAGATAGGCTGAGAAAAATTAATCAAAGATAATCTAGGCGTTGAAAAGGGAATGAGTTTATTTGTAATGTGTTGTTACTATGATTTAAATTGAAGTTAACAAAATTAGTAGCTTTCATTCTGATGTGTTTTGATCTTTATATACATAATAATTAGGAAAGATCATGGCTGATTAAGAATTAAAAATGCAGGTTATGGGATGAATTTAAAATCTAGTTATTTCCTGTCATTAGGGTTCATTTTTACCTCTGAGCCTGAGGTTATGCCTCTATAAAATGGAAAAAATGATAGTGCTTAGTAACCTATCAGGTCAGTGCAGAGAAACATTAGGCAAGAAAAATAATTTTTCATTTAATGGTGCCTTGAGAAAATAAGCACTCTAGAAACAGCAGATAGAATTATTATCTGGGGAAATTTTTAATTTTTCTGCTGTCATTTTCCAACAATTTAATTTTGACACATTGTCTAAATGGTTGTGGCAAATGAAAATGTGACAAACTGAGGAAATCACTGCACAGTAGTTTGATAGTCATAGGGATCTTCTTTATGGTCAGAAGAGGGAAATACGTAATAAAGGAAGGGCAAGTAGAAGTGAATGTATATAGTTTTAGAAACAAGCTTGTGATTCCCCATAAAGAAAAGCCTGTGGAAGACTTCAGAATACATAGGTACAGTTATGCTCACAACTTTAGAGATTTATGAGCTTGACTTGCTAGAGAAGTGCTTGGATTCTGAGGATATGGTTGTCTAACTATTTAACTTTATTATTCCTTAAAAAACTACTAGAGAACCTGGTCATGTGGCACACACCTGTTATCCCAGTGGCTCAGGAGGCTGAGGCATGAGGATTGTGAGTTCAAAGCCACCCTCAGGAATGGCAAGGTGCTCAGCAATCAGTGAGACCCTGTCTCTAAATAAAATACAAAATAGGGCTGGGGGTATGACTCAGTGGTTGAGTGCCCCTGAGTTCAATTCCCAGCACCAACAAAACATAACAGAAAACAAACAACAACAACAACAAACTACTAGAGGGCCATATTTGTATAAAATAAAACTTTTTAAATGGAGTTTAGTCACTGGATAATATTTTGCCTAATTGCCTTCTTTTCTCTTAGATTTTTAAAGTGGAAATATTTTAAATTTTAGTATGATGTGAAGGTTAATGTGAGATAGGGGTTACTTTTTTCCTAATGCCACTCATTTATAATAATCAATATTTTAAAACTAATTCACATTCATATCACTGAGTTTATTCAACCTAAATTATTGTATAGATAATACCTTATATGTATTAAAACAACCAAAAATCATCTTATTTATAGCAGGGGACATATAAATTTATAGATAGTTGTAGGAAGGAAAAATATTTTCTGTGGCATATACACGAAGTTTGGTTAAATAAAAATTTAAGGTAGTAGCTAATGTAGAAAAAGGAATCTGAGACAGGATAGATTTGTGACATGTCAGCCATGTGGCTGGATCAAGTCATAGTCTGAAACTGAAACATCACAGGTTGATTTATAGTGACTAGGTTATGAGTGACATAACATTGTTGATTTCTTCAAGCTTGCACTGATAGTGAAGATCAACCCCGGACTGCTGGGGAAATTTGGAACGGGGGTACTGATGAATGTGCTCTGTACAAATGTTTGGAGAATGGAAGTATCATTCCTATGGAACCTGACTGTGAAGAAGAGCCCTCACCTGTTTGTGAACGAGAAGCTGAAATTGTCATAGGCATCATTGATAAGCTGACCTGTTGTTCAAAGGAAGTTTGTGGTATGTGCACAGGCTGAAGCCTCCTAGCCAGTTAATTGCAAAATACATTGCAAAATACATTGATATTCCTTGTGATAAAGCAGCTTATCCTTGATTCTTGGTCTAAACAAACATAGAGGGGTTGAGGTAACAATGCAGTCCTGCCATAAATGTCATTTTCTCAAAGCAAATTATGCAAATGCATATGAAAAATTTTGACTATTAATATTATTCAGCAATATATGACAAGAGAAAGGGTATGGAGATCTTTGAGTTGTGACAATCAGGGATGAAAGATAATACCAGACAAAACTTAAAGCTGTTCTCTTTTTATGTATAAATTGTTGTGAATGGATTATGTTTGATTATGGCATAAAAACTATGTTAGTGAAAGTTTTTTTCCTGTTTTGAGTTCACAATCCAAGTTTTTAGTTTTAGTTTTGTTTACTATTTTTAATGCTCTTTTCCTTGCTTCTAGGATGTGACATGACTTTGTGCGAAACTACCATTCCAATATGTACAACTAGTCAAAAATTGGTTGTTGGTTATAGTCCTCATTCTTGTTGTCCACAGTACAAATGTGGTGAGTTAATCAATGAGGAGTAAGGTTAATCTTAGTGAGTAAGGTTCATTGTTCATTCAGAATAGAGGACTAGAATCTCTTTCTCTGCATTTCCAAAATATGATTTATCATAAAAGATTGTAGGGTTGCTGTTTCTATGTTTCCATTAACATCAAGATCTTTAATTATCACTAAATTCAAAACAAAGAACAAAACAACACTGTTACATTTATTTTAATTTATTTTACTTCTTCATCTTACAAATTTTTAAATACATTTGTGTTTCTGCAGAGTGTGACCCACTCAAGTGCCCTGTTATTTCAACACCAGAATGCAGAAAAGACCAATTTATGATTCAAGTTCAGCAGGGAGAACCTTGCTGTTTTCCCCCTCTCTGTGGTGAGTCTTCTAGAGATAATCTTTAGGAATAAGAGGGAGTATGTAGGGAAATTCTTTTATTTGCTTTGAATTTCATGGGACTGATGGTAACCAATATTTTAATTTTATACTTATAGGGATAAAACTGAATAAGAACTGCAGAAAAGAAAGTATAACATTTTAAATGACTCTTGACAGTTACTACTATTAATACCTGTCTAAAACATATATATCTGTCTAAAACATGATCAAGACAATAAAATAAAGTTTTTTCCTTTAATAAGCAAGTATCTAATTTTTTAAAGAAAAATTTATCACTGGCTTTCCTTAAAGAACCAGTTATAATAATAAGTTCTGCTAAGACATTACAGGACCTCTTTGAAACTTCACATTCTGCACATCATGTGTGGCCTATGATAATCTGAAAAGAGAATGGTAGAACTATAGAGTGTCTTGGAAATAACTAGAGCTAAGTAGACTGTCTGAAAACTGTTGAAAAATAAAGAATTCTTTATTTTTCTATTCAAATGAATTGTCATATCAAAGATTGGTGATTCATATAGGTTTCAGATATACATCTAGGAATATCAAAACACAATTGTTTGAATCAGTTAAGGTTCTTTGTAAGTGGCAAAAGTCAATGGATTCTGGGTAGATCAAGTAATTATTGGAAAGATTTGGGAAGGACATAGGCTCAAGATAAAGCTATTTGGCTGGGCTCTGGGAAGAAAAGCCAGCTGATCCAGGTGGAGAACAGTGATGATTGAGCCAGTTCCAGTCATTTCTTGTCCCTGGGTGCCTTTATTTATGATTAAGTTCCGTGGAAAGAGATTTTGATTAGTCAAAAATGGGTTGTTGCACAAAGTGACCTGGTCAGAATGAGGCACCTTGATTCACAGTCACTGTAGGATTTGTGGGTGGGCATTTCTCAAGGTCATTCAGAGAGATAGTAGAGTCGGGAGGGATGCTGAGCAGCTTAAGGGAACAAGTGTCTTCTCCATTGTTATTCCTTAAATTAGAATAATCAAGGGTAGTGAATATAATAAACTTCAATCGATCAATGACAGTTAGGTCTTAGTAAGAATAATTTACTCCAGAAATCTGAATGCCCTTTATTTCTGATAAGATAGTGTTCTATATGTCACTGGACTTAGAAAAACATAAAGCAATATATCTGGGCAGTATTATTGTTTTATGATCAAATAAAGAACTATGTCTTATTTTCCTTGTTTCTTATTTTATTCAGTATCAACGTATTTTGTTTTTATTTGATTTGCATATGATAACCTGAGATAACAGTTATTTTGCTTTCAGCTCAGCTGTGACTTTTGGCTTTTTGTTTCCCCTTTAGCGTGTGAACCTTGCACTGAACCTATTCCACTATGTTCTGAGGGGGAATTTTTAACGGTGGATCTTAATACCACACATCTCTGTTGTCCTCAGTATTACTGTGGTGAGTGTATTTTAATGAGTTAAAATATTTAGATGTGTCTAAGAAATGTCTAGAAATATTTATTTATTTAAGAAGCCTGGTAGCACTGTCACAGCAAACCCTTTATTGGGGCTTTGCACCTGATGAGCTGTGCTGGCACTACTACTCTCGTGGGACCTACTTATGAGTCACTTATTCTATCTGCACCTTCAGTGGCGAGACAGCACTTGGGAGATGAGTACACATGCTGCATCAGTAAACAAGATGGTAGGTAACAAGATACGGCAATTATACAAAGTTCATCTTTACCCCTGTGGTTTTTCCTTCTAGTTTGTGAAACAAATCTTTGTCCTATACCACTGCTCAACTGTGCAGAAGATATGAATCTCGTGAAAGAAAATGTCTCTGGACAATGTTGTCCAACCTGGCGTTGTGGTAACTAATTTCCAATTTAAAAGTTTTATTGTAATAAGTTGATATATGTTGATCAATATAAATATGTTGATTTTTGCCTTTTAGAGTGTAACTGTGAGAACCTTATAATGCCAACTTGTGAAGTGGTAAGAACACAGAGTTTGATTGATAATCTTATTGTTCAAATTTATTCTTCCTTTGTCTCCTTCATTTCTGAATTCTTCAGAGTTATGGAAATATCTCCATTAAATTATACTGAGCTAGGTTAAAATGATGTGCTCTTGTATTACAGAAGTCAACCTTTTATATTTTATGTGAGACAGGAAAATTCAACATGTGATTTTTTAAAACTTAGTGACTAAATCTACTAACATTATACTTATTGAAGGTCACTGGTCTTAAAATGAAGCAAAATATGGAAAAATATTATTTTAATATTGAGAGATGTCTCAAATGTCATAGCAATACTATTCATAATGGCCAAAAGTAGAAGTAGCTGAAGGTGATTTTACTACTGACTTTAAGGGAGAAGGATGCTTACATAGGATTAAAAAAATACCATCATATTTGATATAATATTCTAAGTATTGGTAGAATAATCAAGTGGATAATTCCTCTATGTGGGTACTATTGAGAATAAAGGTATTAACTAAATATGTGGATAAGATCTCAAAAGTAATAGGCATAGAATGGAAGAATAGAAAATCTAAAGTTAAACTTGAGAGAAAAGAATGAGCACTCTGGCTTTAATTGTTAAAAAACAGACGTGCAATTACCTAAAGAGTTAGGACTAGCCTAATTTTTCCTCACTGCATGTTTGGATCATCTTATTCACTGGTAAATTTTTTTAAAACTCCACTGGGACATTTTATTTCCAATAAAATTGGAATGACATCTGTTGACTAAAGTCATAAAATCACCAAATGAATTAATGCTAATAAAACTAATATATAAGGCACTATAAAAAATAAGATAGTAGCTTATGGTAAAATGCCTTTTATATGTCACTATACATTTATTTGGATAATTTTCTTGTGTCAAGAATCATATTCATTTTATTACTGATGTGATATGAAAATTAAAGGAACCCAGGAAAAGTTGATATTTAAAATGTAATTCTCAAAACTTTAGGCCTGGATTGATCAAATTTGTTAAATGCATGTATAAGGCATAATGAATCCCACTATTATGCATAATTATAATGTACCAATATAAAAAGTTTAGGTCTGGTCCTGGGCATTCCTTATAGGGAAGTTACGAATACCTGTCATGACAACATTTACTAACAACTGAAGATAATATGGTACTTTCTGTGTGTCGGCCTATTTCTAAGCCCTTTAAGTACGTTGACCCATTTATTTCTCTCAATAATCCTAGGTGGCAAGCAATATTTTATCTCTATTTTACAGATAATGGAAGTGAGGTGCAGATTGATTAAGTAACATGCCCTAGCTCACACAGCTAGTGAAGAGCAGAGCCAGGATTGGCAGAACAGGGTTACAGTCCTGTTCATGAGTCCATGCTATTAACTGTTACGCTAGATCTTCTGCTGCTGCTCTGTCTGCCATAGCAGCCTTGTTTGGATGCAGACTTTAGTGCTCTGGACCACTTGCATAGAGAAGTTCACAAACATTTCCACCCAGCAAAGTTCCAGGGGTAACAAGTTCTCTTTTAGTTCCAAATGCCCTCTAGAAGTTCAGAATCAAACAATATAATTTTAAAGTTAGGACAGACCATAAAGATTATCTTATCCACCTTCTGTAACTTAACAGTAATGAAATTGAACCTTAATAAGATTGAGTGATCCACAGTCACTTATTGTTTTCATGGGCTACACATTAAATTATCACTAGGTTAACCTGAGCATAATCACTGAAATATTTGTCAAGCTCCTATTGTGTGTTTAGCTGTGTGGTAAGGCACCTATTAAATGTTATAATGTATATTTTAACAATTGTCACAATAAGCTATATAAGTCACATAATAATAATTTCTTTCTTCTAGGGAGAATTTACTACAATAGATCATAACTTTCAGAGTGACTGTGGATGTGTTCAGTATCTCTGTGGTAACTAATTTTTAAGTGACTTCTAAATGATAGATGAATATTATTGCTATATATTGCCTACTATTTATAAGTTTAAAATGATTTTGCTTGAGAGATATACATAGTAAACCAGTCACCAATATTTGAGTTAAAAAAGTACTATTAATTTTCCTTTTGAAATATCTCAAAATGTTCTGAGAACTTTAATAATAGGAAGGAAATTTTTTTTCAGAGCTCTCAAAGGGCTTTAAAGTTGATACTAGGGTTCTTTTTAATATGTCTGTATTTAATTTTTAAAAACAGGCAATATCTAAATGTGTGAGGTTTTTTTTGCCTCTGGTTGTGTTTTTTTTGATATTAACATTGCAAAGCATGAATAAAGTTGATTTTTCTATGAAATAATGACTGTTCATATTAAGTAATAGTAGGCTAATGGGAAGTAAAACTTTTGTTCAATGTCTTGAAATTTTTGTATTTTTATATTAGAGAAAGCTTATGTTCAGAGTTGGAGAGGCACAAAGTGCTGCAAAGCTGAGTTTATCATATCCCAGCCCACCCTGATATGCCACTTCAAAGACACAATAGTGTGTCAAATTGGCTAGCTCCCTCAGGAAATATGAGCTATGTGACTATTTATTTTGTAACACTAAAAACTGAATAACTGCTCTCGAAATAACAATTAAAAATCATGAACATTGCAGAATCCCAACATCGTGAATTAGATGTTTCCTCCTTCCACATCCATGTCCATCAGTGGTTGTACAGTGTCCTGAAGAGAAAGCAGCAGTAGCTTGCCCCTTGCTAGCAGTTCATATTTCTGAAACCTGCTGCAAAATATAGATTTTGGAGGAAATAAAAAAACTGATTTTACAGATCAATTGTTATTGAATGAAAGAGATGAATGTGCTGCATTCATTATTAAGTAAATTCTAGGGTTATTACCAATGCATAAGGATCTTACTTGATTTTGAAAAATTGGCATATCACCATGAAAACATAGGCTTGAATATAGGTTCCTTTGATTGATATAAAACAATATTTTATTTTATTATTTTTCTACTTTAGAAAAGGATGATGTGTGTGTATTTCAAGAGGCATCAGTGTTGAACCCTGGGCAATCTATGATAAAGTATTTTAAAGGGGACTTTTGTTATAAAATTGAATGTCTGGAAGAGAAAGATAACAATACAGGCTTTCATACTTGGAATTTTACAATGGTGAACTGTTCAAAAGAATGTGATATTGTAAGTATTCTTTGTAAGTCATTCTAATAAAAGAGTTAATGAATCTAAAATTGGCAGGTACAGAATTTGAACTAGTGAATATTCCATGAGTTAAAAATGTACTCTTGAATAGTTCTTCAACAGTCTATAATTTAATAATACATTCATTTAAAGCATATTTCTACTTTCCTGTGTATGACCTTGAGCTTCAAGAGTCTTATTATCTACAGTTTGGCAGCTAACTTGACCTGAGATCACAATTCACCTGCTTGATGAATCTTGGCTATTAGATGTAAAGGTTAACATCTACTTTTAATATGGTTATATAAAATCAATTATTATTTGAAGTTCTTCAAACTCAACCTTAGAAATGCCTATGGCTGTTCTGAGAGAGCACAGAGTTATGTTGGGAAACACGTCCAGGACTAATTCAATAAAAAGTAATTATATTGTTGTGCTAATTCAGTGTACTGTCACTATATGCAGCACCAGGTATACACTCCGTCCCCAAGTGATTATGATTGTTGTGGAACCTGCAAAAATGTATCCTGTAAATTTCATATGGAAAATGGAACATCAGTTATATATGAGGTGTGCATTCCTTATTTTCTAAAATTTGCTCCTTGGAAGGTAGGCCTCTGTGTTACTTTCTGAAGATGACATCTTGAATAAATAAATAAATACATACATACATACATACATACATAAATTTGAAAAGTGTCACATACCCATGGACACACTTCTGCATATATTAAACATAACCATAACAATACACTTACCACGCAGTACACATTTGCTACATTTTAAAGCATTTGATAATTTCTGTTGTCAAAAGAAAAACATGCTTTATTGTTTCTCAAAGTAGTTTTAGAACAGGTCCTCACTTTTTCCCCCTAGATGTGAGAAACTGGCTGTAGGAAATGCTGATTTCTAACCATTTACAGATTAAAAAAAGAAAAAAAATTTATAGAACTGCTAATTTTTTATAAACTAAATATTACTCTTTCCTGAATTAAAATATTTTATCTTCTTTTACACCTAAACTTATGGATCATTTCCAATTAAGGTTCACAGAAGACTGGAAACTATTTATAAAGTGAGATAGAATCTAGAGAAAAGAAAGTAGTAAGGTTCATTAACATTTTTTTACTGGTCTACAAGGCATCTTCAAGCCAGAATTCAACTATAATTATAAATTTTAGCTTATAAAATAAAGACATAGATCAACTAAGCCCAATAATTTGTGTAATAATTACTTCAGCTGACTTTATTTCTAAATAAGAATTTTGAAATCAGGAACAAAATGTTATGTTTATGTATTTGTTAAAAGAATAGGAATAGGTTTTATAATAACCAAAGGTATATGCAATTAGAGCCATAGGTCAATAAGCACTATCATACAAATATTTTTAAAAAATTTTTGCTGATAAGAGAGTAGAAGGAAGAATAAACACATTTCAAGAGAGGAGCCGTATAAGTAATATGATTTTTTTTTTTATAATTAGTGAGGAAATGTTAGAGTAAGACGTTTGACACTTGGCCAAATTAGATAATTATTTTTTTAGTACGAAGAGATACTTATTTTCTAACTTCTTCTCTGTTGCCTTATTTCATAACTGCATGTCTATTCTATATGAAACTAAATACAAACACACACAACTAGTATGTATTCAATAGTTTTATGTAAATTTGGAGACATTTTTAGATAAAACATTTATTCTACAAGAAGTTCTCTGCATCTTTTTGAATTTGATTCAGTAAGATAGGAAATATTCTACTTAAGAAATTAAGCAGATTTTAACATATACAACAGTAGCTTTCTCTTTTATTTTTAGGAGGGAAGTACCTGGCACTATAACTGTACCACATATGAGTGTATTAAGACTGAGGAAGGAGCAATGATCCTGAACTACAGTATGGTCTGTCCCCCTTTTAATGAGACTGAGTGCAAAATGGTTTGTACTTTGTTATATCTAAAAAAATTCTGTATTAAATATAATTTAAAGATATCTGAGGACATACTTACATTGTATTTTAATTTTTATGTTCCATATTTTATTTTCTTGCCTAAATGAAAGCTCTGTTTTATTTCCTTAGTTTGTTATTTTGAGTTTTATATGGTGATCCATATTTGACTTTCTGAGTGGGCACTTCACTATCTCCAGGTTTTTACGTGTAGATCAAAGGATTTTTGAAAAATCCTATGCTGCAAACCTAGCCTCCCTTGTAATCAATTGAACTTGGCCATTTTTTTTCTTAGCCAAATGGCCAGATTCATGATGTCATTCATTTTATTTTTTTTGATACTGGGGATTGAACCCAGATGCATTAACCACTGAGCCACATCCCCAGTTCTTTTTTATTTTTTATTTTGAGGCAGGGTCTTGTTAAGTTGCTGAGGCTGGCTTTGAATTTGCGATCCTCCTGGCTGGACCTCCCGAGTTGCTGGGATTACATCTCTACAGTGCCTGGCTCATTTCACTTTTTAATGCATGCTGGCCTATGAGACATTTGCCTTAGCTTCTTTGTGCACAGTTCACCGAAGGACTTAGTATAGCATTGCTGGTTTTTTAGCTTTGCCCTTCAAATTTTCTGTTCTCTTAGAGAAGAATCTATTGGGAGAATGGATTTTGTTTTGGGGTACTGGGAATTGAACTCGGGGCATTTAACCACTGGCCTACATCCCCAACCCTATTTTGTATTTAGAGACAGGGTCTCACTGAGTTTCTTAGTGTCTTGCCATTGCTGAGGCTGGCTTTGAACTTGCCATTCTCCTGCTTTAGCTTCCTGAGCCACTGAGATTACAAGCATGTGCCACTGTGCCTGGCTGGGAGAATGGATCTTAAAAAAGTGACATAAATTTTATTTTTGGAGATTCTTTTGCAGTTTTAATTATTCAGGCAATAATTATCCCTAACAAAAGTGAGATTTGTTCAGTTTTATAGAAAAATAACATAGTTCCATTGATTATTTTTCTAAGAAACTTGCTTTTACTGCTGATGGCTAGTCAACTGACTATAACATGAACTGAAGTCACAGAATTAAAGCTCTTGCATTAAACTTAGGCATCATGATATTTCACAGACTCATTTTCATAGGATAAATTACTCTTATTTGAGTTATAATTTGAAAGTGACTAAATGCAATTAGTAATTACTATGAAAATTATAAAAGTTAATCAATAATATTTTGTTAATTGACCCTTAGACCAAGAGCCATCCTAAGGTATGGAACATTTTTGAATAATAAAGTATTAAAGAAAGAGATATGGCATTGAAAAATCACGTTCAGAAACTCAATCTAGTGTAAAAGAGTAGTTTAGATTATCTTGAGGAGTTGAAAAAATATAATAACGTCTATTTAGAATAGTTGTTATTATTTTGCTTTGGAAAAATATTTTGAAGCATTTAAAAGATATTTTTTAAGAAGCATGATTGTTTGCATTCTTTTTCATATTACTAATGAAATTTATAATAGATAATATGATTTTAAATAAAATATCTGCTCCTAAGAAATTCTTACTAGAAACAGTTAAATTCCAATCATTTTCCAATAAAGGCTTTGTGATATTTGATAAAAAAAATATTGGGAGAGTTAGTTTTCAGTTTCTGGTCTAGGATGAAATAGGTAAACTCTGTATTTTTTTTTTACTTTCTTTCTTTTTTCTTTTCCTAGAATGAAGGAATTATAAAGCTATATAATGAAGGCTGTTGCAAGATCTGTAAGTGAAGACATATTACATGTAGTAACTTGATAGATTAGTTTTAGTTACTCACAGTGATTGTAGTTTGCATCATAGGAATTAAATCCCAATCTCATAGGATTCAATTCCTATGATGCAGAGGGGAACAGATTATATAAAGTAAATTATTTCAATATTTTTGACTGGTATGGTTGATAACTTTTTAATTTAGTCTTTATCTTCTGTAGTTTACATACAATGTTTTTAATTTAGATAAATTTTAATTTCATTGTTGGAAATTTCTTTATTATGGCATTACCCAAAAGGGATTGCAGAGGATTTAAATAGATTTTAAATTTCTGAGTGCTGTGTGGTCACATTTGCTTAGAACATTCTGAACTATACAAAGTTAAACAGGTTTTAGTAAGAATGACCTTGAGACTGTAGTAAGGACACAGAAAGTACAATATATTCCAGACTTATTTGAACAAGTCTGTGGTTCTATTCTTTTGGGAAATATCATTTTGGTGAAGTGCATTTAAAACCTACATGTAAAAGTTCCCATGGTTATACTGATAATAAAGTCATGTGAATACATTTTATGTTTGTTTGAATTATAAGGCTTTATTTCATAATGATTTTGTATACTCTAGGGACTAAAATAGAATAGAGGCATATTCATACAACTATTTTTCTTTTTTTAAAAAAAGGTTTATGAATTTTTGTCAATATAAACATGGAAGGTCTTGGAAAATTGGCATAGATAGTAATTTAAAAATTATTGAGGATGCTTTGAGGAAAAGGGCAAAACAGTTCAGGTTAATAATGTCATAATATAGGACTGGATTCTTAGGTATAAATTGTCATGCTTCTCAAATGATATTTCTGAACTTCATGAAGGGGTAAATTCCATAAATATGTAAGAGTAGTTTTACTATTCAGAACTGAACAGTCTTATTGAATAGACTATTTAAATGTATTAAAGTAATAATGCAACATAGCTATAATATATACCATGGAACATACTAACAGTTTAAAATCAGAAACTCTTAAATTTTCTGCACAATATTTATTCCTTATGAAAATCCAATAAAATAGGTTTTGAAATTATCCTGAATGATGTTCAGCTCAGAGAGGTTAAGTAATTTGTTCATATCAAACCTCCTGTGACTGAGGTGGTGCTAAGCTATATGTGACCAAGTTTTATTTACATGATGTCTGAAAAGCCAAATTCAACACATATAAACCAAAAACAAGCAACATAATTCAACATAAAATGGATTGATGTCTAACTTGTCATTGGATTGATTTATAGGCCAGCTGTGACAAAGTAGTAGCTTAAACTAGAGAAATCCATTGGTTCACCTATTTGTAGGCTAGAAGTTCAAAACCAGGATGTTGGCTGGGAGTTTTACTAACTGGGGCTGGGAGGGAAAGACCTGTCTCCTTGCATTGTAGATGTCTGTCTCCGAGTTTACATGGTGTTCTGCCTGTGTAACTGTCTCCAAATTTCCTCTTTCTTTAAGGACACCAGTCATATTGGGTTAGGGCTCACGAATGAACTCATTTTCACCTGATTACCTCTGTAAAGACTTTGTGTCCAAATAAAGTCACATTCTAAAGTTCTAAGGGACATAGGGATTTTTGGAAGACAAAGATCAATTGATAGGAGTTACATTGCTTGGACTTTGATGGTAGGATAACATCACTTATGCATTTTTTAATTACTAGAGATCTTAGATACACACTAATTAAATTTTTCAATTTAATAGAAATAAGTAATTTTTCATTCAGTGTTCGCAGAATCAAGTGAAAACTGATGTGTATCAAATAGTTGTTGTATCGGGAGCTCACAGAATGAAATTTTACTGTGAAATCTGAAGAGGTCTATACCTCATTTCTTTTCTACTTCCTCCATGTCTAGGGTCTCCCTTGGGGATGAGATGCAGGCAGAGAGTCATGTTGTAATGTTAGGGTCCAGGTTTTTATAATCCCATATTTATTTTACGTGAGAGCAGACAGGGGAATGACTAACGTAATGAACAACCATTTACCTGCCACACATTGATACTCCTAAGCCCATTATGTCAGGACCATAATTAGTTCTTACAGCCTTCTGGGAGGTAAGGATGGTTCCCACTCCAGATGAGAAAATGAAGGTTCACAGAAGTTGATCGCATTAGTCAGTAAAGGCTTTAGGCCTGTCCAATGCCTGGGTCCAGGACCGTTTAACTCTACCCAGTTCTGAGAAGTTGTAGATCAATAATAATCCACATTGGTTTCTCTCAATCTGATATGTAAGGATGTACGAAGTAGTTCTGTTTTGACTTTAGAGAACCCTGGTCTATGATCTGTGCTTTGGATGAACAGGCTGTGTTGGAGAAATTGTGGAGGTTGGATACTATTGCAGGTGCTGTGCTTAACAAAATGTGTCACAATAAGGTCTCTGAGGAATGAATAGGAAATGCTTCTCAGTACAAACATACTCAGCTAATAATGAATTAATGCTGTCCCAGTTTCAATCACTGAATGAACTATCTTATTGAACAGGTTTGTATTGAGCCCCTACATGTGCCAGACACCCTTTTAGGCATTGGGATATAATAATGAATGAAATAATATCTGTATTGATAGGGCTTATTACCAATAAAAGGGGAAAAGCAACAATACATACACACATATACTGATATGTAAAGTAGTGATGAGTGGTCTAAAGAAAAATAGCACCAAATATAAGAGATGGAGAATAAGAGTAGCTGGGTTGCTAATTTAAATGGGGGCTTAGAAACTGCCTCTTGGATGAGATGTCACTTGAGCAGAGACTCAGTGTTGTAGGGGAGGCATGCAGACAATGAAGAGCTCAAAGCAGAGGAAATAGCAAACATGGCTACAACACAGCATGAGGGGAGGAGAGGGATAGAAAAAAAGGGGGTAAGGTACCTTTTAGGTCATGGTAAAGATGATTTTGTTCTTGACTATTCCTTTTCCTCGGATTTGCATGAAATGAGGAGGGTTAATGAAGTAATTACTAATGAAAGCACCTCAAGACACAAAACTGTCTTGCTCTGCCAACCACACTGAGCCTTTTGCCTTACTGAAGTAGAGTGGTCAGGGAAGGGGAAAGACAAGCATAGGAGACTGAGGAGGAGCAAAGCCAATTAGGGAGGACAGTGATGAACTAGATCAGATGCTGCAGAGAAGTCAAGTGGGATGAGGACTAAGATGTGACCCTTGAATTCAGCGATTTGGAGGTGATGGGTGACCTTGACAAGGACAGTTTAATTCTTAGCTACCCATCTCTCCTTCAACCAGAGTAGCTTAACCTGGGTCTACTTTACATGTTGGAATTTCATGTAAGCATTTATTTCAGATGAGGACTTCATGGCTAACCTCATTTGAAAATTGGTGATATAATTCCACCCTTTTGCAAACAAGGAAATTCAACAAAATGATTCAATGACTTTCCTAACATGGCAAAGCAATTTAGTAACAAGTGAAGGGAGAACCCTGGACTTTCACATCCTGATTCAGGAGTTACATCGTGTACTGTACAATATTAAATATACATTCTTGGGTGCATTTTATCTAGGGATAATCTGTCACACACAAATGCATATTAATTTACCATGAAAGATTACAAAATATTTTAACTTAAAATTATAAAAGATCATCTCAAAGCCATAAAATCAAGTATGACTCATCCATATATTTCAGTATGGTTGATAAATAATTCATTGCATTTTTGCATTATTTTATGTTCATGTCTACTAAGATAATGTGGCTTTAAGTCTCTTAATTTTATTTTAAAATTGATGTATAAATGTGTTTGTACATTACTTATATATTATTATATATATGCTTATATATATCATGACTTGTTCCCAACTTAATTTATATACACATATGTACTACAACACAGGTTCATGTTAACATTATCATGTGTGAGATAGTTTTGATTTATGATATTGATATTTATTCTAAACCAATAAGAAATAAGTGAAAATAAGTTTAAGCAAGAAAATATAATTTATTTAGAAAGCGAAAATAAATGTTGCACATGGGATAGAATTCTAAATTTTAAATTACTAATTATTAATTTAAATAATTAAATTATTGTATAAGAGTGAAATTGTAAATATCTTTTAATACTGGAATATATTTCATACAAATACATCAGTTTTCATTTAAATATGCTTATATTTAATTTAATATAATTAATTAAATATACTTATATTTCATTTAAATATTCTTATATTAAAGAAATAATTTTGCATAGTCTTTTAATGAATAAATATGTTCTGTATTTTATTAGGCAAACGAGAAGAAAGAATATGCCAGAAAGTGACGATTAAATCAGTCATAAGGAAACAGGACTGTGTAAGCCAAACCTCTGTAAGTGGAAAATATCATTTGCTACACAAAGAGTGTGTGATTTTCTAGAAGCATATGTGTCAATAACATATATACTTACAAATTTGTATGCCAACAAAATACCAACATACAATATTTAACTTTAAGATAATTCCTATATTCTAATATTAAATATTCTTTTTGTGAAGAAGTATGAATTACTCTTAACATAAACAATCAGCAATTCTAAATAATAATTGCAATCTAGACAGATGAGAATTAAATCTAAATATATTTGACCACATATTGCCTTAACAATGTAATTTTACTCAATGAAAATAGCCATAGTCATGTTTGCCACATTTCAAAGGACCCAGTTCAATGGCCTACTTGAGTCATGACATAACACAGGTGACAACAGAAAGATTAGGTTGTGATTAACATATCTCACACATTTGTCTAAATATGTTTGCACATTTGATGCTTTGAGTTCTGTCAGTGTTGCTATGTTGGACATCATTACGGAATGGCTCTTTTGACTTCTATGAGTTTCAATGTTGTATTTTCCACAGTCTTTTAATGTGCAAAAAATTGAGGGTTAAAGTGATAAGGAAGAAAGCCTTGCTTTCATCTGACTTTTTAGTGGAACATAATAGTAACCAGTATTTTAAAAATTTTAAGGTAATTTTTCTCATTATATCTCCTTACAGATAAATGTTGCATCATGTGATGGTAAATGCCCATCTGCTACCATATATAACATCAACATTGAGAGTCACCTAAGATTCTGCAAGTGTTGTCGTGAAAATGGAGTACGAAACTTAACTGTGCCTCTGTATTGCTCAGGAAATGGCACTGAGATTATGTACACTCTCCAGGAACCTATAGACTGCACATGCCAGTGGAATTAAATCTTGGATTCCAAGAACTCTGTACATCATAATGTCAAATACAGTTAAATTTTATGACTATTATTTAGGCATTTGGCAGACTTACACTGTTTAACAATAATGTTTTTAAGACTATTGGGATTGGGTGATTTCATAGTTGGTACAAAATATATATAGCTTCAAGGGCAAAATTAGATTTATTAGATTTATTGCTTCATTTTAGAGAATCGAATGATCATAAATTGTTCAGTTGAAATGCTATTATGTTTATAGCTGCAGCATAGCACAAATCTGGGATAGTTCCATTAAGTTGAAGGCTCTTTTGCAGAATTCCTTCAATTTCACTCACTAGGTTTTTTCTTTTTTTTAATTTGCAGTTTTCCATACCTATACAGATTAAGATATCCTTTATTTCTATTACTTAGCCTGAAAAATGTGATCAGTTAAATTGGCAGCTACATGGCCATAAAGAATTGTGTGTTTAGAGGTCATAAAACTGTAGGATTTTAGATTACTTAAAATCTGAATGAATATTAGGGATTTATTGCAAAGTCCCCTTATTTTGCAGGTGTACCTGATAATCAGAGAAGACTTGTGACTTGTACAAATTCATTCAGCATAACAATGTAGTGAACTCATCTTAACAGTTGGATTAAGTTCTATGTCTCCTATTCTATATTCTTTTATTTCAAAGAGCTTAGCAAGGGATCTAAAAACAGAAACTTCATTCTTAAAGAGTTTCCATTGGATGTAATTGAAAAAATTAAGTTCAATATGTTTATAAAAATGCCACAAACACATTAATAGTTATCTGAATCATAAGGAGCAGGGAAATAGAGTATTAGTTTCTAAATAAAGGAAGGAGATCTTGAGCTTTTATTTTTTATACCATTAAAACTGCTATTAAGGTTGTTACTATTTAACATTTACTTAGATAATTACTATCTCACTGACATATGATTTTTAAGATATATTTGCATACTATTGAAACTGAGTGCTAATTTGCCATTAATGCTGCTGCTTTGCCAAAGTAGAGTGAAAAGGAACTAACTGAATGTATTAATAGTTTTACAATGGGATGCCACACTTTTTAATACAGATTATTGACATTTGCAAGGCAAATGTCTTGAAGTCTTGGTCGATTCTCAAATTCTTTGCCACCTAGAGCATACAGTTATCTAAGTTTCTTCCTCAGTAAAAAGAGGATTCCTTACTGAGTGGCAAAGGAAGTTCAACGTCAATGAGAGAACAGTAAAATAACATTGAGAAGCAAATGCTTGGGCCTAATGAGCTAGGCTCAGGCTTAAGGAAGGTGACTTGCTTTCACACACTCATGTTTCCATTTCACATTCATGCTTCTCAGAATATTGCAATTTATTCTGGACCTCTGGGGTTTTTTAGAAATGGGTAAAAGGATTAATATTGCATCTACAAAGTCCCAGTGTCTATTGTATATAAAAATGACTTATCTTGTTTGATATAAATGTTTTCTGTAGACATAAAACATTTCAATCTTTGATTCTTATTAACATATAGATTAAAATAAATGTTTTTGTTTAAAAATATTAACGTTGTCCTTAAGAGAAAATGTTACGTACCTCAAAATAGAAGTGTGTAATGTTGTATATAGTGTATTGCCCATTTAAAAATTTCCATTCTGTGAAATATTTGTTATTCAATTAAAAATATTAAATGATCTTTAAACCTATTTGTGGGGAAAAGGGAAACATTCATTTAGAACTTTATGAATATCCACCAAATATAACAAATAAGTATTGAGGTTCTTACATGTTATTGGCACTATTCTAAATTCTGGTAACACAGGCCAACAAAATGGACATAGCCCTCACATTCATTAGCTTAGTGTAGGGAAAAAGCATACCTTAAACAGCTGTACATATGTGGAATTTCAAATGGAGATCCCAAAACTTGTGGGAATGTAGTACAAGCTAAAGGAGGTCTCAAACCAACAGAGAGGCATTAAGTGAGCTTCCTATAAATGGTATTGAGGCAACAGGAGAGTCACTTGGACAGAGATTCACTGACATTGGGATAAACTCTAAATGAATCAGTGATTCAAATGTTCCAAAACAAAACAAGTATAAGTTTTGTGAGTTCTTTATAAATTCTGGTGATTAGTGCTCTATCTGAAGTACATATGGTAAAGATTTTCTCCCACTTTGTAGGCTCTTTCTTCACATTTTTGATTGTTTCCTTTGCTGAGAAAAAGCTTTTTAGTTTGAATCTATCCCATTTGTTGATTCCTGCTTTTATTTCTTGTGCTTTGGGAATCTTGTTAAGGATGTCTGGTCCTAAGCCAACATGATGAAGATTTGGGCCTACTTTTTCTTCTATTGCTGGTCTCTGGTCTAATTTCTAGGTCCGTGATACATTTTGAGTTGAGTTTTGTACAGAGTGAGAGATAGGGGTTTAATTTCACTTTGCTGCATATGGATTTCCAGTTTTCCCAGCACCATTTGTTGAACAGGCTATTTTTTCTCCATTTTACGTTTTTGACAGCTTTGTCTAGTATGAGATAACTGTACTTATGTGGGTTTGTCTCTGTGTCCTCTATTCTGTACCATTGGTCTACTTGTCTATTTTGGTGCCAAGAATACAAATAACCCAATCAATAAATGGGCTAAGGAAATGAGCAGACACTTCACAGAAGAAGATCTACAAGCCATCAACAGATATATAAAAAAATGTTCAATATCTCTAGTAGTAAGAGAAATGCAAATCAAAACTACCCTAAGATTTCATCTTTCCCCAATTAGAATGGCTATTATTAAGAATACAAGCAGCAATAGGTGAGGATGTGGGGAAAAAGGTGCACTCATACACTGCTGGTGGGATTGCAAATTGGTGCAGCCACTCTGGAAAGCAGTATGGAGATTCCTTAGAAAACTTGGATTGGAACCACCATTTGACCCAGCTATCCCATCCTTGGCCTGTACCCAAAGGACTTAAAATCAGCATACTTCAGTGGTGCAGCCACATCAATGTTTATAGCAGCTCAATCCATAATAGCTAGATTGTGGAACCAACCTAGATGCCCTTCAGTAGACAAATGGATAAAGAAACTGTGGTATATATACACAATGGAATATTATTCAGTCATTAAGTAGAATAAAATAATGGCATTTGCAGGTAAATGGATGAAGTTGGAGAATATCATGCTAAGTGAGGTAAGCCAATTCCCCAAATCCAAAGGCCTAATGTTTTCTCTGATAAGTGGATGATGATACACAATGGGGCGGGGGTAAGGAAAGAATGGAGGAAGGATGGATTGTATAGAAGGAAATGAGGGGTGGGGAGGGTGTGGGAGAAAGAAAAGAATGGAATGAAACAAATATCATTATGTACATGTATGAATACACCAACAGTGTGACTCCACTTCATGTACAACCAGAGAAAGGAAAGTTATACTCCATTTATGTACAATGAATCAAAAAATAATAATAATAAAACAAAACAAAACAAAACAAAACAAGAGAGAGTTCTAAAAGAGATACGAGATTCATCATAACCTTAGGTGGAAAGGGCTGTTCTCATTCTGACTCAATATCTAGAAGCCCAAAAGAAAAGATAAATAAATTTAACAAGAAATTGGAAACAAGCAAATTCTGCATAGCAAAAAAATAAAAAGTAAAATCGAAGAGATAGTATTTGCAATGCATCACTGACAAAGTCTAGTCTTCCTACATGGAAAGAATTCTGAAAAATAAATCACAAAAGGAAATAACTGAAGAGAAAAACTGGTCATATACTAATAGTTCAAAGAAAAATAAATAATACTAGTAGACCTTTTAAGAAGAAGAAGGACAACAACAACAACGACAACACAAAACAAAGCACACTTTTAATAAAAGCACTTCACATTTAATCTACATTGAAATACAGTTCATCTACTAGATTGGTAAAAATGCTGAAGTTTAATAATACTTTTATTTTTTAAGAGTCTGGGACACAAAATCACAGAAATCTAAAGGAAGAACTAGAGATATACTAATATTAGAGGGGTGTGAAGTTTTGATCACACTAGGATGTACATCTTAGACAAGCACCTACACAAACACAAAATAGTATTTGTGCAAGGTTATTAATTGCAGCATTGTTTATATTGAAAAAGACTGGAACCAACAGGGGTGGAATAAACTGTTAATTCATATAATGTAACACTAAGCAACTGTGAAAAAGAATGAAAAAGAAATTTAGGTATTAAGGAGAGTCTCTAGAATATACTTTTAACTGAAGTAACATACTATAGAAATATTGAACAGTACATGTAGAATGCTAGGTTGTGTTAAACGAAATAGCGGTCCAAATAAGACAATGTAATCAATGTAAATCAACTTCATAGTTACATGGGACAGTAAACAAATAAATAGTGGCATAAATAAATAGTGGAGGTGAATCAGGGCAGATTAAGACTGGAATGGGAACAAGGCCTCTCCATGTGGGCTTGAAATATAACTTTTGACTTATGAACTATGAGTAAATCACATATTCCAAATATTTGAAGTAAAAGTAGAGTAAGTAGATATTAATATAAATAAGCAAACAATCCTAAGTTCTTTTAAGATGGATTCTATTACATGACTCAGAAAAGGCATGTATTTCACTGTAAATTTCTATGTGTGAGCTTTTTTGTGCTAAACCATGGACTCATTTTGGACTGTGTCACTACTTTTTGTATTCCCAGTGCTTTGTGCATAATAGTTGTATAACAAAGCACCATAATTGTACATATTTATGGGGGATAGTACACATTTGATTCATGTATACAGTGTATAATGATCAAATCAGCATAATTAGCATTTCTAATTTCTCAAACATTTATCATTTCTATGTAATGGGAACTGTTGGACCCTTCTAGTTATTTTGACATATAGAATAAATTGTTGTAAATTAAATTACCCTACTGTGCAATAGAATACCAGAATGAATACCTCCTGTCTGTGTTCTGGTATTTGTTGTCTAACCACTTTCCATTCCCACTCGCCTCTACCTTTCTCATTCTAAGGACCACTGTTTCAACTCTTCTTCTCTCAGACCATTTTTTTTTTTTTAAACTTCCATAAAGGAGTAAGAACAGGTGGTATTTGTATTTTTGTGCCTGACTTATTCCACTTATCATGAAGAACAATTCCAAATTCTGATAAATGCTATGAAGAAAGAGTAGAGATTGGGATGAGAAAGTGACACAGCAAAATCTAATTTAGATTGGATGAACAGTAAGGAGGAGCCTCCAAAGTAAGTGATGTGTAGGACGAGTAGAGTCTGCCAAGAAAGCATTTTTTTTTTCAGCAAAGAGAATAGAATAGTACTAAAGACTTGTGGGAAGGAAGGACCAGGTAGAACAGGGAACTGAAAGACTGGGAAGTCTTTTGGTACATTTTTGAGTAATTGGAGGGGGGCATGTATAGTATGATAGGATGGACTGCAGATCCAAGTAATAAGCAGAGAGACTGGTAAGATGCCATTGCTGTATTAAAGGTGAGGAATGGTAGTGAGTATAGATGGAAGGAGTAGTATTCAAGATATATTTTTCAGGTAAAGACAAAAGGCCTTGGCAATCATTGTGGTGAAAAAAAAATGTGTTTTGAGAATATCTCTGCATTTGATCATCAGATGGGTGGATGGAGAAGAAACTTGGAGAGAATGTAACGTTTTGAGGGGGGAAGAGGGAAGATTAAGAATTCAATTCTGGTCATGTTGATATGTCTAGTTAGAGGACTGAGTGGAATTATTAGTACATGTCTATTTCTATAGGTCTGGTGGCCAGAAGAGACCACCATGAGAACTATCTATGGGATTTGGTAAAACAGAAATAGTATAAAGCCGTGAGAATGAAGTTAGCCAGCATGAGAGTATAGGACATGGTGGAGGGCAGAATATCTCTGACTTTTAGGGGTCATTTAAAAAAGAACAGCCAAAGAAGGAGCTTGGGAAAGAATGACTAAAGAGGTTGAAATAGTCTGGAACCTTGAGGGGGGTCATAGAAACCACGGGAACACAAGGTTATACAAGGAAATGGAGTAGGATTTGTCTAGTGCAATGAGGAGTCATTGAACTTATGGAAATAGAGCTCACTGGTATTCTTTTATTATGGACATAAACCATACTGAGGAGGCATGAAGGTGAGGGGTGGGTTGTAAATCAGACTCCATTTGCGTTCCCCTCCTGCTATGCTCAGGGGCAGAGTAGCTCAGGCGCATGCTCGCGCTCCCCAGCTGGAGGCGTGGACCTGCAGCACCTTCACGAAAGCTTGCCCACCGTGCGCTGAGGGCGCCAAGTTAGTAGTCACCCCGCAGACCTGGACTTCTGTGACCCAGGGTTTCTGTGACTCACATTCTGTGACTTCCTTTCCAGTCTTTTTGTGTGTAGGAAGGACTCCTTCCCTCCTGCTTGCGGGCCATAGGAACTCTGGCCTCCCGCACCGCTTCGGGACCTGGAAGAAGCACGCACCTTGGTCCATGTCCTCATCAACTGGGGGATGTATCCGGAAATAGAGGAGGTGAACTCTGGCCAAGAGCGGCAGACCCAGGAGCTAGCAGGTAAATTGCTCACTCTCACTTCTCACTCCTGCCCACTGCTCCAAGATGATGTGATTCCCCTTGGCCTTTCTAGAAGTTTGTGGTCTGTGTGTGGGCTTGCTAACCATGTGACTTGTACTCCATTTGTTCCTCCTGTGCCTCGCCTCACTTCCCTCAAATCAGTTCCTTCTAGAGTCCTCCCCATCTCGGTAGGTGACTGCTGCATACCATGTGTAGTGTACCCCCACACACATTTTCATGTATTTCCTGATTCTCTCAGAACAATCATGAAGTACATTTTTTATTTTATCAAATCAATAAAAAGACTTAACTGGTTACTATGCTATGTTGGGAAAAAGGGTGAAAAACAAAACTCGTATGTGCTGTCGGTAGGAGAAAAAATAATGTATTTATGTAAATAACTGCTTTTCAGTTAATTTTGCCTTCTTCTCTCCCCTGATCTTAAATATGTTTTTATAATTTTTAAATTCTTAAAAACTTCAGTTTTATCAGCTTTTTGTGCAGCAGAGATCTATGCTTTGTAGTGTTTCATTAAGTGAATGTCATGTTTTATTAAACCAGTTTGTTAGTTTGTTACTGAATATTTGTTTCTGATTTTTCCTATTATAAATCCTTAAGCATAAAATGGAATTGAAGGATTACATAGCATTGTCATATGAAAACATTTCTATTCATTTTGCCAAGTTGGGCTTTTTCAACTGCTAAACCCACTTTTTTTCTTGCATAAACAATATTTAAGAGTTTGAGTCCTTTATTTTTTATCTTGATCAGTACTAGATAGGAACAGATAAATTCCTCGGTATAAAAAGCAAAAAAATGTCAATTCATAGGTATTAGTATATTCAAGTTTGCCATGGTGTTCAAACTTTGTTATATAGCCTTACTGCATTTCTTCTTCTTCTTCTTCTTTTTTTTTTTTCCATTTTTTATCCCCCTCTCTGTACTGCGGATAGGACCTCATGACTCATGCATATTGGACAAGTGCTGTACCACTGAGTTACATCCCCAACCCTTTCTAGAATTTTATTTTGGTTTCCCAGTCTGGCCTAGAACTTATGATCCTTGTGTCTCAACCTCCCCAGAAGCTGGAATTACAGGGGTGCACTACCCACGACACCTGGCTTGTTTTTTGTTCCCTTTGTCTGTTTTCTTACATGGTGATTCCAGTGTGCTCTATAGGGACAAATCACTTTGCACACTTTGACTCACTTGCCTCTATCTTTAAGATTGTATTTTAATTAATATAATGTCTTATTCATGTTAATTTTAATAGATGAATCTGAATTAACTACTAATTTATTCAGTGCAATAAAGCTACAAAGGAAAAAAAGCAAACAGTGTATCAAGATTCTAATGTTTAGCAGGAGAAAAGGTATTAAAAGGTTTCTGTGTTTTTTTTCTAGAATATAAATTACCATGCAACACTTCCAGATTAATGTTTACTATACAGCGAATAACATGAATTTTAAGATCTAGATTTTTCAACAAGTTCTTAAAATGAATATATTGAGAAGATCTGTGGTTATGATCCATAGATTCAGATAATTTCAAAATGTAGAAAAAGTCTCACTGATCAGAAATGCTCAACAAGTGGATTAGGATTCATATGTGTGCTAATATTCCTAGACAGGAACACTGTGGATGGTTGTACAGTTTGAGCACTGTGTAAAAGTTCTCATCTAAGGAACAAGGGAGTATTAAAATCTAGTTCAGGTACCACAGGCCAAGACATGTACCCTGACAAGAGGCTTTTCTGGCCAGAGGAAGTCATGCTTTCTTGTTTTGCTCAAAGGCACTGGCCTCTTGCCAATCCAAGGATCCAACTTTGGGATTGCATTTCATTAGAGGGAGGAGGTGTTTCTAATAACTTCTTAGTTAAAAAGGAGGGAATTATTTTCTGATTCATCCACCATACACTATACATTTCCTAATATATCTGCCATGAGGAGGCACCTTTTGTTAGTTTGTATAAAAGTAACAACTGTCTTGTTCCTAGCATTAATTTTTTTTTCTAATAAAGTAATGCCAATAGCTGTTGCACTTAAAATCTTGCTTTCTACTGCATTGTGTGTGTGTGTGTGTGTGTGTGTGTGTGTGTGTGTACAGAGGAGAGAAATTACCTTTCCAGATTTTTCACTAACAACTGCTGACTAAAAGCTTGAAATGTGCGGCTGAAGATAAAATTCTATATTAGATTATCAGAACTATGATCTATTATCAGATGATACAGCATTTACATACATCTAGGGGTGTGTGGAAATATAGAACATTACATTTTTACTAAAGAATATTGAATTTACTTTTAAAGCCTCTTCAGTTATTTTTATTTTCATATCAAAGTTATGTCTGCCTGTATTTCCTGTTTAAAACTATGTTGTGCATGCACATAAACACACATACATAAGTAAATTCAGTTCTAAAACTCCAGTAGTTAGCATGTGAATGAACTATATAACCCTTACTACCAGTTCTAATGTCTCTATTATTGAATTCTTATGTTTGCTTTATTTCTTGGTTGCTTGATAGTATCTTCAACTAATTTTTCTCTAGAAAGGTATGTGGATTGTATATTTTCCAAGGTTTTACTTGCTGTATTGCAAGATAATTAAGGTCTCAGTGGATCACATCAGACAGAAGAGCTTTCAAATTCTTGTGTCATTTTCTATATGACTCTAAGTAAACTTGACAGTTTTGCACCTTACCTTTTTCAAATTTCTTACAGGATCAGTATGAAGCTAATGAAATTAACACATACAAAACACTTCGAGTAGCAACATATAGAAAGAACTTGATATGTGATCATTGGTTAAAAAAATTTAGATCCTAATTCACTTTCAAAAGTGTGGACATTGCTTTCCTTTGTTTGTATAGTTAGTGTTGTAAAAGGAAAATCAGGTTTTAGCTGATATTTGGTTTTGATGTAGGTTTCTTTTCCTGTCTCTTGAATGAATGCTATTGAAATTTTCCTTCAGTTTTTGAATTCAGTAATGTGGAAATGTATATGGGTATGGTTCTCTATTCATTGATGTTTCTTAGGATGTTTTGAAATCTTTCAATCTTCACACAATTCTTTTCTAATTATACAGGGATATATTTTTTCTATTACTAGTGTATTTTTATTAGATATGCTTTCACTTTATTTAATCTGGTTTTAAATTTGGGAGTATTAATCATGTATATATAATTTTATTTTTATTGCTATGATATTTTCTGTCACTTTCTTCATCTCTTTTTTTCCCTCTGCATAATTGTAAAGGTTTTCAAGTTTTTTTCCCATTGTACTTACTCACATCTTCTTTACTTCCATCAACATAGATTATAATTCTGCACATATATATTCACAGTTTGCTTCCATTTATTTCTTATGTAATTTCTAAAATATCATTCAGTGTTTTAACCTCAAGCTTTTTTTTTATATATGTGCCAGGCTGTCCTTATCTCTTAATATTTTCTGCAGTTTTGTAGAAATCATTTTGTTCACTTTAGAGAATACCAAAATCTCTTCTGATTATTTTTTTCCTGAATTTTAAAAAAGGGTGATTACCTAACTGGTTGGTTCTTCCCCTCATTTTTCAGGATATATGCTTTCTTTGTATTGTATTAACACATCATAGGTTTCACTGGCTTATTTTCACATGATTTTTGTTATTTATTAATGATTAGAGTATGTGGATTACCCTGGGTTATACTGTACTAACACTTGAGGAATGGTGAGATTTTTATTCTCACATCTCCAGCTAACGGGCAGATTTATAACATCAATTACTATTTTATTTCTCATTTTCTAGCTGGAACTTCTTAACGTGTTTTAGTGATACAGAAGTGACAGCTTTTTCACCTCTCCTCATTCTTCTCTGATATCACAAATTGTCATAATATATGCTATTCATGCAAAACTACTGTTTTTGTTTTTCTTGACACTTTCAACACCTACCATATTTGTCTCATGGTGACCAGCTCACAAAAATATCATGGGTTGCAGCTCTTACATCTTTCATTTCGTTTTCTATCTGTGAATAGATATAAAAAGACCAGGAAGATACTTGGAGAGAAACTTTAGCTACTTTTGAAAGATACAGTTATGTAACAACATAGTTGCAGACCAGTTTCCAGTAGATATAGATCCCAAACTCTATGAGTTAAGGAATTGGAAGTAGAGAGATATAAGCTATCTCCTTTCTTTTTACCGGAATATTTATCTCTGTTTGACAGATTGTCTTCTTAACCTGACTCTGTTTAAGAATTTAGTTTGTGATTTTATTTAGTTCTATTTTTCTGGGTTTTTTGTTTGTTTTTGCAACTTTTAGGGAAATATTAGCCTGAGATACATTAAAGAGTGTTTATCATGCACAGTTTTAAGCTTGAAAATCCATTTGATCACTTTTTGTGGTACAAAAAATTGGAAAAACAACTTAAATATTTTATCATTGTATAGTTTGGTAATCATTATTTATATAAATTGTGGCATTTACAATGGAATATTTTGCATAATTCAAAACTATATTTTCAAAGATTCTTCACTATTAGAAGTGTGATAAAACAAGATACAAGATATAAAACTATATTATTCTAATAATCTTAAAAAAGATATATGTACTCTGCACAGAAAATATGTTCAGAAGAAATACATGAATATGTTTAACACTGACTGTCTTGGGCTATTTGGATTATGGGCAAATTTCTCTGTCTTGTCCTTGTCTATATTTCCAAATTCTCTTCAATAAGCAGGTGTTTATTTTGGAATATGAAAAAACAGGATCTTAAAAAAGAGATAATGAGATTCTTGGGAAAATAATAATTTTTACAAAGGACTGAAAAACCAAAATTATCCCAAAGTATACATTTGACTAATTATGATTAAATATGATTAATTTAATACACAGGCAGTTCTATTCTTTGTGATTAGTCATTTTGAACAAATAAAACTCGAACAACAAATGTCCTAATACTTCATAGAAAAGAATAAACTGATTAGCTAGAGTGAAGGAGGTTGCATTGTGATTCATTTGCAATTTTTGGCATATATTTGAAGATAATAACATTTGTATTTAAAAAAGAAATTCCCACTGGTCTTTAAAAAATTCCTTCATTTTTCTTCACTTAGGTAGAAATATCAAAAAGGAACACTGTTTATATGTGTCTTTGTGAAAAAATAAGATTATATTCAGGAATTTAACATTGACATAATACATGTGCTATTTTTTTATGTGCATATATAGTTGAAATAGAACAGTCTGGAATTGACTTGTACTTTCTCTTCATCTGGCTATTTATTCTCATGAGAAATTCTATGTCATTTGTAACCCATAGAGTATACTTTTTTTGCATTTCAAATCTCATCACTTGTTTCATTTTGAAACACTACAAACTCTGAGATTCAAGTATCAACATTATGCAAAAGGTCCTTAAATTTTTGTGCAGGAATATTAACAAAGGAAGCTGAATACAATATTAGAATAATAAGTGCTTTTCAAAAACATAATGATTATCTGATGCTAGAACAGTACATTAATAATCAACATTTAGAAAATGAATTCTTAACTTTAGAGAAAAGTACATAGGCTATAAACATATTAATCTGTATATGAAAAGTAGTACCTAAATACCTTTAGTTGTAGTTATATTAATTTTCTCGTCCTAGTGTTCACTGATCTAAATTATATCCAAGAAGAAAAAATTATTTGAATCAATCAGTAAGGAGATTCCATTGCTCTTTGAGTGATTAATGTTAAGGAGACCAAATTAAAAACTAGATAGACTGAGTTCAAATCCCAATGATGTTACTTACTAATCCAAGGAATGTAGGGGATGCAGCATGAACTTCACTTCATGAGATGTCCTGAAAAGAATTTGAGATACATATTTCTCTCTAACAATAATGAAAGTTCGAGATAGGCAGGAGAGAATGAAATGCCACCAGGACTTGAATGTATTAATTCTGCTTCTTTTGCTCTGACACCTAATTATCTCCCACTGCATTTTAGTTTGCTCCAACCACTACAACTTTGCATGCAACCTCTGTAGCTTTGATGCAATAGCCTTTATCACTTTTGTCAACAGAAAGGGGAGGGCATCTATCTCTGCTTCAGTTCAGACACTCCATTGCAATGATTGGCCAATCACACTTGGGCATGAATTAGTTTTCTGTTGCTATGAAGCTGATTACCACAGATTTAGTTGCTTAGACCAAATATATATTCATCATCTTATAGTTTCTGTGGGTCAGCAGCCTGAGCACAGGCTCTGCCCAGGATATTGAAGGCTGGAATTGAATTATTGAATTGGGACTGTGCTCTCACCTGAGGTTCAGTGTACTCTTCTTCCAAGCTCATTCAAGTTTTGGCAGAATTCAGTTCCTTATTATTGCAGAACCGAGATACCTATTTTCTTGTTTCCCATTGGCTGGGCACACTCTCAGCTCCGTGCATATTTGCTTAACCACAAGATCCTTTTATGTTATGGCAACTTACTTCTTTAAAGCCAAGAGAATCCCGCTTGCTCTGCTATAATGAAGTCTTATATATGTGATGTCATTATGGCAGTGACTTTCTCAGTATATTCACAGGTCCCACACTACCTCAAAAGGGAAGGGATTATACAGAATGTGAACATGAGGGGGTGGGAATTTCAGGTGTCATCATAGAATTTTTTTCTGCCACAGAGTTCAGGTATTATGCTTAGTACAGCCAGCTCATTGCCCATCCATATGAACACATGCTCTGTCATCTACTCTCCTTTTTCTCTTGCTTTTCATGTTGTGAGAATAATGGATTTTCCCTTATGGCTACAAAGACTGTGGTCAGGGTTTTATTCTGTTTCTTCTTTCCTGACCCTACATCTGAGATAATTTCTTCATCAGAATTTCTCAGTAAATGTTTACTGAACTGAATTCATTAATTAAATGTGTGAAATGTTCTGATAATCTCTTTTAGAAATAAATTCCCACTCATCCTGGCATGCTTCTTAACCAATCTATCAGGGAAGTGCTAAACTTAATGGACCAGAACACTGAATTACTTCTCAGCCACCCCCACTCCAGATATAAAAATTCTTTTGATTTAGTCTCAGTTCTCAACATGACATTTGCATTTTGGCCTACACCAATGGCTATAGATAAATCCGAAGTTTAATCTTAGATTTTGAAGTATAGCCAATGACACTTTATTAAACATACTGTATTCACTTAGGGTAGATTAATTTGGATTAACTTAGATGATTCAGTATCTTTTCATAAAAGATGTTAGAACAACTGATTTTTATACTGCCTAAATATGGTAGAAAGATATCATAAATTTTTAGGAAATTTTACATTATGGAAAAGGCCAAGCCTAGTTATAGGACAAAAACAAAAACAAGCAAATGAACAAAAAAATCCCAAAACACAAGAACCAGATCTTTTTGGCATGACATTTAAGAAACTGAACATGGATGCAAAAATGCTGCTTATCCATCTTTTATTTTATTTCTTTTATAACTCATGCCAGCAAAATAAAGCTTATGAGTTCTGTAACAACTTTCCCTTAATTAGTGATGGAATTCTGGCTAAATTTGATTATTTAATAACTTATGAAAGTATTATTTTTGTAAAAAAAAAACTTTGAGTAAAATGTCTTTGAAAGAGGACATTAAGAAATACTTCCGGAGATCCAAGATGGCGGTCTAGAGGGAGGCTGCGTTCCTTTTTGCTCCCCAACGCCGGATTCAAGCAGAGGATATCTGTTTCTCAGTGAGGCAGTTTTTGCTGCTTATCAATCCCCTGCTCTTTACCCCATTTGTCTGCTGTGATCACCTGCAATCTGCCAACATATCGATGCCTTTTTTGAGAGCAGATTGCTCACTGTTAGGCGTTTGTCATCTGCCATTTGCCTGCCTCTCGCCTGTCCATCGCCTGCCTTGCCCCTATCCATCACCCAACGCTCGAGGTTCACCTCCCGATCGTCGGACAGCTGCCAGCAGATTGACCGCAGACCGCCAGTGGAGAACCAGCTGCCTGCTGCTGCCTGGAAGTTCACTGTTACAGTACCTGCAGGTTTGATTACACGTGGCTGCCGCCATTTTGAGACAATAGCCAGGCCCTGTAGGACCCCTGGCCGGACTGACTGAGTCCCGTCTCCAGGATCCCTCAGCCCGACCAATCACTCCCTGCCTCTGGGGCCCTCACATCAACTGACTGCTCCCTGCCACCAGGACCCCCAGACCAACTGACTGTGCCTTATCACCGGGAACCCAGACCAACTGATTGCACCCGGCCTCCAGGATCCCACAACCACACCAAACACACCTGACCTCCAGGACCACTGCCGGACCAACTGCATCCTGTCTCCAGGACCTCCAGCTGACCACGTCCACTCCTGAGCTGCAGCTCCCCATTTGCCAACACATTTGGAAGCCAGAACAGCCATTTTGGATAATCCTGGAAGCCATAGCTCGGATCTTCGGGTGGGGCAAATCCCATCTTGCGATGCCTGCTGGAGGCTTGAAGCCCATTGTCAGGTACCTCTCATACATTAGGAGGTTTCTTTAGTATATGACTGTTATACAGTAAATTTTCTTTTTTCTCCTTAGAATGGCAATTATCAAGAATACAAGCAACAACAGGTGTTGGCGAGGATGTGGGGAGAAAGGTACACTCATACATTGCTGGTGGGACTGCAAATTAGTGCAGCCACTCTGGAAAGCAGTGTGGAGATTTCTTAGAAAACTTGGAATGGACCTACCATTTGACCCAGCTATCCCACTCCTTGGCCTTTACCCAAAGGACTTAAAATCAGCACACTACAGACACAGCCACATCAATGTTCATAGCGGCTCAATTCACAATAGCCAGACTATGGAACCAACCTAGATGCCCTTCAATTGATGAATGGATAAAGAAACTGTGGTATATATATACAATGGAATACTACTCAGCTATAAAGAATAATAAAATTATGACATTTGCAGGCAAATGGATGAAATTGGAGAATATCATGTTAAGTGAGATAAGCCAATCTCAAAAATCCAAAAGAGGAATGATCTCACTGATAAGCGGATGATGACACTTATTGGGGCGTGGGAGTGGGACAAGAATGGAGGAAGGAGGGACTGTATAGAGGGAAAAGAGAGGTGGGAGGAGTGGGGGGGAAGGAAAAAATAATGGAATGAATCAAACATCATTACTCTATGTAAGTTTATGAATATGCAAATGGTATGCTGTTACTCCATGTACAAACAGAAACAATATGTATCCCATTTGTTTACAATAAAAATAAATTTAAAAAAATACAAAAAAAAAAAAGAAATACTTGCAGAGCAAGAAACATAATTATACAAGGAAAGATTTAATAAACTGGTATCACTGATTTGTTCAGATTTAACAGAAGTTTTAGTGTTGGTCTTCTATTCTTTAGTATGATTTCATTTTAATCTTCAAACTGTACACGTTTCCACACTCTGGAATGGGGATGGATTTTGGCTTTTCTAAAGGGAGATACATAAAGAAAGATCCTTATGTTACAAAGGACTCAGAAAAAGAAAGTTCTGTGTTCAAAGCAAAAGCATGCTTGATAATGCAAAGTTCCAGTAATGTTGTAACTCATTCGCAATACGACTCATATTAAAACGTACATTTGCTGTTTCCCTCAAAAATGGTTTTGGTATTTAAAAAACATTGTTAAGTTTAAAATTTGTTAAGTCCCAATTGTTACCTAAAAATAGGGAGATGGACAGAGTTTTATAATATATTTTCAACAAGTGTTTATTCAAGAAACATTTTGAATACCTACTATGTGAGTTATCACCTAGGTTCTGGGAACAATATGAAGATCCACAGTTGTTAGGTCTTGCCTTCAGTGAACTTATGATCTGGTAGGGGTCTTGAGATGTCCATAATAATCCTTTGAAAAGTAGAATGTGATGAGTGATCTATTAGAGGCACAAAATACTAGAGAAGCAGAGAGCAAGAGAATGTGAATTCTTGTTAGGGGTCCCCAGTAAAGGTTTCATAAAAAAGGTGAGTGGTGTGAACTACAAATATATGAAATGAACTGAAAATGTTTGTGGAGGACCTCAGTGGAGAAAATGAGAGATTAGGGAGGAGCTAAGTAGTCTTTGATGACACTGTGAGTAGGACAGTTAAAATGGGTTAAAATGAGGGGAAAACTAGAGGTAGGGAGGCTGTTCACAGATTATTCAAACAAGAAGGGATGGCAGGTATCCAGATTAAAAGCAAAGAGGGAGTGAGGTTGTGTGCAGAGCTAGAGTAAAATGCTCAGTGATCTCCCTAGAATTTAAGCTCCATTAAGGTAAGTGGGAGTCACTTGGTGCTAGATCCTCAGTGCTTAGCGCTGCTTGGCTCACAGTATACTCAATATTTTTGATTGAATAAGTGACTGGAAATTGAAAATAAGGAAGGAGGCATAGGTGTTGAACTTAATTGTGTATTTTTATTTTTTTAGGTTAAATCATACTGTCTTTGTTCTTTTTTTTTATTGTAAACAAATGGGATACATGTTATTTCTCTGTTTGTACATGGCGTAAAGGCATACCATTTGTGTAATCATAAATTTACATAGGGTATTGTTGTTTGATTCATTGTTATTTTTTTCCCTTCCCCTCACCTATCCCACCCCTTTTCCCTCTATACAGACCTTCCTTCCTCCATTCTTGCCCCCCTCCCTAACCCTAACTCTAACCCTAACACTAACCCCTCCTTCCCCCCATTATGTGTCCTCATCCACTTATTAGCGATATCATTCGACCTTTCGTTTTTGGAGATTGGCTTATCTCACTTAGCATGATATTCTCCAATTTCATCCATTTGCCTGCAAATGCCATACTTTTATCATTCTTTATGGCTGAGTAATATTCCATTGTGTATATATACCACAGTTTCTTTATCCATTCATCAATTGAAGGACATTGAGGTTGGTTCCACAATCTGGCTATGGTGAATTGAGCAGCTATGAACATTGATGTGGCTGTATCTCTGTAGTATGCTGATTTTAAGTCCTTTGGGTATAGGCCAAGGAGTGGGATAGCTGGGTCAGATGGTGGTTCCATTCCAAGTTTTCTAAGGAATCTCCATACTGCTTTCCAGAGTGGCTGCACTAATTTGCAGCCCCACCAGCAATGTATGAGTGTACCTTTCTCCCCACATCCTCGCCAACACCTGTTGTTGCTTGTATTCTTGATAATTGCCATTCTAATTGGGGTGAGATGGAATCTTAGGGTGGTTTTGATTTGCATTTCTCTTATTACTAGAGATGTTGAACATTTTTCCATATTTTTGTTGATTGCTTGTAGATCTTCTTCTGTGAAGTGTCTATTCATTTCCTTAGCCCATTTGTCAATTGGATTATTTGCATTCTTAGTGTAGAGTTTTTTGAGTTCTTTATAGATTCTGGAGATTAGTGCTCTATCTGAAGTATGATTGGCAAAGATTTTCTCCCACTCTGTAGGCTCTTTCTTCGTATTGCTGATAGTTTCCTTTGCTGAGAGAAAGCTTTTTAGTTTGAATCTATCCCACTTATTGATTCTTGCTTTTATTTCTTGTGCTATGGGAGTCCTGTTGAGGAAGTCTGGTCCTAAGCCGACATGTTGAAGATCTGGACCTACTTTTTCTTCTATTAGATGCAGGGTCTCTGGTCTGATTCCAAGGTCCTTAATCCATTTTGAGTTTAGTTTCATGCGTGGTGAGAGATATGGGTTTAGTTTCAATGTGTTGCATGTGGATTTCCAATTCTCCTAGCACCATTTGTTGAAGAGGCTATCTTTTCTCCATTGCATATTTTTGGCCCCTTTGTCTAGTATAAGAAAATTGTATTTATTTGGGTTTGTGTCTGTGTCCTCTATTCTGTACCATTGATCTACCTTTCTGTTTTGGTACCAGTACCATGCTGTTTTTGATACTATTGCTTTGTAGTAGAGTTGAAGATCTGGTATTGTGATACCCCCTGTTTCATTCTTCCTGCTAAGGATTGCTTTAGCTATTCTGGGTTTCTTATTTTTCCAGATGAATTTCATAATTGCTTGCTCTATTTCTGTAAAGTACATAATTGGGATTTTAATTGGAATTGCATTGAATCTGTATAGCACTTTTGGTAGTATGGCCATTTTGACAGTATTAATTCTTCCTATCCAAGAACATGGAAGATCTTTCTATCTTCTAAGGTTTTCTTTAATTTCTTTCTTTAGTGTACTGTAGTTCTCATTGTAGAGGTCTTTCACCTCTTTTGTGAGATTGATTCCCAAGTATTTTCTTTTTTTCGAGGCTATTGTGAATGGGGTAGTTTTCCTGATTGTTCTTTCCAAAGATTGATCACTTATGTATAAAAATGCATTAGATTTATGAGCATTGATCTTGTAACCTGCTACTTTACTGAATTCACTTATGAGTTCTAAAAGTTTTCTGGTGGAATTTCCAGGTTCCTCTAAGTATATAATCATATCATCAGCATATAGGGATAGTTTGAGTTCTTCTTTTCCTATTCGTATCCCTTTAATTTCTTTGGTCTGTCTAATTGCTCTGGCTAGAGTTTCAAGGACGATATTGAATAGAAGTGGTGAAAGAGGGCATCCCTGCCTTGTTCCAGTTTTTAGGGGGAATGCTTTCAGTTTTTCACCATTTAGAATGATATTGGCCATGGGCTGTGTGTTTGTTATATTTCCACCAGGGATGTGTTCTCACAGATATGTCCACTCTAATATCCAGTGAAGACATGGGTTTCCTTTTATAAACTGATGTATAAATAAGACTCCCAGATAACATATTTCATAATAAGAAGTTCATATTGTGAGACATTAATGACATCTGCCATTGCATAAATGGCTCATGTCTGTGTTTCTTTAACAAGTAAATGAGTATTTTTCTTAATAATTAAATAAAAATAAAGAGTTTGCTCTTGAAAGTTACAGGCCCATTGAGATTTTGGTCTGTAATGTGAAGAATAGTACAATCATTGCATTGATAATTAAAAAAAGAATAAACACATGGAATACTATTAAATCTATACTTTTCCTTCTTTCATAAGCAAAGATTCATAATTTTGTCAAATCTTTCAGTTCATTTCTCTGTTCATTAGGATCTAATAAAAGGTTAATGCAGGAATAAAGATACACTATATCAAAGGACATCTCTTCAGAAAGAGAATTTTTGACCTGCTGATTAAACCCTATTGATTAACTTGCCACAAGCTTATTGACCTAGTAGAGACTTTGACTTAAATCACAGACAATGCTAGTTTTATGATGACTGCTTATTTAAAATGCCATTGTTTGCAAAGCAAATGAAGACAAAAAGTCCAGATTAAAAAAGTATATAACCATTTCTCAATTTACTTGATGGCTTTTAAATTTTGTCACATTTCACAAAGCCTGAAAGCTACTTCAGTGATAATGAAATAATGTAGAATATTGCTTTCATACCTTCCATTTTTAAAGGTTAAAAGTATACACAGGACCCCCAGGAATTAAAATGTAAATATGATTCACAAAACTGCTTGAATTAAGATGAGTTTTGCCGTCACAGATCTCCTAATCTAGCTAAGGATATAACACATAAAAAGTAAATTTTTAGCGCTTCAACACAAAGTTGTACAGAATAACAAATGTAAATGCTTATGGCCTATTACCTCACTGAGTGTCAGTCAAGGTTCCAAGAAGGGGAGGAGAGATGGAGTAAAAAGTGGATTTGGTGAGTTCTACATTGTAACCACAGAGAGTTCAGCTTTAAGCAAGTGCCCATACATGATCATGAATGTATTTCATAGAGACCATCCTGGCTAACTTTGTTGGCAGTAACTGCAGGGAACAAGTGCCAGCTGTCACTCTGTTAAGTGTTTTTACTCTACAAACTTACTCTTGACCATAACCAACCTTTCAGAGATGTTCATCAAGTAAGTGGAGCCCTGAGATCTGATCTGAACATACTTAAACATGCTGCAGACTTTCCAGCAAGAGATAATAAGGGTTTTCAGATAAGCCGGTAATGTTGGGAAAGAAAAAAGTAATCTTTCTAAGAGATGTTTTAGAAGTAGAATCAAAAGAATCTTTGAGGAAAAGGCTCTGAGAATGGTGAGTTGGCCCTTTGTTGTTGTTCTTGGGCAGGCATGGCTGGGAGTGGGAAGTTCATGAATTTAGACTTAAGATGATTTTTGCCCTCAGAGGGCATCTAGGTGGAGGGGCCCATTATAGTGCTATAAATGCCGCTCTAACATCCTGGAAATAAATGAAATCTAAAATGAAGCAAATCTTAGGAATCTTGAATATAGTTGAATTGAATTGAATGAAACAACCTAGACCCAGGGAAAATATAAATTGTACGAGGGTGTTTTGTTTGTTTATTGTTGTCGTTTTGGTACTGGGGATTGAACCCCGTGGGGCTTTCCCACTGAGCTGCATTCCCAGCCCTCTCTTATGATTATTTTTTAAATTTTGAAACAGGGTCTCACTGAATTGCTCAGGGTCTTGTTAAGTTACTGAGGCCGGCTTTGAATTTGAGAAACTCCTCCTTCAGCTGCCAGAGTCCAGTCACTGGGATTATAGGTGTGTGCCACTAGGCTCAGGTAGATCACTTCAGTTTTTAAGGTGGAAATGTCAGAGAACACTGACTGCAGACTACGTTGGAAGAACTAGGAGAGGACCATGTCAGGGAAACTCACTCAGGAGATCTCAGGAAGGATTAAGGGTTGACAATGTCAAAAGCTGTAGAAAACACACACACACACACACACACACACACACACACACACACACACACACACAATGCATAAAGTCACTTGTGACTTTATAAACTTAACCCCAAACTGGGCTATTCACAGCCACATAGTTGACTTCTGCTGCTTTTTCTGTCGATGACAGTTCCTTCATCATCCTGCCCTCTCCTCCCTTCTTCCATGTGGAGTGCAGTTCTCCTCCACACATCAATATTTTGGGACTGGCCTCCCACTCCTCGGCCTTCCTTGGCTTCCAGTTTCCATGGAGACCTTCCAACTAACGGAACCCAGGGAGAGGCTTCGCTGGCCAGAATGACACCCACCAGAGCAGCGGCAGGAAGAGCTGGAGCAGAGCAACGGGAGGGAGGGAGGGAGGCAGGCCCCCAGGTGGGCTGGACCCCACGCGCTGCGGGTGTCCTCTCTGTACCTCCGGGGCGGGCGAGTGGCTGAGCCTGGGTCTGCGAGGCGTCAGGGCAGGTGGCAGGCGCGCTGAGGCACCTGCAGGCTGCTCATCGGGGCTTCCCCTGCGCTTTGACTATATTCCAGGTTTCTGTTCTATCCTCCCCGTCTAACGTCTCAATCCTTTCCTTTATACTCCGTTCCTCCCTTCACCGGTCAAAATTGTCACTGTCATTCAGTTCCTAAGATAGCAACCGGCAGCTGCTTTCTCTACCATGGGTTCAAACGCTGTGACTCACAGGATCGAATTCGAGTGACAGTTTGGACTTGAGGAGTGGACAGCCCAAAGCGATCTTTCAACTTTAGCATTCTTTCCTATAGCACAGCCTTTAAAATTGTAATTTACACTTAGATTTGGGCCCGGGGTAGATTAAAGCCATGATTTTGAGAATACAGTGCTTAAATCAGATTGCGTGGGAAAGTGAACAAGGTCAAAGCTTTGAGGTTTTTGTGGTAGAGTCTTTGAATTCAGTGATTGGGTGTTTCTGTTTAACTGGGTTGCATTTTATCTGAGGTGAACGCCTGCTTAATAAGAACAAAAGAGGACTTTGTAGGAAGAAATGTTTTTTAGAGTGAACTTTAGAGAGATTTGGAATGAATCTCAGTACCTCTTTTGTATTAAAATAGTATTTTAGAAATAATAGGCAAAATACAGGTATATTCATTTTTATTTATTTATTTTTATTGTAAACAAATGGGATACATGTTGTTTCTCTGTACATGGCGTAAAGGCATACCATTTGTGTAATCATAAATTTACATAGAGCAATGTTGTTTGATTCATTCTGTTATTTTTTCCCTTCCCCCCACCCCTCCCACCCCTCTTTACCCTCTATACAGTACTTCCTTCCTCCATACTTGCCCCCCTCCCTAACCCTAACTCTAACCCTAACACTAACCCTTCCCTCCCCCCCATTATGTGTCATCCTCCACTTATTAGCGATATCATTCGTCCTTTGACTTTTTGAGATTGGCTTATCTCACTTAGCATGATATTCTCCAATTTCATCCATTTGCCTGCAAATGCCATACTTTTATCATTCTTTATGGCTGAGTAATATTCCATTGTATATATATACCACAGTTTCTTTATCCACTCATCAATTGAAGGGCATCTAGGTTGGTTCCACAGTCTGGCTATGGTGAATTGAGCAGCTATGAACATTGATGTAGCTGTGTCTCTGTAGTATGCTGATTTTAAGTCCTTTGGGTATAGGCCAAGGAGTGGGATAGCTGGGTCAAATGGCGGGTCCATTCCGAGTTTTCTAAGGAATCTCCATACTGCTTTCCAGAGTGGCTGCACTAATTTGCAGCCCCACCAGCAATGTATGAGTGTACCTTTCTCCCCACATCCTCGCCAACACCTGTTGTTGCTCGTATTCTTGATAATCGCCATTCTAATTGGGGTGAGATGGAATCTTAGGGTGGTTTTGATTTGCATTTCTCTTATTACTAGAGATGTTGAACATTTTTCCATATGTTTGTTGATTGCTTGTAGATCTTCTTCTGTGAAGTGTCTATTCATTTCCTTAGCCCATTTGTCGACTGGATTATTTGAATTCTTGGAGTAAAGTTTTTTGAGTTCTTTATAGATTCTGGAGATTAGTGCTCTATCTGAAGTATGATTGGCAAAGATATTCTCCCATTCTGTAGGCTCTTTCTTCGCATTGCTGATAGTTTCCTTTGCTGAGAGAAAGCTTTTTAGTTTGAATCTATCCCAGTGGTTGATTCTAGCTTTTATTTCTTGTGCTATGGGAGTCCTGTTAAGGAAGTCTGATCCTAGACCAACAAGGTGAAGATTTGGACCTACTTTTTCTTCTATAATCTGCAGGGTCTCTGGTCTGATTCCGAGGTCCTTAATCCATTTTGAGTTTAGTTTCGTGCATGGTGAGAGATATGGGTTTAGTTTCATTCTGTTGCATATGGATTTCCAATTCTCCCAGCACCATTTGTTGAAGAGGCTATCTTTTCTCCATTGCATATTTTTGGCACCTTTGTCTAGTATGAGAAAATTGTATTTATTTGGGTTTATGTCCGTGTCCTCTATTCTATACCATTGATCTACCTTTCTATTTTGGTACCAATACCATGCCGTTTTTGTTACTATTGCTTTGTAGTAGAGTTGAAGATCTGGTATAGCAATACCCCCTGTTTCACTCTTCCTGCTAAGTATTGCTTTAGCTATTCTGGGTTTCTTATTCTTCCAGATGAATTTCATAATTGCTTGCTCTATTTCTGTAAGGTACATCATTGGGATTTTAATTGGAATTGCATTGAATTTGTATAGCACTTTAGGTAGTATGGCCATTTTGACAATATTAATTCTTCCTATCCAAGAACATGGAAGATCTTTCCATCTTCTAAGGTGTTCTTTAATTTCTTTCTTTAGTGTTGTATAGTTCTCATTGTAGAGGTCTTTCACCTCTTTTGTGAGATTTATTCCCAAGTATTTTATTTTTTTCGAGGCTATTGTGAATGGGGTAGTTTTCCTGATTGTTCTTTCCAAAGATTCATCACTTATGTATAAAAATGCGTTGGATTTATGGGCATTGATCTTGTAACCTGCTACTTTACTGAATTCACTTATGAGTTCTAAGAGTTTTCTGGTGGAATTTCCAGGTTCCTCTAAATATATAATCATGTCATCAGTGAACAGGGATAGTTTGAGTTCTTCTTTCCCAATTCATATCCCTTTAATCTCTTTGGTTTGTCTAATTGCTCTGGCCAGAGTCTCAAGAACGATGTTGAATAGAAGTGGTGAAAGAGGGCATCCCTGCCTTGTTCCAGTTTTTAGGGGGAATGCTTTCAGTTTTTTCACCATTTAGAATGATATTAGCCATGGGCTTAGCATAAATGGCCTTTACAATGTTAAGGAATGTTCCCACTATCCCTATTTTTTCTAGTGTTTTGAGCATGAAGGGGTGCTGTATTTTATCAAATGCTTTTTCTGCATCTATTGAAATAATCATGTGATTCTTGACTTTAAGTCTATTAATGTGGTGAATTACGTTTATTGATTTCCTGATGTTGAACCAACCTTGCATCCCTGGGATGAAACCAACTTGATCATGGTGCACTATCTTTTTAATATGTTTTTGTATGCGATTTGCTAAAATTTTGTTGAGAATTTTTGCATCGATGTTCATTAAGGATATTGGTCTGAAATTTTCTTTCCTTGATGAGTCTCTGTCTGGTTTAGGTATCAGGGTGATATTGGCTTCATAGAATGAGTTTGGGAGGGTTCCCTCCTCTTCTATTTTATGGAATACTTTGAGAAGTATTGGAATGAGCTCTTCTTTAAAGGTTTTGTAGAACTCGGCTGAGAACCCATCTGGTCCCAGACTTTTCTTTGTTGGTAGGCTGTTGATGACTTCTTCTATTTCAGTACTTGAAATTGGTCTATTTAATTTGTTTATGTCCTCCTCGTTCAGTTTAGGCAATTCATATGTCTCTAGAAACCTGTTGATGCCTTCAAAATTTTCTATTTTGTTGGAGTATAGATTTTCAAAATAGCTTCTAATTATGTTTTGTATTTCAATCCTGTCTGTTGTGATATTTCCTTGTTCATTCCGAATTTTAGTGATTTGGGTTTTCTCTCGTCTTCTCTTTGTTAGTGTGGCTAAAGGTTTATCAATTTTGTTTATTTTTTCGAAGAACCAACTATTTATTTTGTCAATTTTTTGTATTGTTTCTTTTGTTTCAATTTCATTGATTTCAGCTCTGAGTTTAACTATTTCCTGTCTTCTACTACTTTTGTTGCTGTTCTGTTCTTCTTTTTCTAGGGCTTTGAGCTGTAGTGTTAGGTCGTTTATTTGTTGAGTTTTACTTCTTTTATTAAATGCGCTCCATGAAATAAATTTCCCTCTAAGTACTGCTTTCATAGTGTCCCAGAGATTTTGATATGATGTTTCTTTGTTCTCATTTACCTCTAAGAATTTTTTAATTTCCTTCCTAATATCTTCCGTTATCCATTCATCATATAATAGCATATTGTTTAATCTCCAGATGTTGGAATAGTTTCTGTGTTTTACTCTTTCATTTATTTCTAACTTCAATCCATTATGATCTGATAGAATACATGGTAGTGTCTCTATCTTCTTGTATTTGCTAACATTAGCTTTGTGGCATAATATATGGTCTATTTTAGAGAAGGATCCATGTGCTGCTGAGAAGAAAGTGTATTCGCTCTTAGTTGGATGGTATATTCTATAAATGTTCGTTAAGTCTAAATTATTGATTGTGTTATTGAGATCTATGGTTTCTTTGTTCAATTTTTGTCTGGACGATCTGTCCAGTGGTGAGAGAGGCGTGTTAAAATCACCTAGTATTATTGTGTTATGGTCTATTTGGTTTCTGAAATTGAGAAGGATTTGTTTGACATACATGGATGAGCCACTGTTTGGGGCATAGATGTTTATGATTGTTATATCTTGCTGATTTATGCTTCCCTTAAGCAGTATGAAATGACCTTCTTTATCCCTCCTGACTAACTTTGGCTTGAAGTCCACATTATCGGAAATGAGGATGGATACTCCAGCTTTTTTGCTGAGTCCATGTGCATGGTATGTTTTTCCCCATCCTTTCACCTTTAGTCTATGGGTATCTTTTTCTATGAGGTGAGTCTCTTGCAGGCAACATATTGTTGGATCTTTCTTTTTAATCCAATCTGCCAGTCTATGTCTTTTGATTGATGAATTCAGGCCATTAACATTCAGGGTTATTATAGAGATATGATTTGGTTTCCCGGTCATTTGGTTCATTTTTTAAATTTTATTTATTTATTTGTTTGACACAACTTGTTTCCTCCTTTATTTGACAATTCCTTTAGGATAATTCCTCCCTTTGCTGATTTGCTTCTTTGTTTTTCAACTCTTCCTCATGGAATATTTTGCTTAGAATGCTCTGTAATGCTGGCTTTCTTTTTGTAAATTCTTTTAGCTTTTGTTTATCATGGAAGGATTTTATTTCATCGTCAAATTTGAAGGTAAGTTTTGCTGGGTATAAGATTTTTGGTTGGCATCCATTTTCTTTCAGGGCTTGAAAAATGTTGTTCCAGGCCCTTCTAGCTTTTAGGGTCTGGATTAAAAAATCTGCTGATATCCGTATTGGTTTCCCCCTGAATGTAATTTGGTTCTTTTCTCTCACAGCCTTTAAAATTCTGTCTTTATTTTGTATGTTCGGTATTTTCATTATAATGTGCCTTGGTGTGGGTCTGTTGTAATTTTGTGTATTTGGAGTCCTATAAGCCTCTTGAACTTGATTTTCCATTTCATTCTTCAGATTTGGGAAATTTTCTGATATTATTTCATTGAATAGGTTGTTCATTCCTTTGGCTTGTTTCTCTAGGCCTTCCTCAATCCCAATAATTCTTAAATTTGGCCTTTTCATGATATCCCATAGTTCTTGTAGATTCTGTTCATGATTTCTTACCATCTTCTCTGTTTGTTCAACTTTGTTTTCAAGGTTAAATATTTTGTCTTCAATGTCTGAGGTTCTGTCTTCCAGGTGTTCTATCCTATTGGATATGCTTTCTATGGAGTTCTTAATTTGGTTTATTGTTTCCTTCATGTCAAGGATTTCTGTTTGGTTTTTTCAATATCTCTAACTCTTTATTGAAATGATCTTTTGCTTCCTGTATTTGCTCTTTTAACTGTCGATTGGTGCGATCAATCAGTGCTTGCATTTGCTCTTTCATCTCATCATTCAGTGCGTGCATTTGCTCTTTCATCTCATCGTTTGCTTCTCTGATCATTTTAATTATGTACATTCTGAACTCCTTTTCTGCCATTTCTTCTGCCATGCTGTCACTGGGTTTTATTGATGTAACATCTAGATTTGTTTGCAGCATTTTCTTTCCTTGTTTTCTCATATTGTTCAGGTATCAGAGGACCGCTGAGATATTGCAGATTTCCTCTATTGATTTACAATGTCCCTGAAGATTTCTATATATATCCCCCCTTAGCCTTCAGTAGGCTGAAGTCTTGGAGGAAGTTGATGATGCGGTGCTCCACAAGGAAGCTGCCTCTCTAGGAGTGGTGGCCTTCAGGTGGGGTATAATCCCTGCTAGTGGGCAGAGGTGCCTCCACTTGTTGACCAATGGTCATCCAAAGGGGACCTAGGCTGTGGGCTGAGGCAAGGCCTGTTTGGGCCTGAGTCTCTGGTTTTACCGTCCTTGTGGGGAAACCTCACCCAGCAGGGAAGACTCACCTGGTGGGGAGGTCTCGCTGGTCAGTTCCCTCCTAGAGGTTCCCCTCAATTTACAGCTACCGCCTGGGCTGGGCTGCCTTCCTCTGCAAAGTTCCCAGGGGCCCGGCCCTACCTCCTGGGCCTGGGAGCCTCACCCTTTGCAGATGACTCTCCTTAGGCTGCCCTTCCTCAGAGAATCTGCCCGCAGGCCTGGAACCTTCGCTCCGCCCTAAGCCTGTCTCTGTGCGGCTCTTCCACCAAGAAGCCTCCTAGATCCTGGGACCCTGCTCTGCACCTAATCGCCTGGCTATGCGGCCCCTCCTCTGAGCAGCCACCTGGGGCCCTGTACAATCGCTCTGAATCCCAGAGACCCGCCACACGCCTCTTCCTCCAGACAGCCGCCCAGTATTCCGGTGCGGTCACTAGGAGTCCAAGAAACTCACTGCGTGCCTCCACCTCCACCAACCACCCGTAGCCCTGGGCAATCAATCACTCCGAGTCGAAGTGACCCTCCCCGTTCCTCCTCCTTCTCCAGATAACCCCCGGGGTGTTCAGGAGCAGTCGCTCTGAGTGGCTCTGAGTCCACGTGACCCGCAGCACAGGTCCTCTGGGCAACCGCCCGGAGCTCTGGTGCGGCCACTCAAGACCAAGCGTCCCACCACGCTTCTCCTCCAGGCAGCCCCCCTGTGTTCAGGAGCTGTCACTTTAAGTCCAAACAACTCACCACTCGCCTTCTCCTCTGAGCAGCCGCCTGGAGCGCTAATGCAGTCACTGCGAGTCCAAAGGACCCGCCGCGCTCTTCCTCCTCCTCCTCCTACTCCTCCGGGCAGGCCCCGGGGTTCAGAAGTGGTCTGAGTCCAAACAGCTCGCCACGCAGCCCCTTCTCTGGCAACCGCCTGTAGCTCTGATGTAGTCACCCCGAATCCAAGCGGCCGCGCTCCTCTTCCTCCTCCTCGTCCTCAGGGCAGGCCCCGGGATTCAGAAGCGTCGTTCTGAGTCGAAACAGCTCGCTGCGGAGCTTCTCCTCTGGCAACCGCCTGTAGCTCTGGTGCAGTCACTCCGAATGCAAGTGGCCACGCTCCTCCTCCTCCTCCTCAGGGCAGGCCCCGGTGTCCTGAGTCCACACAGCTCTCCTCGCCACTCTTCCCCTGGGCAGCTGCCGGAGCCCCAGTGGTTGCTCCGAGTCCCAGCGCTGTGCCGAGCGGCCTCCTTTACGGCGCTCCCAGCTCTCCTTTTTTCTTTAATCTTACATTGAGTGTAAAAGTTTCTAGGTCTTTAGGTACTGTAGTCCCCTAAGAAATTGTGCAAGAGTTTTTTTGAAAAATGCATTTTAAAAATACATTGAGTTGAATGGACTATTGAATGTTTTTTCCATTTGTTTCAATTTTAGCAACATTATTTAAAAAGTATTTCTCATAACAGTGGTGTGGTTTTGAAGCATGAGGAATTACTTCCAAGGAAGTAACAATGTGTGGTGTTCTAAATTTCTATCCATTGAGGTTAGTTTCACACAATACAATGCAATTTTGTGTAATTGCCTGATAATTCATTTTATTTCTAATTGCTTCCTTATATTTAATTAAAGCAGTTCATAGAAACAAATTGTTTTCTTATTTGTGGGAAAATACTGAAGTTTCCAAGTTTACTGGGTGGAGAATAGAATTCAGTACCTACTCATTAATGCCTTGATATTCAGTTCGATGAGCAGTCTAAATTAAAAAGACATAAGTGTAAAGGAATATACACAGAGCACATATACTTCCTGAAGAATTTATAAGTTTGGTTTTGAAGCTAAAAATATGTATGTTTAATTGAGCTGAATATACTTACTTTCCAGATGGAGAAATCAACTCTTCTACTGCTCTGGTTACAATATATAAAGGTAAGACACATTTGAATGTACCCCTTTTGGAATAACTAATCGGCAGGATGCAGCTGTAATGAGTCATTATTTTGGGAAATGAGGGGTATATTGAAGGGAAATAAAACTGAATATCAAGATTAGTATATAAGAAAACTTTTCTTCGCTAGATGTTAAACAAATATATAAGTGGCATCCATTTTCATTGCTTATAAATTTTGGGGGATAGTCAGCAGGGGAGAGATTAATATTTGGTAAAAGATGATATAGGGAGGCATTTGAGGTTGTTTTCATAGGAATTTTTGTAAATATAGTCCTTCCTAAGTATATGTGAGGGATTGGTTCTAATACCCTGGTTGATACCAAAATCTGTGGATATTTAACATCTTTTATATAAAAATGGCATAGTGATTGCATATAAGCTATGCATATCCTCTTGTATGCTTTAAATCATCTCTAGATGACTTATTATACTGTAAATGCTATGTAAATAATTGTTCTGTATTATTGAGGAAATGATAACAAGAAAAAAGCATGTACATGTTTAGCACAGTGTATTTTTTTTCTGTATATTTTTGATCTGAGGTTGGTTGAATCCATGGAATCAGAATGCATATATATAGAGAGGAATAACTAGCTACATATCAATTTCCTGAGACCTACAATCTTTTTTTTGTCACTTAAAGAACGTAAATGGTCTCTGATCTCCTGTTTCATTTGACATTTTCTTACCTACAAATGAATCAGAGGCAAACATTTTTCACTCAGACATTTAATTTGCAAATGTGTTGTGAAGATGTCTGCAGAATAACTAAATTTTATAACATTATTACCAGGCTACACAATTGGCATTCCAGGAGGATGTGCTGTATTTTCCTGTAACTGAGTCTCTTTCTCCACCCTGACCTCAGGAACATGAACAGGTCCATAAAAACATGGCCCTTAAATATCCTTGATTTTTATTTTTAAATTCACTTAAGTCATCTTTAAAATTATATTTATGAGCAGAGTAACCAATGGATATTATTTAATTTGCTTTCAGAAACTGATACTGCTGATACATTTTAAAATTATAGTTTGGCATATTCCCTAAAGAACAGGAGAAAATATTTGCCAACTGTACATCTTACAGGGTATTAATATCCAGAATATATAAGGAACTTCAAATACCCAACAGCAAAATCCCTCAAATAACTGGATTAAAAAATGGGCAATAGACCTACGTAGACATTTATGAAAAGAAACGGCCAAAGGTATATGAAAAAAAATGTTCAACAATACTAATCATTAGAGAAATGCAAATCAAAGCCATAATGAATTATCACCTTATGTTAGTAAGAATGGCTACTGTAAAAAAGACAAAGCATAACCAGTGCTTGTGAGGATGCAGAGAAAAGGTAACTCGGTGTTATGGTTTAGATATGAGGTATCCCATTCAGAGATGAAATGAGTGAGTTATGAGAGCCTTAACTCAATCAGTGAATTAATCCCCTGATAGGGATTAACTGAGTGATAACTGAAGACAGGTAGGGTGTGGCTGGAAGAGATGGGTCATTGGGGGTGTGCCTTTGGGGTACATACTTTGTATCTGGCCAATGGAATCTCTCTCTGCCTTCTGATCATCATGTGAGCTGCTTTACTGTACCATGCCCTTCCACCATGATGTTCTACCTCACTTGGAACCCTGAGGAATGGAGCTGGCTCTCTATGGACTGAGACCTCTGAAACTGTGAACCCCAAATAAACTTTTCCTCCTCTAAAATTGTTCTTGTCAGATCTTTTAATCATAGCAGTGGAACAAGCTGACTGAAACACTGGCATACTTTGGTGAGAATATAAGCAATGGAGGTTCTTCAGAAAATTTCAAGTAGAACTATGTGATCCAGTAATCCTTTCACTGGGGGCATGCACACACACACAAACACACACACACACACACACACACACACACACACACACACACACACACACATACCAAAGGAGATAAAGTCGTTATTCGGAGAGACATTTGCACTCCCAGGTTCATTGTAACACTATTCACAATAGCCAAGAAATAGAAAGAAAAGGAGTGTTCATCAGTTGATAAATGGATAAAGAAATTGTGGCATATATATATATATATATATATATATATATATATATATATATAAAAAATACTATTCAGACATAAAAATAAATCCTGTCATTTGTACCAACATGACTGAATAGAAATAAACCAGTCACACAAAGACTACATGATCTCACTCATATGTGGAATATAAAAAGTTGATCTCATAGAAATTGAGACTAGAAAGGTGGTTACCAGAAGCTGAGGAGAGAGGATAGAAGAGGGATGGAGAGAGGTTGGTCAATGGGTCCTAAGTTGCAATTAGATAGGAATAATGCTGTGTTGCATAGTTTAGTGACTGTTAAAAAAAAAATCAAGAATGCATTTTTATTATTTTTTAGTTACTTTTCTTTTCCATTTCAGATCTCAAAGAGTTTCCATTATATACCAATGAGAAAACAAACAACAGAAGTTTTTATTGAATGGGATGAATTTCCTATCGGAAGAAATCCAGAATTTTATTTTCTAAAATATCAACTTGTTGATAACTTTTCAAAAAAAGTAAGCCATATTTTTTATTCTAACAGAAAGTAAGCATTATATAAATTTGTTGTAACTAAATGACAATATAGCAATTTAATAGTTATTGGGGTCTCTCATTTTGTTAATACATAAAATGTTAATGTTTTATGAAATACCTTCAGTAATAAATGTTACAATTCAGCTTCTCCATAGGAATGACTGTATATATTGTAAGAGAGCAATTATTTTCAAAGCAGTGAAATTTTAGGTAAAAATGAATATTTCATGAATACGTTTATATCCATATTAAAGAACTGCATATGAAGGTGATGGACATAGGGGTTAAAGTTTACTAAATGGTTCTTAAGCATTTGAATCTAATATTTACAGAGTATCAAAAGCATTCTTACAGAATCACAAAATCTTCAGAAGTCAATAACAATAGAGGAAAATGAAGAATATGACATCATTTTACAGTCCGTAAAATATGGAAAAGTTTTAAGTGAAAAATCATTTCAAACCCATAAGTAGGATATGTTGATCAACTATATCACATATATAATTATAAAAGGTTAATTTATATTAGTAATTTGAATTTTATATTTATTAACATGTATATAATGGTATTTTAAAATCATATCATAGTCCTCTTAAAATAAAATATAAATTTCAAATGTGAAGAAAAGTGTAAACTAAGGCACGAATAAAATTTTTATATTTGGAATTTTATGTGTACTAGTGCAAAAAGATAGGTATACCAGAGATTTTTGCATATGATCCAGATTATCTAAAAAAATTAAAATTTGGATTTGATATTGGAAAACCTCTAAAATATTTTGTGGCTAGTATGTTAATCAGTTTTTCATTGCTGTGACCAAAATACTTTACAATAATAATTTAGAAGAAGAAAGTTTATTTGGGTTCATGGTTTCAGAGATTCAGTCCATAGTCAGCTAGCTCCACTGCTCTGAACCAGAGAGGAAGCAGAATATCATGGTGGAAAGGTGTGGCTGAGGAAAGCTGCTCAACTCATGACAGGAAGCAGAGAGGGAGATTAGGAAGAGTCAGGAGCAAGATATAAATACCCAAGGTCACAACCTCAGTGATTTACTTCCTCTAACCACAGTCATCCTGCCCACAGTTACCTGTCCAGTACAGTGACCCTTTCAAGTTATTAATCCATCAAATGGATTAATCCACTGATTAGGTTACAGTTCTAACAATAGAATGAACGTTTCTGCATTAACTCATGAGCTTTTTTTTTTTTTTTTTTTTGGTGGGGCACCTCATATCCAAACTGTAACAAGTAGATATGTTTTCTGTCATGGAAAATCTTTTGTAGTTCAAAGTACTTTGTGTTTTGTTCAGTTTTATTTGAACAGCACTAATTATTTTCCCTGATGTTTTTAGGTGTAATCTCAACTAGTGATATTAAAACAACAGTGACATATACTCGTGTTTCTTTTAATTCGAGTATGCTTTCTTCCAATAACATATCAGTCTCAATATCTTTTAATAATTCTTCACAAATTATACAAAATGATGCTATGGCTTACGAGTGGGAGAATTTAAAATCTGCAACCTTATATACATTTACATTTGAATTCCAACAGTTACATTTGAATTTCATAAACATTTTTCAGAGACTGGATGTTCAAGTTGAAACAGGTAAATAGATCTTTGGTTCATTATTAATTAATATATTATATATTTCTATAGTAATTTGGAAGTTGTGTCATTCTTTTTAAGAGTGATCTAGCCAAGAAATCACTGAAAACTGCTTGTAAATGAACTAACATAGTCCTGCTTTTTAGTTGTCATTGTTGTATTTGAATGACTTATTGGACATACTGGACTTTAGCAAGGTAAAGAAACAATTTGCCAACTCAATTTTTCTCCCACCACTTCCTTTAAACTATGTCAAGTGAATTCTCTTCCTTAACTCTGGCAATGGTTAATCAAGATTCCAAAATTTTTTAGTTCATTTTAGTCTCATTTTCAGATATTAAAAAGTCCATTATGATCATTTATACATATATCAATCTTTCATCTTATTGGAAGTTTCTCCATTACTCATCTCTGATTAGAATTGAAATTTGGAAAAGTGCAGGAAGAAGGAAAATATGCCAGTTTTTTGGTTCTCCAAGTTTTATGTCCTGTCACATGGTGGGAACAGAGAACAGAATCATTAGATGGTTGGTGAGGGCAGGGCACTCTCTGTGATGGTCTTGGAGTCCTATTTGAATGTTGAATGCATTATAATAAACCATAGTATATGTATTGTACAAGAGAAGTTATATACTCAAATCCTAAGAAAAAGATTATGAGGTAATTAAAAATCTTCCCTCTCCATTCTCTTCCTCTGTGAAAAAACAAGATAATGGTGTCTTGAAAAGAAGCTTCTAATATACCCCTGACATGGGGGTTGAGACATCAGTGAAGTACTAGCATGAATGGCTGTGTAATATCTATGTAGAAACAGACTGTTTTCTCTAGTCCTTCAGTGCACATTTTTGGAGAATAAAGCTAAGCAGTCTTTCCAGCTTTTCTCTGGAAGGTGAATACTTTTGAAGTCAAGGAAAGAGAGCAGAATTCTTAGCATGCACTGTGTTTTATTTTCTAAAATAAAAGAAACCTGAAATGTACTAAAAATTTCCAGAAGGGATTGGGACTGGAGAGCATCATGCTAAGTGAAATAAGTCAGACTCAGAAAGTTAAGCAAGGGTTGGATGTTTCCTCTCCTGCAGAAGCTAGAGAGACATAAGGAAAACAAAAGTGTGTGTATAGAGGGGGTGTTCCATGAAAATAGGAGATCAGGGAAATAAGAGTGAGGAGATAGAGGAGTAGAGTGTACAGGAAAAGGGAGGAACTACAGAATGAAATTGACCAAATTATGCTATGTACATATATGAATATACTCCAGTGAATTTCAGCTTTTTCTAAAAAGAAAACTATAAATAAATAGAAGGAAGAATAGTAGAGGAAGGTGAACAGGGGAAGGGAGGAGGGGAGAGAAAGAGGAAGTAAGTAGAGCAAATTGTATTCCATGCATGTATGAGTATGTCAAAATTACCCTAGTATTTTATATATATATATATATATATATATATATATATATATGAATGCACTAATAAAAACAAAAAGTTATCTATCAGTACAAAATTAGAGTAGGAAAAGCAATCTAAATGTTTTCTTTAGGAAGAAAAGCATCTTTGGTTTTTGTTTTAATGAAGTTATAATTACATAATAATTCTGCATAATTAGTCTTGCAACTGCTTTGAAAACTTTTAATTGGTGGTAATTCATTTACTACTTTATTAATAATGGCTTTAACACTTATTGGTTTGGGAGAAGTATGAGTAAAGTACACATTTAATACTATGAGGTTTTCATGTTTAAATTTCTATATTGTTAAGATTAATTATGAGATGTATTACTGTATTCATCTTTAACAAAGCATTTTTATTTTGGTAGGTTCATGTTCATGAGGTTGGGTAGCATTAAAGAATAACTGTTATAGAATTAGCAATGAGAGGAAGCTGTGGAGGGTCGCCCACCAACATTGTAAGTTATGTTTAAATTCTGCACATCTTGTGGATATAAAAAATGAAGAGGAAAAAAAAATTGTTTTCACATCTCAGCTCAAAGAATCAAATAATAATATGGACTGGTCTTAATGACATGAAGGTCAGTAAGTTCAAAGTAATGTGTATATTATGACAAAAACTTTTATTCATTCATTCCCTATTAATTTACTTCTTCCTTCATTAATTCAATAGGTATTTATCATGTACTTCTTGTAAGCCAGACTCTGTTTCTCTCTTTCTGTAGAAACTCCATCCAGCCTTTTTTGTACACATCTGATTCTTTACCTAATTTTGCTTTAATTTTGGTCTTTTTCAGACCTGCTCTAAGTTCATATGGATGAGCTCATTCATTTCTTCATTTAACTTTTCACCTAAACCAAAAATTCTTTAATCTTTATCTAGCCACTTTCCTCTTATGAGTTTCCTATTATATATCCAATATCCTCACAGTTATCTCTTGTATTTCCTGTAGGTCCTCCAACATCACCAAGAAGCAACTTGTCATTTCCCTTCTATTCAACCTCTTCAACTCCCTGTATTTATAGCCTCTGCTATTAATATAGTAAGACAATCCAAAAAAGTGGAAAATTTCTCCTTTTCATTTCTTTCACTCCATACATCTGAAGTTGAGATGTTCAGTTTTACTAAAAGAGATATATTCTATTCATACATATGTCTGAAGATTTTTTAAATGACAGTAAAATAAGAAGTTTGTGCCATTTTTACTTCAACATTCCTAAAACTATGGAATATCTCATAAAATTTCATTTTGGTCAGTGTTTTGTAGAAAAACCCAAGACCTAACACAGTTATCTCGGTCTAGTCTGTGTTTTCTTCTTGATGTCCTTTTACATTTACTTCCTGCAACTCAAAGATAAATCTTTCCTCTCTGATATCATTATCTATAGTGACCCAAGGAAAATCCTATCAATTTGCAACCAATTTTTACTCTAGAATTTTGCATAAGCTAGGGAAAAACTGGACAATCTCTAATTGAAGTTTTTATCATTTCTTATTGAACTTCCTTCAACTTTTAATAGGCAAAGAATGATGTTCTAATAAAGAGTTCTCAAACTTCAGTACATTCAATTGGCTTAGACCCTCACCCCTGCATGCCCTTTCTTAGTAGACCAATTCACGAATATATAGTTGTTTCTAACCATTAACATGATTGGTATAAACCATTTACATTAGAATGTACTCTTCCAATAGTTTGGTTTAACTGATTTCTGATATAGGGTTCAGGGCGTATTGTCATGATAATCAAAGTAGGCATCTCTTGTGGTTGCAATGAATTATTCAAGATACCTAAGATGCAGTCTCTGCTTTCAGTATTTTTAAAAATAATTTGGGAAGTAAATGAATCATGAAAGTAACCATAAGAAGTTCTTTATAATAGTAGCTGACTCCTATAGTGCCTCCTGAATGTTAAAGCACCATTATATGTGCGTTACTTATAATGATACATAAGGAAATTGGGATACAAGGAGATTAACTTGCCCATGTGGACATACATCATTGTCTGCTTTTAATCACTATATTCTGTGACTCTACTGTAAACTGGTCTCTTGAGACTGACATAAGAGTCCTCTCCTGGGTTATAATCCCCATGGTAGGTTGAGGAAGTTACCAGCCTTTAAGTCTATGATGAGTAAATGTGTGATTCTTACTGGACTTTGAGGATAAGCACTGTGTCTTATTTATATTGCATTCCTAGCTTCCAGCTGGGACCTGGTATTCAGCAGAAACTTAAGGAATGAAAGATTAATAGTTTCTTCTACTTTGGGAGGGCTACTTAGGTAACTCTTATTCAGTTCTCATATCAGCATTATGGCATAGGTACTATTATTATTCCCATTTTATAGATGAAGAAAAGGTATTTCATAAACTCTGTGGGTCAGATAGCTAATAAAGTCATGTCAGACCTTGACCCTCTCTGACCAAAATTCATGTTCTGAACACTTGAGCATACTGTCTCTGAGCTTCTCTTTACTTCCAAAATAATAACACCATATATGTAATAAAGCATATTCTTCAAGGAAATGGTGCTTCTCCATTATGTTAGGTGATTTTGAGTGCTGTTTTAAAATCTCTTTAAAATGTCTGGAGAGAGAAAATCTCTTTAATCTCATACACACAAGTGAGTTGATGCTGAGCTTGAGGGGGCATAGCAAGATTATCACAATATAGACATAGATTATTCTATTTTCATAGCACTTATTTATATATGATATAAATCATAATATATGTAAAATATAAATTTATGATTATGTATTACTTGGTGTTTTACACACATTGTCTAAACTTGTTATCAACCATGCAGAGTATTCATAATTATCTCCTATGTACAGTGAGAAAACTTAGTTTATAAGAGATTAGAAGTTGTCCAGGAATTTATAGTTGGTATTTGGCCGAGGTAAGATTAGAAAACAGATGTTTTTGTCAGAGCTTATACTTCTCTCATTAGCCCTTTCAAGGACGGTGGTCACGTGCCTTTCTAGAGAGATGAAATTAGTTGTGAGAATTGGGATTAGTGATGTTCACCAGAGACATCCTTTAGCAGAAGGGTATCAGTAACTTCTCTGGAATGCAACTTATTCATGATTTTAAATAACATTGATCAACATTTAATAAATAATTTCTCTGTCCCTGGCATTGTGTCGAGCCCTTTGAATATATGAACTCTTTGATTTTCATAACAATCTTAAGAGGTAATTCATATTATTATATTCATTTGGTAAAAAGAAAATAGAGACTTAGTATGAAAGTTATCAATTTGCCTGAAAACATATGGCCAAAGACTGAATGAAAATGAACCCTATCTTTGCTCCTTTACCATGAAGGCAGTCTACATAAAAATAATAAACTGATGATTTAAAAATGTTAAAAAATTTTACGATACAGGTGTGACTAATCAAAATCTTCCAGTACACACATTTGAAATGCAGTTATGAAAGATAAGATACTTGTCTTTTTAGTTGGCTTCATTTGTGTACCTTCTTACAGAAAGAAGGTCATCTCACATGGACAGATGAATCATCTTTTGGCCTTAAGAAAAATGAAATTTTTTCTTTTCTATTGCTCCTCAAGAATGACACAGATTGCTACATTTTATAGCAAAATGCAACTGGATCAAACTATTTCTTTACAAGATTTTTCCATTATTTTCCATTGCCATTTATTTGTGAATATGAATGTAATTATATTTTTGAATATTCTTATATTCACATGTCTTATTCTTTTTATTTTATTATGTTAAATTATTTTATTTTTTATTATGGAATTATAATTTCTAACTAAAAATCATTCTCCTTTATATTTTTTCAGTGCCTTCTCTGCAGGAAAGCTTTTTGTTTCACATAAAGGATGTTGGAACAACTGAAGTTGTATTTAGTTGGAATAATTTGGGTGGTTAGAATACTTTGAATAAGTGGCTGAAACTGGGATATAAGATAATCATTAAGTATTATTTAGGTTTTACAAAACAGGAGCATTTTGAAAGTATACCTCCAAATACTACAGAAAAAGCAATTACCAAACTGTCTCCTGGTCACGTCTATAGATTTTTATTCTTTGCAATAAATGAATGGGAGGTGAAAACTATTTTAAGTCCAGTGTTTATTACTGAAACACGTAAGTTATAAAAGAGCTGAATGCACACATTTTTAAATATTTAATTCTGTCATTGGTAGACATTCCTCTGGGTCTGATTTTTCTCATAATAATCTGGGCATACCATCATCTTTAATTTTAAATTACAATGAGTCGTTCATGTGTTTGAGTTTCCTGTTAACTCTAAACCCCATAAGGGCAGGAATTATTTCTTATTTGTCTGATATCACCTGCTGTTCTGGTGCTTCGTCTGTAGTGGTAGTCAATAAAGTTTTGTGGAGCTGAATTTGATACATGTTTAGAGGAGGATGTGAACTCACATGAGCCCTATCTTTAAGAGGCTCCTAATGGAGAGAATTAGTAAGGAGTAAAATTAAAAGTCAGTAAGACTATATAGCAAAATATAATAAACTGTCAACCAGTTATACATTTAGTACATGCTTACTAGAGTTCACAGTGAGTGACAGGAAGATTACTGGAAAGGAGAGGCTTTGACTTACAGTTGGAGGAAGTAAAGCATTTTGTGAGTATAAGTGTAGAGATAAGAATTGTGGAAGAATAGTGCAGAAGAAGAGTATTTTCTCAGGCATGAGGATAAAATCAGAATGACAGGAAGGTGATGCTAGCTTTGTGAGTGTGGGGGCTGTCTGTCTCATGGTTAAACTTGACCTTAGGTGCAATGGAAATCCATTATGGCTATAGCTTGTAGCACTTGTTTTACATTTTACAAAGCACTTTGAATATATTCTTCCATTTAGTCTTAGCCTCAAATCTGTAAGTAGCTATTAAAATGAGAAAACAGTTGTGGGAAGGTTATCTAAATTGATAGAATCACATACTTTGGTGAGTAGCAAAGCCACACAGAGACCCAGATGGTCTTAATTTAACTTTCAAGCTGTCACTTTTGAAGAAAGAAGAAGAATGTGTGCACATTAGTGTTGGAAGGGGAATGTGTACTAGTTTAAGGCTGATATGTGGAAAGCATTGTTTCAAGAAAATCTGGAGGCATTAATTAGAAAAATCACTGGCATTGGACAAAAGTTTGGAGTGGGAAATATTTTCATAAGAAAATAAGTACCTGAGTTCCAGTGGTAATGGGAATGAAGGGTAAATAATAATGAAGTCCTTGTTCTCCAGTTTAACCAAAGCAGAGGAGGTAAAAGGCATTTATAATATGTTACAATTGAATATAATAAGTGCTCTTTGGTGGAGAGGATAATAAAGTAGTTATTGAACAATAGTGTGCTCTGAACACTTTGCCAAGTACTTTATATCTTTAATCTCATTTCATCAGAGAAGTTCTAATGAAGTAGATACTATTTTAAATCCCAGTTTACAGTCAAGAAAACTGGTGCTCAGAGAGGGTTAGTAGTTTGCTGAGGTAGCAGAACTAGAAATTGAACAAGCCAGGATTCAAACCCAGCTTTTCTTTCCTCTCCAAGCCCTAGAGTATTTGAAAATACTGAGAAATGGGAGATTTTCTTGCCAAATTATGTCGCTAATATACAAATATTTGATATTCTTCTCTCCCAGGCCTGTTAACACCCCCAAATTTCAGAGTTACTCATGTTACTCCAAGAGAAATATTTTTACACTGGGATCCTCCAGAGTCTACATCTTTTCACCATTATCTTATAATTATTTTGGATGTTGGAAACAGTAAATCAGAAGAGGTATTTGTTGAAAAATTCAATATAACAACAATAATTGGCAATCTCAAGTCTTTTCATCATTATCTGATCCATCTATTTAGTGTAACAGAAAGAGGAACTTTAAGTTGCTTTGAGGCACCTATTTCTGTTGTTACAGGTAAGCACATTGCCTTTTAATAAAAAGTATGTAAATTGTGTATTTACAAATGCTTATTGAAATTTAATTATATTGACCTTTCTAGGTACAAATACTCAGTTGAGCATGCATTAGAATGTTGAATCACAGTTAAGGTTAATTCTAAATAATTCATTTAGATTTACATTCACTCTTTAAACATTATTTCAGCTTGCATTTTTTCCTAGAAAAGTTCCTAAGTCATCTTCATTATAATAACATTGGCTAGAAAATAAAGTGATCATAAATTTACCACAGAATAATCAGGAATGTAACTTTACTCAGTTCTCTTTAGTAACACTAGTTCTAACAAATAGGTTTTCTCATTTTAATGTCTTACTGGTTATTTCCCCACACCATGCAATGAATTGACCTCTAGGGGGCAGGCTCATCCTGCAAGTTTTGGCAAATGTGTTTTTGCTCTCCACTCAGCAGTACACTGCAGTTTTTGAATCCTTGTCTAAAACATAATTATTAGTCTACATTTAATTATCATTAAATTTATTCCCTCGAGTGTAAGGCAATATTTTTTGAAGAGATAAAAGACTATCTTATGAAACAGTGCATAACTAAGCACATTTTGGCAGTATATCATGAAACATATTTTTTTGTTTGCCCATGAGTATTTAACATGCTGCATGCAATGTTATTTGACTTTTAAATTTGACCAAATAAAATTTAAATACACTAAAGCTGAAGTGGGAGGAATGGGAACTCTGTATGTGCATAGCCATAATTTACATTCCTATTCTGGTCAAGAATATTTTGAGATTGTTTTAAAATAATAAAAGATACAATTTAGTGCTAACTGAAAGTGGACATTTAATATATGAGCATCCAGTGTTGCAAATCCTAATTAAAAATAAATCCCAGTGTATAACGAATCAAAATGCAGTCTGTAAAAATTTTAAAAAAGACAAAAAAGAAAATATATATCTATTAAATACAAAAAAATTAATTTCTAACTGAATACTAGGTAGCAAATGTTTTCTTTTCCTATAATTTAATAAATATTTGGTTGGTCCTTTACAGGCTAGGAAGGAAGGTGCTTTCCTTTTTTAACTGACAGACTAGGAGGATTTCTCACAGATCCATTCATTTTGAAGTCAACTTAAAATATTCCATTTGAAGTACCTATTTGTTCAGTATTGGAACAAGAGGAGGTGCAATGTGGGTCTGCACATTTAATTTGGGGGACATTTACTCTTTATACTGACTGTAAGCTGACATAGTTGTGCATGTCTAGGAACATGGTGTTTTTGTTTTTGTTTTTAACTTTCCTAAGGTTGAGGCAATATTCATTTTTTTCATTTAAAAGTATTCACTCAATAAATTATTTTCCAGTATCAGGAACTGTGATAACCACTTGAGTAAGACTTGGTCTGAATGGGTGTACCTACTAATTGAATGAGGCATATAATTAGCAGAAAGCCAGTGATGATGCTACATTATCATTGCTATTGTAGGAGTTATGCTTTGTATATGATGGCAACACAGAGGCAGACTTGTTAACCCAGGATGCAGGGATAGTCATGGAAATATTCCTGGCTGAGTGCAGGCTGGATCATAAAGGAAAAGTGGTAATTAATCAACAGGTGCTGGTAGGGCGGAAAGAAATTGCAAATAGAAAAAACAGAGTGCACATTCAGGGAGAAACGGAAAAGAGATGTCTTATCTGGGTATAACTGAGAAAGCTAGAGAAGGCAGCATCTTACAGACACTGACATTTTAGGATTAGGAAATTTTTACTTTGGTGCAGTTAGAATATTGGGAGGTCTAGAAAAATATATTGTATTTTGTGAGAGTCTAGAAAAATATAAGCTAGGCACAGAAGATGAAGGGCCTTGATACATATTAGGAAGTATATTTTATTTAGTAAAATTTAACTTTTGAGGGGTCATGGAGACTTCCCACATTTTTGAAAATGTGGGCATTTATTTTTTAACTTTGTCACATAAAAGTGCAAATGTGTGCCCAGAAAGTTCTATGAATAATTTCAGGACAGTTATAATTTCACCAAATCCTATCATTCCCTCAATCTCTACTTATATGTGGCATTCAGTAGATTTCATCTAAGTCAACTATTATAGTAAATGTTTATAATGGGTTTGTAAGTTTTGTCAGAATATAGAATCTAAAGTTGTTTCACCCTGGCATTTTCTGATAATTTTAGATAATCAATTTAAATACTAGCTAGTGTTTGTGAAATTTAGATATGGTTTGAAAAGAATAACATTTTCCTGAAAAGTTAAAAATGTAGTGTTTAATTATATTAATAAAGAAGTAAATTTAAAAACAGATAGAAGATCAAATTATAGTTGCTGCAAACAAATTATAAAAAATCATGAAAATTCCTTAAATATAATTTAAAATAAAACTACTGAGCAGTTTAAAATTGTACAACTCTCCTTATAGACATGAACTGATGACTTATTGTTGTATCTGAGAACTATTTAAAGTTCCTGAGAAACATATAATAAGGGTCAAATAAAACTATAAGGAAGGCTTAACAATTTTCAGAGAATTCGTAAAAATCACAAGAATTGTTATTCAAGTAAACTGTATAGGAAGAAAAGCAGAAGAATCATCTTCAGTTTCTATAAGAGACTATCAAGAAGATTTTCCAGTGACATCTTCAGTTTCTGTAAGACAGTATCAAGATTTTCCAGTGACACTCAGCATGAAAGGTAAACATAACCTGTTAATTTCCTATTTCTAAATGTGTCATGCCTTTCAGAAATCAAAAAAGTAATAGAAAGTGGTAATAAATACCAGTTCTCTCTTTGTAATAAATACCAGTTCTAAACCCTTAAAAACATTTATATGTCAGTGATCCTCAGAGTTATGCCTCTGACCAAGACCTTTATCTTGAATCCAGATTCATGCATCTAATTTGTTATTTCACTGGTGTATCGGAGATGCCCTAAATTGAACATGTCCTGAGCTGACTTCAGATAATTCCACCCAAATCTACTCTACCCACAGGTTTTCTCATCTCAATTCATGATAATTTCATTCACCCAGCTGGTTAGGTAAAAAACTATGAAGTTAAGCCTTGACTCTTTGTTACTCGTACAGCCCACACCCAATCGGTCTGGAAAACTTGTTGGTGCTATATTCAGAATAAATCCAGAGTCACTCCATATCCAGTGCCCGCTGGCCAGGCCACTTCTTTCTCTCTTTCTTGGGCAACTGGGCCTGCTCCCTGTTGTTCTGTGGCCTCCCTGTGGTCTTAGCCTAGTGTGGTAGTTTGCCTCTGCACAGGACTCTGTGCTTGCTGCCATGTAATTGGGAGGAAGAACAATGAGCCCTGCTTGAACTACTTCCAGTTAACTCCATACTACTTTCTCTTCTTTCCTTCATTCTGGCTGCTCTCTGCCCCTGAATATACCAGATATGCTCCCACCTCAGGGTGCTTGCTTAGCTGTTTCTTTGACTTTCACATTCTTCTAGAAGTCTGTGTCTGCCTCCTGTACCCACTTTAACTCTTCCAGAAGTCCCATTTTTCAGACACTTGCCATGGAATCCCTACCTAATACCACAGCATCCATCCCAAGGCCACCTCACTCTTATCTCTCTCACTCTGATGTAATTTTTCTTTTTTCTGTAGCACTTATTACCTCTGAAATACTATCTAATGTATTCACTTAAAGCCCACAAATCAAGGGATATTTATTTATTTATTTTTTGTGTACCAGGGATTAAACTCAGGGGTGCTCGACCACTGAGCCACATCTCCAACCCTATTTTGTATTTTATTTAGAGACAAGATTTCATTGAATTGCTTTGTGCCTCACTGTTGCTGAGGCTAGTATTGAACTCACGATCCTTCTGCCTCAGCCTCCTGAGCTGCTGGGATAACAGGCATGTACCACCACACCTGGCAGGATTTTTATTTTTTATTGACACACTTGACATAGCTAGAAGAGTACCTGGTACATAGTAGGTGTCCATATGTATTTGATAAAAGAATGAATAATCTCAATAATCTCAATAATCTCAGGACTATTGTTCTGATGACACTCTTAAAAAGCTGAAGAACTTGCTAAACACTTCAAGATATTCCTAGTTTTCCTTGAGCTGTAATGTTTATTTTTAGTCCTTCTAATAAATCTATTTAATAAAATTTAATTAATCAAATTTAAATTAAAGTTAAAAATAAGATTTTTTTTCTTAAATTTAGTCTTTTTCGAGACATGGTAGCCTACGGATTTTTAAATTTAAACACTAAATAATATTACTGATATTAATGCCAACATTAACATGGAAATAATGTTTAAACATTTATTGAGATGAGATATCTTTACTCAAGGCATGAATAATGCTGATGAAGGGATATATGTGTATGAATTTATTTGATTTTCTAAGGTATTAATCTTCCTCAGAAAATTTATGCTAAATCCTGACAATGTGGGAGAAGAGTATAATTCTTCAGTGGGAGCCTCCACAAAATGGCCCTGAGATCTACCTTCAAACCTAACTCATATCAGATCCCAGTGATGTCAGGAAGGTTTTTATATAGGAAGCTAATAAATTCAAGATTCATAATTTAATCCATGGAATGACATTGACATTGAAGTGGCAACAGTGATTAATGGGAATTTGAGTGAGCTGGTAACTACTCAGCAACTCTATATGAGAATCAAAATCTTTTCATTCTTGTGAGACACTTGCCAATTTTGGAGTATTGTAAAATGTTTCTTGATGCATTCTTCCAGTCGCTGGTTCTAACTTTTCAAGTAGATACTTGCTTTTGCTAGTAATAGCCTCAGAATCTTGAGCGGTTTGAATTTTTTCCTGAAAATGCTGCATCATTGTCTGAAGGTAGCATTGACTTGGGATTAAGAACTTTACCTAAGAGCTGCAGAGCCTAAATCTGAATCTGGGTCTTCCTGTTTGAGTAATTCTGGGCAATATACTCACCTATTTGTGCCTCAGTATCTGTTTTTATAAAATGGTGAAAATAATAGTCTGTATTTCATGGAATTGTCCTGAGAATAGCTGATTTAATAAATATAATGATTTAGAATAGCACCTGACACATAGTTATATATTTTGTAATTATGTTCGTAAACATAGACTTTTATATTATAGCACATGTACAACACTAACTATAAAACTTGGGGGAACCAAACAAATTTGTTTCCATATTCTTTTTCAAATATGATTAATTCATTCAATAAAAAATTACTGAGTATTTTGAAAGTAGAAAAATAAACAAAGTAATATGTATATAAAATATTGTTTATAAAACAAAATAAAAAATGAAATTGAGATAATATGAAGATTGCAATAAATACTAAAAGTGGAAAAAAAAGTGATGAGGTAGACTAATTGAAGAGGAATGGAGGGCCATACTGTAAACAGTCATCTGTAAGAGAAAGAAGTTACATTTCGATAGAAGCCCAAAGGATAAGTAAGAAGGAGTCGGCCTGGGACATGATAGAAGAAGGGTGAACACAGTTTAAAGGTTGTGAGATAAGACAAAGCATGGTGTATTTGAGAAAAATAGTAGCAGTGCCTGTGGTATACCTATTTAGGAGGGAGAGAGGTAAGGGGGAATGATCATGGAGAGGTACCCAGGAGTCATATCACATGGATCTGACAGGCAGCACTTTTGAGTTTGTTCTGAGGCATCTGGGCAGCTACTGAAGGTCTTATTCAGGAGAGTGAAATTTGATCTGTGCTTCAAAGAATTTCGTCTTGCTATGTGTAGGGAATGAATTGTAATGGTGCAAGTCTGAAAGAGGAACTGAGTTGGAGGAGGTTGTAGGAGCCCAGAAAGAGACTATGGTAAACAAGGGTAGGGACCATGCAGAAGAAGTGGAAGGTACACTGTACAGTATGGAGTAGAAAGTCCAAGCTGAAGAGCTGATGATGAAGGAAGGAAGGGACAGGACTGGGTTTTAACTTGAGCAATTTGGATAAAAGTTCACAACACTGAAGAAAAGATTATGGGGACTTACAGGCATTCTAGCGAACAAAAAGGGCAGATTGATAGGACAGAGAGAGGGAGAGAGAAATGATCCAACAATATCCACACTCAACCAGTACTGTAACCTATTTCATCATCCTTAGACTAAAACTAAATTTGTATATGGCATTTCCATACTTAAATTTTTAAGAAAACTTGTCTAAAGATAATTATAGTTGTAAGTAGCTATGAAAGAGGAAATGATTAAGAAAAATGTATTACCCACAGGAATTATTTCATGCCTATAAAACAACATACTTACTAGCAGAACAGAAGGACTAAAGTATAAAGGAAGGAAATTATTTCTCTTAAATCTACCACCTATCAGTAATACAAGGTTACAGAATATCCCTATATTATCCCAGGACATATATTTTCCCTCTTTAAAAAAGTTAAGACATTGAATAAGTTATTTATAAATTTCCTTCTAGATCTAACATTCTATAATTCTTTGCCCCTAGGGTATTTTGTATATTTCAGTCCATCTGCCTTCTAAAATATAAACTTTGTGGCCTTCCTTTCTAGATGATTAGCTTTATGAAATCTTGTTCATCAGCTCTGTATCTGTAGCATAAAGAGAGTTTTTACCTCTATGTAATTCAGTTGTTTGTGATATGCTCTTCAACATGAATGCTGAAACATGTATTAATATATATAAATCCTAAGAAGAGTAATAGAATTTTGGAGTTTAAAGTTAATAGGACAGAGATCTTGCCAGTGTTGTCATATGAAATATAATTCCCAGTGCAATGTCTGTGATCAGTTGGGACTTTTATGATTCATTTTCATTATTTCCCCCACCATGGACCTGAGCCTCCTCTCTAGAGCATCACAGATCACATCTACTCCTGATCTACCTGAGAGGCATGACATGTTTAGAAATATCTATCACTTGTCCTTGATGCCTATGTTCTCTTTCCAGGTGAATCACCACTATTTCCTTCAAGTACTCCACTCTCTATCAGAACTCCTATTGTGTCTTCTATTCATTCCTTCATCTTGATGATCGCTTTCAGGGTTATCAGATTATCATCAGTCATCATTTTTACTTGTCTCAAGATCATAAAGCAAATATGAATCCATTCCAAGGTACATGGGCACAAGTCTTTTCCTAGCTATCCTTCAGCAAATATTTGATGCCTATAACTTACAGCATCATATTTCTTTCTCTTCTACACATCTGAAGCAGTTAAGCATGGAGAGACATTTGTCTTTTAATGAACTGTTAGAGGCTTCTAGAAGAAAATAGAGTTTACGCATACATTTATTTCCCTTTCCCCTTTGAGTGTATTTGTCTAATTTGTCCTGAAAATAACTTTCAGAACTAGATCTTCAGCCATGACTGTGCACCTGAACCATAAAATGTGTCCTTGGCAAAAGGGAGTGCTTATGAGTATAGCCCATAGGGCCAGATTGACTGGGTTAGGATTTAAACTCCCTGACTTAAATCATACCCTTCACAGAGTCACTCAAGTTCTTTGGTCCTCAGTTTCCTTCTCCCTAATATGGGAATGATAAAATACCTACTTTATGAAGTTAATATAACTTTAGAACATAGAGCTTGATGGCAGTAAGCACTGTGAGAGTGTTGGTTGTGACTTCTGTTTTTCAACAGGAGTGGAGGGTGACCTTAGGGAGCAGTGACCACATGGAGTGGGAAGTAAACCCTTGCAGGTATGTGTGAGGTCTCTTTGTTGGAGGGATTGACTATACCCAGGTTTACTTAAGCATTGGAGATCTGTAGAAGAACTGATGTTTGGGTTTCCTTTTTTCACTCTATGTAGCGTGACAAATTTTATGGTACACTAGGCATTCCTGAGACCTCATTCTACCTTCCCTGAAAACTCATTCTACCTTTCCTATAATAAAAGACTTTCATTTTGACCTTGTTGTGGTTTGGATGTGAGGTGTCCCCCAAAAGCTCACATGTGAGATACTGCAAGAAGGTTCAGAGGAGAAATGATTGGGTTGTAAGAGTCTTAACCCAATTAGTGAATTAATTCCTGATGGGATTAATTGAAGTGGTAGGGTGTGGCTGGAGGAGGTTGGATTTGGGGCATGGCTATGGGGTATATATATTTTGTACTTAGAGTGGAGTCTCTCTTTGCTTCCTGATGATGCGTGCTGCTTCCCTCTCCCACATCTTCCGGCATGATGTTCTGCCTCATCTCGAGCCCTGAGGAATGGAGCCAGCCCTCAATGGACTAAGACCTCTGAGACTGTGAACCCTCAAATAAAATGTTCCTCCTCTCTAATTATGCTGGTCAGATCATTTAGTCACAGCATTGAAAAAACTGACTAAAACAGACCTAGTTCTATTCAATTCATTTTGAAAAACTTCATATGATGCTACCACTTACTTTGATACAGCTTTTTCAAGAAAACACATAAGTACAGAGGTCACAGTTACACAGATAGAGACCTGTCAGAAATCTCTAGAATGTTGCAGTATTTTTTTTTTTTTTTTTTTTTTTTTTTTTTTATGAATGAAATCATCTCCCATGTGAGTTTCCAGTTGTTTGGAAGACAAGGTAGAACTGAGTCTCATTCTGCCCCTTTCCAGTCTTGGTAACCCTTTGTTTTAAACAGTTATGACTTAACACCATTTGCTTCATTTTCCAGTACAAGTACAATTGAAAGAAAACCTCATGTTTACTCACTGGAGGGAATGGCACCAACTTTATGCACTTTTCCAACTGGCATTTAGATGATGCCTTCTTGAAGTCTCTTCTTTTTTTTAGAAATGTGTTCAGCACTCAGGAACATGGAAAAGAATTGGTTCTATAGCTGTACTGGTCACTCATTTCTCATCTCTGCATCTTTTAATGCCTGCTCAAAACACACTTAGAAGCTTTCTCAGATCATCGCCCACAGATTGAGAGGGATTGAATGCTTCTGGGCTATCAACCTAGCTTTGGAAAGGCCATGGTTGCTATAAGACCTTTGTAATTTTAGAAGGATGTATGGAATTTAAAGAGAAAACCCACAAAAATGCTAGTGATGACAGAAAAAGGAAAGTCACGAGTCTATAACTGGCAAGGGAAAGCCATGGTAAACGTGTCTTGAAGCCCAGTAGTGTACCATATGGAATCTGTTGTGGTTAGTTTATTGAACATTTCCTCATCACCACCGAGAATGGAAAGGCAAGAAGGTTGCAAGTTACAGCTGAATGAATTGACAGGGGTATTGCACTGATTTTAAGTCTTGGAATGCTAATTACAGGCGTATGTGCAAATTCTTTCACACAGTGCTATCTGAGTAAGATGGCAGAATCACATTATCAGCTATTTAACAGTAACACAGAACAGGTTCCATTGCATCAAGCCAGATGTTGCAAAGAAAATGGAAAAGGAAAGACCATTCAACTTTTCTCTGGAGGGGGAAAAATGCTTTTCAGTATATTTATTTTAGAAGACAATATCTGCTTGGAAAAAAGGCAGATTTGAGGAAATACTGGATGGTATCCTAATAATCTACAATTACTAGGGGTTAATACTGACCTGAGGAAAAAATTGTGAACAGAAATTGTCTAAAATTTCAAATCAGCTCTAAATAGCACAGTAGAGGGTTGAGGTACAATAAAGCTCTTTAATAGAGGTCAAGGAGAGTGTAAAATGTAAATGAATCCTTCCTCCAAACTGTTGCCAGAACATGTTTCTAAAAATGAAATGACATGCCTGCTCAAAAACCCTGTTGCCTACAGGATATAGTCAGACCTCCCTGGCATGGCACGCAAGCTTCTTAGAAACAACCTTCTGCCTCCGAGGTGGCCCTTTCATGTCTAGTCCCTGTTCATCTATATGCCCAGTGACTTACTTTCCCCAAGTGCCTGCCACTTGCCTGGTACTGCTCTGGGCACTTTATATACTAATGGTCTCTTATTTAACCATCACGATAGCCCTCAATGTAAATACTACTCTTTTTTCTTTTTTTTCCATTTTAGAGAAAAGGAAACAAAAGTACAGTGACTAAGTAATTTGCCAAAGAATGCCCTGCTGGTTAAGAGCTGAAAGAATCTGGTGTTCCTTGAACATAGGATGTTTGCCCTAATGGGCCTCCATGTCCTGCTCATGTTACTTTCTTTGCATGGAATCCCTTCATCACCACTTCCCCTTCCTACAGACTGATAAACTTGCACTATCTTTGAAGACTCTGATAAAACATCTTCAATTCTAGAAAAACCTCCCCTATTGTGTCTGCTAGAACTGATGATTCCCTATTCTGTCCTAAGCAATGCTTTGCTCATGTTGCTAGATCAGCTCTGATCTAGTTACTGGTCTGTGCATCTCTTTCCTGAGACTGGGAACTCTCTGAAATCAGGAACCTGAACTTATTTACCCAATTTGAACACACAACCTTGTGTATAGGTTCTTGTAAATTTTTTTTTAATTAATAGATAAGAAGGTAAAGAATTGAAAAATCTCAGATTCGTAGGCTTCTTGGGACTAGTATTGAGAATCATAAAATGAAAGTTCTTTTTTTTTTTTTGTGGATTTAAATTTTATCTTAACTTAGACTCCTCTTTATCTCCTTGATGAGATTATGAAATCTTCATAAAGCTAATGAGGTGTCCTAAAATTTTTACTTAATCTATGCTTTTTTAAAAAATTTTAATTAAAAATCATAAATTTACATAGGGCAATGTTGTTTGATTCATTTTGTTATTTTTTCCCTTCCCCCCTCCCCTCCCACCCCTCTTTTCCCTCTATACATTCCTTTCTTCCTCCATTCTTACCACCCTCCTTATCCCTAACCCTAAACCTAACCCTAACCCTAATGCTAACCCCTCCTACCCCCCCATATGTCCTCATCCGCTTATCAGCGAGATCATTCGTCCTTTAGTTTTTTGAGATTGGCTTATCTCACTTAGCATGATATCCTCCAATTTCATCCATTTGCCTGTGAATGCCATAATTTTATCATTCCTCATGGCGGAGTAATATTCCATTGTATATATATGCCACAGTTTCTTTATCCATTCATCAACTGAAGGGCATCTGGGTTGGTTCCACAATCTGGCTATAGTGAATTGAGCAGCTATGAACATTGATGTGGCTGTATCTCTGTAGTATGCTGATTTTAAGTCCTTTGGGTATAGGCCAAGGAGTGGAATAGCTGGGTCAAATGGTGGTTCCATTCCAAGCTTTCTGAGGAATCTCCATACTGCTTTCCAGAGTGGCTGCACTAGTTTACAACCCCACCAGCAATGTATGAGTGTACCTTTTTCCCCACATCCTCGCCAACACCTATTGTTGCTTATGTTCTTGATAATCGCCATTCTAATTGGGGTGAGATGAAATCTTAGGATAGTTTTGATTTGCATTTCCAGATCTTCAACTCTATTACAAAGCAATAGTAACAAAAACGGCATGGTATTGGTACCAAAATAGACAGGTAGATCAATGGTACAGAATAGAAGACATGGACACAAACCCAAATAAATACAATTTTCTCATACTAGACAAAGGTGCCAAAAATATGCAATGGAGAAAAGATAGCCTCTTCAACAAATGGTGCTGGGAAAACTGGAAATCCATATGCAACAGAATGAAATTAAACCCCTATCTCTCACCCTGCACAAAACTCAACTCACAATGGATCAAGGACCTCGGAATCAGACCCGAGACCCTGCATCTTATAGAAGAAAAAGTAGGTCCAAACCTTCAACTTGTTGGCTTAGGAGCAGACTTCCTTAACAGGACTCCCATAACCCAAGAAATAAAAGCAAGAATCAACAACTGGGATAGATTCAAACTAAAAAGCTTTCTCTCAGCAAAGGAAACCACCAGTAATGTGAAGAGAGAGCCTACAGAGTGGGAGAATATCTTTGCCACTCATACTTCAGATAGAGCGCTAAAAATGAAAGTTCTTAATATACTTTCAATATATAAATGTACATATAGTTTGTCAAAATGTCCACTTTATTTCTCTTTCTTATCCTGACATAATAAACATAAATATAATGCATAGGCACTTACTACCCTCTCAACTTCTAGAACATGCTTGACAAAAGACAGAGTAATATGCTTGAAATTTTAAAAATACTAATTATCTCTTTTTTATCATTTGGAGGCCAAACCAGTTTGAATAGTTATTCACTATGAAAGTCATAGTGCCTCTATAATCTTATTTGTTAAAATGCTCAATATGGGATATATGATGACATACATATTGTAATTGAAGGGGACCAAATGTAATCATTCTTTTAAAATGTGATAGTAAAATACGTGTTGACCGTTTAACCCCAGGTGCAGAATATAATTTGTTTCCATTATTAATGGAACTAAATTAAGCAATATGTTTATGTGCTTGAGTAAAAACATGTGTTTTACAATTTATATACACTTTTTTTCTGGATTTCAGTTTTGTGTACCATTTCAAATTAGTAGCCTACATTCACTTTTCAAGGAGTTTTTTTTTTTTTTTCCATACTGGATGGGTATTAACCCAAGGGTATGCTCTACCACTGAGCTATACCCCCAAGCTTTTTATAAATTTTTGAGACAGAGTCTTCCTAAGTCACTGAGTGATCCTTCTGTCTCAGCCGCCTATGTAATGATCTTTTAAATACTTCACTATTGAACCTCCTCTTCACTGCCTAACTATAGAGGTAGAGCTGACCCTATGTAAAATTGAGATCATGAATGTTTTTATCTGTTCATTAACAAATAATATATGTATATTTTAAACAAAGTTTTACATGGTTGGATCCAAGAGTGAAGAATGAGTCTGATTTTAAGCAAGTCCTAAGAGTTAGAGTTTATCTTTTGATATTGAGGGCCCCTGAGACTTTCTCAAAATCAAAATCTATGTTTTTTTCTCTCCATGCTATCTTATGTCTGGAACTAGTGAACATTTTTCTTAGCTCTTTCACTATTTAAAATTAATATTTGTTAATATAAAATGCTTATTTATCTCAAATAATTTATTTTGAGATTCATATTGATTTATCTTCTCTTTAAGTCACTTAAAAATTCTCTAAATATTTATTTTGAACACTGTGGATATAAGAAATTTATATAAAATATTCACTGAGTAGTTGTAAAACTAATGGTAAAGAGCAATAAACACCATAGGGGGAAAAAAAATCACATGAAGACCCCAAAACAATTCTGATTGTAACTTGTTCAGTTTTATTATTATCTGCTCTTCTTGTCTATAAACCTTTGTATATGTCATTATGTCACCATGTGTCTTTTACCCCAATCTGTAATCTTTCCATTTCTGCTTAAACTCTACTTTTCTATAGTAGACTCCCAAAGTGATGTCACACACCACAGTGTTTCAACCATATCGTAGCATATCGATAATCGTCTTAACATATTTTTATAGTTTGTTTCCAATTTTTATGCAATTTTTATATGTTTCCCTTCTTGTAGAATAAATCATCCTGGGCAGCATGCTATTGGACAGTTCTTATCTTTAAAAGCATATAATACTTGATCATCTAAATATATCATATTATAATCAAAATTAGGAAAATAAATCAGTATATAAGATGATAGCTGAGCTGCCATTTTTCTAGTTTTTCAGAAATATTTTTCTCTTTTGTGATAAACTGGCTCTTTAAAAATGGCAAAAAAATCACATTAAAGATCCTCAGATAAAATTCTTTTTTAGTTTTAGTGAATATTTAATACAGAGGGGATTCTTTTACTTGTTTGGTATTTTTTCTTTTTTCTTTTTAGCTTATTCTGATAGTTTCAGGAAGCTTTAGTGTCTCTTTGTTCCTTTGAATGTCAAGCATTTGCTTCTGTGAATTTACTCCTGTGTCGTTTTTCTTTGCAACATCAAAAGAAACTGTATGTAATGGCATTGAAATGGCTCTCAGTGTTGCAGCTGGTTATCATTTTATTTCCTGTCATATTATGTAAACAACTATTTTTAATGAGGATAGAGGGATAGAGTTATTAATAAACTTTACTGTTCTTTGTTTCTCATTATGCTTTTTATTCCCTTTAAAGGGCTAAGTTAAAAAGAAAAACCCAATTAGAAAGTATCCAATGAGAATTTAAGTCTGTGATGTGTTTGGATAGGTCTGGAAGCACCATCAAATATCCATGAAGGCAAAGTCACACACTCATCCATAGAAATCCTGTGGAATCAAACTGGTGGGAGTTTTTAGCATCACGAAATCACATGCATCAACCATGCTACTACTTTCATGGTGCGTTAGAAGGGGCTCTTGGTGGAATTAAACTCGAGTTTCTCATGTTGAAAACAATATTACTGCATTCCTACATTAGAAAATAGTGAAACTAAATAACCCCCAAGCTCTTTTGCCTGTTCTGATTATGAAACTTTTTTTAAGTGAACTCTGGATAACTTACTCCTTTCGATTGACAGTTCCAGGAGCTGGTTAAACAAACAGCAGCATTCTCTAACCTGGATCCTGGCACCATGTACAACTTTTCAGTTTGGACTGGAAAAGGTTTTAAAGGCAGTACCCCTAACAGAAAAGAAATACAGACAGGTACAGCCAGTGTAAGCACATTAGCCATTTTTTAAATATCCATATATTTATTAGTCTTTTTAGGGGAAGATTAATTAAGTGGTTCCTTCTTGCCAGTTTTTTTTATGGGTAGTGACTCTGATATTGCTTTCAGTTTCCCCTAATATGGTTATCCACAACATCCTTTGTGGACGTGCAATCCGACAGTAGTGTTGCTGACTTCCTGGGGCCTGCCAGACCCTCCACTTGTGCTTTAATTTCTCCATCGTTCAGCTAAGCAGACAATGAAGTGTCATTTTCCCAGTGCAAGTAGTGTACTCCCAATGGCAGATGATGATTTATCCCATGGTAGTCATATGAAATAAAGGATGACTGGGAAAGATGTGTGTAGAATGTACAAGTTGTCGTATAGAGTGTGAAGTAAAATTGTCAACTGTTCTACTAAAATAGTTAATTTTAATTGTCGATACTGCTACTTTGGGAACACTGATTTATGTATTTAGAAGCTGGTCATGACTGCTATTCTTTTATTGTAGTAACAAAGAGAATATCTGGGTACTTTTGTTCCTTTCTTATACATGGATGTGTGTACAACATACATTGTATGCCACTTAATTTAGTTTTCCCTTAGGAAAAAAGGGAGGCATTTCATTTTTAGATTGCAATTAATTTTCCTGCTGATTAATTAACCTTGTCACTACTTAGGATAAGTTCTAACAATATTTGAATATTTCTGAGGTTGATGGTGGCACAGATTCAAGATGTAATGTGCTTTCTACATTTTAGAGGCAAAGGAAAATTTGAGTACCGCACAGCTGGACACATGTAGAGGTTAGTTCACAGTGTAAAATATTTCTTCTTGTTGTATTTCTTTTTATGTTTTTTAACTTCTAATATCCACTTGGTAGAATAAAAGGAATATCTTAGTTGTTTCACAGTTTGCAGGGAGTCAAAGCCTAAGAGTGTTTCCAGCCTGTTTTAAAGCAGGTGCTTTATCCTATAGAAAATGCGGTTTTATTGTCTATGCTTTAAATGATCCAGCCCCAAGTGCAGTTGAGTTTATGACCCATAGTAGAGACTCAAATGCAGGAACTGTTTGCTGGGCTTCAGCCAGAATTCTCCTGAGTGGATACATTATTTCAATATCCAGTGAAAGCTTAATGAAAGAAGAAATCCTGCCTTGCACTAAAAGGTATGATAGTATTAAAAAGAAATTACATCAAGTTACATGGCATATTAGATTAGCATTTTATATGTTTTTAGAAAGCCATGTTAATGGATTAGTAGAAACAAAAATTAGAAAAAATTTCAAGACAACTTTTTGGACTATAGGGTAATCAGAATAATTAAGTCTGACATACAGTGAGAGATTATTTCTGCACAGAAATAAGAATTCAGGGTATTGTCATATTTATATATAATATGCTATTTTTAATTTGAATGAAATTTATGTAAGTACTATAATATCTTATTAACCATTTGTGTTTAAGCATAAGAAATAATTTCATGATAGACCTAAAAATCCAAAATACATAAAAAGTTCTTCTGTAGAATGGTGTGGGAAAGTGGAGTTTTCTAAAGGTTTCTGAGCTCATGTTTTATTATATGATTTTTATTTAACATGTAGGACATTCATGTTTAATAGCTTTTCTTTGGGGACTAACTTTTTAATTAATGTTACAACTACCAAGGGACTAAAAGAAAGTCATCCTGCTGATCTCATGCTTAGCACTTGTAAGTTCATTATATATTTAACTTTTTGTGGATAAACAATGGGAAATAGTAGAGTTTAAGTAAATATCTAATTAAAATAAATGACTATGAAGTGGCTTGTGACATGCTTCGGAGGAGCACTGCATTTGCATGGAGAATATCTGAGTTTTATTCCTGTCTCTATCACTTATTAGATATGTGGCCTTGGGCAAAGCCATTATGTTCTCACTTAGAAAATGAGAATAATTATTCCTGTGGAGGTAAAGAAATCTTTTTTTCTAAAATCAGAAGTGAAGCCCTTTGTGAAAATGCAAAGTACTTAAAATCCTGAGGTACTGTTGCCATTGAAATCGTCAATGCTCTTCCAATACTTTGACTTTACCTATTAATATGTTAGGGAAAAAAAAGCCATGCGGTGTGGAGAAAAAATATATGGTGCTATTTTTAATTGCATTATTTGGGTTTGATTCACCTCTTCTAACCTTCTGAGTGTTGCTTATATATATGCCTGCCACATTCTGAAGAGGGCTTTCAGTGGTGGGGCCAGTTGTGGGAAAGTGAGTTCAAGTGCCAAACCCCTCTTAATTATGAGGGGGGGCTTAATCTCAGAAGTTGCCTTGTGAAGGAAGGGAACAGTTACATCAATTCCTGGAAAATAAACAACAACAACAACAACAAAAAATCAAGCAATCATTGGACGAAATACAAATCTTCTGTGATCAAGCCATCACATTAGATGACTGCAGGTTACCCAAATGTGGAGTAAGGCTCAGGTGTTTGTGACTCATTATGAAGGGTGAAGTTTTCACCCAGATGTCTGACTCTAAAACTGATATGACATTTCTTTGCCTCTCATGAAGAACATCCTAAGAAATAGATAAGAAAAGTTACACTTTTTAAAATGATATCATTTGGTATCATTGAAAGCTTAGTGGCTGCAGATTTGAACTGTCATTCTGATTGTCTCCATCACCATCATCATTGTTATCATCACCACATTGAGCACATCACATTAAGTGCCTTTGTCAGTCACACTCTCTGCTAGCTCTTTCTGTGCTTTATATTTCTTAACTCTAAATGACAACCTATATTTATTCCATCAATCATAATGAGGTGCATATTTTTACATATTTCACAAATGAGGAAGCAGAAGCATAGAGAATTTCAGTAACTTCTATAAGATGACACAGAGGACTGGGGTTGTAACTCAGGGGTAGAATCCTTGCCTAGTGTGCAAAAGGCCCTGGGTTCAGTACCCAGAACTGCCAAGAAAGAACAAAACAAACAAACCAAAACCAAGTCAAACCAACAAACTACAAAAATAAAACCCATGATATCACAGAGATATGAACTCACATTTCCCAAATGTCAAATTCTGATGTCGTAAAAATTTACTTCAGTGGAAAAGTCTCTACATCAAAGGAGAGCCTGACTCTACCTATTCTGGGCTCTGTGACTTGGTACCAATCATTATTAAACTTGCATCTGAAGTTACTCATTTCTAACCAGGGGTTAATAATACTTTTCATTTTCTGGATACCATTAATTTATGAATTTGTTTTCCCAGACAAGGCAGGTAACTCTTTTTCCCACTCTTCCCATTTTACAATTTGTGTTTTGTGTTCTACTGTATATTAGTAATTTTTAGCCTTTTTGTACCTTCTTTCTTTGGAAGCTGCCTTAAATCCATTTGGAAGTAGATAGCATATTAATAAATGTGCAAAGTAGAGCTAGAACTTAGGAGAAAATTAATTTCAATTGGGAGGGAATACACATTGCAGAAAAAATAATAAAAAGAAGTGTGAATCAGTTATTCAGGTTTAAATCTGTCACTAAGCTGAATTCTAAACAACGTAAATCGGTGTGAAGACAAAAAAAAAATCACATCCAAAATTTGAATTTTAGGGGTGAAATTCCAATAAAATTTAATATTACATTTCTTTCAGTTAAGGAAAGAATAGAATATTTTAACTCAAAATGTCAATTATAAATAGAGACATTTTACCAATTTGATAAATAAGTTTTTGGAACCTTCTCCAATAGTCAAAGGGAAAAGGAATTTTTGAATTTAATAAGAGGAGATCTATCTCTAACTTTATTTGGTGCATAAATTGTAAGTTAAAACTATTCTAATAACTTCATTTTGAATTCTGCTATGAGAAAAATAAAGGTGAAAATTCATAGTTTATATAATTTAATTATTAGAAGAGATTTTATAGGAAAAAAAATAATTTCCCTTTTCCTGTAGAGATGGGAAGACTGGACTTAAGTTAAATAGCTTACACAAGATCACATGGTAATAAAATTGATTAGAAAAACCTAGGTTTTTCTGTCTAATCTGTAGTATTCCTTAGAGTCAGTGTTATCAGTCTAGTACAGATAATATAATGGTAGAAATGTTATTTTTTAAAGCTACCATTGGGTGTCTTATTTCATTTATCTAGATTCAGACCGTCCATCAGATTTGCTCATTTGGAGGCAGAAAAAGAACAAAATGTATTTGTTGTGTAAACTCTCACGAGAAGACTTTCAAAAATTCTAGGTAAAGAACTCTGCTACTTTTTGACAATCTTGGTTTAACGGTCTTTCTTTCACTCCTTTGTATCCTTCATTTTACAGTAATGGTTTTAGAAATCCTTTAATTTCTCCCCAAGTAATTTTTTGATTTCTGTATTTAAAAGTACCAACTTGTCATGGAAGGTTCTCAGATAGATGTGAAAATTTTATCTGACTTTCAAAGAGTTTGATTTTCAGTTGGTTAAACGTGTACATACATAGAACACAAAAGTGAATCATGGGGTAGTGGTTCTAGAGTCCAAAGCTTCTGGGTCAGCAATGGCCAGAGTGACAATTCCAGAAGGTTAAGCTGGGTGATATGTAGCGGCTCTCTTACAGTCTTGTTCTGGAGATTCAGTTTCAAATACTATAAAACAATATGAAATAGTTTAAGCAATAAATGAAACCATACTATATTAACCCAAGAAGACTGCTGGATGTTGGAAGAATAGGAATCAGACATTAAGGCCACTGAGAGCCCAGACAGGCAAATTTTCTTTTTGTCTGTCTACTTCTTTCTTCTCATTTACACATTTTTTAAAGACTAGCTTTCTCTGCTAAGGAATCCATGTGGTGAATAGGAAAATACCACACATAGCTTCCATGCACAAATGGTGTATATCAACCACAGGGGAACAAGTGTCTACCTATATTCCAAAGAAGAGAATATGATGATCCCATATTGAAATAGATATCCAACCCACATTCAATCAAACATAGAAAGTGGATTGGTCTCTTTATTACATGCCTTTCATTATCAACAGTTTAAGATTAGAAGAAAGACAAAGGGAGTTTTTTTTCAATGGTTAGGGGTTTTTTATGCATTCAAACTTAGCCAAGCGATTTCTGAAACAGAAACAATTCCATTTGTTCAACAAATTTATCATGCAACATTCAAAAAACTTATTTCACACATGTTCTTGTCCTCATGGTGCTTGCTTTCTAGTAGAACTGCCAAATTGGGAAGACATTTATTAGAAAAAGAGCTCAAAACTGCCTGGAGGAGATAAGATAACAACTCCCTATAGTTTTGGGAAGGGCAGATAACCTACTAGTCCTCTAAAACCATCAGGGAGAAAAAGTACTCTGTGTTAAAAGTCTGGTGGATTGACCAAGGCAAATTTTCAAAAGGAATTGTCTTAAACAAAATCTTCCATCACCAATTCCGCTTCTGCCACATGAATTCAACTTGGCTCTCAAAGTTTTCTACTAATGAAAAATGAGGCATGAAGTCATTAAAGTCTTTTTTGTAGAGAACATGAGGACAACACTTATATTTTCACCAGATTAATAGATATAACTTTAATTTTGTTATCTTTTGTATAAGAAGAATTAAGCTCAGTGATATAATCATGTACAATATTTTAATAAGTTTAAGAAGATAATAATATTTTAAAAGAATATAAATCCTTTTGTTTTACCCAGCATTCTCAGAGTTCAAAAGATAAGGAACATTTATTACTATGGACAAACTGTGAAATTCATTTAAACACCAAATATTTGTTCTACTTAGTAATTCTTTGAAACTATTAGATTTCTGGCTTTCTTTTCATGAGCTTTGGGATTGCAATGAGATTTATATCCTTTATAAGAATCTCAGAACTGTAATGGAATTGAAGGTGTAATCTATTCTGAACATGAGAATAAACATTGGCTTTCATATTTAAGAACTAAAAGAATTCAGTGTGAATTAGGAAAAAAATCAACTAGTTGGTATAGAATATTTATAAAAGTTTGCCATTCCCTTCCTTATGCCTTTCAGCTAGTTTTCATGAATTTTGAGTAAATTTATATTATAGACCAACACTATCCAAAAGAAATATAAAGTAAACTCAAATGAGTGACAAGTATAATTTGAAATTTTCTAGTAAAAGCATTAAGAAGGTAAAAAGAAAGAAGTGAAATTAATTTTAAAAAAATATTTTTAAACCAATATGTTCAAAATACTAATATGTAAACCAATATGAAAAATTGTGATATTTTACCATTTTTTTATATTAACTATTCAGCATCTGGTATTTGTTTTAATGAAAAACACATCACAATTCTGACTCAACTCATCTGAGGCACTCATTAGCAATATGTGGCGAGTGGCTGTCATATCAGACAGCATAGTTGAAGAGTGTGACTGTTGGCATCTGGATTTAAGGCTAAAGTGGAGGAATGGCAAATGTTGGTCAATGCCCAGTTCAAATCCCATTTTTCCTCGAAGCCTCTCCGAACCCACCAGCAGCAAATGACATTTTCTGACACATGAAAGTTCCCTTTTTTGAAACTTTCCTTTTTCTGTATTGCTTTTAACATATCCTTTATTGATATTATCTGTGCATAAGTACTAACATCCGTAAGTTTTTATCTACTTTGGTCCTAGTTCTTTGTCTGTCAAATGGAAATCATTGTTATTATTCTACAGACTTGTTGAGAGAATTCAATGAGATCATGTGTTTGGTACATACCCTGACATGTAAATTCCATGAGCATGGACATTTGCTTTGACCATGGTTTTTGTATCACTACTAAGACCAGTGTCTAATGCACAGCAAAAGTTAAATAAATATTTTGGTGAATGAATTATTGCATTATTAGGTATCCTGTGATTAATTTTCACATTTCATAATTAGGAAGCCTGATTTATAATTAATTCTTGCTTACCCTGTTTTTTTTTTTTTTTGTTTTTTTGCCACACAATTATCAGTATTCTTTCTTAAAAATAAAATAAGTCATTCCTGTGCTTAAAAGATTCTTTACCATAATTTACAAGGCCTACCTGTCCCTTGTAACCCAGTCTCTGTTCTGCCCAGTCTCTGTTCTGCTCAGTCTCTCAGAAAAGGACATTGTCTTGCAGTCATCTGCTTCATTGTCTTCAATTCATGCAATTTCAATCCATAAGGAAATTTAGTCATTTCTACCTCTAAAATAGATTCTGAGTGTTTCCACTTCTTCCATCTCTGCCGCACTCCTCTTGTTCTCTTTCCAAGGCCAGCAACTCAGGTGACACACAACAGGATTTCGTCTTCTAATTGGTCTTTTTGTTTCCATTCTTGACATCCTTACAGTTCATATAACATTGATTTAACATTCTCCAGTGGATTTCCATTGCTGTTCAAATAAAATCTAAACTTGCCATGGTCTCTAAGACCTTACCTGATTGGATCTTTACCTAACTATCCAGCCCACTAAGTTACTATATCTACTAAGTTAGCAACCATATGTCTCTCTTTTTGTTCCTCAAACAAGGCCACCAGCACTATATGCCACGTACATTCCCTTTGATTGAAATTTGACCTTCAATTTTGATTGACATTTTTTCTACCATTGAGTTCTCAGCTCAAATATAATTTGCTCTTCTTCTTCCATGACTACCACATCTAGATAAAACCTCTCTTTCTAGTCATTCTGTGATTGAATGGAATTATTAATTTACTTTCTGAGTTGCTTATTATCAGATGCCAACACCAGGGTATAACTACTGCCCTACAACCAGAAGCCTTTTCTTTCTTTGCCATAGCATCCCTAGATGCTCAAATAGTGATTGCTCTTTAGTATATGTTCCATAAGTATTTACCTAATAAATAAAACTCTATACACATAGTACTCTCATATTTACTTGGGGTGATTATGAAGGAAAGATATCCATTCTGAATATAGTTATCAGGGAAGAGTTGAACTTAAGATGAACTTTCAACAACAGGTAGGATTCAGCTCATGGAAAAGCAGAGAGGATATCCTACACTAGCAAGGTCACAAAGTCAGGAGTGAATATCCTATTTGTCACATGACATTTATGGGCATCCTCAGTAATAAATCAGCCATGAATATTTCCGTCTTTTTTAGAGTGATTCAACTCATTCCTGTATTCAGGATAGGTAATTTGTGATGAAAAATCCAAGCATTTTGAGTGTTAATTATTAAAGACTCTCATTTCTTACTCTTGTCTGTCTCTGTTCTCATATTTCAAGGTACATGCCAAATGGAATGATATTTCCATGGGGTTAACTGAGGTCATAAAATTATTTGTTGTCAGATAAAATATATAACCTTACAATGACTTCTTGCTATATTTATATGAACATATGCTTTCCAGAGGCTGGTAATTATGTCTCTGTTATTAAGTGAAACTGACTTTAAGGAAACACATTAATCTTTAGAGTTCATAGTGTGGATATGGATCACATTATGTCACTAATGGTTATCTGAGTCTTTCTCAGCCAATGAGATTATTTGTTAAATTTTAATGAATTAGGCAATAGTATCCTGGTTGCTCAGCAAAGTGCACTTGCATAATTGGGATCGTTTCTCTATTCATTTAAAATTAATCATTCCAGGTCTCCATACTATCCTTTAAAAGTTAGAAGTAAAGCACAAATTACTTTGTCTTTAATTGGTTTCTATCAGGAAAGTGTGCTTTATAGTCATTTAGAGAGAACTCTGTAGTTTTGGACATGAATTAAAAATTTTGTTGCATTATTTTATGATTAAATCATTACAAATCCTTTTCCTTCTACCCTGTGTTAATGCCTTCACATGACTCACTGCGTGCCTGAACTTAGCACTCCATTAAGATTATATTCTACTATTGCACATGCTTTCTCCTACCATCCTTTCACATACCAGAAGTTCTCAGCATTCTACTCACTTCTTCTGTCTTTCCATATGTCAGGCAAGCAAGGTCACTGTCAATGACACCTTATCAATCAATAAGCAATGATTCCATGGTTATCCTCTTTCAGTGCAAAAGTATTCTTCCATAAAATGATGACAGCCATGTCCTCTCAGAAAATTTGTTTTATTCTTATTACAGTTGCTTTTCAAAGCATAATACAGTTCAAATACTTTATAAGTTAATGATTTATTCATTGAGACATAGTTTTCTTTCCATACTACAAGCATGAAGTGTGAAGTGATGAAGAATGAAGATTATTATACGTAGCCTTTAGTGGATTAGGAAAAATCTCCAGGGTATAAGAACTATCAGATCATTGCACTGAAATTTTCTGTAGACCATGCTGATTCTCAAATTTTAATGAATAATTTATTGATCCAACCCATAGTATGATGAAATATGTTTTAGGATGGAACTTGACATTTATCATTCATTTCATTCATTCATTTAACAAACACTTGGAGTGCCTTTTCTATTCTAGGTGTCTCTTTTTTAAATTTTCTCTCATTGTTTTTTGCTGTGCCTCTGACTAACAGAGACTGGTTTTCAATGGCATGCGCTTAATAATTCTCCAAAGATTGGCTCTTTCTTGAGGTACATTTGTGAATTCTTTGGAGGGCTCTGTGGTTTTTACCACTACCTACTTCCTTGACATGACAGACCAACATTGGCTTCATCTTTTCCAACTCCTGTTGCCTCTTTCCTCTGGCATATTCTGCTGCTAGTTGCTCTTGGAGTTTCCTTGCACAGGGACCAAGCTTTGTAGGTTAGACACTGGTAAAATGATTCAAGTCCAACCACTCTTCATGGCCATGGAAGATGGGGGCATCTTTGTCAGGGCAAAAGTCTGTGTACACATTGTTCCACAACTATGCTTTCTTCACTTTTCTCTCACTCCAGTTTCCTTTTTCTTTGCTTTAACAGGTACAGGGGCTGAGTCTATTACCTGTCCAAATGCAAGATTCTTTTCTCTAGTGTACAGTTCATGATAGTGATGCACATGGGGCTCTTCTCATTTCATGGGAATGCAGGGTATGGGCAGAAGCATCTTGTTTACCATGCCTTGGGCAGCCAGGAAAAAGTCATGGCATTCTCCATCAGACCAAGAACTCGAGACTCTGTTCATTTCTACTTTCTTCTCTAGTGTCCTACTTACACAGAATTGGGAGAGTGGGTTGCAGACACTGGCCCTAAAGTGAGCTTCTATATAATTTGAGCAACAGAAGTAGTCTCTCTCGTTATGTAGTATTTCTAGTCAGTACACTTATAACATATATAATACTAACACTATGCATATATATGTACATATTTGTCACACACATGAAAAATGTGTATATATTTCCATAATAATACAAATACTGTATATGTGCATTTGTATATGTATGCATAAATATATACATTATGCATGAAATTTAAAAGAGTGAGACTCTTGCTTGTTCTTTTCATGTTTACACTTATAAGTCAGTCTGCTGTGCTATTACCACATGAACTTCACTGAGTTATCCAGCCTCAACTAGCCCCAGTTTAGTGTAGGAAGAACCACAGCTCCTACCTTGCAGTATTAATTTATGAAAATATGAATAATGCAGAGTTGGTGCTAAATTAATTCTTGTTAAATTATAAAAAGCAAAAATTAATGTTTTCTCTTTTTCTAGATACCCTATTTTGTGACATCTAGAAAAGGCAAGCTATTTAAAGTGATTTTTTATGGCAATGAAGTCAAAGTTAAAAATCTGATTCCTGATGTGGACTGTGTTTCAAGTGAAGATAGTGAGAGGTCAAGATTACAAAGTGTCTGTAATGAAAATATTGACTACAGGTAAGGAAATATAAGGTCTTCATTTTACAACCCTTGAACATATTATGGTTTGGCATAACTGCAACTATGTAAAAACAAAGTCTGATAACAAAGGAATAATAATGGATAAGAATATGATTAAGAGATCTCAAAATAAGGGGAATTTTTAAGAAAAGTGTTTGTATATCTAAATATAGGAGGATCTACATAGAAGTTTTAATAATCTGAAGCCTAATGTTTGAATATATGTGTATTTACATTATATGTTTTGCATATATTTGGAATGTGTGTGTATACACACACACACACACACACACACACATATACACACATTGACCATAAATGTATAAACATATTTCATTTTCTACTGATCTAGGAATTATAAGCAGAGAACTTCTGTTTTTTCTTACCTGAATCTTATAAATTCATTATCAGTTATAATGAACTTACATATTCTTTATCAATCAAAATGTTTTCATGTAGTTTAGGGTGGGCGGAATAACAGTATTTGCTATAATATTTTGGGGGAAGTTTGTGAAGTCCTCTCTCAGTGAAGACTGATAGTGAAAGTAACTATTATTTATATTGATGAGTGGATTAAAAATGCAACAATAACCATAGTATACCATATATTTTTTAAAAGCTACAAGAAAGAATTTTGAATGTTTTTACCAAAAAGAAATGATAAATGATTGGGGAGATACATACATTTGACCTGATTTAAGTATTGCACAATGCATTAAAGTATTGAAATATCACACAGTACCCCATAAATATGTATAATTTTGTATGTTTTTATGCATCAGTTGAAAATATTTTTTTTAAATGACATGATACAGCAATGATAAAATCTTTGAGAAGAATCACATTTGAAAGTTGCCTTCCTCTTGGCTCTTGCTCTCTCTTCTCATTATCTTCAGCCGTCAAAACTGTGATTTTGTCTTTTAAGAATACTTATGGCTACAAGCACTCAGAAGGCATAAGTCTAAAGGAATAATTTGTGATTAATGAAGGAAAGATATTTGGGAAACTAGGGAGTGTATCATGCTACTTGAATTAAAACCTGTTGTATGATGTCTTTCTCTACTTGCAAAGCTGAATATGTAGGATGTTATACACAAGTAAACTCAAGGATTACAATATAGATGTTTAAATTATATTATTCATGTTTGCTTTATTTTACATCGGTATGTGCAGTTTCTATTTACATATAATTTACCTTTTCAATAGAACTATCTAGAACATGTGGCTTAACCTTAAAAGCTATGACTACCTCTACAAGTTTAATGTGCATCTCAACTGAGACCAATTTTACTCATTACAAGATTTATATATCAAACAGAACACTTGCAGAAGAATATTTTATTTGAGCAATGATGACAAAGGACACAATTATGAACCTTACTCCTGGTGGATATGTAACATCATAGCACCTACAGTAAGAGGCAATTTTGAAGGATGTGACAAATATATTAGGGTTGTTGCAGGTATAAAATGCTTTGTGAAATTTAAAAAATTCACATTTATATTGCACATTATATTGTTCAAGATAAAATTTCAATTTTTTGAAATAAGAAAACTTACATTCTATTGAATAGTTCTGATGGTAAAATTCACTTTACTAGGATATCTGTAGGATTTTTGAAATAATATTTAAAATATAAATTGTATGGAACAATGTGTAGCACATAGTGGAAATTAAGAAGTAGATTTGAGGATAATCTATTCTCCTAAAAACTTTTGTCTTTGATGTTCTAATATGTGCTGTACACATGAGAAAACATAGTCTTACATATACAGAGAGTAGTAAAGAATATAAGCATGGAAGGAAACGCATAGGGTGTAAGTCAAATCAATAGATGAAGCAATGTAAGTATGTTCAAATTTACTGTAGTTGCACATTCTGGGGAATGCTGAGCTCATGATGGGATGGAGGAAGCTCTCTAAGGCTGTTCATATCTGTAAAAAGATTAGGAATTTGCTAATCTGACAAGAGGGCATATAGGTATGTGGCAGGAGGATTCACAGAGAAAGGAAACAGTCCATGCAAAGTTATGGAGGTGAAAGTGAGTGCTGTGTATTTGTACAACTGTAAAATAATTCAATATTTCAAGATTTTATTGGTTTTTACATGTGAAGAGAACAAAAATCATATTTGGGATATTTCAAAGAATAATTTTTAAGTATGAATAAAACTGTAAAACCTATCAATATTTCAAAAAACACAATAAGATTGCAGTAATAACACATCAGAATTACTCTTAAGTGATTTTTAAGGCTATGGTTTTGACAGATGACAAACAGATCATAGGCATATGATAATAATGCGTCTATGGGCATTTGTTTTTTGACTGTTACACACTTTCTTAATTTCCTGTTACTGCTGTAAAAATTACCAAAAGATTAGTGGCTTGCACCAATGCAAATTTATTATGGCATTGTTCTGTGAGTCAGAAATCCAACATAGTTCTCCCTGGCTAAATCAAGGTATCTGTAGGCTGTGTTCCTTTCCATAGGCTCGACACCAGAATCCATTTCCTTGCTCATTCTGGCCATTTGCAAATTTCATTGGCTTTGTAGGACAGAGGTCACCATTTCCTGAGTTGTTCCTTGCTTCTAGGGGATGCCTTTTTCCTTGACTCATGATCCCCTTCCTCCATCTTCAAAGCCAGCATAGGAGGGTTGAGATCCATTTAGGCTTCAAATCCTCTTATGTTTTCCCCCATCATATCTGACTTTTCTATCTTCTATTTTGTGTGATTAGACTGGTTGTACCTGGAAAATCCAGGTTAATATCTCCATTTTATGATTTTTAATCTTAATTCCATCTGCAGAGTCCCTTTTGCCATGTAACATATTTGTAGTTTCCAAGGTTTAGTATATGGGCATCTTTGGAGAGACATTATTCTGCCTACCATACACTATTATTCTTTTACATGTGATATGTATATGAGAATGCAAAGCAAGCAATGAGTTTAGAATTCATACACTAGCTTTACTCCTAAATTTGACACTTATTAGCTGATTACTGTTAGGCAAGTTACCTACTGTCTTAGGGCATCAGGTTTCTGAGAAGTTCAGATTAGATGACCTCTGACATTTCTTTTGACTCTTAATCATTCTATTAATATTTTTAAATATTTTTATAGTACATAGGTTTAGACACTACACATTTGACTAATTCCACAAAAAGCACATATGATAAATCATGCTTCAAATGTATTTTTCTTCTAGGTGTTCAGTGGCTAAAGTATACATTAAAATTAGACCCATCCTTGATGTGTTAGTCTGTAGCAGGACTTCTTAACCTTAACACCATTGACAGTTTTGCCTGAGTGATTCTCTGTTGTGGGAACATGTCTTGTGCACTGTAAGATATACAGAAACATTCTTGGCTTCTCCTCCCTAGATGCCAATAGGACCCTCTCCATTGTGCCAATCAGAATTTTTATTCAAAAATTGTCAGAAGTCCCCTAGGTGGTAAATCACATTAGTCTATGGTAAGCACTGATACATATGGTTGACTATAAAAGATTGGAAAAAGTATGATAAAATGTTCTCACCTGTGCACAGATAAAGGAAAGAGTAGTCTGTGCCAGTGGCAGGGTTTGCTCACTGAGACACAATTTTGTCAGAAGAAAAATTGACCAAGTTAATGTCAATATCAGGAACATTTCATAGAAGATATGGAATATCTAGTGGTCATTTTACTTAAAAAAATTGCACTTTATGAAATAGTAAGAACTTGATCTTCTGATTATACAGTGTGGTTTAGGTGATGGTTTTGAGAGATTTTAGATGGGTGACTTAAAAGGTTATGGTGAGTGTAAGAGGAGATGTTTCCTAATGAAGATCTCAGGAGCAGAAATAGATCTTACTGACCTACTTTAAAGAGGAGAGTGGTGCTAATGGGACAATGCTTGGGGACCTGTTTTGAGCAGAACACTGAATAGATAGGAGGAGGGCACTAAAGATAAGAAATGAAAGAAGTACCATAAAGGTTTTACTAAAAGATGGCCAGGATTTATAGAGGAAGATAGTAGAAATAGCAATGGTCATTAACCATAGCTTACATTTTCCAAGCTCTTATTCTGTTCAAGGTACTTTTCTGAACATTTCACATATATTAATTCATTTATTCTCACAACAATATGTGTTCAGTATTATTACTATTCACATAAAAAGGAGGTCAGTGAAGTATAGAGAGGTTAACTCTTTTGTCTAAATCTTGTTAATATGACAGTGTCAGAATTTGAATCCAGTTATCTAGATCTAGGACTCTTGCCCAGTGCCTATATCACAATTGATTTTTCAGACCCTGAACCACTTTTTATACTGTTGATTTCTTTGAGTATGTTTATTTTCTTTATCATTTATACCTAGGCTATTTCTAAAATATGAGGAAGCTTTAGGAACTTGATAAATATATGTTACCCTGACAAGACATGTTTAGATGGAGTGCATTAAACTTAAATCTTAGCTTTGAAAGGAAAGTTGTAGAGCATCCTATTTAGTGCTTAAGTCTTCCTAAAATGTTAATTACTTCATTTAGGATCCTTTGATCTGCTGCTGTTAGCTACTTTGTGAAAGTTAGAGATCATACAGCTATCATAGTGACTAGAGTTCGACAACATTACTCCAGGGTCTAAATCCTCATTCTGATATTCACCTGTTGCATGAGATTTGGTGAAGTTACCTAAATTCTTTGTTTTACAGTTTTCCCAGTTTTAAATAGTAACGACAGATATTGTATGTGAAACTGTTGTAAATGTTACATAAAAATATATCAAAGATATCAAAATGTTAGCACAGTTTGCCTTGCACCATTAACTTATTAAAGGTTAATAATTTTTATTTTGTATGCCTTTATGCAGAGTATGTCATTATCAGTTGTAGTATTTATTATGTCCAGAAATAATCATAGAAATCACAGCAAGATTTAAATGTAATGTTCAAAGCTTCTCACAGTGTTGATACATAGGAAATAGATAATGATCATGAAACCATTTTATGTTGACATATGTGAAATAATGCTTTTGACATACTAATTTCAAGGAGATTTATTATTGAAATGAATTTTACATGTTTATCTTTATTCTTTAAATATGGCTACTAGAAAATTCAAAATTACCTATGTGTAGAATTCCTTTTCCTTGCCCTAATTGAATTGAATATGATATTTTTTCTCTTTAAGCTCTGGATATTTCCCCTTTATGATATGATTTTATTGGTTCTTGACAATTAAGTTCAGAGTAGTATTTTTCCTCTGTATTTTCCTGCCTTTAGGGCCATTCAATTCTATGAAGAGTACATCACATGTTCTGGAGTCTACTTTCAATTAATTGAGTCTTCAAATTCATAAGCAGGAAACTGCACTCCTCAATAATGACTTTGGCTTTGCTACATCTCCTCTACCTCTCTGCCTAGACTATCGCAAAATCATTGGCCCCTTGTTGCCATTTTTGTCTCTCTCCAATTCATATATTCCAAAATGATCTTTTAAAACAACAACAAAAAGCATGTGTCGGATTGCTTTTCTTTTTAAAAATTTTTAAAAAAATTTTCAGTGACTTTCCATCATTGCATTTAGGAAAAAAAAATCTTTAAACATAGTCTACATGATCACCAGACTGTGTCACTTTTTTGCTTAATCCTAGAAACTCAGTTTGACTTTCCTCAGTTATTCCAAATTTTTTCCATTTCTAGTGCTTCTATCCACTGTGCTTAGAAAGGTCTTTACTTATCCTGGGGAGCTTTCAGACTTTTCATCTTAATCAGATTGGCAAATTTCCAGACAAATATATTCTTCCTCTTGTTGAGACACATTTCATTCCTAGCGAGGAATCCTTCACTGTAATCTTAAACCACAGCCTAGGAAACCACATCCCATATCACTACCATCTCAGTAACCAGACTTTCACTTCTTGCATCTTCTTTTTTCTTCCAAAGTCTCCTCCAGTTATTTTATAGTTTCCTGTTTAAAGCTTCATAGACATTACTTTCTGGGATTCATGAAAAAATGTTAACCTTCACGTAAATCAGTCCCTGGGAGCAGTAGTTGATTGGAGTGGTCAGTCACGGTAGATTTTATCTATTTCAATGTAGGCTGGTAAGGAGAATCAAGCTCTTTTCTCTTAGACTTGAGAATACAGAGGACATACGTTTGTGTGCAGAATTATCTAGAAAGAAAAATCAGTAGCTATGCACAAAAAAGGAACTAACTGGATACCCCTTTGATCTTTAATTTGGGTTTACAATGTTCCTAAAGAGTTACCAGGAAACTTGCAGTGCCTACTACATGGAAAATCTGGGGATGGTGCCAAGAGAATGTCTTTATCTTTGAGAACGTTGGAGTGAACAGTAAACAATTGGTATCAGATTTAGGTACTAAGGACATTATATGTTATAAGCATTAGGTGAACTTGTCAAAGAAAATAAAACGTTTCAAAATATTCCCTCCAAAATACCAAGAAATTGGCTGATTATGTTAATTTGTTTTTATAATGTGCCCTATCAATTTTGTTTAGGAAATATACATCTTTTTTTTTCTATTATATCCATTGCCAAATCTCTTGTAGTAGAGTTTTAAAATAAGTGGATTTCAATGATTAATTCCATACTTCTTTCTTTTGCTGTTAGATTGGGTCTGTATCAGGCATGTTTTCACATGCTTGGCTTCATAGTCTCTCTCTGTACTAAAGATAAGGCAGAGTGCAAGCCTGACTCATTTGGAACCAATCAGAGGAACTTTATGTGGAAAACACCCTTTAAGGAGGTACAGGCAGCATAAACAAAATTTTGAAAAACAGTAGAGGCAAAGGTAGAAATAGTTAGGTTGAGAACAATTGGTACTTATCATTTAAAACTATTGTATTTAATTTCCAATATGAAAATTAGCCTTTTCCTAGTCAAATGTTTATCAGAAATGATTACCTTTGAAAACTTTTGTGAATTTTGGCCATTATTTTCCAACTATCTTCTGTTTGGTAAATATCCAGTTAATTGGATAGTTTGCATTTACTTTGTCTTAAAATTATTCAATTTTTCAATTAGAGAATAAAATTAAAAAATGGTCAACAGATTTTAACAAGTAAGGCATATCCTAGGAATAGATACATAAACTGATATATTATTTCTTATCATTACACTTAGAAACTAGGTGTTGTTAGAGATACACAAAGAGATCATTTAAAGGATGTACTGCTTTCTAATATTTGATTATTTTGGAATCCAAGCCTCAGACTATTGATTTTTATTTTTTTTGAAACTTTAGAATAACTCTATTTTAAACCACTATTTTTCAGTGTCAGAACTGGAAAATCCTGAGAAACTTAAAGCCTTCAATTTTTCTGCATGGTACTTTTCTCTGTGCTGGAGCCGACCCTCCGGCTATGTGGATAGGTATCATGTGGATCTTGTTCCTGACAGTGGCTTTGTTACTATCAAAGATCTTGGAGGTGGAGAATATCAGGTATAGTTTTCATTATTGTATTTGGCCAGTCTGTTTATGTTTATATTTGGTCATAGTAGGAAAGTTCTTTATGAAACTCATCCACCATGAAAACTTACTCCTTGGAGTGTTTTTAAAAGCATAAGATGAAGACAAAAACATTGATGTTGAATTGATGAGTGTAAGTTTCAGCATTGGTTGACTGTTACCTTAGCAACAGCTATGCTTTCTTTTCTTTTCTTTTTTTTTTTTCAAGTTTACCCTGAACCTACAGCCAGCCATCCAAGAGATCATGAATAGTTTAACAAAGAAAGGGCAGAGCTATTGAGTAATCCAGGCTCATTAATTGTGTACTTGCCAGGAAGATCTGTCTTTAAATCATTAATGCAGGCAACATTTCTCTCTAGAGCCATCAATGTGATTGTACCGCCTGAAAAAATGTAATAATGATGGATTTTCTTATCATTTTTCTTTTACTTTTTATTGGAACTTCAGAGACACAGGTATTTCATATACACTCTTAAAAGCAAGGAATGAGCAACAGGTTGTAGATTTTTAAAAGACTTAAATAGTTGTTCCTTGAAACAATGAACTGGGATAGATAGAAATACTGATTTAGGCTTTGATGATTCAGTATGCTCTGGAAATTTGTTTTTTATGTTATTTGGTAAATAGTTACATGACATAACAAATTTATATTTTACAATAATATGGAAGTTTTGAGATATTTTAAGCAGTGCAGAGTTATATGGTGAAGTGTTAACTTTTTGGTATTAATAGATTTATTATTATAGCTTGCTTTTCAGGAATAATTTTAATATAATCATTTGGTTTTGGTATTCTAGGTTGATATTTCCAATGCTGTTCCTGATACGAGGTATGACACAACCATCTCTTCTCTTTCTGCTACAACATATAGCTCACCTGTTAGTAGAACAGTGACGAATGTTACAAGTGAGTATATGTTTTAAAATCACTTTTTAATGAAATATTTGGAGTCAGTCTAACTCAATTGCATGGATAAACTTCTATTGGTAGTTTGAATGTTATATGCATGCAAACAGTTTAGAATAATTAAAGCAAAATGGAAACTTAAGAAAGTGATCTGTTAACCTGCTTTCTTCTGGTTCTTTAGCTTCCTTTACTTTCAAAGAGCAAAGATAATTACTCTATACCTGTTTGTGAAATGGATCAGAGACTGTTAATGGTAACATTTAAATAATACAGAGCCATGAAAATAAGCTCAGTACTCTTGCTCAGGAAGGATTATTTGGTTTGTAAGACTTTTTCTTGTTTGCTTGGTTCTTGTGCATAAGCCTTGCATCTAGTTAAGTTTCTTTTAAAAATGGTTTGGCATCAAAGGTGTATTTGGCATGTAGTATTTAGTAGCATTCCATTTTTTGCATTCTTATAAAGGAATGTTTTTGGTATTCCCCAAAGCTTTTAGTATTTATTTACTTATTTATTTATTTTTGTAGCAGAGTTCCAGGGAATATAAATGCATATTAACCTTTGGGATCTTTGGTAGTTTACATTTGTAAATACTTTTCTTTTTCTCTGGGTGGAAATAGAATATTCGTTTGAACTTTTAACAAAATAAAATTTTTAAAAAAATAGAACCTGGGCCTCCAGTCTTCCTAGCCGGGGAGAGAGTTGGATCTGCTGGGATTCTTCTTTCTTGGAACACTCCACCTAACCCGAATGGAAGGATTATATCTTACATCGTTAAATATAAGGAGGTATGCCCGTGGATGCAAACAGTGTACACACAAGTCAGGACAAAACCAGACAGTCTGGAAGTTCTTCTTACTAACCTTAATCCTGGAACAACATATGAAATTAAGGTAATTATTTTTATAAATAACTACTTAATATTTTGTTCATTTTAAAAATAAAGGATGCTTTTTTCTACCTGGTCAAACCTTACATCTGAATGCAGTAACTGAACAATGGCAGACTGAGTCAACAGCTCAACACCCACCTGAGATTTTAAAACTTGGTCTAATATTGTAATCTCTTTTCATTTCAGTTTATATGTACATTTATATACATTATCTGTTTTAAAAAGCTTTCTTTCAGTGCCTTTTATGGAAAATAAATTAAGTTTAATTTAAGCAATTCAGCCCTTACAAATGACAATATTCTTTCTCTCTCTCTCTCTCTCTCTCTCTCTCTCTCTGTTTTGTAGTTCTGGGGTTTGAACCCAGGGCTTCATGCATGTTAGGCAAGCACGCTATTCCTGAGCTAGTCTGAAAATATAGTACTTTTTGATTAAACTTAAAGTTAGTTCTGTTATTTTTCTCCTTACCCTTTTGAATTTGCATATCTATTATTGAAATTTTGGATAATAGTTTAAAAACGTCTAAAGAGCCAGTTTTACTAAAAATAATAAATTCAATTTTGCTCTACTCAACATATTTATTGAGCATTTACTATGTCTTTTGTTGTTATGGAAATTTTCAGTTTTTTACAGTGTTAAATATGTGCAATTTAACAGTGTCTTAATTGCATACTAAATAAAAAAGAGCATAAAAAGTAGTCCAAATTAGTAAGGTCATATGAAAATGTTTACAATTAAGAAATATCTACGACATTTCCAAGGGATAATGAAGAATAAATATATCTTCTGGCTTCTTCCTAAATTTAAACATAACATCCATATGTTCTTTGAGCCTTAAAGATAATTGAATACCGAAAGGAAAATCTGTGAAAGCTGTTTAAGTATGTGATCACACATAACTGAGATGCCCATCCTAGATGGGAAGAAATGATGGGAGAGACTTTGCCAGAAAGTTTTCCTTCCTGGGACTACATCTATTTCTGGAATTAAGAAGATTGAACTGGAGAGCATATACCTGGAATAGGATTTTCCCATTGAGAAAATAAATAAATAAACTTTTATACAGAAGTCAAAATAAAAAAAATTGTTATGGCTGTTTCACACAGAAGCATAGGTTAAAGAATAGGCAATCTTTTTTACATCTGAAAATTACATTATGTAGATATTTTCTTGGAACATGCACATATTCAAGTTAACTTATATTTTAAAACATGCCACTGGGTGTAATAAATATTTAGTGTGAGATAAATAACTATTGTTGAGAGGAAGGCGATTTTACTTAGTTCTGCTTAGATCTATTTTTATGGAGGTTGGATTTTTATTCCTTTGAATTCTCTTATTTCAGGTCTATAGGGCAGCCCCTACTGTCTGTTTCATCTCTCACTTTATAAATCATCATTGTGACATTTACTCTGTTCAAATAAATGTTAGCCATTGCAGAATTCCAAAGGTATTTGGCATGGTACATTCGATAGCTTCAGTATAAGTAACACTGTGGGGAAACCCTGTTAAGTATTTTACATGTGTTATTTCACTTAGACTTAGAACATTCTTATGACATAGGTACCTTATTATTCCAATTTAAGAATGAGAACAATGTACCTTTGAATAGTTAAGTAAACTGACCAATGTTACTCATCTGGGACTTGGTAGAGCTGCAATTAAACCAAGGTCATCTTGTTGCAGTGATGACATTTTGCAAAAACTTGAGTTGTATTTTCATTTATGACATTTTCTTCTGCCTACTATTGATTATATTATGTGACTGTATTATTCAAGTCTACTGTCTATTTGACTGCATTGTTCAAGTCTATTTAACTATTATTCATTAAAAATAATTTGTACACTTTTTAAAAAAATTAATTTAACTATTTATTTATTTATTTATTTATTTATTTTTTGTGGAACTAAGGATTGAACCCAGGGCCTCACATGTGCTAGGCAAGCGCTCTACCACTGAGTCACAACCCCAGCCCAATTTGTACACCTTTTAAATTTAGGATATTTAGTATAAATTATTAATCAAACATACTTATTAAGTACTTGTTAAACAAATAGTTTTCATCAGCATTTATTTGCCTAGTAGAGTGTAACCTCTAAACTTGATTATGGTATACATGGTCTTTTAAATTTGTTACAGAAATAATCCTAGTTTCTTGTGTATAGCGTATATAGTGGGTGAAGATGGAGTTATGGAAAAAATACATATTTCACTCAGTTCTTGTTCTATCATTTATACTTTTGTCACCAAGGGCAAGTTATTGACCCCTCTGGACAGTGTCCTCATCTATAAAATGTTGACAATGATGCCTCCTATTTTGACTATGTGGATAGCTCAGTATTTGCCTTCATCTTGGGGGAGTATTCTAAGATTAAAGAAAAGAGCATTTGGGCATTTTTCCATTATGGACAAGTCTAAGTTTTATTATTTCTGATTATGATTAATTGGAGAGCAAAAATTTGAACCTAATCCTTTTGGTTTGTTTTAGGTTGCTGCTGAAAACAGTGCTGGCATTGGAGTATTTAGTGATTCCTTTCTTTTCCAGACTGCAGAAAGTGGTAATTTTCCTAAATTATTTATTCTGAACTAATTGAGTCATGAGTTTTAGTCATTTAAAGTAAATGGGATATAGACAAAATCTGATGCTCAAATGCATACGATTCTCAACAGTATGGCTACTAATTACTTTTAGTTGCTCATGATAGTTAATTCAGTCACTAAATACATATTGTTCTGATTTTAAAGGTCAATTAAGTGTTATTTTGGAAAGTTTTTAAAATTAAGAATAAAAACTCACAATGAAAATTATCCATAGTCCTCTGATCTAGAAACAGCCCTATTACTATTCTAGTATATTTCTGGCAGATCTTTTTTCTTCCCATGAGTATATATGTCAATATGACTGTACATTAATGAAAATTAGCTTGTGCAAGTTATATAAGTTTATATCCTGTCTTTTCCTCTAAATATCAAATTATAAGCATTTTGTGACATTAGATTTTTGGAAATATGGATTTTAATGGTTATCATATCATTCCACATGACATGCAGTACCAAACCAGCTCAAGACCTCTCCATTTTTCCAGTTACTGAATGGAAGACTCTTGTTATGCTTGACTCTGCTCTCACAGTACACATTTGATGTCAGCAATTCCTGTCAGCACTGTCATGGAAAAATATCCTGAATCTTCCCCTCATTGCTAATTATCCTATCCAACCCAGTTTTTATGTTTAAAAGTATCATTTTAAAATTAAGTATGCAGTAGGATATAAAAGAAAAAAATCTGTTTTCAGTTTTAGGGGAAATAATTGGAAAGATTTTTGAATGATATAAAAATTAGTTTTATTTTTTTAATTTGATCTTGACTTGGTTCCTGGCAGAAGATGGGACATACAGATTATAACTTCAATTTGACAGAGTTTAATTCCTGTATATTTCATACTTCCATTAACCAGCCTAATTTCTAGAGATGTTAACTCTCTTGGAAAATGATGATTGGGAGAAAGTAGAGGAACTCTAGGATGTGGTGAAAATAATGCTGGAATAAGAGTCTCTTTTCCAACCTGCTGCTTATTTTTAGATCAATTACATAGTATCTCTTGATTGCTTTTCCTTTTTTTTTAAGTTGAAGATGTTCAATTAAATTAGCAATTGCCAATATTTTTCTTGCAAGTTTCTGTTTTTATTGTTTATGTTCAATTAAACCCAAATTTGAGGAAGATTCCTATGGGATAAACTGCATTTATAATTGTTAAATTAGAAGTCATTTGTCTTTCTATGAGGAAAGTACAGATTAACCAGTGATCCTATACTGAATTGATATTATTCCATTCACAAGATCAAAAAACTCAACATTTAATTTCCCATGAAATATTATTTCAGGTAAATGCACAATTTCTTTTAGATTTAAAAATATTAAAAATAGTACTTTGCACCTTGTTATCTAAGTAGAAATGCAAAAAAAAACAAAAAAACAAAAAACCCTTGAAACTCTTTCTGTTAGGTTTTTAAAGTTCTTAATGACTCAAAAGACATGTTTTGTACATATTACACTTTGAAAGTTGGAGATACTTCTACATGCTTGTGTATATATGTATGTCTGCAGTCCATACATGTCCTTCAAGTGTGTGCTAAGGCACCTGACAGGTGAGAAGTCTATATAAACAGAACTCTTTGGTAATTCAGTATTAAATTTTTAATTGGATAAATATGAATAAATTCACTCCATAAATAATCAAGAAGTAATGTGATTCTGATGCATAAAATTGAGAAGTAGGAACTAGAATATTTAAAATAGGGAAAGAGCTGCCAACTGTAGAAAAGAGTTGGAATGAATCTTTAAACACCATGAAATCACAAAGGAAAATACATCAGATATGTCTTACTGAGGCAAAAACAAAACAAGTTAATATGAATACCTTACTTCAGTAGATTTTGCTTTGCAGATTTAATTGATGTCTATCTGTTTAATGCTTACAATTCACTCTTTTGGAAATCTTGCCTTGGAATTTGATAAAGATGTAATTATAAACTCCAAATTTGTCTGCATTTGATTAGTTCTTTATGACTGTTACTAAGGCCTGTTTGTCAGCTCACATATAATTTGTTATTGATCTATAAATATTTCAGGAATACTTATATGGACAGATTATATAAATAAGAAAAATATTAAAGATGATTACTATTCATGATAAAAATTTTAATTTTGTAATTTCACATCATCATATATTTAACATCTTTTTCTTTTTGTTCTATTATCTTTTACCTACTCCAGAGAAATTCGAATGTGAAATCTTTAGTATCAGGGAATTACCATATTGTCATTACACATCTTAAACTTTGATCCCATTTTATCAATTCCTCTTGGAGAAAAATTTGCATCCATTATTTCATCCATTAGTAATCACTCCCAATAATTTTTGTATTTTATTTTTTCCACTAAAGTGAAGCTATCTTCAAGTTTCTTCCCTCCTACTAACTAACATTTAGTTCATATAAGGCCCTGCTTCCCAGTACACCACATATGATTTATGTGGCTTTCCTTTACAAGTCATTTCCTGGTGTTCACTAGACTGCAAACCTAAACTCTTATTTGGCATCGTGATACTAGACACCCTTTACCATCACATACTGTTTTACCTCTAAGGTTTGGTTTTGGTTTCTTTGCAAAGTGACTTATATTTGTTCTATGTTCTGAAAGATCTTGATTATTTACTCTCCCAGTTTTATATATCTTACCATTAATTTAATGGAAATCATTTTCCTTAATATTTGCTTCATATTGGTCTCATTCCAACTAAAATAGTATTCAGATTATTATTATAATTAATGATTAAATGTAAACTATGACAAAATTCTAGAGAAAGTCAATTTTGAGGGTATATAAAACTCAACAATAGTCACAACATATTGGTCGGGTATCTACTTGATGTTAGGTACTACATATTAATAAACAGTCCAGATGGGTGTTTTTCTGGTGCAAATGTTTGAGTAATTGTTTCAGTTTGCCACTTTATTCAACATCTAATTAATATATGTAATTCCAAAATATTTAGGGGAGAATTTTTTTCTGAATTGTTTGTATATTCACAAACAATTATGGATTGAATATTATATCATATTTGTTTAAACTATTTTGCCAATGCATGTATTAGTCCAGTAATACTGAAGTAAGTGGATTTTTAAAAAAAATTTGGGTTAAGGCAAATTAAAGTTTAGAAGTTACACATAACTAGACTATCCAATTTGTTTTTATATTTAATTTCATAATACAAGGAAATTGAACATCCCAAAGGTATATAAATGCCATTCTAAATTTTGTAACAGGGTATTCCCTTTCTTCAATCCCTCTCATTCCCCCAGCTCCAGGAAAGGTGGTCAATCTCACAGTTGAGGCCTTCAACTACTCAGCTGTAAACCTGATTTGGTATTTACCTCGGCAACCAAATGGCAGAATTACCAGCTTCAAGATTAGTGTCAAACATGCCAGGAGTGGGATGGTAGTGAAAGACGTCTCTGTCAGAGTAGAGGACATCTTGACTGGGAAACTCCCAGAATGTAATGTAAGCATTTTGGAACACTTTCTGTGTCTCAGAAGTTATTAGGTGAATGTCTGTTTTCAAGCGTTTAGCATTTGGATACTGTATATTTCACCAAAATACTTAGTGTTACTTTATTACTCATACTACTAGACACACATTTTAACTCCCTGAGCTGAAAATGTGTAAGACAGAACTGGAGAAGTGGTATATTTGCATGTCAGGAGGGAAGAGTACATGTGGAAGATTTAATTTGCAAGGTTTAATTGGCCGAGGTAGATTTAGTTTTTGTAGTGTATCCTTGGGGAAAGAAATTTGTTTTTAGGTCTGGGGGTATAGCTTAGTGGTAGAACACTTGCCTACCATTCACAAAACCCTGGGTTCAATCCCCAGTACCACACAAAACAAAACAAAAGAATTTGTTGTGGTTCTAATCATCAATAGGAAACCTCGAAAAGTATAATGCTTTTCCTAAAATCATTTCAGTGATTACTGAAGATGGAGAAACATTTTAACAAAACTGTTTTTGTTTTAAATAGCTTGTAGAAATCCCAAAATTTATTTTTTAACTTAGGATATATTTATATACACACATATACCTATGCACATATGGTCACACTAAACATGTTTTACTGGTGTTATATCTTGAGGACTTATGATTAAAAAATGATAGGTGTTGGAGAGGATGTGGGGAAAATTGCTGGTGGGACTGCAAATTAGTGCAGCCACTCTGGAAAGCAGTGTGGAGATTCCTTAGAAAACTTGGAATGGGCCTACCATTTGACCCAGCTATCCCACTCCTTGGCCTATACCCAAAGGACTTAAAATCAGCACACTACAGAGATACAGCCACATCAATGTATGAATTCACAATAGCCAGACTATGGAACCAACCTAGCTGCCCTTCAATTGATGAATGGATAAAGAAACTGTGGTATATATATATATATATATATATATATATATATATATATACACAATGGAATATTACTCAGCTATAAAGAATAATAAAATTATGGCATTTGCAGGCAAATGGTTGAAATTGGAGAATATCATGTTAAGTGAGATAAGCCAATCTCAAAAATCCAAAAGAGGAATGATCTCACTGATAAGCGGATGATGATACTTAATGGGGGGTGAGAGTGGGACAAGAATGGAGGAAGGAGGGACTGTATAGAGGGAAAAGAGAGGTGGGAGGGGTGGGGGGGAAGGCCAAAAAATGATAATTATTAAGAACTAATGCTTAAAATTTTACTTTAGTGTTTTGGCTTTTGTACTGTTAACATGAATTTTAAACATTTCTACTGTTTCTGTTATAGTTTTACCTTTATTTTAAACCACTTTAAATCCTACTCATAAGAAAGATTAAAGTGTAAAGAATATAATACATATGATGTGCTCTAAAATTGTAGACAGTGGATATAATTCCCATATAACAGATTTTCCCGTATATAATCTAATGTCTTACACACACACACACACACACAAATGCACACATTGAAAAGCAGTATTTGTAGTAGTATAAAGGAAAAAGACAGGAGTGATATTTTTTGTGTTTACCAAGTGATATCACATTATTTTCTTGTTGGTGTTCATCTTATTCACCAGGAAAATAGTGACTCTTTTCTGTGGAGTACGTCCAGCCCTTCTCCAACACTTGGTAGAATCACACCTCCATCACGTACCACATATACATGGAGCTCCTTGTCGCGGAGTAGGATCAGCTCTGTGTGGAAAGAGCCTATCAGTTTTGTAGTGACACATTTGAGACCGTATACAACCTATCTTTTCGAAGTTTCAGCTGTTACAACTGAAGCAGGTTATATTGATAGTACCATTGTCAGAACACCAGAATCAGGTATGATTTCATTTGGTTAGAAAAAAATATTTAAATTATTTATAAAATAATCTTTCATTTTTTCCATTTACATTATTTTGTTAACCTTCCTTACCTTTCTGTAACTGTTTTCCCTTTGATAATAGATAATAGACATCCCATCTGGAGTGTCTAAAATTTTTATTATTCTTTTATATTATGGTACTAAACTAAGTATGTAGAAAAAAATTGGAAATAAATGTTTCCTCAGCTACTAACTAAGATCCAGTGGTCAGCATTTATCATTCTATGACCTCAGCAATTTTTTTCACAATCAACTTTGCCTTTCTAAATCATCTTTAATCTGTTATAGGTTTTATCCAATGTAGAGGTAATACCTGCAATAGCAGAGCTAGCATGTGATTGCCATTTGGTATCAAATAAAAGCTGAGGCTCAAATACATGCCTACTTATATCCTTTCTGCGGTACAGTTTCCTCATCTGAAAAATGGAGATAGAAACAACAATTTCAGTATGATTGTGATGTTAGGATTAAATAATGGTGTTAGGATTGAATAAATTCTAAGAGGACACATTTCTTAGGTATGGGTATTTATATCTTAAATATATTTATATAAGTTTATATGGATACTGATGTAGTACCATATTATCTACACATGAGCATACATATTGTCTACATTTGTAGATGCTTGATATGATTTGAGGTTTACATTGATACTCATACATCATCATAACATTGATATATATAATATATATAGTTATATATCATGTACATAATAGATAGCTGATATATTATGTATATCATAATATATTAACAGGCATTCAGTTATGATTGTTAATTTTTGTGGATACGGAAATTATTAGCAGGATAATTTCACAAAAATACACTATTTTTTCTAGTGATATTGCTGTCAGCTACTATTATTTTCCATTATATATAAGTTTGAAAATACTTTTTCTTAATTTTAATAATCATCTTTGAATCAAACCTTTTCCTCCTTCTGTACTTGTTACTTGTTTTAAAATTAAAAAAAAACCATTAGTGTCACATAAATAAAATTTGGTAAACAAGAATTTTGTTTTGAATAAACACTTGTTTCATTTCAATTAAAAGAGAATAAGATGCAGAAACATCTGTGAAAAAAAGGTATTTTAAAATATCATTATTACTTTTGTAGGTAACTAGTATTATAGTTGAATCTTGTAACTATAGCTTATAAATTTCCTCTCAGAACAAAAGACAGATTTTGGTACAAAAATGCAAAGATCATTGTCAATAAATTGTGAGGGTTATTTTCTTGACCCTTTTGCCTATGAGTCCAACAGAAAGAAGATGTTCATCAGCAGATATTCAGATGTTGTAGAATAGGATATATATGCATGTATATACATTTAAGGACAATGTAGCATTTACCATGAATATGTTATAGTGAATATAAGAATGAAATTACATGTGAAATCACATATAATAATAAAATTAGTAATTGTATATCAGAAGTTAGTCTGATGATTCAGCAAGTCTTATTCAAATTCTTTAATTATATTCTATTTTTTCTATGTGTTAAAAAGCACTTTGCTTTTAGTGTGAATTTTTTTCCTTGATTTTATGTTTTACTGTGTGTATTTAATAGGATATTCCTTTATTTTAAATATGTATTATGTTCATTTTTTTCCATAATTATTTTAGTGCCTGAAGGACCACCACAAAACTGTATGGCGGGCAATGTCACAGGAAAGTCCTTTTCAATTTCATGGGACCCACCAAGTGTAGTAACAGGAAAGTTTAGTTATAGAGTTGAATTATATGGGCCATCAGGTAAGTCTTAGTTTTTACATTTTGGAGTAAGAATTGTAAAATGTATTACTAGTATGAAACTTTTAAAAACCTTAAACCTGAGACAAATATAAAAAAATAACAAGGAAGGTGAGATTCTTTGGACTTTTTACTTAAAACCATAAGTGAGTCTAAAAGTATCAATACACTATTCATGTGGAGGTAAAGGAACCAGAGACCACTCCCCAAGAAAAGAAGCATCAGAGGAGTTATGTTCCTTCAAGTATTTGAACAAGAAGATTGTGACTTACATTCTTGAAACAGTGGGCTTAGATTATATTAAATCAAATTTCTACTTAGGATAACAAATCTGTTTCTAACAATGAGTGCTTTGAAAATTATATGGGGATTCTCTGTATCCTCAACTCAACTTTGCTGTGAACCTAAAACCTTTCTGAAAATGAAGTCTTTTAAAAATAAAAATGTGGGAAACTATAAGGTGATTTCCATTGAAAACAAACAAGACTTCATCCCTTGTTAGAAGTAATTTAGGGGGTTCAAATATTGTACTATGGGAAGTAAATTAAGGAAACTAAAATTTTTTCTTAATCTTAGAACCTTTTGTTCTGTGAAAGAAGTTTCCTTCAAACAATGATGAAATAACACAAACCCACATATTTTCATTGTTTGGAAGAATCAAAAAAGATACAAATTTCCAAATCATTCCATTTTGAAATTTTTATGATATGAAGCACCTAACCTTTATTTCTCATCCTGAAGTAACTTATGTTTCTAAAATTGTGAAATATGTGCAGTTCCTTAAAAAAATGATAGCTCTCTTTATACCTGGATACATTTTTCCTATCTGATATTATTTTTCACAACTTCACCAAGGGAAACTTTCTTCTGTGAGACTGGCTGATATTTTAAGATGCACTTAGCAACTGTGGAAGTTAACAACATGGAATCACTACTGATCTTGGCAAGGGCAATTATGGTGGAGTATGTAGGGTAAATGAAATGGTTTCAGAAAGAATGGGAGAAGATCATTGAAAAGTAGATATAGAACACTTTTGAGTTTGGCTGCAAAATGAAGTCACAAATGGAGGTGGAATTAGGAGTAGGAGCCATTAGAGTCAACAGATTTCTTTTTATTAGGAACAAATGAAGCATGTTTGTTTGCTGAAAAGAAAAAAAAATAATAGGAAAGATGAGAATTACTGGAACAGTGATTGCATAGGCAGAAGTTAGGGCCTTTGGTCAAATGGAATAGAGTCCATTTGGATTCCAGGAATTGGATCAAGAAAACAATATAGGGTCAGTTGAAATGGTATTGTATTTTTCATCAGTTACCTTCAACAAGAGAAGTTTAAGGAAATTGAGTGTTTCTATAAGGTAGTTATTTCATTTGACAATGACATCCAGGCTAGATAAAGCATCAAATGATGATAGACTAAACAAAATGAGAAACAAATAAAATAAGTAGTAAGATCAATGGATTGAAGTGGAAATTCCAGTGGACTTAGAGAATTGTTGGTTCTGGTTCTAGTAGGTAGGGAAAAGTGGTCAGAATCAGTTGCATGAAATTGAGATAATGGATGATTTGTGGTTATTGGTAGTGGTGCTAATTTATGTCCTAGAAGAAGTAGCTGAGATAGGATGGAGAAATAGATTATGGGAAAGTCAGTATGATTTAGTGATCATCTCTCAGGATATTAAAATCACCACAAATTAAAATGGTAGCACTGAATCAAGAGCTAAACTACTTAGAATAAGATGAGGAGGACTCAGAGATGTCATTGATTATGTGAGGTTTAAAGCTGTGGGGTTTAATAAGGAGGTGGCAGGGGTGGTCCCAGGTCAGGCAGTAAGGAATTGGTAGAACATCTCTCATACCTGAAGGCTAATCATGTGAGCTGTAGGGGGAAAAAACAGACTGCCACTCTTTGTGGGTGGCTGGAGGAGAACAGAAGCAAGTGTTCTTAGAGAACAACCAGGTTTCAATTAGAGCAAAAGGTGAAGGAAATAATCAGAGGTAACGTTGAGGATTTAAGGAGTTTTGCTGATAGACTATTCCAGGAAATTTTTTCAGAAGGTAAGCTAGAAATATTTTCAAAATATATCATCTTACAGAAAATGAGATATTCAGCATTGTCATTGAATAAACTGAGTATAAAATGCTGTCGGTATTTTTATATTGATAAAATCTGGTGTTTGTCTTAAATAGGTCCAAAATAACATGGTAATTGAACCGATTTTATGACTTAAAAGCAATTTTAAACACTGGATGATTTTCATGTTCTTTCTATTGTTTTAGTTAAAGTAGCATCAAAGCCAAATGTTTAAAATGTATTCACTTTTAATATTATAATAACAAATGTTAGTATATAGGTTAACACTTTGGTCATTCTTGGCTCTGTATGTAAAAATGAGAATGATTACATACTTGGTAAAAAAATGATCCATAGGCATCTTCTGCTTTTTTGCAGGTCGGATTTTGGATAATAGCACAAAAGACCTTAAATTTGCATTCACTAACCTAACACCATTTACACTGTATGATGTCTATGTTGCTGCTGAAACCAGTGCAGGGGTTGGACCCAAGTCAAATATTTCCATATTCACTCCTCCAGATGGTAAGAATATTTCTTTTAGGGAGTTAATGATAAATTTTTGATCTTATAAATTTTATCAAATTGATAAAAAAAAATGCAGTTTGGCTTATATTTAATTAACATTATTTCCTTTTCAAATTTTGCCTAATTTACTCTGAATATATGTTCTCTAGAATATTAAACTTATGCTGTGTTTCATTATAAAAGGAGTCAAAGATCCAACAAGATAGGGATATATGTGCAATTTCAGTCTGTTAGGGACTCACAATGAATTTGGACAAAAACTTAAGAAGTTATAACTTAAAATGAACACATTTAATTTTGCTTAATCACATTGTTTAAGGTGGAATTTTTTTTCACAAAACTCGTTTTCATACGAATTACTATATTCTCAATGCCTTATTAACAAAATATGTTTATAATCAAAGGGAATTTTAATCAAGTGAGGATTCTTGATGTGTGCCTAATACAGATTTACCAGCATTTACTGAAATTATCAAAACACTATTTCTTCCTCAAGAAGTTTTCTTGTATGTATTTATTAAGCATTATTACTTTAGGTGAACTCTACTGTTTTAAAAAATGCTATCTATACTATTTTATAATGTATTTTCCCTACTCACACAACACTTGCTAACACTTATTTACAGATTGTATTTATTCATAATAAAAACATTTTTTACAATTAACTCTTTATAACTTTCCATAGTGTTGGCATGGTAGCTAACACACAAGAACTGTTTTGTTAAATAGACACATGTGAGGCTATACACACACACAGACACAAACACACAAACTAAATTGGACATGCATTCATCAGATAAATCATTCAAGTATTTGACCACTAGAGGGCACCAACCATTAGGAAATTTCCCCCTCAAAGAAACCTTGATAATATTTGAGTTTGTAAAGAATGCAAAAATAGTTGTTTTATTTCAAATGAAAATTTTAATGTATATATGGTTTTGATATACAGATTAAACCAGGGATGCACACTCGTAAAGAAAATACTTTCATTTTTTCATATTAAAATTTTCCATTGTCTTTATAGCAGAAGAATCTTTTTTGGAGGTGTATGGATTCTCCATTAGACCTTAAGTTTTGCCCTATCTCTATGTATTCCCAGAAAGTTAGACATATGTATGGATAACTATTACATATTGTAGAACCCTGGACTTTGGTTTTAATAGTATTTTCTCAACCAACTATTTGACCCATTACTTTCTATTCTTATATAACACAATTAAATACATCTCAGACTTTTAATTTGTTTCAAGTCCAGCTGATTTTGTTGCTTCAAACTGAATCTGCAATTTATGATTATTGTTTATCATCATCATTCTTGGCCTAAATAATTTGACAAAGATAGATAGCTAGATAATATATTATCACAGGCAATGCTTTATGTTTGTTTTGGGTATCACTTAAAAATTTATTTCCCTTTGTTTCCATATTTTTTTATTCACAAAATAAGTAGAAGTGTAAGGACATTGTTCACTCTCTCTCATCTGGGCTATTTTTTCTACACCAGATCATCTTGAATAGATGACTCTATTTGCCCTGTAAGAAGAGCAATTTGTCCTGAGTTTGATTCTTGCTGCCTTCTCGAGCTACTCTCTATGGATACCACACTCTGGTGGCTCTCAGGGGGGCCACTGGACAACAGGTGTGCTCCACTAAGGGCAGGAAAGGCTTGGGTCTACCTCCTAATGCCCGCCTTCCTCTATGCAATTCTCTGGAGGGATTGTTCTGCCTCAGGAATTGCTTCAGTGGAATGCTCTGACAAATGCATCCAGTGTCTCTATATGCTTCTGACAACACTAATTAATCCTCGTCCCAATAATTAAAAGTTTGAAATAAAGGAATATTTAAACTATTTGAGAATGGTCTAAGAATTCATTAGAACTATATGCATTCTCTAGGCGCAGTAGCAGTAGTGCACACCTGTAATCCCAGTGGCTCGGGAAGCTGGGGTAGGAGGATTGAGAGTTCAGATCCAACCTCAGCAATTTAGTGAAGCACTAAGCAACTCAGTGAGACCCTGTCTTTAAATTAAAAAATACAAAAAAGGACTGGAGATGTGGCACAGTGATTAAATGCTCCTGAGTTCAATCCCTGGTGCCCCCCCCCCAAAAAAAAATCCTATCTACATCCAGTTACAATTGGTATCTTAATTTATTAAAGATTATTCTTTTTCATTTATTGCTCCAACAATAAATGAAAATTTTATTTAAACAATAATTTTCTTTTATTCTAATTAATGTTACTCAATTTAATTTCTTCCCCATATTTAAAAGTACTCTCTAGTCTATTTAAAAAATAATTAGGACTGGTTTTCTTGTTTTAAGTTAATACCTTTTAAAACAACTGAGATTCTGATAAAGCTCCAAGAATTCATAGACAATTCATAGAATTGACCTTGTATAGAGAATAATATGTGCTTTCACATTACAGAGGGTTTATTGTTGAGGATGTTATGATCCATAGTCTACTTCATCAAAAACAAATCAACTTCCATCTGACCACACGCCTGTAATCCTAGTCACTGGGGAAGCTGAAGAAGGAGGATCACAAGTTTGAGGCCAGTCCAGCAACTTAGAGAGGCCCTTAGCAACTTAGAGAGACCCTGTCTCAAAATAAAAAGCAATAAGTGCTTGGGATATAGCTCAGTGATAAAGTGCCCCTGGGTGAAATCCTTAGAAGCAAACAAACAAACAAATCAATTTCCTGTTGTCATAAAATTATCCTATCTTTAAGATTTCCATACCTATATCCTTTAGCATATGTATTATATACTGATGTATACTGAGTAGATATCTACATAGGTAAGAAATAGAAATGATTTGGGGAGAAATTGATAATTTACTAATCTCCAGTGTTAGAAAATGTCATAGAGTTGCAAATTCCAACAGGTAATGCTAATGAATGTAACACAGACAACAGCATTTTCTTATTTGTATGGAGGCTAAAAAATCATAAGGAAACTTTATTGCTTCAGTAAATTTCCCTGTCACTGGTGTCAAATATAAGGAGGTTCAGTATCACAGTTTCTTAAAACTATACAAATTCTTGAAATTTATATTTTCTCCCATAAATAAACAATGGGAGGGAAGACTTTGTCCTCAGTAATTGCAAAATAGTAGTAAAATCTTTGTTGGAAAAACACTGAGAACTAATCAACTTTGTGATTCTCAAGGCTTTTATTTTTAATACATTTTTCCCTAAATGCCTTTCTAATGGAAATTTAATTTACTAGAAAATGAAAAAAGTTATCTTAATGTATTTTATTTTCTAGAATATTATTTGTCCCTATTAAGTTTCTTGCAATAATTTTTCATTTGAAAACCTCATACCATTTGGAATATGTTTTGCCGATAATGTGCCTACTCTGTTTCTCGCTTACTAGTAAGATTTACCAATGTGTTGACTTGGTAATGACTCTAAGGTAGTCCCTGTGGATAACACTTTGAGAACTGATGCTGCACCATGACTAATTGCCTTGTGTGTTTGATTTTCTTTAGTTAATTTTGTATCAATATTAAAGGAATTAGATCTAATCCAGTCTTCTCTGATTTCTCTGTCAGAATTTGTGGTATAACAGATCAAGTATCTTTCTAAAGACACAATACAATGCTGTCTACTCCATTTCCTTTATCCTCTGAACTTTTTCCCTCCATAGGAAAATATGGAACCACTTGATCCTCACTTGAATTTTAATTTGAGGTATAAGTCTCATGGGGCAATACTTGTTTTATTGAAAAATATAAACAGTGTTTGCTACTATTTATAGGTCTGGCTTGCAAAATAAGACAGTAATATGTACATATATATATTTTCTGCTCTACTGAGTATATTTGATATCTTCCTACTACCTTAATGTGTTGCATCAGGAGGGATGGACCATTTCACTTTTTCTTCAATAGATACAGCTCAGTTGTCTGAGTAATCTGATCAATGTAGTCATTAAACTGACTTAGTTAAGATTCTACATCAGTTCAAGTTAAGTGTGAAAATGCCCAATATCTTCTATGATTTATGTTGTGCAGTGCTGACTAAGATTTTTTCTACGTAGTAATCCCCAAATAAATAAAGTTAGTTTTTACTAAAGTGTAAAAGAAAGGTGGAATGGGAGTTTTTCTATTTAAATAGTTGTATTATTTCCCCAAAGTTAATTGGAAAGTTTTTCTACTATTGAAAAATGTACATGGGTAAATATAATGATAGGAATATAGGTGCTAGGTATATTGTAATGAAATGAATTTTTTATAGGAGGCATCCTGTAATAGGGCTTTGTCTGTCTTAACTCCTCCTGGTCTCAGGTGCCCAGAGCAGTGTTTTTAAACCATGAGTGTTCATTCTTTTGAATGATGAGCTAGTGATTCTTGTTGTGGGGACCTGGAGCCAGGAAGGATAGAGAGCTTTCCTTCATCTTTTCACAGAAAAATGTGTTTTCTGTCTAATTAAAACACCTGGGGAGAAGATCTAGAGAGTTATCCTTCTAAATTCAGAGACTGAAATGTTTTTAAGAAAATCAAATTCAAAGAATTAGCAAATTGTAGGTGTACCCGTGTTATGTTTGTCTCTCATTTTTAAGCATAGGTTTTGTCCATGCTGGATGCTAGAATCTTTTTAAAAAAAACTTTGGTCCTTTACTTTTTTTTTTTTTTTATTTTTTTTTTAGTTGCTGATGAACCTTTATTTTATTTATTTATATGCAGTGCTAAGAATCAATCAAACTCAGTGCCTCACATGTGCTAGGCCAGCACTCTACCACTGAGCTACAACCCTGGCCCCAAGGGCATTAGAACCTTGACTACCAGAATATGATTAATTCACCCATTTAGCCACAAACTATCCACAACATATTGAGAAATACTAATGTGATTACAATATCTAGGTGGGTTCTTTTCTGGTTATTTCAAGGAGACAAAAAACTCAATCAGATGAGAATTCCATAGTTACAATTTACTATGTGATTAATTTAATCATAATAATGTTCACTAATTATAAATACTGTTTATGGGAGTTATGACATTATTTTTAATTTCTTTCTACAGTCTTAAAAGTGAATGGATTCTGAACTCCCTTTCTGACATTTCTTCTGCTGTGCTGTCATTGGGTTTCATTGATATAGTATCTAGGTTTGTTTGGGACATTTTCTTCCCTTGTTTTCTCATATGTTCAACATCTCTAGTAATAAGAGAAATGCAAATCAAAACTACCCTAAGATTTCATCTCACCCCAATTAGAATGTTGATTATCAAGAACACAAGCAACAGTAGGTGTTGGCGAGGATATGGGGAAAAAGGTACACTCATACATTGCTGGTGGGGTTGCAAATTAGTGCAGCCACTCTGGAAAGCAGTATGGAGATTCCTCAGAAAGCTTGGAATGGAACCACCATTTGACCCAGCTATCCCACTCCTTGGCCTATACCCAAAGGACTTAAAATCAGCATACTACAGAGATACAGCCACGTCAATGTTCATAGCTGTTCAATTCACTATAGCCAGATTGTGGAACCAACCCAGATGCCCTTCAGTTGATGAATGGATAAAGAAACTGTGGCATACATATACAATGGATTATTACTCCGCCATGAAGAATGATAAAATTATGGCATTTGCAGGCAAATGGATGAAATTGGAGAATATCATGCTAAGTGAGATAAGCCAATCTCAAAAAACTAAAGGACGAATGATCTTGCTGATAAGCGGATGAGGACATATAAGGGGGGGTAGGAGGGGTTAGCATTAGGGTTAGGGTTAGGTTTAGGGTTAGGGATAAGGAGGGTGGTAAGAATGGAGGAAGGAAGGACTGTATAGAGGAAAAAGAGGGGTGGGAGGGGTGGGGGGAAGGGAAAAAAATAACAGAATGAATCAAACAATATTGCCCTATGTAAATTTATGATTTTTAATTAAAATAAATAAATAATTTAAAAAAGTGAATGGAGTCATTCTCCTGTTTCCTTTTAAAACAATGTGTCTCTCTAAGATTAGAGTTTACTAAACCTATTCCACTAATAGCTTAGCAAATGAATTTAATGTTACTACATCCTGATCATAAGGGACAATGTTATAATGACAGTTTTTCTCTTTCTTAAACTTACATGTTAAAAATTAATCAAAAACCCTACATGTTGGAAATTCCCTTGAATCATTTATTCCTTATAGTAATAAACCTTATGTAATTATAGAAAAGATAAAATTGTAGCCTCATTATACATAATGTAAGTCAGATAGGAAGGCTATTTATAATCACACAATGACCTATAAATAGACTGGTCAAGAGCCCAGGACATGTTTATCTTGGTTCATTACTTATGGGGCAATTCGAGGTTTTCCAAATGTCACTTTGGATGACTTTGTAACTAGAGTTTGCTTTAAGCTTTTGATGCGTTATCTTAAACCAATTGTTAATTTGTCCCTGTTTTTCTTCACTACTGCAAAGAATGAAGGCACCTAAAATTTGAGCCTTGTATAACTAATTTGGAAACTCAGCAGACAAAAATCAATTAGTTCTTCACAAAATTTCATGCAATAAATTAAAAGATGGTTTAACTGAATTTGTCAAATGCATTTCTTTTTGAAGTATTCTGGATATTCTTTTTTGGTATGTTGTTATAATTTTTATGAAGCCTTCAAGGTTTCAATGGGGCATTAACATTCACAGACAACTTCTCAGGGAAATTATTATGAATTAATTTGTTCTGACCAAATATTAGGCAGTTTGGTTTTGGAAAATTATTCTATGTTATCCTGTTCCATATTTACATTTTGAGAAACTGTGCAGAAATTTAATTTTCTATGTTCATGTATTTAAAGACTCATGTTTGATTTTTAATAAATACGTAAATTGTTTTAGTCCATTTTCTTATAGAATTGTTTACATATCTTAAATCATGAGCTATGTGTTTATTTTTCATTTTAAAATATATTCTTAAGGCCCCCCTTTTTTTTCTTTTAGTTCCAGGTGCAATATTTGATTTACAACTAGCACAGGTAGAAGCCACGGAAATTAGGATTACTTGGAGAAAACCACGACAACCAAATGGAATCATTAACCAATATCGAGTGAAAGTGTTGGTTTCAGAGACTGGTGTCGTTTTGGAAAATACCTTGCTCACAGGAAAAGATGAGGTATTGTATTTTCATTTCCACCTTGTGAGCCCTTTCTCCTTGGTTATGACTCTGAAAACTTGGAATATTTGGCAGTCTTCAAAATAAAAGATTTGACAAGCTTCCTAATACAAAGTGATGTTGATTATGTGACTAGGTCGCATTTCATTTTAGGACATATATTATTAGTTAAATGCTATTATCCTTTTTCAGCATATGAAAAATGTTAATTGAGCAATTAGGCAGGACTAAATGTACTTTTGTATGTGAATTTTATTATGCTAACTCAGTTAATGAATTGTTTGGAAACTCCTGTTAAGGATTTTAATTTGGAACAGTTGCCAATGCAAAGACACAGTGATTTTAGTGGCTGTTGTTGACAGAGGATTTTGTCTTGTTTGGTCTTGGGAAGCTAAATTTCTCAGAGCTGCCTTATTTTTAAAAAATCATATTTGATTAAAGAAATCATGTAACTAAAAAAGATTTAAACCTTTCATAGATTTAAAATGAGAGGACCAGGATCTTTTCACAATATGCTTGCATTTATTCATACTGGAAATCTCAGGTTTTTTTCCCATTTGTTTGTGCTGGAAAGTGCAGGCAGCAATGATTTGGCTTCAGTATCTCTGTTTACCTCACCTAGCCAGCTGCTTATTTGGTGAGGACCCTTTCAACCTCCAGACTAGTCATGTTGAGGTACTGGCAGCTGCCTGGGGCACTCAAAGAATAAAGCTTCTATCCTTGGGGTTTAGGGTTGCTTCTGCTTCTACCTGTGCTGTTCCTTTCCCCCCATTTACTGATACTTTATTTCTAGTCCCACATTTCTGGCACTTGCTTGAGAGTTAACCTTACCATGTACTTAGTGTACTCTGGCCACCACACAGGACTTATCAGTCCAAGTTGCTCACCATCTCCATCCCAGGGTTAAATTTTAATCCTATATTGACTTCTTCTCTCTGTAAAGGATGTCGAGTTATGCTTTCTCTGATACTCTAGTTGACAACTCAGGCAAAGGCAAAAGCTTAAACCTTAACTCCTGCTGAGAAGGTCTTAAATTAGACACAACCTTCTTTGGATCAGATAACAGGTCTCCGTCTTATGCTGATAATATTTATCGAATGACCAGCCAGACCTGTTTTTCTCTTGAAGCTAAGTGGTTCTAGAAAGACTTGGGATTCTGCCTCTGTCTAGTATGCAGTCCTTTGTGACATAGAAAGAACATATCTTTTGGAGCCTTGAAATCTGGATTTAAATCCTGATCTGGATCTGGTCTCTTACTGTGTGGAATGCAAAAGAGTTGTAGGTAGGCCCAGGAGACAGAATGTTGGATTTAAACCCTAGTTCTGCCAATACCAAGGACTCAATCCTGGCATAGTGGGCCTGGCTGCTGCAAACTTCAGGTTTCTATTCTTTGAAGTAGAGGTTATAGGTCCCTGGAACAAAGGGTTAATGATGAGAATTTAATGGGTTAATGTGTGAAAAGAGCTTAGAACTGTACCTGGCATAGAGTAGGAGGTGTGCTAATAATTGTGACCTGCTGTGATTATTAACTTGGTATTAGACCTTTCACTCTATTTGACACTCAGTGTTCCCTTATCTTCTCACAATAGAAGGAAACATTCTACTTTATGTCTGTAATTTTTTGTTAGATCAAACTCATTTTTTATATTTATGCTTTCCCATGCGGTGGTGTTTGGATTCACCTTTCAAGAGAATAATGGTAGGTGAATATAGCAGATGGTCTAAATCCAGATGGCCTGTGTCCTTGGAATGTCACTATTTTCTTCTTAATTCTTTCTCTGCTTTTCTGTGCTGTGACTTTGCTATACTTTGGCTTTAAACATTTAAAAATGAAGAAAATAAAAGAGCTAGTTCTCATTACTGTTTTCTGATTCCATTATACAGGTGTTCTGGGGAGCTCTGTTGTCAGCCATCTCAGTTTCAGTCACTCCTTCTTGTTTGTATGACTCCATTACCTGGCTTTTACCTGACTTTTTACTCTGCTCTTTCTCTATGGCATTGTGAATTTCTAATTGTACCTGATGTGGGAAGGTTCTGCCACAGTTCATTATATCTAAACTTATTTCTCCTCAGAAAACAAAACAACCCTCCTCCTCGGGACAATGGGATGATAGGAGTGGGAGGTGAGTAGGAGGAGGTGAGGTGGTGATGAGGCATGATACTGGAAATACAGGGGTCATGGGACAATGGTGACCTGTGATGCTTCCACAGGACACCCAAGAACAAGGTCCGTCCAGACAATTCCTAGTTTAAGTAGGTGAAGATCATAATCTGAAGAGAAGCTGACTGAAAGCCTCAATATGGAGTTGCAGGCTTAGATGCCACATGTCTCCAACATGAAGGTTGTTTAAGGAACAGCAAACCAGGAAAGGAGGGTTTATACAAGGTTAATGGTCATGGGAATGAACCCCATTCCCTTTATTCTGTTGGTCACAAGGAGGTCACAGATCCCTCCTAACACAGGGGAAGGAGAGTATACAACAGCATCAACAGCCGGAGGTGGAGATGACAAGGACCTCCTGAGAGTCTGAGAGGCTACCACCATACTCTCCCAGCTAGCTGACTCATGTTTCACACACTCATGAGAATAATTCTTCTAGATTTTAGTATACTATTTATAGGATAAAAGTAAGAAATGCCTCACTATCATAAAAAGAAGAAAGTCAATAAATACTAAAATAAATGAGTCTTAATGGCATATGTGAACATGCTGTTTAGTGATTGAGTAAACACTAAGAACTAGAAACACATTGAAGCATTGCTTCTGAGGAGACAAGCTTGGAGTAGGGAAGGTATGAACAGTGTTGTTATTTTCATTACAAATCCTTTAGATAGCCCCTTGGTTTTATTTTTGTTAACCATGTGCCTATATTCCACTATGAACCTTTAAAAATATTAAAATATAATCCTTCTGTGCTAGACTTGATCTGTTCTTATGACCTTTATTAAATTTTTTTCATTCACCCTTTATGCTTTATTTATTTCTTAATAAGTAGGGTATATTTAAGTAAATCCAAATATGTATCAGATTTTACTTTTAATATTTAAACAGCTATTTGGAAAATTATGTTAAAAAACTGAATCTCAAGGTTTGAAGACTTTTATTTCAGCTTCCCAACTTATATATGTATCTCATCAATAGCATTCCTAATGAATGGTTAGAAATCCAGCAACTGTTAAAATAGTTGATCAACTTTGGTGATTGGGTATTTCCTACCACAAAAGTAGCTTTTGATAAGCTTTAAAACATTGTTCTTTATAATTCCACAGCATCTGTTCACTAAGTAACTATGAAGTTCTGAGTACTCTGTTAGGCCCAGAACATACACAGGAGAATGAGAAACTGCCTTGTTATTTAGCTGCTTTGAACTATTTGCCCTCTAATGTTTAGCAGTTGGTCCCAACTCAACTCTCTGAATCCATTCCATAGATAATAGTGGCTATGAGCCTGAGACTTGGAACCATGGAAATGTGTTCCATTCCTGCCTCTGCTATCACCAGGTGTGTGAACTTGAATACATGACTGTAAAATGGAGTTGATATCTCTTTAAGGTGTAATGAAGTGAGATCACAGGGGCAAAAGTGTTTATCATTCCAGTTGATGCACAATAGCTTGAAATGTTAGTCTTTTTTTAAATAATAAAAATATTATGTAACAATTTAACTTTTTGTCTTTAGGAACCATGGACACAGTTTTCCTAAGGCTTGATATCCCGTTTTCACAAGTTATAGTTTCATGTCCTTCTTATCATGGATTCCTCTTCAGAGTGTATTTCCTCATTTGTCAAGGAGCCTCTCACTCAAATGAACACAATATTCTGTATGGAGTTTGACTAGAATCAACTTGATTGGGATTATTTTCTCCTTCTACCTAAGTAGTCAAACATAAAAATTAATTTCCTTGGGTCTGAAGTCTGAAAACCCTTAAAGTCATCCCTCCAAGAAGCTATTTTTAGTTGAATTTCACACTTTGATCTCATTCTGTACTTGTTCCATTAGAAGCCTAAGATGTTTTTCTCTAATAGATAGCCTTTTTTATAATAGCCTACTATTACAAACCTCTGGGATTAATAGCAATACATCTTTTCATCTTACATATTCCTTGAGTATATCACAGTTTTTCACTGGTGACCCTGGGAAGAAAGTCAGCTAAGTGCTCCACCAGTTGGTACAAAGTGAGGCTGAGGCCTGAACCTTACTTAGTAAGTCCTCGAGGTGTGTGCTTTAGTGAACTTTAAGGATTCACTCACCCAAATAATGTGTAGAATGACACAGTATCCTTAAGCAAGTTTCCAAACATGTACTAATTGTAAACTTTCTTTTTATTACCCCCTAACCATATCCATTATGTCTATATTTTAAAAAGAAGTATTATGAATAAGTCAAACATTTCATTAATTCAATTCACCAGAACTCCAGTGAGTCTAAATTGATAGTTATAATAGCTTTTTTAAAAAAATAAAATTGCACTTGCTATAACGAAGATCATTATATGTAAAATCAAGTTGGTTTATTCAGGTGGATTAGGAATTTAACTCTGAAGACTTCTAATTCTTTCACGTAAATTCCAAGGATTCCTGGGTAGCATATGCAAGGCCTTTCATGTTGATGAATTGTGACATTTTCTACCTCACGGGTTTTCAACTGGGGGCAACTGTGCTCTCCAGGAGACATATGGTAATCTCTGAAGACATTTTCATTGTCACAAGTGGGAGATTGTTTCTGGTGGTTATGAACCAGGGATATGCTAAACATTTTATGCTGCACAGGGCAGCTATCCATTATGAAATTATCTAATTCAGAATGTCAGAAGTGCTGAACTGATGGATCCAAAACTTTTAAATGTTGCAATGAACTTTGTTTCTATTCCAGTTTCTTTCTTTCTTTTTTTTTTTTTTTTTTGGTATGGGGATTGAGCCTGGAGGTGCTTAATCTCTGAGCCACATTCTTGCCCTTTTTATTTTTTATTTTTAGACACAGCCTTGCTAAGTTGCCTAGTCCCTCTCTAAGTTATCTAGGTTGACTTTGTACTTAGAATCCTCCTGCTTCAGCCTCCCGAGTTGCTGGGGTTACAGGTGTGTGTCATTGCACTTAGCTGCTTTCCCATCACTTTAAAAAAAACATTTTCTGCTTCTTTAAAAGTCAAGCTATTGAAGTATAATTTGCATACAGTAATATTTCCCCTTTTTAGTGTACTGTTCTAAGAGATTCAGTAGTCATGTGTAGGTATGTACCACTGTGCCCAGCCAGTTCCCACTTTACCATCCTTGATCCACTCTTCATTACTCTCAAGTTTTCTTTCTTTCCAATCATTTTTGCTCTTAAAATTTTAACTTTGTTTTTTTCTTTTGAAAAACCCACTATTCAATCTAACCTCTTTTTGAAAAAAGCAAAATGTGAGAGATATTCACAACATGGCACACTTAATGATAATTAGTGACATTCTAGGTTGTTATGAAACCAATGTTTAAATTGCTGTCCTATTTGTGGAGGATTTTTCCAGGGAAAACTAGAATTTGAAAGAAATTCACAGTCAAAAGTATTCGAGACAACTCTTAAATTAAATGGCAGTTTATATATAGAGCTGCGTAACTTAGTTAACTGATGGAATGCTATGGTTTACCTCTCAATAATTTATCTGACATGAAGAAGAAAACGCAGAGAGATTTAATGCAAAAATCATAGTTCAAGGGGAAATTCTTTGTGCTACCTCAGTGTCTTGTCTGTAGGGCCTTTGTATACACTGGATTCTCAAAGGGTGACTGATTGATGGTGGAAACAGCTGTGTGGCTTGGGCATAAACTATTGACTGGAATACCAGAGCATCTCTGAATTATGTGTTTGTCATTTGTGCCCTCCCTGATTCTCCTGTGGAGGCAGAGCTCAAGTGAACTGTTGGAAGATAGAAGATCTTCACCTTGTCCCCTGTGAGGCTCCCTGTCTAGGGCGCTTTATCACAACCTTTTAGAACAGATCTCCTAAGTGTCACCTGCTTTTCCACACAGTACTTTTGTGGCTAAGGTGCAAAATGATTTAGATATTTTTATTTTATACATATCATTTGAAAGATTGGATACTTTCTTGAATTATTTCTTCATTCTTCAATTTCTCAGAAAACAATGTTTAAATAATGTGCCTGGGTAGATTTTAGAATTCACTGAACTGCCCTAAAATTTCTTGCCTTCCTAAAATTTTTCCTGGGTATCTACTGTTTTTTTTGAAAACTACTAAGTACTTTGATGTTAATAATGAACCCTTTATTGGCTCTCGGAACAAAGACAACTCTGAAACATAAGGTAACTAAAAGACAGGCGTCACTTATGAAAACCTGAAACCTATGTACTATGAAATACTTAAAAATGTTGAGACTGAGTAGAGGCTTGGTAAAGAATAGAATAAATTCTTTAAGAAAGGACTTTGTAGGTGAGTTTTGAAGCAGAACTTGAAAAAATGAGTTTGCATCATTTAAAAAAAACAATTTTGGTTTTGGGAAATTTCAAGCAGGCCTCGATGTAGAAGAAGAGTACACTAAGCCTCTGTATACCCACATGAATTCAAAAATTACCAACATCCTGCTGCCCTTCCTCAGCTGGTTCCTGTGAATGTTGGTACTGCAGATGTGTTCTTAAAATAAATTTCAGATGTCACATCATTTTTGCTCCTATGTGCCTAAGCACAAAACTTTAAGAAATGGGCCTCTTCATCCATTTAATAATACCATGACTACAACTAACAAAAATCTGAATATTGTCTTGGCATCATCTAATACCTAGAGCATATTAAAATTTCCCTGGTCATCACTAAAGTCTATCTGGAGAGATATGTTCAAATTAGAATTCCAACAAAGACCAAATAGTCTAACCCAATATTCAGTGAAAAACCCAATATTCAGTCTAACCTCTTTTTGAGAAAGGCAAAGTATGAGAGATATTTACAACAGGGTACACTTAATGATAATTAGTGACATTCTAGGTTGTTATGAAACCAGTGTTTAAAGTACTATCCTATTTGCAGTGGATATTAAGTCTCTTTAGGGAACATTTTCTTCTATTAATGTTTAACCTTATTTCTGACATTGACATTCTACACCAATATCTAATATTATTTGACCCAAATACCTTTTCCCATTCTGTTTCAATCAGTTATTCTGCTAGGGATGGGTAGGGAGAGAGGCTTTTTTTTTTATCCCAGCTAAACCTTCTCTTCCACCCACAATCTGCTCTTGATGCCATCACTCCAGTACCTGCCACTGTGGGGACCTTGACATGTACGAATTGCATTGTGGGATCTAGGAACAATGGCAGTTACTTACGATGTTTCTTAGGTCAAGAACTATGGTAGATGTGCCTCGATCCCTGTTTAAAAACTCTTACCATGCAGGTTTATTCTCTTCTGTAACTTTAGCTAGATAAATTATAGTCATTGACACATTAGAAATAGGCATGCAGATCTCTCATACCTGTCATAAAAATAAAGATTCTTAGGGAAAAAAACCCACATTTTTAATAAGTCAGGATTCCTGGACCACCTACCATTGGGGGATGAGAAATGAATGGAGAGGATTTCAGTCATGAAACTTTTGCATGAGATTGTCTAATCTCGCCATCCAGAAAATAAGTCAGAAACAAATACCTGCTTCTTCTCAAAATACAGTGTTGGTCTCAAGAAGTAGAATGATCACAATGTGTTACAGTGGTGCAGTTTTAGTAGCTGGAGAATGAAATCTGGATTGTAAAGAAGGCAATAGTTTTGGAAATAATATGTTTTAAAATATGTGTCTCCAAAGCTACAAATTAAGTCATTAAGTATAACTGAGTTTCTAGTCTTTATAAACATCTACTTTTAATTACAGTATATAAATGACCCCATGTCTCCAGAAATGATGAACATAGTGGAGCCGATGATAGGATTTTATGAGGGTTCGGCAGAAATGTCTTCTGATCTGCACTCACTGGCTTCGTTTGTGTATAACAATCATCTACATAATAACTTTCCTGTAAGGAGTAGAGCTGATGACCAGCATTCCCTCATTGGTAGGTAAAATTTTAATTCTCTATGAAATGCATTTAAACCACCAGTAGTAGCTAGCAGAGATATGAACCTTAGCTTAAAGTTCAACCATATTATTAATGGTCCATGGGCCGGAGTCAGATTTTTTAAACTGTCGGTTAACCTCATTCAGTAAATGGAAAGGCCACACAGGCAGGAGCTGGCCCCACTAACCCATTTGACCTTCTTCCTAGAGAAAGTAGCACCCTAGAGTCTTTGGCCAAGCTGCATAGACAATCAGTTATTACAGTTGCCAAAGCAGGTGTGATGGGAAGGGATTAACATATCTTCAAATCATTTACAGGTCTCACATTCTCTGCAGCTTTTGACTAATAGGTTTTCAAATGTCACTAAAGGTAAATAGGTCAGAAAGTTACAACTCTAGTGCATGGGGTGATAAACAGGTGTAGGTGACCCCAATGATGTGGTGATGTCATTAGTGTATACACTTGCTCTTCAGGGTCAATGGATCTTATTGTTTCTAAAGGGAGAGAGTCATATGTGCCAAATTAAAAATACTTGGTTAGATGATACAGATCTAGATCATCTCTCTGATTTTTATAAAATGTTAAGTGAGAAGAATATTTTGTTTCATTGCCTTTTCACAGATTTGGCATCTGTCCCACTCCAAATTAAGTGTTATTCTATTCATGGTAAAATTAGTTTTAAAAATCATGTTTCATTAAATACATGTTTATTTCATTTACTAATCTTTTTTTTCTTGTGCAAAACTGACTAGGGGCAACACTAAAAATTAAGAGGTCCATGATTTGTGATACAGATGTTTCTTTAAATACTTCAAATTTTGCCTGTTTATAAAGCATTTTGGAAGCACAAGTTCTAAATAAAGTAAAAATTCAACTTTTGAAATCTTTTTCAGGCATATTTATGTGTCAGTTATTTAAGGATCCTTGCTGCAAGGAATTGTTGGGATTTATGAATGAATGTATGGTGAATTTTAAGTCAAAATAAAACTCTCATTTCTTTAGCTTGCCTGTTAAAACAGGATTGATTTATAATATTTCAATTTTATAATGTTACCTACTTTTTGTTTTTAGAAAAAACAAATCCTAGCCAGTCTCCCATAAGAAAGTTATATTTTCTCAAAACACTAATCTCATGTTCCAGAATGGTATATGACAAGTAACAAACTTATATAATGAGCACAACATGTTTATAGATACTATTGGGGGAATATTTAATTTAGAATTCATACTGATATTCAATATGATCTCTAAAATCAATTTTATATTTATTATTAATTATTACCTATGTTTTTAGAGAAAAGAGTAAATGAAGAAATTAATGAATAGTGTGCTATTAGGTTTCACTGAACAAAAATAGTTTTGATTATGAAGCCAAACACCCCTTTTTTTTTCCCTCACTGATGCAAATAGTAACCACAAGGAATCAGTATATCACTGACATTGCTGCCGAACAGCTGTCTTACGTTATCAGGCAACTTGCACCTTTCACTGAGTACATGATTAGTGTATCTGCTTTCACCATCATGGGGGAAGGACCACCAACGGTTCTCAACGTTAGGACTCATGAACAAGGTAAGTCTATATTTCCTTTGAAATGATTACCTGCAAATATTGCTCTTGTGTACTCTAATGCTTTTTCTTTTCATTCATATTAATTTTTCATTCTTTTTTTCAAGTGCCAAGCTCCATTCAAACTATAAACTATAGAAATATTAGTTCTTCATCTATTTTGCTATACTGGGATCCTCCTGAATATCCCAATGGAAAAATAACTCATTATACCATTTATGCAATGGAACTGGATACAAACAGAGCATTCCAGATGACTACTGTAGATAACAGCTTTCTCATAACAGGTAGAACAAAAAAAACTATGGTTTTTTTATATTCCTATTTTGATGGAAATATGAATCTCTATACTCAAACACTCTAGGACACATGCAATATCATTCCAGATTTTGTTGTCCTATGGATCCATGGATATCTTCAAAAATACTTGCAGAAATAACTTGATTAAACAAGTTTTCTTTAACTGTATTTACCCACAAAGGAATAAAAAGCCTCTGATCACAAGTTTCATAGTAATTTGCTTAACTGAGGAAATACTGCATCTGGTACACTGAAGCACCTCATTATTGAAGATTTGAATGAATATGAACAGCAGCTGAAATATTGCCAAGTCAACTATTCCCCTTGCTTTGTGCCAAAAGTTCTTTTCCAGCTTTAGATTAGTACCTTAATATTTTAGGAAAGAACGTAGACCATCATATACATTAGGTTTCACTGAACATGGAAATGTCTGAAAGCCTAAGGAATTTGTGGATATTGGGATTATATGGAAGCTGATTTAGATAATCAGTCCCTCTAATAAATTATTTGCACTTTCCCTATGTTAAATAGCATTAATACATTAAAATTTTTTTTGTAATCCTTGTAGGGCTAAAGAAATACACAAAATACAAAATGAGAGTGGCTGCCTCTACTCATGTTGGGGAAAGTTCTTTGTCTGAAGAAAATGAGATCTTTGTGAGAACTCCAGAAGATGGTAAGAATATCAGGTGCAGCTTTAATTTAAAAAGAAAGAAAGAAAGAGATTGGCATTACATACCAACTGTCTCTACTTCATGCCTTCTTCAGTGTCTGAAGGAATAAGCATAAAAATAATATGTGCATAACATTTTGTTTTCTTCCCCTAGAGCCAGAATCACCACCTCAAGATGTTGAAGTAATAGATGTATCTGCAAGTGAAATAAGGTTAAAGTGGTCACCGCCGGAAAAACCCAATGGGATTGTTGTTGCTTATGAAGTGCTCTATAAAGATATAGATACTTTGCTTATAAAGAACACCTCAACAACAAGTATAACTTTAAGGGACTTAAAACCTTACACCCTCTATAACATTTCTGTCAGGTCATATACCAAATTTGGTCATGGCAATCAATCATCTGCATTACTGTCTATAAGAACCTCTGAGACTGGTAAGTTTTTCTGGTTATTGTTGAATAGAACCTAATGGTATAGAAACATAGTTCATAATTGCCATATTTATATTTTTTAACCTTAAAGCTCTCATAATTTTTTTGTGTGTAATTCAGAAATTTATTTGCTTTATCTGGCAAAATGTGAGTAAAGTTTTGGTCATGCAAGTTTTTAAAGGTTGATTTACATATAAAAGAACTCCTAATAAAGATCAGTACATTTGTGCTGGAGTAACTCAGTGGTGGAATACTTGTGAGCATGCATGGTGCCCTGGGTTTGATCCTTAGCAGGGGAAAAAAAATTATCAGTGAATTTTTCAAATGAAACATGTTGAGAAATCAAAAAGTCTTTCAGTGTACCTGTAAATTTTGAAATGAATAACTACTTGCTTTTAATTTAGGTAGAAACAGAGACATACTCATAGGAATACATTCTGATACTTGGATGAGGTACGTTTATAAAGCAGCAGTACAGAGAGGAAGCTCAAAATGACTGGGGAACTCTTATAGAGGAAGTAGCATTCAACCTGAATCAATCTTTCTTTTTTCTTTTTGATACCAGGGGTTGAACCCAGGGGTGTTTAACCACTGAGCCACATCCCTAGCCCAACCCCCACCCCCTTTTTTGGTTTTTATTTTGAGATAGGGTCTCACTAAGTTACCTAGGGCATCACTGAGACTGGCCTCAAACTTGAGATCCTCCTGCCTCAGCCTCTGGGGTCACTGGGATTACAGGTGTGTGCACTGAGGCTGGCTACTCAACTTGAATCTTAATGAGGAAAGTGGAGTGGGAAGGAGACCATTTGTTGACTGGCTACTGGATGAACATCATGAAATTGCCACTTTTATAGGTCATAAGTGGCCAAATATCAGCAGTTTCCTATGATTCAAATATTACCTGGAAGATTCTGTCCTTGGCCTTGAGAATCTACGAATCTAGTCAAGCAGCTTACCTTTGAGTGAAAGTATTCTCTTGAGACTCTGTACAGAAATTAAAATACTGAGCTGGTACAAAGGGCCCTTAGAAAATACAATAATTTTCATTGAAGGAATAGGAGAATAATGGGCATTTTATATCTTTAGGAGTTGATATATTCCTTAATTTAAAGTTAATTGACATTAAACTATATACTGTGGCAGGCACCATTGCTTTTATAGATATTGTATCTAAAGTAAGTATTTTTGAGTGATATATCTCCTCTTTAGTGACTCAGTTTTATTTTATACTGGGTGGAGGAAAGAACAAGAATATGTTGAATTCCTGTGAGATGCCATGGACTGTGCTAATGGCTGTCACACAAGTTGTCTTTTAAATGCTAGAGTAAAGCATCAAGGTATTATCTTTATGTCTCACGAAAAACTGAGATACTCAGAGGTTTATTCTGTCAACAAATATTTCCAATATGCAGGGCCCTACTGGTTATATAGCAGTGTCAAAGAAAATGATTTCCTGGCTTCCTGAAGTTTATATTAGTTGGTGGGTGTGTAAGTGCTTAAGGTCATCCAGGTGGTATTGATGAATCTGGAATTGGAGGCAATTCCATGATGAGGTCAAACCCATCTGACCATAAAGCCCTTTTTCCTTTTACAGCACATCCTGCTTTGGAGGCCAACAATAAAGGTGGTAAATTATAAAATATATTTAGGATTTCCCTGTTCATTTTTGCAGTGATAGTTTGCTATTTGCACAGCATAAGGAAGAGAAGTATAACTCTGAAACATCCTATTGTGATATTAAGGGATCACCATGTACATGAATGCTTGTCAAATCTTTTACTACTTACATGGTCACAACATCAAGAGAACCTTAATTTAATGAAGTATAAAATAATTTTTATTTGCATACTAAAACATGCATATAATCTTTACCTTAGAATTGAAATAGTAGATTTAATTTCCATTTTCTGTTTGTCTGACCTTGATACTAAGGGAGAGATAATAAACCTCAAGTGATTAGAACAATTTATTTTTATGTTTTTAAAAATTTTCCACAGACTGCATTTTGATTCATTGTATACAAATGGGGTACATCATTTCATTTCTATGGTTGTGCACAATGTAGATTCATACCATTCATGCAATCATGCATGTACATAGGATAATGATGTCTGTCTTATTCAACCATGTTTCATACCCCCCCATTTCCCTCTACATAATCTAAAGTTCTTCCATTCTTTTCTCACACCCCCACCCCCACACCCCCATTATATATCATCAACCACTTAACAGGGAAAACATTTGGTCTTTGGTTTTTTGGGATTGGCTTATTTCACCTAGCATGATGTTCTCCAATTACATCCATTTATTTGCAAATGCCATAACATTATTCTTCTTTATGGCTGAATAATATTCCATTGTGTGTATATACCACAGTTTCTTTATCCATTCATCTGTTGAAGGGCATCTAGGTTGGTGCCACAATCTAGCTATTGTGAACTGAGCTGCTATAAACATTGATGTGGCTTCATTATTGTAGTATGCTAATTTTAAGACCTTTGAGTATAAACTGAGGAGTGGGATAACTGGGTCAAAAGGTGGGTCCATCCCTAGTTTTCTCAGGATTCTCCACACTGTTTTCCAAAGTGGCTGCACCAATTTGCAACTCCACCAGCAATGTAAAAGTGTGCCTTTTTCCCCACATCCACACCAACATCTATTATTGTTTGTGTTCTTGATAATAGCCATTCTAATTGGAGTAAGATGAAATCTTAGAGTTATTTTAATTTGCATTTTTCTAATTACTAGAGGGATAGAATTTTAAAAAGAGTTTTAGTTCTGTAAAATACATTAGAAAACATAGAATTCTTCACGGGCAAGAAAATCAATGACTATTTGAGTCAAAGTACTCATAAATCATAGGAGATAAGAAGTAATTTGGGGCTTCACAGTAGGTTTTCTGAGTCCCATTTTAGGATTCACCTATTAGGCCCCAGATCTACCTAGAAAAATTACTGAGTAGGGAAGTGAATCAGCCCAGATTTCACTAGCCAACTGTTTGGGTGAGTACTGTTGGGTTGTCTTGACACAGACTCCTCAGAAACCAGAGAGGTCTAATGATAGTGTTGGGTTTAGTGCCCATCCTCCTGATTTTCGTCTTTCTGTCCTAACTTGAGGTATTCTCAAGGTCTGTGCCTTCTCCACCTGTGTGGAAATGAAGGCCAATGGCATCTGTACCAGTGACTTTCTCTGTTTTACTTCTATGATTGAACCTCCAACTTTAGCTCCTTGAGTAGATGAAGAAGCTAGGGTTTAGTAGTCTTAAGATGTTTTTGGAAGCAGAATGTGCTCAAGAATTAACACTCTGTGCCCAGGGACAATGAATCTTATTAAATTCTTCCTTATACAAAACAAGGACCCACTCTCCAATAAAGTTTTGTGAGAAACTGAATGATGTATTAACTCTGCAAACTGTTGTGTGTGTGTGTATGTGTATCTGTGTATGTTTGTTTTCTGGTTACAGATTGTGCAGTTTACAAGCTAGTTTTTTATTTTCTCATGCTCAGTGGGTGAAAATCTGAAACATTACAACACTAAGAAGTTCCCATAAAAAGTAGTCTTTTGATGATCTGTGCATATTTTCTTTTCTTCCTAAGATATAACTTCCTATAGTGAGACTTTATCCAAACACCTTGAACATTTCTGATTTGGGGTAACAATGTATACATTATCTACTAAAGGATATAGATGATTACCAAAATTTTGAGTAGAATTCTATAAGCTTATTTGCATTAATCAATAACATTTTAAAATTTGTGTGCATACATCCCTACTGCGTATACGAAACAAAAATATTTTGGTGTATTCAGAGTAACTTCCCGTTTGGAGATCATCATGGAACAGAATTTGTCTTCAGTTTTAGATTTTGAATAGATTCAGCTTTTCCCAACTGATTATAATTATTATTTTTTATTTATATGTATCTGTTTTGCAAAATACTACTACAATTGGGAATACTCTTCATGCTTGTTGAGAAAATTCTAAGTCCATCTTCGCTCCCCAGAATCAGTGAGTTATCAGGTTTGTCTTGCTTAATCTGCCTGAAGATCCAGCAGGGTATACCCTAAGAGTATATACCTAAGGGTATATCCTTAGGGGTATACCCTAAGAATAAAGGAATGAAATGTGAGAGATGCCAGGGATGCATGAACTCAGGAATACACATTTGTTCTGACTATTGGTGGTAGGCAAGCAACTGCAGAGGGGCAACTTAACAAATTCTGAGAGTTTTTCAAAATCAGAAGTTACACTGAGTTATAAATTTTAATCACAGCATTTTACATTCTGTTTTTTCTAATGATAAAAAGAATTTTCAGTACATTATCATTTATTTTTATTACATGTGAATTTCTTTCTTGTTTTTGATATATTTTGTAACACTTAACATATTTATTCATTCACTGAGCATCTTTTTTTTCCTGGATTCCATATTTCATGCTACTATTACTATCTAGTGTGGATTTGGCAATAAACATTACAAAATCCCTATCTTCTTGGAACTTAATATTCTGGAAGAGTCATAGATTACAAAAATAAAAAAAGAGTAGACAAATTTATGATTTTTGGGGGTAGTGGGAAGCCCTATGAAGAAATTAAGAAAAATACCAGGGAAAGAAGATAGAAGATCATAGAATAGAGAGCAAGCTATTTGAGATGGGAGGACAGAGCAGTGGCCTCAGGTTGTATTTGCCCAGATATTAATGGTTTGTAGGACTAAATTAGATTAAAATAGGAAAAAAATATTCTATAAGGAGGAATAGCAATTATCAAGTTCTGTAAGTGGGACAATTTTTTTTTTTTTTTTGTGGTTGATGAAGAACTGGGCATTCTTTTCATTCAAGCAATATGAGTTATTGGTAAAAAATTGGCAACTAAGGACAGAGACATGCAGAGTCAAATTATGTAGATTCTTGAGAGCCATTCCAGGCAGTGTGGAGTTTAATTTTAATCAGATGCTACTGGAAAATTAAGAAATAAGAACATGATATGGAGAATTTTAGAAAGTTTCTACTGAATGTGTTTGATATGGAAATAAAAAGAAACACCAAGGTAATTGGATTATTGGTCTGAGTTTCTGGGTGAATGGTAATGCCATTTACTGAGGGGAAGTCTGGGGAAGAGGTCAGTTTGGAGAAAATTCAGGAGTTCCCTTTTGGATACGTTTGAAATATCCAAGTACCCTATCATAAAGACAATGGGGTAAATAAGTTTAAACCTCAAAGAATACATAATTTGATGATATTGCCATATTTATAATATTTGAAGTCACAAGACAAGATGAAATCACATGAGGATGAGTATAGGAAGAGATGACAAGAATCATATAACTTTATTCTGGGCAATATAACATAGACTTTGGGAAATCAAGGAAATGCCAATGAAGGAATAAGCAGAAGTTACCAGTGAGGAAGGAGAAAAAAATTGGGAGATCATGTCTTGGAATCCAAGTGAATACAGATTTTCAGTTAGAAGGAATGTGTTTCTTATGTCAGATGCAGTTGAGGAGTGAAGATAAATGAGTGCATGCATTTGATTGGCAGTTTGATAGGATGGAGGTCATTGGTGACTTCATGGGGGTAGATTTCACAGAAGGACATGGGGAAACAATCCTCACTGAAGTGTGACAAAAAGAGAGCGATAGGTAGAAAGTGTAGCAATTTGAGTAAAGACAAATTTTGAGTTTTGATCTCAAGTGAAGGATAGAAGGGAGGAGCAATAACTGAAAGCATGAATGGAATTGGAGGAGATCGTTTATTTTTTTAACCACAACACACATTACAGTGTATGTGTGTTCACATGTATATCTGAATAATTTCAGATTATAAAGTCTTTCAATAGCCAGGAAGAATAAAATATAGTGCAGTACTGGAGGCTAGAGCTTGGAAAGCAGAAAGGAGAGTAGGCATCTAAAGGAAAACTTGTGGTAGGAAGATAATTTAGTTCTCTTCTGAGTTTGTAAAATTTTTCATTAATCTGAGAAGCAATTTTTTCAGGTTAGAATAAGGAAGGGAAAGTATATTAAAGGTTCTGGGAGAGAGGAGATGGTGAAAACACACCTAGTGGGAGACTGAATTAAGTAAAACAGGAAAAAATACATGTAGGTAATTGTATATATACATATATATATGTATATAAACAACCAATTTATACACACACACACACACACACACAAAACCAGGCAATGCAAAATACCCCTTTGAGGTGGTAAATTGAAATGAGGTTTTTCTGCATAGAGAGCTTTTTGGTGCATCCATTTTCAGCTGCTACCATGGTGATGTGGAAGCAGTATAGAGTTTGGTTTCATTCAAATTGAAGTTTTGCCAGGAAAGTAACATAGAAACGTGAAGAGTTGGTGGCAATTGCTAGGAAGGGATTAGAGTGAGTCTGGGCTCTGATATAAGGGAGTTGATGGACAGTGAAAATTTGATGAGGGTCAAAGAATTTGTGGATGGGAAATTCAGAGTCAGTAAGCTTTAAGCCAGGAGGGGGTACCCAAGAGGAGAAAACTGATGGTCAACGGTGATGACCAGGTTTCAGGTGGTGCCGTGAAAGCCAGTGGTTAGGGTGAGGTGGAGAAAGAGCATTGGCATTATGAAGATCAAGGAACGTAGAGTCCAGGGAACTGGGCAGATTATTTGCCTGGAAGCTGACATCTCTAAGACTGGTAGAGAGAAAATAAGTCATCCAGGTGACAACATCTTTAAGCTTTTGGGGAAATGGTGCCAGGTGTTGGTTTTAGAAAAGTGTCATAAGTGATTTAAGTGAGGTCATTTAGGAAGAAGTCTCAGTAATGCCTGATGAAATTTGACTGCAAAGGATCTGTGGTTCTTCAGGGAGAAAGAAGGAGAAAAAATCTGCATATGGCAAAGAGGAGCAATAAATACAACTACCCAATTCCTGGGCCCAGTGGATGTGGGGATTATCAGAAAAGAACAAGCCTGGTACCTGAAAGGGCTCAAGTGTCATGTTCTCAGTCAATAGGTTTAAGGTTTTGATTAGAGCCAGAAGATAATGAAAGCATGCACAGTGAGTTTTGAGGATTTTTCTCAGTGTCGTGAATTGACTTGAAATGTCGCTGGAGATTTAGGATGTTTGGGAAGGGGTAGTAGGATTATATTACTACATGTTGTTACATCAAACTATGCATTGAATAATAATTTCCCTAAAGTCTCAACATTCTTATGTCAGTTTTTCCTATTAAGTTTGAGTTTGATATCACATGCCCTAAAACTGATACCATATACCCTATAATAAGTGAGAGGACATGGGTCTATGATGACAAGGTTCCTGAATTTTATTATTCTAACCACATTTGTAAGTAGTAATTTTTATACCCATTGTGTTTAGAATACTAATAATAAAAGGTTAAATTTCTTTCTTTTGAAAGAAAAGAATCTTAATAACAGGACTCTAAAATGGCAATAATGTTAACATATTTAGTTTATGTTATTTAGTCCCTCCCCCAAGTAGTCATCTTGTTATTGCTCTATGCAGGCAATTTTTAAACCTTAATCTTTGTAATTATGGTTTTTCATCTTTGGCAAATAGTTTTTGTAAAAATTACACCCAGCCAGATGTGATGATGCCCGTATGTAATCCAGGAGACTGAGGCAGGAGGGTCTCAAGTTTGAGGTTAGCCTGGGCAACTTGGCAAGACCTTGTCAACACAAATTGATGAACAAATGAATAGGGCTGGGAATGCAGCTTAGTGGTAGAGTATCTCTGAATTCAATACTACATTCCGTACACGGCATTGTAAATAAGTAAGGAAGGAAGCACCTAAACTGCACTGTTTGTCATTTCTTTTATCGGGGATGTTAATAGTACTCCCTCTCAGTTTTTGATTGTCTGAATTTGTTTTTGTTTCACCCTCGGTCATTTTTTTGTGTATGGAATTCTAGTAGTTCTGTTCATGTCAGTTGTTAGTCCGTCACTCCCCTTTGTTGATTTGTCTTCTTTCTGGTGCTTTTAGGATTTTCTCTTCTTTGGTCCTCAGTTTTTTCACAATGTGTTAAAACATGATTTTTTTAAAAGCAAATTTCATTCTAGGGATTTATTGAGATTCCTTGTTCTGAACTCTGACATGTTTCAAAAATTGGGAAAAGTCTCAGCCATTATCCCTTCTGATGTTTCTTTTACTTCATTCTGTAGACACCTTCAGTAGATCATCTATATCTCAACTGCCAGTCTACATTTCCAGCCCCTAGTTTTTTCTTTGAGCTGCATTCTTTTTAAATTGCTGATGAATGATTTTGCTGAAAGTAATGTGAATGTTTTAAATTATAATTTTCTGTGGCAGTTGGTAAATCCTATTTCTCATGCTTTATATTAGTAGAAATTTAAACTTTTTCCAGGGTTACAAAGCAAGCATCCAGTGAACATTCTCTGTTCTCATGTAGGACTTTACATCAACTGGTAATAACTTTACTGGTGTCATTCTAAGATCTTTTGCATTATCTGTTTTCCATGTTTTTCTTGGTGCATTATAGTTGTACATAATAATGGGATTTGTTGTTTTTCTTTATTCTATTTAGTTATACCTGACAGTAAAGTATATTTTGATGTATTTATACAAACTTGAAGTATGTCTTTTTCAAATTAGGATCCCAGTCTTGTGGATGTACATGATGTGGAGATTCACTGTGGAATATTCATATATGTGCATATAGAAATTATGTCAGATTCATTCCATTGTCTTTCCTATTTGAGCTGAAGTCTTGATAATTTCTTCAAAAGTATTATCATTTATATAAATTTTCTTCATCTCTGTCTATCTGCTCTGCCCTTTTTTTTTCTTTTTCTTTTTCTTTATTTTAATTAAAAATCATAAATTTACATAGGGCAATGTTGTTTGATTCATTGTTATTTTTCCCCTTTCCCCCCATCCCTCCCACCCCTCTTTTCCCTCTATACAGTCCCTCCTTCCTCCATTCTTACCACCCTCCTTATCCCTAACCCTAAACCTAACCCTAACCCTAACACTAACCCCTCCTACACCCCCTTATATGTCCTCATCCGCTTATCAGTGAGATCATTTGTCCTTTAGTTTTTTGAGATTGGCTTATCTCACTTAGCATGATATCCTCCAATTTCATCCATTTGCCTGCAAATGCCATAATTTTATCATTCTTCATGGCGGAGTAATATTCCATTGTATATATATGCGCCACAGTTTTTTTATCCATTCATTTTGTTGTTCTGTTCTAGAAAACATATCTGGATCTATTTTATACTTGCTTATTTATATTATTTAAAGAATACTTTGCTGATATTTTGAAAATATTTGATTTCTTGAAATATATTGAACATTTAATAATTTTCAATATCTTAAGTCTTTAGATATCTGCTTTGCATGTGTGTGTGTGTGTGTGTGTGTGTGTGTGTGTGTTTCCCATTTTATTTGCTGACTTTTACTATTGATGTAGATTAGTGATTTTTGTTTGTGTATTTGGTGATTTTTTTAAGTGAATTCATATTTCCACTTTCTGAGTAATTTATGTGGTTTGAGTTGAAGTTGAGTTCTTCTGGGGAGGATTTATGTTTATTTCATATAGTTGCTGAGGCATAAGAGCACAGTTTCATTTTAATCTGAATTCTGAAATAGGGATTTCTTTAGGTTATATACAGGTACTATGTAAGTTACATATACTCTCAGGGATAGACTTGTAATTCCAAAACGGTATAATTTTTCTTTCTTTTTTGCTCAGAGAAATAGCTAGAGGAAAAGAAAAAGTTCATGTTCTCTCTCCTCTTTGCATTGAGATTTATTTCTCATACCAGTCACTAAGAATGGGGGCACCCCATTGCAGGTCCTGGGGACCCACTCACATGAACTCTGTTGCTTCCACAGAGATATTCATTGTGTTTCCTGGAGTTCTCCAATATAGCGGTTCCTGTTGAAGTTGCACTCTTTTGGGGTTCCAAAAGGGGTTTATGCAGGGATGTTCTTCCTCTTTCAATTGCTCCAAGACTTTTATTCTTTCTCTGGAAGTCCCCACTACTGTTGATAAAGAAAATGCAGTACTATCAGGATAATGGGCACTTATAAGGCGAGATTGGTTAGAACGAGCTTCCTTCTCTGGATTCCTGATTTCACTGTGTGTGTTTGTGTGTTTTCTGTTTTCATTTTTGTTTCTTCTTTGTCCACCACTGATTTCTTTTTTGTCAACTCTGCAGTGTCTTAAAGAAAATTTGTTTTAATGTTATATCGAGTTTTAATTATTTTCAATAAGATATTCAGTGTGGGGTATCTTTTCCCAGATTTTGCCAGAATTAGAATCCCATATATAGTTTTTATAATTAATATGCACAGAGAACCATGTTATGAATACTATATTCAATATAACAGGAACATTATTAAATGCAGAAAACTAATATTTTTTTTTACTGATGCCCTTTATTCTTAGGAGAGAGTTTTACCCCTAGGTTATATTATGCAGCTTCATATCTAGGAGAAGTTTCTTGTCTTATCAGAGATCTTGTTGTGGTCCTAAACTAACCTGTTAAGCTTTTTTAAAAGTATTACTAATGAAGAACAAAATGAATTTTTAAGTGTTTTCCAGTTCTCCTTCTAGCATTCTCATGTTCAGCAATTCAAAACAGCTATTACAGTATCAAATCTCTTAATAGACTTGTAATTGTGTTATTCTGCAGAATCATAGTGTGTGCTTTCCTTTGAAACTTTTTTCCTGTGCAAGCTACAATTTAGATACATTTTGATCCATTCAGGTTATATATTATAATCATACTCTGGTTAATTTTATATATAAATATTCTAGTGTACTTGCATGAGAATTTTAGCAGAAAAGGTTTTTAGGATGAAAATATTTTATGTGTTTTATTTTATCCAGTGCCCAGTAGTGCACCAGAAAATGTTACTTACAAAAATATTTCTTCTGGAGAAATTGAGATATCATTCCTTCCCCCACATAGTCCCAATGGAATTATACAAAAATATACAATTTATCTCAAGAGAAGTAATGGAATTGAGGAAAGAAGTATAAATACAACCTCTTTGACCCAGAACATTAAAGGTAAAAGAACAAATCTAATGCTGGATATTTACATTTATATTGACAGCATTGCCACAAAATATTAACTGAATATTACATTATAAATGGTTTAAGTGTGATTATTTCTACACAGGATATGAAAATTCTTTTGGTAAAATATGCTAGGAGTTTATTGCATGTTACATGAAATAATTTTCTATGTTAATCCTTTTCCACATTATCCTGTATTTTTTCTCTCATAATAGGAGTTACTACTGCTAAAGAATTACATTTTATTCAGTTTTTACTTTTAGGAAATTGTGGAATTGAGAACCATTTCATAGTCTATTGCATATTCTTAAATGATGTTTCTTAGTGTCAACTTACTCATTTTATTTCTCTTTAGGGCTGAAGAAATATACTCAATATGTAATTGAGGTTTCTGCTAGTACACACAAAGGTGAAGGACTTCGAAGTGCACCAATAGGCATATTGACTGAGGAAGATGGTAAATATAGTAGTGCATACTGCTAATCTTCAATTCCATAACATTTCAAGAAACATATATATAGAATGACTCTTAATATAAAAGTTCCCTTAGCCTTGCCTTATCAGTATGTCCTATACCAGCATGATATAGAGACTTCATTGTCATGGCATATAAGAAACTAGTAAAGTCAGATTTACACTAAATAAAATCAGATATAAAATGCTTTTTTAAATTTTGAAGTTATCAGTAGTCTGAAAAACACAATATGTTTTCCATGGGAATTTTCAGAGCTAAATATTTGGTTTGAATGGTTTGAACATTAGATGATATATGTCACCACTGTATTTTTCAGCTTTTACATTTATAAAAATACACATTCATATAAGTTTTAGAGCAGATTCTGTATATGACAACTGCCAGCATTTTAAAAATGGTAATAGGATTAGCTTTATAATGAATTCATGCTGTTTTCCAACATAATTGGCCCTGAATGTTAATAGACTTCACATTGAATATTTAAATATAGTTTTCCCTAACCTGAATAAAATCAGCTTTACCACAGAGACCACTTTATGTTGGCATCTCACAAGGTGCTTAGACATGTATTATGCTAGGAAAATGATTTTTGAGGGATATAATTGGTATTAAGATTTGTATTTTATGTTTTATACATTGTATATTTTGAAACAATTAGATTTTTTTTTGATAAAAGGAATTCCTGTTGTCATAAGGGGTGGATTTGGATGCATCCTAGGTGTTTATGGAGTCTTTTTTCTTCCTGTCTTTATTTCAAGATTCCCACCTTCTAGCTAGCCTATATTGGATGGTGAACATTATTCTAGGATCACTCACAAGGGAAGAATGTACATTAAATACTTTTAGAAGGATGAAAGCTTTTTTCTGCATTGCCATTGTTCTATTCAAAGCAAAGCCTTGGGAATCCTTTGCTCCTTTTGCAAGTCCCTTCCACCTTTAACCTTCACCAAAGTATCCTTTGCACTGGGCTGCCCCAGTTTCTAAGTGCAGCACCCTCATGGGTTTGTTGTCTCTTGTCATTGTCTCTACTCACTGTACTTACTCTCCATCAGAGCTTGTCTGTCTGAATATTCATTTCCTTCATTCAAAGATTCCCCTTGCTCTCAAAGTGAAAATTAACTTTATAAATAAATCCTTCCCAGTGTGTCAAGGCTGGAAGAAGAGGGAAGGAGGTTAGCTCTCTTTCTTATCTTAGATATGATCTATGATAACATGGACTAAATCATTTTAGCAATGCCCTTCTGGAAATAGTATTCACTCTTTTATTTATAATCTAGTCAAATAGTCCTAATGGCAAGAATTTAAGATTTTTTTAATTTTTTTTAATTTTTTTTTGCTGTGCTGGGGATTGAACCCAGGGCCTTGTGCTTGCAAGGCAAGCACTCTACCAACTGAGCTATATCCTCAGCCAGAATTTGAGATTTTTATATGACAAATTTGGACCATACTGAACATATATTTTGTGTAGTCAGAGCTTTTACCACTCAAGACTCCAACTTGTGTTACGTATCTGAATTACTCAGGCTGTTAAAGGTACACATTTGCGAGGTAAACATCCAAGTTCTTGGCCAAGTCATATAATTAATGAAGATCAGGGTAGAGAATGACTTTCTTACTGAAAACAGTGATCTATACATAAACTACATATTACTTAACATAGTTCAAAGGTCTGAACATATTCTCAAAATCTGTATTAGCTACCTATGAGTTTACTTTCCATTCATAAATGCAACCATGAACCAAATTTTGGTAAGTTATAACTGTTTATATATAAAAAAGTTGTATTTTCATTTTCTAAGACATTATTTTACAGTTATACAGTAGCTAAGAATGGCTCTCTGAATGTTTTATCCAAGCGAACGTAAAAACTTGTACAACCAGTTTGCAGTAATTGTTTATATTGCTTACTCAATGCCAAATAGCTAATTGTTTTCATGTTCTTATATTATTATAGCAGAATTACAAGTAGATTCTAAACTTTTTTCTTGTTTTTGTGCTACATTGGTGTTTCTTTTGTAAACTATTCAACTTTGAAGACTCAGTGAACAGATTTGATATGTCTTTACAGTTTAATGACACAACTGAAATTGAGAAATGTAGTTTTTCTTAATGAGGTCAGTCATTTTAACTGCTCTCCCAATGTTATGCTTATTCCTTTTCCATTTCTTGGATGTGTGATTTTGCCCCCACGACTTTTATTGTCTGGGGAGCTTTTTGACTGTGTTTTATATTTATTCACCCCAATAAACTTTTTCATTTTTATTAGAGGATGTTCATTTACCAAGATGTACTTGAACAGTAGGTGAGTCACTGTGACATACCCTTGTTCTATTTTCTCATGAAATATTTTTTTCCATTGAATCACAGAAACAGATGTTCTAACACCACCATGCAAAATCTTCTTTTATCATCTCATTTGAAAGTAAACAGACTGTTGTTCCTGTGGAAAAAAAAAGCACTAAACCTGATTCATTTACCAGAAAATTTTTCATTAAAAAAAAATCTGTACATTTCCATTTTGACCTTTTCTCATATATATTTAATGAAATCCTTTATTCTATGCCCCTACTTTTCAGCTCCTGATTCTCCCCCTCAAGATTTCTCTGTAAAACAGTTGTCTGGTGTCACGGTGAAGTTGTCATGGCAACCACCTCTGGAGCCAAATGGAATTATCCTCTATTACACAGTTTATGTCTGGTAAGATTTTTTTTTTTTTTTTTTGGAAATAGTTCTGAGAACAAATATTAATCTGTAACATAGTAGGAATGTAGTTTTTTATTTCAGAATGTGAGGCTGCATTAGGAACCTGATTATTAATAGGTTAGTCAATTTGCTTTTATTAAGAAGTAAGTTTTCTTATAATGTAGTGGTTCAAGCACAAATAATATAATTTTTGCAGTTAAAAGCAATAATGTTAGGCAAAATTATACTAAATTATACTCTTAAAAGTCTGATTGATCAATTTGTATGATTACAAGCATATAATTTTAAACTCTTCTAAAATTTTACACAAACTCCATGACACTGTCCTTTTAAGTTTCTTTAAAAAAAATCAATTAAAATTTAGCTCAAAGAGATATTTCTTCAGAAATCTGTTAAGGGCAGTTTTCCATTGAGAGGTAGTCAGCATGTTTATTTTTTCTCATTCCTTATGTGCTGATTGTTTGTTTATCCTTAATTTATGAGAAGACAGTGTGTCTTGTGATGGCTGTCTTGCTTCATAAAAACTCAGTAGATTAAAATCCACCCTTCCATCTAATATAAGTCCTCCTAGGAGGACTCACAAGTTATGTAACACATTTCCTAGTGGATTTTAAATATTTCTACTTAGAAAATAAAATACTTTATAAAACATAAGACATGCTCTTCCTTTTCTATTTCTGATTTGGAAGGGCCAACATTGAGTTAGAAGCTATAATATTTTAAAGTCTATTTTTCTTTCACAAATTAAGATTTTTATCTTCCCAGTCCCTCTTTAAACATTTTGCATACTGTTCTCTAGGGTTACAAGTGCTTGTGTTCTTTATTGCCTAATTCTTAGTCATTTTGTCTGGTTATGGCAAAATTGGGAGTATCATGAAAGATTTTAGTGAAAAGGAAGCAGTGGGAAGAAGGTAAACCCCCTCCCCACATTAACCTACTCATTCATTCATTTAGGAGTATTGTTAGAGACACACACAGGACCCCTTCCCTCTAGGAACTTGCATACTGAAGGGATAAATTGATTATATACCCATAAACAAAAATGAGGGAATCTCAGGAAATAGAGGTTTGCTTTTGAGAGAATGTTATTAGAAGACCTCATTGGAAAGGTAGCATTGAGTTGTGATCTGAATCACAAGAAGGAACTTCGTATGTGGGATGATCTGTAGGGAGGAGGATCTTTCCAGAAGGAGAGAATGAACATCAGCTACCTTAGCTCTGTGAAGAAATGTAGCTTGTTATTTTGAAGATTGGAGAGGTCAGTGTGGCTGGGAATTAAGGCACCAGGGAAGAATAATATTGGGGGCAGGAAGAAGAAAAAATTCAGGAACTAACCATGGTAGGAATTTGGTCTTAATTTTAAATAAAATTGGAGTTACTGGAGGATTTCAAGGACTTTGAGTTTTTTACAGAGAATGAATTGCAGGGGGCAAAGTTGTTAGCAGGGTTACCAGGTTGGACACTATTTTAGCAGTCTCTGCAGGAGATGATAATAGAGTAGAGGAGAGAAGTGGGCATCTCTGAGCTGTGGAAGATCAACTGACATGACTTGGTGATGCATTGGCTATAGAGATTAAATGAAAAGAGAAAGAGAGGGGAATCAAAGATGTCTTCTAGATGTTCGTATCAAGGTTGATGAATCCTAGACATTTTTATGTTATTTACTAAGTTAGAAAAAAATGTAAGCAAAATGGGTTAACGAAAGGTGAGAATAATCAACCCTTTCACTTACGTTATCACAAGACTTTTCTAACTGCAATTTCCAGCCCCATATTGTGAGAACCTTGTTCCTTTGCCGTGACCATGTTTCTCTTCCCAGAGCCTTGTATATTCCTGGCATAATGTGTAGCACACACATGGCTGGAGACTATATCCTAAAGGATGCTGTTTACCTGGTTCGTCTCTTTCTGGGTATGAACTGTTATGGTCCATGGGAGCCATCTACTCTAGGAACTTTGCAAAAATTCTAGTTGTTTTTAATTCTGAAATGCATAGTAGCTGGACTTGTTGAAAATAATTAGTAGCACTTATTATATTACTTAAGAATATAGCCAGGACAGAATTTTATATACTGCAATTCAGATGTTGTATAAAACATGGCTTTTTATTTTCTGTAGCTTGTTCCTTGTGGTTTTCTTGCCATGATGGTAGGGATCGTGAAGGTCCTTATTTGAGGTAACTCATTCTTTTCTCTTTCTCCCTCTGGTCTTGGTTCAATCTCTCTTGGGATGTTTATTCAACCAATTCAAAGTCCAGCTCTCCACTTGTGCTTTTTATCTCATCTTCCAGAGGTATCCATTCTTTGTCTCTCTTCTCAAGACAGATTTTAGGAACAACATAAGCCCAGTGAAGGAGGGTGAGGGAACTCTGGGTTTGTGACATTGTGGTTCATCTAACTTGGCTTTCTTGGGAATTATTCAGGCACTGACTGGTCATCATAGTTTCTGGTTTCAAGGTTTTTATTTTCCTTTTTACTTGGTTTATCCTCAGGGCTTGTCTTAGTCCCCTTATTCTTCTGGAAGATCTGTCTTGATGGTCACATAGCTAGATATGTTCCATTGTGTTCTCTGTCCCAAATCTGTGCAGGATTTGGGAAAGTTACTTCCACATCCTTTTCCCATTCTAAATCATCTGCTAGAGGAACTTTTAGGTCTTGCTGGAGTACCACACTGAACAAAACTTTTCTAAGGGGCTTGCTGTTTTCTCTCAGTGCTAAGAAGGAGCAGGACTTTATACAGAGGCAAACCCAATATACTGAGATTTTCCTCCCAAATCTATTTGGGTATTTTTTATCATTCTACCCTCACCCTAAGATCCTAGGACACTCCATTCTGACTAGTTTGCCCTTTTCTGCTTCTTTCTTTGTAGTGCAAGGTTTTTATTTTTTTCTTTTACTTTAGTGATAGAATTTTCCTTCCTTTTTACATTGGGCCTTAAATATAGAACTCTATGGTTTCAAATCATCCAGAATGGTCTCTTGGCATGCAAATGGAATGTCAGAAACACTCATCGCTCAATAAAACTTAAGTTCATTTTACACACATACACACTGTGTACTTCAAGTTCCACTTTGTTCAATGTGATATTTAGGACATAAATCTGCCATTAAATAACTAATTGAAACGGAATTATTATTACTTGTTGAATGGATAAGTGAATGAAGAGTATATTTTAGGAGTTAGAGACTTGATATTGACTTTTTCCTTTTGCATTTTTGCAGTAAGAGTAGTGGTGATTTTTTCAGACAATGAATTTTACAGTGGAATTGGATTAGATCACATAAAGAAAAAACACAAAATGAGATATATTCAAAAATATTATCTATCATTACTGAAACATAAATTATAATGAAGTTTATACAGAGTTTTTTTTTTTTTTTTCAAGTTTCCAGCATCTTATTACCAAAGTACTTTTTGGTAGCTTTAGCCAATATTGCTAAGCAAATGATCATAATCCTGGATTTTCTCATTAGTGATTACTAATGCTCTTTTTGGACTTTTGCCATAATCAGTTTTATTAAGAAGATATGAGGCAGGTATTGATGTAATGAACATGGATTTGAGACAGTGAGGTAGAATTGAATCCTGACTTCACTGCTTATCTGTGTGGTTTCCTTAAAACACTGAATTAATGGTGGATGTCATTAGTGGCAGGACCCTGCTCCTGGGGTCCCTATTTCGCTTATAATTCTCATTTACAGTAGTTCAGTTGCTCTAATAATTCTACAAATTCTCATAAGAGCACTCTTCTGGGTATTTTTTAAAGTATGTTTTTAAAATACAGGCTGTGTATTATATTTGTTATAGTGGATGACTTCTTTCTTTGTCATGAATATTTCTCTACAAAAAAGCTCATGAAGGGTCATGTGTAATTTATTTCCACTACTATATGAGTCATATATAGTTTATAGATGATGTGTTCAGAATTGGTTTTTATCCATTGCATTTAGAAATGATTTTGCCTTCTAAAGTTTGCTTTTTGAAATAACTTTTATCATCTATCAAGATGGTAAAAGTAGCATTTTTCCCTTTGTTATATCAATAAATTATGTTTCCTTGCATTCTGAGGGAAACCACCATTAAATAAAAGTGTATTTATTAGAGTAATGTAAATTTATTCTTTTAATACACTTTGAATTGAGGCAACGTGTATTAGCAAACTAAATTAAAGCTTATTCGCTTACTATGTTTTTTAATTCAAGGTGGATTTGTTTAGCAGTTTTGCTTTTGTGTGTGTCAATAAAATTTAACATTTTTTAAAACTTCTAAGTAAATGTCCTAAAAGATATTGCTAAAAGACTGTGGAATGAAAGTGATACTAAAAACTCTAGCTATATATGAATCTTGGCTTTAAAATGTTTCTCTGTTTTCTTAATAATAAATATGAGAGAAAAAATTTGGCTCAATCACTTTGAGAAATGTTTACTAACTTCTGTGTGGAGATACAAAATATGTGTAGAACTTTAACATGATTTAGACTTATTAAAGATAAAGTATGCCTATGTGAAATAACTAAAAACTGCTTACTGAGAAATAGATTAGGAAGTCAAAATTATTCAAATGCAACTCTTTATTTAAGTATCACGGATCAATAATAATTTCCCTCATAACATAAAATCTTACCTTTGTACATGACCTTTTGTATGCCTTTAAAGTATGCCTGGTCTTGGTTCTTCGAGTTCCTATAGGTTTTCACCCTGTTAAAAATAACCTAATGGTCAGGGCACTCAGTAATAGGAATGGGAAGGGCCCATTTTAGATTTCCTGAATTGACCTCCCATTGAAGAACGAAGGTGGTAAAGATAAATTAATGAGCTAGAGAGAATCTCCCTAGAGGCAACCAGTGAAGGACTGAAGGCAGGGTGACTTTTAGGAGGCTAGTTAGGTAGATGCAGTAGTTGGGTACGAGGGTGGTTTATAGAGTTCAACATGAGATTTCCAGTGGAATTATCAGAGCTCTGTCTGAGCTCTATCCTGCTAGTCATTTCTGTGAATCACTCTGAAGCTCGGGTGCCAACCAAGGCCACAAACAGACTATCTGTGGGCCAGCCATGCTTCACTGGACTTACAAACGGTTCATGAATTCTGAACTAATTGTCAATATTTAAAAACTAGTACATACCCAGTAAAACTAAAGGTTCCTTTGTTTCTTATGAATATCAGAATACTTGTACAGTATTTACCCAGTGAAGATCTGCTGGAGATGAATAGTAATCGCCCTTTTAGGTGAAGTGTTTGCTCTGGTTTGTCACAGTTCCTATTACTCCCCATTTTAACCTAAATTTGTTAGTCATTTATTTTATTTCTCTGAATCTTGAGTTTTTGAATCCCTTAATATAGGGAGTTTGCTTATCATATTTGTGAAATGCACAAAACTGGGACAGATTGTGATTTCTTTGTATTCCAGCCTTGGAGACAATGTGTCCCAGAGGGCTAAAGGACTCAATCCAGTGCAGTAGTAGCCATTTTAAAACAAATGTTTCAGTGTAGTTGAATGAACCGGACATTATTACCCTATGTGTATATGATTACATAAGCAGTGTAATTCTACATCATGTACAACCAGAAGAATGAGACATTATACTCCATTTATGCATGATGTGTCAAAATGCATTCTACTGTCATGTATAACTAATTAAAACAACTAAAAAAAGAATAAATGTTTCTCACATATATTTTCTTAGTTATATTTGCAAAAATACCATAAACAGAAGAACATTATCTCCATATTACCCCTATTTTTCAGTTCTAGAAACTGAGTCTTGGTGAAATTAAGGATTTACTTAGTGTTACAGAACTGAAGTTGATGGTCAGAATTCATACCCAAGTCTATCTTACTAAACCCTGCTTTTCCCATTGCATGTGGAATAAAATAATATTTGGAATAAATATTATAATTGGCATTTGTTCTGGAAATTCGGCAGTATAATTATAGGATTAAGGAAGTCTTAGCTTGATAAAGACAGAATTGTAACAAGAATAAGCTTATTGTATCAACTCATAAGGGATATGTCTATCAAAAAATCACTGGTTTATTAGTGGTCAGCATTGGGTAATGGACTCTACTTATTATGAGACAATGAAATTCTACTGTTTCACATGTCAAAACATTTGGATTACTTGTCACCACAGTTTGCTATGGAGAACTTGTTGAGCAAAGAGAGATGAGGATAGTGGAAAATCTTGGGATCAAGACATTTGAAGAAATATTGAAAGAGTGAAAATACAGCAATATTAATAGCAGTCGAGTGTTTTTCAGTTTTGTTTACTGGACATATCCTAAACTGGTTTAAGAAAAAAGGAATTTATTGGTACGTGCAACTGAAATGGCCAGGGATATACTAGATGGATGTGAGAACTCAATCATATCAAGAAAAGTGGGAAAAGATAAAGCTTTAAAGGTGGACAGGCCAGATACATGGAGTTTTGAGGCCAGAATAAGTAGTTTGAATTTTACTGAAAGTATAATGAAATGGTCTTGGAAATGTTTTCTCCAGAGATGTGATCTTTGGGCACAAGGTTTAAATGAAAATTTAAAATCCCATATAGTACTGAGAGTCATTTAATATCCCTCCTCCTACTGCCTTCCTCCCCACCACAGTGTGTTTCTTTTGGGGGGGGGGGGTGTCTATTTTTAAGAATTCAATTTGTAACAGAATTGTCTTGGTTACTTACTTCTTAAATAATATGAATATAGTACAAAAAAATGAATATACTGCTGGCATTACTCTAACAACGAATGGATCCCTGAAAAAGCTTAGTTTTCTTTTTGTAATTCTCAACCCATTTATATTTTTTTGTGTAATAAGGACCCTTCTGTTACATGTTAAGCTCTAGTAGAATAGGGACTATTCCTTGTCATTAGTTACTGGCTAAATGTCTGGCATACAAGAAGTACTCATTACAATTTTTAAACAAGAGCATGAACAATCTGGAGAAGGGATCACTGGGATGCACATCCTAATTTTGGGTCAATATTAATTTGTTTCTTAGTACTTTGGATTTTCATAGTCATATGCCTCATCTTGTGTATGATTTTCTAATGTATTGATCCCCATATGAGAAGCAAAATCTGTGGAGAGGGTGTGAAATGGAATCCAGAATTGCCATCTTAGGGCAGCAGGGTGTTTATATGATTATTGATTACAGGAAGGCTAACTTTGAGAATTAAAGCTTTAGTTGGATGAAACTAGGTTTCATACTATGGAACTAGTTCCATACTTTGGAATTCAAAAACTTTGTTAAGACTCAAACTGGATTTATGAGTCCAAGGATGATTAGTATGAATTCTGTGTAGAGATATAGAAATAGAATTGGAAAGTAATAAGAATTTTCTCCGAAAGTATAAAGTTAAATAAAGGTGATTTCACAGAAAATAAGGATCAAATGCATTTTAGTTATGGCTTTCTGTAGCTTCTGCTTGCTTGAAGGTTAGAATCGTAATTGAATCTAGAGGTTTGCCTAGTCCTCAGCTTTTTTTATAACCAAACTTTCCACAGTGTTTCATAGTAATTGAAAACCAGATAATTTGAATTGTGTTCTTTGGCCAGGAATAACAATGTTCTAAACTTTAGGTTAAGACAAAATCCATGTGTTTAAATTTTAAAGCAAGGATTAAGGTTGATATCATTTGATTGAATTATCCTAGGCAGTCCTAAGCAGGATTGTCTTTGAGAAATGAAGCCTTGTTATGAGAAATGAATTTTGTGATGAGGTATTTGTTACTACTGTATAAAAAACAAAAGAAAATGACTTTAATAAAGTTGAGAGAGCACTGATTTACCCAAAAAAGAACTTGGATTTGGGCATTTTTTCAATTTTCCATATTTATCATTATGATTTAGAAGACTTTATTAGCTGATTGTATTTTAATGTTTACTATACATTAAGCATTTGTATCACCTAGGCTTGTTAGAGAATATTTTTTATCTATACAGTATTTGACAAATTTAGGGAGGAAAATATGTCTTTCTTATTTCTTTGTTTCATTCATAAGATTAATTTTATGATTATATTTATTGAACACACATAACCTAATTTCTCATAGAAAAATGTTTTGAGAACTATTCGTGCTATTTAAGCCCTGCCAAGTAATTGTCAACCTTCTATTCATTTAAATATAATTTAATTTAGGCCAAAATTATTTACTCATCATTATACTATACTGTTATTGTTATTGTTCACTAAAAGTGAGTCTTCCTCATAAAAATTGTGTTCAGTAGCACACGATACTTTAAAGTATTAAATATGATGCTTTGGTCTCCACTTGTACAAGAGTGGACAGATATTCAAACAGAGAAGAAAAGACTAATGATTACCTGCTTGTCGCCAATAATCACATTTAAATTAAAGTTTCATATGAAATTAAATTATGATATTGAAATTAAAAATTTACAAAAGAGAAAAGTAAAATTAATAGTTTTTAAAGAAGAGTTAGAAGGGAATTAGGGAGATTGATTCAGAGAAAAGAAGAAAAGCACAAGTTAATGTTACTCATGAAAAAGTCAACATAACTACTGCTACTTAAAAATTAAAAGATAATAGGATATTTTGAACTCTATGATGACAACACTGAGAACGTGAACGAAATCACAAATTCCTGATAAGATATAACATACAGCCTTTAAGGGAATGGAAAACCTGAATGCTCATGACTTCCAGAAAAGCAATGGTGGTTAATAACTCAGTATCAATCTGGCAACTCTGATGTCCTTTACTCACTGTGGGGATGGTATCCTTTAACTGTGGCTGTAAACCCCTTAAAGCCAGAGACTGAGTCTTTTTCACCTTTATTTTCCCATCAAACATTTACTGATTTATTTCAGTCTCTCAATAAAAATTCAATCAACTAATAGAAGAGGATATATTATTCACTCAGTCTTGCTTTTTTCCAGCTTCACTGAGCTTTGAGAGCCCCTAAAATTCATTTTACTTGGTTTTGATCAGCTTTCTCTCTTGCTTTCCTTAGAATTTATCCCAGATTATCTTCTCTGCTCTCAAGCCCCTTGCTAAATCTTACCTCATTCACAGCAGATAACTCAACTTCCATTCTAAACTGAAGATGAAGATGGCCATTTCAAAAATTTTATTGCCCCAGTACCCTGCTCCCCAAACCTGTCAACTCATGTACATCCTTAACCTTTGAATCCATTCTCAGGGATAAAATCTCTCTCAACCATTCTTCTTTATGTCTTCTGGATCCTTATTACTTGTCTCTAAGCTTTTGGAACCTTTCATGCCTGGCTAGTTTGGTCTGTTGAATACATAATTACTAACACTGATACTACCAAAGAGTGCTAGATACTTATTATTTTAGAGTAAGGTATAACTTGGAAGAGCAGTTTCGTTAGATAGTAGGAAAATTAGTGAATTCACTGATTCATATGAGGAAGATAATCATTCAGTAAAGGTAACTGAATGTTGACATTATTTATTTTGGAGATGAGTATTTAGTGAGCAAAAGGATTAAAATACAATGTTTGGATAATAGCAGATTACATTTTAAAAAATAAATTCATAGAAGCATACAGGGATGGATATATCATTAGGTTAGATTACCTACATGAAACAAAATATCAAATAATGAATCATAATTTAAGATCATGACCTTTCAAAAAGTCTCAGGCCTTATGTAGGAAGCCACACATATTCATACTTAAGGCAATGGGGAAATTTGTTTGTCTTCCATTGATTTTGGTAGTCAAGATTTCTTCATAGACAGTTGTTACTTATCATGGACTTAATGCTGTAAAAAATGCACGAAGAAATTGGTAAAGCAAAAAAATTGCTCTTATGCTCCACTATTTCCTTTATGACCTAGATGTCAGATGTGGTTGCCTTTTTGAGAAAAAAAAAAATGTTCACTAGTAAATAACTTCATCTCAAAGACTAAATTTTTCCCAACCTAAGATATTTTCTTGGCATGAGACATGTTCTTCTATAAGTGAAGATAAAACAAAAACAAAAAAAACCTCTTTATCTTATATTTATTCAATGTAATTCAAATTTGTGATTTTCCCAAATTAAATTTCCAAGTTTTAAGAATAGTCTTTGAGGTTTAATATTAACTCAGTAAAACGATGACACTGAGGCCTGCCCTTAATTTTTTTCTTAGAGCTTTTCTTGAAAAGTAATCTACTTCAGAAATTAAGTATTGCATGAAATTTATATTCCTTCCATTTCCACATAGTCTGTGACTTGGGATACTTAAGAATTAGAAACACTTTGTCAGTTGGGCCTCCTCTCTTCCTCTCCCCACCCTACCCAACTTCCTGTTCTACTCTCACCCTTTGCAGAGTCACTCCCCAGTGAGTAGCTTCCTCCATCATGGGGCTGTGACTTGGTCTCCTCTACTCTGATCTTAAAAAATTTCTTTGCTATTGCTTTTTCTTTTTCTTTTATTTTGCTACTTTGTTTATTAGATTTGTTGTTAAGGACATCATGTTGTTGTCTCTATTTTGAGGATAAGATCTGTATCTTACTTATATTGATGCCAGTCACAAAGTAAATTTAAATAAATTTTGTTGAATTTTTTTAAACATAGAGTCCATAATATCATCTCCAAATTCACAGGGAGCAGAGAAGGCATCTATGTCTAGCACTGGCTAAATATTCAGATATTTTCATTTCTCTATTTAAAAGACTTCAATAGAAGACAACAAAGAAAATGTTTGGATAAGTTATTTTTTAAATGGACCAAAAATAATCAATAAACATATAAGAAGACATTTTGTTTCACTTGTACTCAAAGATGTTCAAACTAAAAGTGGAGATTTTTGTCAATTAGATCTGCAGAAATTAAGAAGAGTTTGCCAAAATAGGTTTTCTCACAAGTTGTTGTCGTGACTCTAAATAATAATTTAAACTTTGGAATGGTGATAATTTTGGAGCAAAAGTCATTAAAATAAAAAATTTACTCAGTCCACTTGACTTAACAATCACACAAGTTAACAAGCAGAAATAAAAGTACCATTATGAAAGGTATTTTTTGAAGGATGCCTGCTGCCTCATTGTTAGTAATAGCTAAAGAAATAAGAGAAACCCCCTAAAAGTTAATTCTTAGAAGAAAGGCTGAAAAGCTGTGATACCTCCAAATTATGTAGTTATAAAAATATAATGATTTGAACTTTTTATTAACATCAGAGAAATTAAATCAAGGTTCAGAACACATATTTTTATATGTGAAAATACAGCATGATGATGGAATGAACACATGAAAATTCTATTGTAATATTTTAAACCAATAAGAACAAAACAGATTTTAAAACTAACCAGCTAATAAATACCAGGCGTATAGCTCATTATAGCAGTGTCTCAGCTGGGTTTCTTATGTGTGGGAGGGGCGAATCCTCTCGGCTGTTGAATTGCTCACTAGTTGGCTCCTTGGAGAGTGGAGGTCTCACACCTTAGACTAGAGATTTCTGTGTCACCACCAGTTGGGCAACAGCTACTCAGAACAAGGAAGAGGGAGTTGGATCCTCACTGACAGTTCACTTCTCTCTCCTCTTCCAGTCCCCTTAGTTTTCAGTTTTATGACAGAACATTTCATGCAAAGCAAAGATACATTCTGAACTGTTTCATTTAAAGTTTATTTATGCTCAGATCTCTTTATATCTTATTCATTGAAATATCAATCACAATTCTAAACTTAAAAAAAAAATAAGCATATAAGACATAAGTATCTGAAAACTTTTTGCTAGAATATCTTATTTCTTTTGGTAAACAGGAATAGATGTACAAATTATATCAATTTATGTCTACTGAAATAAATTATTGCAAAATTTATAAAGACTTCTTGTTACTAAAATATCTAAATACTTGAGACAGTTTATTTTAATGTGCATTTTCTAAGTAATTTTTGATTCTGCTTTATCTATGGAACAAAATTTGGGTATTTCTTATAGTAGCCAGATACTTATCTGCAATGTTTTGCTGTGAAGAACCAGGGCAAGAAGATCCTGATGTAAGGTGCATTGAAAAATATACTTGAAGAGTAATAATCAAAATAGACATAAGGCAATTAGATTACTCTAGCTAATACCATAGCTTTAAAGATCTGAATTGGATTAGCTCTTCTGCAGTATTCTGATGACTGTGACCTATGAATGATAGCAGTGTGGAATTGGGTCAAGTTTCCATGATAAGGCATCTTTTTCTGAGACTAACAGCCACAGCATTAAGAGTTTGAAAAGCTCCTCTTCTGTATTCGCAATGAAGTCAAAGAAAAGATCTCCCTACTGCTTTTGGAAGACAGTGTCTAATGAAACTGTTTCAAATTGCTGAATGGCCTGGCTAATCCCACCTGTCTCCAGTCATGTATTCTGAATCCAAGATTTTTCTCACCCTGCTAAACTATCCAACTATTTTACAGATAACAATACTTACATTTGGAGTAAACTGGCACTTCTGAAATAGTAAAACCATGGCTGAAATGTTATCTCTTGGTGGTTACCCTTAATTCATGTAAAACCTGTTATTCCTCTTAAGGATTTCCAGATTCAGATATTTCATGAGTAAAGAAAGAGTGTTTTCTGTTTAGAGGGAATATCCAGTTACTTCTTGGGTGCCTTGTGTTTCCAGGAAAGAAAAATATGAGCGCACATGAGACATTCTTTTTTCTGTGATATTGATCATATTCCCTTATTGAAATTCTATAATATTTTATTATTCTAAACTGTATAGTTCTCTTTTAAATGTACATTTTAGTATTACTATATATATGTTCATTCCTTGTTTTTAGATACTAATCTGTGTTCCATTCAAAACTGTGGAAACTGAGTGAATGTGACTAAAATAAAATAATTGAAGTGCTAAATTACTTGCAGCATTTTATTCATTTTGATGTTTTTTTTCTAACCCTCCTGAGATTTTGGTACTTACTTGGAGAATTTTGAGTTCATATTGATTTGACTTATTTTCTGGAGTGTCATTTTTAAATACTTGTAAGATTTTGACTGAATGAGAGTTGTGAGCTGTTTTTTACTTTACTGTATTGAATACATACATTATTTTCAATCTCATTTCCATTAAATACGTAAGATATTGCTCACAGACTCCCTATTTTAGATACTACTGTACTGTATTTACTATTTTTTGGAATGGTCTGAAGTTAATGTCATTTTTATATAATATTTTAAAGATGTGTTGGTTTGACAGTTAGTTGTAGAAGTAAGATTTTGCTGATATTTAAAAAGAACAAACGTTTAAACAAGTAAAGTATTAGTATGAAAGGGAGTAATTTAATTACTTTGAATACATAGTATTCCTAGAGATCCGTTAAAATTGGCCAAAACTGTAATTATGAATGTTATTAACACTTGATTGAATTACTGAATGTACTTGAAAAGAAATGAAGTTAATTCACTGAAGTATTCTGAAATTCACTATTTTTATATCTTAGGATGAGTAAAATCTTTATCCTATTAATCTAAATTAATACATTTCTATACATAAATGCTGCTTTTGATATACTTGTATTTAAAAAGTATATTGAAATTTTTAATTTAAAAGCCAATTATGCAGATAATATTTTTCTCTCAGGGATGTATCATCACTAAAAACTATTAATGCAACTGAAACATCATTAGAGTTTTCAGATTTGGACTACAATGTTGAATATAGTGCCTATGTAACAGCTAGCACCAGATTTGGTGATGGAAAAACAAGAAGCAGTATCATTAACTTTCGAACACCAGAGGGAGGTGAGTCTTATGGATATAAGCCAATTAAAATAATATTATGCTTAAAAGAGTATTCAGTATCAAAATATTTTGGTAATAAATGCATATTATTGTTGTCATCATCATTATCTTCTCCTCTTCTTTCTCCTTCTTGTCTTTCTCTCCCTCTCTCTTTATTGTGTGGAACCCAGGGCCTTGCTTCCTAGGCAAGCACTCTACCACTAAGATACATTTTCAGTCCTAATATCCATTTTCAAAATTGCATCTACTTTCTAGTTATGTGATGTTGGAAAGCTAATTAATCTTTCTTTGCTTCAATATCCCATCTATAATGTGGAAGCAATATCATTTCTATTTCAGATGGTTCTTATGAGAATTAAATAAATTTATGTTTGTAAGTGCACTCAACACAATACTTACATGACACACAATAAACATGTCTGTAATTTCTGTTTGTTAAATGAAAGAAAATGCATGAAGTCAGATCTCTACCTTTGACCTTTATTTTCCAGTTTCAATTAAAGGAGATTTCATGTTATGTTTTCTCTATTGGAAACTTGTTATAATGTTGTTTTAAAATCTACAGTAGTAGGCAAGATTTAGAGCCAGGGTAGTATTTTTTGAGTAAAGACATCTGTCTGTCCTCTGCTTAAATATTGGTATGGTAGGGTGGCCCCAATGAGTCTTCTGGTAGGATAAGCCAGGGTGTCTTATGGATTTCACTTCTGACATCTAAATAGGTACTAAGTTAAGTTGTTTTTAAAAAATAATTCTCATTACTTTAGTTTAATAAGTGTAGGAAAATCCAGGTATTTCAGACAGTACTGGAGGCCGAAAGTACAGTTTTTTGTTCAATTATTTGTTTTATAGCACCCAGTGATCCTCCCAGGGATGTTCATTATGTAAATCTCAGTTCTTCATCAATAATTCTCTTTTGGACGCCTCCTTCAAAGCCTAATGGGATCATACAATATTATTCTGTTTATTATAGAAATACTTCAGGTACTTACGTGCAGGTAAGAACTGAATTTTCTCTTATTACATTTTTTAGTTTTGTTGCTAATATAGACTTGCCTTGGTAGAAGAATTTACTTATTTTACATTCATAATTGTGCATAGACATATTTTATAAAACTTCCACTAATGGAAAAATGTGGAGAATCAATACGCCCACACATCTATATCAATTTTATGTATATTTAAATAACAATGAAGATGCCACCTATTTAAAATTTTGTATGTAAAGGTGGCCCTCAATTATACTTCCTCTAAAAACCATTCTCTAAAGTGCTGGGGTTCCTTTATTCTCAAACTTATTTTCTTTTTTGAAGAGTACCAGGGATTGAACTCAGGGGCACTCAACCACTGAGCTACATCTCCAGTCCTGTTTTGTAATTTATTTAGTTGTTTAGCGCCTTGCCTTTGCTGAGGCTGGATTTGAACTTGTGATACTGTCTCAGCCTCCTGAGTCACTGGAACTACAGGCATGTGCCATGGAGCCCAGCTCAAAGTTATTTTCATAGCTAAAACCATTTTCATTTTGTTTGCTTACAATATGAATTGTTTTAGTGTTTGGATATGTTTGTGTTCTTCTTCCTTTACAATTTTTTGATTATTGTCAAGATGTTATTGTTATTATAATATTATCATTGTTTAATATCCGGTCTAATGAAGACCATAGGAATATAATTATTTTAAATTTGTGGTGTGTAAACTTTTCGGCTTGTACTGATTGCAGTGGGCACTTTCTGGGATGTGAATGATGATAGTTATAATAGATAAAATGCATTTAATTTAGAAAAATATTTTCAGTATTTTTCTCACAGAATTATAGTATTTATCCAGATTAAGTTTTCACAGAACTCTGAAAAGGAAAAAATTGGAGTGGTTGAGATTGAATCAAAAGTGAAGAGAGTTAGAAGATAATTTGGAAAACATTAGAGGAAACTCTGCCATTTATAGAATACATACTGAGAAATTATTGACTGCATGTGGATAGTGATTTTGGCAAGCCTTTGTATCTTTTTAAGTAACAGGAGTGTAGAGATAGAACTTTGTATTCCTGAGTTGCCTAATCCTGTTGGTGCTTGACAACCCAAGATGAGTCCTAGAGTCAGCTCTTGTGTGTGACAACCTCTGGGACTGAGGCAAGGCTTGGTTTAGTGCAGCCATGGTGCATTGCAGGCTGGTGAATAGTTCGGGGCAGAACTTTGCAAGCCATCTCAGGATTAGCCCAGTAGAGAGAACAAGTCCAGAGGCTGGTTCAGTGTTTGCATTCTGCCCTCCAGAGCTGGGGTTAAGTGCAACTACTTAAAACTTCATGCCAAGAAGAAAACTACTTTATGGAAGACATGTAGGTATAGAAATAGATGTAATTGTACAAATTTTAAAAACAAATTCCTTAAGAGCAAAAGGAAAGGAAGGGTCCAGTTTTCTGTTTTACATCAAGCAGTTTTTACCTTCCTTTTTGTTCTGCTCTGTTTATGGAAGAAAAAAATGGAGACTAGGGAGGCAGTTTTTCACCACAGTATTGTATACAAATTTAACAATATTCATTATACCATAATTCAAATAGCCATTTTTCTTCTTTCATGCATTTAACAAGCATTGCAAAATAGTTTCTATAGTTCTACCTCTTAGCCATGGTTTTGCCTCTGTACAATTTGCTTACAGCTTAAATATGATTATATCTGGTTCTCTTTGTCCACATCTAAATGATCAAGTACAAACATCTAACTATGGTTTCAACATGCTCTTCTAAACATATATATTCAAACTTGGGTATATAATATGATCCCATTTGCAACTCGTCAGTCTTAGAACATGTTATCTTTTAAGTCATCTTAAGAATGCTTTTAAGTGTGGCAGCTGCAAGAGGGAATAGGCTAATGTCAAAATGTTTCAGAAGTATAGTCTCATATTGCTTAAAGTTCATTCCTGCTTTAAAGTATTCCTAAGGTTATTGTTAAAAATAGCATTAACATCTTTGCTACCTGATTTTCTATTTTGGATTGGGAGAAGAAATCCTCTTAGCAAGAATTGTATAGTTGAATAGGCATATAGCTTTTTCCTTGTTCTTTCTTCCCTTCATTCCCCTCCCCACAGAATTTGTAGAATATCTCATACTGGGTAAGTCAGATTAACTCTTATTCCAGGTATCTGCTGCTTTTCTTAGCTCCCTTATACTGTAGCAAACACTTTGAAGAAAAAGGACATGTGACATTTTTCTTTCCTTTCACTCATTTTCCCTGGAACAAGGTCATGCATAACTTTACTGCTCAATAAACACTTTAATAGAAAAAATATAAAATTATTTTAATTGCAAACATTTTCAGGACTTATAGTTTTGGAACACCTGAGTTTGGAGTGATCTTTCCTTCTCATCTTAGTGTACTTAATCTCTCTACCACTACTTGGCAATCCATCTTGTTCTTCCTTCGTTTGTCACACACTGTGTTTTGTACAGATTATTAACTCTTGTCCATTTTAATTACTACCAATTTATGTCATGTCTTTTCAGTGTGCCTGGCATGATGCCTTAATAAAAAGCACTAAGTGAATTTTGGTTGATTAATCAAATTTGAAAGCTTTTTCTAAATACTTTGAGTGTATTTGTATAAACCAAGGAATAATCCCTAATTAGATAATTAGAAACAAAAGGCATTTTTTTGGGCAAAAGTAAATAGGTGAGTGAAATAATCATCTGGATAATTGATCTCTTTTGATAAATTTGTTACATTTCTATGCATGCTGAGTCATACAACCCAGCAGGACTTCTGATTGATTCAAAAGTCATTCATTACTCATTAGTCATCAAGGTCATAGGTAATTAGAATAAGTTCTGCAACAAGAAAAAATTAAAATTTATAAAAAGAAGCTTTAATTAATTAATACTTTTAAGTGATACTTTATTTTAGCCAGTTATTTCATGTATAAAATAAATGTATTGGAAGGCATTACAATTTGTACATCTTATTTTGCTGGTTGTTATATGACTTTATTATGTTTCCAAATAAGTCACCAAAAAATGGAAGTAAATCTTTATTTCACTCACTCTTTTCTTCCCTCAAATACTGGCAAAAGAACCACAAAAGTTTGCAGAATTTAATTTGTGAATAAATTTCAGAACCATCTCGTCTATAAATTTGGCCAAACTGATTATACTGTTATTTATTTTAACAAAACTAGTACCACAGTTGTTTTCATTGTATGCCAACTGGTATTAATTGCTTTATGTGCCACATTGTAATCTAATCCTCAAAGCTCTCTGTAAGTGGAGATGATTATTTGCTTTTTACAGTTGTGAGAAGAGAAGTTTCTAGAATAGATAATCTATCCAGGGCTTCCCTGCAAGAACTTGAATGTAAGGTCTGTGAAACTCAAAGATTTCCACGTGGGTTGGGATGATTCAGATTACTTAGTGTAAACAGACATTAATATAAAATTATTCATACTGATTGTTTAAATTAAATTGTTTTCTTTTATTTCAGAATTCATTTTGCTTTATGTGTTTTGTTTACAATTTTCACCAGAAGGAAAACAATTGCATGAATTCCTTAAATATTAAAAAAAAAATTATTTGGATGAATATAACTATCAGGAAAGAGAACTTAAGTTTATGTCATTCTGTACATTAGAGAGTGCATCTGTTTTCCCTTTGCTCTCCAAGATTGTAGAAAAGAGGACTCACTAAAGATGCATAATAATAAATATTTGAGTTTATAGAAAGAGGCAAACACTTTCATAATTCCACTATCATTAATGGGAGAAAAATTTAAAAGTTTTATAATATTTCCAAACTTGTTTAAAAACAGTGAATACATCGAAAAATACTTTAGTGCTTCATAAGGAAAACTGGCACTGATCAATACAGCTATAGTGTTTTCACTTGTTCACTTGACTATTCCCAACATAAGCTTTGAATTTTTGCTCTTTGCTATTTTGTTTATTGATTTTTTAAAGAAAATTTTCTACCATCTATTCTTTTAAAGCAAACATATTTCCAGTTTAATTATTGCAATGAAACTAATCTATATTATTTTCCTAAAAATTAATATATTAAAGAAAAAGACAATTACTTTGGAAATTTCATGTATACCAAAAACACATTCTGAACCTTTAAAATGATATGTTTATTTTTCAGAATTTTACACTCCATGAAGTAACCAATGAGTTTGGCAATATGACTGTTTCTGCAATAATAGATGAATTGGCAATATTCAGCTACTATACATTTTGGTTAACAGCAAGTACTTCAGTTGGAAATGGGAATAAAAGCAGTGACATAATTCAAGTATATACAGACCAAGACAGTATGTAAATGAAAAACATTTATTAATATTAATTAAATTACTTTAAAACTTTGCCATTGTTTCACATATTGGTAATAAAATCTTTTTAGGCATATTTATCATTATAAGAATTTGGAAATGCGTTTAAGATAGAAAACTGTTACAAAAACAATAGCCTGTTCATTTCATGAATTCTGCTACCATCCATTCATTAACATTTTCTTGCTTTTATTGCTTCAAAATATGTCACAGTCCTGCTGTTGTAGACATGAAAAATGCATCTGTATACACGGATGAATTTTCTAATAGTTAATATTTTTGTCCATCTGCTTTAATAACATGATTTTTTAGGTCTCCAGCAACTTGCTTCCTTTTCAGACTTTGAATCCACATAGGACTTCATGCAGCCTGTTTCTTTCATTGTATTCATGACTAATATACTCAGAATAGCCTTTATTTTTTTTAACTCAATAGAAATTTCTTGTATGCAGTTTCTGCAGAATCCTGTTTGCACTGAATATTTGGAAAACTATAATGACTGAAGTTCTTAAATTTTTTTTTCAGCTGTGACAATACAATAAGTGGATCATTGCCTATTTCCTTTGTGGTTGTTTCTGTTGTCTATTTTTAAAGATTAGTCTCCTATTGAGAAATATACTGACCTATGTTTCTGATGACAGTAAAATTCCATATTTTATTATTTGGAAGGCCTAAGCTGACAGACACTATAAGCATGAGAAATGAATGCTTACCTTGTTGGAAAAAATCTTTTGAATAGTTGACAAGTTGATCAACAAAATACAATAAATAGATGGAAATGTAAATTTGAGAAGTGTTTAGCAAAAATGTTTTAGTATAATATGTGGTCAATATCATTTTGGGCATTCTTTAAACATATCTCTCCCAAGATTTTTGCAACCTATAATGTCTTAACAAGTATAATTATAGCACATGAATAAGAAGCATTTTACTGTATACTGCTCCAGGTAGGATTTCAAATTTTACATTAATAAAGGTGAGTCTCAGAATACAGCTGATAGCTGAGAACTAGAACTTTTATAAGTAGAGCAAATTCTTGAGATACAAACGTGGGTTGGTAGTCTGTTGACTGGAGAGATCTTGTTACTTGAAATCATAAAACTGTAGTATTGGCTATCAACATGAGCTTGAGCAAGTCACTTATTGCTGAGTATGTTTCCTCGTATGTTCAATAGGATAATCTTTAGAAGAAAGAAACCAAATATTATTTAGACAATACAGACTGCCAAAATACTTGAGCACACATGCACTCAATTTTCTCTCTCTCTCTCTCTCTCTCTCTCTCACACACACACACACACACACACACACACACACACACACACACACAGTCCATGCTGCAAGAATGAAAAGTCAAGAAAAGATTAAAATAATTCACACATGTATTAAAGATGGCAGAGTTCATTTTGAATAATTCTCAAGTAATTATTAAAAGATATTTTATATAGGTGATGTTTACCACATCTGCATTTAAAAAATAATGTAAGAACTGTCATGTAATAGATGTCATTTCAATGATTGTACTCAGTTTGTGCATATAAATTCTAGTTAGGATAACCAATGATTTTTTTATATTTTGCTCATTACCTATCATAGTACCTGAAGGGCTTGTTGGAAACCTGACTTACAAGTCTATTTCATCAACTGCGATAAATGTAAGCTGGGTCCCACCGTCTTACCCAAATGGTCTTGTCTTCTACTATGTTTCACTGAACTTACAACAGATTCCTCGCCATGTGAGACCACCTCTAGTTACATATGACACCAGCATATATTTTGATAATCTGGAAAAGTACACTGATTACATATTAGAAATCACTCCATCAACTGAAAAGGGATTCTCTGATACCTATACCGCCCAACTACTCATCAAAACTGAAGAAGATGGTAGGCTAGACCCTTTTATTGCCTATTAATCAGACTATTGTTCTCTTCATTTATATTACTTTTTATAAGAAGCATTATTCTTACAACTATTTACTCTGTTCTCAAGTAATGAGCCTTTCAATAAACATGTTCTAAGTTTCTTAAAATTAAAAATCTGCTAAATTTTTAATGCTAATTTGCTTTTGTTTCATTTAATATTCTCTTTTTCTTTTATAGTACCAGAAACTTCACCAATAATCAACACTTTTAAAAACCTTTCCTCTACCTCAGTTCTCCTATCATGGGATCCCCCAGTAAAGCCAAATGGTGCAATAATAAGTTATGATTTAATTTTACAAGGACCAAATGAAAATTATTCTTTCATTACTTCTGATAACTATATAATTTTGGAAGAACTTTCACCATTTACATTATATAGTTTTTTTGCTGCTGCAAGAACTGTTAAAGGACTTGGTCCTTCCAGTATTCTTTTCTTTTACACAGATGAGTCAGGTAAGCCGGAATCCACATTCCTTCAAATGATTTCATTGTTCCAGCACTTGCTCTTGCTCTAAGGAACAGCATGGAAAATGAAATATTGGATTGTCTATTTGTAGCAGGCTTACAATTGTTCATCTACTTTGTCAAATTTCATTTCCTAATTCAATTTTCAGAATTAAGTGTTCTGTTTAAAGCTACTTTGGAGCTATTACATTCCGAGAACAAAAACATAATTACTATGGTATTTGTTTCTGAAATTAAAAATATGATAATTTTCTAAATCCTTCTTAACTAGTGTCCTGGAGAAGCTGCAGTCACAATGCAATTTCTGTGCTACAAGTTTATGAATAAAAGTTTTGTGATGTATTTTCCTACAGTGCCGTTAGCACCTCCTCAAAATTTGACTTTAATCAACTACACTTCAGACTTTGTATGGCTGAAATGGAGCCCCAGTCCTCTTCCAGGCGGTATTGTTAAAATATACAGTCTTAAAATTCATGAACATGAGAGTGATACTATATCATATAAGGTAGGTTGACTCTAATAACATGTTTATTTCAAAAATTCTGAGATTGAATTAAAATTTTGGACATGTAGGTGGAATTGACTGCTTTAAAATTAAACAAGGACAACCTTTCAAAAATCTTTTGTTTCCTATAACTTAAATATGCTTGTGGAAAACATAAGAAAGCATTTGCCAGATATGTAAGCTGAATACTTAACAATTTATTTAGATGTGTAACTCCTGGACATTTACAGTTTAATAACTAGTGGTATACCATTTTGTTAATGCTGGAAAGTATATAGTAATCTTTTTCTGGCTTATTTAAAACCTGTTGTGAATTGCAATATATATCTATTTATTATAAAAAGAAATACCAAGTGATTTTTTTTAACTTTTCTAAAAGCATTTATACTGGACTTTCAATACTCTTTCCTGATAGCATATTATCCTATACTCATTGATTTAAGATAAATACTTACTCTTTTACTTTCATTACTAATTTATTTATACCCCTAAATAGTCCTTCCTTTTTCCATTTTTTTTAGGATCCAGGATCAGTAAAAATTACTCCAAGAACCAGTGTAACAAATGGTCTGAAATATATGTGCATGATTGCTGGCATTTAATTGCCAAAATATATCATAATTAATTATCATTTATTTAAGAAAGTTTTCTTATTTTTTTCAAAGATGGTTGGAGTCCTGGAATGTTCTTATTTAATTACAACAATAGCAGTTCAGAAAGTATACAGTAAACATATTGTCCAATATTATATGTATTATAATTTATTACTATGGTAAATCATTTTTATAGCATGTGCCATTTACAAAGTGAATAGTGAAAATCAAAAGCAGTGATTAAGGTTCTGTCATCAGGAACAAAGACTTTCTTTCTGGAGAACAGGATATTATTTTAAAATCTGATAGGTTAGGTAGAATTTAAATTACATGACTCCATAGGTATAGAATCTGTTTCCCAGAAGTGCGAAATTATATTCATGATACAAAGCCTCTAACCCTCTATTATCTATCTCTGGTTCAGTCTCAACATTTTCCTATTTTTTAATTTCCTTTGTCTGTACAGGTTGTGGGGAAAGGAAATATCAAAAGGAAAAAAGAATAATTTCTCTGTGTAATCACATTCCTAGAATAATTGTGTATATGCACTGAAGTGTGACTGCATGTGTATGATCCTATCTCCTTAGAACGGCAGTCTCCAGAGCAGACACCCTTAGCAGAGTAGTAAAGCAAGGGTTTTGACCTCACATTACCTTGTTCTGACCTTGCCTTTGAGACTCACTGGGGTTCACTAGGGAAATGACCTAACCTCTTAAAACTACGCGTCTTTAAGTTGTATAAGTGCAACTACTTAAAACTTCACGCCAAAAGGAAAACTACTTTATAGAAGACATTTTCCCTTCCATCAGTATTCATAATCTTATTTTCTTTAAAACTCCTTTTATGCTCTAATACTCTAATGACATTCTTAACCTTTTGTAACATTCAGTTGACTACATCTGTTTTCTTCCTCTGCCTAGCTTCCACTCCCAATATGTTCCATTTTCCTTTCTTTTTCATCTACCCTATGTCCTGACAGTATCAGTTTCTAGTATTTTTTTTGTTTATTCTATTTTTTTCTTCTTTCAAATTTGGATTTGGGTTTGTAGAGGAATAATAATTCCAGAATCATTCCAAATGTTACTGCTATCTCAGTCAATTTACCATGGTCCTCAGTGAGATCAATAGGTAATTTAGGTCACTCAGAAATACTGAGTGACTATCCAAAAGTTACTCTCTTATCTTGCCTTGTAATCTGTTGAGTTCAATTCTTTTTCTGGGTATTAGCCCTTTCAATTAAATTTAAATTTACTTGTTTTATGTTTAATTTTTTCTCAGTCAGCAATTGTTTGTAGATTTCTTTAGGTAATATAAAGTTTTCTTGATTTCAGGAACCATGTCTTATGTGTATTTAAAATCTCTAGGTCATCTGTCAATATGCTTTGCAAGTAGTAAGTATGAAAAACAAGAGGAAATAAGGTGATACACTAAGTTCCTAATATATGTCCCTAGACATTATTTTAAAATGTGACTCTTAATTGTAAGTGCCTCAAAACCTAATCTTCTTGTTGAATTTCTGCAACATGTTTTGTATTTTTACAGGTATAATTTAATAGTCTTAAACTTTTACCATCTAGGAAGTTGTCTTATCTCTATGATAATAATTATTTCATCTGAATGGTTTTCTTTGGTTAAGATCATTATCTTTGAATGTAAATTTTATAGTTAATGGTAAATTTTTATGTGACAATGCATATTCTTCTTTGGTCAACTGTGATAACTCTTGTTCTCATTTTTTTGAAAAAAAAATTGTCAAATTAGAAAATTCAGAGTTGTCTTTAAAACTCCCAGTTCAAGCTCATGGAAGCAGTCATTTTGTTTATTCACTGCTTTATCCCTAGTGCCTCACATACAGAGTTGGTAATTGAATTAGTTTATATAGGCATGTTAATGTATATCAAAAAAGGAATTTTGAGGAATTCAGGATAATTCAAGTGTTGCTGATCAAGCACAATTTGGATTTAAATTGAAAGTCTGAGTTTTAGCAAATTTAAGGGAAATAATGAGTGTATAATTCCAAGTAAAAAAATCAGAGAAACAAGATGGAAATAAAATACCCTAGTTTTTTTAAAGTGACAGTCATGCGATTCCTCAAGACAAGGAGGTTACTGCCTAATTTATCCTTGTAGCCTAAGCTGAGCACACCCTGTAGCCCAAAATAAATGTTAATATTCATTTTAATTAAAAATCCATTATCACATAGATTAAATATAGAAGATTCCTGTATTGTATTAAAATATTTCTTCTAGTTGATGGTGCATTTGACTCAGAATCTTTTCTTTCTTTTTTCTTTTTCATTTTTCAGAATATTTCAGGTTTCCAAACTGAAGCCACACTTGTTGGACTGGAACCAGTCAGCACTTACTCTGTCAGCGTATCTGCATTTACCAAAGTTGGAAATGGCAATCAATATAGTAATGTAGTAAATTTTACAACCCAAGAATCAGGTGAGACACAAGCTGAAATGTTTCCTTTTATACTTAACATGTTTTTTTCCCCCTCTCTCGGTTTATATGATTTTCATTATTCAATATTTCACTCAAAGGGAAATTGAATTTTAGTGCTTTAAGGATAGACTGAGTTTTATTGGTGAAATCATATGTATGCATATATTTTTTTTCACCATTTTTCATTTGGAACTGAGAAAGTTGAAATAAGACTAGTTTTATAACAAAGTAGGGTTCTGGATATCTGTGAAAATTACTTAATTCTTTTCTGAAATAGCTAGGAAGAGTGGGAGAATTAACTAGCAATTGCTTTTAAGTTTTTAATGTGTTAAACTTTTATGATGATTTAGGTTTTTATAAACATCTGTATGATTTTTTTTTCTGAGTGTTTAGAAAAATTTATTGTTCTGTTGATTTTTTTATTAAAAATCATAAATTTACATAGGGCAATGTTGTTTGATTCATTCTGTTATTTTTTTCCCTTCCCCCCCACCCCTCCCACCCCTCTTTTCCCTTTATACAGTCCTTCCTTCCTCCATTCTTACCACCCTCCTTAGCCCTAACCCTAAACCTAACCCTAACCCTAACACTAACCCCTCATACCCCCCATTATATGTCCTCATCCGCTTACAGCGAGATCATTCGTCCTTTAGTTTTTTGAGATTGGCTTATGTCACTTAGCATGATATTCTCCAATTTCATCCATTTGCCTGCAAATGCCATAATTTTATCATTCTTTCTGGCTGAGTAATATTCCATTGTATATATATATATATACACCACATTTTCTTTATCCATTCATCAATTGAGGGGCATATAGGTTGGTTCCACAATCTGGCTATTGTGAATTGAGCAGCTATGAACATTGATGTGGCTGTATCTCTGTAGTATGCTGATTTTAAGTCCTTTGGGTATAGGCCAAGGAGTGGGATAGCTGGGTCAAATGGTGGTGACATTTGAAAAGAAGGAGTCACTACATAAGCCCTCTACTTTCCCACAGTACCCATGTCAGGGACTGTGAAATATCTCTGCCCTAATTCACCAGCATCTTACCCACTACAGCTCAGGTACTGGTGTGTGCTGCATTTTGCCCTTGTGTGGGGACTGAACGGTTCTCATTTATGACCTACTTAATGGTGGCTTAAAAGTATACTTTTCCTTCTACCAACTGGTCTTTATATTTGAAGACATTTCTTCCTCACCTTTTCTTCTTGTGTCAGTTATGATCGAATGAGTGCAAATTCCTGTTCCAGTCATTTCTTCTTAGCATCTCTGGATGCACTCTCTCTTTTTCAGTGAATCTCTAAAGTGAAACTAGAGACCTCTCACTGATGAATTAATAATTTTTACTTTAACTTTTGAATACCTGAGTCTTTTTTAAAAAATAGCTTTCCTATAAGACTGGACAAATAAATAGTATTCACAGTGGAGAAAGTACAAGCTCTGAAGTCAGAGTCTGAATTTGAATCTGAGCTCTGAGATTTCCTAGTTGTATAAACCTCACAAAGGCTCATGACTCCCCTGAGCCCCTACATCCGCAACTGAAAAGAGGCTTATATCAGCTACAGCCATCTACGAAGGTCGTGGTTAAAAATATTTGAAAAGACCCATATAAAGTACTTATTAAATTGTTAGACACACGGTAAATCACAGATGAGGAAGTCATGATTCGACCACACTGGATGGAAAGGGCCTTCAAAAAATTAGAGAAGAATTTGGACATTAGCCTTCTGAATACTAGTGAAAAGTGGAGATGACTGTAGGAAATGCGTATCATCGTGAGTGATCGTGTATAAAAACATCCAACTTAGAAAGAAAAAAAGTTAATATTTACATATGAGATAAATAAAAATCTTGTAGGAAGTACTCTGTAAACCTGTAAATATTTTTATCAAAAAGGATAAAATTATGCCACAAAATTCTATTCTCTAATTGGTTAAGTAATAGAAAAATTTTCACCGTTAGGCATTGTAACATCACTTGTTTATTTTGAGGTTCATAGAATCATTGAAATTGATGTTCATGATAACCAGGTTTATAAACTAAACTTAAGCAGCTGTCAATTATCTTATGTTAACTTGTTTTATGAAAATATTATTTCATGTTTTTAAAAATAAGGAAATGCCTTATTAAATGATACTTGTTAGAGACCTTGATCATCCTAGAAATGATCTTTTCTTCATATACATTTTCCTAACTTTCTCCTTCTTTATGGATGCCTTTATCTTACAGAAGAAGAAAGAGATAAATTTATGCCATCAGAAAGAATTGTAGGCAAGTCACAGATTACTTGAGTATGCTTTAAATAACTATGTTTGCATAATGACAAGAAGTTATATTCTTTTACTACTATTAGTTTGCAATTTACAAATTAACTATATACTAATTTTCCTGCTACCATTCTCTTTTTACTGTAATGATAAAAGTTATCCTATTAGTACTGTTAGGGAACGTTGTTGAACATTTCATGAAAAGTAACCAGTCTCCAATATGCAGTCACTTTAGTGGACTTGAGTATTATTTTTCATCTAGGTCAACTAGATATAGTGGACTACTGAGAAATTGAGTTCAAGTAAATTCAAAGAGGTTTTAGGGGAAAAAAAAAAAAAAAACCACCCTGGGACTGCTTAAATATATTCTCTAATAACTTCTAAAAAGCTGAAGGTTCTCAAGATTTTCCCAAAGAAGAACCAGTATAAAACCAAGACCCCTAAATTGGTTATGGGTTTTCCAGTACTGTAAATCCTGGATGTGTCCCATTAGGGAGGAACCAGCATCTATATTTGCATAAGAAGGTATTGCTAAGATTGTACCTTTCTGATTAAGAGAACAGGTATTGACCACTATGTGGGCTTGAGTTGCTTCTGAGGATTTGAGAATGTAATTACTTCTTAGACCTAGGAAAATATTCAGTGACTGGTTCAATATTGTAAGCATTAACAAGATAGCATAGAAAGTTAGCCAATAGCATTTGATTCAACCTATGTAAAGAGCTTTTTGAGCGTACATTGAAAAGATGATTCTTTGAATTTTTATTCTTTCTGCACTCCTAAACATGATTTCATCTATTATATAATTAAATTATTTACTGTATTTTATGCTAGCCATCAGTTTTAACTTTTGGCGTATGTTTGTCTCTTAAGTTCCAGATATCGTGCAGAATCTGCAGTGTATGGCAAGAAACTGGCAGTCAGTTCTAGTGACGTGGGATCCGCCCAAGAAATCAAATGGAATAATTACACATTATATGATAATGGTTGAAAGGAATTCTGCAAAAGCCTCTCCCCAAGATCACACATACACTTTTGTAAAGCTTCTTGCCAACACCTCATATGTATTCAAAGTAAGAGCTGCAACTTCGGCTGGGGAAGGCAGTGAGAGCACCTGTAGTGCCAGCACACCCCCTGAGACAGGTAACTTACTGGAGGTGGTGAACATTGGTAGGCAGGGTTGGGCACTAGTCACTACCATTTATTGCTGTAGCACTTTTATCTAACCATATAGAACAAATGTTTAAAATGCAGCACATTCGGCCCTAGCCCTTATGCTGCCTGCATCCAGCTGTGTAGCACATGATCCCCTCCACAGCACTAGAAGACTGCATGGAGGGGGAAAAAAAGGAAAATCTGTTTTACTGAGTTTTTATCAATGTAAATTATTGCAATTTAAAAGAAGGAATGAACTTGCAGACTTCTCAGTTTGGATATTTTTTAAAAATTATTTTTGTAGCATCATTCTAGATGCTTCTCTGGTTACAGGATCAGACTCATTTTCATATATTTTCTTTTGCCTTTATCATCAGACTATTTATAACAGAATGGGTCATAAGTTCTAGTTTAGAAGAAACTCTCCTTCTTTATGATGCTCCTTCCTATTACAATCTCCCTCTTCCTTCTACTTTCTCCTATTGCCTGCCTGCTCACATAAATTAAAACCTGATTCTTTCCTGATAACACCACTTCCTTGGATAAAAAGCCCTAGTGGAAACTGTGGCCATTGGCACATCCAGTCCCCTTATGTTGAAGACCTCATTCCCTTTATGTTGGAAACCTCTTTCAACTTTTCCCCTCTTGTGAAATTGCATCCCCAATTTTGTTCATGTTTCCCACCTTGAGGCTGGAAACCCAGAGCTGTAGGACACGGCCTGCCTCTTCAGCATCTAGATGGACATCCTTTCCTTCTCATCCTTTCAGTGCAGTTTTCTTCCACTGTCCTCTTCTTCCTTTCCAGGCAGGAATGGCTACCTGTCACTAACCCCATCTCCTGCTTCTTAGGTCTCAAACCATGTCCTCTTGAGTTGTCTTCCAGAAAGATTGCCAACTGAGAAGATCCCTCTGATTGTTTTCCCCAATCTGAGGGCTGCTGGATATTGTTGGGAAAAATACAGAAATGGTTCTACCTTGTTTGGTGATGAATTAATCTTCATAATTGTCCCAGCTGTTTCACCATCTTCAATGTGTCTCTTGTAAGAAAAGTCAGCCCATTTTCCGTAGGAATGTTTTGCTCCCATTCTGAACCTAGTCTACCCTCTCTTTCATCTATATCTGATTTTATTATTTATTTTACTAATAACATTAATGCTCTCTTTCACATCAAAAGTTATCCTTATGTCTATTATACTCTACAGATATCTTCTCTCAGAATATCCTTGCCTTTCTCTTTTCAGGGATCTAACAATTCATTTTTACTTCAATGTTATGTCTCAAACATTACTCCATCCATTTATTCTACTCTCTCTTGAATTTTATACTCTTTCTATTCCTCTGTCTCTTTCCATGTACACAAATAGTTGGAATAATTCAGCTGGGAACTGGGTTGGCATTAACCTCAAGCATTCAGGAAGGAATATGGTACATGAAATGTCCTTTACCTCATTTTTCTGTGTTTATTCTTGATAATAAGTTGGATCCCAAACCTCACTGTTTATGTGATTCTTTCCCTTTTTTCTCCTATATATTATTAGATCTTATCAATTCCATTCCTACCATGGCTCTTCAGTTTACCCCTCATCTCATCTCTTGTCTTCTCTTCTGTTCTTTTCTTCCTCTCCTCTCCTCTCCTCTCCTCTCCTCTGCTCTCTTCCTTCCCTTTCCCCATCCCCTTCTCCTTCCCCTTTTCCTTCCTTCCTTCCTTCTTCCTTCCTTCTGTCCTTCCTTCCTTCCTTCCTTCCTTCCTTCCCTCCTTCCCTCCTTCCCTTCCTTCCTCCCTCCCTCCCTTCCTTCCTCCCTCCCTCCCTCCCTCCCTCCCTCCCTCCCTCCTTCCTTCCTTCCTTCCTTCCTTCCTTCCTTCCTTCCTTCCTTCTGTCCTTCCTTCCTTCCTTCCTTCCTTCCTTCCTTCCTTCCTTCCTTCCTTCCTTCCTTCCTTCCTTCCTTCCTTCCTTTCCTGGGTATTGAATCCAGAGGTGCTTTACCTTTGGTCTACATACATTCTCAGTCCTTGTTTTTTAGACAGGGTGTCGCTAAATTGCTCAGGCTGGTCTTAAATTTGCAATCCTCCTGCCTCAGTGTCACAAATAGCAGGGATTACAGGCCTGCTGGGATTGCAGTCATGCACCACCATGCTTGCCTACCCCTTATTTTCAATCTTGACTGTCCCCATATACAGTTGACTCTTGTTACATCCTGTATTGATATCCTCAGTAGCTGTGTTAGTCAATTTTTCATCACTGTGACCAAAATATCTGATAAGAGCAACTTAGAGGAGGATTTTATTTGGGGTTCATGGTTATATAATCCCCAAGGGCATGCCCCAGTGACCTACTTCCTCCAGTCATACTCCATATGCTGCCTGTAATTACCACCTATAATTTATAAAATTATTTATCCATCAAGTGGATTAATCTACTGATTATGTTAAGCTCTCACAATGTAATCATCTTGCTGCTAAACATTCCTGCATTGTCATGTGAGCTTTTTGGGGGACACCTCACATCCAAGCCATAACACCCTAATAGAGCCTGCCTATCTGTCCACCTACTCACTTTAATTGAATTGATTCTAATATACAATTCATGTCTCTTATGCTTTGTCAGTTGAAGTTCATTATCTGAAGAGTAAGGGGTCTGTGAAGCACAAAGGTGAAGATGAAAGGCACAGTGTGTAAGACTCAGTCCAGATTATTTCAGGTGTTTTACTTAATCTCCTTCCCTACAAAATATATTCTAGAATTTGTTGCAACTGGAATTTGTCTTTTCTCTAGGTTTTCTTTCTTAAATGCCTCCACTGCTTCTCCTCATACAGCTGATGCATCCAGCTAGACTTTATTCATTCAGCCCAATAGATTTAATTTATTATTTTACTAAATATTAGTTAACTACCTACTGTGATCTAACGATTGACTAGATTCTCTTATTTGAACATACTGAACATATTCTTGCCATTTTAGCTATATTATTATTCTCCCTTTTGATGTCACACACCAATTTATTCATTCTTCAAAGTGCAGCTTAAATGTGGGGTCTCCATTAAACTTTCAATGGCATGCCAAACTTTAAAATGATAGATTCCTGAACTTCAAATCAGGCTTACTGAATCATAGACTCAAGCAGAGAAGTCTCTGAATCCTAATACTTCTAAGCATCTCTCTGAGTGTTTCTGACACTCTGAAGTTTGGGGAAATGCTGGAGTAGATTACCCAGGAACTTCTGAGGACAAGCAAACAATGTCAGACAGGTCTTTCAAGGGGTGACAGGTGTTTTCCCAGTGGGAGGGAAGCAGATCATTTCTATGGAGGGTCTGCAAGAAGGAAATATGTTCAAATCCAGGCATGTGGTCTGCATCAGGGTGGTCTAGTACAGGTAAAATGGTCTCAATCATTGGACAGAAGCTGAATTTTAGATAACTGACAAATAAAAAACAGAATAGTAATTCTGAAATAAATGAGGGGTTCAGACCTCCAAAAGCAAGGCAGAGTACTTGTTAACACTGAAATTTGGGAACCACCCAGTTCCACTCTAAGCTCCTTACTTGTAGGGACCTCATCTCATTTGTCTTTGTTTTATTCAAAATTTCTAGCAGAAGGTCTGAGGCATTGTAGGCACTTAAATGTTGAAGAAAGAAATGAATTTTTTTGTCTAAAATTTATTATTTTTCACAAAGGTATTTACTTCACTGCCTTATATTATTTCTATACACCCATCAGGCAAAATTATAAATATTATCTACTGGGAAGATGTAAAACTTATTTTAATTAATAATTAGTCATTCACATGAAATATAAAGTATTACAGACTAACATTTAAATTTTTTCATCTTTAAAATTAAGTTTTGGGTCTGATATGTACTTATATTTATGAATATAATTCTTATTAGGTAAATTTGTTTTATCTTGGTTCACATGAATTGTTTGAGGGTGAGAGATTACTAGGAACTAGGGATTCATTGTTCAGAATGGAAGCAGTTTTATAGCTGTTGCAAACTTCTAATTTATGATGGTCTAAGATTAGTCACAGTGTATAGCAGCTCTGAGTCATTGACTCTATACTTATTTTTGACATAAAGTGAAATCAAATTTGGCTTACTCTCTCACTCCTGGTGTTTGACTTTAACATTCCTTCCAGGGATTATTGGGTATTTTTTCAGTGTAACTTGGTCATATGTGGACACAGCTAAACATGCATCATGGTGATTGAATTTATGAGGAGATTAATGTTTTGTGTCTAAACAGGTTCCATTATCACAGTCAAACATGCTGAAATAGGGCAGTAAAAATGAGGGTCCTCAAAGCATAACATGGGTACTTTTAAAAGCATGTTATGCCAAAATACATCATTTGTACCAATAAAAACAATACAAGTCCATGTGCATAGAAGACAACTTTTAGAACCTTAAATTGGCTCAAAGTACATACAACTATCCATATCACCATTAAGTCTTAGTAAATGTGCTGATTTAATATTAAGATCTAAAAACTTGGTCTTTTGTGGAAGATAATTTTTATAGTTTGGGTTAATTTAAATCTCTTACAAGTTCTATAATTTAGAATCAAAAGGGAAAATATAAGCTATATTCATCAGGTGTCAAAACTTAAAGGGAAATAAAATATGAAGTTGCAGATTTTATGAGTGTCCTTTTCAGCAGTGATTTCTTTATTAATCTTTTGTCCAATGGGAGCTATCACACATATGCAGGAACCCACTGGAAATCCAATGAGCTTACAACTTTATCAATGATAAATAAGATTGAAAATATATTCAGTTTCCTCCATTTTTTAGTCTACTTTTATTTCCTTGGTTATCCTTGCACTGTTTATCAGAATATGTGTAAACTCTCAACCCTCTTCTGCACAGCTCCCCCAAAACTACTTAAGAAACAAATCTATTACTCACATATTGAGATACTTTCTTTGTGGATTTCCCTATGTGGTGCAGGGATTACTCAGAACGATCATTATGGCTAACTCTGATGTCCATTTACCATCTGGTTTTTTTAAAAAAATAAAATATTTATATCATTTATAAGAATTTAACAATTCTTATGTAACATTAATAGATTGAATGTGGGTGGTAAAAAGCTTTCTCATGTTTGTAAGTTAATGCACGAACTCAAAAATTCACTTTTACTTTACTTACATCCCATTCACATTGCTTTCTTCTTCTCATCCTCAGAATCCATAGGATATAAGTCAAGGACTCAGAAAACTGTATATATTTCTTTGTTCTTAAGCAAGTGAATTGTCATGTTCTATTTACCACAGATTGCCAAAAAATACAAGACATTATAGTTGCTTGTCACTGATCAAAGAAATTCAGGTGTTATAGCTTTCAAACAGATTTCATTATTACATATAATAGTTTTTTTATGGTGACCAACTAATAAGTGTCTTTTTTACACTTCTTATAGTACCATGAACTGCTGACCAACAGATATGTATTAACTGCTTACTAAGAATGCTTAGGTTTGTGGTTCAAGACCCAAGCTTGAGTGCCAGAAGAACTTGGGGATCTCTGCCTTGTACATTCAAGTAAATCCACTACCATCCAATGCATATAAAGCATTGCATATATCCAATGTATATAAATGTGAACTCACATAACATGGTTAATTTTAAAGATTGAATCATAATAATTCAGGAGAAATAGATTTCATTCAAGAGTTTAAAGAAAAAGTGGAATATGAATTGAATGTTGCTTACCAGCAGCTTCAGAATTGAGAGGCTTAACCTAATTACATTAACCTAATTACAGGAGGATGAGTTGGTATTTGTCTCAAACCTTGAATTTCATAGGAAAATACTTTGATATAGAACAATAAAATCATCAAATTTTTAAAATATTATTTTTTGTTGTTAGTATACCATAAGAAAATATCAGTTGTGTATATCAAAGCACATTTCTCATTTGAAGTTATCTTGGATGGTGGGTTTCAGGGAGATAAGAAGGAGATTATGGATGGGCTGGAACACTGACAGCGAGCCACCCTGTGGCACAATCACTATTAATGAAAATAGTGAAGTTAATAGAGAAGAGTAAACAGAATCCCAAAATACAGCAAGGGAAAATGTTTGGTGGAGAAAGGAGTGTAATATGAGGGGTCAAGCTGAGATATAAATTGACTAAAACAGAGGGTTTTTTATTGGAAAAAGTATGGAAGGGAAGGTTAAATTACAAAAATGAAAGTTACTCTCCCAGTTTTGCATGACTATCACCAAAATTTGAATATGATATAATGGAAAATTGGATACTTTGTTCAGTTTAGAATAAGAAGCAGCATAAATAAAGGCATAAAAAATAATGATTTCTTTTTGGATATTTTCCTAAATTAATCTCTTTAGATAGAAAAGAATTTGTCCATTACACATTTATTGAGCCTCCTAAGTCACAAACAAAATTCTCATCATTTCAATGACCCATAAGTCTCATTTTCAACCCAGAATTTTCTCCTCTGATTATCTACTTATCCCCTCCTTTAACTTTTTCAAACTATTCTTAAATTTCATCTCTAAAGAGCATTTCTGACTTATTTGGGTTGAATTTCCCCAGCTAGATTTCTTCTATCCCACTTTCCTACTTTTCTATATTGTATGTATTATGTGTACTGTCATCTATGGGTCTGTTCTGACTATAATATGAGGCCAGGGAGTTTTCTTTGTTCATACTTATTTCCAGTTCTCAGAAAAGTGTCTGGTACACATGGATACTCAAAAAATACGTTGTGAATGAATTACTCAGTCAGTACATAGGCCTACAAGTGGTAATAGGCACACGACTAACACCCAGTATGTATGCATTGAGTGCCTATTACTTTAAGCCACAGAATTATTTTTAGACAATTTCATAGTAAAACACATAAGAAATCAATATCATCGTGGGTATATCTATAATTTAAAAAAATAGATGTATATCAGCATTTATTTATAAGAAATAATCGAGGAATCCTATATACCCTTCCTTCCAATTTCTCCAAGTGGCAACATCTTGCAAAACTTTATGGAATCAGTGTATTTACAGTCAAGACAGAAAATGTTTCCATCAGAATCTTTTCATAGACATACCCGGTTCCTGCTTATCAACCTGTCATCTCTCCTCATGCTAACCTGCAATCATTAACCTGTTCTGCATTTTCTAGAATTTTGTCATTTAAAAAATATTATATAAAGGGAATCATAAAATGTGTAATCTTGTTCACTTAGCAAAATTCCCCAGAAAATTCAACCAAGGTTTTTGTTTATCAGTAGTTCATTTAGTTTTATTACTGAATAATATCCATAGTATGGATGTACCATAGTTTCTTTAACCATTCACTAGTTAAGAAGAACACATGGGTTGTTTTCATTTTGAGTGCACGGTTTTTGTATGAACATATTTTCTTTTTCTGTAAGGTAAATACTGAGGAGCACATTGCTTGGTCCTATGGTAGTTACAGGTCTAGTGTTTTAAGAAGCTGCACATAGTGTTCCACTGTGTCTGGACCATTTTAAATTTCCACCAGCAATGTATGAGCAATTCAGTTTTCCTTCATCCTGACCAGAATTTTGTATTATTACTAGTTTTTATGTTTGTTTGTTTTTGTGGTAGTGGGGATTGAACCCAGGGGCATTTAACCACCAACCCAGCCCTCTTTGTGTTTATATATATTTTTTTTATTTAGAGAGAGTCTCACTAAGTTGCTTAGGGCCTCACTAACTTTCTGAGGCTGGCTCTGAACTTGGGACCCTCCTGCCTAAGCCTCCTGAGCCAATGGGATTACAGGCATGTGCCACCATGCCAGGCTTATTACTAGGTTTTATGTTACCTTTTCTGATAAGTATGTAATCATATCTCATTTGAGTTTCAATTTGCATTTCCGTAATGGTTATCATTTAACTGTGAATTGAGTATATTTTGTGATTACTTACCATTTGTACATCTTCTTCCATGAAAGAGCTTTTGCCCATTCCCTCATTGTATTGATTTTTTTTTTTTAATTTCTTGTTTTGTTTCACTATTGAGTTTGGGAGGTTCTTTATGTATTCTGGCTATTTTTCCTTATTAGATCTGTGCTTTCAAATATTTTCTTCTAGGCATCTGCTTACTTGTCTTTTCATCCTGTTAGTAGAGTCTTTCACAGAACAAAAGTTTTTAATTTTGATTGAATCCAGTTTATCAATTTGTCCTTTAATAGTTATCCTATGTATATTTTCCCTTAGAATCTTAGTCTTACAATTTAAATATATGATCAAAGTTCATATATTGTCTGTGGATGCCTAATTGCTTCAACTCATTTGTTTAAAGAACCATTTTCCCCTACTGAATTGCTTTTTCTTTTTAAGCTTAAGTATTTTCTTTGCAACTATGCTTGTTACTCTTGTAATGAAAATGTACAAAGAACAATATTTCAAGTTTTAGTGTCATTTAAGTTAAATACATTCATTAATAAGGAATTTTCAGATATAGATACTCCAAAATACCTCTAAGTCATTTAATTAGAACAATTATCTTCAAATACCACCTTATTTTAGAAATATTGGCATATATTCAAATTAATTCCAAAATTTTAAAAAATAAGTCCTAATTTTAAAATATAAATACTCTATATTAAAACTATGCTAAGTGAGATAAGCCAATCTCAAAAAACCAAAGGACGAATGATCTCGCTGATAAGGGGATGATGACACATAATGGGGGGTGGGAGGGGTTAGTGTTAGGGTTAGAGCTAGGGTTAGGGAGTGGGACAAGAATGGAGGAAGGAAGGATTGTATAGAGGGAAAAGAGGGGTGGGAGGGATGGGGGGAAGGGAAAAAATAACAGAATGAATTAAACAACATTACCCTATGTAAATTTATGATTACACAAATGGTATGCCTTTATGCCATGTACAGAGAAACAACATGTATCCCATTTGTTTACAAAAAAAAAAAAAAACTAAATGAAATTTCTAATAGAACTTTCCTTCCCTCTCCTTTCTTTTGCAACTGGCATTTTGTAGTATGTTCCTGAACTAGTTGCAATCTATAAAATACGTGCACACTAACTTCTGCATCCTCAAAAAAGGCTAATTTCTGTTCCCTGACCTTGGAAACAAGGTGCAGGACAACTGTAAGCAACTTCAGACAGGATAGTGCCAAAAACAGCTTAAGCAGCCAAACATGGATATCTTTTAAAGTACTTTGTGGAAACCTGACCAAAGGAACCAAATTCAATTTTCAATGACCTATATGAAGTGGCTTTTCCTAAGTAGCAGCGCCACTGGGGTCAGGCCCATTCTTGTGCTTGTCTATGCTGTGCTTCCCAGCTAACCCAATATTCCAGCTCCAGGAGAGACCTTTCCCTTTGGAGGTTCAGAGTATTGGGAGCTCTTTGTATAAATGAGATGAATAAAGGCCTTATGTGGAATCTTCAGGCTTGAAGTCAAGGTATTTTTTCTACCACTGCTAGGCAAACCATGTATAAAGGGCCAATCTCTATTTTGATTCTTCATTAATAATTTGTGGACCTTGGACTACAAACCTACATTATGTTCTTATTAATTTATTTTTAAACTGTTTCAGATAAAAAACATAAATATTGGGCACATTAATGGGGTAATGTTTTGATAATGTAGACATTGTGTAGTTTAAATTGAGTAACATCTGTCTCTTCAAACATTTATAATTTCTTTATGTGAAAAATTTCAAAATCCTTTCTTCTGGATTTTTGAAATGTGCAGTACATTATTGTTCTCTGTAGTCACCCATCTATGCAGTAGCATACTCCTCGCTATCACTTAGTACCCATTGATCAACTTTTCTCCATTCTTACCCCTACTCTCCGCTGCCTCTTATAACCATCTCCTGCTCTTGACTTCCAAGAGATCAAATTTTTTAGATTCCGCATATGAATGACATCATGTTGTACTTGCCTGGCTTATTTCACTTACATTATATTATAATCACATTAATGTCCATGCCAACTTTTAATTCATTTTCTGTATCTGGAAACAGTCCCTATGTTTAACAATAATATCTGCACATTAAACAATCCACCTTAATAACTTACATGGCCTCAAAATAGTAATGACATTCCACAGATCAAGAAAGCATTTTAAGCCATAATTGTGCAGAAATTCAGAGTCAGGAAAAAACCCAGAATAAAAAAGATATACTGTAAAGTGATGATTTAAAACAAATAAATGTTAGATAGAGGGGAGTGAAGGGAAGGGAAGGGATATGGGGGTAGGAATGATAGTAGAGTGAAATAGACATTATTATCTCATGTACAGATATGGCTGCATGACCCATGTGATCTTACAATATGTATAATGAGAAAAATGATATTATACTACATTTATGTATGATCTATCAAAATGTAAAAATGCATTCTACTGTCATGTACAATAAATTGGAACAAATTTTAAAAAAATTAAAAAAACAAATATATATACACTCTTACAGAACAATTCTTACAGAACTGTGCATAGTGAAACTCTACCTTTGTTGAGAGCCACTGAAGGTGTATTTTGCTAAACTGCTGCTCCCGGTATTTTTGTTGGAAAATCTATTGTTATATGTTACAACTGACCATTGGATAAGAAAAAGGTGAATATGCTGTGGAAACCAGAAAGTTTCAAGCTCTTTCAAGTCATGTAAAAATGGACCTTCAGAAATGTTTAAATGTTCTCATGATGCAAATTTCAGCCAAAATGTGATATTAAACCAGTCGAACAAGTGTATGCAACTATTGCTTGAATTCAATCCTAGTATTCACATATGCTAAAAAGTTTTCACAGTTGATTGGCTTCATCCCACATGGCTGCATGATCTGATCATGTGTGAATTTGGTGAAACATTACAGTTGCTCTGCTAGTTTGATATTGGGGATTTGCTTATAATCCTGTTAAACTTTACTTTCTTAGTCTTTGAAGAGATACATGGTGTTCTAACTTGTCATAGGGCAAAGATGGTCTAGTTCTTTATGCAGAAGAGACCTGGAAAATTAGATCATGTGAGTGCTACAGGGTTGGGTTAATTTTTCCAAGTACAAGATTTACTCTGATTAAAAACAGTTTACAACTGTCTGTACCAATGGTAATGATGTCTTCTTGTTTTGTGTTCTGAAAAATGTCTGACTGGAAGGGGCAGCATGCTGCCAGCTGGAATTGGTTACAGAAGAGGAGGCTGGGAATGCATCTGACACAGGGTGGTAGGGTTCACGAACTTAAGGGCCAGGCAGGGACACAGCACTGCAGCATCAGGGAGCCGTGGGGTAGCAGTGCCATCTCCACCTATATGGTGAATGCCAGTGTTGTGTGGTGGTCTTAACATGTCACTGAGGGGCCAAGAGCCATTAGGGGATGCTTGGTGGATGCTGCCCAGTTACCATCCTCAGTGAGCCTCAGGAGCCAAGCTATTTCCCCACAACTACTGAGTTCTAAGAACTTTTTGGAGATTCCTTGGACTTTCTATTTAGACAATTATTTAGAAACAACGATAGTTTAGTTCATAGTTATTTTCTGAACTTAATGCTTTTTATTTGCTTCTTGCCTTACTGCGCTGAATAGAACTTTGCCTCAATATTGAATAAAAGCAGTGACATAGGACATTCTTGCTTTGTTCCTGATCTTGTGGTAAAGCATTCAATCTTTTGCCACTACATATGCTGTTTAGTTGTAGAACTCTAGTAGATGCTCCTTAGCAAGTTGAAAAAATTCCCCTTTATTTATATTTTCCTAAGAATTTATAATATGAACATGTGTTGGATTTTGCCAAGTGCCCCTTTGCATTGTTATGTTTGTGTGATTTTTTTCTTCTATGATTTGAAAATATGTTGAGTTATACTGATTGGTTTTCTAATAAGTGAACCAGCCTAGGGTCCTTAGACTCAACCCCCTGTGGCCATGGTGTGTGTGTGTGTGTATGTGTATGTGTGTGTGTGTGTGTGTGTGTTTGCATATTACTGTCTTAGTTTGTTTTATGTTACTATAACAAAATACCTTAGTCCAGGCAATTTATAAAGAATAATTCACTTGGCTCATAGTTCTGAAGGCTGAGGAATCCAAAAGCATGGCTCCAACATATGCTTGCTCTCTGGTGAGGGCTTTTGTGCTCTAGAACACATGTGAGGACATCACATAAGGAGGCTAATTCTGGTATAGAACCAGTAATGTCATCATGATGGTCCCAAACTCATATAATCCTAATTCCCAAATGTCCTGCCTCCAAATACCATTAACATACAAATTTGGGGATGGAGTCTCCAAGGCATGATTTTTTTGGGGGGGTATATTCAAATCCTAGCAATTATTGAATTCTTTTTACTGATATTTAGTTAAGGATTTTTGCATCCATGTTCATGAGGGATGTTGACCTGTACATGGGTTCATTCTCTCTCTCTTTCTCTCTCTCTCTGCACTGTCTAGGCCTAGTTACTGTATAAGGAATGCTAACTTCATGGAATTAATTTCTTCTACTTTCTGGGATAGATTTTATAAAATTGTTATTCTTTAAACCTTAGAGAGAATTCTCTAGTGAAACTATCAGCCTAGAGGTCTCTTTGTACAGAGTTTTGAAATTATGGTTGTGTGCTCACAGAACACAAAGTTGTAACTGAAATGTAATATCAAAATGTTATTTAAAAGTAGTACTCATAAATAACCCATGGATTTAAAAAGATCTCAAAAGAGATTTTAAAAATACGTTGAATTAAATGTATTGAAGCATATGAATTGAAATGAAAATACAACATATCAAAATTTATGGGGCTGAAAGTAGTGAAGAAAAAAAAAGTTATAATACTAAATGCATACATTAGAAAAGAGGAAAGATCACAGATTGATAATCTAATCTCCTCTTGCCCAAGTTCTTGAAAAAGAAAAGGAAGATAAACCTGAAATATTCAGAAGGAAGAGAATAATAAAGATAAAAACAGAAATCAATCCAAGTGAAAAGAGAAAAATAGTAAAAATAAACGAAACAGAGATGATGTGTTGAAAAGAAATGAAATTGACAAACATCTAGCAAGCATGATAAAAACAAAAAGAAAAAACACAAATTACAATCTTTAGGAATGAAATCATGATAACCACTATAGACATCAGAAGAGTAATAAAAGAATTCTACAAAAAACCCTACACAAATTTTGTTGTATAAATTAAATAGACACATTCTTTAAATGTGCAGCTGCCATAGTTCATTAATATGAAATAGAAAATTTGAATGGCCCTATAAGTATCAGCGGCAAGGAATTTATAAGGGATCTGTCTTAGTCCATTTGGGTTGCTAAAATAAAATGCCATAAACTGGCTGACTTATAAGCAAAGAATTTATTTACCATATTTCTGGCTACTGGGAAGTCCATAGTCAAAGTGCCACAGATTCATTATTTGGTAAAGACCCATTTCTTTGTTCACATATGGCTCTTTCTCACTGTGTACTCACATGGTGTAGAGCCAGGACGGCTCTCTGAGGCCTCCTTTATAAGGTAATTAATTCCATTCTCGAGGGCTCTGTCTTCATAATTTCATCAGGTCCCAAAGGCTCCCACTTCCTAATATCATCTCATTGGTGATTAGGTTTCAACTTAGTATATTTGGGGACACAAACATTAAGATCACAGCAACTTCCTTTGCTACTACTCTGGTAGGAAAGGAAGAGCATCTCTGTTACTGCCAGATTGGGGTGCATATCCAGATTCCCCACTTGACCTTTATTGACACCTAAGAAGAGGACTCTGTTACTACTGGGTGAGCAAGGGAGCTCTGGCTCACTCTTGAGCCTACACGGAGAGCCAGGAGGACGATGCTTTATTAACTGCTGCAGCATGTCCACTGATATGGTAGAGAGGTCTTGTGACGATGAAGTAAGAGAGTCTTGGCTCCCTATTTTGTCTTCCCTAATATCACTCTGTCAAGTATGACTGGGGAAGAGGTTAGGGAAGAAGAATAAGCTTCCCTGTGAGAATCTTTGTTGACATGGGAGGGAGCAAGACCACTGTTTTTGCTGTTTTGTGAGTAGAGTAGTTATTGTTTAAAATTTTTCTTTCTTAATAGACTAGACTGTTTTGTGGGGATTCCATTTGTTTTTATTGTCTAGAGAGAGCAAACTTTTAGGGGAACTTTTGTCAACTAGTTGACATGTCTGGATTGTTAACTTTTGGGAATACATAATGCAAAAAGGAAATTTGAGGAATTCACCACCATGCTGTTACTTGGGTCCTGGCTTCCCTACCTTTTTGACTTTTTCCCTCCAACTTTCAGAGTCACCTTTTGTTTGTTTTATATTTAATGTCCCTTTTAGTTCTACGTAGTGAAATAAATAGGGAAAAGTTCATCAACTCTATCTTACTTTAAACAGAAGTCCATCCAAGGGTGTATTTTTAACATTGCACTGGAAATCAATCAATCAATCTATCATCTATCTATCTATCTATCTATCTATCTATCCATCCATCCATCCATCCATCCATCCATCCATCCATCCATCCATCCATCCATCTATCTATCTATCTATCTATCTATCTATCTATCTCTTCATCCATCCATTCCAGGGACTTCTGGTAGCACTGATAAAGCAAATATATTTATTAGGCTTATGATTTCAGACCTTCATTGGATCTCAGAAAGAACATCATTAGGTCATTTCATTTTGCAGGCATGGGAAATGATGCCCAGAAGCTTAAGTGTCTACTGTTTGATACAACTAGTTATTAGCAAAATTATCAGTAGTGCAGGAATCATTTTACTGTATTATGATGGCTCCCCTGCCTTGGAAGTTCCACAGATCATTTGTGAGTACTAGAATTGGAATAGATTTTTTTTTTCTCCCACAGTTTCACAGTATCTAAGTAGAATCATTGTGTAGTGGGGAAATTGTTTCACTATAAAAACTTTCTCAATTACATGTACAGTTATATTTGTGAGTATATACATTTTTTTTCAAATACAGTTTTAAAACTCAGGAAAACTAAAGTTTAATTTTCAAATATGTGCTTAACCCATAACACTAAAAATATTATAAGTTAATATAATAAGATCTGTAAAATACTGAGGCCATTCTTGGAAATAGTTTAAGTTCCTAGACTCATATCATGTTTGTTTTTTGGTCCTGGACCAGTTCCAAAAGTGTGATGTTTGCTATTTTAAAATTGCGTTAGGTATCAAATTCTAAATTTTAAATTTTAAAGTCTTATTAAATGTAATTTCTTTTATAAAAAATGAATTTGGGTCACTTTGCATAATTCTCCCTGAACCCATTGATGCTGTAATACCTTTCATTAAGTGGACTGCAGGCAACCACTCTTTGCTTCTTCCAAGCTCCAGCTAATGCCAGCTGTTCTTCAAGCAGCGTTTTATTAACTTATTTAGGAACTGGGGCATATCTTATTACCCTATTTTCCATTCCTGTCCTATGCAGCTGTAGCTGATACTTTTCATAACAGCCTTTACATATCAACCTCCTACCTCATGTTTTCCCCTTGTTCTTTTTTACTTCCCCTTTCAAGTAAGTTAAGTATGTGTTTGCATGCAAAAGTCCTCTTCTTTCTTTCTGGTAACCATATTACTTGAAAATTTCAGGAATGTGTCTGTTTGTATGAGATTATAAACTTCGTGGAAAACATTTTCTAATGGTATAAACATTCTGAAATGTAGAATAAATGAGTTTTGATGACAGAAACAATTCTTAAGTGACAATGCATTGTTAGACTTAATTTCAAAACAATGCAATGAAATATAAAGAAAAAGACTTGAATAGATAGGTTGTGCATATTATTGTTAATTTCAATTTAGTGAATTTCAAATAGTACAATTTTCATGGCATAAAATATGTTTAGACAGGATACTTTTTAAAATATAAGACATGCATAAGTAGCAGCCACTATAAGATAAAATGCTTTCAAAATTCAAACAAAGTAAAAGTAATATTTCTTAGTTGTTAATAAATTATTGTAAATTATATTTTCACCACCTTCTAGCTGCAACCTTGAAGAAATCATGTATTGGTTTTGTACCTGGACACCTTATTATGAAGAATTACTACCTTAAAAATAATTTATAGACTTAGAAAGATGATATTATTTCATATATATCACAATAATGAAGTATTTATCAATTAAAGAATGCATTAAAATTGGTAGTCCAATTTTCTGAAGTTTATTACTAATTAAATTAACCCTACTTTTATATAGAGTTTTTAAAAACTCAAGATCCTGTTTTATATTTTTAAACACAACTATATTAATGACATTAATTATACATAAAGAGAACCAATATTTTAAAACTTTACATTTTAAATGTAAAGTGAACTTTGTATTTAGGATGTTAGTATTTAAATACATGAAAACATGCATTTTAAAAGCTAAATAGGAGACTAGGCTCGTAGTTCAGTGGTGGAGTGCCTGCATAGCATGTGTGAGGCACTGAATTTAATCCCTAATACCACAAATAAATATGTTTTGCCAGGCATGGTGATTCATGCTTGTAATCCCAGTGACGAGGAAGTGAAGGCAGGAAGATCACAAGTTCAAAGCCAATCTCAACAATTTAACTAGGTCCTAAGCAACCTAGAGAGATCCTTTCTCAAAATAAACAATAAAAAAGTTAAGGATTTAGCTCAGTGGTGAAGTACCCCTGGGTTCCATCCCCAGTACCAAAATAAGTAAAATAAATGCTGAATAGGATGCTATTCTCAGAAGTACCTTTTGAAACTTTGCCAAAGTTTCAAAACAGATACCAAATAATAGTAGAAAATAGTTGTAATCACAGGTTTTCTTTCTAGTATGGACACATGAGGAATAAAACTCTACATTTATAAAGTATTTTTCAGAAAGTACCAATATTTAGTACATTTAGTTTTTGTATACCTGTATAACTTGTGGCAATAATTGAATATCATTGCTACGTTTTAATGGGAAGTCTTTTTGTATTTTTTGTTTTCTATTTATGGGAAATTTAATTATAGTGCAATGCATAGAACTAAAGTGTACAATTTCAGTGAATTTGAAAAAATGCATAACCCACTTAGCCACTATCCAATTAGCATCTAGACCATTTCCATATCCACAGAACTTCTTGCAAACATACTTCTCAAGGACCCACTGTCCTGATTATAGTCAACATAGTTTCAGTTGTTCTTCAACTGAAATGCTCTTTTATATCTGGCCTATTTATTTTGATATAATTTGAAATTCATGTTGCTATAGTCTCAGTAATTTGTTCTTTGATTGATGAGTCATTTTCAATCATGAATATTCCATTTTTTTGGGGTGTTTTCTTTAGATGAACAAGTGGGTATTTCCAACCTTAATATATGAATAAAAATGCAACACATATTTTTGTACAATTTTTTTTTGGTAAGGAATTACTGTGTGTTAAGCTAGATGCATGTTTATTCAAGAAAACAGTTTTCTACAGTGCTTGCACTATATTAAATATAAACCCAACAGCAACATATGAGAGTTCTAAATACTTCTCATTTTTAGCAGAATTTTTTATTAGTCTTTTTAATTTTTGTCTTTCTATTTGGTCTTAAATGTTATCCATCTCATTGTAACTTTAGTTTGCATTTCCCTAGTGATTGATGATGTTGGATACTTCTGTGTGTTTATTGAACATTTATATACAGCTAGTCCTTGCTTTAAGAAAATAGCATGGGATCACAATAATGATTGTACAAACTGAATTTATGTAATCTTAATAATCAGTGGGGAAAATTATAATTGTTCTGTGATCTTCAAAAATGTTTATGACAATACTAAAAAAACTTATTGTCAATTTTAAATGTATGTGAAAATTTAAAAATAATGAAACTAATATTTAGTGTAATATATTTTAGAACATTAGAAACATTAAGAATTAGTGTTTTATACTTTTGGAAAAGACTTATTTAGCAAGAGCATATTCTTTTTCTCAGTTTATAGCTTCTTTGACATAGAAAATGTTTTTTCTGTGCCTTGGTGAATTATTTATACTCCTTTCAAAGTTTGGGTCAACTTCCAAGATTTTCTCCTTTGCATTTTCAATATAATGAAATACACGTAAGAGTTCCTTTAATGTGAAATTTTTGTTGGCATTACTTCTCGTGGGGCATCCTCCTTCATATTTTTTATCACAACCATTTTTCTTATTTATATCCATCCATGCACAAGTTTATCTTCACTGAGTTGCTTCATCAGTCTCTCTGAAGCTTCTTGAATAGCAGCAGTGTCAACATTCCCATGGTCAGCCATGTCTTCTAAAACTCCATTTATGTTTGATTCAAATTAACTTTAGCATTACCACTTGTATTACTCTGCTGCCATTTTTGTGGGTCAATGTCTCATGTGAGTTCATCACTAGGAGGCAAGGAGGCAACATAATTACATAATTTGCTAGCTATGCATGTACTGAATAATGAATGCACAATGGCAAGATGATGACAGATTTTGAAAGAAAAAATATGATTGGTTACTTGTTTTGATGTGCATCTGTTACTTGTAGTGATTTTTGCAGATGAAAGGACTCACAGTGAAGTTTTTTTTAACAGAGTTATTCACAGTAAATACACCATGGTAACAAATTTGAACCCCGTTTTGGGGGAACAGATGTTATTTAACTAAATAATGGAAACAGAAATTCAAGCATATTTAATGTGCAAAGTGAGGGCTAATCTCTTTTGGGGGAATTTTCTGTTCAAGTCTTAGGTACATTTTTGTTTTCTGTAATTGTTTTGTCTTTTGAATATTGAGTTATAGTTCTTTGTATATTTTGGATACAAGTCCTTCGTGTTACTAAGCTTTCTATCTCTACAACAAATATCTGAGATAAACAACTTACAGGAGGAAAGATTTATTTTGCCTCACATTTTTAGAGGTTTCAGTTCATGGTTGTTTTAGCCATTGCTTTTGAGCCTGTGGTTAGGCAGAACAACATGATAAGGAGTGTGTGGTGGAACAGAGCTGTTGACCTCATGGTAGCTAGGGAGATGGGAGGAGATGATGGTCTGGGTTCCCCATATCCTCTTCAAGGGCATTCCTCCATGACCTATCTTCTTCCACTAGGCCCCATCTCCAAAAAGTTCCACTACCTCCTCAAAGTACCTTAGACAGGTGACCAAACCTTTAGCTTATGTGCCTTTGTGGGACATTTAAGATTCAAACCATAACATCCCCTATTAGTTGTACATTTAATAAATATTGTCTCCTAGTTGATAGCTTGACTTTCTATCTCCTTAATGACACCTGTAGATGAGGAGGTGATTTTAATTTTGATGAAATCTAAGTTATATTTTTTAATCTCAGGTTGGCACATTTTGTGTCTTATCTGTAAAATCACTGCTTACTTCAAGATCATGAGGATATTATTTTGTGTTTTCTAGAAATTATATAATTTTTGTTTATACATTTTCTGATTCATCTTAAATTTGAGTGTGTGTGTGTGTGTATGTGTGTGTAGTATGAAGTATAATTTGAGGGTATTTTTAAATATTTACCAAATCTATCAAATTTTTCCACAAGTCTTTGAAAATTTTTCCTGTCCCCTTTTGAATTACCTTAGGAGTTTTTTCAGAAATTAGTTGACCCTGTCACTTGAACCTGTTTTTTTAAAATACTTTTTAGTTGTAGACAGCCTCAATACCCTTATTTTATTTATTTATTTTTATGTGGTGCTGAGGATTGAACCCAGTGCCTCACACATGCCAGGCAAGCACTCTACCATTGAGCCACAACCCAGCCCCTTGAATCTATTTTTTGAATATTTTCTTCCATTTATTTATTTATCTTTATGATAATATCACATTGTGTCCATTTCTATAGCAGTATAGTAAGTCTTGAAGTCAGGTAATATAAGTTCTACAAATATGTTCTTTTTTGACCTTTTGGCTACTTTAATATATTTCTATATAAATTTAATAATTAAAATCATCTTTAATTTTTACAAAAATATCTGTGTCGTTTTCATTGGATCTCCATAGAATGTACATGAATTTTAGGGAGAAAAGACATCATAATATTGAGGCCAACCTTAGCAACTTAGCAAGGCCCTGTTTCAAAAAAAAAAAGAAAAAAGAAATTCTGGATATGTAGCTCAGTTGTAGAGTGCCTGTGGATTCAATCCCCAGTACTCCAAAAAATAAAATAAGTTGTCAATGAACAGATTTTATTTCTTCAACTTTCAAGTCTTTTTTAATTATTTCAGCAGTGTTTTTTAGTTTTCAGTGTGTTTGTTAAAATTATCATGTCCTTTGTTAAAATTATTCCTATGTAATGTTTTCGTTATTTAAAGTAGACTTATTTTTAGTTACCAGTTCCATTCAGAATATAGAAACACATTGGAATTATATCCTGTCTTCAGTAAATTCATTTCTTAGTTCTAGAAGGTTTTAAAAATATATTCCTTTAGAATTTCTATATTAAAATATCACATATTCTTTATAATTTATCACACTATTTATAATTAAAGGCATTTAAATCTCTTTCTTAATTCCATGATTTTTTTCTTATTTTATTGCACAGACTATATTCCTTAATACAGTGCTTTTATTAAGGTAATTTTTATTGGTGCATTATAAATTTTATTGGTGTATTATTCATAGTGGACTTTAGTGTTAAATATTCACAGAACATAATTTAGTGCATTTCATTTCCCAGTAGAAGTGGTAAAAGTTAACATCCTTTCATTTTTCCTAGTCTTGGGGGAAGGATCAGTTCTTTACCATTTGTATAACATTGCTGTAGGCTTTCTGTAAATGTCCTGTATCAAATAGAGGAAGATTAAATTTATTTATAGTTGACATCAGGTATTTGTTATTGAATGGATATTGAGTTTTGTACCTTGACTTTCTGAATTTATTAAGTTGGATTTTTTTTCTTTTATTCTGTTACTGTGGTTCCTTACATGAATTTTTGAATGTTAAATGAAACTTATGTTCCTAGAATAACCCATACTTTGTCAGATGCATTAATCTATTATGTACTTTGAGTGACTAATTTTGATTTGCTAATATTTTGTGTAGAGTTGCTGTATCTATGTTCAGGATACAGTATTGATCTATAATTTCCTTTAAGTGAAATGTTTTCTGCAGGTATTTGTATAAAGCCTAATAAAAGTTGTTGGGAAGTATTCTTTCCTTGTTTCTTTTCCAATTAGTTTTATTTTTATTTTTTTCTTTGTAAATTGTTTGATAGAATCCCCCAACAAAACCATCTGAATCTGGAGTTTTCTATTGTGGTGACTTTTTATGACTTTAACTTAATAGATCTAGGACTGTTGATATTTTCTATACCACTTTATGAAAATTATATTTCAAAAAAATTGGCCATTTTATCTCTTAAATTAATTGATTTAAGGTTTTTGGCATTTGTGGTGATATTCTGCTTTTATTTATGACATGAACTATCTGTTTTCTCTCTTTTTCTCTTCAAACATATTGATAAGTGTTTCTGAACTTTACTAATCTTTCCAAAGGACATTTTGATTGATTCATATTCTTTTTTTTTATTTTTTATTTTATTTTATTGTAAACAAATGGGATACATGTTGCCTCTCTGTTTGTACATGGTGCAAAGGCATACCATTTGTGTAATCATAAATCCACATACAGTAATGTTGTTTGATTCATTCTGTCATATTCTTTATTATTTGTGTTTTCCATTTAATTGATTCCTGGTCAATTAAATTATATTTAATTTCCAAATATTTGAGACTTTGCTATAGATCTTATGTAAACATTTTTTAATTTATTTCTATTCTTATTGGAGAACGCTTCTATAAAACAATTTAAAAAGTTGAGAGATTTTCTTCATCTCATATGATTTCTTTTTTGAATTATTCATGCATACTTGAAAATAACATACATCTTTCAATTGTTCGCTATAATATTTTGTGTCTTTAATATTGTTGATTGTGTTTTGCAAAACATCTGTATCATTACTAATTTTCAGTCTAACAGTTACTGAGAAGGCATTATTAAACTATGATTGTGTATTTATCCACTTCCTTTTTCAATTATGTTTGCTTCATGTACATTAAAGACATCCTAACCAAAAACATACATAGTGATAATTGTTATATTTCTTGACTAACCTTTTTAAGTTCTTCTTTTCTATTTTGAATACAGTACTTGTCTTAAAGTTTCTTTTGTCTGATATTAATATTTTATATCTTTTTCTCCTTTGACTTCTGAATTATTTGCATCATCTTTAATTGTATCTCTAGGGTACATTAAACTACATCCCCTGTGGGCAGCATATAATTGAGTCTTTTGTTTTTACCTTATTTGACAATCTGTGCCTTTTTAATGGAATATGTAGTCTACTTAGACTTTAAATAACTAGTTGAGTTGAGGTATAATGTTTGCTGATTAATTTCTGTTTGTCCTCTGTTCTTTATTGTCTTGTTTTGGGTTAACTGAATATTTTAACATTATAATTTAATACCTCTGTTGAATTTTTAGCTATATTTCCTTGTATTATTACCTCCAGTGGTTGCTCAAGTGATTACAATATGATTCCTTAGTTAATTATATCTACTAAATGTTGTATAACACATATAAAATATATTAAACTTGCAACAGTGTAGTTTCCTCTATTTCTTTGGATTATGTGCTGCTGTCATCATATATTGGACAACTATGTACTTTAAATATCTTACATTGATATATATTGTAAATACCAGTTTATTATATTAATTTTACTTACGGAGCCAGTAGATATTTAAATAAAGGCATCTGAATATATTTATCATATATTCTTTATTATTTATCTCTGTACTCATGAGTTATATTTGGCATTATTTCCTTTTCAGCTAAAGAGTTTCCTTTGCTATTTCCTGCTACCATCAAATCTCTCAGTTTTACTTAGATGAGAAAATAGATTTTGTTTTCTTCATGTTTTAAGAGATTTTCTCTGGATTTAGATTTCTGGATTTTCAGGCCCCCCTCCCCCCCACCATTTTTTCACTTTAAAAGTACCAGTACTTTATTTTCTGGCACCCATTGCTTTTTTTTTTTTTTTTTTTTTTTTTTTTTTTTTTTTTTTTTTTTATGGTACTGGGGATCAAACTCAGGGCCTTGTGCTTGCGAGACATGTACTCTACCAGCTGAGCTATCTCCCCAGCCCCAACCATTGCTTTTAAGGAGATAGTGTCAGCCATGATTAGTATGGTTAGACCTCGTGTACAGTGGGCGTTGTTTTTAATTTTTTTTGACAGTCCTCAACACTTATTTCTTTTTAAGCAGTTTGACATTGATATGACTGGAGTGGTTTTTATTGCATTATTTTGATATTGGTTCATTTTGTTTTTTTGTATCTGTAAGTTAATTTTTTCCCCTAAATTTGGTATGTTAGTTTTCAAACACTTTCTATCTTATTTCTATCCTGTCCCTCTATGGCTCCAGTTATATATCTATTGATATCCCATAAGTGACTGAATTTATATTCAGTTCTTCAGTTTTTTTCCTTTGTCCTTCAAATTGAAGAAGTTCTCTTGATCTTTCATCAAATTTCTTCTACCTCTTTATACTGGTAATAAACACATTCATTGAATTTTTGGGGGGTCAGGGGTCCTGGGAATCGAACTTGAGAATACTCAACCACTAAGCCACATCCCTGGCCCTATTTTGTATTTTATTTAGAGATAGGGTCTCACTGTAGTGCCTCACTTTTGCTGAGCCTGAGTTTGAACACCTATCCTATCCTTCTCTACCACTTTCTGTTCTTTTACTCTGGCTTCTGAATGTGAGAGAAAACATTTGACCTTTGAGTTTCTGAGTTTGGATAATTGCACTTAGTATGATATTCTGCATTTCCATCCATTTAAACTCCATTGCTAAAAATCCAAGAGGAATTAAATTATAATGCTAAAAATATTCAGTTAAAACCTTCATCTGTTGATGGGCATCTGAGTTGATTACATAATTTAGCTATTGTAAATTGTGCTTCTATAAATATTGTTGTGGCTACATCACTGTAGTATGCTGATATTAGATCTTTGGGGAAAATACCCAGGAGTGGGATAACTGGGTCATATGGCGGTTCTATCCCTAGTTATTTTGAGGAATCTCATACTCCTTTCCAGAATGGTTGTACTAGTCTGTAGTACAACCAACAATGTATAAGTTTTCCTTTCTCCCCATAACCTTGGCAGCATTTATTATTGTTCATATTCTTGATCATTGCCATTCTCACTGGAGATGAAATCTTAGTATAGTTTTGATTTGTATTTCCCTGATTGCTAGAAATGTTGAAAAAATTTTTCATATATTTGTTGACTATTTGTGATTCTTCTTTTGAGATGTTTCTATTTAGTTCTTTTGCCCATTTATTGATTGAGTTACTTGGGTTTTTTGGTGTTAAGTTTTTTGAATTCTTTGTATATTCCGTATAGTAATACCCTATCAGAGGAGTAGCCAACCAGGATTTTCTCCCCTCTGTCAGCTCTCTCATAATGATTTTGTTTCACATGCTATTCAAAAGCTTTTTAGTTTGATGGCATCCAACTTATTGACTTGCTTCTATTTCTTGCACTTTGGGGGTCTTGTTTAGGTAGTTGATGCCAACATCTATATGATGGAGTGTTGACCCTGTTTTCTTCTTGGTGTTATAAAGTTTCTGGTCTAATTCCTAAGTTTTTGATCCATCTTTATTTGAGTTTTTAAGCAACATTAGAGAGAGGGGTCTAATATCATTTTTCTACATATAGTTATCCAGTTTTCCCAGCACCATTTGTAAAAAGGCTATCTTTTCTCCAAGATATATTTTTGGCTCCTTTGTCAAATATCAGATGGCTATAGGGATGTGGATTTGTCTTTGTGTCTTCTGTTCTATTCTACTGGTCTTCATGTATATTTTGATGTCAATGCAATATTGTTCTTGTTACTACAGCTCTGTAGTACAATTTCAGACAAGATTTTGTGATGTCTCTTGCTTTGCTTTGCTTTGCTTTCTTACTATTGCTTTGGTTATTCTGGGTCTTTTGTTCTTCCAAATGAACTTAATTGTTTTTTCTAATTCTGTGAAGAATATCATTGGTAGGAATTGCATTGAATCTGTAAAATGCTTTTGGTAATATGACCATTTTGACAATATTGATTCTGCCTATCCAAGAACATGGAGTGTCTTTCCCTTTTCTAAGGTCTTTTTCAATTTCTTTCTTCAGTGTTCTGCAACATTCTTTGTAGAACTCTATTACCTCTTTGGTTTGATTAATTCCCAAGTATTTAATTTTTTAAAAAATTTTATTGTGAATGGGATTTTTTTTTTTTTATTTCTTACCCAGCTTAATCATTGTTGGAGGATAGGAAAGCTATTGATTTATGGGCTTTAATCTTGTATCCTGCTACTTTTCTAAACTAATTTAAAGGTTCTAGAAGTCTTCTGGTGAAAGTTTTGGGTCTTCTAGATATAGGATCATATTATTGGAAGCGGAGATTGTTTGGCTTCTTTTTATATTTGTATGCCTTTGATTTCCTTTTCTTGACTGATGACTTTGAAAAATGTTTTGAAGACTATGTTGAATAGGAGTGGTAAAAGTGAACAGCCTTTTCTGTTCTTGATTTTTAGAGGAATTGCTTTTAGTTTTTCTCCATTCAGAGCGATATTGGCTTTGAATTTATTGTAAGTGACCTTTGTGATATTGAGGGAAGTTCATTCAATTTCTAGCTTCTTCAGTGTTTTTTACATGAATGGATGTTGGATTTTATCAAAGGCCTTTTGTACATCTGCTGAGATGATCATGAAATTTTTGTCCTTAATTCTGTTTAAGTGATGAATTATATTTATTTATATTATATTGCATATGTTGAAACAACCTTCAACCATGGGATGAAACCCACTTGATCATGGCGTATTATCTTTTTGATGTGTTTTTGAATGCAGTTTGCTAATAAATTATTAAGCATTTTTGCATCTATGTTCATCAACCATATTGGTATGTAGTTTTTTTTTTCCTTGATACATCTTTGTCTGGTTTTGGTTTCATGGTTATAATAGCTTCATAAAATGTATTTGGGAGTGTTCCCTGTCTTTCTGTTTCATGGAATAATTTGAGAAAGACTGGTGTTAGTTCTTCTGTAAAGAACTGGTAGAACTCAACTGAGAATCCTTCAGGCCCTGGACCTTTCTTTCTTAGAAGGCTTTTAGTTACTGTTTCAGTTTCATTAGTTAATGTTGGTCTGTTCAGGTTTTCAATATCTTCTTGATTCAACTGGGGCAGGTAATATGTGTTGAGAAATTTATCAGTGTCTTCCATATTTACTAATTTATTGGAGTATAAATTTTCAAAATTGGTTCTTAAAATCCTCTGGATTTCAGAAGGGTTTGTTGTGATATCTCCTTTTTCATCTCTGATCTTGTGTATTTGCTTTATCTCACTCTTTTAGTTTGGCTAAGGGTTTGTCAGTCTTATTTACCTTTTCAAAGAACCAACTCTTTGTTATATTAATTGTATTGTTTTCTTCTTCTCAATTTCATTGATTTTTGACTCTGATACTAATTATTTCCTTTCTTCTATTGATTTTGGTGTTAGTTTTTTCTTCTCTTTCTAAGGCCTTGAGGTGGAACATAAACATATTTATTTGAAATCTAATTTTTTAATGTAGGCACTCAGTGCTATAAATTTTCCTCTTTGAGCTGCTTTCATACTGCCTCATAGATTTTGGTGTGTTGAATCTCATTCATTTCTAAGAACTTTTTAAAATTTCTATTCTCATTTCTTCTTTGATCCATTCTTCAAAAGAGTATTGTTCAATCTCCATGTGTTTATGTGGTTTCTATCATTTTTTCTGCTCTATATTTCAGTTTTATTTCAATATGATCTGATAGGATACATGGGATTGTATTGATTTTTTGCTAAGATTTGGTTTGTGTTCTAGAATATGATCTACTTTGGAAAAAGTTCCATGCATAGCTGAGAAGAAGGTAAATTCAGATGTTTTGGGATAAAATTTTCTATAGATGTCCATTAGGTCTGTTTGATTTATAGTGTTGTTTAGTTTGGAGATACCTTTCTTGATTCTGATCAGGTTCTGATGACCTGGAGATAAGGGTGTATTGAAATGACCCCATATTATTGAGTTGGGATCTATGTGAAATTTAATGTCATGGATTTTTTGTTTCCCATTTAATTGGGTATATTGACATTTGGGGCATAAATGTTTACTATTGTTCTATCTTTTTGGATTGCCCTGTTTAGTAGGATGTAGTTACCTTTATCTCTTCTGGTTAACTTTTGCTTGAAATCTGCTTTGTCAGATATAAGAATAGCTACTCCTGTTTGTTTTCTTGGACCATAAGCATGGAATAATTTTTTCCCATCATTTTACCTTTAGCCTGTGTATGTCTTTGTCTATAAGATGAGTCTGTTGTAAACAGCATATTGTTGAATCTTGTTTTTTGATACATTCTGTTAATCTGTGTCTTTTAATTGGGAGTTGAGACTGTTAACATTCAGCATTACAATGGCTAAATTTTGGGGGTTTCCTGCCATTTAGTTTTTTTACTATATTTTAACCTGTCTTGATTCTTATTTACTGGGTTATTCTTCTTCTGAACTTCCTCTGTTTGGGAGCTTGGGAATTGTTTTTACTTCCTCTGTGTGCAGTTTATCTTTGAATACTCTTATAGTGCTGGCTCGCTGCTCACGAATTCTTTTAGTTTATTCTTGGCTTCAGAAATTTTTATTTGCCTCTCATATTTGAAACTGATTTTGTTTCATATAATAAATGTGGCTGTGAGTTGTCTTCATTTAGGGCTTGGAATTCTTATTGAATTGTTCTTAATGCCTTCAGTTTGTATCTCCATGTTCTCTTCTATGCAAGTGATTCTCAGGTTTGATCTTTTAAAGTTGTCCCAGAGTTCTTGTATATTCTGGTTATGTTCTGTAGTTTTTTCCCCTTTCTTGCCTTCTGTGTACTAAGATCACGTAGTTTGTCTTCAAAGCTTCAAGTTCTGTCTTAAAGGGCTGAGGTTCTTTTTTCTATACCATCTAAACTATTACTAATTCCTTCTGTTGTCTTTTTAATTTGATTGTGACCTTCATTTCTAGGAGTTCTGCTTGGTTTCTTTTCACTATTTCTATTTCTTCATTAAAGTGTCTTTTATGTCCTATAATTGCTCTCTTAATTCCTTCCTTAGATCTTTTTTAGTTCATTGAGAATTTTAATAATCTTTTTAATAATCTTTCTGTTGGTTTTTATCCATCTCACTATCAGTGATCCTTTGATGGGCAGTTGTGGATTTTGGGGGAACAATTGTTTTCTACTTTCTCATGTTTTCAGAGTTCTTGGACTTATGCATCAGTTGAGGTGGATTCTTCTACCTCTTTTTGTGCACACGTTCGGTACCTGGGATTGAACTCAGGGGCACTCAACCTCTGAGCCACATCCTCAGCCCTATTTTGTATTTTATTTAAAGACAGGCTCTCACCAAGTTGCTTAGTGCCTTACAGTTGCTGAGACTGGCATTGAACTCATGATCCTTCTGCCTCAGCCTCCAGAGCTGCTGGGATTATAGGTGTGCACCACTGCATTCAGTTCTGTGTCCTTTTGTGTATGATTATCTTATTTGTTTTGGGACTAATCTCTGGTTTTGATGTATACATAGATGCCAATGGGGGTAGAACCTGACTGTTCCTCCTTGATTCCTTTTCGGTTGGGGGCCTTTGTCTCCTCACTTTTTTGAAGTGGAGTAATGTTGGGGAATGTTAAGTTCAGGAGCTGAATCTCTCTAATCTGTGAACTTTTAGTGTTCCTGTAGGTTCCTAGCACATCACAGAATGGCACAAAACATGTAATAATAACAAGCACTGCAAACAATAAGCAGTGTGAAAATAAAAACCCCATTCCTACTATGATATTTTCAACATTAATTGCCACTAGTAAAGAGGAATTGTGGGTTCAGCAATTGTCAACAGTAGAAACAGTAACCATGAACTAGATCTAAAGCAAACAGCATGCGTCAACTTTACCCTTCATAGCAATAATGATTGTATTAGCATTATTGGTGAGGGCAGGAGTTATATAAACCAATTAATTCTGAAAAATGTTAAAAATACAGTTAATTAGGGGGAAAAAAGGAAATGTGATGGGTAGTTAGGTTTTTAAAATTTCAGAAAGTGAATAGAGAGCCTACAAAAGAGATGTAGCAGGTGATGTTTATGTGGAATGAGGGGAATAATAGAAGAAGTAAGGTATTGGGAAAAAGGCAGGGAGAACAATGTAATTTGGCCATTTTTAGGAGAAGAGAGAGAAAAATGAGAGAAATAAACAAATGAAAATAATACAAACCCAAACCGAAATATATAGTCCAAAAAACCCAAACCCTCAAAAGACAATGCTGGGGAAAAAATGATTACGTTACAAAAATGCTAAAAATTAGAGAAAAATAAACAAGGAAGTTTATGTATATATGTCCCTAAACCAATCGGCACAGCCAGAATTCACACACAAAAATGAAAATTAAAAAAATTATTAAAAGATTTTTTTTAAAAATACAAAATCTGTGTGAAGGATGAAGGAAAGTTCTCTACTGAGGTGATCAAAATAGTTGACCAGATTGGGTGGTCACTATGTAACAGTCCAATTTTTCTTGAGTTATGTACTGATAGAGCAAGGGGTGGGGTTTTTAACCCCTTCCAGTTTTTGCATTGCTCTCTGAGCTGCCAGTTGGAGAAACTTAAGATTGAAGATGTTTGATATAAGACTTAGCTTCCCTTCTTGCCAGAATAAGGTGAGGTGGGTTAGGATATACTGTCAGTTGGCTTTTTGTCCATTTGAACTAGTCCGGTGCCCTCCTAGAGTACAGCTTCTGCAGCTTTCTGTGAGGAGAGTTCCAGCAGGTGATTCTCAGGTTTAATCAGGCCTCAGGGGCTTTGTTGAATGGAGCCTTCTTTGGAGAGCCTAGACAGACCTGCCCCTAGTACTAAACAGTAGCTGATCTCTTTTGTAGATCTGATTCTCAGGAGCCTCCCAAGAAATTCAATCATGGGGAAGGGAAATTGATTCTCCCTTCACTGCTGCTCAAAAGCACAGCTTTCCTGGGCTTAGTCCATGAGTGTTTTCACCCATTGCTGCTCAGACTCCCACCAGCTTCAGCTGGTCACTTTTGCCACTAGACACAATGGAGAAGTGAGTCAGGCTCCCTTTCACCTTTCCAACCTGAATCCCCCAGGGTACAGTACTCCATGCCTATTTCACTCACATTCCATGAAGCCCAGCCTAAGTCACTTGATAGGCACCTGCCTAGATATTGTGGCTGTGTTGTTTTTTATTTTGTTTTTGTTTTTTCCTGATCTCCCTGGTCCCCGAGTCACCCTGGTGGCACACTGGGCCCAAGATGGCTTCTGCCTCAGCTCTCCACAGCCAGTTGAGATATAGAGTCTGCTTTTTAAGCATCAAAGCACATTTTTCAAGCACCAGTGCACAGTGCAGTCTCTGGATCAGCTAAGATTAGGTAGCATTTTTTAATCTTATGTTTTTCTATACCAAGACTATGTTCCCTCTCCCTCTGTCTGTGGTGAATTCACACCAGCAGTGGCACCACTAGGTTGGCTCCAATGTATTTTTTTTTTTTTTTTTGGTTGTAGATGAACACAATACCTTTATTTCATTTATTTTCATGTGGTGCTGAGGATCAAACCCAGTGCCTCACATGAGCTAGGAAGTGTTCTACCACTGAGCTACAGTGTATTCTCTATTCTTTATTATACCAAAATTTCTGGGTTCCTAAGCTGCTTTGAGTGTCCAATATTAAAATTTAGTGAAATCTCTCTTTCACCCACCTTGCTAAGAAGCTGTACACACACTGCTTTGACCCCATACCATGAAGCAGCTTCTACTTCTCTTCTGCCATCCTCTTAGTTCTGTTTAATTATTTCCATTTTTATGCTGAGATTCCCCATTTTATCTCTAATTAAGACCATATTTTCTATTAAGTTAAAATACTTTAATAACTTCTTTCAAATCATTTTTTGTTTATTCTCACACCCTTCTTATCTTATGATTTTTCTGTTGACTACTTTTTCCTCCTGACTATAGGTCACATTTCCTGTCAGGAGTAGTTTTCTTATGTGTCTAGTGATTTTTGAATTTTTGATGGACCTCGTTGGTGATGTATTGCAGAAACTCTCGAGAGTGTTGTCTTTTATTTCCCTAAATGGGCCATTAACTTACTAAGTAGTTATTTCATGAATGTGTGATTTAATTCTTTGTTTTTGTCTCACCCCTCTTTATATAGTGAATTGCTTAATCCTGGAACATAGGTTAAAGCAATGACTCTTCTGGGGTTTTGACATGAGGACTATACAGTTTATCAGTTCTTTAATTTGGTGGATTTAAACCTCAACCTCAACATGTATTTCCTGTAGTCAGCAACAGCTGAAACTTCTATTCAGTTTTTTAGCTGTTGCTTTCGACTGTGCTCCTTTGGTTTCCATAATGCATGTGTAATTAAGACATTGGGGGTTGGGCATGGTAGCACAAACCTGTAATGCCAGCAGCTCAGGAAGCTGAGGCAAGAGGATCACAAGTTCAAAGTCAGCCATAGCAACTTAATGAGGCACTAAGCAACTCAGTGAGACCCTGTCTCTAAATAAAATACAAAATAGGGCTGGGAATGTGACTCAGTAGCCAAGTGTCCCTGAGTTCAATCCCCAGTAACCCCCCCGCCCAAAAAAAAAAAAAAAGACATTGGGTAGGGATTTCAAGAGAGTATAGAACCAAGATTTGAGTCTAACTCCTCCATGACTTCCTCCTTTTCCAACTACTCTGGCAGCTTTGTAGTCCATTTTCAAATACTTGAAGCTGATAGAGGTGTTTCCCTTGTACCTGAATTCATACTAGTTATCTATAGGAGAGTAAGTTTGATACAAGCTATCTCCTGTTCAGACTTCCTTAAAAGCATTATGGTTTAGGACTAGAATAATTTTGCAAAAATAATCTTTCACTAAAATATGAATCTGAGTTCCCCTCAAGATTTTGATAAAAATTATGGTCAAACAAAGCATTTTTTTTTGCATAAATAGCTTTTAGGAACATTTGGTGATGGATACATAAAATAGGGGGTTTTCAATGAAATAATATATATGACTTTAAATTGGTCATTCAAGTTATTGATCTTAAAAAAACTTTTGGTAACCAGAGACTATTTTTGATTGACTGCTCTGATTCACAAGCTCCCAAATTTCATATAATTCTTTTATACTTTATCTTCTTTTGGTTGTTTCTCCTTCCATTTCTGTGCTCCCTTGTTCATTCTCTCTCCCTTTTATGGAATTTCTGAATAATCCAAATCCTTCATTCTCTATTATGAATCTGTTCCCAAGGTTTCAACCCAGTTATATATATATAAATTTAAAAATTCCTTAGAGCTGTAGTTCTTAGAGAAATTGTTTCAGGTAGCATCAATCTGTATTGATGGCACTTGTCTTCCTGAAATCTACCCATTCATTCATTCATACATACATACATTAATGTATTCACTGATTCACCAGACTTATATGCTTATCTGAGTTTCTTCTGACTTTCTATACTCCCTCACTGCCACTTAACTACTGACTTGACAAGGTAGCCAATTTTTCATCATCTGGTGTTCTAATTCTATAACTTCTCCCTAAAGACTTCATTTACCATCATGATTTCAATTGCTTATGTACATAGATAGGTCCCAAAATGGCTTTTATTTGGTCTCTCATCCTAAGATCGGCTTTTTTGCTGCTGTGACTAAAAGGGCACTACCAGAAAAATTGTAGGGGAGGAAAAGTTTGAGGGCTCATGGTTTCAGAGGTCTCAATCCATAGACAGCTCCATTTCTCAGGACTCCAGGTGAGGCGGAGCATCATGGCAGAAGAGTGTGGCAGAGAGAAGCAGCTCACATGATGATCAGCAAGCAGAGAGAGAGAGAGAGAGAGAGAGAGAGAGAGAGAGAGAGAGAGAGAGAGAGAAAGAGAGAGATCTACTTTCCAGATACAAATATATATCCCAAAGTCATGCCCCCAATTCCCAGCACCTCCAGCCACACCTACCACTTCAGTTACCACTCAATTAATCCATATCAAGGGATTAATTCACTGATTGGGTTAAGACTTTCTAACCCAATCATTTTTCCTCTTAACCTTCTTGCATTGTCTCACATGTAAGCTTTTGGGAGACACCTCACATTTAAACCATAATAAAACTTCTCATTCTAAGAAAAGACTATTTGTTCCTGTTACCCATCCTCAAGTGAATCCCCAGTAATGAATATGTCTTTCTCACTTCTTCTTCACTATCACTGACTCAATTTGAACTCCAGTGAGTGGTCTTAAGAAAGAAGTAAATGAAGTGCTGGAGAGTGATATTGGCTAAATTATATTGTTACATTGTATGCATGTACAAATATGTAACAACACATCCCATCATTATTTATAAATAATATACCAATAAAAAATGTGGAAAAAAGGAGACAAGTCTGATAACTAATTAATTTCCTAAGAACTGTTTCAGATAAGTTAATTAAATCAAAATTGCCATTTTTTGGGTAGATATTCCCATGCTGACTTGCTATGTAGAACTATCAAAGCTAGTGACTACATGTCAACTCATTCCATCTCCAGAAATAACATGTATAACCAAAAAATAAGACTTTTTTTCCAGAAATCTGACTAAAGTATTTTAATAAGGTTATGTGTGCAATAATACTGGACTTAAAGGCTAAAATTATTATAGCTAAATTCCATGAAATTTGGGGTGCCCAGTTATTCATCTGTACATGAATTGAAACCTTTTAATAGTAAATCTTAGTCCTATTTGTGGATACTTTCCTTATGTTCTTTCATACAAGTGTAATAAACTTCTATTTATTCCACTTCTATTATAAGATAATTTAATTTGGCACACTAATATGGGTGTGTAAATCGATATTCTCTTTTCTGTAGTGTTACCCAAAATCATGTTTGTGTAGCCAATTTTGGTAAATGGTATTCTGGCTACTCCATCTCTGATTTAAGCAGACTTCCAAAGAGAAGTATTTTTGAACTATGTAATTACAACCTTTGAAGAACATAGCTTTACTAAAAGTATTTGAAAAGTTATTCTATCCACCTACATTGAGAGACATTACAAGAAAGAGCCAAGTTAAACATACTTAGTATTTACTATGAAAGGATGTTGTTGAGGATCTTGTTCATTAAATTACATGCTACCTTCTTAAGTGTTTTTTTAGGAGAAATATATCTTTGATTTCAGCACCAGGGATTATTGTATTTTTGTTCATTTAATTTGTCTTTATCATTATAGAAATTTACAATCTTGATTTTTCTCTTTGTATTGTTTGTTGTAACAATCAGTGTCAAATTCAAAACCTACTTCTGCAACATACATTTTGTCTATTAACATAATACCTGGGTTCATTCAAGGTATTTATTTCCATTTATTCTACTCAATAGATCATCACTTTCTGTCAATATTTCCTTGTATTTTCTTTTAGCTCCCTTCCTGGTTATTATTTATCATTATAATCCTCATTATATTGTGTATATACAACATCTGACCAGTTTCCATAAAATTTTTCTTTCCCAAATATCAAGCTAGAAGAAATTTTAGATTTTCTTTGAGTTTATGCACGACCAATTAATTTCTGTCCATTCATTGTTCTGTTACCTACAGCAGTTATATAAACTTCTCTCTGACTTTCACTTTCAATAGTACCACACCTCATTGCCTTCCTGTTTTTCTTATTAATTTCATAGACTATTTTTCTCCAATCAGGATACTTCCCAGCCCTTGGAAAACATTTTGTTTCCATTTCTACATTGATCCCCATACTCAACCTACTTGAATATCCTTTCTTCCCTATCTCTACTGATCCTCACTTGTCTTCAAATTAAAGCTCCTAGAACATCATCCATTGAGCTTGTCCTATTGTAACCTCATCGTGGTTGTTTCTATTAACTAAATTACTTTTTATATATGTATGAAAATAACTTTATACCTTAAGACTTGTAACCTGCCCACATACCTCAAGGTGAATGTCTAGTTAAAGTGTTATTGATTAAAAACAAGTCAGTGTAAAATTCAAATCTGGTATGCTCAAATTTGCTTTGTAATTAACTTTGCAGGAATTTCAGTTTCTCTATTCAGTGATACTATGTTAGGGTCAGCAAACTGCACTTTTGTGTATGCTTAGATTAAATGACTGCACCTTGTGTTTTAAGAAGGTCAAAAATTATTTAAAGTTTCCAAAGACTAAAATATTCCTAGAAAACTAGAAAATATTGTGTTGGTACTTTTACATTTTTTATAAATATAATTCATAAATATAAATTTTCAGACATCTATTTTGCTTAAGAAAGAGTACATCTGTGCTTAAAGATGAAAATACATAGTCATAAATAAAGAACTGATAAAACTTGGTCCTCCATGTTAGTGTACTTAACCAGGTCAGTGAAAAGTCAGTATAAGCTATTATCAGAATCCTGTCAAGAGAGGCTGGGAACCTGTAGTAATTGACATTCAGAAACAGAATAATTTACACATTACACAATCTAAATCTGCTAGTCACTTAAAACTGGCATTCATTTAATTCTCTAACAAGTCTTACTTATACTTTTCTACAGACCATCATTTCAACTGCGATGGAAGTATTTTGCCAGTTAAAATTATTTATGAATAAAAACGTAATTTACTGAATACCTTGGCAGTTAATGTTGATCGCTTCATCACAGTTCAGTCATGTTTAGAAAATTTAAGCAAGCTGTGTGATTACTCCAGGAAGCATGGAATGATGTGTTCAAATTAGTACCATCTGTGAATAGAAAAAGTTTGAGGTTTTTAGTCATTCTTAAGGAATGGAAATCTGATTCTCCATGCTAAAATGAGTGTAATCCTCTTTGTATCTGTAATTCAATAGGGCAGTTGCCTTGAAATAGTCCAGTTTAACACACAGTTTATCAAAAGAGAAGATACTAGCTATAAATGAGGGCTCTTGCTGGTCAGTACTGAGTAGTTGTGAAATTGGCTTGTTTGAAAAAATTGTCTTTGAGTCATAATATATCAGATTATATTTAATTCTGGTTCATATTTTGAAATATACTAGGTAGAAAAATGTGGACTAGATTTTGTGCCACATCGTGTTAGCTTTATGTAGCTGTGATCAAAACACCTGACAAGAGCAACTTAGAGGAGGATAAGTTTGTTTTGGCTCACAGTTCCAGAGGTTCCATTCATAGCTGGCCTCCTCAGCTTGGTTGAATGGTGCAATGGAGGAAAGCTGCTCAGCCCATGACAGCAGGGAGCGAGAAAGGAGGAACCAGGAGGATAAGATACAGTGCAATCCCTCAGTGACACACCTTCTCCATTCACACGTCATCTGTTTACCCAGTTAGTCCATTCAAACTATTAATCCAGCAAATGGATTAATCCATTGATTAGATTACAGCTCTCATAGTCTAACCATTTTTTCTGAATATTTCCTACATTAACCCCAGATCTTTGGGGGAGCACCTCATTTCCAAACCACAACACACATGAAAATCAAAGCATTGCTTCAGTGAACCGTGGTTTCTTCATGAAGTCAGCAAACACATACTGAGTGTCCATAAGTTTGTGTCCTATCACTGAGCCTGTGACATCGTAGACAACTGAAATGCTGTTATCTTCCCATGGCCAGGTTAAAAATAACTTGGCTAGATCTTGTTTCTTTGTAAGGTTAAAGCACTATTGTATTTAGACCTTTTCTTCTCTGAAACATTTTTGTGAAGACTGGAAGAGTCTTCATTTGCCAACAATTTTATTTTGTATCAAATTGGTCATTAAAGTCTTCTTTCCTAATATATAAAAATTGAAGGGAAAGAAGTTGGATTTAGAGCCATGGACATGTAATCCTCTCTCCTGAATAGATCAGAAAGCTGCTTCCTTTGCCTTCTCTAGTTCGCTGGCTAGTGAATATGCCCCTTTTCCCTTCCACCTCAGTAGCTTAGCAAACTCTAGGAAAAGGAAAGTGAAACATGGAAGGATGGTCGGCAGTAGACCCAAAAGAAAGGGAAGCGTCTGGACCATATTACTTTGTTCCCATATGGAAAAGGCATAGCATAAAGTTTTAATGAAAACAAGAAGTCAATATAAAACTTTCTGAGTAGTCCCACTGCATTTAGGATAGATCCAAACTTTTAAATTCAGTCTAGTAGGCTTAACATGATATTAATTCCTATCTATATGTCCAATTTTCTGTCTTCTCATTCATCTCCTTGTAGGCCTAGTAACCTTCTTTATACCTTTTCAATTTATGCTATATTCTTCCTCTGGGTAGCCCCTTGCCCAGATGCTGGTGATTGAACCTAAGAATGCTTTACATCCCCTACCTTCCCAGCCCTTTTTATTTCTTATTTTGAGACAGGTCTTGCTAAGTTGCCCGAACTTGTGATTCTTCTTCCTCAGCCTCCTGCATATATGCCTGTAATCCCAGCTGTGCCTCAACCTCATGCATAGCTGGGATTACAGGCATGTGCCACTGCACCTGGCTCCCTACAGGTCTTAACACATCTGATGCTTTTCATTTAGGAAGCTACTTCATATTTTTTAGGTGTCCTATTAAATTTCCCCTCATCAGGCAAAACTTTCCTGGCCATCTATCTAAATTAATTCCGTTATATCCTCTATTCACTTTCTCATATATTTAAAAAATATTTACTAAATGACTATTTTCTTCCAAGCATTACCCTGGATCCTGGGAGATAAAATCCAATTTGTAAATTGACATTTTTATGTGTATGTAACTGATGAATGTGTACATATTTCAGAGTGATTGTTCAACATTTATATTGATATGGATGCAAAAGCAAAATATTTCTAGATCTTTTATATAGAATGTTCAAGTGAAGAGATGAAAATAGATAAGACATCTTTAGGTTGAGTTTTCAGACAGCATGAAGATTTATAGGTAAGTAGGTAATTGGTTCAAAATAATGAAGGCTAAACAAACTAATAGAGTTATTTGAAAATAAAATTTAAAATAAAAACCCCTTCAGATTTTGAATTTCACTTTGTTCTGTATAATAAGCAGAAGCTGCATAAGTAGTGATGGGTCAGTTTGTATTGGGTTTTTGCTGCAGTGTAATAAAGTATGACACACTTGATGGTTTAAAATGGCACCCACTTGTTAACTCATAATGCTATGGATCAGAAGTCCTCACATGCTGTGCCTGAGTTCTTTGTCTCACAAACTGAAATGAAGTTGTGATTCGACAACATTTTTAGGTGAAATTCAGTCTTCTTCCAAGATAATAGGGCTGTGACAGAATTTAGTTCCTTCTTATTGCAGGACTGAGATGCCTATTTCCTGACTGGCTCTTGATCAAGGGTTGCTCTTAGCTTCTAGAGATGACATGTGTTATTTTGTCTGAGCCTCCTCCTTCCTCAAAGACAGCAATGGAGAAGTTTTCATAGAATCCATCTCTTGCTTCAAATTTGTCTATTTTCTGTAATCAGTCAAAGAAAATGCTGTACTTCTAAAGGACTCATCTTGTAAGTTCAGACCCACTAATATATCTCTATTTTAATAAATAATTTGGATTCTTAATTCCAACAGCAAAATTCCTTCATATCTCTACCTGTACCAGTGTTTGGTTGAAGAACCAGAAGAAGCTGTGTGTTCAGTGGCTGGGGATCTTGAGGGACATCTGAAGACATAAGGAGACAAGTTGACCAAGATTGTCTCTAAGCTTCCATCAAATGCTAAGAGTCTGTGATTTGGTCATTTGCCTGTTCTTATAGAGTTAACCACCAATATAGATGTGAATTTTTCATTTTTCAAGTTGTACAATTACCAGACCACCCTTTATAAAATATATTTCTGAACATCTCATTCTGACACCTTTGATTACTTTGCATAGCCTCACAAGCTCTCTATAAGTCTGTCTGACATAGTAAGTCCCCATGCTGTTATACAGCTTTTTAGTGAGTTACTGTCAAGAAGAATTCTAAGCAGCAGTAAAATTTACCTTAGCTCACAGTCCTTTTCTAGGATCTCCATCATTATCATCTCCTGAGCCCTCACTCATTTCATGTTAGGGTATTTTTAAAATATATTCATTGTATTTAGATGGCTTGAGTTTAAATTTAGTGACTGAGGGATTTGACCAAATTCTGGAATTTCTACTTCTTTAGCCAATTCTAAACTTGCTTGCTCTATAAATATATTTTTCCTAAAAATAACATTTTCTCTAATTGCTTTGCTTTGCAAAAACAGGGTGTCTTGTAAGTAGGATATTATGTGTTTTGTTTGTAATGCTATTTTTAAGGAAATGCCCAATTAAATGTAGTAAGATTTGATGATAGATACTAGTATGTGGAAATAGAGTAATTGAAGCTAATCCTGTGATTTTACATAATCTAATAATTGTCTTCCATAAACTTAGACCTATTCTTCTTGGGCAAATATATAATAAGTCAGTAGATAGTTAAGTAAAAAGGTAAGAGAAAATTCAAACTTTTAAATGATATCTAGACTTCTCTCTATGGAACTCCAGACTCAGTATCCATCTACTGCTCCTTTTGGCTATCTGAGAAGCATTTCAAAGTTAATATACTTAAAATAGATGCTTAATCTTCCTCTCCCCGGACTTAGTCCTACTACAGTCATTCCCCTGTTGGTTATTAGTGACTTCATCTTTCTGTTTGCTCAATGCAAAGTCTATAAAGCTTTCCTTTGTTCCTCTCATTCTCTTATACCTCATGTCCCATGTCAGCAAATCCTGTCATTTCTCCATCTAGATATATTTAGGAACTGAGTTCTTTATTTCTGCTGCCACCATCTTAGTCCTGCTCACCATGATCTCTTGCATTGATGTTGCAATACCAACTAGTCAGTCTCCTTGTTCCACCTGTCTCCTTTCAGTCCAGTCTCAGTTCTATAGGTAGAGTGATTCTGTGAAACCTATGTTGGAGCCTGTCACTCTTAGGCTCAAATGAAAGCCATAACAATGCCCTTTAATAATGTACATGTTCTGACCTTCAGTGTCTCTTCTCAGATCTCAGCTCCTGCCAGTCACTCAAGCCTCCTTGTTACTCTTTAAATGCACCAGCCATGCTTCCACCTTCTGACTTTTAGTCATGGTTTCCCATGCTGTGAATTTTCTCCCCAATTTATTCACATAGCTGCATCACCTACCTTCATTAGGAAGTTAATGTCTTGTAAATAATGAGGCTTCTTCTGACCACCTAATTTAAAATGCCATTATTCCTGGAACTTTCTACCCTTCTTCCCTTATTTCATTGTTTCCATACCAATGATCATCTTCAGAAGTACTATATATAATACTTAATTATATGTTTTTATCATATATAGCCCTCTCTCATGTAAACATCACAAGAGTAGGGATGTTTGTCTATTTTTATTCATTGTATTTTTAATACCTATAGAAGTGCCTGCACTATTTAGATGCTCTTCAGATTTAGTGAATTTTGAACTATTATGATATATTTAGGAATTAATGAGTTTCTAAGTTTTTATTAATTTTCTTTTGAAAGTGTGAATAGTAACATAGTTCTCATGAATTGTGTAATATTCATGTAAGTCATTATTATCTTTCTTTTTCTCAGTCTGCTCTGCAAAGATCCTTAAAGATGTGTAAGAGCAGCATGGCTGAGAAAAGTTTCAGTATCTCTTAGTTCATTGATCTTTCATATTTCTAACCATAACATGCTTATATTACTATTCCAATAAACCATCTCTTACAAACAGGACATGAGCTTTATTGTATCTTGAATCCCTAACACCAGTCTCAGAACCTGACATGATTTGCCTTTAGCACACCAAGGTATGGTGTGACTCTAAGTAGGACTATGTTATTATAGATTATATACTGATACTTTAATCTGTCTATTAATGTCAATGTGCTGCATGATGTTCTAGAATAAGTTTTGTTAATCTCAAATAAATATGAAATAAAATTAAACTAATTAATATGTTAATTTATTCAGTATTCCTGCTTATTTAAAATAATTTTATAAACATTATCAGTAAAATGTGCTTATGTTTAATTAGATACTTAAATATAAAAAGTACCTTTCTTTTTTAAATTTTTAATTACAAAATAACCAAACATTAATATTCCTTTTTATTTCTTTTCTTTTTTTTTTAAGTTATCATTTTCTTTGGATACGAATACCAAAATAAAATTCAAATGTACCAAGGAAGTTCAGAGAATATGAGCATGCAATCTTCTTTTGTACTAGTAAAAGATTTTTCTCATATATGAAACCACAATATGTTTGCATAAGCCACCATGTGAGTGGATTTGGGAGCAAAATTAGGAATTTTTTAAAAATCACAATAGTTTTATCCTCTGTAGTGTTCTGCTCATTAAGTATGCAGATATTAATCTAAGTGCTATAATAATCTCATAGGTCTCCACTAGGTGCATCATAATAGAATCTTTTCAAATTTTATTTCTTCCTTCTGATTACAAGATATTTGATAATCCAAATTGTTTTTAATTTTTTTCCTTTTTTAGTTCCCAGTGCTCCCACAAACATTGCTCTTTCTGATGTTCAGTCAACTAGTGCAACATTGACGTGGATAAGACCTGATACTATCTTTGGCTACTTCCAAAATTACAAGATAACCACTCAGCTTCGTGCTCAAGAATGCAGAGAATGGCAATCTGAAGAATGTGTTGAGTATCAAAAAGTTCAGTACCTTTATGAAGCTGACCTAACTGAAGAGACAGTGTATGGGTTAAAGAAATTTAGATGGTATAGATTCCAAGTGGCGGCCAGCACCAATGCTGGCTATGGCAATGCTTCCAATTGGATTTCCATACAAACCCTGCCTGGCCGTAAGTATTGTCTTGACATATATATAATATATGATATATATATTTCTGTTTTATTTTATATCTGTGTTAATAATTTCTACTTAATAAATTGTGTATAAAATTACTGAACAGAAAAACCCATTTAATTTTAATTTATTTGAAACCCAATGGATAATTCAATTTCAATGACTTTTAGGGCTTTTCTTAAACTCTTGAGTTTTGTCAATGTCCCAAAGTCTGGTATTACAACAAAGCACTTTGGGAAGACCCTTAGGCTACACTGATGCCAGGAAGTACCCTTGATAAATGCCTACATTTTCCCCTGCTATCTGGAGGCTTTGCTGCTTTTAAACTGACTTTTTAAATCCTTTAGTGACTTCAAGCTTACACACACATACACACACACACACACACACACACACCACATGAGTACAGTAACCCTAGTGGATCTATAAGCAGTTTTTCAGTTTGCCTAAACAGAATTCTGAGGCAAAGAAATACTAATGTCTGGCTCCCAGCTTGAAACAGGTAGAAGGAAAAAAATTTTTAAAAAAAAGTCATAAATTATCTCTCAAAATTATTCTGCTATCTACACATCTTTTGGGACTTTGCCATTCAGGAAAAAGCTATTTAAATGTTTTTTCCATAGCAAATACTCCAAAGTGTAGGTAAAGATTGCTCTTGCAACTTAAGTTTTATATATTTTAAAAATTAACTGACTACCCTATTTGCTTCAACTTTATTAACCATAATTAAGTCAATAAATGTCTGTTACTTATCCTGAACCCTGTCTGCATAGAGCTGTGATGATTTTCATGCAATGCAAAGCAATTGCATATCAAATCACTGAAACCAGAGTTCTGTGTAATGACTGTTTTCTCTGAAAAACCATTTCTACCCCAACTCCAGCTCTCCAAAGCAAATTTAGGTAAGCCATATCACCCATCCCAACACCACCTGCTTGTAAATTCTTCAAAGGGTTTATGCTGCCATCCTCCTTTCTTGACCAAGGCTCTTACTCAGTGATTCCTTTCAATTCCAAACCACGTTTTCTTAAGATTTTTGGTACCTGTTAGTAGAGTATACAAATACACACACACCTACACACTCACACACATATATGTTGGATTTTCAGTGGCAAGTGGGTACTGTGTTAGGCTCTTACAGATATTGAAATAAGCATTCATCTAGAGGCTTTACCTAGGCTACTAAATGTGTCTCTTTTACAGTTCCCCAGATTGCCTAGCATCATGTTTGTAATAGTGTTTAATGAATGTTTGTTAACATAATCTAACGTTTGGGGTAGTAGCCTTCAACATATTGTTCAAACAGGTCTTCTTTTTAGTACTTAAAGTTTTGGTTTCGGGAAGATTCTTCTGTATTTTCTCCTCTTTCTTGTAGCCTTTTCTCAGTCTCTTTTGCTGACCTCTCCTCATAGTTGTTGATGTTTTTTTTTTTTTTTAATTTTTTAAACTCTAAGTGGTAAAGTGCCCAGGGTTCAGACTTGGTCTTTTCTTTACCAGCACACAATCCTAGATTTTACCTTAAGTGTCCTCTGTCCTATGACTTTAAAGTCTACTTATATACTGATAATTCTCAAATTTCTATTTCTAGTCCTGAATGTTATCCCTGAACTCCACATCGGTATCTTTATCTCATCAACTGATATCGTTGGATATGTGTGTCAGATAAATCTCTCAAAATTAACATGGTCTAAACACCAAAGCTGCTGCTCATCCTCCAGTATTTTTTTTTGTTTGTTTGTTTGTTTTTTATCTTAGTAAAGTATACCCTTATTCATTCCATTTGCAGAAAATGAAAATCCAGGCACTGCACCTTTCCTCTTCAATTCTTCCAGTGACTCACTTCAACCATACCATCAGAAGCCCGTCCCTCTATTTGCATTAATCTAGCCCTTCATCATTACTGTTACTGTTGCACTAACTGACTGGCCTCCCCAGTTGTCAGGCTGATCCTTTGAAACCTAAAACAGATGATGTTACTTTCATGCTTAAAACTCCCAATGAATTCCAGTGGCTCTGGGAATAAGTTCATATTTCTTAACACGATTAACAAAGCCCTAAATGACCTGGCTCTTCCCTAACACACTCAACCTTGTTTTTGACCATTTCCCCCCTTACCATTGCATTCCACTCATGTTGGACTTTTTTTTCGCTGCTTGGACACATTGAACTTCTAGAACTTGGGCCTTTGCACTTTGGTCCCTTTTGATAGAATGTCCTTCCACTTCTTTTTCACACGAGCAGGAGCTCTCTGCATAGATTTCTACTTAAACGATCTCTGCTCAGAATACATTTCTCTGACTCCTCCATCTAAAATAGCCATGCAGTAATTGTCTATCACATCATCTATTATATTGAACACTTAAAAATACCTGCTCTTTTAAAATTTCTATTTATTTGTTTGTTTTTAGAGACTGCCTTAATCTTTGCTATTTCCATATTGCCTAGAATAGAGCCTAGAGATACTCTGCAGGTGTTTCCTGAGTGAGTGAAACTTGACTGAATGAGCCATAGTGGAAAAGGGAGAAGGGATTGTTTTCACATGGTGATGGTGAGGATGGCAGTGCCATAACAGAAAGAAATTTGAAAAAAAAAAAAATCAAATTTAGCTGGAGACTAGTTAATAGGAATAGTCATTTTGACCCTCCTGATTTGGTAAGAAATAACTATCTTAATCTAATGGAAAACGAAGAAATAGGTGCTTAAAGATTTAAAGATGGTTAAAGTTAGAGGTTTTAATTGCCTCAACTGATGGGAGTAGGTAAAAGCACAAATCTGACAGAAAAGTAGGACATTTAACTGAATACACTTTTAAGCCCCAGGAACTGTAAGTTCCTTCAAAGAGTCTGACAGGAACCATAATGAATGAAGTTGACTCATATGTGATCCTTGGAAGTGATAGAGACCGTGGCAGATTAACAGAGAATGTACTCTAAAGGGGCAGCCACCACTTACTTCTTGCTGAATGTTGTCTTACAGACAACCCATGTGCTACTAGGTCTTCTGATGTTTTCTGGGAAACAGGAAAGTTAATTAATATTTTTATCAATTTCTTGGTTTTTCTACCACTTTGATTAAGAAAGGTGAGCATATAATAGACATGATTTTCTTTGCGGTGTCAAAAATTCATAGCTTCTCAAATGATTGGTCATATGTAGGTGAGGATAACAAGTTACTTAGTGTTTAAATTATGACAGTGAATTGATTGTTGTTTAGTCTAAGGATTGGAGGAATTTTTTGCTTTCAATGAAGAGGGGCCGTTTTTCTAATAATAAATACATTTGAATTCTGAATTCTTAAAAATTAAAAAAAATTAGTTGTTCAACCAAATGTATTAGATCTGGCCTATAAATAGCTCATTTGTAATTTTTGATTAAAATATACCTGTGCCTATGTGTCTTCTGTCATGAAGGGTTCTATCTTAGTCCATATGAGCACTCACAGGGAGATCACCTGCATGGTTGCCAGGAAGTATACTTTATAAATACACTGTCTCTTATAAGCATAGTTAATGACATTATGGAAGATGTTTAATTGGCATAAAACAATGTGTAACATGATCAATTCAGAAGTGGAAAATAAAATTGAAAGTGGAATTATTAAATAATCCCACATTCTCAAGTCTTTCTACTTGAGTGTCATTCCTTTCACCCTATTTTTAGATTTATGATCATGTTTTATTTCCGGGGAACACATGAGAAATCAAAGTCAGTTTGGGATTAATCAACAAGAATGTTTATTTTGAACTTGTAGGTGTTGAAAAGGAATAACTACTCTTATCTAAATAACTAGAAAACATAAATAGGTGCTTATAAATTTAAAACATGGCTAACGTTGAGAGTTTTAGTTGCTCATAAACTTGATTTTCTACCACTGTGATAAAGAAAGGTGAACATATAATAGACTTGTGATTTTCTTTGCAGTCTCAAAAATTCATAGCTTCTCAAATGATTGGTCATATGTGGGTGAGGATAACAACTCACTTAGTGTTTAAATTACGACAATGAGTTGGTTGTTGTTTAGTCTAAGGAATGGAGGAATTTTTTGCTTTCAATGAAGAGGGGACATTTTTCTAATAATATATATATTTGAATTCTGAATTTCACAATTATAATGTAAAGGAAAAATTTTATTATATGAAAACAAGGAAAGAGAATTTGAGATTACATTTGACATGAAAGACAAAAATACACCAAATATATTATTGTAATATAATATGTAATGGGAACAGTCAACAAGAATCTTGAAGAGTAGTCATTTCTTAAGAGTCAAAGTAAGTAATATTTATATACCAAAGATTAAAATATAAACATTGTCCAAACAAAAAGTAATCTGGATGAAGAAAATCAATGTTTTGTATTTTCTGTCATTGATCCAAAAAATGTTTTGTAATTTCATGATTCGACTTAAGATAAAATAATAATAACCATTTCTCTGTATTAGAGAAAAGATAAACAACAGTTTAAAATCCCTGTTTCCAATGAGTGTGCATTTTGTTCTAATGGCATCAAATTGTGCCCAAGCACTTATTAATACAACATCTTATCACAACCTGGAGTTTCTTGATAAAGAGTTAGTGTTTGATGGCTAGTTGAAAATTCAATTGGTCAAAATTTTAAATTGTTTAAATAACAGACAACCCACTATGAATTATAAGTATTATAAAAGACCCTAAAACAGCTCATAGCCTAAGAAAACACATTGTTATTAGCTCTCTCTGAGCTCATAAAGCAGAACAACAAAATAGAAGATCCAGGAAGCAGTCAGAATGCAAGCAGAGAATTAAATTGGTTTACTCTGAATCTGAATCTAAAACTGTAAAACACAGTAAAGAAACAATATTTAGTCAACTCAAGCTAACATTTCTCTCTGCCATACCCTCTGATCTAGATAATTAAAGACTAATTGTTTTTCTCCCTAAATCCTCTGTGAATACCTATAACTCTACTTCATGCTGTGTTTATATATAAAAAGCACAAAAATTATAAAAGACAAAACTACTTAAAACAGTGAAATCTTGCAGACTATTTTACTCATCTCTTATTTTTCTGATTATATACTCAAAAGCAATTTGGGTTCTGTGTTTGGGCTATGGAATGGAAAATGGAAAGCTGTTAAGTATCTCTATGCTGCACAATAGGTACATAACAATGCTGAAGAAATGTACAATTTTCAAGGAGTGTGGGTGTGAAATTAGTATGGAATGAAATGGGTCTCTTTTGTAATGTGCATCTCCTATAGACCACCAGGACTGGAAGACAGCAAGAAAGGAAGATTCCTGGGGTAACACTTAGGTTGTGAAAACCACAGGATACCATACTCATGAGGAATTTTAACTACCCAAACATCTGTTAGGTTAAAAAAAAGTAATTCAACAAAACATGCCTCATCAAAGGAGTTTCCAAGGACTGTAACTTTATAATTTAAGAAGAAGAAAAAATAAACAAAGACCAGAGCACACCTTACTATTATTGAAAATAAGAAATTGTTAATGCATTAGTATGTATTCAATTATTTTTCTTGATTTTAAACTGTATAATGCACTTAAAATGTAATCAACACTCTGGTAACACAGGTAGAAATTATTTTTTCTATCAAGAAGCGATTATATATTAATAAGCAATGTTAACTATAAATAAATAAGAAAATATAACCAAAGACGTGTAGAAACCTATTTGGTGGCAGTGCATTTTTAGGATGTGCTCTATCCTGCTTTCACTAGAGAAAATAAATCTAATTTATTTAGACATGATGATTACACTTCTGTGAAAGGAGATGCTGTTGAAATTCTTCTAAATTAGCTGCCTGAAACTTCCAAATGTATAATTCAAAACAACATCTCTCTCCTCTAGACCAGTATGTTGAAGTTATTGGTATGACCACGGGGTTCCCACAGACGTCGCAGACTCCATAGTACCAACGCCCCACCCGCTGCCAGTGCTTTCTTCCTATTGGTTCCCCGCTTTGGTGTATTGCACCACTGTTAATCTAGGTATTCAAGCTAGCAATCTAGGAATCATTCTTAATTCTTTTTAGCTACTCTCATCCCTCACAAGTCAATAACTGAATCCTATTAAATTTATCTTCTACATATCTCTTGCATTTGCTTATTTATCTTTGGTAAATATCTCCAAATCTAGACTCTTAACGTTCATCTCCTAAATTATTGTAAAGATATGAAAATGGTCTTTCTGTCCCTACTTTCTACCCTTTATCTGCACAGAGCATTCAAATACTTACTTGACCATGTCATTCCTCTGTTGAAAAATCTTTGATGGACTGCTGTTTGCCTGCCTGTAAAAACCGGTCTTTTAGTGAGTGAGATGTGGTCACTTATGCTTTGGTTGATATCCCCCACACAAGCACTGCTCCTCTGTTATGCTGCAGTCTCACCTCTTCTTTCTTTCTGCCCTTTCCATTCTCTTCTTTTGGAGACCCAGCTACCTTTTCTTTCTGTTTTATGTTAAGTATCTCCTTTGAAAAGCCTTCAAGAAATTCCTTTTTCCACTCCTACCTCCTAAACTTGTTTCTAAAGCATTGAACATACTGCATCATTATTATTGATCTCTCTTTCTTTTGTGGGATTCTGAATTCCTTAAAAACAAGTGTGCCCAGATAGCCATATCTTGTTTTCACCCTTCATGTGTACTTGTTACCTAACTCATTACGGTGTGGAAGGAAGGTGTTCGATATCGATGCAAAAGCATTTGGGTGAAAAATTCTCCATATTTCAAAATAGTTCATACTGATTTTCTTTTTTCTTTTTCTTTTGGTCTAAACTTGTCTTTCAAATACTTGCATAGTTAATGTCAAAATTAAAATTCCCCTGGTCAGTTACTCTTTCTGTTGAATATGTTGAGCTTTCTTTTATTGCAATAAAACCGTGTATTTTATTTTGTTGATCATTTTATGAGTTTCCCTTTTATTAATTAACATAAGAAAGAACTATGGAAGTTCTTTTTTATTCATTTTAATTTGTTCTTTTTGGGTATACATGACAGTAGAATGTATTTTGACATATTATACATACATGAAGTATAACTTCCCATTCTTGTGGTTGTACATGATGAAGAGTTTCACTTGTCATATATTCAGATATGAACATAGGAAAGTTATGTCTGATTCATTCTATTGTCTTTCCTATTCCCATTTTGGAAGTTCTTTCATGTAGGAAAGAACTATGTACACCATTAATTTAGAAGGGCTTCCGACAGTGAAGGAAATTACTAAATGCTTAATTCAGAATGGATTGAAACATTCAAAATATCCAAATCTTTCTCAAAATAATGAATACATTTGTGTAGTAAGTGAGGACCGTACCAGGTTGTTGGCTCATGAAGAAAACAAAAGGGAAGCATAATGTTAAAATTTAGGGTGCTAAATATGACTACAAAGAGAAAATAGTGGGTGAAATAGTAATATAAAGAGATAAATAGTAAGCACATAAAGTCAAAGTATTTAACAAATTATCCAACTTAATAGTGACAAGAGCTTTTGTCAGATTATCAAACAAGTTTTTTAGAATTTAAATACTGTTAAAATATTTATTGTTGAAATTGTATTTAACATAGCAAGTAAAATGTGTTTTCAGAAAAATAATTTTAAAAAATCAAAGGAAATTATTATTATTCCTATGTTTTTAAAAAATCATCTATATATAAATATATATATATATATTTTTTTTTTTTTTTTAAAGCCTGGTTTCATTTTTTAAAAGTGGGGGGACGGCTACCCACTTGGCTTCATTTTATCCTTTTAAAATTCAAATGTACTCTCTTCCTTTCTCATCTCAATCTTCAGATCTCATGTTGAATTGCATTTCCTTTTATTCTTTGGGGAGTCTTCTTTGTTTTGGTCCAAAAAGAAGTGTGAAGTAGGATTAATGCATTGTGAGTTTGGTTCTTTATCTTAAGTTCAAATTCTGCCCCTGCATTAAGTCAACAAGTATTCAGCTGTTTCTTCTGCTTTTTTTAAGGAAGTAAAGAGAACTCTCATTTAACTATGGAAAGATTCTATGGTTAAGTATAAACCTATTGATTTGGGCATTTTTTCTGGTCAAGCCCAGTGAGAGCCCCAGGCTGTGGAATTCATATGCTGGTTTGGTTCAACTACTTTACACATTGATACTTTCATGAACCTAGATCTTTTCTAGGATGAAGTCTACACTCCTAGATCTTGACTAGGATTTGTGAAAAGCCTTAACATGGTGTGGAAGGTCGAAGGGTGCTAAGTATGATCACAAAGAGAAGAGATTCAAAGAGAATAGATTCAGGTAAAATCATAGCATGAAGGGGGCAACAGTCAGCATATAAAATTAAAACTAGTTTAAAAAGCATCCATCTACATATTTAATGCCAAAAAAGTGCTTGCCAGATTATTAAGCAAATGTTCAAGAATGTAAATAAAAATATCTTTGAAAATTGCATTAGTATAAGCACATATATTTTCAGGACAAAAACAGCAGTTAAAGGAAATTAAAAGGATTATCACTCTGAAATATTGTTGGCTTTGACTACTGGTACTGAGAGAACTGAGGATATTATACGAGCTCCTAGTATATAATGCAACCATCTCCAATCCCACTCAAAGGGGGCAAAACTTCAAACTAAACTTTTGGGGTTTCCTAGATTTTTATTTTTCTTTATTGATACTCTTGATATTTATTTTACCCAAATTATACCTCTGTATAAATGAATAGGAAGACAAAGTCGCAACATTCATCCAAGCCCTAATGCTCCATCACTCTGATGGCCTTACCTCAGTTATTTCAGGTTGTTCCCATGTAGAGCTTCAAGGTAGCATAGAATTGGTGGCATTTCCTTATGTTTTTATGGACTATAAAGACCTGTTATTCTAGTATGCTGATTTTAAGTCCTTTGGGTATAGGCCAAGGAATGGAATAGCTGGGTCAAATGGTAGTTCCATTCCAAGCTTTCTGAGGAAAATCAGCATACTACAGAGATACAGCCACATCAATGTTCATTGCTGCTCAATTCATCATAGCCAGATTGTGGAACCAACCTAGATGTCCTTCAATTGATGAATGGATAAAGAAACTGTGGCATATATATACAATGGAATATTATTCCGCCATAAAGAATGATAAAATTATAGCATTTGCAGGCAAATGGATGAAATTGGAGAATATCATGCTAAGTGAGATAAGCCAATCTCAAAAAATTAAAGGACGAATGATCTCGCTGATAAGTGGATGAGGACATATAATGGGGGGTGGTGGGAGGGGTTAGCGTTAGGGTTAGGGTTAGGTTTAGGATTAGGGTTAAGGAGGGTGGTAAGAATGGAGGAAGGAAGGACTGTATAGAGGGAAAAGAGGGGTGGGAGGGGTGGAGGGGAAGGGAAAAAATAACAGAATGAATCAAACAACATTACACTATGTAAATTTATGATTACACAAATAGTATGCCTTGACTCCATGTACAGAGAAACAACATGTATCCCATTTGTTTACAATAAAAAAAATATAATAAAAAAAAAGACCTGTTATTCTAGAAACTTGGGGGATCAAAGGAGGTGAGGGTAAGAAGAACCTTATTTCCTAGTTATCCAGAATTAAAATAAAATGAAAGATAGGAGTAGACCAGATTGTGGAGCTTGGTACACAAATGTTCATATCGACTACCAGCTTCCAAATTCCCTCCACAGCTACTTTTCCAGCCTTCACAGAAGCAGTAATTTAACTCCCATTCCACCTTTGTTACTAAGAGTTATAAGAATCACTCCCTAATCTGCAAAGCAATGTCACTACTCTTTCAAATGGTATGTTGATATTGGAGAGCACTGGTTCTCAAACTTGTACTGTAGGGACACCTGGAGGGCATGTTATTTGCTTGTGCCCCAAAACTAGGGTATGATTCAATAAGTCTGGGATATGGTTTCAGAATTTGTGGTTTGTGACTTGCCCAGTGCAACTGATGCTGCTGGTCTGGAGACCACATTTTGAGAACCACATTGTACACTTTGTTTTGGAAACATGATGCTATGCTAGGAAATGATGTATTATCTGATCCTAATTACATAGTACTAAAATTAAAATATTTTCATTCTTACCTCACATTCCTAGCATTGGAAATGAGGGCTTCTGTTTGTTATTTGTGTTATTTATTTTTTTGAATTGTGTTTTCAGTTTAAGCCGGTCTGAAATTAGGTAGATAACTCATTTCAGCATCAAATAAGATGATTATACACTGGAACCTGGTACTGTGAACATCCATGAATCATTTTCAGTACTCATTAAATAGTCTAATCTGACAAATTCTTAGGTTTATAGCACTTGTTCATGGTACTACCTTATTGGGAAATCTAACTGTAAAACAAAATTGAAGTCTTGTACAATGACTTGCCTTGAAATATTTCATACAGCAAGACTGGTATGCCATATGGGTCAATGAAATTCTGGGCTCTAGGGAAATGGCCAACACTAGGGAAGGACAACCAATTATCACAGTGCTGCCTGGTGGTAGAAATGTGGTGAATCTAATTGCTAAGCTTGTTCAGGGCTTTGGATGTCCTGAATGGTTTAAGGCACAAGGATCCATGCAGCCAATTAGATGTTCTTTAGTCTCTAGAGACATCGAAAACTCAAAACTAATTCTTGCATGTGTGCTGAATCAAAATCAGTTCACAGTCCCAAATGTGTTTAAAATTTCTATAGTTGAGAAACAGGCCCCCTCACATAGTAATGATAGTCATTAGGAATCTGGGGGTCCTGTGTATCAGATACTAAAACTAGAATACCCTATTAGTAGGCCTTTTAAATAAAATTTAAACTGGACTTAAAAATTCAAATTTAAACTGGACAGAAAATTTAAATCATACACAGAGCTCATGATTTTGTGACCTGCTGTCAAATCTTGTATTTATTTTATACTTCTTCTCATAGGAAATTCACCATAGAACAGTGCAGTAAAAACCATACAGTATTTTCTATAGTATTTTTCACAACTAAATTAGATATACAGAAATCTACAGATGGCAATGTTGCTAAAAAGTCTTTGTGCTTATTCTGAAAGTGTAGTATTAGACACAACAAAGTTCATTGGTTCTTAGTCAAAGTGGCACAGACTTGGGAACATTCAGACTTTTATATGGACTAGGCAAAATGATGGTCTATCCAGACTCACCTTTCAGCTAACACACTTAGCATTGAGACACAGATGGATGGGAAAGATGACCCTGACCCACATAAGACCCACATTCCTGTGCAAGGATAGAAGCATGATAATCAGGAAATGATGGTTGTTAGTTACAGAAAATGCATTATTGTGAAAACCAGGGGGAAAGTGCTTATGAGAGGAAGTGATTGGATTATGGGGAATGAGAGAATAAGGATACATCATTCCTACTGAGTAAATTGCTGTGATTTATAAGAGAGAGGGTATAGTGATATCTTGGCCCATTACTGACTAGATTCATTTCACAAACAATCCTAAATCAGAATGTGACAGTTTATGGGGAGACAAACAAAGTCTCCTAAAGATGCTTGTAAGTTACTCTGCTTTTAAACTAGCATGTTTTCAATTCCCCATTCCTTCACCATCATCAACTTCCTTTACTTTGGTAATTGGCATTCATAATTGTAATTTTGGTTTTTTTAATTATTTTTTAATTTTTTTACAGACTGAATTTTGATTTATTGTACACAAATGGGGTACATCATTTTGTTTCTATGGTTGTATGTAATTGTAATTTTGTATTTCCCTTTTATGTAACTCTATTAATAGATTACTATATACTGTGCTAAAACAGAAATATAATCCCAAACATATTTTATTTTGCAGTTTGGGTATTTTGATAAATTCCATGACAAGTTTACCTGAAAGGGTTGAAATATTCCTGTGCTTAAAGGTACATCATACAATTTGAAAAATGCAAAAATAATTAGGTGGTAATTTATAATAATTGAGGACTTTAAAAAAAATCCTTCTTTTTAAATTACCTCTGGATTAATCAAATAATTATTTTCATCACTTCCAATAGAGAAATATATATTGTTTTGCATTATATGAGTACAATATATTTACATATATTCTCATATATATATTTACTTTTATTCATTAGTTTGATGTAAGAGTTCCAATATTTTGAAAACACAGGTTGATAAAATACAGGAAATAGCTGTGTAACGAAACAGGAAATTTCATTAAAAGTTTACTGAAATACAAATGTGGTTTCGAATGATTGTGTCTTTAAAAAAGAAAGGAAGGAAAGAGGAAAGAACAACTCTGGGAAAAGTTCAAGAAATGACATTAGGTTCAAGTCACTCAGTGAGGAGCTAAATACCTTGCTTTTCTGAAATGACTGATTCATGTTTGGAACGTAAAATATTTATTAGTTTGGGTAGTCAGATGTATCCAGCAATGATCTCTGAGCGTCACTTTTTCTCTGCTCTGCTTGGGGTGGGCAGACACTCCCTGATGAGGGCTTTGATTGCTGGTATCAAAGGAATGATTGCAGGGTTGACATTTTACTGTGAAAGAGAAGAAATTGAAGCAAGATTTTCTGAACTGGGGTACAGACATATTTGCAAGTCAATGTTTGCCTTGGGAAATGGCTTTGAGTCTGTCCTCAGTTAAGATTCAAAAGAACCATACCTTGGAGCAAAGAAGATTTGGACAAATTCCCCTGATAGTATTTTCAAACATAAACTACCATCAATATTGTCAGAAAAAATTTCAACAACTTTCTTGGCCAGAAAAATTCTCAGCAAGTTATTCATGATCTCTGGGCAACAGTGAGGTGATAATTCTGATTGCCTGCTAGAGTGAGTTGGTTTAAAGTGTAGACTCAATATTGCTGTTTGTGTATTGTATAGAAGTATATGAATCGGTTTGATTCTGGAGATGATTGTTCTTCTTTTGATCCAATTAATTTTAGCCCATCTTTCTGCTATGGGTTAAGATATCAAAAACCACAACCTATCATGGCCTCTTCCAGTTCATGATAATGATCTATGGCATTTGGTCTTTCCCCCATAATATTCCATCTTACAAAAACTTTAGCAGTAGCCCTAAAGGCTCTATATAATCTGTCCCTCATTCATTACTATAGTTACATTTATGTACTTGTTACTAAAATATGTCAATGCTATTGTTAAAATATATTTTATAATATTATCTTCCTGGGAAATATATTGTAAATATTAATCATCTCACTTATGAAGGTGGTCACTTCTATTAACCTCTATCTTAGCCTAATTTGTGTTGCTATAATGAAATATTAGAGACTGGGTAATTTACAAGGAATAGAAATTTATTTACTCATAGTTCTGGAGGCTGGAAGGTCCAAGATCAAGGTGCCAACAGGTCTGATTGTCTGGTGAGGGTATAATTACTGGAAGGGAGAAATTCTTTGTCCTCACATAGTGGGAAGCTTAAAGGCAAGCTACCTGCGTGCTTCGTGAAGCCTCTTTTATAGTGGCCTTAGTCCCATTCATGAGGGAGGAGCCTACATGACCTCATCACCTCTTAAAAGTCCCCCGTCTCAACACCATCACATAGACCATTAAGTTCCAATAGCCAGATTTTGAAGGGGACGTTTCAGAACATAGAAACATGTTAAATGCCTATGTGGTAATTAAAGTAAAACCTTCTGACTCTCTACAAAGCATGTGGTTCACTTGAAACCAGATGTACCTGCCATATTTAGTCTATACCAATTTGTAAGAAATTATCTTAAATTTTTATAAAAAGAACACTTTTCCATTCTAGTCCTGTCTTTCTAGTTCTAGACTCACCTTTCAAATTGCCAGGTATGGATCTAAGTCCTTTTCAGTTTCTCAGATTCAATAAGTGCAAATCCAAATTTATCATCTCCCACAGTCTCAATCCACCAAAAGCAATATGTTCCTGTTGTGAACTATATCAGCATTATTCCAGCATTAATGCATGACTTAACTTTTATTACTTCCTTTGTGTTACTTTGTACCCACATCTCATCTGTCCCTAGTTCTTCTACGTCAAGTTGTCTAAGTGACTGTAGGTTTCATCTCTTCTGATACATACCTACTATCACTAGTCAACTTTAGGGACTCTTGTCTCACCTGGCTTTTTGGAAGACAAGGTGCTGAAACAATGTGCATTTTCCTTTTGTCACAGCTTCTGAGTTTTCTTCCTAAGTCATTAGAAAAGTACTTCTTTTCTCAAGAATATTAGTGCCATCTTGTTATAAAGAATGAACTCCAAAATTTTTAACATAACCGTTAAGCACTCTGCTATTATCTGCTTCCATGAACACTGCTCTCTCTGTGATATCTCTATTCCCTGAATTTAGGAATTCCATTTTTTTTAATAGTATGATTTCTTTGGCAGTCTGGTGAAGTTTATGGACTCCTTCCCAGAGTATTTTTGAATGTGTAAATTAAAAAATGGATGCTTACCAAGGAGAGCAATTCTAGAGTAACACAATTCTCCCTGCAGACACTGCTGTTTGTGTCTGTGTGGCTTTGCTGTGACCCCCTAGTATAGAAGGGCCCCTAAGCCTGCCCTTCTGATTATGGAAATCTTCCTCATCTCTGAAAGCCTATGATTCCCAGGTTCTCCATGCAGCTTTACCTTGCCTCCCAGCTCTGTCCGTACTCAGGGACTTGCCCTTTGCCCTCTCATAGAAAATTATTTGTATTTCCAGTTAGTCCTTATCTTAACTAGGCCCTTTATTATATTTTTGGATAGTAATGTTCCCAACACTGAACTAGCCACTTGCACATATTCTTTCTCCACAGTTCTCTTCTAAACACTATGAAATAAGCATTTGATGGGGAAACTGAGGTCTGAACTTTTTGTTGTTTCATCAAGATCATACAGCTTGTTGCTCTTCCTAGACTATAAATTATTTGAGGAAAGGGACATTTTATCTACCTTTTATATCTTATAAAATTCCATATGTATAAAATGTATATCTTATAAAATTCTATGTAATAGGGTTTGTTCAGTAATGTTTTCTCATATGGATTTAAAAATGGGAAGCAGGAAATACTTGCCTCCCAATGTTCGACGTCATTGGAATTGACTAGGAGCCCTGGGAGGACAGAGATGGGCACAGCAGCGTTCCAAGGTTAATGTCTGTGTCAGATTTACTGCGACTAAGTCTTTTCAATGTACTCTTCACCCTTCTGATTTCTAGTGGTTTTTCAATTTGAAAATTCACACATAAGTGTTTTCAACAGTATTAATTCTTAAAATATTATCCCTTGCTTTACATTTAAAAAACTGGAAAAGTAGAACAAATTAAAAATTAGTTTGGAATCATGGTGAATTCAGGATTTATTTGAAGGTTACTATTTTAATAATAGATCAGAACAATTGGATAACCTATTTCTTATCCTATCTCCTCAGTGAAAACAGTAAAATGAACTCAGTTTACCCTTGTACACTTATAAGACTAAGACAATATATTTTAACCATAATTCCCTTATACTGATTTCTATTTTCATCTATGTACCTTTGCCTCTCTTTGGGTGGTCCAATATGTTTCTGCAAGAGTTTTCTTAAAACTGCATTACTAGATTATCTATTTCTAAATAAACATTTATTTATACAAATTTTTTATTTTAGAACTGGTGCACTTTCTTTCAAAATATGATTTCAAGTTTAAAATCACATATTTATGATTTAATTAATCACTTTCTTGTGGAAGTTTTAATTATAAGTAATTAGTTCATTTAATTTGCTAATACCTTTAGCATGCTATGAACTGTAAATTAATGTAAAATTAATTCATTATGACTATCCATTTTTCATGGTCTTTTCTATTGTTGTGCTGTCACAAGCGCTAACTAATGTAGCAGAATAATTGATTTTCTATTGTCATAGCTCCAGATGGTCCTCCTGAAAATGTGCAAGTAGTAGCAACATCACCTTTCAGCATCAACATCAGCTGGGGTGAACCTGCTGTCATCACGGGACCAACATACTACCTGATTGACATCAAATCGGTAAGACATGTCTTACCTTCTCTTTTAAAAGACAGTATGGATCATGGTTAGGGATGCAGGTTTTGGAAACAGACTACTTGAATTGGAGTCCCAGATCTGTTAGACCTTAGGCAATTTAGTTAACCTCTCTGTGTTTCAGTATCTGTATATGTAAAATAAAAATATAATTGTAGTTTATAGACAGTCTGTGAGGACTAAATCAGTTAATAATGCATAAAGAATTTAGAACATTTCCTGACACATAGTAAGTACTTACTAAGTATCAAGTTTTAGTAAAATAATTATTATTATATTAATTCTCAGGGCATAGATTATATATATAAACCAGGGGGTTAACTGATGAAAATGCATTGGTTTAAAATACAATGCAAATAGACTCATAATACAGAATGAGAAAGGAGAAGGCATTAGGAAATCATCTCCCGTATAAGATAAAATCAGAACTAAATTTTGAAAAATAATTAAAGCAGTGCCTGAAAAGAAAAAGGAAACAGAGTAATTTTCATTTAAGAAAAAGTGAGTAGTGCAACTATCCGAGGCCATAGCATTCAGAAAAAAGAGATTAAGAAGCTAGATTGGGAGGGTAACTATATAACATGTTATAGAGTTCAGGTTTTATTTTGAGTAGTAGGGTGGCAGATTTTGAGGAATTAAAGCAGTGAAGTGATGTAGATTTCTGTTGTACCATATGAATAGGTTTGTAGTGGATGGTTTGAGAGCAGTGTTAGAATGCAAATTTAGACAGACACGGGAAACTTTAAGAGTAATGTGGGGAAAAGAATGAAAACCAATTTAAATTTATAAGATTTGGTGAAAAAAATCAGCCAACTCACTGAATGGTGAGAGGACAAATCAAGAATGATTGTAGGACATGTGACTTACAAAATTATAAGGAATAGATCTGTAAAGAAAAAGTTCAGTATGAGACACTCTGAAATTGGGGTACCTTAGAGTCCTCCCTGTAAACATACCTGTTAGCAGTACTACATGTGACTTTGGAACACAGGAGGGAAATTCTGGATTAGCAACTTTTGAAAGTGTTGTATTTAGAAGATAATTAATATTATAGAAGTTGATGATATTAACTATAGAACATGCTAACTAAGAGGAGGACCTGAGGATAGCATCCTGAGGAATAGAAATATTTCCTTCCTTCATTCAACAACATTTTTAAATGCAATTAATGTCAGCACCATGCCAGGTGCTGGCTGTGTAGAAGTGAATAAATCTGATGTGGTCACTGTCTTTTATAGTTTATCTGAAACTCATTTCAGAAAGATATAACCATCAACATTTTTAAATCATTGGCTTCCAGACCAAGGCAAAACACTTATCAGTGCATTTAGGATTTATGCTTTAGCCTGGTTTCTGAAAAATGTGTCACAAGAGCACAAAATCCTTCCATTCAATGACTTTGAAACACAATTTGTTTTAAAATTTTCCCTAAAGACATTTGAGTATAGATATCATCCTGGATGAGTCTACTGGAAATGAATGCATCTTGTGGTATTTTATTCATTGTTCCCTTCATTCTTTCATTTAACAAATAGTTGTTGAATAGCTTCTATTCACTAGAACAAGAATGAAAAAGTAAAGTTCTGCTTTCAAGGAGCTCACACTTTAATGGGGGATGTGGAGATTTAAATGGCTAATTATAGATTCTGAGGTATGAAAGTTTTGGAGAAAACAAATTAACAAACTAAATTTTCTGTTATGGAGGACCATAGGATATAGAGACTTCAAAAAGCTCTTTAAATTTGCTCTGAGACTTAATGATTGAATAAGGTTGCACCAGATAGGAAAAGGTGGAGGTGAGGTAGGACAAGAAGAAAAAAATAGGAGACCGGCAGGTAAAGAAGATCCAGGGTCTAATTGCTGACATTGTATTTGTTGTAGCTCAAAAATGATGAGGATGATTTCATATTAATAATAGATGATCAAATGTGGTATGAGCAAACAAGCTCATATAGAAGGAAAGGTCAAACTGATAGAAGGAAAATGAGGGGTCAAATGGCCTGAGGTTTCAGTCCTTGGGTAATTGTTAACAACCCAGGTGGAGTAGGTTTAAGGAAAATATATGAACATTTGTACATATTAAGTTTGAGGACCCAGAATTCTTTTTGGATTTTATTAAATATTTTAAAGATAGGATACACCACGTTCATGTTGTGCCATATTTTACTATTGGATATTTATTAGCTATTGTTTCAATAGAGAGCATTGGAATCATTTAATTTATAAATAGTGTAATTTATAAGATCAAACCCACTGACTTGTTGCAGTAAAGAGAGTTTCGGACTCTTAGAAGACTCAAATTTAATCTCTATTATTAGGTGGCTATGGAATCTTGAGGAAATCATCCCAAGCCTACGAATTCAGAATTTAAATAGTTATAGTAGTTAGGCAAGCATCATCAAACCAGAAAAATGAAACCAAATGAGTGGGGTTGTGATGAATGGGAAATCCAGGCTGCGGATAGGGGTCAACTTGTTACTTACTTATCTCTAGGTAATTTTTTTCTTTCCTTTTTTTTTGGGGGGTGGGGGGGTTACCAGGAATTGAACCTAGGAGTGCTTAACCACTGAGCAACACCCCTGAGACTGTTTTTTATTTAGACACAAGGTCTCACTTGTTGCTTAGGGCCTTGCTTAGTTGCTGAGGCTGGCTTTGAGCTTGTGATCCTCCTGCCTCAGCCTACCAAGCTACCGGGTTTATAGGCATGTGCCACCACACCTGGCAAGATAATTTTTACCCATTATGAATATAAACCTAATGTTAAGGAAAATTCAAAAGGCCATATTTTATATAATATTTAAATAATTACAACTAATTACGTACTTTTCACCAGTGGGTCCCTATGTTGGATCAATAACCTTCCTATGCTGTTTTTCTGACGCTTTAGAGAAGTGGGACATTGGCCTCCACTGCGCCCTCTTGAGCTGGGAATGGTCTTTTCAACTGTTTGCTTTACTGGTATTACTCATTAGCCCTTAGCTGTGCTTTTATGGTAACATAACATATTCAAGGTAAAAAAGGTCTTAGAAGGCTGCACATGGTGGCCCACACCTGGATTCCCAGCAGCTTGGGGGCTGAGGCAGGAGGATATCGAGTTCAAAGCAACTAAAAAACTCAGTGAGACCCTGTTTCTAAATAAAATACAAAATAGGGCTGGGGATGTGGCTCAGTGGTCGAGTGCCCCTGAGTTCAATCCCTGGTAACATCCTCCCCTCTCAAAAAAATGTGTTAAAAAAGAGCAATTACAGAACTCATTGACCAACAACAAAATCTTTAAAATTACAAATGAGGAACAAGTAAAAACTGAACTTAATGGTGGTAATAATACATCAAACCAGATTTTAAGTATTTAATTCAAGTACTCTAGAGTAGCAAGGCACGGGTTTGAATTTTTTCATGGTTCTCAGGAAAAAGCACTTTTGTGTAGTGTTAGAAACTTTGGCTATTTTTAATGTCTAGAGCCAGTGGACCAGAACTTTCATTGCACAGGCACCCATTTGAACAAGTCACACAGGAAAACATTTAATAGACCTAAAGGTACTCATTTGTGCACATTAAATAATTATGACATTTGCAATTGAATCTTCATCCAGTGCCATGCATTGTGCTAGATCAAGAGTTTTTCAAACTATAGTCATGACCAGAATGCAGTAAATGCAGTTAAATAAAAAGGGTGGAAAATATCAATGTCTATTTCACAAAGTTATATTTCAAAAATTGTTTCAGGTATGGAGCACAGACACGTGTGTGTGTGTGTGTGTGTGTGTGTGTGTGTGTGTGTGCGCTCCTCTGAATCTCCTTTTTGTGGGTAATGGTAATTTCTTAAGATCAAAATCTCTGTACCAACTACTTCAGATCTCTTCTTTCTAAATCTCAACATAATGCTATAAATATGTGTTACTACCCCAATTTCACATACACGGAAGATAAGGCACAAAGAGCCTATGTGGTTTGTAAAGTGGTCAGTTGAGTTTGAACCCTTGATGAGAGTCCAAAAACCTATGTTTTTTTTTCTACAAATTATTAGAGTAGAAAGTAATTTCATTGACTGGAAAAAGTGATTCTTTTGCTTGTGCATTTGATGGATTGATTGACCATGGCTGGTTGATTGTTTTCTTTTACTTTTAATTACTGAAGTATTTACTAATTAATGAACTGTTATAGTAACACTTTAGATTTTCCAGGGCCATCTCATTGTTAAATAAATAAATAAATTAGTCAGTAAATATATGTCAGATGAATGTGCATGTAGCTTTGTAGTATTATGCTTTGGTGAACCAGAGCACTCCAGTATTGCTTCTTAATTGTTAACTGTTTCCCCCCATAGGTAGATCATGATGAATTCAATATTTCTTTCATCAAATCAAATGAAGAAAATAAAACCATGGAAATTAAAGACTTAAAAATATTTACCAGATATTCTGTTGTGATCACTGCATTTACTGGAAATGTAAGTGCTGCATATATAGAAGGGAAGTCAAGCCCTGAAGTCATTGTGACTACTTTAGAATCAGGTAGGAGTGCCCTTCATCATTGGCTGATCCAGCTGTCTGTTTTACATTTCCTTACTCCTATCCTAAATAGGATATAAGTTGTAAGAAGTTTTTGAAGTATTAAACAAAAATAATAATAATTCAATGATACTGTGATCATCAAAAGTAAAGCTATTTATATTTTTGAGGCAAAGTGAAAAATGTAGAATATTCAATCCTTATAAATGTAGAACAAATTAAATGTACCCAATTGTACTTTTCGATGCTTATTAAATCTGTTAAGTGTTTCAGAAATTGAGTTACCCTGCCTAAGAGATGATTTTTCTAAGTGTCTATAGCCAATAATACTACATTTTAATTATTTATATTCAATGATATGAATGAAAATTAATGATCTGCAATTCAATATTAGGATCCAGATCACATTTATCACAGATGTTTTCTTCACTTCGTCAAGTGATATCTATTATTATGTAGCTATCTAATAAATGTCAGAATCTATACAGATCTTCTCAGGTCCTATGAACAGGGTCTGAATGAATAATAAGATTGTAATCAGTAGAAATTTAATGTGGGAAGTCAACCTCCCAGACCTTGCTTGCCCCAGCCTTCTTCAGAATCCTGATGTTCTTTGCCACCAGATATGTCATTGGAAAGAGCAGATGAAGGGATGTGTTGCTATAGTTTATTTGTTGCTATCCATAAGGTAAGTACAGGAGATAAAAAATATTTTTAGCAAGTCTTTTCATTGTGTTCTCTATTCATTTTGCCTATAAAGTTATGGTACTTAATTACAAGATAAATTTTATCTTAAGCACCCTAAAATTACATTTGTTCCTATTTTCCTGCCAAATATCACAGGTATCTAGTTTTTATTGTGATTTTTGCATTTCTCTTTCATCTTCTCTGTGAGGAAAGAACTGATAAATGTATTCACATTTATACCCAAGGATATAATGATTTAATATTTTTTTATTTACTCTCTGAGAAATAATCTTATTTTTTTTAGTTATATGTAACATTAGAATTTGTTTTGACATAATTATAAAAGCATGAAATACAATTTATTCTAATTCAGTCCCCAGTACGTCCCCTTTCCTTCCTCTCCTCCCTCCCCCTGTTGCCTGCCCTCTGCTCTACTGATCTTCCTGCTATTTACTTACAGTTTTTTTTTTTTTAATTAGTGTCTTATGGATATACAGGATGGTGAGATTCATTGTGGTATATACATATTTGTACATAGAAAAAATAGGTCAGATTCGTTTCACTGTCTTTCCTGATCCCATTCCTCCTCCCTCCCCGCCTTTCCCCTTTGTCTACTCCACTGATCATTTGTTTTTTTTAATCCCCAACCCTCATTTGTATTAGCTTCCATATATCAGAAGAGACAAAGAAGAGAATTTTAGATGTAAAGCTTAGAATATTTAGGGGATAGGAAGTTCTTTCCAGCATTGAGAGAACTCCTTTTCTTATCCAGCTTTCAACTTAATCCTAAATTCAGAGAAATATTTCTTATAAACTGAAAATATATTTCTGAGATATAAAATATATAAAAGCAAATATAAAAAAACTCTCTTGAATAAACCTTTTATTTTAGATATGCTTTTTTCCATTTAAGATATTCAGCACAATAACATGTTTATTTGCTTCTCTTTTTTTCTTACTATTATTTATTTACCTTTGTTCTTGCTTGCTAGAGGACATTATCTATTTAAGATGTTGTGAGAAAATAGTGTTTGGTTGTCAAAACTATTGAACACCAAGTACTAAGTATCTTTCATGTAAATTCTTTAGTTAATATGGAAAAAATATCCATTTGGAGATGATCAAAATAAATGTTCTCATTTCAATTTGTTAGTCATTTACATAAAGAACACTGCATAGTGAAACAAGTGCTAGTTTTTATATTTATAAAATAATTTTGTCTTCATTGTATCATTTTCATAATAATTTATTTTAAGCCTAACAAGTCATAAATTGAACTACTTTTTATTTATTTAAATAACCTGGACTATTTAAGTTACATAAAGGATTCTCAAAATTGAGCATTTAAAAAATCCAGCTAGAAAATTAGCAAAAGATATGAACAAATATTTCACAGCAGATATGTTTGACAAATAAACACATAAAATAGATATTAAATGCTATTAGCTATTAATTAAAGCCATGATGAGAGATAACAGAACTCATAATATTAAAAACATAACCCAATAATATTTAGAATAGTGATAATCTAAGTTCTGGCAAAGATGTGGAGACTGAACTTCTGATACATCAGTAGTGGAAATATAAAATGATTTAGCTACATGGGAAAATAGTTTGCCAGTATCTTTTAGAACTAAAGATGCACTTCCCATGTGACCCTGAAACCACATTCTTGGACACTGATCATAGAGAATCAAAAACTTGTGTTCACACAAACATCTGTACATGAAGGTTAATACCAGTTTTTTAGTAATAAGAAAAATTGTAAACAACCCAAATGTTCTTCCATGAGTGAACAATCTCTGGTACATCCATGAAATGGAACACTACTGAGTAATACAAAAGAATGACCTGTTGATACCTACAGCAACACCAGTGGACCTCAAGAGCACTATGTGATCATGATTCTCAAAATGACAAAGCAACAGAAATGGAGAAAGATTGTGTTTTGGAGAGTGGAGTGTAGTGTAAATACAAGGGAGTAATAGGAGGGGGTTTCTTAAGAATGATGGGGTAGTTTCATTTCTTGTTTGAGGTGGCCATTATAGAATCCACACTCGGGATAAATTTGTGTAGAAGTACACACATGCACAAAAGCTTAAAAAATGGTGAAATCAGAATAAAATCTGTCATCTAGAACTGGGGATGTAGCTCAGTGGTAGAGCACTTGTCTGTCATGTGTGAGGCCCTGAATTCAGTCCCCAGCACTAAAAAAAAAAAAAGTCAAAATATAATCTCTAATCTAGTGAACAACATTATATCAGTCAGTTTCCTGGTTTGATACTGAACTGTGGTTACATAAGATGTTACCACTGGGGAAAGCTGGGGGAAGATTACATATGGTACTATATACTATTTTGGCCACTTCCTATAGAGTGAATCTATATTGTTCTAAAATAAAAAAATTAGGTTTGATCTCCAGCACTGCCATAAACAAATAAATAGTTTTAAAGTCAGAGAAACATGTTCTGCATAAAAATAAAAATTAATGCATTTGAAAGGCAAAATAAGCAAACAACTTGGATCACCGTTATAGTTTCTGTGAACTGCAAATGTCAATGATTCCATGATACATTTTGCTCTTTTCCATAAATTATGGTTTAACTAATTCTTATAATACTCTTAAAAACAAATTTGAAGCAAATAAATTTCATAAGGAGATCAAAAAGAACCCATTTAAAATCTTTTAATTGTAAAATATTTTATTTTAGCACCCAAGGATCCACCTAACAACATGACATTTCAGAAGATACCAGATGAAGTTACAAAATTTCAGCTAACATTCCTTCCTCCTTCTCAACCTAATGGAAATATCCAAGTATATCAAGCACTGGTTTACCGAGAAGATGATCCCACAGCTGTTCAGATTCATAACCTCAGTATCATCCAGAAAACGGACACATCTGTCATTGCAATGTTAGAAGGACTAAAAGGTGGACATACATATAATATCAGTGTAAGCTTCCACAACTTTTACTTGTTTACCTAAATGCAAACTCAGCATTCAAAAATATTGTGTTTTGTTTATATATTGCATTTCCCACATCTTTTTTGTGAGAAAAATAGATTTAGAGGGATGACATTGCTTATTTCCTATTACAATGCAGCATGTATTATTAAAATATGTAGATAAGTGAAAGGTTTGCACAATAATATTGAACATCCAGAATAAAAAGAGAAAGAAAATGCATATTAAAGGTAGAAAAGCAGTAAAATATAAATTAAAAATTCTTCCCCGAAAGAAAACCATTTATGTGTGATTATAAATGAAAATGTAAAAGCAAATTTGAAAGGCAAAGGACAGAAATAACTGTTTATATGTAGCATAAATGTATATGTGGGTTCATATACATGTGCACAGGCACATACACAAAATTCATTTCATCCTTTATTTATTTTTGTATCAGAATTTCAAATAGAATTATTTGGTTCAGCAAAAAATTATCTTTTAAGCAACATAGAATTCACCTAAACCTATAAGTACGATTGAAATTAATCCTCCAACCAGTTCTAAGTTTGATTATAAGAATATTGTTAATAATTTGTGTGTATATATAATGAATATGCATCCTTATATTTATTTATTCCCTTGCTTTAATCTGATATCATTATATAGTCTGTCTTGTTAAGATTATTGTTGCACATGCTATTAAGTGGACCACCATTGTGAAAAATCCACTACGGGAAGGATGGTGATTGAGAGAACAAACTGACCTGGATTCACTTCTGTATTCTGTATCTGGCAGCTTCATCAAATCTGTGCCTCCGTTTCCTTATGTAAAAAATGGATAATAGGAATAGCGAACAACTCCCTAGGATTTTTGTGCACATTAAATATTTATAGTTGTTGTCGGTAATTATTGTTATCTCTGTTTGATATTTGAATAGGAAAGAAAAAAGGAATTAAAACAATGTATAACAAATTTATGATTTAAAGAAAAATCTTAAAATCCTGTAACTGTTTGCAAATACTGTTTGCACTACTTGCAAAGTGCAATATAAAGCATCCTTAGCACCTTGACTATTTGTTAGAAATGTGTAACAGTGGTACCTGTACTGACCTACTGAAGTAAAATCTAAATATTTGCATTCAGCAAGGTTTACAGATGACTTCTTTAAACACTGCTATTTGAGAATCACTGCCCAACTCTTTCACTTATTAACTTACTTATATATTATACTGTACTATAAAGAAATAAAAACAATGAAGCATGCTATATCATTTTCATTTTAAATACTTCCTTTTTTAAATTCATAGACACCAATAAATATTTCTTTATTCATTTTAAGCCCATGTCTTATGAACTTGGTTTATTTATCACATCATATAATTTTAATCCAATGAAAACATTTTCAAAATATGGATAGGATGAAAGGATGGGCCACTAATGTATAAAATTAACTAATTCTAATAAACACATTCTATACTGAATTGTGTTTACCAAGTACAATGAAGTTGGCCAAAAATAGTTTTTTTCTTTTATTTTATAGTAAGATGAAAGTGAAGGGAGAAAAATTTCAGTTCCACAGCTCCATAAGCACAGAGTTAATTGAAAGCCTTCACATTTGTGTAAATCACCCTCTGAGTATACAAACAGAAATGCTTTATGTGTATATGCTGCATTACACAGGTTATAGCATCAGATACTTCAGGGCAGGGGTGAAGAAGGGCATAAAGGCCAACTTTCAGAGGGATGATTTAATACAGGAAAACGGGAGGCTGGAGGAATAGGATTTCATCTCACAAAAGCAAAAAAGGGAGATCTTGGATGTGGACTTACAGGAGACCAGAGTTTCCTAGCTACTGAGATCAGGAACAGATGTTAAAATAGATGAAGAGGGTGTAGTTGGAGTGACTTTTCTGTTGTCCTCTTCCGGGTTCAAATGGAAGCCACAGTCTTCCTGGTCTCTGTGAATGGGCTGTTAAGGTCACTGCCTTTGTTCTCAGGGCTTAGTACCAACATATTGGTTATTAAGAAATACTTCCTTGTTCGTGTTATTTTTACATACATTATATTCATTTGAGTGGGTAAAAGAAATACAATAGGCTACAATTGTTTTTAAAAGAGGAATCATTTTTAAAATTATATATCACCCTGTCCTGTTATATATACACATAAGAAAGAACTTGATAATAGTAACGAAATGTATCTTTGTTTTAGGTTTATGCAATCAATAGTGCTGGTGCAGGGCCAAAAGTTCAGATGAGGATAACCATGGATATCAAAGGTACTACATGAGCCACTTTCATATAAAATGCTGTTTTCTTTATCAATGAATACTTGCTTATAATTTGAATTCCACACTAAAATTAAGGATAAGGCAAGTCTTTAAAGGATATATATGTATATAACAAGCATATATTAAGTAATGATATTTGTTATTAATAATCATTACTTAATACATGCTTATTTAAAGGTAGAATTAAAATGTCTGAATAATGACATTGATTACCATGTTAAAAAGCATGCCCACCTTTTATCTTCTACTTCTTTTGCTATAAATTTTCAAAGACAATTTTTGTTGATGTTGTTGTTAGCAGGGATTGAACCCCGGAGTGCTTAACCCCACTGAACCACATGCCAGCCCTATTTTGTATTTTATTTAGAGACAGGGTCTCATCAAGTTGCTTAGTGCCTCACTAAGTTGCTGAGGCTGGCTTCGAACTCATGATCCTCCTGCCTGTCTCCTGAGCTGCTGGGATTATAGGCAAGCACCATTGCATCCGGCCAAAGACCGATTTCATAGTCTGAATTTTCTTTTCATTAAGAAGAAAACTTGTTCAAATTGTCTATGCCTAGACTTTGACTAGTTGTATTTAGATTTCTTGACAGATTTATCATGAATTATTTTTCAGTTAATCAAATGTTTTTACTATATACCAATCAACTTTATGATGTTGACTATAAAGTAGGTCTATTGGTTCATTATCCTGGAAGCTACCTTTTATAGAAAATAAACTAAAATTTGCCTCCCTCAAAATGACCCCCAAAACCCAAGAAAGGGTGTTAAGAGGAATTTAGGGCCACTCAGCCAGAGACTGAAATTGAACAATTGATTATCCCATCTCTCTAAAAATTTGCAATAAAAATTTCAGAGAAATTTAAAACAACGATGGAATTCAAGTATTTGGACCTTGAGGCGAATTCCACCCAAAACTTCTCTTTCTAAAGCAAAAAGTAACTTTTCTCAATCTTTGGCAGGGAAAACAGAGAACAGTGAGTAAAAGTGCCAGCATTTGGCTGGGTTTAGGATTAACCTCCTGGGAATGAATCCTGAATTGGCCACTTGGTATCTATTTGACTTTGGGAAAGTTTCTTCACTTCTTTAAGCCTGTGAAATGGAGCACACCAGTTCTACTCACAGACAGTTGTGAGGGTTAAGAGAGATTATCTTTGACAAACCCTTAAGCGAGTACCTGGAAATTTGTGTTATCCAGAATAAGAAATATTCACTGTTAGAGGAATTCTTAAATTTTATTTTTTCATCAATGACTGGTACAGCTATAATAATATTTACAATTATTAACTGATTTTAACTTATAAAGTCTGTATTTTGGAATGTACAAGTATATAAAGTCTTAAAAACCCTCAGTTACTTCACAAAATGAATTCATAAAGAAGAGAAGAAGCCATACCATCTTAATTACTCTTTGTGATTCAGTGACAGACAGATGTGCAAGCATGCAGATAGCAATAGACTCATTATTTTTAGGCCTTAACAAAACTACCCATGTCAAGGTGATTCTGATTTTCACTCCTTAACTAAGGCAGGCAGACTTACTATTATTCTAGAGAATTTATATGACCATGGTGGGAGTGTTAAAGAGTTCTAAAGAAATAATTTTCTCTAATAATATGCATGATTTTATTGGTGACATGGAATAATGAATTAGTAGCTTCATTAAGTTAGTAGTAATGCCCCAAACTGGATTTCACTAACTGAGACTTTTGCTTGGGATCTCTCCAGCAGCCAGCTGAGGGTTTGAAATTCCCTGAAATCCAAGCTTCTTTACTCAATTCCTCCTTCCTTTCCCCTTTTTACAGTTGTCATACTCCCGATCTGTGGTTTGAAGTCTTTTGCTGCATATTCCTGCTCTCTGATGCTTTGTTCCTCACCCATATTTCCCCCACCTCTTACACATCAGATCTCATTTTAACTTTTATATGTCAGAAGGCTATACTGATGCATCAAGTAAGGAGTTTGCAGGCTGAAGCTGTTGCTCTGTGGTAGAGTATTTGCCTAGTGTGCATGAAGCCCTGGGTTTGATCCCAGGTACTACAAAGCAAACAAAAAATAGCATTTGAACTTGGCATTCAAAAGAGTGAACCAGAGAACCAAATAAAAACAAGAGATTTGATTCAAATCTTTTTTTGAAATTATTTATTTATTTATTTTTTTACAGACTGCATTTTGATTCATTGTACACAGATGGGGTACATCATTTTGTTTCTATGGTTGTGCATGATGTAGATTCATACCATTCGTGTAATCATACATGTACATAGGGTAATGATGGCTGTCTCATTCCACCATTTTTCGTACCCTCCCTCTCATTTCCTTCTACTTAATCTACAGTTCCTCCATTCTTATCTCACTCCCCACCCCCTACCCCCATTATATATCATCATTCACTTATCAGGGAAAACATTTCAGACTTTGGTGTTTTGGGATTGGCTTATTTAACTTAGCATGATATTCTCCAATTCCATTCATTTATTTGCAAATGCCATATTATTCTTTATGGCTGAATAATACTCCATTGTGTATATATACCACAGTTCTTTATCCATTCATCTGTTGAAGAGCATCTAGGTTGGTTTCACAATCTACCTATTGTGAACTGAGCTGCTATAAACATTGATGTGGTTGTGTTACTGTAGCATGCTAATTTTAAGTCCTTTGGGGTATAAACCAAGGAGTGGGATAACTGGATCAAAAGGTGGATCCATTCCAAGTTTTCTGAGGATTCTGCACATTGATTTTCAGATATGCTGCACCAATTTGCAACTCTGCCAGCAATGTAATAGTGTGCCTTTTTCCCCACATCCACGCCAACATTTATTATTGTTTATATTCTTTTTTTTTCAAATTAGAAGCAACATTTTCTCAATTTATTTTGTATAAATAGACTTCAGTTTATATAAGTTTTGCATTTACTGAAAAATTGGGTTTACAAAACAGTTTCCACATTATACGTTTGCTCTGAACATATAGCTTATACTATCTTAACATCTTACATGACTATAATATATTTGTTAAAAATAACAAAACAATATTGTATAAAACTATTAGTAAAATTCATAGTTTATTTTATTTTTTATTTATTTTAATTAAAAATCATAAATTTACATAGGGCAATGTTGTTTGATTCATTCTGTTAATTTTCCCCTTCCCCCCCACCCCTCCCACCCCTCTTTTCCCTCTATACAGTCCTTCCTTCCTTTATTCTTACCACCTTCCTTATCCCCAACCCTAAACCTAACCCTAACCCTAATGCTAACCCCTCCTACACCCCCGTATATGTCCTCATCCGCTTATCAGCGAGATCATTCGTCCTTTAGTTTTTTGAGATTGCCTTATTTCACTTATAATGATATCCTCCAATTTCATCCATTTGCCTGCAAATGCCATAATTCTATCATTCTTCATGGTGGAGTAATATTCCATTGTATATATATGCCACAGTTTCTTTATCCATTCATCAACTGAAGGGCATCTAGGTTGGTTCCACAATCTGGCTATAGTGAATTGAACAGCTATGAACATTGATGTGACTGTATCTCTGTCGTATGCTGATTTTAAGTCCTTTGGTATAGGCCAAGGAGTGGGATAGCTGGGTCAAATGGTGGTTCCATTCCAAGCTTTCTGAGGAATCTCCATACTGCTTTCCAGAGTGGCTGCACTAATTTGCAGCCCCACCAGCAATGTATGAGTGTACCTTTTTCCCCACATCCTCGCCAACACCTATTGTTGCTTGTGTTCTTGATAATCGCCATTCTAATTGGGGTGAGATGAAATCTTAGGGTAGTTTTGATTTGCATTTCTCTTATTACTAGAGATGTTGAACATTTTTTCATATATCTGTTGATTGCATGTACATCTTCTTCTGTGAAGTGTCTTCATTTCCTTAGCCCATTTGTTGATTGGATTATTTGTATTCTTGGTGTATAGTTTTTTGAGTTCTTTATAAATTCTGGAAATTAGCGCTCTATATGAAGTATGAGTGGCAAAGATATTCTCCCACTCTGTAGGCTCTCTCTTCACATTACTGATAGTTTCCTTTGCTGAGAGAAAGCTTTTTAGTTTGAATCTATCGCAATTGTTGATTCTTGCTTTTATTTCTTGTGCTATGGGAGTCCTGTTAAGGAAGTCTGATCCTAAGCCAACAAGTTGAAGGTTTGAACCTACTTTTTCTTCTATAAGATGCAGGGTCTCAGGTCTGATTCCGAGGTCCTTGATCCATTTTGAGTTGAGTTTTGTGCAGGGTGAGAGATAGGGATTTAGTTTCATTCTGTTGCATATGGTTTTCCAGTTTTCTCAGCACCATTTGTTGAAGAGGCTATCTTTTCTCCATTGCATATTTTTGGAACCTTTGTCTAGTGTGAGAATATTGTATTTATGTGGGTTTGTGTCCCTGTCCTCTACTCTGTACCATTGATCAACCTGTCTATTTTGGTATCAATACCATGCCGTTTTTGTTACTATTGTTTTGTAATAGAGTTGAAGATCTGGTATTGCGATCCCCCCTGCTTCGCTCTTTCTGCTAAGGATTGCTGTAGCTATTCTGGGTTTCTTATTCTTCCAGATGAATTTCATAATTGCTTGCTCTATTTCTGTAAGGTACGTCATTCGGATTTTAATTGGAATCGCATTGAATCTGTATAGCACTTTAGGTAGAATGGCCATTTTGACTTTAATAAGCCACCCGAATCTGGGATTGCTGCCCGGGCAGCGCTTCACCGCTTCACCAGGTGGGGGAGACTCACCCCGAGTCTCTATTTCAGTCCCGGTCTCTAAATGCCTCCCCTTCCTGAATCCTGGGTTCTGGAGCGACTGGAGATGCAGTCACCCTCTAGTCCGCCATCTTGGATCACCGTTTATATTCTTGATAATAGTCATTCTAATTGGAGTAAGATGAAATCTTAGAGTTGTTTTAATTTGCATTTCTCTAATTACTAGAAATATTGAACACTTTTTCATATATTTATTAATGCCTGTATGTCTTCTTCTGTAAAGTGTCTGTCCAGTTCCTCATCCCATTTATTGATTGGGTTCTTTGTATTTTTGGTGTAAAGTTTTGTAAGTTCTTTATAAAGTTTGGAGATAAGTGCTCTATCTTACATGCATGTGGAAAAGATTTTCTCCTACTACGTAGGCTCTCTTTTCACATTATTGTTTGAATCCTTTTCTGAGAAAAAGCTTTTTAGTTTGAGTTCATCCCATTTATTGACTCTTGCTTTAATTTCTTGTGCTTTGGGAGTCTCGTTAAGGAAGTCTGATCCTAAGCCAACATGAAGAATTGGGCCTACTTTGTCTTCTATTTGGTACAAGATCTCTCACCTAATTCCTAAGTACTTGATTCATTTTGAGTTGAGTTTTGTGCAGGGTGAGAGGTAGAGGTTTAATTTCATTTTATTGCATGTGGACTTCCAGTTTTCCCAGCACCATTTGTTGAACAGGCTATCTTTTCTCCATTGCATGTTTTGGCTCCTTTGTCTAATATGAGGTGACTGTATTTATGTGGGTTCATCTCTGTGTCTTCTATTCTGTACCATTGGTCTGCCTGTCTATTTTGGTGCCGATACCATGCTGTTTTTGTTACTATTGCTCTGTAGTATAGTGTAGGCTCTGGTATTGTGATGCCTCCTGCTTCACTTTTCTTGCTCAGAATTGTTTTGACTATTTGAGGTTACTTATTCTTCCAGTTGAAGTTCATGATTGCTTTCTCTATTTCTATGAGGAATATTATTGGAATTTTAATTGGAATTACATTGAATCTGTATAGTGCCTTTGGTAGAATGACCATTTTGACAATATTAAATCCGCCTGTCCAAGAACATGGGAGATCTTTCCATCTTCTAAGGTCTTCTTCAATTTCTTTCTTTAGTGTTCTGTAGTTCTCATTGTAGAGGTCTTTCACCTCTTTTGTTAGATTGATTCCCAAGTATTTTATTTTATTTTTTTTGAGGTTATTGTGAATGGAATGGATTTCCTAATTTCACTTTCAAAGGATTCATTATTTATGAATAGAAATGCAATAGATTTACGCATATTGATTTTATGTCCTGTTACTTTGCTGAATTCATTTATTAGTTCTAGAAGTTTTCTAGTGGTTTGCATCCTCTAAATATAGAATCATGTCATGGGCAAATTATGACAACTTGAGTTCTTCTTTTTCTATTTGTATCCCTTTAATTTCTTTGATCTATCTAATTGCTCTGGCTAGTGTTTCAAAGATGATGTTCAATAGAAGTGGTGAAAGAGGGCATCCCTGTCTTGTTCCAATTTTTAGAGGGAATGCTTTCAGTTTTTCTCCATTAAGAATGATATTGGCTATGGGCTTAGCATAGATAACCTTTACAATGTGAGGTATGTTCCTACTATTCCTATTTTTCTTAGTGTTTTAAGCATGAAGGGGTGCTGTACTTTATCAAATGCTTTCTCAGAATCTATTGAAATAATCATATGATTCTTCGTTTTTTACTTTTTTTATTATTTAAACAAATGGGATACATATTGTTTCTCTGTTTGCACATGGAGTCAAGGCATACCATTTGTGTAATCATAAATTTAAATAGGGTAATGTTGTTTGATTCATTCTGTTATTTTTTTCCCTACCCCATCCTTCCCACCTTTTCTATACAGTCCTTCCGTCCTCCATTCTTACCACCCTCCTTATCCCTAACCCTAAACCTAACCCTAACCCTAACGCTAACCCCTCCTAGCCCCAATTATATGTCCTCATCCGCTTACAGCGAGATCGTTCGTCCTCTAGTTTTTTGAGATTGGCTTATCTCACTTAGCATGATATTCTCCAATTTCATCCATTTGCCTGCAAATGCCATAATTCTATCATTCTTCATGGTGGAGTAATATTCCATTGTATATATATGCCACAGTTTCTTTATCCATTCATCAACTGAAGGGCATCTAGGTTGGTTCCACAATCTGGCTATGGTGAATTGAACAGCTATGAACATTGATGTGGCTGTATCTCTGTAGTATGCTGATTTTAAGTCCTTTGGGTGTAGGCCAAGGAGTGGGATAGCTGGGTCAAATGGTGGTTCCATTCCAAGCTTTCTGAGGAATCTCCATACTGCTTTCCAGAGTGGCTGCACTAATTTGCAGCCCCACCAGCAATGTATGAGTGTACCTTTTTCCCCACATCCTCGCCAACACCTATTGTTGCTTGTGTTCTTGATAATCGCCATTCTAATTGGGGTGAGATGAAATCTTAGGGTAGTTTTGATTTGCATTTCTCTTATTACTAGAGATGTTGAACATTTTTTCATATATCTGTTGATTGCATGTACATCTTCTTCTGTGAAGTGTCTTCATTTCCTTAGCCCATTTGTTGATTGGATTATTTGTATTCTTGGTGTATAGTTTTTTGAGTTCTTTATAAATTCTGGAAATTAGCGCTCTATATGAAGTATGAGTGGCAAAGATATTCTCCCACTCTGTAGGCTCTCTCTTCACATTACTGATAGTTTCCTTTGCTGAGAGAAAGCTTTTTAGTTTGAATCTATCGCAATTGTTGATTCTTGCTTTTATTTCTTGTGCTATGGGAATCCTGTTAAGGAAGTCTGATCCTAAGCCAACAAGTTGAAGGTTTGAACCTACTTTTTCTTCTATAAGATGCAGGGTCTCTGGTCTGATTCCGAGGTCCTTGATCCATTTTGAGTTGAGTTTTGTGCAGGGTGAGAGATAGGGATTTAGTTTCATTCTGTTGCATATGATTTTCCAGTTTTCTCAGCACCATATGTTGAAGAGGCTATCTTTTCTCCATTGCATATTTTTGGCCCCTTTGTCTAGTATGAGAAAATTGTATTTATTTGGGTTTGTGTCCATGTCCTCTATTCTGTACCATTGATCTACCTGTCTATTTTGGTACCAATAAAATGCCGTTTTTGTTACTATTGCTTTGTAATAGAGTTGAAGATCTGGTATTGCGATCCCCCCTGCTTCACTCTTTCTGCTGAGGATTGCTTTAGCTATTCGGGGTTTTTTATTCTTCCAGATGAATTTCATAATTGCTTGCTCTATTTCTGTAAGGTACATCATTCAGATTTTAATTGGAATTGCATTGAATCTGTATACACTTTACGTAGTATGGCCATTTTGACAATATTAATTCTGCCTATCCAAGAACATGGGAGATCATTCCATCTTCTAAGGTTTCCTTTAGTTTCTTTCTTTAGTGTTCTGTAGTTCTCATTGTAGAGGTCTTTCACCTCTTTTGTGAGTTTGTTTCCCAAGTATTTTATTTTTTTCGAGGCTATTGTGAATAGGGTAGTTTTCCTAATTTCTCTTTCTGAAGATTCATCATTTATGTATAAAAATGCATTGGATTTATGAGCATTGATCTTGTAACCTGCTACTTTACTGAATTCACTTATGATTTCTAAGAGTTTTCTGGTCGAATTTCCTGGTTCCTCTAAATATATAATCATGTCATCAGCGAACAGGGATAGTTTGAGTTCTTCTTTTCCAATTCGTATCCCTTTAATTTCTTTGGTTTGTCTAATTGCTCTGGCTAGAGACTCAAGGACAATGTTGAACAGAAGTGGTGAAAGAGGGCATCCCTGCCTTGTTCCAGTTTTTAGGGGGAATGCTTTCAGTTTGTCACCATTTAGAATGATATTGGCCATGGGCTTAGCGTAGATGGCCTTTACAATGTTAAGGACTGTTCCCACTACCCCAATTTTTTCTAGTGTTTTGAGCATGAAGGGATGCAGTATTTTATCAAATGCTTTTTCTGCATCTATTGAAATAATCATGTGATTCTTACCTTTTAAGTCTGTTGATATGGTGAATGACATTTATTGATTTCCGGATGTTGAACAAACCTTGCAACCCTGGGATAAAACCCACTTGATCGTGGTGCACTACTATCTTTTAATATATTTTTGTATGTGATTTGCTAAAATTTTGTTGAGAATTTTTGCGTCAATGTTCATTAAGGATATTGGTCTGAAATTTTCTTTCCTCGACGTGTCTCTCTGTTTGACTTAGGTATCAGGGTGATGTTGGCTTTATAGAATGAGTTTGGGAGTGTTCCCTCCTCTTCTGTTTCATGGAATACTTTGAGGAATATTGGAATGAGCTCTTCTTAATGGTTTTGTAGAACTCGGCTGAGAACCCATCTGGTCCCGGACTTTCCTTTGTTGGTAGGCTTTTGATGACCTCTTCTATTTCATTGCTTGAAATTGATTTATATAAGTTGTGTATGTCCTCCTCGTTCAGTTTAGGTAATTCATATGTCTCTAGAAACTTGTTGATGTCTTCGAGGTTTTCTGTTTTGTTGGAGTATAGATTTTTAAAATAGTTTCTAATTATGTTTTGTATTTCACTCATGTCTGTTGTGATATTTCCTTGTTCGTTCCGAATTTTAGTAATTTGAGTTTTCTCCCTGTTTCTGTTTGTTAGTGTAGCTAAGGGTCTATCAATTTTGTTTATTTTTTCAAAGAACCAACTATTTATTTTGTTAATTTTTCCGATTGCTTCTTTTGTTTCAATTTTGTTGATTTCGGCTCTGATTTTAACTATTTCCTGTCTTCTACTACTTTTGGTGTTGGTCTGCTCTTCTTTTTCTAGGGCTTTGAGCTGTAGTGTTAAGTTGTTTATTTGTTGATTTCTACTTCTTTTGTTGAATGCGCCCCATGAAATAAATCTTCCTCTAAATACTGCTTTCATAGTGTCCCAGAGATTTTGATATGATGTGTCTTTGTTCTCGTTTACTTCTAAGACTATTTTATTTCCCTCCTGATGTCTTCTGTTATCCATTCATCATATAATAGTGTATTACTTAATCTCCAAGTATTGGAGAAGTTTCTGTTTTTTATTCTGTCATTTATTTCTAATTTCAATCCATTATGATCTGATAGAGTACAAGGTAGTATCTCTATCTTCTTGTATTTGCTAACAGTAGCTTTGTGGCATAAGACACGGTCTATTTTAGAGAAGGATCCATGTGCTTCTGAGAAGAAGGTGTATTCGTTCTTTGTTGGATGGTATATTCTATATAAGTCGGTTAAGTCTAAATTGTTGATTGTGTTATTGAGATCTATGGTTTCTTTATTCAATTTTTGTTTGGAAGATCTATCCAGCGGTGAGAGAGGTGTGTTAAAATCACCTGGTATTATTGTGTTGTGGTCTATTTGATTTCTGGAATTGAGAAGGGTTTGTTTGACGTACATGGATGAGCCAATGTTCGGGGCATAGATGTTTATGATTGTTATGTCTTGCTGATTTATGCTTCCCTTAAGCAGTATGTAATGTCCTTCTTTATCCCTTCTGATTAGTTTTGGCTTGAAGTCCACATTATCTGAAATGAGGATGGATACTCCAGCTTTTTTTCTGTGTCCGTGTGCATGGTATGTTTTTTCCCATCCTTTCACCTTTAGTCTATGGGTATCTCTTTCTATGAGATGAGTCTCTTGCAGGGAGCATATTGTTGGGTTTTTCTTTTTAATCCATTCTGCCAGTCTATGTCTTTTGATTGATGAGTTCAGGCCATTAACATTCAGGGTTATTATTGCGATATGATTTGTATTCCCAGTCATTTGACTCATTTTTGTTTCTTGACATGATTTGGTTTCCCCTTTATTTGGCTATTCCTTTAGGCTAGTTCCTCCCTTTGCTGATTTGCATTGTTGTTTTTCATCTCTTACTCATGGAATATTTTGCTGAGAATGTTCTGTAATGCCGGCTTTCTTTTTGTAAATTCCTTTAGCTTTTGTTTATCATGGAAGGATCTTATTTCGTCGTCAAATCTGAAAGTAAATTTTGCTGGGTATAAGTTTCTTGGTTGGAGTCCATTTTCTTTCAGGGCTTGGTAAATGTTGTTCCAGCCCCTTCTAGCTGTTAGGGTCTGGATTGAAAAATCTGCTGATATCCGTATTGGTTTCTCCTTGAATGTAATTTGATTCTTTTCTCTCACGGTCTTTAAAATTCTCTCTTTATTTTGTATGTTAGGTATTTTCATTATAATGTCCCTTGGTGTGGGTCTGTTGTAATTTTGTATATTTGGAGTCCTATAAGCCTCTTGTACTTGGTTTTCCATTTCATTCTTCAGATTTGGGAAAAATTCTGATATTATTTCATTGAATAGATTGTTCATTCCTGTGGTTTGATTCTCTAAGCCTTCCTCAATCCCAATAATTCTTAAATTTGGCCTTTTCATGATATCCCATAATTTCTGTAGGTTCTGTTCATGATTTCTTACCATCTTCTCTGTTTGGTCAATATGTTTTTAAGATTAAATATTTTGTCTTCAATGTCTGAGGTTCTGTCTTCCAGGTGTTCTATTCTATTGGTTATGCTTTCTATGGAGTTTTTAACTTGGTTTATTGTTTCCTTCATTTCAAGGATTTCTGTTTGGTTTTTTTTTCAGTATCTCTAACTCTTCATTGAAATGATCTCTTGCTTCCCATATTTGCTCTTTTAACTGTTGATTGGTGTGATCGTTTAATGCCTGCATTTGTTCTTTCATCTCCTCGTTTGCTTCTCTGATTGTTTTAATTATATACATTCTGAACTCCCTTTCTGACATCTCTTCTGCTGTGCTGTCATTGGGTTTTATTGATATAGTGTCTAGGTTTGTTTGGGACATTTTCTTCCCTTGATTTCTCATATTGGTCATATGTCAGTGGGACTCTGAGATATTGCAGATTTCCTCTATTGGCTTATAGTGTCCCTGTAGATTTCCAGTGTATCACCTTCCAGCCTTCAGTATCCTGAAATGTTTGAGTAACTTGATAATGCAGTGGTTCCGAAGAAAGCTGCCCCTAGTCCTCTACTGGTTCCAGGACTTGGAGCTGGCTCTGTGTGGAAAGGCTCTCACTGGGGTGCCTGCTCCGAGAAGCTGGCCATGTGGGAGGAGCCCACCGCCAGAGTGTGCAGGTCTGCCTGGGGAAGACTGTAGCTGCCCTGCCCTACTCTGATAAGCTGCCCCTATCCGGGCCTGCCGCCCAGTCCAAGCTTCACCGGGTGGGGGAGACTCACCCTGTGTTTCTGTTTTAGTCCAAGTCTCTCAATGCCCCCTTCTTGAATCCTGGGTTCTGGAGTGACTGGAGATGCAGTCACCCTCTATTTCGCCATCTTGGATCACCCCGTGGAAAAAGCCTGCGGCCAGAGGGGGCAGGGCCACCTGGAGAAGTTTCTGGCTGCCCTGCCCTGGTCCCAGAGGCTGCTTGCGTGTCGGAACTCTCCGCTGGCTTGGGGACTTGTGGCTGGCTCTCTGTAGAAAGGCTCTCACTGGGCGGTCTGCTAAGAGAAGCTAGCCTTGAAAGGCGCCTCCCACCGGAGGGAGCCGACCTGCTTTGGGAAGTCCCTGGCTGCCCTGACCTGGTCCCTGAAGCTACCTGCACGCCTGAGCTTGCCGTGCTGGTTCAGGGACTTGGAGCTCCTTCTGTGCAGAAAAGATCATATGATTCTTAAGTCTATTGATGTGATGAATTACATTTATTGATTTCTGGGTGTTGAACCAACCTAACTTTGCATCCCTTGAATAAGCCCCACTTGATCATGGTACACTATGTTTTTAATATATTTTTGTATGCAATTTGCCAGTATGTTGTTAAGGATTTTTGTATCTATGTTCATCAGGGATATTGGTCTAAAGTTTTTTTTCCTTGATGATTCATTGTCTATTTTTGGTATCAGAGTGATACTAGCCTCATAGAATGGGTTTGGAAATGTTCCCTCCTTTTATATTTCCTGGAATACTTTGAAGAGCATTGGTATTAGTTCTTCTTTAAAGGTCTTATAGAATTTAGCTGAGAATCCATCTAGTCCTGGGCTTTTCTTGGTTGATTGGCCTTTGATGGCTTCTTCTATTTCGGTGCTTGAAATTGATCTGTTTAAATTATGTACGTCTTCCTGATTCAGTTTGGGAGGATCATATGTCTCTATAAATTTGTCAATGTCTTCAATATTTTCTATTTTGTTGGAGTATAGATTTTCAAAGTAACTAATTATGTTATGTATTTCGATGATGTCTGTTGTGATCTTTCTAGTAATTCTAGCAATTTGTTTTCTCTTTCCTTCTCTTTGTTAGTGTGACTGTTTATCAATTTTGTTTACTTCTTCAAAGAACCAACTTTTTGTTTTATCAATTTTTGAATTGTTTCTCTTGTTTCAATTTCATTGATTTCAGCTCTGATATTAGTTATTTCCTGTTTTCTACTATTTTTGGTGTTGATCTGTTCTTTTTCTAGGGCTTTGAGGTGTAATGTTCAGTCATTTAGTTGTCGACTTTTTATTTTTTTAATATATGAGCTCAAAGTAATGAACTTTCCTCTTAGTACTGCTTTCAGAGTGTCCCAGAGATTTTGATATGTTGTGTTGTTGTTCTCATTTACCTCTAAGAATTTTTTTATTATTTCATCCCTGATGTCTTCTATTGTCATTGCATCATTCAATAGCATATTATTTAGTCTCCAGGTATAGGAGTAGTTTTTGTTTGTTATTTTATCATTGATTTCTAATTGCATTCCATTATGGTCCGATAGGATACAAGTTAGTATCTCTAATTTTTTGTATTTACTAATGACTTCTTTGTGACATAGCATATGGTCTATTTTGGAGAAGGATCCATGAGCTGCTGAGAAGAACACATATTCACTCAATGATGGATGAAATACTCTGTAAATGTCCATTAAGTCTATATCATTGATTGTATTATTTAGTTCTATAGTTTCTTTGGAGGATCTATCCAGTGGTGAGAGCAGTGTGTTACAGTACCCCACTATTACTGTGTTTTGATCTAGTTGATTCTTAAAATTGAGAAGGATTTGTTTGGTGTATATAGATGCTTCATTGTTTGGGGTATAAATATTTAAAATTGTTATGTCTTGCTGGTTTATGCTTCCCTTAAGCAGTATGAAATGTCCTTCTTTATCCCTTCTTACTAATTTAGGTTTGAAGTCCACTTTATGTGATATCAGGATGGAGACCCCTGCTTTTTTACTGTGTCTATGTGCATGGTATGTTTTTCCCAATCCTTTCACCTCTAGTCTGTGGATGTCTTTTTCTATGAGTAAGTCTCTTGACAGCAGCATATTTTTGGGTCTTTCTTTTTAATCCAATCTGCCATTCTATATCCTTTGATTATTGAGTTTAGGTCATTAACATTCAGGATTATTATTGTGATATGATTTGTATTCCTAGTCATTTTGGCTTATTTTTGGTTTTTAACTTGACTTGGTTTCCCCTTTGATTGACTTTTCCTTTAGGGTAGTTCCACCCTTTGCTGACTTGTATTGTTGTTTTTCACTTTCTCCTCATGAAGTATTTTGCTGACAATGTTCTGTAGTGCAGGCTTTCTATTTGGAAATCCTTTTAACTTTTGTTTATTGTGGAAAGATTTTATTTTGTCATCAAATCTGAAGGTCAGTTTTGCTGGGTATAGGGTTCTTGGTTGGCATCCATGTTCTTTCAGAGCTTGAAATATATTGTTCCAGGCCCTCTTGCTTTTAGGGTCTGGACTGAGAAATCTGCTGATATCCATATTGGTTTCCCCTTATAAGTAATCTGACACTTTTCTCTCACAGCCTTTAAAATCCTATCTTTATTTTGTATGTGATGTATTTTCATTATAATGTGCCTTGGTGTGCATCTGTTGTAATTTTGTGCACCTGGTGTTCTGTAAGCCTCTTGTATGTGATTTTCCATTTCATTTTTCAGGTTTGGGAAATTTTCTGATATTATTTCATTGAATAGGTTGTTCATTCCTTTAGTTTGTATCTCTGTGCCTTCCTCAATCCCAATAATTCTTAAGTTTTGTCTTTTCATAATATCCCATAATTCTTGGAGGTTCCATTCATGATTTCTTAACATCTTCTCAGTTTGTTCAACTTTATTTTCAAGATTAAATATTTGGTCTTCATTGTCTGAGATTCTGTCTTCCATGAGATCTATTCTGTTGGTGATGCTTTCTATTGAGTTTTTAATTTGATTTATTGTTTCTTTCCTTTCAAGTATTTCTGTTTTTTTTTTTTTTTCCAGAATCTCTATCTCTTTATTGAAGTGTTCTTTTGCTTCCTGCATTTGCTCTTTTAGCTGTATATTGGAGTGATCATGCATTGCCTTCATTTGCTCTCTTATCTCATCTTTTGCTTCAAGGATCATTTTAATTATGCAGATTCTAAACTCCTTTTCTGTCATTTCTACTGCCATGCTGTCATTGACTTCTATCAAAATAGCATCTTGGTTTGTTAGGAACACTTTCTTCCCCTGTTTTTTTCATATTGTTTATGTATATTCCCCTCTAGCAGTGAAGATCTGAGGTACTGAAGTTTCCCCCTTGCAGGCTGATTGTGACCCTGCAGTTTTCCAGTACCACTTCTTTGAAGGGGAGATCAACATTAGCAGCACCCAATACAAAGAAAATGCAGCCCTGAACCAGACAGCCCATATAAAGACTTTAACATTGTAATAAACAGGATGAGTTTGATTATTATTTACAGTATTTCTAGTGGTGAATGAAGAAGATAGGGAAGGGTGTAGGACATAAGTGAGTAAATAGAGGTACCTGTCAAAGGGCCTCCAGTCTCCTGTAGGTGTCTCGAGAAGTGCAGCTCCCTTCCATTGATGGTGGCCACGCCCTTATGAATAAATAATTCAAAATGCCTGCTCCAGCCTCCAAAGAAGTTGGGGAACCCCTGTGAGGGTGTGTCCAGGCAGCATGTCAGAGGTGGGTGGTGTAGTGGGGGATGGGCACCATCTGGTGTCTGTCTGCGGTGTCCGATTCAAATCTTGATAGTTATTCTTTGTTAGGTCTGTGACATAAACCTATAAACTATATTACTCATTTTATGCCACTCTTGAGAGGCTTTTAAAAAAAGACTTTGAAAATATGAAAGTTGAAGTTTGATTGAGTAACTTATTGATGCTCAAAAAGCACATATGTGTGAGTGTGTATACATGCGCACACATATATATTGCTGTAAGATTAAATCAAGCAGAGCTCTTGGAATACTGATTTTGCGAGAATTGATGATAAAATGTGAATTATTGTGGCACTTTTAGAAATTATTCTGGAAAGATCTATTCAAGTTATAAATACATGTATTTATTTACTAGAAATTCTACACTTGAGGATCTATTCCATAGAAATAAAGAAATGACTAAATAAATAAATAAAGCTATCTGTGCAAGGCTATTACAGCAAATGTTCAAAAACTGGAGGAAAAGTAAATTCCCATCACTAAATGGATTGTTGAATCCATGTGATGCAGCTGCACCATGTATGGCAGTCATTAAGAAGAATAAGTTAGTGTTGTACCTGGTGGCTCAGAAAGACACAAGTCATGGTGAAGTGAGTAAAGCAATATGTGGAGTAATCATAATGCTACATATAACCTTATTAGGAAAAGCAAACAGTGAGAAAAGCCCATTATATGTGATTGTTTATGTTTCTATATGATTATATGAACATGAAGAAAAATATAGGAGGCTGTCAGCCAGGTGTTTGACATGGATTAACTGCAAGAAGGATGCTCTATGACTAGAACAGAAATTAGTGAACCAGTCAAAGAAAAGAAAAACCTACACTAAAATGTTAGTATGATGTAAATATTTTATACATTTATAAAATTTATATATAGATGAGAGTACAAATAAACTGAAATTTTTTACATGTAAAGAGGTGTCAGGTGCCTGAAAATCACACCTGGCCCCATTATTTCAAGCAGGTCTCAAATACATAATTATACCACTGAGAGATGATAATTGCTGAATATCTGCTGTTTCCAAACACAACTCTGTTTTCTTTGTTATTCATGTTTGCCATCACTTTATCTGTAAATTACCTGAATGAAATGAAATTTTAAATATTTTTTCTGTTCATAAACAAAAGAATCAATTATGGTGATGTTTATTTTTTATTTAAAGCTCCAGCACGACCAAAAACCAAGCCAACCCCTATTTACGATGCCACAGGAAAACTTCTTGTGACTTCAACAACAATTACAATCAGAATGCCAATATGTTATTACAGTGATGATCATGGACCAATCAAAAATGTACAAGTGCTTGTGGCAGAAACAGGAGGTATCATCAGATGTCAGCTTCTCTTGTCAAACAGTGCAGTGTGCATTCTTGAATGCTAAAGAAATCTCAGTTCAAAATAGCAAATAAAATTGACTCCTGATGATCATACAACTCAAGTTGAATAGATTATCAATCAATACTATCACTAATTATAGCACCCACTTATTTATGCATAATATATTTTATCAAAAATGAAAAAAGGAATGGTTAAAATGTGTGATTTACTTAATCCACACACTGGTAGGATTGTTTTGATTTTGGCAAAGTGGAGGCATGATAGCTTCTTTGTAACTGTGTAGAAGAGGGTGGCCTTTGACTGAAGGACATTTTTTCTCTACCTGAGAAATCATGGTTCACAATGAAGCTCTGGATTTGCGTGTGATGGAGCAGGACAGGGTTACCTGTCTATCAAGGCAGATCACCTGTATCATCTTTGGTTGTTCATAGAGTGAGTGATGTGGCACCAGACCCCCCTGTTGCAATTATAAAAGCACTATTTATAAATGTGGAAATGCATTTATATATTACTTGTAATCATTATTCTCTTTTTTTCTGAAAATAGCTCAGCATGATGGAAATGTAACAAAGTGGTATGATGCATATTTTAATAAAGCAAGGCCATATTTTACAAATGAAGGCTTCCCTAACCCTCCATGTATAGAAGGAAAGACAAAGTTCAGTGGCAATGAAGAAATCTATGTCATAGGTGCTGATAACGCATGTATGATTCCTGGCAATGAAGAGAAAATTTGCAATGGACCTCTGAAACCAAAAAAGCAGTATTTGTAAGTACAGTTTATGTCAACCATGTGTTGTCAGCAAGTTTATAGGAATCTTTGATCCATCCATCTCCCCATCTTTTCATCTTTCCATTAAGCACTGGACATCCAATGTGTAAAATGGACCTGATCTTCCAGGCACTGGAAATTGAAAGATAGACAAAGCATTATCTTTTTATTCTGTAATATGTATATTGCTGGACATGGTGGCACATGCCTGTAATATCAGTGGCTCAGAGGCTGAGGCAGGATTGCAAGTTCAAAGCCAGCCTTAGCAAAAGACCCTGTCTAAATAAAGTACAAAAAAGGGCTTGAGATGTGGCTCAGTGGTCGAATGCCCTTGAGTTCTATCCTGACTACTTTCCCCAAATGTAGTATTATAGAGGAGTCATGCAAATCTGAAAGAAATTAGGATTTGATATTGTAAGTTACATAAAAGCAATATGAAAATGTGGTATTGGAAAGCATAAATAGATAGAGGAATTTAATTTGTTCTGTGCAGAACAATGTGACTAATGTGTTTTTCACTCTTTTTACTGTGCATGCTGATGTACAGATTTTCAGAAACACTATAATACTCTTAACAGTGGTTTCCCTCTATGTCAATCATAGCAAGAACTCTTTGCTTTTATCATACCAAACATCTGAATGCGTGATAGAAACTTTTATTACTTTATTATTTTGGAATCTTGTAACCATTAATGACTTTATATATTAAAAATCAATGCTGACATTTCGGTTTTATTAAGTTCTTTGTTAAGTTGATTATTTTATTCTATTGAATTGAATATAGTATTTATAAGACTAATTTTAAAAAGCATCATATCATCTTCGCCTTATTTGATTTTCAAAATATAATTTTTATTATGATTTTTTTTAAAAAAATGCAAGTTCTTTCAGTTTTGCCTGTTAGTTAAAGCATCATTAAATCTTTTTTTTTTTCTTTTTCTTTTTGAGTACCAGGGATTGAACCCAGAGCCTCATGCATGCTTGGCAAATGCTCTACCTCTGAGCTACATCCCCAGAACTGTGTATGTTTTATTTTGAGACAGGGTCTCACTCAGTTGCCCAGGCTAGCCTATAACTTGTGATCCTCCTGCTTCAACCTTCTTAGTAACTGAGATTACAGTTGCACTACTACACCAGGCTATTAAATTCTTTATGAATGTCTTAGGCCAAGATAACTTTAGAAAAATGAAAGAAATTAGGCAATTAAAAAGTAATGTTCTATCATTTAATATTAAATTGCAGTTACTTTTGTTTAAATTCTAGGTTATTGCTTGAATTTTACCCATCAAATGTGATAGCTTTGAAAATAATATACCACAAAATTTCATATTTATTTTGATTTATTATTTGCATATTTGTTTTCAAACAGACTCTTCATATAACAAATAAAATCATAAAATTTGATAATATGGGAAATTGGTTAGTTTTATATTTTTAAATGCCCTTGTGTCTTGTGTTTTTAAATGAGGCAAATTTCAGTTGGCTCTGAGACCATAGAAGCACCCTGTAATTTTTAGGCTTCATTCTCTTCTGTATCTTTTTCTATTTCAAATATTGTAAAAGCATTAAAATGGGCAAATACAACTGTATAAACACGGAAATAAGAAGCATTGTTCTATTTATATGTGAAAAAGTCAGGTTCTGTATTATCATTGTAAGTAACATTATCTTATAACCAGATTCACCAGGATTTCCAAAAGTGGTTAAGGTATGTCAGTTATTATGCCTTATATTTATTCAGTATTCTAGTGGAACACACTTTCATAGATATTAAATCATTCCATACAAACAAATCTATGACCTAGGTGATTTGCCTAAACCTCTGACTTTTCATGTGTTTGATCAAATTTTTAGTCATAAATTCAACAGGCCCAATGCAGGATAATTATTCATCTCATATAAATTCAGTATAACTTTGTCTGTGTGGTGATTAAATTCCAAGTTTACATGTTGCAAAATAATTTTCTCTTGAATAAAATATTAAGTTTGCATAATTGTTTGTTAAATTATTTATTCATGTGATGTGCAAATTGTTTGTTTTTAATTCTTTTTATTTCATAGATTTAAATTTAGAGCCACAAATGTCATGGGACAATTTACTGACTCTGATTATTCTGACCCTGTTAAGACTTTAGGTAAGACAGAAATTCTGTAGTTTAATTCATGATCTCCCATCATGTTTATTATAGTTGAAACATTTGTTAAATGTTTTGTAAATATTTTAATCCAAGCTGAGATTGTGGCTCAGTGGTAGAGCACTCGCCTAGCATGTGCGAGGCACTGGGTTTGATTCTCAGCACCTCATATAAATAAATGAATAAAAGAAAAGTCTATCAACATCTAAAATAATTTTTTTAAAAAAATATTTTAATCCATGGCTGGATATTCATAAGTGCAAACTCATTTCAAGGTTAATTATACTGACTATGGAAAAAATAGCATATATAATGTTCTTTGAAAAGATAGATGTTCCATCCATTTAAATCTGGGTTTAGATTTTGTAGGGTATTGGTTCTATGCTGACATCTGCTAACATTACCTAAATAAGTAGTTATTTGGCTCCTTAAATATATAATCTGATGTGTTAAACATTGTCATCTAATAAAAAAGTAGAAAGCTTGTAGAAATTTTGCTTGAATGATTTTAAAAACTTGAAGTTTATAAGTCCCATAATATAGTTATTTTCTTTCGTTCAACTCTTTCATGAGTTTCTTCAGTTATACTCTTCTAAATAAGACCTAAGCGAAGCACACACACACTTTAGTCAGGTGCACCTGAATATCATCATCCTCATTGTCATGAACATTACCATACCATAATCATTTCTAACAGTAAGTATTACACCAGTAACAGTAAGTATAACAGAATGTAAGTATACCAGACACACTTCTAGGCTCTTTTCTTGTATTAAGTGATGAACCCTTCCCCACTAACCTTTAAGTTGGGTCAGTGTTTCTCAACCAGCATGATTTATGCCATAGGGGGTATTTGACAGTGCCTGGAACCATTTGTGGTTGCCAAAACAGTGCTGTTGGCGGTGGTGGTGGCATCTAGTGGATAGAGGTCAGGAGTGCTGCTGAATTTCTACAATGCACAGAACAACCCACAGCATCATTTGTGCTGGAAATGAGAAGACTAAGCATTAATATTTGCTCCATTTTACAGATGAGGAAACCGATACTTAGATTGTTTATATAATTGTCTGGACCAGGATTCCAGCATTCCAGCACAAGATTCCATAGCCACAATTCTTCAGATAAAGATTTTAAGAGTTGGATTCAGATGTCGGATCTGTTACTTGAAAAAGATAATTTAATTTTTATAAATCTCAGTTTCCATTTGAGAAATGATTATGGGAGTATCTTCTTTAAAGGGTTCTTGAAAGTTTTAAATGAAACACTGTATGTGAAGATGTCAGTGATTTATATTTAGTGAATTTTTAACTGCTTCATATCTTCTTTGGGATAGATTAAAATCAAAGATTTTATAAATATCTTTATTTAGGAGAAATTATTTCCTTAGGACTTCACTCAGAGGATCAGAGATTCCTATTTCTTTTGCACATGCCCTCAAACCCCCCAAGTTAGCCATCTATAATACCTTAAGACCCAAGAGTAGTATATCTCTGGGATATCATTTGAATGTATGTGAACTTTGTGATGCTCAGATCCTAGTGAGCTGTTGCTTGGTAGATTATGAGCTATGGTCGTGACTGCATAAAGATAGATTGTTCTACCATTTTTAGGCAGAAATTCTCATCACGTTTTGGAAATATTAATTGCATAAAGAGCCAATGTAGAGAAACTCCATCTTGAAGAAATAAAATGTTAGGGGCATGTGGATTGCTAACACATGTTTATAGAGGAGTAATACAAATTTGTTTGGCTAAACTGTTTAATTCTATAAAGCCACTGGCCTCATTAATTTCACCCAAGAATTTAATCATTTTAAAGCTAGCTGATTTGACTTGTAATTTTGAAATCGTATCAAGCAGTTCTTCATTTGGTAGGTGAGTCTATTACACCCTGATATTTACCACCTTGGAAAATTAAATGTCTTGTGGTCATCCGTATGATTTCCTATAGCTTATAGCATTCAGAAGCAATCACTTCAGTTAAATAGCGATCCTGGTGCATTTACTGGTGAATGATAAAAGACACAGACAAGTGGATAACTCATGTGTGTTGGATGATTTTTTGTAGGAGCCACGCTGACAGGAGCCGGGTTTGCTGGGCTGGGTGTTGAGTGCTTTGTCTCTCATCATCTTTCTGACTTCATACAGATGATAGATGGGAGGACATATTCCTTCACTTATTTGAGGCATCCAGAGTAATAGAAATACGAAGAAGGGGTAGAGCCAAGCTTTAGGAACCATGATGTTCAGGGACTCGATGCCTTAGATTCTGCTTCCCTTCGTTCAAGGATGGGCTTCATCTAGCACTATAGTATGCTGCTACCCCTCAGCGATGGTCTTCTCTTTATTCCCTCAATGCACAGTCAAAGCATTAGAATACAACAACCAATTAGGGAAAGTAACAAAAATACAGTTTGTTATCATAACCACCACTGAAAGTAGGAGTCTAGAGTATGTGAGATACAGGACGTGAAGGACAAAGCACAGGATCCTGAGAAGGCTAGGGACAGAGGCACTATTGAAATATAGATTGAACACAGCAAATAGCCTCTGGGCTGGTAAGACTTAATGACAACAAAGGGTTCCATGTATCTATTATCAAGTTTCTCAGACTTTAGTTTATTACTTGTTAATAGTGACATAAGGACAGCCTTTTAGGCTCTTTTTTTAGAGTGGTCTTTCAAGGAGCCTCTCCTGATAGATAGTGGCTTTGTAATTGGCTTTTGCTGTGTAATATATATTGAGCTTGTAAAACAGTGACAGATGGGAAAGGAGGACTACAATAGAAGGCCTTGGAGTCAAAACAGTTCTTGGCAAAAAAAACATGGTCAAGAAAGATAGAGTGGAAGGATTCGAAAAGGAAATTAAAGTGACAGTTTCTATAATGAGCAAAGGTCCATGGCAAGAACGGTTTTTTGGCTGTGAGAATGGGGACAAAGAGTGAAGGAATTGGCATAATACCTCTAGTGTCATCAGAAAATGACAAGGACGATTGAGTCTTTTTCCTCCCATATATGCATGTGTTAGGATAGATGATATCATCCGCAGCAGGCTAGTGGTGTCAGCATTCCTGGCAAGTGAAGACTTAAGTGTGCATGTAACCCTAGACTTCAGTGAAAGAAGTCCAGGGCCCATCTAGGTCATCCAGCCACCAGTGGATAAGCGTTCACTCATTGGTATTTCGCACACCACAGGCAGTGAACTCCAAGCTGAGTTGCCTGCATATCAATTAAAACTTTCAAGATATAAAAGCCTCCTGGCAAGGCCATTTCTACAGCTTGTCTTGGTGGTAGGTGTCCCTTCCAGAAATGTTATATTGAATTAAAAATCGAGGCAGAAAAATCACTATAGACTGACTAACTTTTAAAAAAGGTTTAAGTTAGTAAATGGAACTGAAGTGCAAGTGAAATGGACCACAAGGAAGAAGCATCTGCATTTAGGGAAATTTTTATGTACTGTAGAAATAAACAGGGGAAATGACATATGCATTATTTTAATTCTAAAAAAAATACTTGTATGTGATTTTCTTTTCACTCAAGATTGAGTATTAGCATTTTTATTAACATTATTCACAAGATACTCAAACTCCTTTTTTTTAAAAATCCTTCTTGGGCACATCAGTTTATGGAAATAGCTTGTAAGCAATGTTTTGATTACAAGGTTTAATTAGAGAGGATTCCTGTGATTTGAATACCAGACACCCCTTTCTGTACCTTACAGGGCTCTCATTAAAGCTGAACTAGATGAAACCTTAAACCCATGGCAAAGGAACTCTGTGATTGTTTTCTTTTGTCGTAACACTTCTCATTTAATTACTATGCTAACAATGAAAAGTCCCAATATACTCACTTAGATGCAGAAATAAAGAGTTGTTATGTGTCATTTGCAGCAAAGGGATCACTTCTTCCAAGGCACCAGAGGAGCAGAGGAAAGTTTTATTTTGTTAATAAGGCAGTGGTAATGTAGTGGTCAACCTCACAAATGCTGCAGTCAGACAGGCATTAGTCAGGCAGTTTTAGTGTGTATGTAACATTTGTGACCTCAAGTTGGTCACATAGCAAACTGACTTCTGAAATCTTATTTCTGCAGGAGTATACTAATATATACCTCATAAGCTAATTGGGAGATTAATTCACACGAGGGAATGGAAGCATGGATATGAAGTGTTCATTAAGATAGTTGACATTGTTTGTTCATGTTCCAAGCCTCTTAAGTAGTTTCACCTGTAAACACATATATTCATCACTCACTCTTTAACTTGACCTCTTATTTATGATAGTCCCAATACCTAGCCAAGAAATCTGAAGATCTGAAGTATCACATCTTTAAGCAGCTTGTCCAGGAATTTTAGCCACAACAGAAATGTCGTCAGGTCCCACTTTCAAATCTGGGCAACACAACTATTGTCAGTCCTATGTTTATAGCCACTATACCACACTGCCTGGAAATCACTATGTGCCCAAGTAACTTCCACTTTCATTTCTGTTGGTGATGTTTCTGCTCCCATAGACTTCCTGTCCTTTGTCTTCTCAATATTTTTAATTGTTTTTATCTGCTGTCTTTTCTCACCTCCTTGTCTTGGCTTTTTGAGTGATCATTTACATTCACAAATGAGCAGGCTTTGTTTATGTGCAAAAAGAGAGGACACCCTGGCAAACACTGTTGATTGTCCATTTTTATTTAACATGTTACCAGTTTGAATGGATAGACATGATATCCCTCTACGGCATTATAATTTGTATGTAGTTTTAAAACATATGTTGGTTATTATCATTGTATATATTTATGGGTTCAACATGATGCTTAGTTAAATGTATACAGTGTAGATTGAGAATCAATCTCACTAATATATCCACCACGCCAAATACTTATTATGCATTTCTCCTATCTAAATATATTTCTTAAATTATGAAATTGAGTAACTTTTAGTAAATTCTTTGTGCAGTGTATGCATATCCCAGATTACTAGCATTGGGTCAAAAGAAAAGAGAAATTCCCTAGTTGGGTGCGGTGGTATACACCTGTAATCCCAGTAGCTTGGGAGGTTGAAGCAGGAGAATTACAAATCTGAAGCAGCCTCAGCAACTTAGCAAGGCCCTAAAGCAACCCGGCCTGTAAATAAGATATTTTTTAAAAGCAGGGGGCCCACTGGCATGTGGCTTAGTGGTTAAGCACCTCTGGGTTCAAACCCTAGTACCAAAGAAAAAGAAAAACTCCCTGTACTTCAATTCTAAGAGCTTTTTTAAAATAATAAAAAGGCACTCATCTGTACCTATATGAGGAGCCAGACATGCTTTATAAGCTTTCTATCTCATTTAATTCAAGGGCCTTCTTATAGGTATTTTAAAAAGTTTAAAAAGGTGGATCCCTATGTTGAATTTAAATAATAATAATTTGAGTGAAAAGATAATGCTGATGAAAAATTAGTGCTTCATAATTATGACTAATTAAATTATAATATAAAATTAATTATGCAAATAAAACAATTCAGTTTGTTCTGTCACAGCATTTTAAATCTAGTCAGAAAATGCTTGTGCATATTACAAAAAGAAATAAGTAACAGAATTCCATTTTCTCTGAAAGGATTTGGAGAAGTGACCTCATTCTGTACTGGTAATGCTCTGTGGGTTCATGTGCACCAGTGAATCAGAGAGTGAACTTGACAATCTGGGTACATTTTGTCCTCTCCTGGTGGCACTTTTGAAATGCATGTGCCCAGAAGATTACATATTGTTTATTAATATATTATATGTCATTTCCTCACTTGGCCGGTGCTTTGAAATGGAAATCTAATCTGAATTTTTTTAATGTGGTCTATGAAAACATTTCTTTCCCACTGAGTTCTGAGGCCCAGTGATTCAGTGGAACTTGATAAGATGATTCTTCATTCATCTTCATGCTTCCTTTCCCAAGCATATCCAATTAGAGTAGCATGTGAAAATTCATAAAACAAACCATATCTTAATATATAAAAACAGTTTAAGATACATGCTGTTATAGCATCTTTTAAATGTAGCTGGAGTTACTAGGGGACCATGAAACTGATGACTGTTTAAAATTCAGTATTCATTTAAATGTACCATGCAGGATAGACTCAGGAACTCTTTTTCATACTGGTAGTAATTCATAAGCACCAATCCAGAAAAAAAGGTGAAATATTAATCTGCATATTTTACAGGTAGTTAACACATTTGGATATTGAACTGAAACATTTTTTCAAGAAAAACTACAAATCATGTAACTTAAAATTGCTTGTAATTAACACTTGTGCCTAAAATAACTATATATAATAATAAATTTCATATTATTATTATATTTCATATAATTTTCATAAGTATTTCATTCAATGCTAAATCTTCAAGCTAAAGAGTTATTAATCTGCTTCAAAATCAGTGTATTTGTTCATTAGTAAATTTAACATATATTTAGTGAGCATTAGCCATCTTTCCATTTCTAGTCTCAGAACTTGGGTTCTGAATAGAACAGTGACCTCTGTCCTCGGGGAGCTTACATTCTGGCGGGAAGAACAGACAATAAATAATAATAATAATGAACATGTAAATATTTTAAAAGATATGGAGATATGGAGAAAAGAAAAAAGCAGAACACAGTGCACGGGATGTAGAAGAGGGGAGGCAGAAAGTACAGGAAGCATATCTTTCTTTTTTAAATTTCATTTTTTATTTTTTAGTTGTACATGACAGAATGTAATTTAACATGTTATACATACATGGAGTATGACTTATTCTAATTAGGATCCTATTCTTGTGGTTATACATAATGTGGAGTTACCCTGGTCATATATTCAAATACAAGATTGGGAAAGTTATGTCTGATTAACTCTACTGTCCTCCCTATTCCCCTCCCCCTCCCTTCCTTTGTTTCCCTTTGTCTAATCCATTGAACTTCTATTCTTCCTCTCACCACCCTCTCTTGTTGTGTGTTAGCATTCACATATCAGAGAGAACATTTGACCTTTGCTTTTTGGGATTGGTTTATTTCACTTAGCATGATATTCTCCAGTTACATCCCTAATTTCATTCTTCTTTATGGCTGAGTAATGTTCTATTTGTGTGTATAACACATTTTCTTTATCTGTTCATCCATTGAAGGACACCTGTGTTGGTTTCATAGCTTGACTATTATGAATTGAGCTGGTACAAACACTGGTGTGGCTGCATCATGATAGTATGCTGATTTTAGGTCCTTTGGGTATATGCCAAGGAGTGGGCTAACGGGGTCAAATGGTGGTTTCATTCCAAGTTTTCTATAAGGAATCTCCATACTGCTTTTCATAGTGGTTGCACCAATTTGCAGTCCCACCAGCAATGTATGAGTGAACCTTTTCCCCACAAATGTTGGCGAGGGCCAACATTTATTGTTACTTGTATTCTTAATAATTGCTGTTCTAGCTGGAGTGAGATGGAATGTCAGAGTGATTTTAAATTTTATTTCTCTAATTACTAGAGATGTTGAACATTTTCTTATGTATTTGTTGACCATTCATAGTTCTGCTTCTATGAAATGCCTGTTCAGTTCCCTGCCCATTTATTGATTGAGTTATTTGTTTTTTGTTTTTTTTTTTTGGTGTGAAGTGTTTTGGAGTTTTTTTGTAAAACCTGGAGATTAATGCTCTATCTGCAGGTGGTAAAGATTTCCTTACTGGGAGTGTATCTTTCAATTTTAGATAGGCTGGTGTCTGATCAGGCTGCCACCACAAAATACCAAAGACCAGGTGTCTTCAACAACAGAAGTATGTTTTCTCACAGTGTGGAGTCTAACATCAAGGTTCCAGTACATGTGGTATCTGGCGAGGTCCTTCTTCCCGACTTACAGATGGCTTCCTTCTTTCTGGGTCCTCACATGGCATTTCCTTGGTACAGATGTGGAAGTAGAAAGGGAGAGAGAGAAGGCAAAGAGGGGAAGAGGGAAGGAGAGAGAATAAACACAATAGAGTAAACTCTCTTGCATCTGTACTTAAAAGGACATTAATTCTATCTGATCAGAGCCCCATCCTTATGACATCATTTAACCTAAATACTTCCTTTCTCCAAATCCAGCCACACTGGTGAGTAGGACTTTAACATATGAATCTGAGGGTGAATCATGTTCAGTTCATAGCAAGTAGTCATTGAGAAGGTGTTAGAGCAAACCCTTGCAGAAAGTGAAATGGCCACTCAGGCCAATACACAAGTATTTTACCTCTCAAGGCAGAAGAAGAAACTATCACAAAAGTCCTGTACTATGAGTGCTCTGGTTACTCTTCAGTAAAAAGGCTATTCTAGCTCCAGAGGGCTGACCAAGGTAAGTAAGAAAGGGAGATCAGAGAGGTAACTGGGGGCCAGAGAGCAAATCAGAGACCAGATCAAAGGGCCCATGAGAACTTTGGTTTGGTTTTCCTCTGTGATCCATGGGGAGGATTTTCAGCAGAGGGCTGTTTTTTTTTTTTTTTTTTTTTTTTTTTTGCAGTGCTGGGGATTGAACCCAGGGCCTTTTGCTTGCGAGGCAGGCACTCTACCAACTGAGCCATATCCCCAGTCGGGGGTGATGTTTTAAAAGGCTTATCCTTGCTGCTCTGTTAAAAATAGATGGCTGGACAAGGGTGGACAGGACTTGGCCATACAATAGTTCATGCAAGACAGGGTGATGGCCTGGATCACGGTGCAGAAAGCAGAGGTTGTAAGAAGAGAGTATGGAAAAACTAGAAGTAGAAAGAATAGCATCATGAACCTCCAGATACCTTCTCTAACTCAATTCCAAATTTTTTACATTTTGACATTCTCTTCATTCACTTATCTCTGAAATAATTCATAGTAGACTAGTTACAGACATCATAGTATTCCAGCCCTAAATGCTTTAGCATGTTTCTTAATAAGTAAATGTTATTATATTGCCACAGTTAAATATAATCAGCCATAAATCTTTGATTTTTTCTTAAATTGAACATGTTAGCAAATTTATTTAATATGTACCCATAGGCCATGCTGTATTAAATGAGTAAGAATGGAACATTTTTTTCCATTAAAAAATCGTAAGAATAGAATTTTGATTTGGCCAATTAGAAAACAAACTGCTTCCCAATTAAGTAAAAACTTAAAAAAACAAACTTAGAAATGTTTCATGTTTCTTCATGCTGTTTCCCCTAAAGGTGGCATCAGCTCAGACATCTGTGTGACATGAACTTCATTTTCCAAATCACTTCATTTTGCTGTGTACCTTGCTGCAGCTGCTGGAGCACCCATGTTAAACCTCAAAGCCACCTTTGACCTATACATCTCTTGCCTGCTCGTTATTTTAATACAATGCAATATGTATGTAGTAGCTGTTGTTACACTGGATGGTAAAATTGATACATAGGCAGTAATAGCCTGATTCCTCCTTGTAAAGCTATTTTTTCTGACTTATCACCAGCAAATAGTAGATGGGATGATACTTTGACATCATGTTAATGTTCAATTCCCTATCAGTCTTTCTCTTAATCATTTAAAATGCATTTACAGTTGTTACCTGAATCAGTTATTTAGGAATATGAAATGGTTATTTTTAAATTTTATTCCTTTCACATTTAAAAATTTTATTCTTTCTACATTTATTAAGCAGAATTCTCTTCAAACAGTTTTATCTCCTTAAGTAGGATTGTTTTCTTTAAAAAAAAAATCCATAAAACAGTTCATATGAACCAGAAAAGTACAAATTTTAATTATAATTAATTAACTTCTTTCAAAATTTTTCAGTTTTTATTCTTTAAAATATTAAGTCATTTCCTCTTTGGTCATTAAGAGACGCTTCAAGATGATTTTTTTAGACCTTTTTTTTTGTTTAATGTGGTGCTGAGGATCAAATCCTTTGTCTCACACATGGTAGGCAAGCACTCAACCACTGAGGCACAATCACTGCCCCTGAACTTTTATCCTCTTCATGCTGTTAACCTTTGTTAGCTTCCTGGCTTTCAGTCACCATTATTATTTTGAATTTATTTTATTCCTTACTTCCACTTTGGAATTACCTCCAAGGCTCCTTGGGTTCACACGTAAAAACTGTGCATACGTTGAAAATAGTGCATCAAAATTTCCTCATGAATTTTATATAATAATATATATATATATATATATAAAATTGTGTGTGTGTGTGTGTGGGTGGGTGGGTGTGTGTGTGTAAACAAATGGAATAATAAAATTTCTTCTGACAGATGGAAGGATGCCATTGGAAAAAGAGGAAAGTGTGGGGGCTCAGTTTTGGGACATAATGATTTTAAAATTTTAGTTATACTTCTAAATAAGCTTGTATGGTAAGCAATTAGATATACAAGAAGGGAGAAATGGAGTCTGATGTAAAAATCTTAGTCATCATCATACAGTAAAAAGTAAAAACTATGAGGCTGGATGGGTTTACAAAAGATTAGACAGAAGAAAGGACCAAGGATTGAGCCCACAAATTAAATGATCTAGGAAAAGAGGAATAAGCACAGTTTTTTGTTTGTTTGTTTGTTTTTTTGTTTGTTTGTTTTTACTAGTGTTCTTGAGCAATATAACAAGAAATCTTTCTTTATGGTTTGAGAACCAAAATACTATTCCATGATGTTTACTGAATATGTTCCCCCTCTTTTCCAGGTGAAGGACTTTCAGAAAGAACTGTAGAGGTCATTCTCTCAGTCACATTGTGTATCCTTTCAATAATTCTTCTTGGAACAGCCATATTTGCATTTGCAAGGTAAGATTTGTTTGTACTCATGTTCCTTGAATGCATAGTGGGCACATATCAGTCAAGGTCCAATCAGGAGACAAAAATCCATGGTAGCTACATGAATGGGAAACGTTTACTTTTTATTTTTCTTAAATTGACAGAAAAACATCTTTTTATTCATTTATCATGTATAATATGATGTTCTGAAGTACATATGCAGTGTAGATTGACTGAAGAAGGTAACCCTGCCTTTTGAATGGGAAAAAATTAATGTAAAGAATATTAAATAAAAGAAATGGTAAACTACTTAAGGGGGTGAAAGAGAATTCTAAGGAGTCTAGAATTAGCAAGTGCAATAAAGCAACTATTTTCCTTAGGCTGAGGGTCACAGGACAATAAAGGAACTAAGGACTGAAAGAAGTCACAAACTAAGACCGTCATGGATTACTGCTACAACATGTGCAATTTATCAGTGGGCAAATAGGGCAGAGGGACAGGAGCTCTTTTGTAGAAGCTACCCATCATTATTGGAGGGTAGGCAGGCTAGAATTGGTTGTAGAAGCTGCTCATTCTTGCTGGGTGGTATATGTAGACTGGAGCTTCTTGGAGCCCTTCACCAAAGGAATGGAGAGAGTTTTCACTTCAGAGACAGTGAGAGCTCATCCAGGTGGGCTTGATTTCCACAAGAAATAATGATAATGTAGGACTAAAGTCCAGAAGGACAGTGGTTCCTGTCCTTAGTGCCTTGAAGATAGGGGACCATATTTTATAATTTCTATTTCTTCCTCAATATGTAATTTATAATAAATAATGTTTAATTATGTGACTTATAGAGTAGCTAAATATTACCTTGTAATATCAATATTATTTATGGAGAAATGAGCATGTAAAGGGTTTACAATGAAAAGGCTTTGGATTGAATCTCAGGTTCATGTGACTTCTCATTTTTGAACCTGAGTTTTCTGATTATAAATACAGATAATAGTCTTCATAATATTTTCATAAAAATTCAGTGAGACAATTTAAAAATCATTTGTAGGTAGTTACATGCATGTAAAAATGTTTCATTATGCAAAAACAATGGATGGGGTGTTTTTAGCACTGATGTTAATAGTACTGAGCAATTTCCACTTTATATTTTCTTTTCATGGAAAATCAGTGCGACAGCTAAAGTGAGAAGAAACTAGTCATAGCCTCAGTCTCCCTGGCTCTCTATTTCAAATATGCCAGTTGCTCAGGCCTTGATCAAATCAACTAAGTCTCATTAAAGTTCGGATGTCAACCAAACAATTTATTTAAAAATTTTTATCTTTAAAAAATCTTAATAGAAAACATTCTATGGTATTAAAACAGGCAAAATGAAATTGAATAGCTCTAAAATTGCCACATATTCTGAGAAGTGATTCTAACAAAGAAATTATCTGGTTAAATATCTTCACTTATAAAGAAAACTAATAGAAAAAAAAAAAAAACAGTAGAGAATGGAGACCAGGGGAAAATAGAAGGAGAGAGAAAGGGTAGGTACTGGGAGATGAAATTAACCAAATTATATCATGTAATGTGTGAATATGTAACAATATAACAATGAATCCCATTATTATGTATAATTATAATACACCTATAAAATTTTTAAAAAAAGAAAACTAAACCTAATTCTTATTCTTTTTATGATATTCCCTTCTTGGATTTTACTGTTCTTGTGTTAGAATTCGACAGAAGCAGAAAGAAGGTGGCACATACTCTCCTCGGGATGCAGAAATTATTGACACTAAATTCAAGCTGGATCAGCTCATCACAGTGGCAGACCTGGAGCTGAAGGATGAGAGATTAACTCGGTGAGCACACTCCTCTGGGCGAACAGTGGTCCAGAGGGCCCGGAGCCATGACCCCATCCTGACCTATGCTTGTTGGAAGTGTTTGTGGGGCTCCAGTTTACACAGGTCACAGAGATCTTCTTTCAAAGGGTGACCTTCGTCTTCCACACACTTTTCTCACTGATGTTCAGAGAATCACTTAATCTTCCTAATATTTTGAGTTCAATATGAACCTTGGACTCTAATGTTCAACAAGATTTTCATCCTGAGGCAAATATTTTTACACATTATCTTTTACATTTTGTTTAAAAATTCATTTCATGTGATAGATTTCTTATATCTCAGATTTGTTTAAAGTGTCCCCCTTTTTAATAACAAGTTTACATTTATAATAACTTGATATCGTTTATATCAGTTTTGAGAGCATCCCTTAAAGCTCTCTATTTTAGTATAAAATTACATGAAAGCCTAAACTGTATATAACATTGTAATTTTTATGATTGATTAGTATTTAAAAACTAAATGCAAAGCATTTATCTTCAGAAGGAAAATATAAATGTGTGTACTAAATATGGTCACTGGTATGTATGGGAAATAGTAACATGCTTGATTTTAAAAAATAATCTTAAATCATTTTAAAAGGATTATGAATTATTCAAAATATTAGCACATTTAAAAACTTGTGAACAAGTAATTCATCAAGTTCTTAATAAAAACTATCATCAGGCTGTCCTAACAAGTTAATAATCTTTCTTATAAGACCCAACAGTATGTGATGCTTATAAATTCAAGATTATTACACAGTACTACACAGTTCTCTTGACATTTTAAGAATGAGTAATTTTTAAAAATTAGTCATTTTTAAAATATAACATTAAAGGTCTTGGGCATCAAAAAGAATCATTTGTTGTTGTCACTTTTCAAAGTTGGTCTTTACCTAATAGATTGACTATGCAAGTATATTTCTAGCATGTCTAAAAATATCCAATAAGTGCCTTAGAAGGAGTTGTCATCTGATAAGCAGTGTCTTTCCAAATGTTGTAAAATTAAGATTATTTAGCATTATATCACTAAATTGCAAGTAAACCTTTGTAGGATATAAAAATTTACTTTTTAAACATTTGAATGTTAATCTTTGTTTACATTCTAATATAGTCTGTTTCCATTTATAAATGGATAGTGTACCAAAGACTTATATGTAAAATGATTATATATTACATAGGTTATCATTTTTTACATTAGGAAAGTTATGAGTAAGAGATTGAGATTCCCACCATGACTTACCAGAGCTAACCATATCATAGAACACTGGAGTACTGCTAGGTAATACTCTAGGATACTAGGTATGTCCTGGTCCTAGAGGGGGTCATGCTACACAGGAAAAGAAAATTTCTTCTCTTTTCCCTATGGGCCAATTGAATTTTAGTAGTTCCTCCCTCCTGCATTTCTGCACTCCTTTTTCAATTCCTTGTGATCCCTTTACAGACCAGGAGCCCCAGACTCTTTCCTGAACACCTGACAGAATACAAAGGATAACTTTAGATCTCTTGGTGCAATTAATTTGTCCTATTTAAACAATTTTAGCTGAACCTGTTCATACTAAAATGTAAATGTCAAGGAACCTATAATGCTTGCTGAACATTTTTTATTTTTTAAAGGAATCTTTATTAAACTCCTACAATCCCTAGTAGGCAGATCTTTAGAAATATAACACACACCACACACACACACACACACACACACACACACACACACACACATACACACACACAGTGGAAAAAGCATGGTCAACATAGGAAAAAGCGTTCTCTATCAAAGAGGTCACTGTTCTGGGCAGTAGACCTTCCGTAGAGAGGTGGTTTCCCTAAGCTCAGTGTGCATTCACAGCTTGCCCATCCTGCATTTCAGAATATTGAATACAGCCATTATCAAAAAAACAAAAAAATCTATAAGGTTTTTTAAATCCCATTTTTTTGTTTGTTTCATCTTTTAATAATGACTATTATTTTGCAACTATAGAACAATTTCAAATCATGGAAATGTGGGCAATGACTCTGTAGATTGCTGATTTTTGGGTATTTATAATCCAGGGGCTGTCTTATTTGACCTTGACTCTATATTATTTATTTTCTAGTTCTGTGTTTATTTATTTATGTATCACATTGTTTGTAAAAGGCCATAGAAGTAAAATAATATTTTGAATATTTTTATATTTTTGCCCCATAGAAAATTAATATGTATTAACCCCAGTAATAGCAAAATTGAAAATATTTATATCCATGCTTTTCACTTTCTCATTTATGTGTAATGATTCTGGAATTCATGACTGTAAAACACTTGTTTATAATACCAATAGTACATAATAATATGCTTTGCTGGATTGTATTACAGAAATTCATTAAAATAACTATTGAGTGTTTTGGGTATTAAGTCTTCATTATAGAGATCTATGATTTTTTCATGTTAGTAGGCTCGCTGATACATTAGATAGGACTAGAAAAAATGACTAAAAATTATTAGCTCCCTGCACATATCTGAGGGGCCTGACCTTCAGTGGAGCTTAAAAGGTCTTCATGTTTTTGAAGAGCTCAAAGATCTCAATTTGTTTTATATCAGAAACTGATGTAGATTCTGGGAATCAAGGAATTGGAGTTAGCTCCCCAATTTTTTGTTTAGCTTTCACCATGTGTCTTTGTTATCTGAAAAAAGATCTTGGGTTCTTTTAAATCTACCTAGCTAACATATGTGCTTTCTGCTTGAATTTCAACCTTATTCTTTTCCTTCCAACCTGCCAAACTTTTCATGTAAAACTGAACTTGTAGATTTTCCTGTGTTCTATATCTTCATATGTCTAAAAGGAAATGATTAGAGAGAATATATAATCAACAAATTGAATATTAAATTAAGTAATAAATTAATCAATCTGCATATTTGTTTTAGGGAGTTACCTCTTTGACAAAAAGCAAAGTTATAGTGCTTAGTTCTAAATTCTTTCAAAGATTTGAGGTTTTTATATTTAAGAAATTATTTAGTTTTTTTATGCCCCTACCTAAATACTTATGTTTTAAAGCCCATCCTGTTTTTGTATGTGTGAATTCTACTTATATTTCACCTTGTTTCACAAAGTGTATGAAGATACAGTCTCCCATGTTAGACTTTTTCTTTCCAAAGAACAGAAGTAAAATAATGATTCAATACTACTTAATCTCTTTTAAAAATTTTTTTATTTGTTCTTTTTAGTTATACATGACAGTAGAATGTATTTTGACATATTATATACACTTTGAGTACAACTTCCCATTTTTCTGTCTGTACATGATGTGGAGTTACACTGGTCATGTATTCACATACTAACATAGGAAAGTGATGTCCAATTCATTCTACTATCTTTCCTATTCTCATTCTTCCTCCCTTCCCTTCATACCCCTTTGTCTAACCAAATAGTACTACTTAAACTCTTTTTCAGTTGTTCTTTTTAGTCATACATGACAATAGAATGTATTTTGACATATCATACATACATGGAACATAACTTCCCATTCTTGTGGTTGTACATGCTGTGGAGTTACACTGGTCGTGTGTTCATATATGAGCATAGGAAACTTATGTCCGATTCATTCTATGACTTTCCCATTCCCATCCCCCTCTTTCCCCCCCACTCCTCCCTGCCCACTTCAAGTCCTACTTAAACTCTTGAGAACATTCAGAGATATGCTAAGATAATGTTTTACATCCTTAATTGGATTGATAATTACACGAACAATTATGCACATTTTATATTTAAGTTTAGACAACACAAACTTTATTTTTTAGAAAGGATATTTAATGTTTGGGGATCACCTCTCTCACACTCACTAGATTAGGAAATGACCCTTGGGTTTTGTTATCTGCTAAATAAACAAAACAACTTCTTATGACTCCTGCAAAACAGCCACTGAGTCACTGAGGTGAGAAAGATTTTGAGGGGAACCTGTTGGCAAGGTCAACACAGGTGAGATACAGACCTGTGTTTCTTATTAAGGACCATGAGACTGATGCTGTGGAGCATCTTTAATTAGTTTAACTGTAGCACAAATTACTTTCCCAAGAGAACTACAACACTCACATAAACCAATAGAATTTTTATGTTAAAAGATTAATTTGCTGGATAAGTTTTGTTTTACTATCTCCTTCTACAATTAATTTATAGGAGTATGTTTCATATGGTGACTAAATTGGGGGGAAAAAGTAAAATAACATTAATCAATGCTGCTTGACAAATTCAGTTTCTTTTAGGACTCAATTTCTTTTCCAAAATTTTGCACATCATTTCAAACTAATCTGCATATTTTTAGTTGAGTGAACATAATGGCACAATTTTTTAAGTCTTAAGACCCAATCCAGTAACAATAAGTAGAATTAAAGTTCTCAACAAAAGGAAACAATTGAATGATTTGTAAAAGTTATTTTAATAGAACTTTCTTTCTTCAATACTTTCTTTAGTAGATTTTTAGAAGAGTGCATATTGAATATTGGTTCCATGTACCATCAAAAATTTACTATTTAAAAGAAGCCAATGAATGTGTTTGTAAACTGTAAACCAGAATATATTTGGCAGTGTTATTATTGTTATTTATATTTGTAATATTATAAACTACTCCAATCTACTTTCACCATGGTTTGCTAACACAATAATTGCTGCTGCTAATGAGCAACTACTATGTGTTAAACATTGCATTTGTCATGATTTCACTTAACTGTTTCAACACTTGGTTACCACAAAGTGGTATTCATATCCCCATTTTACAGATTAAAAATAAAAACAATGCACAGAGCAGTTAAGTAAATGTTCATGGTCATATAGCTAGTAAGTAGGAAAGCCATGATGTTAGCCCAGTTGTCTTTGATTCTGAGGCCAAGATATATGTGTGTATGTACTGTAGTTTTAAAAATTATTTTTTAGTTGTCAGTGGAACTTTATTTTATTTATTTATTTATTTACATGCAGTGCTGAGGATCGAATCCAGGGCCTCACACATGCCAGGCAAGTGCTCTACCACTGGGCCATTACCCCAGCCCCAGTGTATGCTTGTATTTAACTCTGAAACATACTAGAAAAGATCAATGTAAACACTCTTAAAAGACAAGGGACCATGGTATTCTTCTCCAACAATAATTTCTATGCTGAGAATGATTCTAAGGAGAGAACTGCTCTTTTGATTTATTGTCTCCTGATATGGGGCAGAGAGGAGATGAAACTTCAGTGAAGAAAAACGTTGGAGAAACTGAAAAACCTTTGGAAGTGCAGTTCTTCAATAAGAATATATTATCTTGGACTGCTATATGAAACTCTATGTCAAAGAGTTTTCATTTTAATTTTCACCATTGTTTGACAGATTCTAGTCATTAATTTCACTTCTATCCTAAACTTAAACTGTCTTTGCAAGCAGTGACAAAAATATGTGAATCCAGAATACAAGAAATACCTGCAAGTAGAATGAAGTTTAAGGTATTTGATGCTCATGTTCTTGTTGTAGCAAATAAAAATAATGCAGTGTGTTTGTATACTAAATAAATAATGAATCTTTACTTCCAGATACTCTTCATTTTTCTTTAGACGCAAGGAGATTTTTGTCATCCAGTAAGTTATGTGGTAATGCAGATTTCTGCTGTGATTATTTTAATCTTGTCAGGTGGTGTGCTCTATATTTTAAAATACATGATATTGAACTTTTTTTTTTTGCTTAATATACTATTTTTCCAAAGCTCCCAAACAAATGTAGCTCTGCACTTACAATGTGTCCTCTATAAGATTGCATGCTATTGATATGGTAAAATTAATGTTATCAAAATGCACATTGACTCATGATGTGCATTTCTTAAGAATTTGCTGTGTTTGCTTATGTGGTGTTAACTTTAATAGTAAACTAAATTTCTACCTAGATTTCTTACAGGCTTCTCATTATGTTATATCACATCAGAACTCAATTCTCCATCTGATGGGTAGTGTCAGGATTCACACTTCACAGCAGCTTGTTTCTACAACGGTAGATTGGAATCTGTAAGGACCAAGAATTGACATTTTTTATTCTCTGTCTTCTGATCTTCTGGTTCATAGGGAGAGTGACACATTTCATGAAATTTTTCTTCTGCCCTGACCAATGGGTAGCCATCTGTCCCTGTTTCCAGGAACTCCTCTGATACTCAGAAATGCCATTTGTTTCCTGGCACAAAAATTTCTTGACACAATCAGAGAGTAGAATAACAGATTGTCAGCATTAGCAGGGACTCCCAGAAACTGATTTAGTGCCCTGGAGATAATAAATTTCTTTATGCAAAGGACATGAATGGAGGAAGAAAATGAAACTGCATTTGATTTCAATCTGCTAAAGAAGAATCAGTTTCCATGAGCAATAGTCTGCATGGGGCCAAGACTCCTGATACTGTGGTTGGCCAAGAATAGTATTCAGTATGATTAAAATGGAGGAAGTCAGACCTGTTTCTAGTCTAAGCACACTTAGCATTTTTCAATCATGAGTAACTCAGTTTTTCTTCGGATTAACTGATTAACAAGTTCCATTGACAGAATTAAATTAGTTTTATGAAAATGCATTTTGTTCAGTGGATCTGTCTGATGGAATTCAAACATTTGTCAAAGTAAAATGGTATTGGGCTAAAGGTTTAAATGATCACATCACATGAAAAATATCCATTTCCAACCAGCACTCAAAACTGACCTCTTGGCATTCTAAACTTACAAGTGGTCTGGCTGAGCAACTCTGTTGAATGTCTTTCTTCATCATCATAAAATAGAATCCCTTCACTGTTTTCTTTCCTACTTCATGCCATTAGCAGCTTGGAAAATTGCCTCCATTTTATTAAACAGCTCACTGTTTATCACAAAATTTCCTTTCCCAGAATAAGTGAATAGTGTCCTGCTCAGAATGAACTCTTACCTTGGCAGAGCTGAACTTAATAGTGTGGGCTGGTTAATCAGAACCTTTATGGAACCTCCACATATAGTATATTAACAGATTTGATCTTTTTCCAAATCTGGTTTTCTGAGGCTGCTTCTAAGTTCCAATACAGGACCTTCATTGCTTAACTGTCACCCTAGCTAACAGCTCAGACTCTAAGACTTCTTTTAGACTGTGATGCCTTCTGTCGCCTCTCCATTAAGTCTTCATTCAGAGCCCCTGTCCACCTCTTCACACAGCTGTCAGCAGTCTCTCCTCTCTATCCTCAGCTTCTGCCCTATTGCCCTTGAGATAGCTAAGTTATACCCTTGGTTTTAATTTGGAATACATGGCTGATGAAATAAAACATCTGTCAAGAATTTGTTTTCAAATGTGTTAACGTGGAGAGGCTTAGTAATAAGGAAAATTCGACTTCTGCCACGCTAGAATCTCACCTCAGATTATTGACATCAGCCTTAGTGTTGGATTCCCATCTCTATCTAAAGGTCATTTTTCCTTGTTTGAATGAAAGAAATCTCAACTGGCACCTCCTGAGTGCCAGGCAGTATTCTAAGGCACTAGAAATACTGTGATGAAAGAAGTGACGTTGCCTCCAAAGAGCTGTCCTTCAAGTTCCTAATGCTTTTATAAAACATATTTGTCCTTACAGATATAAAGAGGCCCTTTTAAAAAGTACTAGATATCACTTACTAATTAATTACTCATCTAATTAAATAAGAAAATTATTATATTACTCACTGATTCAGGTGGTATGTTTCACTTACAAAATGAAGCTTTATAGTCAGCTTTACAGTACCAGTGGACTAAAATAATATTTTTAATTTGTAGTGTGAACTCCAGAAAAATTATTGGCAATTTGGGAAAAGAATGAAAAGAACTATCTGGAAGGACACTATTTTAAAGCCTAGAAAAAAATGGGAGAGAGAAAAATTGATACCTCTGAAAACATTACAATATTGCTTTCAATAAGTAATAGAATATCATAAAAGTAGGTATAAATTTTGGTGGAGCCAACAAAATATATAAAGACATTTGGTATTTTATAAAACTTGGAAATATTAATTAATATGTTTTATCAGACATATAGATTCTTCACAAAGTTGTTATTTGAATAACTAGAACATGTTATGGTGAACAAATACATAGTTTTATATGAAGTAATAAATTTGAGGTTCTTTCATTTTTAACCTGACTTAACTGGTTAAGTAGAAAAAACAAAGTTTCTCAGTTTGTCCTCAGCCTCTGCTAATGCTGATTTAAGCTGCTCATCTATAGGTTATCAGCTATGTTTCTCTATTAAGACTATATTTTAATTCCCTATAGATTTCAACTAATTGACCTTGAGGGAAAGCTGAGTCTCTGTGACAATACGGTCTTCAATCACCACTGCCAACATAAATAAATGGTTCCTCTCTGGATCCATCAAGAGTAATCTGAGTGGAATTCAAGTTTTTGATAGACTTTAAAGAAACGAGCTCAGATGTGAAATAATGCCCTTTTCAACAAAATGGGGTAGGACTTAAGACAGCTAAGATTGATGTAATAAAAAGTGTTTAGCCCTTTATATTGGAAAGGGGTCAGTTATCTTATTGAAATCTGGTTGAATTCCAGATTGATTTTTTCCACTAATGAACTGAATATAATTTGATTTTAACCCTCACTCTCATATGTGAATTAGAGCACTTTCTCACCCGAAAATCTTTTTATTTAACAATTTTTAAGAGTTTTAAAACTGTAAATTCTAAATTTTTTCTAATCGAGTCTAAATATCTCTTCCAATCACTTTATTTGAAAACATCATTCCTTTTGAAATAATACTGTTGATTTTTATACATACCAATTTCTGAGTTTTTTATGCTTAGCTAACCAGTCTTTCCTAGGAAGAATTTATTCATCTCATCAGCATTTTTCTCATAGTATATCTCACCTTTTCTAACTCTATAAATTTTCAAACTAATAATTTTCCAAAATAAAAATAAAGGTGCAAAAACTTCAAAGAAAAGATGAAAATTAGAATACAACCAGTACCTAAGGAACAGATATAACCATATAACATGAAGCTAAGATTTTATTAAGGCACTGGTGTATATACTATAGACAAGAATTGGGGGAGTCAATTTTTATTTGAAATGCATAATTTATTCAAAATGTCTTCTCAAATTTAAACTGCCTGGGTATTTCAGGATTTCAATTCACACATATTATAACATAAACGTATACTGAAAATTACATAAAAACTATTAAAATACTATACTGATAGTGAAAGTTAAATCAAATTATATTTAGTTATCAGTGAATTAATAGATCTGAGAATTGTCCAGGTTTCAATAAGATAACTGACTCCTTTCCAATATAAAGAGCTGAACACTTTTTATTACATAAAATCATAATGCATTTAACAATATATTGTTATATAAACATAAATTTGCTAAATTTATGTTCTTATGTTATATAAACACAGATTACATAAAGTCATTGGGTTTAGATAAAGCAAGTGATACAAAAGAAAATAAAGGCAAGATTCAGCCCACCTTTTTTTTAACAGATGGTGCCTGTTTTTTATCACTTGAGTAAGCAATAGTAATTTTATTGTTCACATAGCTAACTTTCATTAGTTTCAAACTTTAGGTGATCTGATGATTCCTATATTAGTTATTAATGAATCACATGGTCTTGTTTAAAGCTATTTGAATTATGACCTACTAAGAATGCTGTTTCTTAATAGTTGAATGAAAAAGTTCTTGTAATTCAGAACAATAACCAAAACACACTTTGTTTGCTGTGTGTCTTAGTCTGAATTCATCCACAATTTTTTATCTTCCAAGTTTGATTCAGTATTTACTATACAGAAGGTTAGGTTAGGAAGGACATAAAGTAAACTGAGTGTTAATCCTTCCCCAGCATCAAGTATATGTGAACCTGAATGCATTCATCCTTACTGCTTGTACTTAAATAACCATAGCACAGGGTAGAAAGTGACTAATCCTTAGAAATTTGATGGCAGAGAAGGAAAACATTATTGGCTTTTTTTGTACAACAGGCTATTCATATTTGAACCAGATACTAAGGAACAAGTGGAATTTGGTCGTAGGAGGAACACCTGGAAAGGTACCAAATTGAGAGGAAGGGAAACCAAGAGACTATCTGGAGTACAAGCAGGGAATATGAGGGGTTTGCAAGGATGTCAGAACTGTGGGCATTATTAGAAATGGTTCACACTACACAAATGATTGCACAAAAACTGGATTCTTATAGTGCCCATTATATTAGATATTTGTTTGGGATCCTGAGTTGAAGACTTGGATTTGAAGTCGATGTTTGGACTGGGGATATGACTCAGTTCATCGAGTGCTTTCTTGTCAAACACAAAGTCCCCAGTAATGCAAAAAGAAAAAAAAAAAAAAAAACACAAATGAAGTCTAGATGTTTGTGACCACTCTGTAGAGGACCCTGATTAGGAGGAACACAATACAGGCTCTTTCTGTTTAATTGAGCCCTATTTAGTCTACTAATTTTTTAGTTAAACAAAGAGAATATTCTTTTGAAAATAACAAAAAAAAAATCCTTTCTATATGTCAGTGTCAGTGGTAGAATTATATGAATAGGAGCTGCTTGAGACATATAAAATAAACTAGAATTATGAATTACAATACTAATGATGGTAACTCATTTATACTTATTCCTTACTAAAGCCAGGGACTTATCTAAAGCATGTACATATATCAGCATCATTTACATTTACATTTACATTTACATTCCCCATTTTCCAAATCAGGAAAGTGAGGCAGAAACGTTAACTTGCTCAAGATAACATAACTGGTATTTATTGGAATAGGTATTTAAAGCCAATAAGTCCATAATATTTTATAATGAGGCAAGAATTCACAAATATCTACCTAAACTCAATACCTAGCCAGTTGTGGCTTAAAATTAGAATATTTCAAGACCGCTTTCAAAAGCAAAATAAATAAGAACAGTGAAATTCAAGCAACTTCCTATAGAGTTTTTCACTGAAGAGAAGTTGATTTAGAAAACATATTTTTTTATTTAAATAGAATTTCTTTTTTAAAAAAAAAATTGGTTGTAGATGGACACAATACCTTTATTTTATTTATTTATTTTTATGTGCTGCTAAGGATTGAATCCAGTGCCTTACACATGCTAGGCAAGTGCTCTATCACTGAATCACAACCACAGCCCTTAAGTAGAATTTCTAAATGAACAATAGAGATCATTATTGAAAGAATGAGGACATGGAAATGAATAAGATTATGCTTTTGCTATTTATTGTGCATTTATACTTTGATGTGATTATCCATGTTTAATGTCAATGTATACTGATTCTTCAAATTACTTATTGATGCCTTCCCAGAAACTATCATCTATTTTAGATTCCAGTTACTCCAGTAAAAATGTTTTTCTACTACAGCCTTCAATATTCCTGGGTCTTCTGGGAAAGAAAGAATTTCTTCATTATAGAATGGTAGTCTGTCCCTTAAATAGGTGGAGCACAGGCCTGTCACTGAGTCAGACATAGTGTGTTTGCATTCTACCAATCACAAACAGAATAATGTTTTCTGTGATTATAAACTTGATTTCCACCCAAGTCAAGAATTTCCATTTCCACTCAGTATCAGGGAAACAGATCTTGCTCATTGAAGCATCTCTCAGTCATTTACATCTGAAGCTCAGTTAATTAGAATTTGCCCTCCTTTCCTATTTTTGAAGAACAGAACGGCATAGGAACATTGGATCACCATTTACCCAAGGAGGTGTAGGTAGTGTGGGTCAAGTTCATTTTGATCTTTTCTTCTTGCTGGCCTTTGCCAGAGATATTTCCAGCACCTCCAAGTTTCAAACACTCTATTACTCTTCCCAAAATTAAGGATTCTTCTGATTCAATAGCCCCTTCAGCCTTATTTGTTTTCATCTATTTAGAATCAGATGATCTCTTAGAATCACTCTAGGATATTGTGGGAAGCTCTGTTTTCCTTATCTGTCAAGATTCTTTGCTCTAGCTTGTTGTTTTGGTGCCATATTTGATAACTGGATGTTTGGTGATATCTGACTATCATTGATAATTTTATCATTCTTCTTGGTAATACCTGCTCCAGCATCCCAATATTCCTTACCAATTCCTGTTTCGCAGTGAAATATGCTTCCTTTTGATTCATATCTTCTTCGTTGAACACAGCTCTTTTTGGCCATTTTCACAATATTCATTATACCACATTTTTTAACCCAATTATTTTCTTTCATTCATCTGTTACTTCAAAACATACATCTTTTTATAAATATTTTTCACTTAACATAGTAAAATTATTACCAATATTTATTTAAATGCGACACTTTGAAAAAGTTCTATGTTCTTCACTGTATTTCATTGTATTTGTGCCTTTTGTGCTTTTTTTGCAGTGCTATTTTGTTGTGCATGATATTTTATTAACAGTGTATTCATCTCTGAGTATTTTTGTGTGTTACTAATTCTATTTGGCTGTTAAAAATATTTGTGTTTTTAGAATAAATAACTTGGTCAATGATCTGTCATAGAAATATGTCTAAAGTAACTGAAATGATTGTGATCTGTTATGGCTGGTATTTATCCAAACTCACTGTTGGAACAAGACTTGAGCAATATGATGTCATTTTTACAGATCTCTTCTTCCCTGACCAGCACTCTACGTAGATAAGGGAAATATTTCAAAATCCACGTTAATTCTTTTAGACCATCAAATATTATGTAAGATATAAGTGGCCCTTTTTAATTCACAGTCCCAGATGCTTAACAATATAATAATGACAACTTTTTAACTGGCGAGAGAAGCTAAAATACTTTTTGGCCATATTTGAGACCAAGTAATATAATTTTTAAAAAGTGAAGTAGAATTTAAAATAACAATTACATGTTAGTTATGATATAAAGTGTTATATGTCACTGATTTATTATAATTTTCTGATTTTAATCTAGAGTTCTTTTAGAATGGACTGTCCTCTCCAACTCACAATGCATTTAACACAATCTTTGTTGCAGGTTACTTAGTTATAGAAAATCCATCAAGTAAGTTCACAAAATACTTTTTTCTTCTTTTAAATATCAACTCCCAATCTTAATGTGTGGTTCCCTTTTTGTATGTTTGTTAGAAAAACCTCTAAGCTGGATATAAATCATAAAAGCATGACTAATTGCATGGTAACTGGAGAAATGCTCTCTCTCTCTCTGGGGTGAAGTCTGCATGTCTGTATTTTAGCTTGGGAAGTAATACGGGGATATTTAAACTCCTTGGGATTTAAAAACCATGTCATTATGAGAATGAGGTCACTGCAATATTTTATATCTTCTAAAACCTTGTAATGTATAAAATGTTTTCTGTATGACAAAGAGGTATTATGTGCTTTAGGATTCAATGATAACTTTATGCCCTTACATTTACTCAAAAAACTTTTTTCATGAAAACGTTAAATACTTCACTTAAAGTCACTGAAAAAAATTGAAGGAATTTTGTCCTGTGAATACAAAGAAAATGAATGTAAAGAGGGCAAGTTAATTTCATAAGCATGACAGAGCAACTTTAAAGGTCTGTACTGTATTTGGTTTTTAAAATGTCCCTTGTTCTTTACATGTTAATGGTACAGCCAGTGCCCAGGCTTAAGTGAAAGAATACATTCTAACAAGACTCCATTTTATACCTTTCTTTACATGGAGGCCAATAAGCAAGAAATCCTTCCTGCAACATGTTGAAGAGCTTTGCACAAACAACAACCTAAAGTTTCAGGAAGAATTTTCGGTATGTTACCAGCAGTTGTCACAACATTGCAAGACCTCCCGTCGTGTCATGTGTCACATTTCATGTCCATTTTAAGCATGCAGGGCCATGAAGGACTCTGGCCTTGATAATCAATACCCAATTACCAGGTTGATTGTTTGGATAGTAATGTTACACTGGGTGGCCTCTGGTGCAACCTGATCAGAATTATTCACCTACTGTGTCAGGAAAAGGTGCTCATCTTCAGACCTCCCCCTCAATGGCAGCCTGGCCTCTTTTCTTTCATCTAGGCATAGATGCGAACCTAGAGCAATGTGCTCATTAGTTTTTGTTTGCATATGAGGTTTAGGTCATATGGTAAGTCTAGTTTTACATTTAAAAAATTGGTTTAGATATAGCACTAAATTATTCCATTTTTATTTGCCTACTTAGAGTACATTAACAGTTCAGAATAATATGAGAGCAGAACCTGATGCTTCTATAAACTATAAAAATAATAGTTTCTAGAACTATTCTAAAATTAAAAAAAAAAAAAAACAAGTAATTGCCTGTATACAAGACCTATTTTTAAGTAACTATGGAATAAATGCTGTATTATTATGGGGACATGTAAAACTAAGAACTTATCACTTTAAAACTTTTTGAAAGTTGGGAATCATTATATTGTTTTTAACATTTTTTATATCTACAGAACTGAAATTATTTAAAGATAGGTAGATACCAAATCTTTACGCTATTTTGAGACTTGTAAGCATCTAACCTTAGATGATTATTTACTATTTTACTATAATTTTATTATTATAAAAGTAAAATGGATTTCTGTCACCAAAATCTCTATTTCTTTTTGTTTTCTCATGAGTACTTTAGTGTGTGAACTTAGGAAATACAGATTCAAATAATTGGCTTAAATAATTCAGGATTATAATATTTCAGTCTCTCAGGGAATAATAACAAAAGTGTGAGAAGATTAATGGTATTTCCTGCAGCTTTTTTGTTATGCTTCTTAAGTAATATTGGTTTGGACTTAACAAAATCAAGGGAACCATAAAACTTTTCTTAGCATTTATACAATGAGAACTCTCAATTTTTCAGGAAAAAAAGTATAATTTTGCTAGAATAGAAGTGAATATAATTACATTATGTGTGGCTGAGTAGATGAAAAGTTTTATTATCAATAACATTCACATATTGTGAAAATTTCCAGTTTAACTTTCTTTTGGAGACCATGGTTTTCAAAAACAAACAAACATTTATATTATTTTTATCCTAATGCTTTTTCATTTAAAGCAAAATTATTTTACTGTAATAAGCAAATGCATATTTGATGCAGATTTTAACTCAGATCATATTCACTTATATCTTAAACATTACAAGCTCCCATAATGATAGATATTTTATTTGGCATGTTGATATATATCAATTCAGATATTTTATTTGGCATGTTGATATATTTCAATTGAACACTTGCCATTCAAGTGACTTTGGACAAATTAAACTGTGCCTCAACTCTGTGCCTTTATAAAATATCTACCTCTCTGAATTGTGGTCACTAAAATGATTGAATGTATGCCATATTATGAACAGTGGCTGGTACAAGTTTTAGCTATTAAGATAATTCCTACCACAAGGAATAAAATATTATGGCAAAAACTGTAAACATATATTTAAAAAATTGCAAACACACTGTGTCATGAGGGAGGTATGCATAAAGAAATGAAGAGCAGCAGGACAGCTGGGCATTGTGGTACTCGCCTGTAATCCCAGCAGTTCAGGAGGCTGAAGCAGGAGGATCATGTGTTCAAAGCCAGCATGAGCAACTTAGCAAGGCCCGAAGCAACTCAGCAAGACTCTGTCTCTAAATAAAATGTAAAAATGGGCAGTGGTTGTGGCTCAGTGGTTAAGCACCCCTGGGATCAATACCCTGTACTGCAAAAAAAGAAAAGAAAGAAAGAAATGAAGATCAACTCAATATTAAAGAAGACTTCATAAAAAAGGTGAACTTTAAGATGAACTGTAGGATGAGCAGAAGAGCAATGGGGAAACTACTCCAGAGAGTGAGTGGAGTCAAAAGCTCAGGGAGGCAGAGCAGTGTACTTGCTGTGATCTCAGGGAACAGAGGACAGTGGGAAAAAGAGCTGCTTGGGAAAGATCATGGAGGCCCCATGTGCTGTAATAGGAACAGGAACACTATCCAAACAGCCTGGTAACTGGGCATTGGTGATCAAGGACAGAGTCACTTTGTAAGTGGAAATTTCTTTGTGAAATAATTGCAAAATATAAGTACCACTTTTCAATTGCCAGCACACCTTTCTTTCCTCCTCTTTACGTACTCACAAAGCCTTGACACAAGGAAGTTCTTCTAGGTCTCTTCATTTAGTTAAAAAAAAATTTAGGGGGTTGTGGGTGTACCTAGTGGTATGATGTGCTTTCCTAGATTGTGTGAGGCCCTAGGTTCAATGCCAGCACTGAAAACAACAACAACAACTTTGAAACTAGCAGTGCCAGAACATCAGAGTCCAACGGCTTCCACTCTCCCTCTTTTTTGACACATGGTCACAAGCAAACAATCATCCAGCTCATCTTTTTAGGGAAAAATGAGAAAGGAGAATCATTGATTTAAAAGATATACTTTATAAAAATGTTGAAAAATGTAAAAACACATATTTTAACATTTATTAAGGAATTTGGCAAGCTAAGGATTCTAAAATGGAAAACCATAAATGTCATAAATGTAAATCATCAGCTCAACAAAATAATGCATATTTTCTTGCAACAGCTTTCTTAAAGATGCTTGTGTTACAGAGAGCAAGGTAGATAATATCATGGTTTTTTAACCAAATGTCAATAAAGATCTTCTTGACCTTTTATCTGTGTCTGATAATTCTTTTTTTTTTTTTTTTTTAGAAAAAGCATTTTTTAAAATACATTTTAAGTTGTTGAAGGACCTTTATTTTATTTACTTATATGTGGAACTGAGGATCGAACCCAGTGCCTCACACATGCTATGCAAGCACTCTACCACTGAGCCACAACCCTGGCCACTGTGTCTGATAATTCTTAATAGCATCTTTGCATTCCATTATCAATTTAACAGTGCCTACTGAGCACAGGAATTGACCTTTGGCATCCTCTCAAACTGACCAATGTTATACCAATTAATAGGCATGAAATCACACTGCCCAAGGAGGAAAAACAAAAAATAAATCATTGAACTCCCTTCGTTTTACTAAGTGGACATTAAAATATTAAATAAAAGTCAGTGTGTACTTGATGAAACCATGAATAACATAGGACAGGGTCCCTAGGCTGGTTGCCACATCTTGGGTCTTCCCAAAGTGCAAAGAAATGATCTCAATAGAGGGCAATAAACCAACTGATCAACATCGTTCAGTTAATTAACATTAACTTATAAAGCTCAGGTAAACTTATTAGTGTTCATTTGATCTTGCTCTCACACTTAACATAGGTGTTTTTAATTTAAAAATGATAAAAGGTTTAAAGAATTATATTTTACTGTGGCATCTCTCATGTACTTCTGATAAATGTAATTTTTGCAATGACTTTATTTCACAGGAATTACCAAAATTTCTTCAGGATCTTTCTTCAACTGATGCTGATCTCCCTTGGAATAGAGCAAAAAATCGCTTTCCAAACATAAAACCATGTATGTATGTATGTGCCCTTATTGTTCCTGGTATAGCTATGAATGTTATAAAATGTTTACCACTTTAACTTTTTGTATTTCTTTAATGTCTTATTCATATTAAGTGAATTATATAGCAATGAGTCTCATTAATAATGACTTTCAAATTGTATCTTTTGCTTTGTTCACATTTATTGAAGTTAATATATGTGGTTTCAGCTTGTTCACAAAAGGTTCACTTTTGCAGGTGTGAGAAACTGTAGATCTAATGGTTTCTTAGCTTTGTAATTTAACCCAAGTAAGGAACATGTTTTACATCTTCCTACAGAACCAGTCTCAAATGAAAAGAGAAAATTCAAACTTTGTACATTAGTTTCCCTCAAGAGCATAGCCCTATGAGACATAAAAAATGCATCACAAAGTACTAATTGAACATCACAGTAAATGTATGCTTACCAAAACTGGTTTTACAAAGGAGGAAGAGGTGTGCTTTACCAAAATGTATCTGTGTTTTTAAGTCAATAGGTAAAGAAACAGTATTATTGCTTTAAGAATTAGCAATGGTATAAAGGGAAATATTTGAAATTCCTCTGTTACTAATAATCGTGTTTTAATTTTATTTTTTAACAGGTGGTCCTACTCTCAACCTTCTGATCCAAAATATTTTATATTAAGAAATTAAGTGATATTTTTGATACTCTGAAAATTTACTTCAAAATAGAATTTTAAAATATTCTTTATTTTAAAGTTTATATATGTATACACACATATATATATATATATATTCTATTTTTATGTCTTTCCAAATACATTGGGAAATTTTGTATACTTAAAAATTGAACTTTTCTATCTAGAAATTCATGGACTTAGAGAAAGAAATAATCATAGAATATAAGTCATAAAAGATTGGATATGAAGAAACAAACCAAATTCTGATATTCTAGAACCAGAGGATAACTTACATGAAGGAAATAGATTTAGGGAAACATGATACAGGAGGTAGTAATCTAATGCCACCTGTTAATTCCTAAGAACCAGATGAAGATGAAAATGCAAATAGCTTTCACCACCTAAAATCCTTTCTACAACAAAACTAATCATAAGCAATGACTTAATGAGCAAGATGACAAATAATACTTTATTATAGGAAATAAGGACTATTAGTAATACATCTCCAAATTTCCAAAATCATGACCCTTCTCAACATCTTTTATTCTCCCTTTCAGAGAGTTAACCTGGGTTGGATACATCATAAGGTTAAAGGAGAATCCCATGTGTGTTCGTTAATGTATATATATTTTTTAGTTGTAGATGGGCACAATACCTTTATTTTATTTATTTTTATATGGTTATCGAGAATTGAACCCAGTGCCTCACATGTGCTAGGCACATGCTCTACCACTGAGCCACAACCCCAGCCCAATCCCATGTTTTTATATTTATCTGCACTAAATTTCCTCCAGACTACTTGTTTCATGCTTATTCAGTGTTTTTCTATGAAAATAAATATCTAATCTGATTGAAAGACAGTTACTGTGGTGTTACGGTGCTGCGGGCCTGCTGGGTTGAGCCAGGGCCACCACTGCAGTCCTTGCATGCTGGTCCTTGTGATTTGCCATAAAGAATTCGAGCGAAACATAGAATATTAAGCAAAAGTTCAGTAGAGATCATGAAAGGAGAGGGTTCTTTACAGCAGAGGGACTGCATGGACCCCCTCAAAGACAGAATGTTGTGGTACTCCCAGAGCTGGCTGGAGTTGTTAAGGAAACTAAGTCCTTTGTTCTTGCCTTGATTTCCCTGTGACCCCTAAATTGGTTTATTACCTTTTGGATAGTGCCCAGCAACTTCTTTGGTGAGGGCCTGGATATTCTGGTTGACAGGTGGTTGTGACATAGTTGGTTGCAAGAGATAATGATGGTACTTATCTGAAAACTGTAATTCCTCTTGAGGGGTTATAATTAGCTGAAACTGAGGGTCTTGATATGCCATACCCCAATTTTCTGATATCTGTCTATTTTAGTTGGAGCTCCATGATTTTAAGTAATAATTCCCTCAAGGGATTATAGTTCTCTTCAGCCTGGGGAAGGTTAGGCATTCTGGATCTCATTTCCAATGCTTGCCTGTTCAGGTAAGTTTCCCCACAGTTTTAGTTTTACAACTCCTAGATTCTTCCTGGTACACAGAACAAATATCTGTCTGTCATTGTCCTTTCCGTCTACCCACCTGTTCACAGCTAACGAACCTACCTAACAGTGGAATAGTTAGTATTTATTTCTAATTGTATTTATTGTATGGGGCAGACTTAATTTATACCAATACATGTAACAAGTAATTCAAATATCTTACCTAGTTCCGAGGGCTGCCTAATTTAAAGCATGTAAAACTCAAGATCTTATATTTTTAAAATGTGAGTTTTCAGTCTTCTGAGATCTCAATGTGTTATTATGTAGATTCCCATTGTAGCCATAAGAAAGGTCAGTTTCAGCTTATTACTTACAGGATGGGAAGGGAATAAAAGTGGTTGATGGAGCTCAACAACAACCTTGAAACCATAAAAAGAACTGAGGAGTATGACCACCCCAACTCTCCACATCTGAGGCTAAGACAAAAACTAATCAATCAGACTCCCTGGAGTGTGATCCTCTTATCTACTAACCACATTAGTGATTATGAGCATGTTGTGTAATGGTCTCTACACCAAAAAGTTATAGTGAGGATTAGTTGAAATGATATGTAAAGTCAGTTTGCTCAGTACTGGAACACAGGAAGCACTCAATGTTAGTTTATAAGATCAATTAAAATCTGCAAACTTTCTGGGAGAAAAAGATAAAGTCACAGGCCTTTAGCATCTGCAGTCTGGAGATAACAAACCCACTTCCCTAGCCTGATTTAGAAACCAAACTGCAATGTGATAGCAACCTCTATAGGTGAGACACCCCTGTTTCTCTCCTCTCTCCTTCTCTTTCTCTCCCCACCCCCACACACACACGCACACGCACACGCACACACACAGGCAGCAATCAAGATGTTTTGATTGAATTATTCTCCTGTGGTGCTTGCAGAGACCCCCATAAAGATGAAGAAACATCCTTCCCTGCAGGGAAGGAATACATTTCCATAGAAAGAATTTTACCTTGAGGCAGCTAAGTGATATTCTTTGTTTCATTGAGTAATGTGGGAAGTAGAATTTCAAATATCACAGTGCATTTTAGAAGATATTAGCTTACAGGGCTTTAAGATACCAGAATTAGCATCACATATTTGGAGAAGAGATTTCCAGCTCTCTGTTTGACAGGACATTATGACCTTAATATTCCAACACTGTGAGGAAAAGTTTTGCTTGTTGTTGACTCAGCTAGTTATAAACAGGCATATCAAGTGAATAGAAACACGATGGTGTCCCTTCCTGAGTTACAGGGCTACGTGCAGTGTCATTAAAATAATGAGATCATGCAAATTCAGTGTTGCGGAGATGTGAATTATTTGCAGAAATTTGTGTAAATTTCCTGTCAATAAATTTGATTACATTGGATATGTAATGATGATTTCTGACAATATGGCTAACTCACCTTAACATACAGTGTATATTCTCAAGTTATGAGAACATGTATTGAGTGTTTCCTATTAACTTTCATATATGTTTTTCTCAAGAGGATTATACAAAATAAATATAACTGTTAGAGTTGAGGTAACTAACGATCAGAGAAGCTAAGTACTTCACCCAATATCCTATGTATATAGGGAGATCATCTAGAATTCAAACCCAATCTCCTTTGCCCAATTTTCTTCCATGAAAACAACTTCCAAAATATTTTGTAATAGATATTTTATGCCATGTCTATGTTTAGTTAAATTTTTCATTATGGTAATTTTGATTATATCACTTGATAAAATTATCAGGAAAAAATAATTTCTGATGCTTTGAAGAAAATTAATGGGTACCTAATTTTATAAGATCTTAAAATATTCTGAAGAATGATAATTAGAAATTTTGTATTAAAGGATAGACAGAATAATTAATGGGAAAGAATAAATGGTCTAAAATACATAGAGAAATCTAATGCACAATGAAAATAGACAAAATACATAGAAAAATCTAATGATAATGAAAATGTCATTAGACATTTGAATTGGGAAATGATGGAATGTTAAAAAATTTAGACTGTATGTTCTTCCAAATAACAAAAAACAAATGATAAAAGACATGTGTGTGTGTGTGTGTGTGCATGTGTATTGCCATCACATTCCTTAAAAAAAATTTCCCAGTAGACGAAAGATCGAAATATTTAAAAGTAAACCAGAAAAATTCATTAAAGTTTCAGGATAAACTACATAAATTTTGTATAAATAAGAATATTTGGTATTTCAAACAACTTGACGAATGATGCATAATCCAGAAGCCATAATTTAGAAAATTAGAAAATTGATTACATAATAATATAAATTTTATCTATGGCAAAATAGAGTCAAACACAAATTATAAAGAAGAAAAGTTTTTACGTTTTTATTAGTGCTTTGTAGTTATACATAACAATGGTGTTCATTTTTATATACCATACATGAATCGAATATAATTTGCTCCATTTCAATTCCCAGAACTTCTGCTTTCCTTCCCCTCCTCCCTCAACTGCTCTCTTTCCTCTATTCTACCGGTCTTCCTCTAAGAAAATTTTAATACATGTAACAAAAGTATTTTATGCATATAGGGAGCATAAAACATTTTTAAATTGAAAAATGAGAAAATATTAAATATTAAAATTGAATATTAAATATTAAAAATAGAATAGAAAACAACCATAAGAATAAGCAAAAAACTCAATTTCAGTCATTTAAATAAATTAAATACCATGAAACATCACTGTGTATCTATCAAAAGAATATAAATGAAAATGGTCAATATTTTGTGATAGAAGGATTACCTAAACACTTGTTCACATTTGAATTGATAAAAGTATAGAAGAACTTGGCAGTATCTTTCAAAATTTGAGAGGCACATGTGTACTTTGAGAATTTTACTCCTGGTAATGTTTTCTATAAACATAATGCAACACATATGTAAAAAGTTCAATTATGTCTTTTCAGCATTTTATAACAACAAGTGAGATCAATATAAACCATGATAAAGAGTTAAATAAGTGTGTGAGATTCAAATAATGAAATATAGTATGTCTGTTAAAATAATGAGCTAGGTATATTTATGCTTATAAGGAAAGATTAGGCAAATGGAAAAAGTAATCTGTGGAACAGGGTGTATATCACACCATTTGTAGTTAATTTTCTGAGACTATATTTAGGAAATTTTGAAAATATATACAAGCACATATTAATAGTCATTATCTCTGGGTAGTAAAAATATGGGACTTACTGTAATTTTATACAGATGTAAAGTTGTGATATTATATGAACTTTTTTTCTTTCTTCTTTTTATTTGTGTGTGTGTGTGATGGGATCTCATGAAATTGTCCAGGCGGGCTGGGTGTGATGGCACACACCTGTAATGCCAGCAGCTCAGGAAGCTGAGGCAGGAGGAACAGAAGTTTAAAGCTAGCCTCAGCAATTTAGCATGGCCCTAGGCAACTTATTGAGACCCTGTCTCAAAATAAAAATTAAAAAGGGCTTGGATGGGGCTCAGTGGTAGAGCACCCCTGGCTTCAATCCTCTCTACCAAAAGAAAAATTGCTCAGGCTGACCCAGAACATGTGATCTCCCTACCTCAGCCTACAGAGTAGCAGAGATTACAGGCATATGTCCCTTGCTTCATGAACTCTTATATTACATTCATAGTAAAAAGGTAGGGGCAATTTAAAAAGTCAATTAGCATTGATTTCTTATATTTCTTTTTAGATAATAATAACAGAGTGAAGTTGATAGCTGATGCTAGTATTCCAGGATCAGATTACATTAATGCCAGCTATGTTTCTGTAAGTTGATTATTTATTTTATATTTTCATAAAGTATAAATACTGAAATTGTATTTTCTTTCCAACTATTAAAAAAAATTCCTCATGAATTCTATGACCCTTAATGTGCCAGTTACCTATAACACTACGTAGCCACCATTTTATAGATGGGAATGAATGTGGAGGCTCATATTACATTTCTGTTTATCAATAATCATTTCACTATTTTGGGTGGACGTACAATTTGATATTACATACTCCTGGTCTTTTCACTATTTCATAAATCTTGTTAATGTATTCTCTTACATAAGGTCTGATGACTTCTCTTTCATTGAAAAATTAGTCAAATGAGCAGTCATTTCCATACAACATAAAAACCTATCATGCACTTTTTTCTTTCTAGATTTTCAGTCCTTCAAGTGGGTAATGATGTCCTGTTCTTTCTATACTCAGCTACTTGTAGAATGGATACTCTATTGTGGCTACCCAATGAGTGTATCATGAATGAATCCACTTGTGGAGAACTGACATCCTTGATGTACTCTCTTGCATGTTGTACATAATAAATGCATAATAGATTGGATTGAAAGTTGAATGAAACTGAATTTTCTCTCCCTTTCTCTTTGACTCTTTTGTTCCATCAGTACTCATCACCATCATAGGCACCCAAGACCTCCACTTGGTTCACAAAATTCATGGAATTAGAGTGGGACCAGTACTGCCCTTCTAGTCATTTAATTTGCCATTCATCTCAGAAAATTAAATGCTATCCTTTCTTTGCATTGATTCGTCCACTTTCTCCTTAGGCAGATGATTATATCTCTAAAATTATCTATTATACATGTATTTTTTAAAGCTAAAATATTTCCCCTTACATTTTCACTGACTGGCTTCAATTCTGATACATACTAAGACTAATTATCATCACAGGAACCTACAGATACTTGAGGATTTCCTCTGATGTCCAAACTTTCCATAGGTTTTTATTCTTTTCTAATTTGTGAGTCTTTTCACCCAGGCCTCCCACTTCCTTCGGTTCCTTCTGCTATGATGCTGTATCCCTTCACAAGTATTGGACATTCCTGTTTCTGTCCTTTCTCTTATTCCTTACGAGCCAGTGTGATGGGAGAGGAAAAGAATTCGCTGTAATTCTGTGGTTGATAATTACTCCAAAATTATAGTCATATAAAGGGGCCTATTTTTGAAGGAGTGAATAATAGGAGAATTTTAGGCTTTTAAAAGGGTAAGTAAGGGAGGGTTAAAGAAGGGTATGTCAACTTTGAATTTCATCCTATTTTTATACTAGAACTTTAAATCTCCATTGAAATAGCCACATGAATGTACTATTACAATAACATTTATTTATTAATTTATAATTGGTTCTTTTGAAAGTGTAATTCTTTAAGTGTTTTGCCAAAATTTTATGCTCACTAATTTTTGTTTTAGGTTAACTCTACTGCATTTTTAAGTTTTGCTTTGATTTACATAAGCATGCCTATATATACTTTCAAATATTTACATTTAATCACTGCTCTAATAATCTAATGTTTCATGATGCTATACAATAGGGAAAAGGAAACTGATGGTATCAATATCTATTGATATGTACCACATTTTTGTTCATCAATAGTTAGAAACAAATCAATAGCTCATATTCTTTAATATTCCACCAGATATGGGATAACTAACAGTATAGAATATGAAGGTGACTGAACAGAAACCAGACAGTTTTAGTAGGTATAACTGATCTACACAGATTACATAAGAAAATTAATATTTATTAACACCCAGTGTTTCTTCTAAGTATTATAAGTCATCAACAGGCAGTCACAAGCAAATGATGCTGTGGTATGAGCAATAAGTCAGAAAACCTGCAGATACATATTCCTCTATAATCAGTGATGTTATAGTAAGTCTTACCAAAAGTAACTATATATAACACATGTATAATTATGTGCATAATCATAATTGAGCTGCATGGTAGCAGACCAAGTTGGAGCACACTTCCCGTGAAGGGAGATTTCTGTACTTGTGGGAAGTATATCATATTGCTCTTACAATACCCTCCAAGGAACTGTCCTTTGCTAGGAATGCCAGGAACAATGAGAATAGACATCATGATGATGCTGTAGTGGCCTTCCCTTCTCCACCTTCAAATTCACACTGTCTTCACCTCAGAAAGAACATCTGACACCTTTATTACTAGCTTGGTTACCTTAGCACCTCCATCTGAAAGTTCATGAACTCTTGTTCTAGCAGAAAAGAGGCCAAATTCAGATGGATTCTGGGTTCCTATTTCTTTGGAAGCTAGGGGCAGAGGAAAGAGAGTTATTAAGGGAGGTAGGGAAGAAAGCAAAGTAACTAGTGTTTACCTAGAAAATCGAAAAACTGAAGTTGGGAGAAGGGTAAAGGGAAGACCAGCCAGTGACCTGAGAAAGTACTTCAGGCAGAGTCTACAGCTAGGCTTGTGTGCCAGTTCCTGCATTCCTCTGCCCTTTACCTTTCTTGAAATGTGTGCTTCTGGAGCCAAAATCATGATGAAGGATAAACTTATAGAGATGGAACAAGAAGAGAGATTACAGCCCCAGAAGTAACTACTAACAGTACAAATGAGTTTCAGACTGTTTCCAAGAAAGCCGATAGTGGAAATATATTTCTAGGGGCAAGAGGAAGGCCCTGAATCCTTCAAAATGTCCTCTTATCACTATGTTCACATCATAGAATCATCACCACCAACAGATGTATCTTCTCTACACTCTGAATTGCAGGTTTCACATTGTCTCACAAAATCTTTCTTAACACATCAGTAGACTCTGATTGTTCTTCAACTCTGTTCTGAACTGCAGCCCATTTAATTCTATCATATTTTTGGTTTTTTCCATTCCAATCCAACTTCACTTTCTTTCTGCTCAGTTGAAGTTTTGATGCTCCTCTGTTTTGTTTCCTCCATTGTATATATTGTCCACTGGTGAATTTTATCTCTTTTAGTCTGAGTCCTTTGATAAATCCATAACCTTGGCTATATAAAACTGTTTGTGGATTATCCTCTGTGCTCCTAGATGTGGGTGGAGAAAAACTCTACCTCACCAATATGTGTCACTTCAAACTCAGGGCCACTAACTGCGGAAATATTTTTAAGCATGTTACAGTCCCCAAATCCTTTCTGACTCCATCCTTTCTGAACTATCATACTCCTCTCACCTCCAACACCCCTTCCCACATTTTTACCTACATCTGATGTCCTTTTCATTTTTTTATGGATAAAATAGAAGTAATTATAATTTTCCTACCTATCTACTTCTATGTCCAAACACCCCACTTTTCTCTATGACCAATGGATGAGCTGTCCTATCTGTCTACCAGTAACAGCCTATCCCTTGTCTCTCAAGAAGGTTGGTTGAGGAATTTTCTCTTTTCTGTCCCATTATTATATTCTTCCAGCAGGCAAGCATTGTCATTTCTGCCATCTAAAAAGAAATTGATATCACAGCTCTCCCTCACTATTTTTCTGTTGTTCTGTGTCCTATTTACATTAGAGTCTCTTGAAGAATTATCTCTACTTACTCCAATTCCTTTTTCTTCTTACCTGTTCAACCCACTCAAATTAGGCTTCAATGCTAAGCAAACACAACACTGAAAGTGCTATTTTCAGGGTCATCATTAACTATTCAAAAGACTAACACCCTGTCAGTCCCTACTTTCTCTGACCTATTAGCAGCTCTGACCCTTCATCTTAATCCCTGTTTTTCTCTCATCTACTCTGACCTCCAAGCATTGAAATGATCTAGTGAGAAATCCTCAAATTTAAAATTTCCAAACTCATTTCATTGATGACCTCATCAATCCTCATGATCAGTGTGCTAATTACTTCCAATTTATCTTTCTACTTTGAAATTCTACCTGATTTCCACATCCATATGCCAAATGGCTATCATGGCATTCTCAAAGTTTAATACCTTATGTCCAATGTGAATTCCTGATTTTCCCTATAAATATGCTCTTTCTGAAATCTCCCTCATCTTCTTTTGGAGTCATTATTGATTAATCTAGTTCTTTCTTGCTTGATACCCAATCTATCAGCAAATCCCTTACAGTATTTCAGATTGTGAGGCTAAAAGTAAATTTTGAAAATTTTGAGTATTTAAGAGTATTTAGCATTTAAAAAAATGAAGTATGTTAAGTCACTAGTATATTTAGGTCTTCACTAGTATATTTTTCAGGTATTCATCAAAAATGAAAAAAACCATATCAACATAAACATTGATCCAGTGTATGTGATTATTTCCTACCAGGGCTACTTGTGTCCAAATGAATTTATTGCTACTCAAGGCCCATTACCAGGAACAGTTGGAGATTTTTGGAGAATGGTATGGGAAACCAGAGCAAAAACATTAGTAATGCTAACACAGTGTTTTGAAAAAGGGCGGGTAAGTTATATAAAAATCTTTTTGCAAAATGTTATTTTACAATTGTGTTAATATGTGTGAATATTTCAGCTAGTACTGTGAGTCTTCAATAATTTAGATGTCTGTGAAGCAGTTTTAACTCAGTAGTTGTAAATGTTATGTGTATATATATATGTATACATATATACATATATATAATAATGACATATATTAACACACATAGTATATATATCATTATAACACATATAGATATATATAACAGTGACATTTATGACTGGTGATTTTTTCTGAATGCAGATAAGATGCCATCAGTATTGGCCAGAGGACAACAAACCTGTTACCGTCTTTGGAGATATAGTGATTACAAAGCTTATGGAGGATGTTCAAATAGATTGGACCATCAGGGATTTGAAAATTGAAAGGGTAAAAGAGAGGGGGAGGGAACATGTATAAAATATGAATGATCTAAAGGAAATTTAATTTCTAGAACTATCACTTGAAAAAAATACCTGTTTATTTAACAATGTTTTCCACTGTTTTCTAGACAGAAGTTTTAAATTGATGTCTGACTTCAGTATCTATAGCACTGTGTTTCATTCCAAATCATGTTTAAAGTGTATATTAAGTAATTAACATTAACTTCTTAGGTTGAAAAAAACAGAAAAAGAAAAAAAAACTACTAAGTCACTAGTTTTTGATGAAGAAACTGTATAGGCTATGATGGCAATTCCCCACATTGCTTTCTAACTCCTAAAGATTTAATTTTCTATTTAATCTAGAACCAGTATAGAAGAGTTAGTGCAGGGTCCCACTATGTTGATTTATATGCCCAGACACACAGAAAATAATATAACGATCTTTTTATTTTCTGACAGTGCTTGCCTGCCAAGCACAAGAACCTGTGTTCAATCCCTAGCACCGCAAAAGAAGAGAGAAAGTTTCAAAATCTGCTATTCAAACTATATTTGAATATTAACAGTCTAAAGGAGGATTGATTTGCAAACTTTTTTATCGTTACCATAGCATTCATACCAACAGGCAATTTTCTTTATTGCAACGATAAAAAATAAGAAATAATGAAAAGAGAATCTGTTCTGTTTTGGTAAATAGTCATTTTTATAAGCTCACCTCCAAAAGCTAAGGTATTGATTGTCTTCAACCTTCATACAGTACTTAAATAATTTTATTATTCATAAATCTGTTGCTTTGTCTAGCATGGGGATTACATGACAGTTCGACAGTGTAATTTTACTGGTTGGCCTGAACATGGAGTTCCTGAAAACAGTACCCCTCTAATTCACTTTGTGAAGTTGGTTCGAGCAAGCAGAGCACATGACACCACACCTATGATTGTTCACTGCAGGTAAGAAAGATTCAGAGAAACCCTCTCTTAAATCCTGGGATTGGCATTGAAACCCAAAGTGGACTTTTTATTATCATGATACCAAGTTGTATATCATCTGATCTTTCATTATTTCAGTTGCCCTTATTCTACTATCATCATTTATTTGTAGAAGAAATTTTCTAGTTTTTTGAACTACAAGGAATGAATCAGGAAAAATAAACTTTAAAATAAAATAAAATTAACTGATCAATTTAAGTATGGTTCCAGATTTTTATAAAACTTTAACTAATCAGATCTTTTTTTAAATGAGGTCTTTAAACATGGTTAATCAACCATGGCTATAAATTGATTTTTTTTCTCATGATTTTCATTGGTATGTAATTTTATTGTTACAAATAAAACGCAAGTCTGTTTAGCATTCAAAACTTTTCTAGACACATGGTTGTAATTTAAGTTTTCTAACCTAATATACCTAAGTCAATCTTAATTTGAGTCTTTTTAACAAGTAGAGTTTAGAGATTGGAAGAAAAGTGGGTGTATTATGATTCCATTTACAAAAGATACCTGGAACAGATAAATTTACAGAAACAGAAAGTAGTGTAGTTTCCTGCAAAAGGATAGAGAGGGAGTTATTTTCTCAGAGTCTGGGTTGATGAAAAAGTTCTGAAAATGGATAGGGGCCATGGTTGCACAACACTGAGAATGTACTTAATATCACTGAATTGTACATTTAAAATTTGTTAAAATGGTAAGGCTTATGTTGTCCATCTTTTAAGCATTAAAGTGGGTTTTGTCAATATATTTTGGTGGTTGTTTTTGTTCTCTCTCTGTGTGTGTGTGTGTGTGTGTGTGTGTGTGTGTGTGTGTGTTTGTGGTTCTGAGAATTGAACCCAGGGCCTTGTGCTTGCAAGGCAAGCACTCAACCAACAGAGCTATATCCCCAGCCCATAATATATTTTAATCGTTTTTTAACAGTATGTTGTAATTAATTTGGTTGAATATATAAGAAAAAGTAAATTCATCGGATATTCAAACCTTTTTTAGAGGAAGAACTCAATATGTAACTTGTTTCATGAATTTTTTGAATTTTTTATAAGAGTAAAACAAATGTTTGCATTTTATGAAATATGTGAACAATGTCTATATTTATAAAGCGTATAAAATAAAAAGTAAAAACTTAATGCTTACCCTCCCAATTTAATTCTTCTCCATATATATAAAATTTTTAACAGAATAGTATATAGCATACATAGTATAAAGGTTTGCTCTCAGAATCAGTGATTGGTTTTATTCTGTCATCATTGATAATTAAACCTTTAATGAACAATAAATAAAGCTAACAAAGCTGCCTTTGTACCTTCTTCAAATCTTGTGTACATACTGCCATTGACACTAAAAATCATTGAAAAAGAAAAGTACCATTTCTAGTTTAAGCATCCAAAAGAATAGCATCTCCTCCTTTGTGATTTAAGTAACTAAAATAAAAGAAAAAATACACCCAGATTAATGATCATCCTTTTTTTTTTCTTCTAGGATTTTATTTTGAAACTATTTTAGATTTATAGAAAAGCTCCACATATCCTTCACCTTGATTTTCTGTTACTAGTTTACTGCATTGGTTACATTCTTTATTTCCTTTCCTCCCACCCTCCTTCCTCACTTCATCCCTTCCTCTCTTCCCTCGCCCTTTCCTTCTTTCCTTTTCCCTTATCCCATTCATACATTTCCCATGGAACTGTTTGAGAGTAAATTACAAACTTGATACTTCTTTACCTCTAAATATCATTTTCAAATTGTCTATTGATCATTCCCAACTTCTCATAGCAACTTTAAACTTCCCCTACAGCTTCCAATTCAACATGGCAAACTGAATAACTAAAAAATTCAAAAAGTTTGATATATCCAAAATAGGACACTTGATTCCATCTCCAAACTCCTCCTGGTTGTCCAATGTTGGTAAAAAATCAAGTCCCTCTGCTTTGGTCCAATGAGCCCTAAAGTCATCCTTAACCCTCCTCTTGCTCACCCACATTCCACATCCCACATTCTTCCAGCCCACCAAGTCCTCTCATCCCTGGGCACCTCTCACCTCCCCATTGTACCCTCAGCTGTCTATTCTCCTTATTTCTACAACATACAGACCAGGTTCTCACTCAGATCTCTTTTCATTCTCAACTTCAGGCTCCAGTGGTCCTTTCTGCCATACCTCCCTGGTCTGCTCCCCAACCTTATGTAAATTTATTTCCAATATTACATTATCAGAGCTGCTTTGTCTGATTACCCTATTCAGCCCTATCAACCTCTTATCTCCTTAACTTGATTTGTCTTTCTTCACAGTGCTTGTGACCACCAACCACCTTCTTTGCCTGTGTTTATTTGTGTACCACCTTCCTCCAGAATATAAGCTCCACACTTGTGGGCACTTTGTATTGCTTACTACTATAAACTCAGATGCCTAGAAGGGTGTCTGGCACCCAAATGTATTGAGTAATGTAACAACTGATTACTCTGTTTAGGCATGCTATCATCATAAATTTTATGTTGTAATACTCATAAGTTTTTATGTTGAATAATAGGAAATTACTGATATTTGACTCTTACCCATAAATGGCTCCTGCATATAATTCAAAGCAATATTTATAAGACTGGATGATCTTTCAAGCTTTTATTTTCAGATTTACTTCCTGTACTAACCATTTAAATATCTATGGATTTTGTTTAATAGGAATTTCTGAATCAGTCTTTTGAGGGTTTAATCAATTAACAGTTTCTATGGAACACCTATCCTTGGGAATTAAATTAATTTCCTTTTTTTTTTTTTTTTTTTTTTTTTTGGTACTGGGAATTGAACCCAGAAGTGCTTAACTAATTATCATATCCCCAACCCTTATTTTTTTAATATGTATATTTTATTTAGAAACAGGGTCTCGCTAAGTTGCTTATTGCCTTTCTAAGTTGCTGGGGCTGACTTTGAACTCACAGTCCTTCTGCCTTAGCCTCCCGAGACACTGGGATTACAGGCATACGCCACTGTGCCCAGCTTTAAATTAATTTCTTAAAAGGAAATAACTTGTAAATTTTATCAACTATAGGAGGTAAAAAGAAAAGTTATCTGGAGAAAGTAAAAAGAAGTGAGAGATTATTTTTCAATATGATACAAAGGGAATGCTATATGGGCTAAATTTTATATTTTGAATATCTAGCATTTCTATTGGTTACTGAAAACATGATCAATATGAAGTTTCTAGTATTAAGAATTTTGAATGGAACTGGGAATGTAGCTCAGTGGTAGAGCAGTTGCCGCGCATGTGTGAGGCAGTTAAAACCCTTAAATATAAAAAAAGATCAAGTATCCCTCAAGTATCCCTGTATACTTACTCAATATTATTATGAAAGAAGATAAAAGTTCCAGTAGCTAAAAAAGAAATATTAAATATTTGATAAAGTATTGATAATCATCTTGCTATGACTAAACACAATCTTAGTAACAATCAAAACTCAAAGAAAGTCCAAAGAAAGTCTATCTCCAAATAAGCAAAGATTCTGTTTAAAATTTATTGCTATCGTTCATTATCTTTGTCACAATTAATAGGTCAATAATTTTCCTATAATTTTGTTCTTCCTGCAGTGCTGGGGTTGGAAGAACTGGAGTTTTTATTGCTCTGGACCACTTGACACAGCATATAAATGACCATGACTTTGTGGACATATATGGACTAGTAGCTGAATTGAGAAGTGAAAGAATGTGTATGGTGCAGAACCTGGTAAGAGAAACTCATCTGCACTCATTCCTTGGTGTCAGCTCTAGAATTTCTATATGGGCAGAACTTAGTGCAGCAATCTGCTTGGAAGTGAATTTGAAGCTGTATACACACAGCAGGAACTCTTTTCCTACATTATAAACCTCTTGGGAAGGGCAGTTGGTAGAGATGATTGGAGAACTAAAGTGAACCTTAAGCTACAATTATTGACTTCATCCTTGTTTATACTGACAGATATGTAGAAAATAAGTAATGAAATTGATTTGATTTATCATTTAGCAACTTTGGGGAGCTTAGAAAGAGAGTTCAAATGAGTTTCTTTAATAAATATGCTAAATATATTTATAATTGGGAAAACTATAAAATATTGATGTTAATGAGTTTCTATGAATTTCATTTGTCCATGTTTATCTATGTTGCTTATTAGTACTAGCAATGATTATTGTGGCATATTATCCACTAACTGGGAATATTTTGTTCATTGTTTTAGTTTGGAGGCAAAGATATTTATAAATTAAATAGATTTTTGTTCATTAAGAAAACACACAGACCAGACATGGTAGCGCATACCTGTAATCCCAGTGGCTCAAGAGACTGAGGCAGGAGGGTCTCGAGTTCAAAGCCAGCCTCAGCAACGGCAAGGTGCTAAGCAACTCAGTGAGACCCTGTCTCTAAATAAAATACAAAAAAGGGCTGGGGATGTGGCTCAGTGGTTAAGTACCCCTGAGTTCAATCCTCAGTACCAAACAAACAAAAAACAAAAACAAACAAAAACAGCACAGAATAATGGTAGTGTAACTAACAACCCTCTAGTGAGTGTCTAGGAGGTTCCAATTGCCATACTAGATCCTTTACATATATCTTCTTAGTTAGTCTTGATTTAATTCTTCATTTGTAAATCAAGCTCAGTAAACTAATCAACAGACTAAGTATTATTCACTTTACCTTACAATATAGGGAAGCAGATGTTCCAAGAACGTGAGTGATATTCCAACGCAATATTATGAGTAACTATCAGAGCCAAAATTCACTCCAGTTTATCTAACTTAACAGAGATGTTACTATCTGTATCTTCTGATTGGACTTTGTATGCTACACAGATAGACAAATGTTCTTAATAGTAAATACACAGATCTGCTCTCACAGTATTTTCCAAAGTATATGCTAAAAAAATAAGTGGCATCAAATTTATTAAAGGTGTGAGGAAACTGAGTTCCCTGATAAAATGAATTGAGAAAGAAATTAAACTAATTTTTAAGTACAGAATTCCTTAGAGTCTTTAGGCTAATGCAACATGACAATAACAAATACAGAACCCTTGGGGGCATCATCTCCAAACATGACTGGCATCCTTCCACCCTTTTAGATCCCAAACTTATAATGCATGTCATGAGACATTAATGCTGTAGGAAGATGCTATTGTAGGTCAGAGAAAATATTTGCATATTCAACTCCAGTACAGACATTTATTTTTAAATTTAGATTGCATAATTATGTAAATTATAAAATACATGCAAAATGAACAATTGACGAACATATGATAAAGATAAAGTAAGCAATATTGGAAAACCTTGGTAATTCCTAAGGTATCATATTATCATTATGAATTTCCAAAAAGGAAATACAGCCAGGACAAGATACTTCCATTTTGATAATAGTCATAGATATGTACCTTTCATTATTTGTAGTTTTTGAAAAGAGATCTGACCTTTTGTCAGATAGGACTATGTTGTTATTTTTACTTCTTGGTTTGGCTACAAAAGATATCCAGAAGTATGAAGGATGTCAGACCTCTCAATTCTTGCCATTTATTTTGTCTTGCATGTTCAATATTAATTTCAACATATAGTCTCTTTGTAGGAATCTTTCACAGCCATTTTAATTCTGTAATAGGTAAAACTAAGTAATGAAGTCCATGTTCATTTCCCTATATGCTGAAAGGAACAAATGAGTGAAGTTTCACTCTTCCCCAGTTTTTTCAGAAATGGAATGTGACACGTGACGCGGATTGACTTCATGGGTATGCAACCTGTGTAGTTTGACACGTACCCACTCCCTAAAGGGCCCTGCATTTGGTTTAGCGTACGTTTCACATTATTAATAATTTTTGAGGAAAGAACTTTGCATTCTCATTCTGTAGTGGGCCCTGAAAATTAGATCCTTATCCAGATATCTTACAAGGGCTCTAATATCAATCCAACTATTAACCATTATTGAAATTCAATTTGCTTCTTAATTTGAGTTAAAAATAAGGACAAAAAGAAAACTAACATTTTCCTTTCATATTCCTGGAGTTATACTTTGGGAATCAGTACTATCAACAAAATTAATGGTTGACTCTCTTGGCTAAGACAGAAGATGCGTTAGTCAATCTTCAAATAATAAAAGTTGAAACAAATTTGTCATAATCTGCAGCTTTGTGGAACTGAACTTTGTACAGAGTGATTACAGGAATGGTATGAGTCTATATCATGCAAAACCATAGAAACAAAAATTTGTACTCCATTTGTATATAATGAATCAAAATACACTCTATGAAAATTTAGGAAAGAAAAGAATTACTATTGATAATTGAACACACTTTAGTACTTAATATATGTTGCACACTTTATGTTTATTTAATGACTGGAGTAAAATGTTTCAGGTTGGGTAACGGAACAGAAAAAGCAAGATTTTCAGTCAAAGAACTTAGTTCGGCTCCATTGATTGTTGGCTCTCAGACTTTAACTAACCTCTCTGAGTCATTTCTCTTTCAAGAGATGTTAAATGCTTTCATAAGTTTGTTGTCTGTGTTAAATAAAGTATATAAAGCACCAAGCATAGTATCCAGCATGCAGCATGCAGTGCATATCCAATAAGATTTTGCCTGATTATCCTGTCTTTACTGAAAGCAGGTGCTCTGAAACCCTCTTTCATCTGAGTTCCCAGAAGTTATGTTCTTCCTATCTTTTCCCTGTGAGGAAGAACAGGAAAATGACTATGCTTCGGTCCTGGCACAAGGTGGTTTCTTATTTTCTCCTATTGCACTGAGGAGTGACTCCAGTTGCTATGAAGAGTGCTTACTTTTCAGCACTTACTACAGCAACCTACAGCATGGTCTGTGGTAGGGAGGAGGGAACCTTAGCAATTACTGCCACTAAAACACCAGAGAGGCATGGTCCGCATCCAGGAGGGAGCTTTGATATCTTATCTTTTTCACTGAAAAATCAGTTCAGGAGATTTGAATGACTTTTCTAGGAGAATGCTCTGCAGTGAAATAATATCCTGAAATATTACTGGTGCTTTGAATAAGGGTTAACATAGCTTAGTCCCCTTCCGGCTCTGGATTCTCTTGAAAATTTATTGGTATGAACTCATAGGGTAAGAAAAAGTGAGTATAATTTTTTGGATGCATAATTTTTTTTCCATGCATTATACACATTTTGAGTCCTTTAAAAGTCACAGGATAGGTTTGTGATTCCCAGATGAGGAAATTGAGCATCAGAGAAGTTTGATTCTAAAGTTAACATGGCTGTCAAGGGTAGCAACTGGATTGAACTTTTCAATGACACTATAGAGCTTCCTTGGCAATAACACAGGATGGCAGAGGGACTTTGGAGCCTGCAGGACTGTCTTGTAAGAACTTGGCTTGCTCTGCTGGCAGTATACACCCATCATTCTCTCCAGTGGGGGAGATGAGATCTCTACAGTCAGAAGTTTCATGTATCAAATGTGACTTCAAACTCAAAGGTGCTTTTTTAGAAATATCAGAATTGGGAAATTTAAATTATTTTCAAAGAAATCATATTTCATCAACATATTCCTGTCAATGCTATGATATTTATTGTGTAATGTATATTTGGAAATACTCTCTTGGAATTACCATGAGAAATACTTTACCAACAATTTCAGTAGAATCATTATTACTTTATAATACTTCTTTCTTACCAAAATTGAATTCTGTAATTTATCCTCCACTTCACTTGCAAAACTTGACCCCTAATGACTTTTGGCTATTCTCCAAGTCACATCTGTCCATAAATGGTAAGGATTGGCTAGCTGTGAGAATTAAATAAGCCTAAGTCAACAAGCATTTATTACACAACTACTATGTTCTAGGCACTATTGCAGGCATTGGGAACAAAGCAGCAACTACGACTGCTCTCATAGAACTGACCTAGTGATGAAGTGTTAGTAGGAACGTTTTATAATCCACAAAGAATGAGATATTGCTAATCATGACCAGCAATATCTGAAGACAATTTCTTTTTTCTATTCTTTTTTTTTAATTTTACAGACTGCATTTTGATTCATTGTACACAAATGGGGTACAACTTTTTGTTTCTATGGTTGCGAAAGGTGTAGATTCATACTATTCGTGTAATCATACATATAGATAAAGTAATGATGTTCAATAGAGGAGCTAAAAAAAAGGTTTTGGAGTATTGCAGCCATAGGTAGGAATATAACTTCTTAAAATGATCACTCTTGAGGATGTTCTATTTAAATCAATTGTCAATTTGTAAATATGTCTTAAACATTTGATGATATTCCTTAAAGTCAGGTATGTTTCTTATGTACAAAACAGGATGATTTAAAACATACATCTTTGTTTTTTAGCCTTAACTATTTTTTGGAAAGTACAAATTCAGAAATGCTGATAAATTGCTGAATTATACTGAATAAACCTAACAAACTTGGATGGTCCTGAATTTAACCCATACATTCAGATAAAATGTTAGAAGTCTGTGTCCTGTACCTAGGTGTTTGGATATTTCAATGGCAAACCAGCTGGTATTTGCAAACAGGGAACAAATACTTGAGATTAAGAGAGCCAAAATCCAGATGATTAGCAGAATTATTAGATGTATTTTACGTGAGCTGATGGTGTATAAATGTGCTCATTCACAACTACAGGATTAAATATAGCATCTGCATTCTGACAAGAAAAGTATTTATAAATTGCTCAATTACATCTAACAGGAAAAAGGAGGCTCATAAACAAATTTAAGTAATGAGAAAGATTTGCTGCTTTTTATGATCACAGCAAGAAAGAATATATTAACACTTTGCATTTAGTGACAAACATTTTTTTTAAAAACTTGAAGCTACATGAAGCCACAGGGATTTAGAATTTGGGAAATTGTAGAAAATCATTTATATTCTGTGGTAAAATCTGTCTCTAACTTAGCTATTTCATATTTGTTGAACTCAGTACTGCTTTTTGCTGCAACAATATAATTTCTCTTAAAGAAAAAACCGCTACCCTATCCTTTATTTAGCCATTCTTCCTTTGGTTTCTAGGCACAGTATATCTTTTTACACCAGTGCATTCTGGACCTTTTATCAAATAAAGGAAGTAATCAACCTATTTGTTTTGTTAACTATTCTGCACTTCAGAAGATGGACTCTCTGGATGCCATGGAAGGTAAACAGGGGCAGTTGTACCCAGTTTGCTAGTTTACCATCTGTAAAAGGAGCACTGATATTATAATGACCCATAAGTTTAAAATATCTCTAAACTAGGTTAGTGCACATAGTTTTTTCATTTCTCTCTGATTCAATGTGGGGTAAAAGCCTTTCATCTGAATTGTCTTTTTGCCATGAAACATTTTAATCTTTAGAACTGTTAACTTCAGTACTCTCTTGTGACATGCTGCTTTATGTTATAGGTGATGTTGAGCTTGAATGGGAAGAAACCACCATGTAAATATTCAGATCAGAGATTACAACTGGAAGATATTTTCACATCCCAGGGGCCAAAACTACCCCCTTGTGCTTCTGAATTGAAATATAGAACCTTAAAGAAATTTTTATGCTTCCCTTACTGTGCCTTATTACCTGAAGTGACGCTTCAAGGAAACTGCTAACTCACCATAGTCACTTGTTTTTGTGTAGAGTAAATCTCATTCATTTAAAATGTTCAAGAGAAGACATCCCATAGGGCTTCTAAGTTCTCCATATTTCTGAACAAGCCAAATATAAAATTATTATCATACTAGCATTAATGTTTCAGTATGAATCTTCCCTATATATTAGGTTTAATTTTGAACGAAAGCCCATAAATGTTGATTCAGTAGTGCTATTTTGGCCTCCACAGTGTTGACGTTTCTTGTGGATGACTTCCAGAACTGTCATAATGATCTGTACTTCTATGTACGCCTGTGTGTTTTGAATCCTCTGTTTTATGAGTGCTGAGATATCATCTCCTGATCCTGAACAGCTGAACAGTAACCCCCTGACACTGCAGGGATTACATAGCCTTTATACAACACACAGTAGCTCTTTGGAGGAACTTAGGGCTATTTAAATTGCATTGTGATCTTGGGTTTGAAAAAATGAAAAGAAAAATTAAAACTGCAATTGCACATAATGAAGTTATAAAGTACCTTTCTAGCTTATATGCATTCATCTGTTGTCAGGCACAAGTTGTACCACTGTATTGTATATTTAAATACATAAACGTATCAGAGTATTTGTACATTATATTTATATTCAATTGTTACTAACAATTTTAAAATGTTTCTTCAGCAGTAATGTATAAAAATAGTAATAAAATCATGTAGTTTGGCATGAGCTTGTGAGCTAATGATGTGCTGCTGAGGTGCCAACAGACTTCTAAATAGATTATATTAAGTGGTTTTCATTTCATTTCCCAAGGGTGATTATGAAGGAGTGTATTTAGTGGAACTGAAAACAAAGAAATTAACCAGGTTATACCAAAGTAGAGATTAAAAAAATATATATTTCTGCCTCCATTTTATTAGATACTGATATTGTACTAAATAAATTGAGCTATATGAAATTATTTTGTCATAGATTTCAATTAAAGTTAAAAGTAAATAGTATTAACCATTCTATTTCTTCTATAAAAGGAATTGAATATTATGCTTATTTCTGCTGGACTATACATAAAGAAAATGTGATAGACGATCAAAACTGAATTTCAGTTAATTATTTTCCAGAATTATTCCAAGGTCCTTGATTACATATAAATTTGACTTTGTTTTATAAATCAAGATATAATTGATAATTGTTAATTATATCATATATAACATATCTTAATATAAGATGATACTTTTCATACAAGTGTAACATGACATGATTTATATAATGTAAATAATTAATATATAATCATTTCCCAAGGCATCCACAGAGAGTAAATAGTTTTAGTATGAAATTAACTATCCAACAAATTAAGCCCTTTAATCAAACAAGCAATCTCTGAAACAGTATAAAATTTTCATCTTTATTTTTTCATGGCAAGGAAATGTAAATAAATACAATCCACTACTGTTCCAACAAATCAGTTTATATGTAGTTACAGGAAACAATAAAAACAATGAGAAATCTTAAAGATTCTTGTTGGAGTTATAAATTTTCCTGTGTCCTTCCTGTCACTGAAAATGTATGGTAAACCAGTATTAGTTTTGGATTCATGGAAGATAGAAAACAAAACCTGTGGCAAGTATTGATTGGAATAACCTTTGAATATATTGAATGATAAAAAGAAAAAACAGGTTAATCTTTGGTCCAGTACATTTTCTATATCTGTATAAACAGAGTTTCAGGTTTGCTTCATATATATGCTCATGAGAGTACAAAAACAGAGTGGCTTTCCTCTAAAACAACACTTACCAAACTTTAAGTTTTATACAAATCCCCTGAGGATTGTGTTAAAATTAAGATTTTTACTTCAGTAAGAATAGATTAGTCCTGAGAATAAGTTCTAGCATGTAATCAAATTAATAATATTGCTCCCTGATCCCTGACCACATGTTAAAAAAATGAATAACTCTGCAAAAGATTTTAGTCAGGTTCAGAATGATTTTAGATCAACCTAAAATAATTTGAAACATTCTTTAAAAGACTTGATTTCATTACCAGAAAAAAAAACTTATAATTTGTTAAATGCACATAACTCACAATACCAAGAAAACATAATTGAAATGATTGAATTGAAAATCACATATTTATGATAGCTGAATCTTCTTTTAATTATATTGTAAAAAGGCCAATGTACACCCACATTCTATAGATGGCTACTAAGTGCAAATTAAAATAATAAGGAACATCTGTAACATTTTTAGATCTAATTTGTCAAAATTCGTTGAAGCACATGTACAATAAATGAGCAACATGTGTGTCATATGAACCAAATGAAACAGGATCCTCTCAGAATGGTTTGCCAGATAGGAGAGCAGCTGTGGGTAATACCTCTACTTTTATCCTGCATTCAAACGCATAATTTTCTTCTTTTGGTTTATAGGTGATATGAAAAAGAAGCTTTTGCAAAACAATCCTAATTAAACCTTGACCTCTTCATAAAAGCATCAGTGATTTGCTGTCCATGTTTGTACCAATCCACTAGATTTTAAAACTGGAATCTAAGCTCAGCAATGTATTCTATAAGTCCATGCCATTATGGTAATAACCAAGTCCATTTTCATGGAAAAAAACATTAAAAAAATCAGTGACATTTTTTGACAAGCCTTGGGAAACAAAATGATCAGAGATTCTTAATGATATTAAAAGTGAAAATATGGAGGAAAAAGTTTATAAAAAATTATCTTAGCAAAACATCTTGCCTTCTTAGGAGAAGTAGTATTTCATGGAAATTTATTTTATAATATGGGTAGAATTTCCATATGGAATCAGGCCTAGTATATCCACCTGCTCAGGGACATATTCTGAGGAATAGATTAAATCACACATATGAAAATGTTTTGAAGAGTTCAATAAGTTTACAAAGTTATGATACAGGCTAGTCAATGTACAATATTTGTCAGTAAAATAATACATCCCAGTTTAGTATTATATTGTACTTTTGTGATATAGTGTTGTATTTACATGTCTGTTCACATGGGAAGACTGAAGAGAAAATGATGGCAGATATATTGATTTCTGCAATATATGACCATCAATGCCTTTTTATAAATGAACAATTAAGCTTTCTTAAGTAATATTTTAATTGAAATAAATATATATACATAAGTATACAAATAATATAAAATACGATTCAGAAATCAAGTCAAGAAAATTTTCATTTCAGATGATTCAACTGGATATTCTGAATCAGTACCTGCAATATTGTCCTTTGAATATAAAACTAGTTTAACAGAAGGTAACAAAAAATTATACTTCTCTTACTCCTCTGTTAATAAAATTTTATTTCTAGAGTCACATGCCTAAATTATTTTGATATTAAAAAAATTATTGGCTTGAGAAGTCATTTTAGTAAATTATAAGTTTTTAGAGTATTTTTATATTCATTATTCCAATTAGTCCTTATAGCATCCTTTAAGATCTGCATTGTCCAGTATTGGTAACAATAATGAAAGCTTAATTGCTGTACTCAAAACCACATTTAGTAAGGTTGAGAATTAAAGTCAAAAGTTGGGTTTCTCTGTTTTCCCCACTCCCCAAACAAAAATTCCTTCAGTGACTCTGTGCAGGTACCTCCATAAGTTACAAATGACAGACTTTGAAAAATATGAAATGTATATTATAAATAAAGGTCATAATCATTCTGTATCCCAATTCCCAACAAGCCAGTTAGAGACTTTCTGCTAATCACATGAAAATAACAATGTGTGTGAAATATGATTTTGGAGAAAATATGTAAACAAAGAATAAAAATCACCATTTATATAAATGGGAAAACACATCATTACATTTTAGGGTACAAGACAATATTATAAAGATATCAGTTATTCCCAAACTAATTTGTAAACTTAGTAAAATTAATTTCTAAATTCAAAACTCCAAACTATTCTTTTTTAAATGAAATGTGAGTAGAGACCACCTGAGGCTCAATAGCAGCCAACAGCCCTCAATAAACCACACTTCCCTCACAAAACTGTAAAATAAGATTTGAAATGTCAAATTAAATTAAGCTGCATTAGAGTGAAAAATCCTCAATCTTTAAAAATGAAGCCTAGAAAATACATTTAACAATTGCACCTTTATAATCTAACTGCAAATTACGGGACATGTAAAAAAATAACAAAATCTGAACCATAACCAGGAAAATGATCCATTAATAGAAACAGACACATAAATAACAGAAATTATAGAATTAGCAGGCAAGAGCTTTTAATACAGCTATTGAAATATACTAACAGTGAAGAAAAAAAGTATTACTGTAAATTACAAAAGTGTTTTAAAAACTTTCAGGACAGAATTTTGTAATATCTAATGTCATAACTTAATTGAATATGATAAGAGCAGATTAAGGACTGCAGAAAATCAGTAATTCAAAAAGCAGGGCTTTAGGTTTAGAGTTAGGGTTAGGGAGGGAGGCAAGAATGAAGGAAGGAGGGACTGTATAGAGGGAAAAGAGGGGTGGGAGGGGTGGGGGGGAGGGAAAAATAACAGAATGAATCAAACAACATTACCCTATGTAAATTTATGATTACACAAATGGTATGCCTTTATGCCATGTACAAACAGAGAAACAACATGTATCCCATTTGTTTACAATAAAAAAAAAAAACCTTAAAAAAAAAAAGCAGGGCAACAGAAATCATCACAACTGAAGCATAGACACACACAAACACACACAGAAAAAGACTAGAAAACTAGATCCTCAGGACCCATGAGGTCATTCCAAGCCATTTATTACACCTGCAATGAGTTACAGAATGGGGATGACAGAAAAATTCTTCAAGAAACAATGTCCAAATATTTCCCAAATTATTTGTATATTTACATATTCAAGAATTTCAGTGAAATGTGAAGAGATCAATATACACATACATGCATATTCACATACATGCACTATGATTTCTCCCACTTTGGTCCATAGACAATACCACTTCTTCATAGACACACATGCACACAACGTACACCAAAATTTATCATAAATTATTAGAAGTCAACAATAAAGACAACATTTTCAAAGGCAATAAAGAAAAGATATACCTGCTCTGGGTATCAAAGAAAATAAAATAAACTGATTTTAGGCAGAAATATTGCAGGCTACAGTAGGAAAATTTACAGATACAAAAAAAGACTGGAAGCAGTATCATACTTAGTGGTGAAATATTGAAGTGTTTTTACACTACATAAAGAAAAAGGTAAGTATGCCTGCTCTCACAGTTTCTGTAGAGCATTCTACTTATGTTCCTAGCTGTTGTGAAAAGCCATGAAAAAGAAATAAATGTATATACGTATTGGGGCAAATCATGTATGAGGAGAATCCTGAGAAATCTGCAAAAACACAGATGCTAGATATAGGAAGTAACTTTAATAAGGTCTTAGATATTAGGTCAATATACAAAAATCAGTTTTATTTCTATTTACTCGTGATGGACAACTGGAAGTTGTAATTTAAAATACCATTAACAGTAGTGTCTACAAATGTGAAAAGCTTTAGGACAAACTTAATATGTGCAAGGTCTTTAACTAAAAGCAACTAAACATTGATGACAAGAATGAAAGATGACTCAAATTTTATAAAATGCAAACTCATGAACTAAAAAATTCAATATTATTAAGACCTTAATTCTTTCCACAACAATTTATAGATACAGTAGCATAACAATAAAAATTCTATGAGGCTTTATTTACTTAGAAACTGATAAGCTGATTTTATAATTTATGTAGAAATGATGTAAAAGACCTAGAATGGTTAAAATTATTTTGAAACAGAACATAATTTTATGACCTATACAATAAGTATATCTCTAGAAATATTCATTGAAGGGAAGAATGGAAAGCCCAAAATAAACATGCACCTGGATGGTAAATTGATATTTAACAAAGGTAACAAGGTAATTTGAAGAGGAAGGGATAATCTTTCCAACAAATAGTGCAGGTATGACTGGATGACCATAAGAAAGATATGAATCTTCAATTCTATTTCACATAACAAACACAAACATTAAATTAAATAGATCACAGACCTAAATGTAAATATTAAAACTATAAATCTTATGGATAAAAGCAAAAGATCATCTTCATGACTAAATAAGCAAAGATTTCATAGACTATAAACAAAGTACAAAAAATTGATAAATTATACTCCATTAAAAATATAGCTTCTGCTCTTCCAAAGATAGTATTGAGGATGAAAAGTTAAACCACAGTCATAGAAAATGGGAGAAAAGAATCACAGTACATGTAATAGAATATAAGTACCAAGAATTTATGTTTATTTACAAGGTAATACACACACACACACACACACACACACACACAGAGCCAACACATCACTTGATGTCATTAAGGAAATGCAAATTGAAACCATGAGATATCACTGCACAGCCAATCAAAAGATTAAATTTTTAATACTGAAAATACCAAGTCATCCTGGCAAGGATTTGGAGCATCTGGAACTGGAAGTATAAAGTGGTACAATTGCTTTGGAAAACAATTTGTCAGTTTCTGATAAGGTTTAACATAGATCTATATTATCATAGAACCCAACATTGCCCCTCCTAATCATTTATCTAAGAAAAATTAAAGTATACTTGCAAAAAAGGACTTGTATTACTGTTCTTGGTAACTTTATTCATAATAGCTCAAATATGCATAGTCCAAATGAAGATCAATAGGAATGGATAAACAAGTTGTAATATATTTGGGCCATGAAATATAACTTGGTAATAAAATACTGATACAAAAAATAGGGAGTATTCTCAAAAACATACTGAGTTAAAAGAAGACAAACATAGAACATACTGTAAAAATCCATTTGCATGAAATTCTGGAATATGACAAAGTAATCGTTGACAGAAATTGAATAAATTTTTATCTGGGTGGGATGTATGTGGGAAATTGATTGAAATGGACAAAAGAGAACATTTTTGGGAGGGTGAAAGTTTTCTTTATACTTACACAGGCATATTCATATTTTAAATGCCTTAAAATACATGCATAAAATGAATGAATTTTATTTTATGTAAATTGTCTAAATAAAGTTGATTAAAGAAATAGATAATTGAAAGATAATTTCAAAATAGTTATAATATGTCATTTATATAATGTCTTTTAAATACATGTATTTAAATGTCTTTTAAATACATGTATTTTTATTAATGTATTCCTTATAGTACAGATGTAAAGTCATGAATGGGAAAAATCATAATTTCCCTTGGCATGGGAAGAATATATACAGGGAGGTGGAATCATGGGAATACACAGAGTTTAAAAAGCATTTGTGATTGATTTTTGTTTTAAAATTTAAAGTACATTTGGTCACATTTTTAGATTTGCTAAAATTAAGTAATGAGTGGAACATATATTATTTCTTATAGTTTTCAAATATTTCATAATACTAATAACTGCATAATCTCTCCTTCATCTGCGGAGTCTAAAGTATGTTGATGTCTTATAAGTAGAGAGTAGCATAGTGGCTCAGGTGCTTAGGGAGGAGTTGTTGATCAAAAGATGCATAATTAGCTAGGTGCAGTGGCACACACCTGTAATCCCAGCAACCAGGGAGGTGGAAGCAGGAGGATTGCTAATTTGAGGCCAGCCTCAAGAACTTAGCTAGGCCCTAAGTAACTTAGTGAGACCCTGTCTCAAAATTAAAAAATATAAAGGTCTGGGGATGTAACTCAGTTTGGTCAAGCACCCTGGGTTTGATACTCAGTACCAAAAAAAAAAAAAAAAAAAAAAAGATACAAAATTGCAGTTATATAAGAGGAATAAATTCAAGAGCTCTATTGAGCAGTGTGGTGACTAATTAATAACAATATATTGGATCCTTGAAAAATACAGAGTGGCTGTTTTAGTATTCTCATCACAAAAGTGATAACCATGTGAGGAAATGCATTTGTTAATTAACTAGATTTAAGCATTCACAATGTACATGTACTTCAAAACATGTATATGATAACCACATACAATTTTATCTATCAATTTAAAACATAACAAAAATGTCATTTTACAATTTTAAAATTCTGAGTAAATGTTTAACTCAAATAATTTATTGAAATATGTGATACAAAACATTTATGGATTTTTTTCAAAAATCTATCAAAGTATCATGCTTTCCTGCTTGAATGAATACAATATGGAGAGAATGGAGTATTCGTTAATACTCCATTCCCAGAGCAATTCCCACTAACAATTGGTGTTTTAAATATTAAAAATAAAACTTGACATCCTCCTAGAGCTTTCTAGAGAATTCATTAAGCTGCTATGCACTTGGTATTTATAACCTTGTGAACTACCATGGAAGATATGGTGAATTCACTTACTGGACTCTCCCTGGAACACAAGGTTACTTCAATCAGTCTGAGTTTAGTACATTCATAAATTGGTGGACAGTAACAGGATTAGCACCTACTCCCTGGGTACTAAATCAAAAATTTTAGGTATATTTATGTTTTAAAGGATGTACTTAAATTGTTAGATGAATCATTTGCATAAAACAAACTACTATAATTTTATTTGCTACAATTAATAACTTTCTTTATTGAACCATTATCATGTGCTGGCACTCTTCGAAAGAACTGACCAATTTTTTTCTTTCTTTTTTTTTGCAATGGGTGCTTGGGTTCAAACTCAGGGCCTCATGCATACTAGGCAAGCACTCCACCACTGAGCTACAACTCTAGCCCCTTTCCATTATTAAGTCATTTTTCTTGTGACAATTTTTGGAAATAGGTACTATTATTTATTTGCCTTTTACAGATGTGTAAACCAAGGCAAAAAGAGGTTACATAACCGGTCCAAGGTTATATGTTAAATAAAGCACAAAGTCCACACCTGAACCTGGGAAGCCTGGTTTCAGTGCCTGCAAAGTTTCCCACACCCTGCTACATTGCAGAGAAAGCACCAAGTATATGCTAACATCTCTGATCTTACTTACTTGGACTTGTTACATACACATGCTCTATACTCTTATCCTCAACAAAAGTATCGGATACTGTCTATTTGATGCAAATTAAATTATTTTTGTCACATAGCGATGCTGGCAGCCTTTATTATCAGATAGCTAGTCTAATATTCTTTCTGTTATTTTCTACCTTGTTCAACCTATACTGAGTCCAAACCAAATTTCATTATTTATTTTTCTTACTCTCTATACTTTATTGCCACATTTATACTCCTAACTTTTAGCTCTGATCATTTCACTGATCTGCTCAGTAGCCCTTAGTTGTCTATGTAATTAAGCTAATATTTAAAGAATTACCTTTCCCACAAAATTCCTCCTTTTATTCTGTATGTAAACCAAATTAGAATACTTGCCAGGATATGGAGAGGTCCATCAGTGGGTGCAAAGTTAAATAGGAGAAAAACAAGTTTAGGTATTCCATTGCTTGCTAGAACACATCCCACATTCCTAGTACCACATGGTGGCTGCTACATTTCCTTCATACCTTTCTTAGTACCTTTCCAAAGGCATTTTTACATGTTCTTACCTACTGGCATTTTCCACTCTTCATTTTTCATTTACTACTCTTCATTTTTCAGCTGCTTGTAAACAAGGACTAAATATTTCTCATGATTTTAGCCCTGTTGCATTTAGCCTAACATCTTACACAAGAAAAACTCAAGCAAATATGCTCAGTTGAAAGTTCACCTTTGCATTATTTTACTTTAGTAAAATAACGTTGCCTGTATGGTAATATATTTTCCTACCAATACTCACATGGTAAAATAAATACCTTTTCAGTCAGGGAGGAAACAAACATCTCTGGGTCAAAGATAAATGAAGCTGGGAGAGACAGGAAAAATGGCACAGACTAATATATCATTTGTTCAGGATTATCCATTATACAGAATGAAACCAAGAGCCTGGAAGTATTCGAAAAGACTTTAAACAACTGAAGTAACACAAAAGGAATGCTGTACTCTTGCACAATTTATGAAAACAGTTTAACAATAATCTCTCCCATCACTTATTGTATACATGTCAACAAACTTGGGTTCCTAGTTCACAACAATCTGGTTTCAACAAAACAAAACTGACAGTTTATATTCTTCGGTGTGCATACAAACACACATACAGGTACACATCTTCCTATTACAAGCAAGTGTACCTTTAAAACATAAAAATTCAAGATTATTTATTGAAACCCAACACATTTCAATAACTACTGTATAGAATAAAAATAAATATAATAAATATAATAATATAAAATAAATATAATAATGTCACTGTGTGGCTAGGAAAGTAGTTTTTATCTTTTAATTATATTATGTTTAGTCTTTAAGGAGACACAAATGGGTTTAGCATATTTTAAAAAAGATCTCAATAAACTACTTTGACTCAGAAGATAGGGTAAGTCAGGTTCAAGATATCCTAGAACAAGATATCCCTCAGGGTGAGGCAGGTGCTAGAGATGTCCAGGCAGGTCTGAACTTTGCTGCCAACGCACACATGCATGGAGACAGACACCAGGTCCAGATAGTACAGTAAGGAGCAACAGGTGGCAAACCAGACTGGCAGGACACATGAGAGTAGACTTGTAAGAGGTACCATATCATAACAGGCAGGTGAAGCAAGGCCGAAAGAGAACCCAGGAACTGGTGCCATGCAGATCCAAGTAAATCAGGGAAGCAGGTCAGCCTGGAGCTGGATGCACTTGTTTGCAATCAGTGGTGGCTCACTTCCTCAGGGATGGCATACACCAAGCAGAGACCCAGAAAGGTTCTATGACCTCTCATTTTCTTAACACCTATATAACCTATTACTGTCTATCATCTATACACACACACACACACACACACACACATACACACACCTTTCACAGTTTCTGGATACTCAATAAATGGTATCTTAATGAGTGAATGAATGAACAAATGCATAAATAAATAAGTATTCAAAATGACTAGTTTACTAGAAAGATTTAAGGACAGAAAAATCACCAAAATCAGGCACCAAAAGTGTACCCATAATGAATCTAATCAAAACAATAAGAAAACAAATTACAGAAGTCAAAATTGCCATTATTTGACACAAAAATATCGCATACCTAGACGATACAAATAAACTGAAAAAATTAAGCTAATAAGAAATTCTCTAATTCAGGTGACTACAAATAAATAAATAAAATCATAAACAGTCAAGTAGTATGAATAAGAAGATAATAGGGAAAATTAGTTCACTGACAATGTCCAAAATATTTAAAAAAAAAAAAAAAAAGAGGTTAAACGTTTGGTGCATGTCTGAAGAAAATTATAGGACAGGGAGATTTAAAATGTAACTTATATTTTAGTATGGGAAGCCCATTATAAAGTATGTAATTATTCTCCAACTACTTCACAGGTTTAAAATGACAATTTAAAATTGTTTTAGCATTCGATTGTTTTAAACTTGAAAAAACTTTAAGTTCATCTGGAAGAAGAAATAACTGTGAAATAGGTTTCAAATTTTTGATTAATAAGAACTGCCTTTCTAATATTAAAATTCTTTATTATCCAAATAGAATTGAAACTGTATTGTTGAGATCAGAAGCAACCAATACTGCAATCAAGCAGTAAGGTTTTCTAGCACATACCATGTTATGAAATTTTAGTAGCCAGTAAGGACATGCTTTCCACCAATGGAAAAGATAATGCTATTAAGTAAATTATGGGAGGGAACTTGGCTTCTAGGATGAAAATGAAAGCATTTTAGAGTTAATCCCCTCACCAGAGACAAAAATGGATTTTGGAGGGAATAAATCCTAGTATTTCCTAAGCCTTGTTTCCATTTACAGTCTATAAATGTTTTACCATTCTTAGGATTATAGTTCACTCAGCTTCTAATGCCTACTGTGAGACATTTACTTTTTCTCCATAATTTAGAAAAATTCAAAGATGTGTGTCCTAGAAAGAAAATCTGAAGTTTAGACCATTAGGCTACTTTGAATAACCTTACTTCTCAGCTTAACAAATTTCATTAAAATGGCCTATAATATAATTTTTGTAATTTGGAATGAATTGTTAAAACAAGACCAGGCCTGAAAAATCCCTGAACAGACAAACCCAGTTATGCTTTGAAAGTAACATTAACCTTGCTTGAGTTACAAGAATAGGTGAATCTAATTTGTGTCATCTTTTATAAATGCCAGTATCAGAGAAAAAATTTCAGTTCAACAAACTGGGTAACCGTACCAGATGAGTTTGTCTTCTTTCTCCATGCACCCTTTATTATAAAAGTCTCCCATTTGCTTATCTTCTAGAGAGCTCAAAACCTCTTTCCATTTGGTGCTTTCCAATTCAGAAATCACTGTGTTCTCAAAGTTTTTTATTTGTCTTCACAGTAATGGGATTAAACTTGGGGCACTGTATCACTGAGCTACAACCCCAGCCCTTTTTTTTTTTTTTTTTTTTTTTCCACTATAAGATAGAATCTAAGTTAGTTTCTGAAGCTGGCCTCTAACTTAAGATCCTCCTGCCTCGACCTCCTAAGTAAGCTGCGCCACCATGCCCACCTGGCTCAAATAAACTCTTCAAAGTCTTTATTGTGTCTCAGTTAACTTTTAACAGACTTTTTAATGTAACTGAATTTCCCACATGACTAAAGAGCATGTTATCTGGTTCCTGCTTCCACAATCCTCATCTCTATGTATCAGAAGCTATTCAGTTTCACCAGAAAGCTAAGACTCACTCCAAACTCTGGGAACAATTTAGTTTTTATCCAAGCAAAAAAAAAAAAAAAAAAAAAAAAAAAAGGTATATCCCTATAATATAATACTTTTGACTCAGTATCAAGATATCTTTTGCTGCAAATGTAATGCAGGTCTTGAGGTCTTGTTTCCTGATCCTAAAAGCTAAGATTCTGTGTTATTTACCAGGTATGTGTGTGACTAAATTATTCCTTTTATTTTATATTCTTAAATGATATTTATTTGATTTTTCTCATTACAAAAGTGAAAAGTGTTGATTATAGAATGTTTACAAACTATAGAAAAAGAAAAATTAAGTTAAATTAGCCTCACTTGTAATTCTGGTTCTTAAGGATAACTACATTAACAATGTGCAGTAATGCCATTGCTTTTTATTCTTGTTATTGTTACTGAAAGAAATGCATCAAGATTTCAAAAAGATACTTAATAAGGTAACTGATGGATTTAAAGCATTGGTTAGAAATACATATGACCATTTTGCATTCAAGACTTGGACTTGAATTATAAGAATTTTCACACACAAAAAAATCCATTTGAAAATCTGCTAAATTAAGTCAATTGAAAGGAAAGACCTGATCTGCTGCATTTTCTTATTATTATGGAATCTATGAATTCAACTGCATCACTATTTTAAAAATTTTATGTGTTTTACATTAATCTCATTTTTCTCTTATTTCCTTAATTTTTTGAAATATTACTTTGTTAAGGCAAACTGTAAGGGGAAACATTGTATACTTATTTTATTACATTAATAATATTGTATACTTATTTCATATGATCTAACTCTATCAACTGGAACCCATTACTTGATTTTGAAACACTATTCTATGTGATACAGCAGTAGACATTAGAGTGATAGTTTTATGCCAGCTCATTTTTCTTAAAATCATGTAGGTAATTATAAAACAAGAAGAATGCCTTTATGTTAACTAATAAAGCAAAAAAAAATAAAAGTAATGATTAGTCACAATTTGAGATACGCTAATGCAAATTTACTTCTGATGATGAATTCTTTATAAAACAAACAGTATTTGGGCACAATTAATTTATGCTAGCATTTACTTTCTGTATGTTTGTACTGTGTTTTGTATATGGTATGTCCTCCAGATGTTCATTTGCTGAAAGATTGGTCCCCTTGTGACAGCATTGATGTTGTAGAACATTTAGGAGACAGGGTCTACAAGAAAGTGGTTAGATTATGGGGGAACCACCCTTGCAAAGAATCAATACCTGTTACACTGGAATGGGATAGGTCCTATGTGAGTGGATTAATTCCCATGAGAACAAGATGTTATGAAGTTGGGTTACCCATGTACTTAGCACCTTATATGCACACATTTTCTTTCCACTTCTCTATTATGTGGATGCAACCAGGAGGCCCTTGCCAGGATGCTGGCACCATGAAGGTTGGAACTTCCAGTCACCAGAATTATGAGCTAAATAAACCTCTTTTCTTTATATATCATCCAGCATTAGTTATTTTGTTATAACAGCACAAAGTGTACTAAGACAGTATGTTTTCACTTGAACTATACAATCTAAACTTTTGGGGCAGGTATCAATTCTCTTAGGAATATTACAACAAAAGACAATTTAAAGAACATTAAGTGGTAATTGGCCTATAGCAAGTACTCAATACATATTGATATATGTCATTATCATCATACAAGAATTTGTATTTTAAAGTAAATAAATTATGGTTTAATTTTTTTCTTGACATTGTAGTCTAGAATCCATGTTTTAAGGTAGAACCTTTCTGAAGAAAAGGAGTTATATATGTACAGTAACTAATGCTATTTATAATGTAAATAATATTTATTTTTACTAATGTAAAAATAGCCATATGTATTTGGAAGAGTTTATGTTCACTGAAAGTCAAAGTTTATTCCTATTTGATAGAAAAAGTTATTTGAAGGTTTAACTGATCTTTCTTTAACTTAATAAACTAGAATTAGAGATTGGTTTTTTTTTCATTTTTTATTATTTTATTTTGAGACAGAGTCTTGCTAAGTTTCCAAGGTTGACCTCGAACTTGCGATCTTCTTGACTCAGCCTCCTGAGCAGCTGCGATTACAGGTGTGTGTTACCACCAGAGCTTTCTTTCTTTTTTTCTTTTTTCTTTTTTTTTTTGATTCATTCTTTTATTTTTTCCCCTTCCCCCCCACCGCTCCCATCCCTCTTTTCCCTCTATACAGTCCTTCCTCCATTCTTACCACCCTCCTTATCCCTAACCCTAAACCTAACCCTAACCCTAACACTAACCCCTCCTACACCCCCTTATATGTCCTCATCCGCTTATCAGCGAGATCATTCGTCCTTTAGTTTTTTGAGATTGGCTTATCTCACTTAGCATGATATCCTCCAATTTCATCCATTTGCCTGCAAATGCCATAATTTATCATTCTTCATGGTGGAGTAATATTCCATTGTATATATATGTCACAGTTTCTTTATCCATTCATCAACTGAAGGTCATCTAGATTGATTCCACAATCTGGCTATAGTGAATTGAGCAGCTATGAACATTGATGTGGCTGTATCTCTGTAGTATGCTGGTTTTAAGTCCTGTGGGTATAGGCCAAGGAGTGGGATAGCTGGGTCAAATGGTGGTTCCATTCCAAGCTTTCTGAGGAATCTCCATACTGCTTTCCAGAGTGGCTGCACTAATTTGCAACCCCACCAGCAATGTATGAGTGTACCTTTTTCCCCACATCCTCACCAACACCTATTGTTGCTTATGTTCTTGATAATCGCCATTCTAATTGGGGTGAGATGAAATCTTAGGGTAGTTTTGATTTGCATTTCTCTTATTACTAGAGATGTTGAACATTTTTTTTCATATATCTGTTGATTGCTTGTACATCTTCTTCTGTGAAGTGTCTGTTCATTTCCTTAGACCATTTGTTGATTGGATTATTTGTATTCTTGGGGTAGAGTTTTTTGAGTTCTTTATAGATTCTGGAAATTAGCGCTCTATCTGAAGTATGAGTGGCAAAGATATTCTCCCACTCTGTAGGCTCTCTCTTCACATTACTGATAGTTTCCTTTGCTGAGAGAAAGCTTTTTAGTTTGAATCTATCCCAGTGGTTGATTCTAGCTTTTATTTCTTGTGCTATGGGAGTCCTGTTAAGGAAGTCTGATCCTAAGCCAACAAGTTGAAGGATTGGACCTACTTTTTCTTCTATAAGATGCAGGGTCTCTGGTCTGATTCCGAGGTCCTTGATCCATTTTGAGTTGAGTTTTGTGCAGGGTGAGAGATAGGGATTTAGTTTCATTCTGTTGCATATGGATTTCCAGTTTTCCCAGCACCATTTGTTGAAGAGGCTATCTTTTCTCCATTGCATATTTTTGGAAATTTTGTCTAGTATGAGAAAATTGTATTTATTTGGGTTTGTGTCCCTGTCCTCTACTCTATACCATTGATCTACCTGTCTATTTTGGTACCAATACCATGCCGTATTTGTTACTATTGCTTTGTAATAGAGTTGAAGATCTGGTATTGCGATACCCCCTGCTTCACTCTTTCTACTGAGGATTTGCTTTAGCTATTCTGGGTTTCTTATTCTTCCACATGAATTTCATAATTGCTTGCTCTATTTCTGTAAGGTACACCATTGGGATTTTAATTGGAATTGCACTGAATCTGCATAGCACTTTTGGTAGTGTAGATTGGTTTTTAATTAGTTGTTAACTTTCCTCTAATTCAAGTGAAACTATCAATTATAGGTTTTGGGCAATGTGTTAGGCTGAAAGTTCTCAACCTTGGCTATACAAGTCATTTTCCAAGTTTACCAGCTGGTTCTAGTGGGGAGCCAAGTTTGAGGACCACTGGGCTACATATGTTAAATACTGTCAACAACCATATCAGTAATTACAGAAATAATTTCAGTTCACTTGAGCTTCAGTGGATCTTGGGGATCCAGATTTTAACAAACTCCCCTAGGGACTGTGATACAATTGATCCCAGGATCATGACTTATATCTCCAGGTCTGATTATTGCAATACCATCATATATGCCAGCACTAACCTCAATGGCTTTGTATGAGTGGGCTACCCAATATTTAACATTTAAGCTACCTTTAAAGTTAGGTTTTACTGGACTAAAGAGTTTTCACAAAATTATCTTGAAGTAAATTAAAATATTTTTATGACTATCAATCCAGAGAAAGTTGAGTTATACAAAGAGCAGAGGTAAAGATTACAACTTCCATGCTGGGTTCCATACTTCCTTCAGGTACCAGCAGGGAAGTTGAGTCTGGCTCAGCCTGGCTTCTGGAGGATTCTTTGGAGAGGGAGGCAAAGGTCAAGTAACCACATGTCCTGAGGTTCACTCTTAAGGCTCCAGTTGGGTAAAAGAGTGACTTTCCTTGATACAGAGGACATCTGGGTTGACCAAGCATTCTGGAGCAGGTGACTATGAATGAGTAATCCACTACTGCTTTTAAAATGAGCAGTCGGTAATACTATTTTCTCATTAAAAATATAGCCTGAATGTCTGAAGTCAACTGGTATACTATGATTTAGCTGTAACAGCCTTCCTTGTATTCTAAAGCTTAGCAATTTTAGTGACAAAAGGAAAAGTCTTATTACAAAAAGTCTTATTTTCAGTAGAATATAAACCATAAAGGTTCCAGAAATTTCTACCAAGCAATAAGTTGGAGAAATACTTCCAAAGAAGGTAAATGAACATTATGTTTTGTGTTGATTTAGAAATGCATTTTGGGGTGCAAAACACTCATAAAATTGAAACAAATTCCAAATAGAAATAAATGTCTGATAAAGAATAAGGCCACTTCATCTCAAAGGAGATGAGGGAAGACTGTGATAATTATTACTTCCATCCATTCAATTGAAAAGATTACATAGTGTATGTCTTCTGTCATGTGAGCTGATGGTTATACAGTCTCTACCCTAGGTAGTGAGTTATATAAACAAATATGCACAGCAGGCAGTGTGATAAATGCAAGGATACAAATAATCATAGAACCAAATACTGTAATCAGTAAGAGCCACAGGGAAAGAGACAGTCATGGAAAATGCATATAGAGTGATGATCCATACTCCACACACAGTCTCCATGAGAGTATTTCCTTACAGTCGTGAACTTTGAAATAAGCATATAGGACACAATAGCAAGTGCTTCTCAGCTTTCTGTGATTCATGTGTTCACTCTTCCAAACCCCTCCTAGCCCCTTGCCACCCAAGGAAGCAAACCCTTAAAAAGATGATGTACTATGCCCTAGGCCTTTTATCTTAATCTAGTAATACCAAGCATTTTAAGTAAACCCAGATTATTCCTTGATCTTTAACAGTTTGTGAGATATTTTTAGAACTGATTGAGATAAAAGTCTAATAGTCAATTCTGAGCTGAGAATGACTCCACAAGTCCATTCTAGCCCTTAAGCTGTCTTAGCCCCTTCTAGCCTTTCCCTCTCTCCCTCTTTTCCTCTCCTCTTCCTCCTCTCCTCCTCTGTTTCCCTCTCTATCATTTGCCTTTTCTCTAATAGACTATGGAAATTCTCAAGAGCCCCTAGAAAAGTACTGTTACCCACTTCTGAAGGTTGATCAATATTACTGCACCTTCAGAAAAGTTTCATACTAATCTTATAAGATTTTATATGATCGAACCTCATTTCTTCCTGTGGCTGATGTTATTGTTAAGCTTATGTATTTATAAAATTGTTCAACTTACTACTGCCTAAAACTTTATGGTATTATCATATATCCCAAAATTGATTTTAATCATCACTTTTATCTTCAAAGGATAACTTATTCCATTGAGAAATCTGGGATTTTCTTCAAAGTCAGAAAAAATAAATAAATAAATAAATAAAACAAAATAAGCTTTTGGGTGAATTGACATGACTAAGATAAAAAAAAACTGCTATTATTGTCTTAGAAAAATACTTAAAATACTAAATCTTCAAAGAAGTAAACATAAGTTTGGAAACATGAGAAGTTTAGTTATTTTGGTATACCATGTATAAGATTGAAAAACCAACATCTGAAAAGTACTTATTTTTTTAAAGAAAAGTATGTGTTCTTAGTGCTATTATATCATTACATAATATAAAATCTGAAGACTAAGCCTATTAATTTATCTAAACAAAATAGTAAGAGAATATCTAAACAAAATTGTAAAAGAATATCAAAACAATCAAACATTATTTATCACACTTACAACATTGTTAAGCACAGCGACTGCATGATAAGCACTAACTTTTGGCAAACCTCAAATATAAACATTTCCAGGAAAAGCACAACGGATTGGTAAAGCTCAAAGTAACCCTGGATTCTGGCATTCTTTCTATGTGATGTGATGTTTCCCACTAACCCAAAACAAAAACTGACACACAAGAAAAAGCTTGTGGTGCCATGGAAAAGTCTTACCACTTCATGATCCAACTTCATTTTATTAAAAAACAAATAGATGCAATTGTAACTATTCCTTATACTACCCACTTTTTATGCCTGTTAATCCTCAAAATGAGGGGGTTTCCTGATCACAAATAAAAATTAGCAAGGTTGATCATATTTCCCAAAGAGATAGGATAATCATTCTCTCTTGCCTGGGCTCTGTGAGTGCTTCCAGCCACTGCTGTGAAATGCGCTCACTTGCACAGCGTGTGCACACATGGTTCCCAATTGAACGGAAAAAAATTCTGTAACCAGTATGCAAGTAGGGGTCTATTGGATGCACTCAGGTAGAATATGTAGAACTACACTGGTTGGAAAACAAAGCATTCGCACAGAACTGTTGCTGTCACACCTCCGAGTCCTGATGGAGAAAACTAATTGATCTCACTCATTTCACTTTTTAAGAGGTCAAGCTTAAATTTCTCTTGTGAGAGTGGGTAACAGAACAAGGTGGTAAACTGTGTTACTGACTCTGTGACATCCTTTAGGGCTGCGTCTTTAGATGGTCCTCTGAACACAGAATATTCAACAAAGAGCCAGATCAGAAGAGTTTGCAAAACCTCAAACTGCTGCAACAGCTGAGTGAAGAGAATAGTTCTGTTGAAAGCAAATTAATGAACAAGTGTCAAAATGGGCAGTTGGTGTCAATTCCAAAAGGATTTGGAAGTGAGAAGGGGAGTTGAGGAAAACATATTAATAGAGCCCTTGTTTTTATGAAAAGAACACCATACTTCATCATAGGAGTCATGCTTGTCACAGAACACATTACAGTGTTGAGCAGAAAGAATTGCCTTATTGTGGACCATTTAAGTACCTTATTTTGTTGATTTTCAACAGTATATGCTCTTCTGTTTTCTTGGAAACAAATTTAAGAAGAAATTTTACCCTAAGCCTATGTGTTAATTCTTAGACCAATACACCCACCACTTTAAGAAAGAAAAGACCCAAACTAATCTATTCCTAAGTAACTTAAAATATTCGGAACTAACTTGTTTTACATTTTAGCCTTTTCCCATGATATTCTCATTTAAAATTAATTCTCTCCATTCTGTCAACATGAGTAGTCATAAAAGTTTTAAAAAATTCTTTTTTTCCTGATTATTAAATTTGACTAAAAGATTAATTGAAAAGTGATTGAAATTTTCAAGCATATTCAATCTTTATTTTAGGAGACATTATATAAAAGGCATTTGTTAATAAAGATTTTCTTTATGAATGGTTCACAAAATACTTTGTTGTACTTCAGTACAATTCATATTAATAAACTAAATATATCCAAACATGATATTGAAATTTGATTTGTTCCAGTCTATTTAAATCATGGAAAACTTTAAAAAATAAAATCACTTTTCAAGAAGATCCTAGATACTAAAATCAACTCAAAATGGATCAAAAACCTTAATGTTAGACCTGAAACTTTGAAAGTACTAGGGGAAAACTTCAAGATTAGGAACAGGTAACAATTTCCTGTACAGGACTCTAATAGCTAAGAAAATATAGCAAGACTTGATAAATGTGACTATATCAAATTAACAAGCTTCTGCACAGCAATGGAAACAATCAGCAGTTTGAAGGACAGTTTGCAGAATGGGAGGAAATCTTTGCCAGCTATTCGAGTCCGAAGAGGATTAATATCCAGAAAACATAAAAAACTTGAAAGGTTTAACATAAGAAAATAAGTAATCTGATTAATAAATGGGCAAGTCAGCTAAACAGACACTTCTCAAAAGAAGTGCAAATGAGCAATCAAAGTATGAAAAAATGCTCAACATCTTTCCAGCCTGCAGAGAAATGCAAATCAAAACTACATGGAAACTCTGTCTTACCCAGTCAGAATGGCTATTTTTAAGAAAATAAAATACAACAAATGCTGGTAAGGATTTGGAGAAAAAGGAATCCTTGTACACTATTGGTGGAATGTAAATTAATACAACCACTATGGAAAACAGTATGGAGTTTCCTCAGAAAATAGAACTACTACATGATCCAGCTATACCACTCATGGGTATATACTGAAGGAATCAAAGTCAGCATACAGTACATACCTGCTTACATATGTAGTACTGTTCATAATAGCCAAATTATGGAATCAGCCTACATGCCCATCAATGTGTGAATGGATAAAGAAAATGCAGTATATATGCACAATGGAATAGTATTCAGTCACAAAGAACAAAATTGAGTCATTTTCAGGAACGTGAATGGAACTGGAGATCAGCATGGTTAGCAAAACAAGCCAGACTCATAAAGACAAATGTCTCATGGTTTCTCTCATATGTGAAATCTAGGGGGTAAAAAATGACTTGAAAGTAGAAGGGGCACCATTGCAGAAAAGGAGAGGGACCAGGGAAAAGGATGGATGTTCAGAGAGGGTAATAAGGAAGGTGAATATAATCAAAGCACATTATATGCATGGATGAAAATGTCACAATGAAACTTGCTCTTGTACAATTAATATGCACTAATAATTATGACTACAAACAAAAAAAATCCTAGAATCATTTCCTCTATGTGCTGTCTTGTAGAAATATATAAGATCAATATTTGTCTTATATTTTCCTCTTTATCTCCATTATCACATTTGAATTATACATCTCAATAATTTTAAAAGCCTATAATATCCTCAAAACATGTGATGTCCCATTGGAAAGATGCTCCAGTAGATGAGCCCTAGCTTTGGACTGGGCATTCAGAGCACCTGTGTCTTTGTTCAGACACCGTCCATCCATCGCTGAGATCCCTTGCTCACCCTCAACTTTGACCCTTGTAACTCCTGTAAGTAGGGCAGACTTTGGAGGAAAAAAGAACAATGAGCACTATGTAACTCAGGACTTGGATAATGTGGTTTCTCCACTCTGCTTTTACTCTGTCATAAATGTGTGTTAAACTATTCCATCTCTTTATCTTGTGCTTCTCACTGTGTATTTCAACATAATGAAATAGATCATGTATTTTAAGCATCTTAATTTGAACATCTGTTTTGTGCCATTTGGGACAGGCTGCCTGTACATGACAGTACATGCAGAAAATATCATTGCATAACGGGACAGAACACAGGTCCAAATCTTAGCCATCAGTGATCAACACTTCCTCTTTTGACCATGCAATCAGAAAAAAGCAGAAGTTATCCTCTTGGCTCCCAAATAAACACTCAACATTCCTTTTTTGAACACTATTCTTTTAAGCACTCTAAGGAGGTTCAGAATAAGAACATTTTATTATATAAATTATTGCTATAGGAACCAGAGTTTAGTTCATAATGTAACTTAGCAAATAGATGATAATTATTCTTTGTGTTGCTTTTTCCTTCTCTAAAATGGACACCATTATATAACGTACTTGGGAAAATATTGTGAAGATGTAATGAGATCTTTCATTTAAAGCACTTCTTCAACACAGAGCCTGTGGCTGCTGCTGCTTGTTTTTTTTTTTTTTTTTTTTTTTAAAGAGCTGAATGATATACACAACTTTATGAAATAAAAATACATGCTCATATCATTGCTTTTTATTCTATTCCCTTTAAAAACAGCAATCCTTGAACATTATATTACTATAATTCAAACAGTATATCTCTCATGATAGCTTAAATTTAAAGAAGAGAATGAAAAAATCAATTTAAATGGTATAATAAAAATATTTTTATACTGTAAAATTATATCACAAGGCTTTTCTAATATCCCAACAGCTACCACAAATCCATGAAATCAAGGGGTATAAAATTTAATATGATTATTCTTCATGTGCTCATTGACATGCTGAACATATGATGCCTAGTCTTTAAAAGTTCCAGATTACATGCAAGTTGAATATAGTACAACTTTTGGTATCTTTATATCACTTACTATCATAAAAATTAACATGTATTATCCATACACAAAAATATCTGGTCTTTTGAAAAATGTGAGATATACAACAGATTACACAACTTTTCTTCCCCCCAAACTGGTAGAGAAACATAATGGAATAATGTGTTTGTACAGTGGTGACTATTTGTCACGGCAGACCCTGACACAGGCATTAAAGCACCAACCAATTTAGGGAGCATGTCATAACCAGCCAGTTGGAGGGTGGTAACAAAATACTTGGCTAACTCTTCTATACTAGAGACATCTGTCTAGCTTAGCAAGATAGTAATACCAGGCACTTCTGTAATTTGGAATGAAAATGTAACGATTCACTTCATTTTAAAAAATTTAAGCAACATAGAAAAATCATTCCATGTATCTTAGACATTTTCAATATTTGCTGTATACAACACCATGGAAATATTTATGTAATATTTTAAGTGGAAAAGGCAATATGAACATATATAATATTATCTAGATTTTATATTTAAATAAAAATATGTAATATAAAATTTACATTTTATGATACTAAAAAATTTTTGCTTATTTGGGAAGCAACTATAAAAGAGTTTGATTTGTTGGAATAGATAGTAGATGATTTTTTTCTTTTCTTCAATTATAGGTTAAATAATATAACATTTATTTGTATTGAATGTTTGCTATATGCTTGATGCTGTATATTGTGTTTTAATAAAACTATTTTAATATTTGAAACAATCTTAGAGAGTTATGTGGTTTTCATTTTACAGACTAGTTAATTGGAACTTAGAGAAGTTATAAAACTTGCCCATAGTCAAACAATGAGCATGTGGCAGACTTGGGCCTAGAACTTCTGTTTAACATCAAGTCCTGTATTTGTAATCACAGCAACTTCATAAAACAGAAATTACTGTATATATTCTGCACTCTACACACTATTTTTATGAATAGACATATATAAATATCTATTGTGTTTTTCTGGAAAACAGGATGACCAATTTCCTCTGATTTGCCTGTATTCTCCATTTCAGTGCTGAGATTCAGACCCACTCACTTCTAAGCCAGCCTGTACCAGCTGGTCATTCACAAGAAAGGACTACTTGACCTGGAAAAATTATAATAGCCCACTCTCAAATTCCAAAATCTGAATGAAAGGAGCAGGAGGGAGGTGCAACTTTATGAAGAGGACTTCACTATTTTTAACCAGGAATGAGAGTCTGGTGTAAAAGAGTATTTGTTGGCTCCTTCCCTGGAAATAATGTTTAGGAGATTAATAATGTGCAGCGACCTCACTGAGTGCCATTTTGAGGCTTGAACATATACTGACCACAGTATATGCAGACTCCTGTTCCTCCTCTCAGGTTGAAAGGACTGATGGTTGGGTACGAGTAAAGAGTAAAAATTACTTTTCTAGAAAGATCTGGAGAACAGCCTCATGGTTCTGGACTCTTTTCCTTGGGGCTGTTGGTAAAAGGCTGCTCCACATCAAGCCTTGGAGCCAAAGCCCTCCCCAATCAGGTGGGCCCAGCCCCATTTCCATGTGTAACTTCTCACTGCTGCCATCTGGAGATGGCAGGGCATTCAGGGATTCGCCATTATTATCTTTCCTTTTCCTCTTCTTGGTTTATGCCCCGCCCCCAAGTCCCCTGCAGTGACTCAAATGTTTTGTCAGTCTAAGTGCAAGACTATTTTTATCACAATGTTTGGGAATCTGTGAGCACAAACTGTCTGCAGATTGGGTAGGTTACAGGTGCACCGGTTCATGTTACTGGTTTAGCAGCCACGAGTTTAAAGTACTAATCTGCCTCTTCTGAGTTTTGCCTTTCAGTCAGCCGGCCTTCTACTCTTGAGGGCCACTCACTGTCCTTGCTAGTTGACCCCTCTCTCTGCAGGCTTGACTTAAAAACTCTGTTCATTCTTTTTCTTCTTTCTTCTCTCTCTCCTTTCTTCTACCCCCTTTTCTTTCTTCTTTCTCTTTTCATAGTTGAAAACACCATAATCATTTTCGGTTTGGCACTCAGTTCTACTTTCTCAGCTAATGACTGAAATTACTTTTTTGAACCCAACTGTGTAACAATAGAGCCAAATCCCCTAGCTATAACCCCCCAACATATCTTTGCCATTTCTAAGGAACCCTCACCAATATCTGAGTTTGTTTCTTCCTGAGCTGCCTCTGTTATCACCATCCCAACACACAGATTTTCCCAAAAGTTTCAACTTTGTTCCCTAGAAATACCAACCCCAAATCTCAGAAATTTCTGTCCCCAAACCATCCTCCCTCAAATTTCCCATTCAGAAGAGACTTTTTACTGTTATGCACTTTGAGAGGACTGCGTTCCTTTCCTTCCAAGTTATTAACTCAGTTATTCGTTTGTGTGACTTTTAGTTAGTGTCATTTTCTTTCGATAAACTGGAAATATAATGAGGTATAAAAACCACAAAATACTATTGTTAGTCACTAGTTTAATATGTTCACCTCCATGATACATTAACTCAAATAAGTCCTCAAATTTATCTTAAACATTTTTCTCATCAAATCTGTGTTTAAGTCGATTCACCATGACTGTTCCAATCAGAGGCCTTATAAATTGAACTAATATTTGCTACGTGTACATTGCATATTATAGATTCAACATTTATTATTTCATGCTAAGAACAAGCTTATGGATATGTATTGTATATGCCATTTGACCTTGTAAATCTGAGAGGCTTGCAACACATAATTAAAGATACCTAAAACTTAGGTTTTTGTCTTGCTCTGAAGCTCTATTCTCTTTCTACTGCATATACTACCTTCTTAAAGTCTCATAGCTAAAATCCTTTGTTAATCAGCTGACCCCAGTCCTTTTCTTTTCACTCCTTTCCAAGGAGATGAATTAGACACATTCAAGCTTTACTGAAGTTTATGGAAATAAAATGCATTTAAAAATAATGAAGCATGCAATAAGAATAATAGAGTGATAAACTACTTGAAAATTTTCACTTCTGTCATTTAACCTAATTTCAAATTGTATTATGAATGAACTCTAGCTCTTAGAGCAGTTTATTAGTGAAAATACCACTATTCCCTAATTATTATTTACTTTTCCAATAATTTTTTAAAATGCATTTTAACTATTTAAAGTGTGGAGGATTTGGTTTATATAAATCTGTTTTGACCACATTTCAAGATCTGTGTCTCCCAAGTTCTGCTTAGAAATAGTGTAATTGCAATTACAAGCCTCTCACATTTTGTAAACAGTTTGAGTTCCAAGAGTTCATAAGTGAGTTGTTTGAAATCGGTGCGTATTTTCCCATTGACCTAATCTAATGAAGGATGGCTGTTTCCCAAGCTGCCATTTCTATGTTCTGTCCTCCCACTTTCTGCCCTCAAGTCTCAAAACAACAACAACAAAGGGGAAACCGAGGTGAATATTAAACCCACGTTTACTGCCCTGAGTTCTAGAGTATGTTGGGAAAAGGGCTTTGTGATTTAGTAAGGAACAGAAATTCAACAGGTAAAGGTTGACAGAACACAGAGAAAATCCATTTCTCTCCAAGAGATTGCTCTTACTAGCTCTGAAAAGCTTTTTTTATTTCTATCTTGGAATCTTTTCTACATTTCTAAACTGGGTTTTTCTCTAATGGTAACACCTGAATGAAGGAAACAGAAAAGAGAACTTTCACATTCATTAGCAAGTTCATGCTGTCCATCTACCTGCTACCTCTTAAAATCAGTGGCAAGTCTAAGAATGGTGTGACTTAAATGTTACTTTACTCAAATTTCAAAATTCTTTAATGGTTGTATTTTTCATATCTCATTTTTCTCTCTACCAATAATCTCAGTAATAAAAGTATTTTATAGAGTATGCTACATTTAAAAACTTGTACACAGGAATGAATTACCACATGATATTTTGATACATGTATACATTGTCTAATACTTAAATCAGGTTAAACATATTTGGCTCCTTATACACATTATTTCCTTATGGTGTGTTTTCATCAGCTTTTGCGTCATTGTGACCAAAAGACCTGACAGAAACAATTGGAGGAAGAAGTTTATTTGGGACTCATAGTTTCATAGGCCTCAGTTCATAGATGGCCAACTCCATCACTTTGGGCTCAAGATGAGGCAGGATATCATGGCAGGAGGATATGGAAAAGGAAAGCAGCTCAGGACGTGGCAAACAGGAAGCAGAGCTCTGCTCACCAGGGACAAAATATAAACCCCAAAGCCTCACCCCCAGTGACCTACCACCCGCTAGCCACACCCTACTTGCCTTCAATTATCACCCAGTTAACCCAAATCAATGAATGAATTCACTGATTAGGTTACAACTTTCATAATGTAATCGTTTCACCTCTGAACACTCTTGCCATGTCTCACACATGAGTTTTTGAGGGAAAACACATATCCAAACTGTAACATGGTGAAAATGTTTTAATCCTTTCCTGTAGCTTTTTGAAATATACATTTCACTATTATTTGAAGTCATCCAGTCATGCAATATCTCACCAGAAATTCCCGTTCCTAACTATAGCTTACTACCCCATTAATCAACCTTTCCCCTGCTACTCCCTTGCTCTCCCCAAATTTGCTGTATTTTTCAGTGATTTCCCATTTTTTAAAAAATAAAATATATTCATAACAAACCTTGAGAGAATGGACATCTTTTGCCATTATACCAATTTTATGGATAAAAATATGAGGCTTTGACATTAGGGTTCACTAAGTATTCATGGGCCAAAAACAACACTATTCTAGGCTTTCCATGTCCCTATTTCAAGGCTATTTTTCCATTGTTTGCCTCTGACAATTTTATTCCATCCTCTAGAGTCCTACTCCATGAGAAGAGGGATTGGTATTCTACTACTTTATCCTGAGCATCCACAACACTTTCCTGACACTTAGTGATTAGTAATGTTGAACAAATGCATTTCAGTCATTGTTATCTTAATAATTTGAACAACAATGCTATATAATTTTTCTGGTCAAAAAATAACTTTTTATAAGAGGCAGCATAGTCTATGGCTAAAAGCCCAAGCTTGTGTTCCATAACAAATGTTCAATTTTACCCTGAGTTGTTGAAGTCTTTCATCTACTACCTTAATTACTGACTTTAGTAATCAAGGACTGATGGAAATGGAAGAAAATATCACAAAAGAAGTATAAATTTCTTGTTGCTCTTCCCTGTGCTTCCTTATCTTTCCAAAAATCCTAAGAATAGTTCTCAGGCTTGATAAGGAATTATGCAGAGCTATACACACACACACACAGACACACACACACACACACACACACACACATCAAAACAAAAACAACAACAAAAAACAATCCAGCCCCAAATGTCAAAACTTAACATCCCAAAGTCTGTGGTTCAATAGAGATTGTGAGGAGTTACCTTCTGCAATAAACAACTTGAGTTAAAATTTTTTTCTGGTTCCTAAATTAACTTAACAGTTGACTTATTGCCTTATCTTCACTCTATTTATTTAAAGGAGAGGAAGTGATAGGGAACATAATCTATAATCATGACTGCATGAGGAAATATATTAAGACCTTATGTTTTCCATCTGTTTTTTCAGGCAATGACTTTATAGGGCCAAAACAAAGGTTGACTGTCATCCCTAGGGCCACTTATCAATAGAGGGATTCCTTCCAGAATTCGAGGGGAGAAAATAAAATTAAACAAAGGGAAGGGAGAGGACAACAACAAATAAAGAGAGTGGGGGAGAAAATACCTTTCCAGGAACTGTGCCTTTTTTCCTTCATAAGAATTGGTCTTAGCCCTGACAGCTTTATGCTATACATGATAACTAATGTACATCAAGCAGCATATGCTATATGCCTCACATGCATGACATCATTTGATTGAGTCCTTACCCAAACTCTGTAATTCAACCACTATTATCTTGAAGAAATCAAGACCTAGTACTTACTCATGTGCACATAAATACAAATCAACCCAAGGGACTTGAGTGCTTTGGAATCTAGGGCCCTTGTACTTCATTCATCATGCAGTGTTCTTCCTCACAAAGAACTGCATGTGTGTGTGGTGGGCCATGAACAAGTTGCAATAATTAAAAATAAAAAATCTATTTCCATGCTTGTACCTTGGTTGCTACCTTTCTCATATGAATTCTATCAAACAACTTATCTGCAGTGGATGGATAGTGAGAATGCAAACGAAAAAGCAGTGAGCACCCAGTGTGTAGAACAGGAGCCATAAGAGAAGTACCTGGGAAGGGGCCACAGGTGCATTCCAAAATATCAGGTAGCAATGGGTGAGTCTTATCCTCACTAAAACTATTTTTGAGGAGTTATTACATATATTCTATCCTATATCTGGTCCCTTACTTCATATGTTCTACTGCTCTACCATGGAAGGAAACAGACTTCAGATCTTGATTGCCCCTCTCAAAAAAAAAAAAAAGTAACCAAGGATGGTGTCTATGGAAGAATCTAGAGGGTCATTTCATAGAATAGAATGGGATATGAGAGCACCCTTTAACCACCCCTTCCAGCTCCCAACTCATCTTACAGCCTTAGTAAAAGAGAGGAAAGAGATTATTTACCTGCTCCTATAGAGGCTGGAGCCTGAAAGTCATGTATAACCTTTGAAGGACTGTATTGGTTTTAATCACAGGAATAACATCTTTTTGACAGGCAGGAGAGAGGAAAGAGCTGAACCACACTGCAAATATTAACCAGGCTATTTTGGAGCAATGGCTATTGCCTTTGAAATCTTTCATCATGAGTCTATACTTAGAATTCAGATGAGCCCAGGGGGAGGGGAATGAGCAGTGTTAATCCCCAGTTGTTTTGAAGTTGTCCTGTAAGCAGGTTGGTGTCTAAACTGTCCAAAATGGAAGTGTTCAAGGCTTTGCTTAAATTATGAGATTTTTCTCTGTGTATTTTGGTTTAACCCGTTCCTCATATACACTGTCACATCACTCTGAGAGGTGACACTTTTCAGTTTTCTTTCAAACTAGACGTTCTAGAAAGCACTAGCTGCAATCACATGGAGACTGATGCTCCATGACAGCTAAAAGTTGGATTGAGTTTCAGGAGCTACTATATATAAAGCTGGGTCGACTTATGTCACCGCACTAATTAAATGCCATCTGGGTGGTTCCTCTGGGTTTTGAGTCCATCACCCAGTTCAGATAGAGTCAGAGGCCAAGGAGGAGAACATGATGATGGACCTTTTTGAAACTGGCTCCTATTTCTTCTACTTGGACGGGGAAAATGTTACCCTGCAGCCGTTAGAAGTAGCAGAGGGCTCTCCTTTGTATCCAGGGAGTGATGGTACCCTGTCTCCCTGCCAGGACCAAATGCCCCCAGAAGCCGGGAGCGACAGCAGCGGAGAGGAGCATGTACTGGCACCCCCCAGCCTGCAGCCGCCCCACTGCCCCGGCCAATGTCTGATCTGGGCTTGTAAGACTTGCAAGAGAAAATCTGCCCCCACCGACCGTCGGAAAGCCGCCACTCTGCGTGAGAGAAGGCGACTAAAGAAAATCAACGAGGCCTTCGAGGCACTGAAGCGGCGAACTGTAGCCAACCCCAACCAGAGGCTGCCCAAAGTAGAGATTCTGCGGAGCGCCATCAGCTACATTGAGCGACTGCAGGACCTGCTGCACCGGCTAGATCAACAGGATAAAATGCAGGAGCTAGGGGTGGACCCCCTCAGCTACAGACCCAAGCAAGAAATTGTAAGCCCAGATGCTGCCGGGCCGGGAAATGCAAAGGCTGATTAAACGCCTTCCCCGGGGCCTTAACCTCCAGCTGCTGAGTCTCTTCCCTTACTCCTTTCTCGCCCGCCCCTCCCATTCTTTCTCTAGATGAACCCCCAGTGACCCAAGAAGACCGGGTCTCTCCAATACGCAGGAAATGCGTACCCAGCCCAAGGAAGCAGAGGAGACACCCACTTAAGGGCCCCCTCCCCCGGAATTTGTTTCTTTCCTAATCTGCTGCTTTGGTTTTCCCTCCAGCTTGAGGGTGCGGATTTCCTGCGCACCTGCAGCTCCCAGTGGCCAAGTGTTTCGGATCATTCCAGGGGGCTCGTGATAACTGCTAAGGAAGGTAAAGTAAAAGGAAGGGCACTGGTTTGCGCCAGAGAGCATCCCGGGAGGGAGCTGGGGTGTACCCTCCGGATCCAAAGTGAGCGCAGGGCGAATCCTGCTAGAACCGCGCCCTTTGAGCGCAGTGACCCGGTCGTCTCGCGTAGTCAGAGGGGCCTTCTGCAAGGCACAGAGCTGCCCGATTCTTTCTTAGTTGGTGCATTGTTGGTGTATGTTCGTGTTTGTTTCCTTTGTTCAGGAGGAGCAAGCATTGATTCGTCGGCCTCGAGCAGCCTTCGATGCCTTTCTTCTATTGTGGACAGTATTTCCTCAGAAGAACGCAAACCTCCCTGCGCAGAGGAGGTGGTGGAAAAGTAACTCTGTACCGCTCCAGGGACGGGTTCCACGCAGCAGGAAGACTCCTTCTCCGCCTAATCATTTAGATTAGGTCACATTACGTTTCTATTTAGGAACCCAGACCCCAGATTTTAGGAAAGGGAAGGAGACATATTCATAAAGAAATTTGTGCAAACTCGAACGAAAAGGCCTTTTCAGCTTTGGGCTTCTATTTTTTTGGAACCGCGCGAGTGCCTTAGGTCTAGCATCCCTATTTTGTTTTTGTTTGGTTGGCTTTGTACAATGTTAACTTTTATTACGGAGATCCTTTTGTGTCATATGCAAAAGAAGTTCATTCCTGTCCAAAGACAAGTGGGAACGTTAATCTTAGTGGTATTTAATGTATTTTTGTACATAGTCAGTACTTTCATTTTTTTATGTAAACCTAAGAAGTATATTTAAAATGTGGACTGATAAGATTGTATATAAAATGTGTGAGGATCCTGGTATTGTAATATTAAAAGTAAGTTTCTATATGAACAAATCTGGTCTTAATTTGATTCAACTGGAAAAATACATTTGAGGGCATGTGTACAAAAATAAAGAGGAGCCATATTTTAATTTAGACACCACAGAAGCCCATTTATGTGGGTGTTTTCTTTCAGGCTGAGTCATTTTTTTTTTTTTTTTTTTGTCTGATTTAAACTGGGCACTTTAATATTTCATGTAGATCTTACACTTGTGATTAGAAGTGAAGAGTATCCAAAAGGAATCTGTATTTTCCTTTTATCAGCATTCATTTCTTTCTTTCTTCCTTTTTTTCTCTTCTTACTGTTCTATAATTGGTGATCTAGGTGTGATTTACTTACCCAGAGTTAACAACTGAATTTCCAATCTAGTTAAATCTTGTTGCAAGAAATTCCAAAACAAAACTCTGCTTATTTCCCTAAAAGATCTTCAGCTTATTTAATCCAAATTATTTTTCCCCTCCTTGATGTTTCAGGCTGTTTCGAAGCATTGATCTGAGTACCCAGGGGATGCACTGGCTTCCTTCCCAGTTTTCTTGAACTAGACTGGTCCCTATCAGACTGGAATATCCTCAAGGCCTCTTTGGCTGGGGTTTGTTTTTCAAATATAAAGATAAAAAGAGAGGTGGGCTTCTTTGAAGGGAGGGTTGCTTTAAGAGAGGGAAGGGTTAAATGGTTGAGGGCAAAAGACAACAACAACAACACACATGAAACCTCTTAGCTGGGCCAAACAGCAGAGCCCCGAGAGACTCTAAGCCCCAGGAGTTCTTCGCCATGAGGATTTTACAACGTGTGCCAGGTTTGTTTATCCTGTAACCTCAGGAAGAGAAGACCACCAAGAAACACAGTGGGAAGTGAAGTGGAGAAGAGGAGCAAGCCAATTCTTTAGAATTTCTACTTCTCTCTTCCAATCTGCAAAGGGTACTTTACTCCCTTCTCCTACCCCTTAAAGTCTACCTTACCCACCTACTTTACCCATTTCTTTCCCATAGCTGGTGATCGGTGCACAGATGCAAAAAATCAAACCCATTTCAGTATTGCCCAGTCCAACCTTGCTTCCTAAAACTCCACATCTGATCTTCCTTTTGTGCAGCACCATGCAAGTTCCAGAGAGCCCCACAAGTAGCGCCCCCTGCAGGCATGAGCTATAGCTTGCCCCTTTTCCATGTGAGAAGAGAAACCCTCTTCCTGAGGAAAATATGGGTTGAATATCCCTTATCCAAAATGCTTAGGGCCTTAAGTGTGTCAGATTTCAAGGGTTTTCAGATTTTGAAATATTTGCATAGGCTTTATGATTGAGTGCCCCAATCTCCAAACTCCCAAATCCAAGATGCGCCAAAATCTGAAAATTTTTCAGCATCATATAGGCAGTCAAAATATTTGGATTTAAGAACATTTCAGATTTCAGATTTTGGATTGTAGTTAGTCTTCTGAGTGCACGGATAATTCCAGTTTCTTCACAAATACTTTAAGAATGTCGAAAGGGGAGCTCCATGGTACAATTGGTGGTTAGCTTATGCTATGGTTCATAGAGGAAACTGACATTGACATATTCCTTTTAAAGGTATAAGAGAAGCAGGTGGGAGGTTTAAGGGATGCAAACTTCTGAGCCTCTGGAGGAGGCTAACTACCTGGATTAAATTCAGGCTGCTACTGTGTAGCCCTGGGCTAGTCACTTCTGCTTCTTAGTCCTGCTTCCTCATTTACAAAATAATGAGGATAACAGGGCCTGATTCCTGGGATCCTGAAGATGCACTGAGATACACATATAAAGTGCCAAACTAAACTAGTGCACAAAATAAGCTCTAGATGCCAGATCTCTCTCTCTTTCTCTCTCTCTCTCTCTCTCTCTCTCTCTCTCTCTCTCTCTCTCTCTCTCTCTTTTTTTTTTTTTTTTTTTTTTTTTTAAGTAAATCTAAGTTGACCATCAAAAGTTTTTTCTTCCACCAAAAGTCACAGTTCCTGGCTGTGGCTGGGGAAAGTATTCATAGCAAGGAGAACTGGGACAACGTGAATGAGTCATTCTTAGCAGTTTCCACATTAACTCATAATCCTTCATCAACTAGCCAGAGAGAGGTACTGTTGTTATGTCTACTTTAGAGAAGATGATCCTTTGGAATCATAAGATCCTTCCACGTGGTAAGTATAAAGCCAAGACTTGGAGCTAGGTAGTTGTCAATGGCTGCAGGCTCCTGCCCTCAACTACCAGGCACCCTGAAAGAAAAGCCTTGGGAAATTAACATAGGAAACTTTATGTTCTGTAGAATAATTTGATGGTCTTTGACAGTTGTTTCCCAAAAGTTCTTTCTCAAGAGTAGCTAGCTAGTGAGCTGCAAGTTAGAGTAGTTACATTATTTTTAAAAATAAACTCTTTCATGTGATTTTGGGGTACAGAGAGTACAGATATTCAGTGTTCCCAACTACCATGAGACTGGCAGAGAAAATCTGGGATGCTAAACTTGACTTTTATCTTTATTAAGACATTCTTAAATTAAACCTAGAAACATTGCCAATCACATTATCCAACCAAAATATGTGTGAATATGTGCTGATTCTGTATGTTCCCAATGGTATGCATATTATATTATCTGTTTTTTTTTTTTTTTCTGGAGAATCAACAGAGATTTCTTCTAAAATATGTGCATGTGTGTTTACACACACACACACACACACACACACAAAGAATTAAATTCATTCATTAAATTCAATTCCAGCTGAAATAAAATGTTGTAATTGACCAGGTGAATTCATTCACTTTATGACTGTATATATATTTATAATAAGATTTCTGTTATAAACTGCTCAACCACAGAATGCTTTTATCGATTCATGGACTTCGCTTGTTGATAGATTTTATTCAGTCTTTGCAAACCAAATCCTCTCTATCTTTCTTAGCTAGGTAACTTGAGAAATTGTTTGGAATCAGTTTGCCTATGGAAGTCTCTTCATTAAATAGAGCAAATATTTCCCAAAGACTTTGTGTGACCTCCACTGCTGTAGTTGACAGTGGATTTCCAAAGAAATCCTTGGTGTGTTTGCAATTAAAATGTTTTTGTTTGATATTAATGATGATAATCTTTACCAAGGCCAAAGCCAAAACAAACAGGGCTGTGGAAGCGAAAAATCAAGACATAATAACTTGGTAAAGATAAGCAATTTGGGATTAAATCGGAGTCTCTTTTCCAGAAGCATATACACAGTTTTCAAGTATGAAATAATGAGTGATTTTATGTTCTACTACTCTAGAAATAATTTGTTAAACATCAAATACTAGTTTTTCTCAAACTAACTTAATGTTCTTATCTGGATCATTGAATCCAAACCTGAACAGTGTGGAAACCCATGTAATGCCAAATGGTCTCCCTTTTCTTCCAAACTCTTTTGTATGTTTTTGGGGTGGGAAGAATATAGTGCTCCCTACTACTCTTGAGACTAGAAGAGCAAACTTGCAGTGTTTAAAGTGACATTTATTCTTAAGAAGACATTCTTTAATTAAAAGAATTTACCATTTGTGTTTTACTTAGTAATACTGTATCCCATTTCTTCATTTAACCCCACCATAGAAGTTTTATTAAAAAAAGTTTTACTTTAAACTTTGAATATCTCATTGTCTAATTCTATGCATTTGTAAATGAGCAATAATATGGTATCTTCCCACAGGCCTCTCCAGTCATTCCCACAAACTAAACTTATAAAAGATGATCCTTGGTCCTATAGGATTCAGTCTGCAAAAAGTAATTTCTTCTGCAAGCTTATTTCAGAGTCAGTCTGTGAGATGGAATGCTATGGCATGTGCTGGAACAAAAGATAATGCTGTAAGAACTGGCTACTTTCTCTACTCTCAAGACTGCTAAATGTCCTTAGTCCTTTGATCTCTCTTGGGAGTCTTCGAATTCAAGCAGAGGCCAATGTCTTCCTCAGCTGTCTTCGCCACAAATTCTTCCAGCAGCTCTGGCAGGTACTAATGTGTTTACTTAGGTGTGCCCCGGGTTCTCAGAACTAATAGCAGTTTGAAATTGCTTAGCACATTGTGAAGTCATCTATGATAAGCAAAAATCCCAAGAACTCCCTTTTTCCAGGAGTTGGTAAGGGTCTGCAGGTAAGGGCAGAAGTGAATTGAAATGGGTTAATCTTTCTACATGTAATCTTTCTATGTAGATTTGGTTTCTCCCTCTAAGAGAAGCATGAAGAATTTTTAGTAATGCAGAATTCCTAGAGTCGACAAATTTTATTATGAAAAACATGATGAACATCATTTTGATGGTGTGGTCTATCCATGAACAATAGTTTTTATTTATTTATTTGCTAATACAGGTTCTGCTAAAATAAAAAGTTGGCAATCTCTTATAGGTCATTGCAATTAAAACCTGTTTACTAAAATCTAAGTTGTTAGAAAAGCCAAACATGTTATTTGTTTTTGTTCAGAATCTGAAATTCAAATGTGTAAATACACGAATTATCCATCTGCCTCACCAGCACCTTCATTTACAGCTCTGGGTTCTGGGTGCCTGTGGCTGAGCTTTCTTTCCCCCATCTGCTTACTGTGAGGTTTCCCTAGCAGACAGTGTTGGAATATTATTTCTAGCAAACTCTTTACATATTAAATAAATGTGAGTTTCCCCTGCATGTAAGAAGTTCACTTCTCGGGAGATATAGGGAAAAGCGCATATATTTTCATTTCTTCCAAGACATACAAAATCGAATCTAGTTTGATTTGGAGGTAGAAGAGGGCACATTGACAGCGAAGTTGTCTTTTTTAAAGAAGATTTGATCTTTTTCCACGCTTCCTTGTTCAATTTCTCCACTCGATTTTTAACTTCTGTATGCTTATCCACTTCCGCCATTCCCTCTCTCGACTTCTCTCTTCCTCTCCTTCCCTCCCCAGATTCTGAGGAATAAAAAAAAAGGGGGGGGGAGCCTCCCCTGAATCTGGGGTCCCCTGTCGTTTTTAAGGTGCCTGTTTCCTTCCTCCCTTGCGTACTGCCTCCTAGTTTTTGATCTCACTCTTCTCTCGACTCTGATAGTGGTTTAAAAGTTTTGTCTCCATTTTTTTCTTTGGTGCCCTGAGATCCTATTTTCAGCACTTGAGTCCCAAGGGACCCTGGACCCTGTTTCGACCCGGCAGATCTCATGAAGCCGCCGGGCGCTGGCGTTCTCTGGGCTTCTTTAGTTCCACTCGCCCGCGGCACTCTGGTAAATTTGTTTTGAGATCACCTTACCAAAGGCAGCCCTAACCTCTGAGAACTAACGTTACTGACAGAGGCTCCTGAGTGACAGCGTCTTCCCGGGCACAAGAGCCGAGGGCAAGATGTCTAGCATCCAGCGTTTGCGAGTTTCTGCTCTGGTGCTGAGGAAAAACACCCAGCTGGAATTGATTGAAGAAAACAAACAAACTCACCTCTAAGAGCACGATCTCTAAGGACACCCTGCCTTGTTTCCAATAAGGGTGACCTGGGGCAAATTACCTTAGACATCCAGTTTGCTTTACCTTCTTTTGAAAAATCGGTCTGATTATAGCTCTGACAGGGTTCTCAGGACTACTAATTGAGTAAATATATGGAATGGGTTAAGAACAGTTGCTCACAAATAGAAAACTCTCAATAATTGTTAGCTACACATATCCCATGCTGAGGGACTGGGTACAAAGCAGGTTAAGTGCTTTCAGAAATTAGTTGAAAGGCAGGTAGAATTGTAACCTCTGTCTTCCACTTCAACTTGAAAGACCAAGTTTTGTTTCTAAATCACAACTATTTTACCTGCTCCACAGATGCTAATGGTGGATGGTGAATGCCACAAGTGGGAGGGGGGAAGCCTTTATAGTTGCTGTTAGTATAGTTGCTGTTTGCTGACCAGAGCCCTGGGACTTGACTGAGCACTCCAGGGGGAGAATATCTACTCACTATTGTATTTCAGAGGTAGCAATATGCTGCTGTCCATTCAAATGTTTCCACCAGTGTGAACGAAGATCCTTGATCCTTCAGGAACTTGACTTTTATATCTGGGATAGCTCTAGGTACTGTATTCATTTCAAAGCCATCCACTTGTAAATAGGCCTAAGTAAAATGTAGATGGATTTCCCACTGGTCAGACAATTAAGCAGCAGGTTGGTGTGAAAAGAAGCTTGATTTTCAAGGGAAATCATTGTTTTGGGGATGATAGAAGGGACCAAAGAGAGCAAAGGCAAGTGACTGACATTGTCACTCTTCCATCCCTAGTTTTAGGGCCTTCGCTTGGGAGAGATCTCATCTGGGAAGAATTACAAGTACTCTTGTCACTATAGGTGACAAAGCAGCTAAACATGGTTGCTTTAGGAAAGTAATTTTGCAAAAAATAATAATACAAAGGAAAAAATACAAAGGAAAGTTCTATCCTACCCAATAACTCTGGAGCTACACTTACTGAACTGTAAGTATGTATGTCCCTAGGTGGAATTGAGAACACTCCCTTGTCTTTTGAAGGGACTGCAAGTCCTGGCCCAAGACTTCCGACTGTTTGTATAGATCTTAAGTAATTGTTTTCCCTAAATATAAACAGCATCTTCTCACTTCAAGTGATCTGAAAGTGTGTTTTGAAAAAAGGTGTTAGTAAAAGCTGATGAATAGATTCATTTTACTTTAATAGCACTTGTCTTCTATCCACCAAAATTTCAAAGACTCTGCTGCTGGGGTTGCTTTTCTGGAAAGATTTTGTCATTGAAGTGTGTGAAGTCACTTCTGGTTGGAGGAGTTGGAAATTTTACACTAGCATGGGATGCTGTGCCGGCAGCTGGGACGCATCTGTAACGGTGTTAGTTTGCCTGAAAGCAGAAAATTAGCGACCCCAAAGCCCAGCTTGGCTGTTTAGTCTGTAGAAATCATAGGGCGGAGCAGAGAAAGGGAAAAAGGAGACTCGCCCCTAGAAAAAGATTTTGCGGGAGTCTGCGGTCTGAAACGGGACTTCTTTGATTGCCACTCTAGAGACCCTTTCAGTGCGAATCACCGGCCTGCTCCGGGTCTAGCGAAGCCCTGGCACGATGTAGGAGGCCCTCAGCGAATACAAGGAGAAGGGGGAAAGGAAGGAAGCAAGGGAGGGAGGAATGTGCCCAGTCAGCTGGCTCTCCTTAGCCCACCTCCTTTTAGATGAGCAGAAATAACAGGGAGCCCTCCAAGGGAGTGCGGTCTTAAGGAACCTCCCCACCTCTCTAACGCCATAACATAAAGCTTTATAAAATGACACCCTGATCAGAATTTTACTCACCACAATCCATTCAAAATAGATGGTAAAAGAAAAAGAAACTCTGGAATCACTCCATGATTGAAAGGGTCACTTCAAGTTTTTAGCAACCATTATCAAATTCATTGGAAAAAAAAAATTCCTAAGATAAATGTTCATGGGGAGAAAGACAGAAAGAAGCCCCTAAAAATTAGGTGATTTCTCATGTCCAAGACTGAAAAGGCAAGTAGACTTTCGGCTTTCGGTGTCAGCTGTTCTAGTGACTGTTACTTTATTATTACCATTAATACTGTTTTGAGTGAACAATTGCCATAAGTTGTACTTTGTTCCTTTTGTTTGTTACACTCTAGGTGGTCCCTTAGTTTAGGTTATATCTAGAGTGCAAGTGAGCAGGTAGGGGAGCCATTCCTGTCCCAGCAGAAACGCAGCAAAGTCATTAGCGTCAAAAAGGGGCAGTAAACAGTAAATTGTCTCTAGAGGAAAGGCGGAGGTTTGCCCAGACAGCCCCTGCGGGGGTTGCGGTGGGATATGCTAATAGTGCCCCACCACTGGGGCCAGCCTCCCTCCCCCACCCTCAAGAATATATAAAGAGCCCCAACCCCAGCCTGCCGACCCAGGCCAACGGGCGTCTGCCCTTGTTAATTACCGGAGAAACCAACCAGTGAGCTCCGCCGGGGATTTGCCCGACTGGAGTGGCCCCGGGTTCGCATTTCTCCTTTATCTCTCCCGCCTCTGTCTAGGTGCACTGCTGGCCGGTAGGCAGGATGGACATGATGGACGGCTGCCAGTTCTCACCTTCTGAGTACTTTTACGACGGCTCCTGCATCCCGTCCCCTGAGGGTGAGTTTGGGGACGAGTTCGAGTCACGAATGGGTGCTTTCGGGGCGCACAAAGCAGAGCTGCAGGGCTCAGACGAGGACGAGCACGTGCGAGCGCCTACGGGCCACCACCAGGCTGGTCACTGCCTCATGTGGGCCTGCAAAGCGTGCAAGAGGAAGTCCACTACCATGGATCGGCGGAAGGCAGCCACGATGCGCGAGCGGAGACGCCTGAAGAAGGTCAACCAGGCTTTTGAGACGCTCAAGAGATGCACCACGACTAACCCCAACCAGAGGCTACCCAAGGTGGAGATCCTCAGAAATGCCATCCGCTACATCGAGAGCTTGCAGGAGCTGTTGCGGGAACAGGTGGAGAACTACTACAGCCTGCCGGGACAGAGCTGCTCAGAGCCCACCAGCCCCACCTCCAACTGCTCAGATGGCATGGTAGGTCACAGCTCTGGTACCTACTCTCAGCTGCCCCAATCTTTTCTAAAACTCCTTTAGACCCCATTTAAATCAGGTGGAGTGGAATGGGCTGGAGTGCAGGCAGTTGTTGAGTTGATTTAAGAGAAGAATAGTGTCCAAATTTAGAAACATGCCAGAAAAAAACTTGAATAAGTTTTTAATTTGACTTCCTAGCAGGTTCTAGATATACTCTGTAGTAGAGATTTGGCACCAAGAGAGGTGCTATGATATTTTCTCCATTACTTGGTTTATTTCCAAATTGTGTCACCAGCAGCCCCTGCCATACATTAACATCTAAAGGTAACTATTTGAACCTCTCCCTGCCCCAGAGTTTATAACTTAATGAAGAAATAGAAACAGGCCCTGCTCTGCTGAGGCCTGGCTGGAAACGTTGGTGCATTCTTTTCAGAGGGTGTTCACTCCAAGGCTGCCAGGTTTTAATGTGTTTTTGCCCTGGGAAAATATTCTCTCCCAGAATTAGTGTGGCTTCCTTCTATTCCAATCCATTTTGCATGGTTAACCCAATGCACATTGCTGCTGAATTCCACCCCTTTTTGCTTTGCTGTTGTTCTCCTCTTCTCCCAGTACAGAGATTGACCTCTGTGCCCTGGCAATTTGGAGAGGGCTAACCCTTCCTAAATCAAGGCAATGAAGGTGACTGAGAGTGGTCAGTTTACAGAACTTGTGGCAACCACTGCCCAGCCCTAAGTCAGGGCATCTTTTGCCAAGACCTGAAAACAAATATCTTTTGTGTCTTGTATTATAGCCCGAATGCAATAGTCCTGTCTGGACCAGAAAGAGCAGCAGTTTTGACACTGTCTACTGTCCTGATGTATCAAATGGTAAGAATTGAAGCATTTAAAGGCCAGTCAACCTCATAATTCAGTCTATCAGAGAAGAGTCTGTTTTTCCAGGTAGTATTGGTGAAGGAAATGAAAGTGAAGGCACTTGTGGGGAGGCTGTGACAGAATAATATAAATTCACATTTTCTGCTCCCAGTCCCCCTGATACACACACACACACACACACACACACGCACAAACATACACACACACTTTTGCTTGAAATATTACCAAGGGGCTTCCTCACTCCACACTCTACACTCAGGAATTGTCAGATATTTGCTGCAAATTTCTATATTAGTCTTTGTGTGATCACCTGACCTCTGGTGTCAGAAAAGCTGACCTATAGTTTAAGGGGCAAATAAGCAAGTCTCTCTTTCTAGGGATAATTTCTTTTAATGCTTTTCTCCTCATATTATTAGTATATGCCACAGATAAAAGCTCCTTATCCAGCTTGGATTGCTTGTCCAGCATTGTGGATCGGATCACCTCCTCAGAGCAACCTGGGTTGCCTCTCCAGGACCCGGCCTCTCTCTCTCCAGTTGTCAGCACTGATTCACAGCCTGCAACTCCAGGGCCATCTAGTTCCAGGCTTATCTATCATGTGTTATGAACTAAATATCTAGTCTAGATCAGTTCTGCCAGGAGGGCCTACTATCCAAGAAGAAGGAGGCCCAACAAGTCCAAAATGAAGACAACATGTATATAATAATTTCTTTTCAGTTGTAAATTTGTAAATATTATCTTGCCACCTTATAAGAAAGTGTATTTAACTAAAAGTCATGGTTACAATTAATACTTTCTCCTTCTCCTCCTTTTCTTCTTTTTCTTTGTCTTTAACTTCACCTTCTTCTTTTCTTTAGGTATATAGTTCCAATAATATTATTTCTAATGGGGGTAATTCATTGAGGGTAGCTTGTTGCAATGCTTAACTTATATATTTTTTATAAATATTGCTCATCAAAATATTATCTTTGTTGTTTAGATCTTTATTTTTTTCTTCAAAGCATTTTAATATCTGGGAATCAGTTACAGGGAATTTGAAATATATTTAACTTTTGCTTTTCTCTTTAATCTTATGTTATATTGTATTAAATAAAAATATAGAAATACTGCCTTATGGTATATATTTTGATCTTTCTTATAAGAAATGCATCTTTTCAATGTAAGCACTAAATAGTACTTTGTGGATAATTTCAAGATATAAAAAATTTTGGAAATTCCACCATAAATAAAATTGTTTACTAAAAGAAATATTTTAGTTCTTGGCTTTTTAAAAGAACAGCCCCAATGGAATCAAGAATCATTAACCTGAAATCTTTAAAGGTGGGTTGAACATAAAGTTGTTTTTAGGTATGTCTGAATATTTACCATTGCACAGACTAGTAGTTTAGGACCTGTTGATGTCACAAGTGAAAATAAGAAAATATCATATTTCCATTTTGAACACATTTCAAGGGAGCCTGCTAAAGGAACATTTTTCCTATATTTTATTATTATACTATATAATGGCAAGTTGTGTGTATGTGAAGGTAAGGTAGAAGTTATTCAGTACAATACATATTTAAGCTAAAAGACTGCACAATATTACATGACTTGAATACCTTAGAAATCATGAGGTAAGTCTTATTTACTTTTACTTCCTGCCAAAAGCTATCTTGATACATTAACATATTAATATTGTCCAAAAAAATTGTTGAAAGAAATTGAACTTTTTGTGTCTTTAGAGTGCCACCATAAGAAAACTAACAAACTATAGCAAAGAGACACAGACTGCAGACTGCGGTTGTCTTACTCATTTTTACAGTCTTTTTGAGCTTAATAATCATGTGTGTGTGTGTGTGTGTGTGTGTGTGTGTGTGTGTGTGAAAGAGAGAGGGAGAGACAGGCAGACATATGTCATCAGCTTAAAACTCTTCCAGAAAGAACTGAGATGAAAAACAAAAAGATTAAGTGGAAATTAGGTTGAAACAATCATTGGGATAATTCTCACAAGTTTGTCATTGAGAGATAAAAAAGAAACATCCCTGAAGCATCAAAAACAGCCATTAACAGAGTAAACACAGGTACTTATTTCACCCTCTAATTTGTGCCTTAGTTTAAAATTGCTAAGGGTTTGTGGTTACTTGTATTAACCGAAGCATACAAACTCTGTTAGAGTTTGGCAATACAACTGTTCTCATAAACATTCCCCCTCTTTCTGACTGGTTTTCTTGTGCTTGTCCAGTCACAAGGCTTAAAGGAAGGAGAAGGAAGGATTAAAAAAAAAAAAATATCGAGGCCATTGTAAAATTAACATGATATAATATTAGTATCATGGCCTGATGTGGCATACAGACTTTTTAGCACACAAGTTTTTAGCACATAAGTAAGTGCTTTGAGGGTATCACCGACTAGGGGGTATAAGGAATCTAGGTGAAGAAAATTCAGGAGGTCATGATAGAAATTTATATATGATTTCAACACAAGTTTGAGTTATTCACTGTGTTACACATTGTTCTAGGCACATTTTCTCCTTTTGATATTTTTATAGAAAGATTGGGGATTTGTTTTTAGAATGAGAAATAAAACCCTATTCAAATACTGTTATTTTAAAGTTCAATTCACATTCTGTTCTGTCTAATAAAAATTAAGCAGAAAAATGACAAAAACCGATTAATTCAAGGGAATTAATTTTTCCTTACCAAATCCCATTTACTTCTGTAACTTTGCAAGTGTTTTTGATATTCTTACATTATTATATTCTGAATATAATAATGATTCGGTGTTCAGAGCTTTTCTAGTGATCTGGATTTAATGCAAACTGTGAGCATTGTATGATTAGAGACAATATGGTTTGTGCCAGGTTGGACAAGTGATCCTATTTCCAATGTACCAGCACTGAAGTTTGATGTCTATTCAGTAAATGGCCCAGTACAACACAAAATGTGCAGCTATATGTGCTTGTATTTTGGATAAGAAGCCTTTGTAAATTGGTTTTCCAATAGTTCAGATCCAGAAAAGTCTTTCTTACTTCAAGAAAGTAGCAGGAGAAAAGGAGAGGAACTAACTAAAAGTTTGAATGAGAAGATTCTGCCACCTATACATCTCCAGGAGTAAACAACCGAGCTACCTCTGAATTTGTATCGGAACCCTTCACCTCAGCTGGTGGGAGCTTTTTTGCTGCCATGACCAAAAAGAACAAGTAGAGGAAGAAAAGTTTATTTGGGGGCTCATGGTTTCAGAGGTCTCAGTCCCTAGATGGCCAACTCCTTTGCTCTGGGTCTTAGGTGAGACAGAATGTCATGATGAAAGAGTGTGGTGGAAGGAAATTCTCAGAACATGGAACCAGGAAGGGGGCAGAGAGAGAGAGAGAGAGAGAGAGAGAGAGAGAGAGAGAGAGAGAGAGAGAGAGAGAGAGAATGCTTTGCTCAATAGGACAAATATGCCCCATAGTCACGCCCCCCAGGGGTCCACCTCCTTCAGTCACATCCTGCCTGCCTATAGTTACCACTTACTCAGTTAATTCCTATCAGGGGATTAATGCACTGATTAGGTTAAGGCCTCATACCCAATCATTTCACTTCTACAGTTTCTTGCATTGTCTCATGCATGAAATTTTGTGGGTACCACATATTTAAACCATAACTACATGAAACCTTCAAAGTTTAGAAGCAACTAGGGCAAGGTCCCTATCTTCATCTGCAAATCTCAAAGGGAGGAGGTTATCAGGAAATGAGTCCAGAGAGCATTTCTTTTCCTCATGCCTGGGAATGCAAGCTCACATGAAAACTGAATTCAGTGAGATCATGGAAACTAGTAAATGGTATTTGAAAGCAAGATATTATACAACTCAGGGTGTCTTGATTGTCTCATTTTTCCTCTCATTCGAAAGATGGAAATTAGATAAAATTAATGGCTGTATAATAACCATAAATTGCTATTTAATATGGTATTCTTATAATTCTCAGATTAATCTGAGAGTGGTATTTCCTGAAATTTTCTCTTATGACAGTTACTAGGTTTAAGAAGTAATTTAATTCTCTGACTTGCAGAGGTGGTATTTCTGGATATCAGAGTGCAGCTATTTGTAACTTCGGAAGAGCTCTGCTCAAATGGCAAAGTATCTCTGCAAATATCACAACTGAATGTCTATCTCCACATTGTCCCCCAAACCCAGGACATCAAATTTATTTTCTTTAAGAATTCTTATTTTGTTAATTCGTGATTTAACTTATGATAAGATCATAAATAGTCATCACTAAAATTATTAATCTTATAATCTTATATAAGTAATTCTTTGTAAAGGGAAAAATAAGAAATCCTATTTCTATACCATTTAATTCACTTTTATATCACTTGGGAATGGGGATAAAGATGCAACTAGCAATTATTGAGTGCTATCATTATGCATATAAATAAATGGAAGCTTAAGGAGTTTTATCATTTGCCGAAGAAAACAGTTAGCTATTTAAGTTTCTTCACAGCTCATGTTTCATGAGACTCAGGCAAAAGTTGCAAGGCTTCTTATGACTTAGTATTAGAAATCCTTAATGACTTAGAATTAGAAGGCTCAGAACATTACTTCTATATTCTTTTGGTCAAGCAAGTTACCAAAGCCAGCAGAAAATCAAGGAGAAGAAAATTAAACTCCTTTTTCAGTAGAGGAAACAGTAATGAATTTGCATCCATATTTAACCTACCACAATAAGTAGTGTATATTGTCTCCCATCCTTATCATTCACCCACTTAACTGATTTCTGCTTGTCTGTCACTGTCCACAGTCATCAAACCTTTCAAATCAGTAGATGGTTTCAGTACTGGGTAAGTTTATCATCTATGCCAAATGTCTTCCCCAATCTTTAGTCCTATATACCCAACTGTTTAAAAATCTCTCAGGAGTCTCAATAGCATCTCCATCTCAACATATTCCAAGTTAAGCTCATCATCTTCCCTGCTCTTGCTACCTCTGAACTTGGTCTCCTTTCAGTATTGACTCTTCCAGTGGATGGCATTAGCAGTCATGTCAACATGAACTGTAGGCCATATTCTGTTATCTCTATACCTATCTCCCCATCCTCTTGCTTAATTGATTATAAAATCCTATTTACTCTCCTAAATTCTTCCCAGGTCTCTACCCTTAATCCAAACTATGGTTATTTCTCTCTGGGACTGTCATAAGATCTTCTTAAGCTCCCTCTATAATTCCTCTGGATCTCCTACTTCTGACTACAGTATGCTTTTGGGGAAGGGAGGCCATCCATTTCCTCTTCTCAGGTCATGCTGTTCATGTTCATGAGAGTAGTCATTCAGCTCCTGAGTATGTGTTTTCCCTGTGACCATAATGATTGTTTCATGGATGGACATGGGAACCAAGTTGTTCTATAAGTGCCAGTTCTGGAATATTTGCTGTAACTACAGGGGAAAGGAGGCTTCCTTTATGTTGGGATGATGATATATGAGATTTTTGCCTCTAGGCTGCCAGCTGTCATCTCACCCCTGGAAAGGAGACCTGCTTAAAAATAAAGTGAACACAGTATGAAGCAGAGCTGTGATGCACAGAGATATATACTGAAAATATCATAAAGCAGCTGGATCCTAAAAAGTATGAATATCTTCTGTTGGCCACGGTCTAACATTTTGGAGCCAACAAATGATCTTTTTCTCAGACTAGTATGAGTGGAAACTTTGTTAATTGAGACAGAAATAAAGTTGCATAATACTACTGTTGTGCTTTGGATCTAAAGTGTACCCCAAAGTTCATATGTTTAAAGGCTTAGTTCCCAGTTCAGCAGTGTTCAGAGAAGGGGTCTTTGACAAATAATTGGATCACAGGCTCTGACCTTAACAGTGGATTAATTCATGAATTAATAACTTAATGGGCTACCGGGAGGTTGTTGAAACTTTAGGGGTTAGGCCTAGGAGGAAGTAGGTCATCGGGGATGTACCTTTGAAAACTCTAGTTTGTCCCCTGATCTTTCTCTTTTTGCTTCCCCATTGCCATGAGGTGAACAGCTTTGCTTTACCAGATATTGCCTGTCATGATGTTCTGCCTTGCCAGAAACCCATAGCAATGAAACCAGCTGACCATGAACTGAAACCTCAGAAACCATGAACCAAAATACATCTTTCCTTCATAAGTTGATTTTTTTAGGTATTTTGTCACAGCATTATTAAGTTGACTAACACAACCATTCTGATCTCTTCTGCATATTACAGATAGGGCAGGTTTCTCAGAATATTCATCTGATCATGTCAACCATTCCATTTCCCCTCTCAGTTTATTGCATGTACAGTAAAAACAGAAGAAACTGTTAACATGACTCGCAGGTTTTGCATGGCAGACTCCTATCTACCTCTCTAGTATTACCCCTTTCTAGTCAAGCCCTGACTCTCTACTTCTGCTCAGAAGGGCCTTTTATCAAATCCTAAGGGGCTTGTATTACACATTCTCTTCTGCCTACGATGTTCTTCTCTCTTCTATGTCACCTGGTTAATTCTCATTCTTTAAATCTCAGCTCAGGCATCCATTTTCACCAGTTCCATTTCTGATTTAGGCAATCCGATGGTTCTCTTCTCCTGGAGGTCACTCTATTGATACCAAGCTTAGTGTGAGTACATCATGGCCTGGAAGCCCTGGGCTCCAGCAAATTTCCTGCCTCATTTGGAGTAATTAGCACTACAGGTACAGGTATGTGCCTTTGTTCTCAGCTTAGGCATCAGTTCTAAGGCAAGTTTGTTATGAACACTCTCACAGTATCAAATCCTCTTGCTCTATGGTCTCTGTATGCCACAATTAAAATTGTGCATCAGTTTTGTAATTATTAACATTTTATTTGCCTTCACTGTCAGAGCAATGAGGATGTGTTCTTGATCAATCCCGTGTCCACTGGGCTAAGGAAGGAAACATATTGTGATGTTATAAAATATAAATTTGATATTCACCCAGTTTCTTGGCAAACAGCCTTGGAATCTCTTTGTGTGCTAATGAGTTGACCCCTAGGTAGCTCAGGATGGGATCTGGCCACTAGAAGATCAAGTCACATTAGAGGGTTGGAGCATTCAGCCCCTTGCCACAACCTCATAGGAGGGGAGAGGGGCTGGAAGTTGAGATGATCACTGATGGGCAATGAGTTAATCAGTCATGTCTATGTAATGAAACGGCCATAAAACCCCAAAGGACTGCTTCCAGATAGCAGAACACAGGGAAGTTCCTGAAGGAGAATATTCCTGGAGATATCATGGAAGTTCTATAACCCTCCCCTCACAACTTACCCTACGAATCTTGTCAGTCGTGTTCTTTGTAATATACTTTAAAATAAACTGATAAATTTATGTCAAGTGCTTTCCTGAGTTCTGTGAGCTACTCTAGAAAATTAATAGAACACAAAGAGGGGGTTGTGGGGACCCTGATTTAGAGCTGGTGAGTCAGAAGCATAGGTTAAGCAAACTGGAGCTTTTGATTGGTAAGAATAGTGAGACAAGTCTTCTGGAACTGAACTTTCAACCTGTGAGATCTGGTAATATCTCCTAGAAGATAGAGTCAGAACTGAATTGGATTACAGGTGACATCTACTGGTGAAAGATTACTTGCTTGATTTATGTGATACACTACTCCCCACCCACAGTCACATTTGAGGTCACAGAAGTATTTTGGATTGTAAGAGTATAGGATAAACTGACTTTTGTATTCGTATATTCTTATCTATTTACTGTGTGTGTGTGTGTGTGTGTGTGTGTGTGTGTACCTACACAAACACTTAATATGGTAAATTACCATGTGTTTATGTATACAATGAATTTATTGATATTGTTGCAGCATTTGTCATTATAGAATGTATTCTCATTTTTCCAATTTTCTTTACCATAGATTCCTTGATACCTGTTTATTCAGTCTTTTGCCAATCTAACCAAAATACCTGTCAAGAACAACTTAGAGGAGGAAAATTTTGTTTTGGGCTTATGGTTTCAGAGGTTCAGTCCATGTTCAGCTGACTGCATTGCTCTGGGCCAGAGGTAAGACAGAATATCATATGGTGGAAAGGCATGGTAGAGGAAGCTAATCAGCTAGGAATGAGAGAAAGAGAGAGAGAGAGAGAGAGAGAGAGAGAGACAGAGAGACAGAGAGAGAGAGGAGAGAGAGAGAGAGAGAGAGAGAGAGTGAGGAGAGAGCGAGAGAGAGAGAGAGAGGAGCTATGGACAAGATATCATCCCCAAAAGGTTCATCCCCATTGACCTCCATCCATGCCCCACCTGCCTATAGTCACCACCAAGAAGTCCATTCAAATTATTAACCCATCAAATGGATTAGTCTACTAATGAGGGTACAGTCCCAATCTCTGCCTTAAAGTCCTACCTTTAAACTTTGTTGCAGCAAATGTGAGCTTTTCTGGGGATACTTCTGGATCCAAATCATAATAATGCCATTTTCTATATTCTACTGGCTCTTCTATTTTTTTCTGTTTTATTTTGGTCCCTTGCATTGACTTCTCTTATTCTGGTCAATCTTTATACATTGTAGGTCTACGTCATGTGGACATTTCTCCTTTTGGTCTCCTTCAACCTCTTTATTCTCTAGTGTCACCTTCTGCCTATTTCTTACAATAGACATGTTTCTGCCATTGCCTCATCCATACCATCATTGAAGGGAAGCTGTTCCATAGGTAGCTTCAGTAGGCCTATCTGGTTTTTCTAGTACATGTAAATCAGTTATAGATGGGCACTTGACTTGAGGGCAGCTAACCCATGTACTGACCAACATTTACGGATGTTGGTCATAACCTGATTCAGATATATGCATTGAGATAAACAGACTCCCCTTACCCCCAGGAATTTAGGCTTAGAGACAGAGTAATATCACTAGTTAATAACAAAAACTAAATTGAAAGGTCATTAGATAGATAGGGCCATAGAAGGTCTGACATTATAAGGAAATAGAAGAAACCAATGGACAGTAAGATAGAGTATATGCAGATTCAGAAACAGCACAGGACAATACTCACAATGGGTCTGCTATTTATAGTAGGTCAGGGTCCTGGGTAGGAGCTGAAGTTGAGTCCAGCTTTATCACTAATTAGCTGGGAGAACTTAGGTAAACCACTTCAATGGGTAAAAGTGTTTTTACCCTTATAAATGTGGATAACAGAATGTAAATCACAGTGTTGTGAGAATTACATGAGGTAAAACATATAAAATGCTTAAAACATATAAAATGCTTAATTATAATGAATACTTATTAAATGATAATTCATGAAAGGAAATGTAGTGGTTGAGACTTAGAATGAGGGTCACAAACTCCTGATGTAGGAGTTTTTAGAATCATCTTGATTTCAAAAACACCCTTCAGATTTTGTACCCGTAGGCCCAAAATATTTCTCTAATGAATCCTTATGAATCTTATATTTGAGCTGGCTTGAGCAGATCTGCAACTAAGAGATTCACATTAAGTATCTTTCAAATGCTAATTTGCAGGCTTTTCTTCAGTGGCCCATTCATATTTTCCATGGCCTGTTAACATCTCCCCTTTGATGGTAATCTCAACATGGATGGAACTGAACTCATTTTCTCAGAATTACCCCCCCCATTTCATTTTATAGCAATATGTTTCTTTTTGTAATTTTAACATCATTTTTGATTCTTCACTTTTCTCAAGGCAATTAATTTAGTTTTCATGGAACAAAAAGCAGAAGGGAATTATAAAAATAACAGTAGTTATGGCTGTAGAAACAATTGTGTGTGTTTTTCTTTTTAAGTAAATATCATTTTCCAAACTGAAATGTTTATGAAATTCATCTGAGATTTCCAGTGTGGGCCTACATTTAATACTTGTCTATATTTAAGGGCCTTTTTCATTCAAAAAAGTCTTTCAAGTTGGATATCCTATAGTCAGTGCGACCTTAGAGTAAAGAAATATGGTACTAAGGTTAAGAAAAACCATTTTAAAAACACATTTATTAAACACTTCTTGCATTAGCAACTGGGTTTCACATCTATTATCAATACTAGTAAATGAGTCAACTTAATTCACCAGTACTACTATGTATCTGGAACTATTTTGATATATATTATATATAATTAAGCATAAAAATCGCTCGAGGAATTGGGTGCTACCCAACTCCAGGTTATTGTCAAGGAAGGACTTACAGACATAGAAAGTGTTATGTGACACCATCATTTTACAAGTGGGGTTCTTGTAAATTCTCCTATTACAGTCTGCAAAAACCAGAGTTCAGTGGAAATCTGAGGCAAAAGTATTCTGAGAAAGTGATGAAGCTTTCAAAAATGGTATTTTAGTGTTCTGATAGCTTGGAATAGGAAGACTAATTAAGAGGATTTTGTAGTAGCTCAGGCATGAGGGGATATCCTTTTGCCCTCCCTGAGTTGTCCAGCACAAGGGGGCTTTCAGTTGAAACTACTGACTGATTGAACCACTGAGATTGTATCTGCATGATGTCAGACATCTGGACGTAAAGGGCAAAATTCAGTTACCCAGATATAAGGTTACATGATACATTACCATCCATAATTTAGAAACTTTTGACTGAGTGACTGCCTTTTGACTTTCCATTCAGACAAACAGCATTGAGTTGATTCGGTCTGAGCATATACCAACTACCATTCCTTCCTTCTTATCTAGGGAATGGCTAATCAGATCGCCAATGCTGATGAATCACTAAAACAGCAGTGGTGGCCTAACAGGTGAATATTATTCATGACCTTCCTGTAAGTGAAAACAGGAAGGCCAGGAAGAAAGTGAAAGCTTCCTATTGTCAGATAGGCATTTTAAAAGACTATTTGTTATGACTTTCCTATTTTTTTATTCAAAGGATTTTTGTTAGGTTGGTGTCTCCAGTTTACAGCATTACACTTCTCTAAGCAACTATTATATTTTCTTCACATCAAAGCTTACTTCTTGAAAATATTTCACAGACAATTAAATGTTAACACTTTCCTTCTGTTAGCACTTTGTATGCTCAGTTAAAATGTGATATAAAAAGCAAGGCACTGTAATCCCATATTCAGTTCACTCGAATAAAATTTACCTCTCTAAACTACTGTTACAATAATAATATAAGAATTCTAATTTCATAAAAACATAGGGTTACAATTAAGTAATGGTGATGCTATAAATATATCTTTGTCTTTGAAAAAATTATCTCTAATTAGCTATCATTTGGAAACAGGAACATTAATTTATCATTCATTAATTTATCATTCCTTTCCATTAAACCAATTCTGTGTCCAAATGCTAACTTCATTGTTGAGAAGTGAATGTCCAAGTAAATCAAGAAATTTATTGGGTGGTTTGGGTGTATGGTAATAGAAAGTTGTGTTGTACTTTATTGATTTCTTATGTTATTTTTAAAAATTGCTTGTTTTGTTTTATATTCTCTAAAGAGGGATAACAGAAACTGGGAGTATGAACCATTTACAAAAGAATATGAACTATGTACATAGGAAAGTAACTAAACCCAAAATTCTGCTGACTTTAGTTGTTAATGCATTTGGTGGGGAGGGGATTGTGAGTTTGTAGTTAAAGAATATTAAAAGTATGGTCTGTTTGCTTCTACTAAGCTATGCATTTCCGGAAGGCAAAGCTCTTCTCTGAATCTCTGTCACCTAGTCTTTCATCAGGCACACAGAGGGAATAAATAAATGCTCATTGAACACATTCATATAGTTTCATATCAATTTGTAGGCATGAGAAGAACCTATACTAGAGGAATTCAAATTTCTTCCCATATCTAATTATAGATCAAAATATCTGCCTCAAATGTTAAAACTTCTTTCAAAAAAGCAGGATGTATGATATAAATAGTCATACATAAATTTAGAATCAATTCAACTTGAAGAAATGGGTCTCCACTACAGATATATCACTTTACAATTACAGAAAGAAATGTCTTTTGAATTGACATATTGCCAACTCAACACATCTAAAAGCTCTTTTAGAATCACATATAAACAAGAATCATTTCACCCACCTCTGGACTGGAATGTGACAGCTGGTTAAAGTAAGCATAGCAACACCACACAACAATGTCAAACAGGATGAGCAGCTTAACTAATCAAAAATAGAGCATCAAAGTAAAACTGTTCAAATTAGACTTCTGGTCAGGACAGAAAAGTTAAATGCTATCAGTTTCCAGGATCTTTGATGATCCCAAGGTTAATGTTAGCATTTCCAATCAAATTCAAGATGTAATTTGACAACTTCAGAGTTTTTAAATATCACATTGAGGGCTTTTGTGGTCTTCTGATTCAATATGAGATATGTAGACAGCAATAATGTCTCAAGGTTGAGGAAATAACCCTTGAAGTAAGAACTTCCTTGGCCAAGTAAGTTCCTGACTTGCATATTAAATAAGCTACTTTTCTCTCTGACTTTTATCCTCATCTCAGGCATAATATAGTGTTCTCAACTATCACCTCCTACAACAGTTTTAGAATTAATTATATGTAATATGTATTAGGTCAATTCCTCATACCTAGAACATACATGGAGACAATTATTTTTACATATTAATAGGCAGTCAAATTCATATAAAATGCTGGAGGGGAGGGTTCAGAAAAATATTTCCAGTTATACTAAATTATTTGTAATCTAGAAATCTGACGGGTTGTCAGCACTTGAGATAGTTTCGTTTAAATTAAGATGTTTGAACAGTAATGAGAGGTAAAGTCCTATAGCCAGAAGTCATATTTAGGAAGAACTAGAGAAAGCATAAGCATACAAATTTCTCCTTTTTTTGTTTATGCCTCGTAATAAATAGTTAATTAAAATTCTAAAATTAATTGTTTGAAACTGTTTGACAAACACTTTGATTTCCAAGCAAATGTTAATATTCATGTAGGCAGTTATAGAATGTTCTATTATTAAAGTTACCTAAAATTATTTCTTTTATTTTGTTTACCTTAAAAGTTGTAGTAAAATCTTGTTTTCACACTGAAGACTAGATCTTTTTCACCCCATCCCCTTTCTGAACTTTGGCTTTCACTCTTTGAATTAATAACTGGTAATGCTATAATTTTAAAATGTTTCACAATGACATAATTCTGAAATATTAATAGATAAATGACAACATCTAATATAAAAGCAATATCATATTATATTCTAATAATCTTTACAGAAAAATATTTTAGCTATATTTTAAAATCATGTGTCAACGATTGGTATAAGTGGTCCATAACTGTTTTTCATAGCGCTTTTCAATCTATTTACATTCATACCATTATTCCAGTACAAGTGAAAAGACCATCTTTAAGTCTTACTAGAGTATGGTAGGTGGTCACCCTTTTTAAAAATCAATGTAAAACAAAAAAGAAGAGAGCTGTGTCCAAATTTATAGTTCACTGAAGTTCAAATACACAGAATTCTAATTGCTAGGCTGCTCCTCTTTGGAAGCTAGTTCTTTAAATCATGACTATTGAGTTTCATGGGTTCCATTTACTGTCACATTTGGAAACATTACAAAGGTTGAGTATCTCTGGTATGTCCATGCCAGCTTTACTGCCTGAGCCATATCATTTGCTGCTAAGTTATGTGAAAGACTTCTGTTTTCGTAGGTGTTATTTTTTCAATTATTTGTGCATTAGTCCCCAGTAAATGTTCAATCAAAAGTAATGACGTTCTCTCACATAGCACTTGCAGTATAAATGTCTAGCTATTCACATACAAAAAAATGACAACTTATTCAGACAAGGGAACTACCAATGTGATTGTCCCAGGATTTTTAATATTTTTCCAAGATTTCTAAAAGGACACATAAACAATGCAAACAAAATAGTATACAGAAACTTATATCAGCATTTCTTTCATTGGCTCTTTTTACTTATGCATGACTGTAGACTCCTTTTTGACATAATTATTAAAGCATGGGATATATCTTGTTCTAATTCAGTCTCTAGTACCTTTCCCTCCTCTTCCCTCCCCCATTCTTTGCTTCCTTCCCTGAATCAATCTTTCTGCCATTTACCCAGAGTATTTTTTTTAAATTAATTTCTTGAGGAGATACATGATGATGTGACTCACTGTGATATATTCATGTATGTACATAGGAATGTTATGTGAGATTCATTCCACTGTCTTTCCTTTTCCCATCTGCCCCCTTCCCTTCATTCTCCTTTGTCTACTCCACTGAACTTCTATTCTCCTTCCCTACTTACTAAGGGTTGGCTTCCACATATTAGAGAAAACATTTGACTTTTGTTTTTTGGGGATTGACTTATTTCACTTAGCATGATAGTCTCAGATCCACCCATTTACTGGCAAATGTCATGAAGTCATTCTTTATGACTGAGTGATATTCCATTGTGTATCTATACTACATTTTCTTTATCCACTTATCTGTTGAAGGGTGCCTAGGTTGAATCCATAGCTTAGCTATTGGGAATTGTGTGGCTATAAACCTTGATGAGGCTGCATCATGGTAGTATGCTGATTTTAAACACTTTGGATATATACCAAGAAGAGGGACAACTGGGACAAATGGTGGTTCCATTTCTTTCTTTCTTTTCTTTTTTTTTTTTTTTTGAGGAAAATCCATACTTTTTTCCAGAGTGGTTGCACCAATTTGTAATCCCACCAACTTTCCCCCACATTTCTGCCAACACTTGTTGTTATTTGTATTCATGATCAAAAGCATTCATCTTTAGTATTCTGACTGGAGTGAGATGAAATCTCAGTGTAGCTTTAATTTGCATTTCTCTAATTGCTACAGATGTTGAACATTTTTTCATATATTTGTTGACTGTTAATATTTCTTCTTTAGAGAGTGTCTGTTTAGTTCCTTTGCCCATTTATGATTGGGCCATATTTTATATATTGGGCTATATTAATATCTAGGATATAAAAAAAAAACCCTCAAAAACCTTAACACCAAAACCAAAACAAGACAAATAACACAATCAATACAGTGCGAAAGGAACAAAACAGACACTTATATTGACATTTCTGATATCAACATTTTCCAATTTGTAGTTTCTTTTTTAGGTAGTCAACTTTTTAAAGCAGCCCAAATGATTGTTGTACATGGATACATGGAATCTCATTATGGTTGACCTTAAGAGTGAAGGATGGATTGAAAGAGAAGAAAAACACATTTGAGGGTGGTTGGAATACTTACCAGGATCGTCAAAAACCCCTTAAGCTCTTGAAGCAGTCTAACAAAAGTCTCTGTGAAAACTAATTGGAGTGTATCTCTTTCCCAATGCCCCAGTGATCATTCAGACAACACCCCTACTCCCCAAAAGTTATTTATATTCAGGCAATCTCTGAGAAATATCATGTTCATTTAAAGACATTGAAAAACATTAATTTCAATCAAAGAATGTATCTAGAGTCTATTTCAGGGTCAAGAAGACATAAGAATCGTAACCCCAGTACCTCTGCTTCTCACTAACCACCCAGCCTTCCAGAGGAACTGTTAGTTTTCATTTACAAATCTCTTTGTAGGTTTTTGCTCTTGTTTTATGATAGTGGCATATACTTTCATACTTCAAATATTTTCCCAGTGAGTTATGGAACCCCAAATGGCTGTGGTAATGCTCGTAATGCTTGTCTTCTAAAGGACTTAAGCTGGCTTGCGTGGTTTATAGCTGATGAATTAGAAGTCAATCTTTCACACAATGATGTATTCACTATACTAAGAACCACTTATATTGTAAATTAATTCTTGAAACGTTGGACCATAAATGTCATCAGTATCATTACCCAATCTGCTCCCACAGCAGGGTCTCCAGTTTGCTGCAGGTGCTGGCTTCCCAAAACGAAGGTGCCCCAAACAAAACACATTAAACCATGACTCCATTCTGGAGGACCACTTCCTTCAAATGCCTCTTTGCTTTATGCTGCTTGGCAAGAGAGATTAATGGATGCCATTTCTGATATGCAGTTGGTTTCAGGGTTTTTTTTTTTTTTTTTTTTTTTTCAGGTGCCCTTTCAAAAAGGCACTCTCAAGTACCTTTTAAGAAATGTATTTCTCAAGATTTCCTCCTTAGAAGTCTGCACTAGGTTTAGTAAGGGTTCATGTGCTTGTGCCTCTGTTTGGAAAATATGAACTTAAAATACAACACTTGTCATGCCTTTATTAAGTCATTGGTGTGTAGAGAAATTATTAGGAATTACACGAGAGAATGAAAGAATCAGTCAAAACAGGCTGCCCTTAAGGAGCTTAAGTTGTTGTGGGACGAAAAACAGTTCTGTCTTGATGATACATGGAAAATAACAAAACCCATTTCAAGTCTTAGTTACTTAGGACTCTTCTTACATTTTTTAAAATATTTTAGCTGTAGATAGACACAAATATCTCTACTTTTTAATTTTTTTTATGTGGTGCTAAGAATCGAACCCAGTGCCTCACACATGCTAGGCTACCACTGAACCACAACCCTAATCAATCTTCTTACATCTTTTGATGGTTACCTAATTTTCAAGTAAACTTACTTGGCATGTGATGTTTTCTAGGGATGCTTAGGGAAATGAGAATAACCCCAAAGTATAAATTTTTGACATACATTTTCCTGAAGAGGACAGCATTAGAAATATTAAATTGATTGCGCATTTGCCATGCAGACTACAGAGGAATTTTTAATTTATGCTTTTATTAGTGCATTATAGTTTTACATAATTGTGGTATTCATTTTCACATGTTCATAAGGCATATAACAATTTTCTCAATTTCAAATCTGACTACTATTCCCTTTCCTTAGCTCTTCCCTCTCTCTTATTTCCTTTCTCTATTAATTTATTTTTAATTGGTGCATTATAGTTATACCTAAATATGGAATTCATTGTGATGTATTCATACAAGCATATAACATTATTTGGTTAATTTCATTCTGCAGTTCTTCCCCTTTCCCATACCTCTTCCCTCCCCTTTGATCTCCTTCTTCTCCTCTACTGTTCTCCCGCCTATTTTCATGAGATCTCCTTTTTTTTTTTTTTTTTTTTTTTAAATTTCTCATTTCTCTTTAGCTTCTGTACATAAGAATATGATCCTTGATTTTCTGAGTCTGGCTTATTTTACTCAGCATGGGGTTCTCCAGTTTTATCTGATAGAATTTCATTCTTATTTATGGTTGAGTTAAACTTCATTGTGTATATATTCCACATTTTCTTTATCCATTAGTCTTTTGAAGGGCATCTAGACTGGTTCTATAACTTAGCTATTGTGAATGGTGCTGCTATAAACATCGAGGAGGCTGTATCCCTAGAGTATGCTGATTTTAGTTCTTTTGGATAAACACCAAGGAGTAGGATAACTGGGTCGGTCATAGGGTGGTTCATTCTTAATCTTTTAAGGCGTCTCCATGATGTTTTCCAAAATGGTTGAGACTACAGTTTGTTTACAGATATTTGTGTTTACATGTTTTTGTTTTCTCCTTTTTTTAAACTGTTCAGATTAACTCAGTAGACTGTATATGAGATCTAAAGCTCAGGATACAACAATCTGGTGAAAAACCTTAGGTGCTGCTGAAGAAACCTTTTATTTCTTTAACCTACTCTTCGATTTTGTATGAGAGGACAGAAGTATTCTGTTCCTTTAAGGAGTCAATAGGGAAATGCTGAAAGGCATTCACCTAAAAGCACGTCTGATTATATAATCTAACCTTGTGTTCTATCATTTAGCCATGGGTGAAAATCTGTTGCCCTTGAGATCCAGATTTGTACTTATGTGCTAAGAGCCAGAAGAACTTTAAGTGCACTGTCTTGTCTTAGTTACAGATTTTCATTGAGCATTTACCTGTGAACCATCACTGCAATTAATCCCTTACCTGCATTAAGTTATAGATGATAAAGTCATCTATAGGGATAGGATAAATTAAAGAATCTGAACAAATTTGAAAGAATTAGCAAGTGATTGATTCAGATTTCAAATAAAAATTGCTTATGAAATCCCAAATATAAGAAGGTTAAAAAACTATAAGTGATTTGGGGGTAAGTCAAAGATTAAAATAGATTTTGGAAAACTTTTGAAACTGAATCCTTTGTGATACAAAAATTCATAGGATACATACAAACTTTCAAGTACCATATTAGATAATTAGGTTTCATAAGCTATCATTCAAATTAAGATATTATAAAAATAACAGAATAATTTAAAAACCCAAATTAAAACCTGTATCAGAATTATTATTAAATTTAATCCCTCAATTTTACTAGTACATATGATGAACTAATTTCCATATTTATATAGGATAACCAGGACACAACTAAAGAAACAAAAAGAGGGTTTACTTGTTCTACCAGAAGTCAAGACTTAGTCTCTAAAAGATACGTTGTTAGTTTGTGTTGATCAAGAAAAAAATAGACCAGTGGGACTGAATAAAACAGAGAATCCCCAAATAAGTACATCCACCTTGATATGGACACTGTATTATGATGGCATTTGAAGTCCATTGGTAAAATTATGGATCTTCAATATGTTATGCTTGAACTTTTTATTATTGAATAGAAAGGGAAGGAAGGAAGGAAGAAAGAAGAAGAAAAAATGCCTTACTTCCAGATAGAATATACATATAAAAAGCAGAACTTTCATAAGAAAATACTGAAGAACATATTGGTGATGTTCAGGAGGTAATGGATTTCTTAGATGACATATATGACAAAACACAAAAAGGAAAAGATCATATGCTAGTTTGCATTGCAAATTTTAAGTTGTGTTCATTAAGAGACAATAAAAAAGTGAAAACATAAGTGACAAGAAGGAAACAGGAGAAGGTATGTACATCACATAACCAACACAGGATTGTATGTATCTCTACATATGGATAAGTAAAATGTTTCCAAGTAGATGACAAAAAGATAGCCATCAAAAGTGGGCAAAACATATAATCAGATAATTATCAAAAAGGAAATTTGAGTGGCCAATAAACATAGAAAGTTGCTCAACTTCATTTTCAATTAAGGAAATGCAAATTAAAACTATAGTTGGCCATCATTTTATGTGCACTGGTTTGATCAAAATGTAAAATCTGACAATCCCAGGTGTTGATAAATATGTGAATGAATGGGAACTCTTCTTCACTGCTACTTGGAATAAAAGTTGGAATAACCATTTGAGAGAATAATTTGGTTTTAACTAGTAATTTTCATAGTTCTTATACAACAAAATAATTGCATTCCTAAACATATAAACTCTAGAGTAGAGGCATTCAGCCTGAGTTGCCAACATATCTCAAAGTATGTGAAGATATTTTTAAGGTATTTGAGAAGATAGTTTCAAAAGAATAGATTTTCAGATCCTCAATTTCCACGTGTACTCTCCTAGAACTAGTGTGCATGAGAACCCACCCCTGCAGGCATCCTATATGATTTTTTCCATGTTTCCTCTCACAATAATCTTTCTTCTGTTTTATAAGTCAAATGCACCTTTTTGTCCACCCTGAATCTATTATGCACTGAGCCCAGGTGAAAACATCTCTGGATGCCAAAAAATGGAACAACATGAATGACAGTAATTATCTTCTGTCATAGCTTTGTGACATCAAGTGGTTTCTATTAATTTGCTTTCACTTTATTTAATGGAGTATCAAGCTCAATGTACCTACTAATAGCTTATTAAAACTGGTTTACCATAGTTCACTTTGTGATTCTGACATATAACTCAGAAACTGTCCAGTGAATTGAATAACATTGGTTCAATAAATCTTCCATTCATGTATGTGTTGTTAGTGTTTATTTTTATTGATATAAATCCCCTTTTATCTGGTTATAAATAATAGTCATCCTTGGATATATGAATTGTGCAGGAAGCCTTCTCTTAATCAAACTCTCCCCTGGTTCCATGTATTGTAATAAAAGATATTTCCAGCATTTTTAATTGAATATATATAAAAATAGGAAATACATTATTTTCATTGTTTGTACACTACTACTAATTGTAATAGTATAACATAATCCTGAAGAAATTTTCTAAAATTATTGTATTTTGAGAGGAAGTTTTATTTTTAAAAATTTAATTTATAGGTGTACTTTTGGAGGAAATTATAATAGGAAGATCAGTAAAAGAAGTAGAATCATAAATTTGATTGCATTATGATTATAAGAGTAAAACAAAATGGAAATGTAAGTTTGATAGAAACAAGAATGAGTTGTAAAGTTAAGGTATTCTAAGTGGCATTAAAATATAAAAGAATAAAAATATCTGACTTCATTATACAAAGCAGTATTGTTTCTCAGATATGTCATTTCAATTGTTCATGTGTGTATACATTTCTATAGGTGTAGGTAGGTATGTATATGTATACAGTATCATAATGCACAAGTACATTTTTGTTTAAGTACCAGAAAATTCACCCTGACTCAGATAATTCTGATGCACATTTTGAGAAACAATGACCTGGGGTCAGTAAGGGCAAAGGAGAAAAAATCTAACCTTTGCCTTGCTAAACAGACATTTTAATGTGTTTGTAATCATATATGTGTATAATTAAAGATCTTCAAATACATAGTAAGGAATCCAGATCTCAACTTTTAAGAAAGAATATGCAGCAAAGGATACAGTTTTTACGAGGCTGTAGAATGGAGGCAAGATTTACTAACTAGAAGGACATTGAACTTTAGAGGTGAATTCCAAGAAAATCGAAATGCACAAAAATACCATTGCACTGTGAGTTAGTTTGATGATAGGAGAGAAACCCCACTTGGAAGCATAGATGTGAGGTTCGGGGTCAAAACTGGAGAATCACATGTTCTAAATACTGATAAAGATCCATCTCCTCCTGTCTTAGATTAGGAACTTGCAACCTCAAGAGTAGAGTCCAAGATACAGATTTGTGTGCAAGTAGATTAAAGAAGTATTCCCAGAGAAAACTGATGTGGAAGTAAGCAAAACACAACAAGGAAGGGGTAAAACCACGTAAAATTCAGTTTTGGACAACACTCCAGCATCAGTCTAATCCCAGGGGGATCTCTAGAATGTGAGTTACAGCCCAGAATTTGCCCAAATCAGAGGCAAAGGAACTGCTCTGCATATTTGAGCATCTAGCCAGTCATTGGCAAGTCCCTCTGGAGAGCTGCATCCTCCAAGGAACATCTTGCTCTCTGCACTTTCAGGCCAGGTGGCTCTGGACAAGGCCAACTTTCTCTGTGTAGAAACAAGGCACACAGATGAATGCACAAACAATATCAAAAAGTCTGAGGAGACCTTGAACAGAGCAATGTCAGAGGCAACCCAAGCCAGGTGGGGTAAAGTGGAACACAGATAGGAAAATTTCCAGCCACTCTCAGGATAATTAAAAGTAAAATCAATGCTCCTCCCTCATTAAAAAGAAATATTATGGTTTGAATGTGAGGTGTTCCCCAAAAACTCACTTGTGAGGCAGTGCAAGAAGATTCAGAGGAGAAAAGATTGGGTTGTAAGTGTCTTAACCCAATAATGAACTGAGTGGTAACTGAAGTGGTAGGGTGTGGCTGGAGGAAGTGGGAATTGGGGCATGGCTTTGGGGTATATATCTGTATTTGGTGAGAGGAGTCTTTCTCTGCTTCCTGATGATGTCAGCTGCTTCCCTCTGCCACACTCTTACGCCATGTTGTTTTGCGTCACCTCAAACCCCTAGGAATGGAGTCAGTCACTTATGGACTGAGATCTCTGAACTGTGAGCCCTCAAATAAACCTTTCTTCTTCTACAATTGTTCTGGTCAGATCTTTTAGTCACAGTAGTGAAAAAGCTGACTAAAACAACAATTTTGAGAACAAAAACTGGAGTGTAAGTGTTTAGGGTTACATTATTCTTGTTTGCTTCTTTTTCTTTATAGGTTTAGGAATAAAATCACTTTAGCATGCCACTCATATTACATAAATATGATTTAATTAAATTATATTTTATAAATGTTAAGTGAAGGGACTATTTGGCATAATTCAGAGGGCAAGGGGAGGATATGGGAAAGGTATATTTCTTGAATTCATTGTGAGCATGTGCTATGATGATTCTGCCAGTTTATGGTGGAGAAGACAACCAGGAAAAGTGTCTATGCTCAAAGATATCTTGGCTGCTGTCAGCACCAGGTGAAAGAAACAATGTCTGTAATTTAAATCTTTATGGGATATGGATATAAAAATGAAATATCAAGAGGAGTGAGAATACAGTAAATAGGAGGATGTAGGGAATACTGTGTACTAGAACAAATAGCAGTTTGATTGAAAGGTCTAAAGCTCCTTTTCTTTGGAAGGACAGATGCTATAAGGGAAAAACATTGGTCCTTCCAAATATATATCAGCTGGAAATGCTTTAGCCTGAATGTAACAGAAAACTCAAACTATATTAACTAAATAGGTAGGATAGTCTAATAGACATTGGTTAAAGTATAGGTTCTAAAGAGATTTTGTAGGTTCAGCTCTTAGCAAGTAAACTTGAACAAACTACCTAATTTCTCAGTGTTTCAATGTCCTCAACTAAAAAAAAAAAAAAAAAAAACAAAAAAAAAAACAAAAAAAAAACAGGGATAATAGTACCTATTTTATATTCAGTTGTGAGAATTAAAATTAATATATGTAAAGTGCTTGAAATATGCTTGTGTGTAAAGAGCATCCAAAATGTAGTAATATATAAGTAAATAGCTTACCATTGGTACCATAGATAAGGAAGACATAGCAATAGTTTTACTGTCATTAATTTTTTTGAGTAACTCAAATAAATCACCAAAGGAGGCAGAAGCTGTTTCCCTTCCTGACAATCGTGTATTTACTTGTAGAAGAGGGATAAATTACTTCTGTGCCTATTATTTTTTATGGAAGTAGGACCCCCACATGTTTTCTTTATGTTTTGCCCCTTGCTTAAAAGAAATTTTTAACTTCTTTCCATAGAAGTGCATATAGGTCTCCCTCATGCTTTTTAAGATCAGCATAGTATCCTATCCCATGACTGTGCTGTCATTTATTCTGCTCTCGCTCAATAATGAGCATCTAAGTGGCTGGGGCTGTAGCTCAGTGGTAGAACATTCGCCTAGCATGTGTGAGGCACTGGGTTCCATCTTAGCACCACATACAAAATAAACAAAGGCATTCTGTCCATCTACAACTACAAAAAAATTTTTAAAAAGAGCATCTAGGGTTGTGGCAATGAATACTGCAATGAATATCCTTCAGTATGGATCTTTGCACAATAATGTGAATAAATTCTGAAGGTAAAACTAAAAGATAAGACACTATAGTAATGATTAAGAAAGTTTTGGGAACACGAGAAAAGAGAAAGTGTTAAAATTAGACGTTTGAATATGTCCCACATGATTTAGAACACTCTGTACTTAAACCTAACTAAATCTGTGTTAAAAACAGGAACCAAATATTTTAAATTCTAATTGACTAATCTGTGAGAAATCTCCTGTCAACAAGTTCTGTTTCTGTCTATAGATCTTTCAGTCAGCTTTTTAAGACAATCAAGAATCAACAGATGTACAATGAAAGGAGCCAAAATAAATAGAAAGTGTAATTTTGGAGGAAACAGATTATACAGAGACAAAAAAAAAAAAAAAAAAAATCCTCCAAAAAATTTTAAAAATATCTTCAGAAAGATTTGTTTAATAATTATTTGAGGAACTACTATGTGCCAGGACCTAGAGAATCGGCATTGAGTACAACAGACAGAAACTCAGCCCTTGTGATGCCCGGAAACTGTTGAATCAAAAAAGAACAAAGGATCGTATGAGAAAGGGATATTTAGAAAACAAAAAGGGCTCATGGAAATAAAAAATATGATACCAAAGAATAGTAAGGAAAAGGACTGAACAAGAAAGTTAAAGATACTTCATAGAAAATAGAGACTAAATAGAGAAAATATTAGATGTCTTATTAGACCTGGCTAGAACGTTTAGTATCCAAATAATAGTAGTACCAAAAAAAGAGAACAAAGGAGAGAGGTGAAAAGAATAATAAAAGATTCAAAATAACTGAAATTTCCCAGAAATTCAAATTAAACAGCATTTTAAAAATTGAATTACTTTATTTAGTGCCCAGATCAATGGGTAAATGTTGACCCAAACCAAATAACATCAGACCAAAATTTCAGATTAGAGGGAAAAAGAAAATTTAAAAACTTCTCAGAGAGGAGAACCCATATTTTTATATATGTGGTCAAGATCAGAAAGACAACAAATGTCTCCAGAGCAATACTGAAGCAAAACACAGCTAATTAATGCTTTCACAATTCTGAGTAAAAATCATTTTATATCTAGGCTGTTTTCAATGAACAACAAAGGTAGAATAAAAACCTTTTGAATTCATATACATTGGAATACAGCTCTGACTTTTCTCACTTGAAACCCTGAGACCAGCCTACTGGAAAGAGGTTCAACCATATTTTGTTGGGGATGAAAGACTACACAGAAAGAAAGTCCAAGCCTTCCAGCACAATCTCCAGGCAGCAATCACCTGAGTGTAGCCACCTAAGGAAGCTCAGGTGAGAAGGCAGAAAAGCTGCCCACCCAACCCACAGAACTGAATAAAATAACTACTGTTGTTTCAAGTTACTACATTTCAGGACACAATGCTATGTAGCAATAAATAATTGATACAACATATTGCTGTCTATTTGACTCTTTCAGAAGTACTCGGACCTTTCTAACCATGAATATAACTAGCTGCTGCTTTTCTTAAAAGGCTCTAAGTGTGTCTATCATTAAATGTTTTTTCTCTTCTACTTGTTTGGTTTCATACCCTCTAACATATCCTTAGTACCTATAATGGGTTAAGCTCTTTATATAAAGATCTCATCTTTGGCTTCATTTCCCAGCATCACTACATTTCATCCTGAATTACAGTCCTCCAAGTGTGACATTTGTCCCAAAGCTTTGTCTTCAAGATGCTAATCCGTCTCTGGAATAATCTTCCTTCTTTACCTGCTTCTCAGTTGCTTACCTAGACACATGGTGATATTGCCATTTCCTGGCAAAATTTAAAATTTGTAACGTGGGATTCCAGTGACAAGGTTAATTGTTGAATTATGTTGAATTGTTTTTTATTTGACATATTTAGAATTCCTTTATTCTCTCCTAGAATTTGCTTAGTGCTGTGATTTTGCACTAATTGACAAAGCCTCAATTTTCTCAAAGCACAAGCATAATAACTGCTGTCACAGATGCTTATATAATACTTTTTAGGTTGAGGAAGGCTTAGCATGCTAGGGAAGGTTTCTACCCATCTCCACATCTCTTCAGCTGCAGAATCACCTTCCACAGATGAATTGCTCCTTCTACTAAAGTTTTGAAGATAGTGTTCTGGACCCAGTGAAGACCAATACTTCTGCCTTATGTTCCCCAAAACAATGTCTTCATGAAGATTTTTGATTTTCCAGGTATTTCTTCCTTCATATTTGTTGCATTTTTCCTTTATTTCCTTTTGATATCCCCGTACTTAAGAAAACTTCAGATTAGCTTAAATTTTTACCCAATTCTTAAATTGCTCCCTTTCCTAGTTTACACAGGTAGAACTATCAGAATTTGTTGGATTTGAGTGTCTAGTTATTTCCTTTCCTTGCTGGCTTGACCTTTACTTTTATTATATATTCCTCTAGATTTGGCCTTGTCTGTGTCTGAAACACACAGAAATAAGAGCTTTTTGGGACTTTGAACAGCTTTCACAAAAAAGGTGTCCATTTGTATTTCACCAAGTCATATAATACAACATAGGAGATATTATTCTATCAGAAAAATATTCAGACCAGGCCAGAGAGTATTATTATCTGGCTTAACTGTCTTTTCTATGTGTCATCTGGTCCGTGCTTCCTCATGCATTCATAACAGCAGCACTTCCTGGAGTATAATCCCTCAAGTTATGGGAGACTTTTGTAAGCCTGGTGACAGTGACTTTCACCTTGAAATTACCAAGTAATTCTTGAGTTTCTGTATTGACAGTCTTGTTTTTTTTTTTTTTTTTTCTCAAATAGGTCCACATTTTCTATATCAATACAATTTTCTGTAGATGTTCTGTTCTTTAAGGGGTTTCCTCTAGTGTGCTCGCTTTAACTCAGTTCAAGCTTTATTTGAGCTACTAATCGCACAGTTCAAAGTCAGTAATTGCCTGAATCCTACTCTTTGTGTAAGAGTCATTTCAACCTGCTGTATAAAATCTTGTTCCTCTTCCTCTATTAGAAGTTATTGTACCCTGGTTACCTTTTGTGGAAACTGATATAATTCCTCTATTTCATATATTCTCTTAAAAGACTGTGGACCTGGAAACATTTCATTTGCTTTTGTTGTATGTATTCATCATGACCTTGAAGATCTAATATTATTTTTCTTTTTATATCTGTCTTCAGTATCTTCTATGATTTTAAATTAAAGAATTCTTTCTCTTCCTCAAGTTTAGTTGGCAACCTTCCTTTATTTGTTTTTATTCTTGTGTCTTTCTGAATGAAAAAAATAGGCTGAAACTTATTTTTTTCAAGGTCTTTCTTGATTTTGTGGGAACTTTGATTCCAAGAAATGTATCGTTTCAAGCACAAGACTCTTTAATTACTCTCATGGTCTGTAGTTCCATTGAGTCATTTGTCAACCTTCAACCAAGAGGAAAGTATATTCTCTTTATAACACAGGACTATATAATTTTTTATGATTACCAAAATCAACCTTCTGGGTAGAGTCATAGTTTGGGTCTCTAAACTTTGAGCTATAAACAAATCGATGATGATTTTGAGGCCATGTGCTAATGATAGTGGAGGAGGTACATGCAGGAACATGGGGACACAGCACATGAATCAAAGACGTGAGCTCCTGTTCTGCCAAGAATACAGCTCAAGACAACAAAAGGAAGGATGGAATTTCAGGCAGCTGCTCTAGCACTTTCTGTTTAGGCATGCACTAATAATTTAAAGTTTGAAATTCACTATTTGAGTTCACATGGAACGCCTACAGTCTGGGCAGTTCCAAGTTCTGATCTGAAATCCTGGCTGAAAAACATAACATAAGCAGCAAATATTTTTCTGCCTACCACTGTTCAAAAACAATTATTCCATTTTTCTGTCTAATCTGCAGTGCCAAGCTGGAACACAGTTTACAGTCAGGCAAGGGCAACTTGCATTCTATAGCTGGAGCAGCTGACATCACCCAAGGTCATTTATTGTACACCATTTTTGCTAAGGTAGAATCAACTGTCTGAGGATAAGACCACCCACACTGTGTGACATGTCAATGTCATCTCATGGGACTTTGCACTCAACAGAATCCCAAGTCCTAAAGTCACTCATATAAATCACTCCAGGTTAAAGTCAATACATGCCCTTAAAAACATGCCTGATGGTATAATATTGGCCATCAGGTAGTTTTAAACACGTGGACCCTTGGTTACACAATCCACCACAAAAACTTCAAGGCCCAATTAGTATATTCCAGAAGTCTACAAGCAGAACATAATCTATTCTCTAGAGGCATGGAGATCCCAGAGGGAGTCCAGGAGTTGCTGAGCCACACAGGTTTAGTTCCTGCCTCCTTATGAAGAAGGGTCTGTCACCCCTACTGGAATTTGAACCTAGGACAGTCACACTATACACTCATTTTCAACCAAGGGCAGTTTTACCCCCAGGAGACATTTGTCAGTAATGTCTAGAGACAATTCTGGTTCTCAGAATTGTAGGGGTGTTACTGGCATCTAGTGGGCAAAAGACAGGAATGCTGTGAAACATGTCAAAAAGCACAGGACAGCTACCACAACAAAGAAGTCCCAGGCTCCACATGTCAGTCATGCTGAGACTGAGAAACACAGCACCATATAGGAATGGAAGAATGGGGAAACGGTTATTTCTTTCTAAAGCCTAGATTTATGATCTCTCCAAAATTACATGGTTGGATTTAGAGAAAAGCAAAGATGCTAGAGGACAAAAATGACAGACACCCTCTTCAAAATTATATGGTGTATATGTGTTGTGCCTAGGTTCAAAATTGTTGTGTAATTGTCCATAGGCAGAGTTTTAGATGATCTTAATTTTGTTTTTACATGATAATATTTCTATAGCAATTAATATTTCTATTAAATTTTTAGAAGAAAATCATTCTTTTACTTGTGTTTTCCTCTCAAGTCAAAGAGAAAAAGGAATATATCTTACAAAATGGTTCAGAGCCTGCAAAAGGCAGCAGGGAGCATGTGACTCCATTTGCAAATATTAGAGAGAGGTACTGTTCAGATTCCGACAGCTTTGTCGGGAATAAAAAGAGCTTATTACAATTACTATTTATCTCTCACAAGGCAATAGACTTCTCTCTGCTGCGAAGAATATAAAGAAACATAAGACTATGAAAATTCTTCACCACGCGGTTCCTGGTGCTTGTTTCCTCCCCTTTTGTGTAGCATAGGGGGAAGACAGAGTTGTTTGACTCTTACCATATTATTAACTCTAAATCACATCTGAAATGGGAGCCCAAGGAGGGTTTAGATAACGGCACATCAAAGAAAGAACACAGTCTAAATATATTTGGTTTAAAATCTCATTCACAATGTGCCAAGTATTATTTTCCTTGACATCCTCTCTTGCCTGCCTGTGCAAAATTATAATTAGAATAACCTCCCACTCATATTCAGTGGAGAAGAGGACAGGGATTTGGTGACCCAGTTGATGAATTTATAGATCTTGAGAAATGTCCAGTTCCAAGAACTCTAGAATCAAACACTTCTAGAATGAAAAGAAAATTCCAATCATCCAGACTAACTTCCACTGTGTTCAGACATACAGAAACTGAGACCCCTCACAACCGAAAGTGTGAGTCTTGCCAAAGATCATAGAGCATGCTCACAGAAAAGTCCCATATCCTGTGTCCTGGACCAATCACTTTTTTATTCTGCAATGCTGTTTTATCTTTTACATCATTCTTTCATCAAATATTTATTGATCACTTATAATAGACCCTTTGGAAATTGAAAAGTGAAGCTGAGAACTCTTATAGAACTCACAGCTGAATAAAGGGAAGGACTTGATTATGATAAGTAGAAGTCACAATGTGACACACACTAAAAGAGAAAATCAAACATGTAAAAATCTCCTATAGAAAATAAATAGGTAATGTGAATGAATGAAGAAGCTCTGCATGATTAAAAGGGATCATTAGTGAGGATTCCAACAAACAGGAGAATCTAGGGAGTGTGCTGCCCGCTCCTGCTAAGGAAAAAATCAGGCCCATTTTTTCCCAAGGTAAACTAAGCATCTCAATTTTTATGCAAAATGGTGATATTTTAAGCTTATTTGTTTTGTGTGTGTGTTGTGAGAAAAGGAAGGCGTGATAAGGAGAAGAAAGAAGAGATAGACTAACTGATGAGCAAGGCTTTGGACTGAGCATTATGTGGGTTTGCATCTGACCTTGGGTCAGATGTCCCTCTCCCTATTATATTCCAAACTGACTTGGTTTTGTTTAAGTGTGCAGTAATTAATTAGCTACCTTTTTTTTTTTTTTTTTTCCCTTTCATTATCTCAATGACTGGCCCATTTTCTGCTTTTAACAGGCTTTATTTGCACCCTGGATATTAGCATTTGCATTTGTTTTACAGATTGAGACGTGAAGCATTTCTGCAGCTTTTGTGCTACCCCTTTGAACCTTAGATGGGCAGTGAATCTCTTTTGTGACAGGCTTGTATTGAAACTGCACAACAGATGGGAGTTGGCTGGAAATCATACAGAACAGAGAGAAATCAGCCATGAATTACGATTTCCAAGAAATCCCCCAAAGTTATTCTGCATTAACTAGCTGGAATATACTGGAAGATCCAAAACACTGAAAGAATAATGGAGTTTACTGTTTTTTTCAGAGTAGTGAAAGCTTTTTGATAGATTCTAAGCACCTGCTTTCTTTCTCCCAAGATAAGCATAGATGATTTCTTCTCAGACATGTGGTGGCTGGGTACAGGAAGGGGACATGGTTGATACTCAAGTTCTTTTATTGCCCACAAGGATTATTGCACCACTAACGTGTGAAGTGTTGTGTAGTAATAGCACTGCATGTAAGACAAAACTTCTATTCCGTAAGGGACTGAAAATATAGCAGAAATTTATGCTATTTTAGCCATGTTTTAATATACAAAGATAGAAAAACTATTTTGCTCTTAAGAAAATCACAGAGGAATTCATCATGGATGGTTATTAGATCACGAATGGAGAAAATATACAACCATTAGCATACACATTTAGTGAGTACTAACTATGTGCAGGTACTTACTCTTGTCTGCTAGCTGGGATTTGTTGGATGAATAAAGAGATTACTGACATATGCCATGTTCTATTTTAGCCTCCCAGCTGTAGAAATGCAGTTTCTTCTTTCTAAAATGCGGTTCCCTTCCACTCATATTTCAAATCTCACTTACATGATTCCTTCTCTCAGAAGCCTTTCCTGCCCATGCAAGTCTGGATTAAGAGCTCTTCCTATGCAGTCTCACAAAAGCCAGTGCACGTCTCCATCACAGCCCTGGGCTTCCTGTGTCCTCATCCAGCCTATAATGCGAAGGCAGAGTTTCATCCAACCGACCATACAGTCATAATGTCTAGCACAACACTTAGCACACTGCACATACTCATTGCATGAGTGAATAAGTGAATGGGTGGATGGATGAACAAGTGGATGGATGGGTAGATGGATGGATGGATAGATGGATGAACAGTGGGTGAATGGAGAAACATGATATAGCCTAGATTGGAAGGAGGGAGTGACTTACTTTATAGAATTAAGGAGGACTTTGCAGAATAGAAATATTTGTTTGTTGATATTTAAAATATTCTTTAATTCAGTTAGTAAGGATTTTTTGAGTGTCCTTATCAGTGACATACACTTTTCTTGGTAATAGGACTATGGTTCAGAGAAAAACCAAACAGGTCTCTATTCTCAAACCTTACAGAGTAAGGTCAGAGTGACTACAAACTGATATGTATCCACTTGCCTACATACATAAGTAGACACATTATGCATACATATATATGTGTATTTTAGATAGTGATCAGAGCTATGGTGAAAATAAAACAGTATTATGTGAATGGTATGAATAAGGACAAAATGCGTACAACTTTTCCAGAGTTTTTAGTGTAAACAAAGTTCTTTATAACTGAATTGACTGATGAAGGTTAACTCCCAAGCTTCCTGCTCACTTGAAGGCTTCCTGCTCCTCTTAAGGGCATATTGCTCTAGTTGGGCAAGATCTTCAGTCTTTTGCTATTTATTTTTCTCATTTTGAACTTCTTGACTTTTGTACACCATACTTGACAGAATTCCTTCTTTTTGTTCATTTATGTCTAAAATTAACCTCTCTTAGCTAGCAAACTGTACCTCTTTTTGTCTACTTAGTCAAATGATTGAAGGAGTATCTAAAGAAATAAAGAAGAAAATGGTGTGCTTGTTTGGATTTTGGGTGAAAAGGGTTGATTATTGGTGTGGGTGATCACCATGCAGAGAGGCAAAAACATCTTTTTCAAAATGGGATAGACAATGGAACTATTGCCCTTTATTGGACTTTTGTTGCAAACATCTAATAAATCTTTGGTTAGGCCAATGCGATGAATGACAGGTCAAAATTCTCCTTCCTTTCTACTTAACTTGCAATCAACAAATTTGAATACTAGTCAACCCAGAATATGTATTGCAATTTTTAAATTTCTAGTATAAGCATTGAAGTGTCAACAGAGATGTCAAATTCTTTCTTTGATTAAATGTGAACATATTTAATTCAAACATTTTATGTCTTATATTCACAGACATTGTGGCCAGATTCTATAAAAATCCCCAAATTTATTACAACTATGGATGCTTAATGAGTCAAAATCAGCTTATGTTTAGTGCTTAGTAAGCTGTGCGCTTCCAATTTTCATGTATGGGTTTTGCTTACTCAGACTAATAACAAATCACATTTGTTGTCTAAAACATCACTGAGCATGAATTATAATATCCATTATTCTAGCTTCTGCATCACTAAGGCAATAAAAAAAAAAAAAAGTCCAGTCTCATGGTAAATTTAAGATGCCTTCATTATATACACAATTTCTCAATATAACTTGCTGCTTCTAACTTGGATCTTTTTAAGTGATCAAATAAGAATTTTAAAAAGCTACACTGTTCCTGGATTCAGTGATAAATACTTTGTATTTATTGATTCACTCAAGAAATATTAATGGAAAACTACAACATGAAGAAGCCTTGTACTAATTACTGAGGTGCAATGGAATCTACTCTTTAATTAGGAAGTTGTTAATTAAATGATAATACTTATAGAAAGACAATTACAAATGGCATGATGGTTACGAAGTGATCTTCAATCACATGATAAGTATGGAGATTCAGGCAAGTCTTCACTGAGAAATAAATGATCTGATATTTCAGGGAGATAAATGGGTGACTGGAAGGTAGCTGGCAAGTGGTCCTGGAGGAGGGTTCCCAGCACAGAGAACTACATGAGTAATTCCTGTACTGAACAAGGAGGGATTCAACCAAAAAGCTCAGTGTGAATGGAGGATTGTTCTGAGATAAAGCTGGAGAGGAGACTTGGGACAAACCTGAACCTTGCAGGATCCAGGTGGCCATTTCAGATATTTGATATTTATCTTAAGAACGATGGGAAGCCCTTGAAGAATTTAAGACACAGGAAGGATGATATGATCAGGCACGTGTCATAATTGAAATAAGTTTGTGTAAAGGATGCTTCACTCTACATTTTAATAAGAATGAGTAAACACCTGTTTTTCTGTATTTAAAAGTGGTCTATAAGTTTATTCAGCAGATTTTTCCTTTTCTTGTAAATACATTTTCCTTAATAAAGTAGTAAACATGATTAACTCCATTTTTTTGGATCAGCATGGGGCATTTCACTCAAAGGAGATTAACACCGGTAGTGCCTCAAATATGCAAATATGTTTTGAAAAATAAAATAAAGTTCTCAAATACATTCATAAGGAATGATATCTCTTATAAACAATACATATTCAATGATGTGATGACTTCTGTAACCAATCAGAATGAGGAAGATAGATGTGACTGAAAACCAACTGAAGGGCAACTCCAGAGTTTCCCAGTCAGCATATAGGCCTTGCCGGCCAGACAAGGCACAATGACTCCCTGTTCTTCACACACACACACACACACACACACACACACACACACACACACATTTTATTTGCTCTTTTTAGTTATGCATAATGGTACAATGTATTTTAACACATCATATATTCATGAAGTATAATGTCCCATTCTTGTGGTTGTACATGGTGTGGAGTTCCACTGGTCGTGTATTCATACATGGACATAGTAAAGTGATGTCTGATTCATTCTACTGTCTTTCCCATTCCCTTTCCCCCTATCTTGCCTACATTCCACTTTGTCTAATCCAATGAACTTCAGTTCTTTCCTCCCCCTCCCCTTATTGTGTGTTAGCATCTGCATATTAGAGGGAACATTTGGCCTTTAGTTTTTTGGAATTGGCTTATTTCCCTTAGCATGATAGTTCTCCACTTCCATCTATTTACTGGCAAATGCCATAATTTCATTCTTCTTTACAACTGAGTATTCCATTGTGTGTATGTATCACCTTTTCTTTATCCATTCATCTGTTGAAGGGCACCTAGGTTAGTTCCATAGCTTAGCTATTGTGAATTGAGTTTCTATGAACATTGATGTGGCTGTGTCACTATAGTATGCTGTGTCACTTTTTAAGTCCTTGGGTATATGCCAACGAGTACTTTGGGGGGTTATTACTTTTTTAAAAAATTTGTTCTAATTAGTTATATGTGAGCTGTTGCTAATTGCAACAAGCCAACTATTAGGCAACTCTTTCCCTTGATGAAGACTGTGGCAACACCATGCAAGTGAGATCCCAAGACACACAAGCTGGTAGGGAGCAGTAGATGAGTTAGCGAGGGAGACCATTAATCCTGGACACATAGTGTGCACCGTCCACCCTCCCCCCATTTGCTTACTCACAGATGTTGCTTAGCTTTTTCAGGAAATTGACAACTGTTCAAGCTAAGTTGTATTTATGTACAGACTCTTTGGCAAACCTAGGCCTTGTTTTGACCTACTGTGTACTTCCATAAAGTAAAGCAGGCATGCTTTTGAAAATTGGTTAGACCAGGTAGAGAGCTGTCTCTCTGTACACCCCTTATTTCTTTTTCTAGTCATTCATCTGTCTGATCTACAGGTATCAGCATGACCCAGGCATCAGTTCTTGGTGGCTTCTCATATTTGGATACATTTATTTCCTCAGTGAATACATTCAATTTCATGACTTTAATATTTTCAAATGCTGAAGACTCCCAAATTTTTATGTCTGGTCTACAGTTCTCCTTCTGAACAATCAACTCATAAATTCAGCATTTTGATCTATCTCTGCACTTAGATATTGAAAAGTCATCTCAAATTGCTTTTGGACTCACCTGAATTACTTCTCTCCTCCCCCAAATGTGCTCTTTTGTAGTTTTCCCATCTCAGTAAATGACAACTCATTATTTCAGTTGTTCAGGACAAAAACCTTTGAATCATTTTTTATTCTATTTCATACTATCATAATTCATCAAAATATCTTGTCTTTACCTTTTAAATCTGCAAAAATCAAAAAATTTCCCACGGCCTGTGCAGCTACAACATTGGTTCCAGGTGCTATGTTCTCTCATAAGATCATTGTGAGATGCTTACTAGTCTCCCTGTTTCTACTTTGTCCCTTTCAGACTATGCTGAACCCAGCAATCAAATGGATCATGATGAAGCATGTTCAATCATTTTTTTCATTTGCTCAAATACTTCAATGGCTTCCATCTAATTCAACATAAAAGTTACATTCCTTCAAGTGATCTACAAGGCCCTAAAAGATGTGCTTCCATGCTACCTTTCCTAATCTCACCTATACTACTCTTTCCCTGGTCCACTTTGTGTAACCATCTCGGCCTCCTTGCTGTTTCTTGGACACATGTATACACTTTTTGCATATGGAGTGCTCTTCCTCTAAAAACCCATGAGGCGCACACTCTCCCTTCCTTTACCTTCACTCAAATATCACTTTTTAAACACGAAAGTGTTTCCTGACTATTCCTAGCTCCTGCACCCTTCTTACATTTTTTTCTTATTTTATTTTTTCATCTAATTATTACCATCCATTATAATTTATATTTTATTTATTTATTTTATTATCCATTTCACCACTAGAAGTTCCATTTTTTTTCTTTAATTATCTCCATGAAACCTGTGACATTCATGTGAATTTCATGTTCACACTTGGATTCCCCAAGAAATCACATTATGTATGTGCAAGTATTGAAAAAAAATCCTAGATCTGATCCCAAATATTTCAGATAAGGAAAACTCAACTTGTTCTGAGAAGCAAAGAAAGAAATAAATTAAATAGAGTAATATGGATAGGGAGTGTAAGGAGTGGAGACAGACAGGTTGCAATATTACATAGAGGTGATAGGGCAGCCCACACTGTGAAAATAAGACCTAAACAAAGTTTTGAAGTTTTGAAGAATCTTCAGGAGTTACTCAAGGGATCGTCCAGATGAGCATTCTCAGTAGGAGAATAGGAAGCTCAAAGGCCCTAGAGTGGGCATATCTGGGAGTTTTGAGTGATCGTAGGAAGGCCAATGTAGTAGGTGGAGTGAGCTAAAAGAAGTGGGTAGTACAGGAAGCAGGGAAGTAAGAGATGCCGGACCACAAAGGCCTCGAAGTCCTTTAGATGAACCTTGGTTTTACTTTACGTGAGGTTAAAACAGGGTTCTGAGCAGAGGAGTAGCACAATCTGACTTAAGTTTTTAAAAGACAGTTCCTGTGTTGAGAAGAGATTGGGGAGATGTGGAATCAGGGAGCCCAGTAAGGAGTTACTGCAGTAATTCCGAGAGGGGTAGCAGCCAACCTCAGGATGATGGCAATGGAAGGGTGAGAAGCTTCGGCCTCTGGTGGTACTGGAAGGTTGAGCCAGCAGAACTTCCTAACAGACTGCATGTGGGTGTGAGAACAAGTGGGCTTGGGGATCATCCTACTGTCTAAGGCCTAATAAATGCAGAATGGAGCTCCTGTAAGTTGGGGTGGTGATGTTGGGGATCCTGACTGTGGAACAGGCAGGTCAGGAGTTCGGTTTCAGAAGAGCTGGTTTTGAGATGTCGTCTCATCCTCTGAGATTGTATTGTAGGTCTTCTTAGTCCACAAAGAACATTTTTTGAAAAAAAGTTTTTTAGTTGTCAATGAACCTTTATTTTACTTATTTTTATGTGATGCTGAGAATCAAACCCAGTGCCTCACACATGCTAGGCAAGTGCTCTACCACTGAGCTACAACCCCAGCCCTCACAAAGAACATTTAGATTGCAGTAAATAGGATATTTATTTGCCTGGTCAATATCATCTCCTTATAATTGAGAAGTACATTTGTAGAAACAAATGAATAGTTGTTTTTGAAAAATTGTAGTCAGGGCACTAAATGATATCAGGATCTTCTGGCCTATTGAAGTCAAAACAGTTCAAGGGTAATGATTTCACTCACCCAAGAAGCTTAAAAACAATTTCCTTGTAAAATTAGACCCCTATCTCTCACTATATATACATAACTCAACTAAAATGTGGATCAAAAAGCTAAATGCAAATCCCCAAACTATGAAACTATGAGAAGAAAACTAAGGGAAAAGCACTTTAAGACACTGATATAGGCAATGAATTTTTTCATTATGTTTCCAAAACTACAAAAGCAAAAATAGACAAGATTATGTCAAGAATCTTTTGTACAGTAAAGGAAATGATCAATAGAGTGGACAGACCACCTGCATAATGAGAGCAAATATTTGTACTCTATTTATTTGACAAGAGGATTAATATTCAAAATATGCAAGGAACCAAAAAACTCAACAGCAAAAGAATGCCAAATAATCTAACTTAAAAAATAGTCAAACTACCTGAACAGGCATTTCTCAAAAGAAGACATACAAATGGTCAACAAGTGTATGATGAAACACTCAACATTATGAATCACCAGGGAAATGAAAATAAAAAACACAATGAAATATTATCTTACTCCAGTTGAATTGCTATAATGAAAAACACAAAAAATTGGAGTGGAGGTATAGGTCATTGGTAGAGCACTTGTCTAGCATGTGTGATTGTCTGGGTTAAATGCCTAATATCAGAAAACAAATAAATAAACCAGACAAAAAAACAGCAAATGCTATCAAGAATGTAGTGAAAGGAAACTGGTATACACTATTGGTGGAAATTTAAATTAGTATAGTAATTATGGAAAATAGAATGGAGATTCCTCAAAAACTAAAAATTTGATCTATCACATGACCCAGCAATCTCACTACTGAATATATACCCAAATGAAATAAAACCAGTATGTCCAAGAGACATGTATACTTGATTGTTTATTATCTGTAAAAGTCAAGATATGTAATAATCAAATGGCCATTGCCAGGTGAATGGATAAAGAAATGTGGCATATATACACAATGGAATATTATTTAGCTGTAAAAAATGAAATCTTGTCATTTGTGGCAGCATGAATGAAACTGGAGGACATTGTGCTAATTGAAATAGGCTAGGCACAGAAAGACAAATCCTCTCTTGAAACAAATACATACAACTAACATTCATTAAGGGTTTGCAACATGTCCAAAACACTGTTCCATTATTTCACTTAAGGTCACAATGATCCCATGAGCATCCTATTCTGTTATGGTTTGGATGTGAGGTGTCTCCCAGAAGCTCATTTGTGAGACAATGAAAGAAGGTTTTGAGGAGAAATTATTGGGTTATAGCCTTAGCCTAATCAGTGAATTAATCCCTAATGGGATTAACCGAGTGGTAACTGGAGACAGGTGGGGTATGGTTGGAGGAAGTGTTTCACTGGGGGTGTGTGAATTGGGTATATATTTTATATCTGGAGAGTGGAGTTCCTCTCTCTCTGCTTTCTGATCATCCTGTGAGCTGCTTCCCTCTGCCACACTCTTCCACTGTGATGTTCAGCCTCACCTTAAGCCTGGAGGAATGGAGGCTGCTGTCTATGGATTGAGACCTCTGAAACTGTGAGCCCCCAAATCAACCTTTCCTCCTTTAAAATTTTTCTGGTCAGGTCTTTTAGTCCCTGTAGTGAAAAAGCTGACTAAAACATATGCTCATTTTCCTTCTTTTACAAAAGAGGCAAGGAAATCACAGAGAGGCTAAGTAATTGCTCCTTAAGTTAGAGAGCTGGGATTTAAAATCAGAATTTTGACTACCAAGTCTAAACTTCTTACTATGCCTTTTCTCTTTTGCTTACGTATTCAGTCCTATAAACTGTGCTTGGTGCTTGGAAGGGTAACTTTGAACTCTGGTCATTATATGTTTTATGACAAGTGGGCAGCAGGTGTCGGAGGTAGGGAGGGACAAATGTGTAGATGTGGCACTCAGGTAAAATGGGAGGTGGGATTACAGAAGAGTTGGGGGGGTGAGATTAGACACCCAGAGTTCAAAGACAAATTTTCCAATTTAACTCTACCTAAGACTCTAGTTATTCTCTTGGGAAGGCTTGTTAAGTAAAATACAGGGGATATTTTTAAAACACTCAGTGATTCCTTTAAATTAAATTAAATGTACATAATATACAGATAATGTACATTTAGGAAGAACTGGCTAAACTTGCCTACAAGTAAGAATTTTGTGCGACAATTGATCTTTGTAGCGATGCACTGGATTTAACTTAGAATGTGCCAATGACTAAGGTGAGGTATTCTGTGTATATGTGTGTGTTGCAGGGATACTGGGGATCAAACCCAGGACTTCGCACATTCTAGGCAAATGATCTACCACTAGGCTGCATCCTCAGCCCTAAGAGTCTTAATTGGCATTTATGCACTAAGTTAAACTGAGAAAATATTCAATTTATTCAACTAGCTTTAGTATAACTAAAGATAACTTCTAAGGAATGCTGTCAGTAGATTAACTGGGTGGTATCTCATAATGCTTACTTTATTTAGACATGTCAATCAATTTCAGGGAGTAGGCAGAGTGTATAGGTACATCTTTCCGCTAATTAGTACTTGCTCATCTTCAGAGAAAAGAGATTCTGCTCCCTCAAAATATAGAAAGTTGATATAACTAAAATACATTGAATTGGAAAATGGTTGAAATGTTTTAAATGTTTTCTTTTAACATAAGATCTGGCATTATTTATTCCTAAAATTAAAAAAAAAATATTATCAGTGTCCTTTATTTACATTCCTTTTGTGGTAAATTTTTGACATGTTCACATCTGAATGAAGAGCCTTTCTTTCAAGGCATTTGTCTGCTACCTGGTGGTCAGAAAGAAAATTGCACCATTAAGCACCCCAAACTGTATTTTGGACTACATTTAAAAAAGGACAATTCTTGAAATTAGCACTGAAAAATGCATCCCCTCATGTTTTACCTTCATTCAGTTAAATCATTTTTGGGTTAATTTTTGAAGTTCCAAATATTTATTTTATTATAATTTACATAGAAAAATTGTATTTTCTTACTGTCCAGTGTATAGAGCTATAATCTGGGAGGTCAGTTGTTTATAAACAAAGAAGTAGAAAAGCAAGATTAACAATGATGTCTTGAAATGTGAGGGTGAATTCTGGAGTGTTAAGACAGACCAAGGTTTTCTTCTGGTTCTTTCTCACACACACTCCACAAGAAAAGAAGTGATTGTTCACATTTCATAATTTTACATTTTGACATCCAGGTCTAAAGCAGTAGCTACTTCTCAGAGTCTAGCCATTACGCCTGGGAAATGGCTGATGCAGTTTCTCCTCTACTTTCCTCACCTGCAAGTTTAGCCCATATACACACCCAATCAGAGATGGGTCAGTCCTAGCCCACCTGCAAGTAGCTTGGAACATGCACCACCAGGAACAGAAGAACTTGAAACTAATGTGGCTCAACTGTAAACCTCCCACTAGCATCAGCTTCTGCCAGTGTTCAGTGAAAGGTCCTCATGTTTCCTATTAACCTATGTCTACATGATTTCCAAAAAATAACACGTTTAAATGTATTAATTGAAATGAGTTTGACCCAGAAAAACAAATACCATGTGATCTTACTTATATGTGGAACATAAAAAAATGGAACTCACAGAAACAGAGAATATAAAGCTAATATTCCAGTTTACTGGAATTTGCTAAGAGTGTAGATATGAAGCACACTTAACCTACCACACACACACCCCAAAGCATGGTAAAAGATGTGTTAATTTGATTTGGGCATTACAAAATATATAAGTATATCAAATTATCATTCTGACATGATTATGTACTCTTTTCATTTGTCAATTACACCTTAATAAGTGAGGTGGGGTGGGGGTAAGGCATATCAATGTAATCTGTCAAGACTACTTTTGTACTGTGACTGGCCCTCTTTCCTTCTTCTTAGAATGGACTTAGACATTCTGAATTTGAACAAGGGGACCTTGAGTGGGAGATCCTTCATTTTAATTATAATTTAGAAAGACATTTTGGAATGTTGGAATAAGACAAGAAATTAGAGACTCTTAGCGTTGATATGAAAGGCATTTTTTTGTGTTTTTAAAATATGTTTACCAAAGAAATGAAAGAAAATCAAATTAATGAAATACAAGAAGAAAAACCCCACAAAAACATACATGATAAGATCAATAGAAGTTAACTCTGACATTGAGAAGTGAACTTACAACAGCAATAGATCATATCCATAAGAGCATTCATCAAGAGGAAAAGATAAGCTGAATGAAGTAATAAGTAGGCTCCTGTTAGACAATTCAATCCAAAATAAGTGTTCAGCAAGGACAAAATAGGAAAAGATGTAAATATCTTGTTAATTTGACAAGAAAACAAAAACTCCATAACCTGGCACTGTGGCTCATGCCTGCTGTACCAGTGACTTGGGAGACTAAGGCAGGAGAATTGCAAATTTGAGGCTGGCCTGGGCAACTTAGCGAGAACCTTTCTCAAAATAAAAAAATAAAGAGGGCTAGGATGTGTCTCAGTTGCAGAGCATTCCTGGGTTCAACCCTCAGTACTTCAAAACAACAACAGAAACACCTAATAAGCCACAAACAACAGTGGGGACATCAGTGACAAAGTACATAGAGAGGATTGCCAATTCAAAGAGAATTAATATTAAATTTGCTAAATCATTGCAAAAACTGCCTTGAGAGTCTGTGGCCCATACGTGAGCTCCAGAGAGTTTTATGAATTAATCACAATCCTGAAAAACTAATTTGACATTCCAAACAAATTATGAAAGCATAAGGAATTCTTCTAAATTACTAAAAAAAAGCAAAAAATAATTTGATCTATCAATTTAGAATAAAGACTGGATTGGCTTTATGTCCTATCTAAAATAAAAAAAAAATCAATGTCATGTTAAAGTACAATTCAAAGAGTATAAAGTGGTGGGGGAAGATTAGAAAAAATATGCACTTTCTTTTAAAAATGTAATTATCCTGTTTTTATTTATTTTGTAGTGTATGGGGATTTTTTGTTGTTGTTTATCGGTTTTTTTAAGTGAGCTCTTGCTATATTGCCCAGGTTTATCTCCAAATTGTGTGCTCAAGAGATCCACCTCAGTCTCCGAAGTTCTTGGACTACAGGTGCATGCCTCCACACTGGGCTTAGGTCATTAATAAATAAAATTACACAATGTTTCTATATTTTGTGGTATTTATCAACTTCTGAAAGTTTATGGTTTTTTTGTGATTTCTATTCTCATTCTATGTAACAATTCATTTTTACACCTATCTTTTTATTTTTTGAATTTTATTTATTTATTTTATTGTAAACAAATGGGATACATGTTGTTTCTCTGTACATGGAGTCAAGGCGTACCATTTGTGTAATCATAAATTTACATAGGGCAATGTTGTTTGATTCATTCTGTTATTTTTCCCTTCCCACCACCCCTCCCACCCCTCTTTTCCCTCTATACAGTCCTTCCTCCATTCTTGCCACCCTCCCTAACCCTAACCCTAACCCTAACCCTAACCCTAACTTTTTAATTTGTTAGTTTCTTTCAGCCCCTTTCCTCTTTATACCCCTCAAAACCAGAATCTATTCCTATCCGCACCCTCCTCCACTGTAAAGGTTACTAATTGTGGGTCCCTTCTCAACTCTTATGAAGCAAAGTGACACACATGCTGCCCACACACACTATCAATAGTGACTCAGTTTCCTCTAAGAAGAAAGGCTGGGTAATGGCTTTGAATAACCATTTGAATAACCAAAGGCCATGCTCTTAACATTTCATCCCCAAGGCAAATTAATGTCTATGTCTGCAGCATTAAAAGACTTGCTGACACCTTTTAAACTCACTGCTTCTCAAGTATTTACCACTATCATCATACAATAGACAAAACAAAATTCAAACTATGCTAGATTTTCTATTCCATGTATAACCCCTTCCTAGTATTCTGTAACTAAATGTTGGTACTGCTTCACTGCACTGTGCTTCCCAGGACTGGAACCAGCTCTCAGAATGTATTCTTGTAAAAGAGAAAAACAAAAATTCTAGAGGTATTAGTACTATAAGCACTGGACAAAGATGTTACTCACTAACTTCTGCACAGCAGGCATATAGTTCCGTGGGAAAGAGATAATGGGTTACACTTTGCTCAGTAATTTCCAGTGGGAGTAGACATGATAATGTTATCTTTATACTGTGGTGTGTATCTATCTAACATGAAATAAAATGCAAACATTACTAATAGTACATTGAAGGTGATCTTGCTATAAATGTATATTTAAAATAAAAAATTGTAAATCCAAAAGCTAGTGTCAGTACAATAGACAAATTTGATTTGAACATATACATACAGACCCCCATCTATTGCCCTTTCTGATCTGTTCCATAGGCTGGAAAAGTGAGACTTTTTCTTAAGTATTGTATGACCTGAATGAGGTATTTATCTAAACCATACAAGATTAATGTCTATGGTTCAGGAAGGAAGGATGACTAAGGATTAGTTCAAGAGGACTAATCCTCAGAGAATTTAATTTTAGACCCAGGAAATACCACCTGAACTTCAGTGCACGGGATGGTTTGCAGTTAGGATTCTGGGCTTATGTTGATACTGGCAATGAACCATATTATTGATTAATTTCTTCCCTGCACAGTATGATTGATTAGTATATTGTTTTAATCAATTTTTAATGAAGAACTCATAGGTTAATGACCAAAGATATGATACTGCTTTGCAGAAAAGCAAAATTTAAATTTTTAAAAGGACAGAATTATTCAGAGGCCAATCTAATGCTTTTGGGAAGGGAAATGTATTTTCTATGTAATCTTAGGTTTCCTTTTACTTCTTTTTCTTCTCCTTTTTTTTTTTTTCCTAGTGCTTTTGTTAGAACCAAAGAAATAAGGAATTAACAGTAGTCAGCAAGAGTGAATACACTTTCTTCTCAGCAGCACATGGATCCTTCTCTAAAATAGACCATATATTATGCCACAAAGCTAATGTTAGCAAATACAAGAAGATAGAGACACTACCATGTATTCTATCAGATCATAATGGATTGAAGTTAGAAATAAATGAAAGAGTAAAACACAGAAACTCTTCCAACATCTGGAGATTAAACAATATGCTAGTATATGATGAATGGATAACAGAAGATATTAGGAAGGAAATTAAAAAATTCTTAGAGGTAAATGAGAACAAAGAAACATCATATCAAAATCTCTGAGACACTATGAAAGCAGTACTTAGAGGGAAATTTATTTCATGGAGCGCATTTAATAAAAGAAGTAAAACTCAACAAATAAACAACCTAACACTACAGCTCAAAGCCTTAGAAAAAGAACAGAACAGCACCAAAAGTAGTAGAAGACAGGAAATAGTTAAACTCAGAGCTGAAATCAATGAAATTGAAACAAAAGAAACAATACAAAAAATTGACAAAATAAATAGTTGGTTCTTCGAAAAAAATAAACAAAATTGATAAACCTTTAGCCACACTAACAAAGAGAAGACGAGAGAAAACCCAAATCACTAAAATTCGGAATGAACAAGGAAATATCACAACAGACAGGATGGAAATACAAAACATAATTAGAAGCTATTTTGAAAATCTATACTCCAACAAAATAGAAAATTTCGAAGACATCAACAGGTTTCTAGAGACATATGAATTGCCTAAACTGAATGAGGAGGACATAAACAATTTAAATAGACCAATTTCAAGTACTGAAATAGAAGAAGTCATCAAAAGCCTACCAACAAAGAAAAGTCCGGGACCAGATGGGTTCTCAGCCGAGTTCTACAAAACCTTTAAGGAAGAGCTCATTCCAATACTTCTCAAAGTATTCCATAAAATAGAAGAGGAGGGAACCCTCCCAAACTCATTCTATGAAGCCAATATCACCCTGATACCTAAACCAGACAGACACAGATCAAGGAAAGAAAATTTCAGACCAATATCCTTAATGAACATCGATGCAAAAATTCTCAACAAAATTTTAGCAAATCGCATACAAAAACATATTAAAAAGATAGTGCACCATGATCAAGTGGGTTTCATCCCAGGGATGCAAGGTTGGTTCAACATCAGGAAATCAATAAACGTAATTCACCATATTAATAGACTTAAAGTCAAGAATCACATGATTATTTCAATAGATGCAGAAAAAGCATTTGATAAAATACAGCACCCCTTCATGCTCAAAACACTAGAAAAAATAGGGATAGTGGGAACATTCCTTAACATTGTAAAGGCCATTTATGCTAAGCCCATGGCTAATATCATTCTAAATGGTGAAAAACTGAAAGCATTCCCCCTAAAAACTGGAACAAGGCAGGGATGCCCTCTTTCACCACTTCTATTCAACATCGTTCTTGAGACTCTGGCCAGAGCAATTAGACAAACCAAAGAAATTAAAGGGATACGAATTGGAAAAGAAGAACTCAAACTATCCCTGTTCGCTGATGACATGATTATATATTTAGAGGAACCAGGAAATTCCACCAGAAAACTCTTAGAACTCATAAGTGATTTCAGTAAAGTAGCAGGTTACAAGATCAATGCCCATAAATCCAACGCATTTTTATACATAAGTGATGAATCTTCAGAAAGAGAAATTAGGAAAACTACCCCATTCACAATAGCCTCGAAAAAAATAAAATACTTGGGAATCAATCTCACAAAAGAGGTGAAAGACCTCTACAATGAGAACTATACAACACTAAAGAAAGAAATTAAAGAACACCTTAGAAGATGGAAAGATCTTCCATGTTCTTGGATAGGAAGAATTAATATTGTCAAAATGGCCATACTACCTAAAGTGCTATACAAATTCAATGCAATTCCAATTAAAATCCCAATTGTGTACCTTACAGAAATAGAGCAAGCAATTATGAAATTCATCTGGAAGAATAAGAAACCCAGAATAGCTAAAGCAATCCTTAGCAGGAAGAGTGAAACAGGGGGTATTGCAATACCAGATCTTCAACTCTACTACAAAGCAATAGTAACAAAAACGGCATGGTATTGGTACCAAAATAGAAAGGTAGATCAATGGTACAGAATAGAGGACACGGACACAAACCCAAATAAATACAATTTTCTCATACTAGACAAAGGGGCCAAAAATATGCAATGGAGAAAAGATAGCCTCTTCAACAAATGGTGCTGGGAGAATTGGAAATCCATATGCAACAGAATGAAACTAAACCCATATCTCTCACCATGCACGAAACTAAACTCAAAATGGATTAAGGACCTCGGAATCAGACCAGAGACCCTGCAGATTATAGAAGAAAAAGTAGGTCCAAATCTTCACCTTGTTGGTCTAGGACCAGACTTCCTTAACAGGACTCCCATAGCACAAGAAATAAAAGCTAGAATCAACCACTGGGATAGATTCAAACTAAAAAGCTTTCTCTCAGCAAAGGAAACTATCAGCAATGCGAAGAAAGAGCCTACAGAGTGGGAGAATATCTTTGCCAATCATACTTCAGATAGAGCACTAATCTCCAGAATCTATAAAGAACTCAAAAAACTCTACTCCAAGAATTCAAATAGTCCAGTCAACAAATGGGCTAAGGAAATGAATAGACACTTCACAGAAGAAGATCTACAAGCAATCAACAAACATATGGAAAAATGTTCAACATCTCTAGTAATAAGAGAAATGCAAATCAAAACCACCCTAAGATTCCATCTCACCCCAATTAGAATGGCGATTATCAAGAATACGAGCAACAACAGGTGTTGGCGAGGATGTGGGGAGAAAGGTACACTCATACACTGCTGGTGGGGCTGCAAATTAGTGCAGCCACTATGGAAAGCAGTGTGGAGATTCCTTAGAAAACTTGGAATGGAACCACCATTTGACCCAGCTATCCCACTCCTTGGCCTATACCCAAAGGACTTAAAATCTGCATACTACAGAAATACAGCCACATCAATGTTCATAGCTGCTCAATTCACAATAGCCAGACTGTGGAACCAACCTAGATGCCCTTCAATTGATGAGTGGATAAAGAAACTGTGGTATATATATACAATGGAATATTACTCAGCCATAAAGAATGATAAAATTATGACATTTGCAGGCAAATGGATGAAATTGGAGAATATCATGCTAAGTGAGATAGGCCAATCTCAAAAAGCCAAAGGACAAATGATATCGCTGATAAGTGGAGGATGACACATAATGGGGGGGAGGGAAGGGTTAGAGTTAGAGTTAGGGAGGGGGGCAAGTATAGAGGAAGGAACTACTGTATAGAGGGTAAAGAGGGGTGGGAGGGGTGGGGGGAAGGGAAAAAATAACAGAATGAATCAAACAACATTGCTCTATGTAAATTTATGATTACACAAATGGTATGCCTTTACGCCATGTACAAACAGAGAAACAACATGTATCCCATTTGTTTACAATAAAAAAAAAAAAAAAAAAAAACAGTAGTCAGGCACTCTGCCACTGAGCTACACCCCAGACCCCGAAATGCTCTTTTATTTATTTATTTTTATGGTACTGGGGGTTGAACTCAAGGGTGCTGAACTACTGAGCCACATCCCCAGCCCTTTTAATTAGTGAGACAGGGCCCTCCTAAATTGTTGAAGCTGGCTTTGAACTCTAGATCCTCCTGCGTCTGTCTCTTGAGCCCCTGAGATTACAGGCATGTGCCACTGCACCTGGCTTTATGTTTCCCAACTTCTAAGAAACTCGTGGCTCTCTTCATCAGTTTAAGATATGTGGGAATGATTAAATGAGGAAACATTTCAGATTCTTGTGTTCAGGGCCTTTAAACATAGTACTCAGCACTTCTGATTTATCATGAATTGATTACATTTTACCTGTGGGCTCAATCTTTGATCTTTTGCTCCTTTGTCTAACTAACCAGATTAAGTGCTTGTCCTAAATCTAAGAATTGAGATTTCATTAATAATTCACTAAGAATCATAGACGGTGTGCAAAAGGCCATCTTACAGAGTCTGTATTTTCCAGACTCCTGACTAGGTGTGACCCAACAAGAAGGGTTTTAGTGGATCACTAACCACACTGCGGAAATGGGAGGTGGAGGGAGAGAGTGTGATTCTCTCTCTTGGCATTTCTCTTAGAAATGAAGACTTTGTCTCTTTGTTTCCTACAGGGTAGGAGAGAACAGTTGTTATTCAGAACTCTTACTATTTTAGGGACTAGAGAGTCAATGATTCTCAGCAGCTAGTATTTATTAAGCATGTTACCAGGCCATCAGTGCCACCTTTGTTTGAATTGGAAAAAGATGCCTTCAGCAGATGGATTGTAAAACAAACAAACAAACAAAAATTCTGTCTGCACCGATGAATTACAAAAGGTGCTCTCTTTGGATAAATAAATGGCAAAAATCTAAGAAAAAACAACAACACTCTTTGAAACTGATAAACAGCCCTGGGCCAGCAGAGCTTGAATGAGAAATCGGTCCCCACTCGTGTCTTGGCTGGCTTCATTTGTGCAGGGTACAATCTATAAAAGAATAAAATTGATTCTGGAGAGCTCGTCAGATCTTTCTAAATCCTGTATGAGCTGTTATGCTGGACTCTGTTAAGGGGTGTGCCTGTTAGGCTCACAAGTAATCCATTTATTGTGCTACTCCATGTCTCCCACTGTCACTCCCTATTCCCAGCAGCTACACTGTACCACATGACCTTCCCATCCTGGTCCCAGTGGAGGACAGTGGACCTAAGCTGGGCCAGCTACATTACTTCTAGCTGAAAAATACCTCTGTGTCCCATTGTAAATTCTTTTTCTGCTTTAACTAGGCTAAGTTGATGTATTCCTAATGCCCATTGAAGAAAGGCTGAAAGCCAGACCCTACCTTAAAGTAGATCCCAAGATATCAAGGAAGAGGAAAGAGAAAAGCCCCAGGCACTACTGACCCATAGTTATAATTACTCCCATTGACTCTTCTGCAAGAGCAGCTCCCTTTTCTGTATTTACCTCTAACTTCCAAGGATGTTAGCATTAGGAGGGAGTAGCTAGCATCCTTTGTAGTACACCAACTCCTGAGGGCATGGATGGGAAAGAGTGGAGGTGTAAACGCCCCAGAGCTAGACTGAGAACTGGGCTGGGCTCCTGCTCACCTTAATTTCACTCCAATGGATACCTGCAGGGAGGGGTGGGTGATGACCCTTCCAGAGTTACCTGTATCAGGAGGCAGCCCTTAGGCTTCGTTAGGGTAGAGAAGCAGCAATTCTGCAAGGTGTCCTTTCATTGACTCCTCCCTGTGCTCTGCCTCAGGCTAGCCTTCCATTCCCTCAACACACTGCTCAACCCAGCCTCCCTTCTTTCTCAGGAGGATTAGTGTGTTATTATTCCCCAAATTTCCACCTGCTCCATGGCTTTTCTAGAGGAAATCTTCTGGTCTGAGATAAACTACCATTTTGGCAGGATTCTGAATTTATTGAATAGATGATTTGACTCTTTTTAAAAAATCCATTCTTTTTTAAATGACATGACAGTGGAATGTATTTTGACATATCATACATACATGGAGTACAACTTCCCATTCTTGTGGTTGTACATGATGTGGAGTTATGCCGGTCACGTATTCATATATGAACATAGGAAAATTATGTCCAATTCATTCTTCTGTTGTTCCCATTCCCAAACCCCCCATTTCTCCCCATTCCCTCCTGTCCAATCTGGTGAACCTCCACTCCTCCCTCCCTGCTGTCTATGGTGAGTCAGCATCCACATATCAGAGAGAATACTTGGCCTTTGGTTTTGGGGAATTGGCTTATTTCACTTAACAAGAAAGCCTCTAGTTCTGCACATTTATCAGCAAATGCCATAATTTCATTCTTCTTTATGACTGAGTAATATTCCATTGTGTATATGTACAACATTTTCTTTATCTGTTTATCTGTTGAAGAACACCTAGGTTGATTCCATAGCTTAGCTATTATGAATTGAGCTGCTATGAACATTGATGTGGCCATGTCACTGTAGTATGCTGATTTTAAGTCCTTTGGGATAACTGGGTCAAATGGTGGTTCCATTCCAAGTTTTCTGAGGAATCTCCATACTGCTTTCCTGAGTGGTTACACCAATTTGTAGTCCCACCAGCAATGTATGAGTGTACCTTTCCCCACAACATCCTCATCAACATTTATTGTTACTTGTATCCTTGATAATTGCCATTCTGACTGGAGTGAGATGAAATCTCAATGTAGTTTTAATTTGCATTTCCCTAATTGCTAGTGATATTGAACATTTTTTCATATATTTGTCAGCCATTTGTATTTCTTCTTCTGTGAAGTGTCTGTTCAGTTCCTCTGCCCATTTATTAATTGGGTTTTAATTTTTTTGGTGTCAAGTTTTTTTGAGTTCTTTATATATCCTAGAGATTAATGCTCTATCTGAGGCGCAGGTGGCAAAGATTTTCTCCCATTCTGTAGGTTCTCTGTTCACGTTCTTGATTGTTTCCTTGGCTGTGAAGAAGTCTTTAGTTTGATACAATCCCATTTATTGATTCTTTGTGCTTTTGGAGTCTTGTTTAGGAAACTGGTTTCTGAGCCGACCTGATAGCCTACTTTTTCTTCCATTAGGCGCAGGGTCTCCGGTCTAATGCCTAAGTCCTTGATCCACTTAGAGTTTAGTTTTGTGCAGGACGAGAGGTAGGGGTCTAATCTCATTTTATTACATACAAATTTCCAGTTTTCCTAGCACCATTTGTTGAAGAGGCTATCTTTTCTCCAGTGTATTTTTTGGCACCTTTATCTAGTATGTGATAACTATATTTATGTGGGTTTGTCTCTGTGTCTTCTATTCTGTACCATTAGTCTTCATGTCTGTTTTGGTGCCAATACTGTGCTGTTTTTGTTACCTAAGCTCTCCTCTCTAGTGTTTATGTATATTTTGGGGGGTACCTGGGATTGAACTCAGGGGCATTCAATCACTGAGCCACATCCGCAGGCCTTTTTTGTGTTATTATTATTATTTATTTTTTCAGAGCCTCACTGAATTACTTAGTGCCTTGCCCTTGCTGAGGCTGGCTTTGAACTCACAATCCTCCTGCCTCAGCCTCCCAAGTTGCTGGGATTACAGGTGTGTGCCACTGTGCCCAGCTCTATAGTACATTTTAAGGTCTGGTATTGTGATACCTCCTGCTTCACATTCCTTTTTGAGGATTGCTTTGGCTATTCTGGGCCTCTTATTTTCCTAAATGAATTTCATGATGCTTTTTCTATTTCCACAAAGAATGTCATTGAAACCTTAACAGGAATTGTATTTAATCTGTATAGCTCTTTAGGTAGAATGACCATTTTGACAATATTAATTCTGCCTATCCAAGAACATGGGAGATCTTTCCATCTTCTAAGCTCTTCAATTTCTTTCTTTAGTGTTCTGTAGTTTTCACTATAGAAGTCTTTCACCTCTTTGGTTAGATTGATTCCCAAATATTTTATTTTCTTTGAGGCTATTGTGAATGGGATAGTTTTTCTAATTTCTCTTTTAGTTGATTCATCACTGATGTATAGGAACACAATTGATCTATGGGCACTAATTTTATATCCTGCTACTTTGCTGAATTAATTTATAAGTTCTAGAGGTTTCCTGGTGGAGTTTTTTTTTGGATATTCTAAATATAGAATCATATTGTTAGCAAATAGTGATAGTTTGAGTTCTGCTTTCCCTATTTGTATCTCTTTAATTTCTTTCTTCTAATTTCTTTCTTTTCTCTAATTTCTTCTGGAAACACTTCTGGCTAGAGTTTCCAGGATCATGTTGAATAGAAGTGGTGAAAAGGACATCCCTGTCTTGTTCCAGTTTTTAGAGTGAATGTTTTCAGTTTTTTTTTCCCATTTAGAATGATGCTGACCTTGGGTTTAGCACAGATAACTTTTACAATGTTGAGGTATATTCCTCCTATCCCTATTTTTTAAAAATGTTTTGAACATGACAGGATGCTGTATTTTGTCAAATGCTTTTTCTGCATCTATTGAGATAATCCTGTGATTCTTTAAGTCTATTGATGTGAATTACGTTTATGGATTTCCATATGTTGAACCAACCTTGCATCCCTGGGATGAACCCCAATTTATCATGGTGCACTATCATTTTAATATATATTTGTATGCAATTTGTCAGTATTTTATTAAGAATTTTTGCATTTATGTTCATCAGGGATATTGGTCTGAAATATTCTTTCCTAAATGTATCTTTGTCTGATTTGGTATCAAGGCAATACTAACTTCATAGTGAGTTTGGAAGAGTTCCCTCCTTTTCTATTTCATGATATAATTTGAGGATTGTTGTTAGTTATTCTTGAAAGATCTAGTAGAACTCAGCTGAGAATCTGTCTGGTCCTGGGCTTTTCTTTCTTGGTAGGCTTTTGATGGCACCTTCAATTTCATTGTTTGAAATTGATCTGTTTAAATTTTCTATGTCCTCCTGATTCAATTTGGATAGGCATATGCCTCTAGAAATTTGTCGATGTCTTCAGAATTTTCTATTTTATTAGAGTATAAATTTTCATAATAGTTTCTGGTTCTTGTCTATATTTTCTATATCAGTAGTGTTCATTGTGATATTTCATTTTTTATTGTGTATTTTAGCAATTTGGGTTTTACCTCTATTTCTCTTTGTTAGTTTGACTAAGGGTTTATCAATTTTATTGATTTTTTCTGAGAACAAACTTTTTATTTTGTCAATTTTTTTGGATTACTTCTTTTGTTTCAATTTCACTGATTTCAGCTCTGATGTTAATTATTTCCTGTCTTCTACTGCTTTTGGTATAGATTTGTTCTTCTTTTTCTAGGACTTTGAGATGTAATGTTAGGCTATTTATTTGTTGATTTTCTATTCTTTTAATGAATGAACTTAATGCAGTGAACTTTCCTCTTAGCACTGTTTTCATAGTGACCCAGAGATTTTGCTGTGTTGTATGGGTGTTCTCATTTACCTCTTAAGTATTTTTTTATTTCATCCTCAATTTTTTCTGCTATCCATTGGTACTTCAATAGCACATCATTTAGTCTCCAAGTGTTACAGTAGCTTCTATTTTTTATTATATTGTTGATTTCTAATTTAATTCCATTACAATCTGATAGGATGCAAGGTATGAAATTTTTTTTTTTTGTATTTGCTAAGAGTTGCTTAGTGGCCTAAGATATGGTTGATTTTAGAAAAGGATCCTTTTGCTGTTGAGAATAAAGTGTATTTAGTCATTGATGGATGAAATATTCTATATATGTCTGTTAAGATCTAAAGAATTAATTGTATTTAGTTCTATAGCTTTTTAATTTAGTTTTTGTTTGGAGGCTCTATCCAGTGGTAAGAGGTATGTTAAAGTCACCCAGCATTATTGTGTTGTAGTCTATTTGCTTCTTAAAATTGAGAAGGGTTTGCTTGAGGTATGTAGATGCTCCATTGCTTGGGGCATAAATATTTATGATGATTATGTCTTGTTGATATATAATTCCCTTAAGCTATATGAAATGTCCTTCTTTGTCCCTTCTGATTAACTTTGGTTTGAAGTCCACTTTATCTGATATGAGGATAGAAACCCCTGCTTGTTTATGATATCCATGTGAGTGATATGTTTTTTTCCATCCTTTTATGTTCAGTCTGTGGATGTCTTATTCTTTGAGGTGAATCTCTTGGAGACAGCATAATATTGGGTCTTGTTTTTTTTTTTTATTGTAAACAAATGGGATATATGTTGTTTCTCTGTTGGTACATGACGTAAAGGCATACCATTTGTGTAATCATAAATTTACATTGGGTCTTGTTTTTTAATCTCATCTGCCAGTCTATGTCTTTTTATTGATGAGTTCAGGCCAATTAAATTCAATGTTATTATTGAGATATGATTTTTATTCCTTGTAATTTTGATTTATTTCTGGTTTTTACTTTGAATTTGTTACTCCATTGTTTCACTGTTATTTTAGTGTAGTTCCTCCCTTTGCTAGTTTTCACATTTATTTTTCATTTCTTTTCCACAAAATATCTTATTAAGTGTGTTTTGTAGTGCAGGCTTTCTAATTGTGAATTCTTTTCTACCTTTTGTTTATCATGGAAGGTGTCTATTTCATCATCAATTCTGAGACTTAATTTTGCTGGATATAGTATTTTTGGCTGGCATCCATTTTCTTTCAGAGGTTGGTATATATTATTCCAAGACTTTCTACCTAAGGAACTGAGTTGAGAGATCAGCTGCAATATTGATTGGTTTCCCTCTAAATGTTGTCTGTCATTTTTCTCTGGCCACTTATAAAATTCTATGCTTTTTCTGTATGTTAGGAATTTTCATATTAATGCGCCTTAATGTGTGCCTCTTGTAATTTTGTATATTTGGGGTCCTGTAAGCCTCCTGTATTTGATTTTATATTTCATTCATTAGGTTTGGGAAATTTTATGATATTACTTCATTGAAAAGATTGTGCATTCCTTTCATTTGTATCTCCCAGTCTTCATCTATCCAAATAAATCTTAAATTTGGTCTTTTCAGGTTATCCCATATTTCTTGGAAGTTCTGTTCATGCTCTCTTAACATATTTTCCCCACAGTCAACTTTGTTTTCAAGATTATATATTTTGTCTTCATTGCCTGAAATTCTGTCTTGCATGTGATCTAGTCTGTTGGTCTAGGCTTTCAATTGAATTTTTAATTTGGTTTATTGATTCCTTCATTTTGAGGATTTCTGTTTTTTTTTTTTTTTCAGAATCTCTATCTCTTTATTAAAGTGATCTTTCACTTCCTGTATTTTCTTTCTGATTTCACTCCTTGTATAATCCTTTACTTTGCAGATCAGTTTAACTAGGTACATTCTAAACTCCTTCTCTGACATTTCTTCCACTGTGGTGTTGATGGATTCTGTTATTGGAATATCTTGGTTTGTTTGGGGTGATTTGTTCCCTTGCTTTTTCATTTTTTAATTTTGTGTCTATCCATCCAACAGAATGGATCTGAGGCAGTAGAGTTTTTACCCTGTGGACTTATAGCACCCCAGAAAGTATCTCACTGTTTAGGGGGAGACTAACAACAGCCAATGCAAATAATAAAGAGCATTAAACCAAATAGTTCCTACTATGAATCTACAATGTTATCACAATAAACAAATGATATGATCAGTTGTTGCCTACAATAATAACAGCAAGTTTGCAAAAGGGTTTATAATTTCAAGTGATGGACAGGGAGAGAACAAAGGAATATATAGACTGTGATGATTATGAGGGAGGTGGAGAGAAGATAGAAGAAAAAATTTAAAGGAAGAGTAAAAGAGAGGACAATAGAGATTGACTGTTAGCAAAAGAAAAGAGAGAAAGAGAATCAAAGGAAACAGGTAAGAGAAAAAATATAAAGTAAAATTTTTTTTAAAATTAAAAATAAAAATAAAAGAATACAAAATGAAACTAAAATATACAAATCAAGCACCTTAATCCTCAAAAAAACTTATGCATGAAAAATAATTGGCTTTGAAAATGCTATAAATGAGAAAAAAAAATGTGAGTATGTATAAATGTCCACATACCATTAAACAGAGAAAAGAAAGAAAAAAGAAAAAAAGGAAAATGAAAAAAAAAAAAATCTCAATGAAAGTTAAACAAATATTTCCACTGGAGTTCAAAAGATTCTCAACTTCTCTTCTCAGCAGTTTTAGGTGGGATCATCTGGACTGTGGTGCTCCACCCTCTGGTTGTTGGAGTAAGAGAGGTAATCTGATAGGCAAAATTCCTGGAGGCAGGGTTTAGGCTGAGGTGGGCTCCAGGCTCTTTACTGAATGCCAGTTTGTCTACCGATGTGTAAATATCTCTTCACGTTTGATTTTTTCCTTCACTTAAGCATAGTCAATGTTGTGCAGTATGTGTTTACTGGGTCTGTGTTTCGGAGCACACTTGAATTTGACAGGAATTGGGTCCCTAATCTGTCAGCTCCCATGCCACTGACATGACATTCCTTTGTCCCCTGCATGCTGCCTGGAGAGGTGGCAGCTTTTTTCTTACAAAAGGATATTGTGCAGCATGCCTTTCAGTTTAGTTGGGCAATATCCTTGATCTTTATAGGCTCTGTACCCAGACATGCCTCAGGCCTCCTAAAAATGTGGCTTCTTTTTCTTCCCATATCCCTCCACTTTGCTCGCAGAGAGACTGCTCTGGCTGGTGCTTCTGGCCTGGCTGTGGCAGCAGCTATGACACAGTTGATTTCTTCCTTTTTTTTATTATATTCGACCTCTTGAGTCCCTGATCTGCTGTGAATGTTCAGTTTTAAATAATGGTAAAGTATCCCCCATTTATTTTTTGTTCACCTACTTTGCTAGGAAGCTGCCTGTTTGCTTTCTTGGTTTCATGCCATGGAGCAGCCAGGAAAGTAACCTCCTGTAGTCCACCATCTACACAAAGTCCCCTGAATAGATTTTTGAACATTGTATAATAAAGTCTAGTAAGTCTAATAGATATGTTGACTATGCCTTATGAGAAAAAATGTTTTTCTGATGTTCTTTTCTGTGCCTGCCAAAGTACATAGTAAGTGAGTTTGTTACTCTAATTAGTTAAATTTCTAAGCAGGCAGGTCCATTGCTATGATTGGACTTTCTTTAAGTATTTGCAAAATAATAAAATATATGAGACTATATTATGATTATTGTATATAATGGGTTTATTGAAGAGTATCCATATCTTGGGTTATAAACAATATTTTTGTCTGGTTCTGTTTTAGAATCATAGTTTTCAGCAGTGATTTCTTGATATTCTCCTTGTAAGCCCTTAAATAATATTATAGACACAGTCTATAACTTTATGGTTGATTAGTTTTACTGAAATTAAATCTAGTTCTATTTAAAATTAAAAAATCTTTATATTTGATTCAACGTTCTTCTTACCCAGAAATGAGTCCCTGAGCAGGGTACTTGAGTATATTTGAGTGGTCCTACTCAAAGCCTATAGACTGTTTTTGGTCCAGGAGTGATTTGTTACAGGGTCAGAGGCAAATTAAGCAAAAGAAAGTATTTAGGAATTTGTATAAGAATTTGAATTTTATGTAGTATGCAAGCCCATCTAAGCCCCGCCTCAAATTCCTGTGCTCCATGACATGGACCTAATGGCATAACTGGGAACCTGTTATGTGCCCACTGAGAGTCTCAGGAAATAGAATGAAGTGGAGATTTGTCCCCATCACCTACCCAAGTTCCACCTTCCCTTCTAGCTCTACACAATCTCTGCAGGAGGCTTTCTGTCTTAGTCTCTTCATTCATGTGTGCCCTAACATGAGGGGACACATCTCAAATTTCTCCTATGAACATTCTCCTTGCACTCAGCAACAAAAGCATTTGACCTTTAGGGAAATATAGATTTCTGTAACTCAGCATCATCTGGCAGAGGACTGAGTTTCTAGTGATATCCCAATGGTCCACCCCTGCACCTTCATGAAATCTCTTGAAACTCCACTCATTCACATTACTTAGCTGGATAGGGGTAGAGGTGGAGGTAGAAAACTTTCTCTTCAAAAATCTTGATTTTGTATGCATATCTGTCTACTGGTGCTGTGATGTTTGGTGGTGGGGGAGGGGTTGAAGTGAGTGGGGCCATTGCTACTGCCTTATAGAAAGTCCAAGACTTTCTTTCACTAGAATATGCAAATATGTGGTAAATTTTTATTTCAGCTTTGGGTCTTATGTTCCCTTTACTATTACTCCCCATCCAGACTTCCTTATGCAGGTAGTCTCTTTCTCTGAAAATGAAAGATGTTGCAAAAGTTCAAATTATATGTGTTAATTATATGAGAAGGTCTTGGACAAGTACTTGACACACAGTAAGCACTCTTGTACAGAGTTCTCACAATGTTATGTTGCTTTGATATCCATTTTGAATATAGATTTGGCTTTCTCATACTAGAAGCAGAGCTTTTCACTCAGTTTTTTACCTCCGCCCACTTCCTTGAGGTGGTCCATCCAGATATCTGCTTTACACCATGACTTCCTTATGATTATCCTTGCCATGGACAGCTAGATACAACCTACTTGATCAACTCTACTAACCCCTACACCCTTTTAGGAAATCCACCTAAGTAGTGTCCAAGACTTTGTGCTTTGGCACATAGGTCTCTCCCTCTCTATCTTACTTTCCTCTTTCTGGTAAAGCCTGTGTGTTCTGGCCAGCTTTCCTTGTCCCATTGATCATATGAGGAGGGTGTGACAGTCTTCTTTTTCTGGTATCTGTTTGAAAAAAATTGATTCTATTACTCTATGTGTGTTTTTCTTTTTTGTTCTTCCTAATCTGTGTCCCACCTGACCAATACACCTGAACCTAATTTCTTACCTAGCCAAGGCTCTCCTGTAGAGTTCTTCACCTTCTCCTGCATTATACAATCACCTCCTGGTGACCACCTTCCTGTGGGACAGCTAGATACTGAACCTCATGCTCTTCAGAAATCCCCACGCTCCTAGAGTGGCTATCTTGATAGGAATAAACTATACACAGGTACCTTGAGAAAAAAAAATGCCATTGTCAGTATAAACAATTTTCTTTTGAGAGAAGACATCTGGTTGGACATGTGGGTGGTAGGCAGTCCAACAGGATAAAAAACTGTTTGTGAAACAAAAGTACATTGTAGACATCCATGATCATTCTAAACCTCCCTTGGAGCATAACTTGTTGGGGCAGGAACTCAAATTAGAGAAGCCTCAAAACCAAATTAGAGAGAAATAAAACTCAATGAATGTTAGCTGCAAACTATAGCTTTGCCTATACAGGATGCTTTTCTAATCATCTTATTTCAGTAAAAGTAGTATTGAGGATTGCAAAATTGGCCCAATTTTCTGTTCCTTTGTGTATCTGTACCCTTTATAACAAACTGCTCTTATCAGGGGTTACTCTTTTCTTGAGTCTGGGATGGTCTTGTCACTTGCTTTAGCCAATGGAATGACATTATACCAGTCTGTGCCTAACTCTCAAAAAGCTTTGTAGAATTGTCCTCTCTTAAATTCCTTTTTCTGCCATGAGAATTAGTCCAAACTACCCTGCCTGAGGATGAGAGACTATACAGAAGAGTTGAGGATCCTTGGTTGGAGATTAGAAAATCCCAGAAGCAGAGCTGCTGAGCTAAATTAAAATGTAATTTATTACAGACACATGGAGAGCTCCATCAGTGAAGCCCAAAATGACTGTCCAGTTGATTTCAGCTTAAATTGGTGAACTTCAGAATGAACAACAAATTAAATGATTCTTCTTACAAGTCAAGATTTGGGGTGACAATCCTTCTCTAGTTAATGTTCATTTCAGTGTTATCCCAGACACTTTGATACCTGTCAAGTCCCACTCACTTGGTTCCCTGCAGCTAGTAAGTGGATATGAGGATACTACCCAGGTATGGCCAGTCACACTCCTTTTTCTCATGGTGGTTTGCCTCAGGCAGTGTCATGGTTTAGATAAGAGGTGTCCAGGGACTGGGGTTTAGCTCAATAGTAGAGTACTTGCCTATCATGTGTGAGCCACTGAGTTTAATCTTTAGCATCACATAAAATAAGTAAATAAAGGCATGCTGCTCACCTACATCTAAAAAAAAAAAAAAAGAAAGAAAGAAAGAGGTGTCCCTCCAAAGCTCATGTGTTAGACAATGCAAGAAAACGTACAGTGAAAAAACTGCGTCATTATAACCTTAGCTTAATCATCACATTAATCCCATTGGATGGATGAACTATGTGGTAACTGTAGGCAAGTAGGCTGGAGTAGGTGGGTCACTGGCGGAATGCCTTTGGGGTATATATTTTGTCCATAGTGAGGAGAACTCTCTACCTTTGCTTCCTGGTGGCCAAGCTGCCTTCCTCCACCATATCCTTCCACCATGATTTTCTGGTTCATCATTGCTCAGAGCAATGGAATTGGCTGTCTATGAACTGAGATCTCTGAAACTGTGCCAAATTAACCTTTCCTCCTCTAAAATTGTTTCATCAGGTCTTTTGGTTACAGCAATGAAAACACTGACTAAAACAAGCAGTGAATACCAGACACAAGCCGGGTCACTCAGAGGATGCTTGTAGGATACGGGCACAGGAAAAGAGTCTGGTTTTCCTTTTATATTAAGAGCTGTAAGGATATGGTGTTGCTAGGGGAGGAACCCACAAGGGAGAGAAAATTACTGCTGCAGGAGAAAACAAAGGGTGTAAACAAAAAGAGGAGAAAGGAGTAGAGCTAAGGAAAAGAGGGATAAGAATTCTATCAACATTAGGATCTAGCCTGCACTGGAGGTGATTGCTTCTTTTTTTACTGGAGCAAAATTCAGTTGGTTTTGGTAACTAGAAAAAAAAAATCTTTCCAATCATTTTGTGAATCTGTGAATAGTTAATATGAACCATTATCCCACTGTTTTATCACTTCTTTGTAGATTGACCACATACTGTGTTGCACACCCCATATTGTCTGAATTGGGGCAATTCTGAAAAGGAGAACTATCGGTAATTGTGATGAGAAAACAGGTGTTAACTGAAACTATCACTCTGTGTTTCCCAAAGAAAATAAGTGATCCTGAATCTGCAAAGCTGAGGATAGATGCTTGACTGCTGTGCTACAAAAACATCCAGGTGCAGCCTCTCTGTGTGTATCCCTTGTGGCAGCCTCTCACTCTCACAGTCCTTTTAATACAACAATGCACTTACTGAACAAAAGCCCACAGGACGCAAAACTATATTAGGCAAGTAGCAATTAAACTTTTTGAAACTATTGACATTTTGTGAAGTTCTGTTTGTAATCATTCTAAATAAATGAAAAAAATGTAAATGGTTGTCTCTGTAAGGGAATTTTCCTTCAGAATGTATATGTATTTTTTTTTAATCCTTGGAGGAGACAAAATGAAACAAATTAATACCTTGAAATCTAGATATTGAATGTTTGGTGTATTAGTAAGTCACTTTTCCACTATGATAAAAAAATACTTGAGATAAATAAACTGATAAAGGGAAAAAGTTCATTTGGCTCACATATTTGGAAGGTTTCAGTCCATGATTTGTTGTTTATGGCTTTGGATTGTTGGTTATGGCTTTTGGATTTGTTGATTATGGCTTTGGAGCAGCACACATGGCAAGAATGTGTAGTGGAGCAAAATCATTTACCTCATGGCCAGGGAGCAAAAGAGAAGAGAAAGGGGACCAAGGTCTCCATATGCCCTTTAAGGGCATGCTACCAATGAGCTGAAGAACTCCCACTATACTCCAGCACCTTTCATAGCACCATGCTGGGGGCTAAACCTTTAGCACATAGACTTTTGGGGGTAGTTATGATTCAAAATATAGCTGTATACAAATGTTACACATAGATGAAACTTGTATTGGCAACCACTATGGCTTATATATAGGGTGTCCCCCAAAAGTTCATGTGTGAGACAATTCAAGAATGTGCAGAGGAGAAATGATTAACTCATGAGAGTGAGAGAGGAGACCTAGTCAGGGGTTTAACCCACTGATGGATTAACTGGATGGTAACTCTAGGTAGGTAGGGTGTGAACAAAGGAAGTAGGTCACTGGTGGTTTGCCCTGGAATTTATATTTATATGAGGCCCAAATAAATTTTTCCTCCTCTATATTGTTCTTGTCTGGTATTTTGATTACAGCTACACAAAAGCCAACAAAAACAGAAATTGGTACCCATAAGTGGGGTCATTGCTTTGACGAACCTGACCATGTGGTTCAGGAGCTTTTGGAGTTTTTAGGAGTTTGTGGAAAAATTTTGAGATGTTTAGATGTGGGCTGGCAGGGAGCCAAAGGGCATGCTTCGTATGCCTGGAGAAAAACAGGAAGCTGTTATAATTGGCTACATGCATGCTTGAGCTCGTGATTGCTTGACCTTTAACAGGATTGGGTGGACATATCTGATCGAAATTGCTTATGCATGAGACTGCTTATATATTGAGGGTGAGACAGCTTTTTGGGGGTTGTTGTTGGGATCTGAATAAAGAAGAAGCTGCTTCATGACAATCTGAGGTGTACGTGTCTTTATGTCCCACTGGACGGCGACATTTGGTGGCCCGTACGAGGAACGGTGAGTGCTCAGGTAAGAATAAAGGAGGAAATTTTTCACTAGCACAGTCAACTAGCAGTCAACTAGCTGGTTTCCCTATTCGAGGAAACAGTGGCCTTAAGGTACTAATGGAAGGATCCCCTAGTGAGGGAACTTAACAGAAGTCTGTCCCAAGAGACAGCAAAGGACGTCCTGTAGTAAATGAATGTGTGTAAGGTGTTAGTTAATATTTTTGTTACTTTTTCTTGTTTGGTTTCTGTTTAAATTTCACAGATTTGCATTGAAGGCTCTCTTAATGCCTCTCCCTCTTGGTACTTTGCCTATATGGACATTAGTTCATTTCTGTCTGACTTCCAAAAAACCAAAATTTCAAGAACAGCTAAGAGAAGGGGAAGAGATATTAGAAACTGTAAAAGAAGAACAATCAAGTCCAGCTTCTGAAAGAGAAAGTAGATGTTCAGACTCAGAACAGGGATGTGACTCTGAAGAACAGGAACTATCTGAGACAGAGCTAGAAAAGAAGTTCTCTCAGTGGCATTTAGCCCCTACCGTGCCATGCTCTCTGGCGTATAATCCAGGTCACCACTCTTTTCCAAGTTGTAGGGGCGCATGTACTTGCTGCACAGGGGTGGCCCCCAGACAGTGGGCTGATGTAGAACCTCGATCAGTGTTCCCAATATTCCCAGTATTTGAAGATTAAAACAATCAGAGATATCATCAAATATTAGATATAAAATTAGTGAAACAGTTAAAAGAGGCAGTTATGTCCTATGGAGTACAAGCTGCAGTTACCATTTCTTTATTAGAGAATGTTGCAAGTCAAAATCTTACTCTGACTGATTGGGGTAATTTAGCAAAAGCATGTTTATCTGGGGGACAATATCTTATGTGGAAGGTGGCCAACCAGGAGTTATGTTCTGATACTGCCCAATGTAAAGCAGTTGCGGGCAATCCCCAATGGAATCTAAACATGCTGACAGGCCAACGACCATATGAAGGGCAAGGTAATCAGATTAATTTCTACCCCAGTGTGTATCAAAAAATTAGTGCTGCTGCCACTAAAGCTTGGAAAATGCTTTCAGGTGCTGGCAATCTTCAAGGACAGTTATCTAAGGTTATTCAAGGCAACAATGAACCCTATGCCGATTTTGTAGACAGATTGATTCAAACAGCAGGACGTACATTTGGAGATATAGATTAGGCTATGCCTTTAGTCAAACAGCTTGCATATGAGCAAGCAAATAAATGGTGTAAAGAAGCAATAAGACCTTGGAAAAACAAAGACCTTGGAGCCTATTTAAAGGCTTGTAGGGATATTAATGAGGCTTTTATTCAAGGTCAGGTAATGGCTGCAGCGCTTGCACAGGGTCTTAGAGGCAATGCCAACTCCTGCCCAGGCCAACAGTGTTATCGGTGTAAACAATATGGACACATATAAAAGGACTGCCCCCGGGTCCTGTGCCAAAATTATGTCCCCGATGTAAAAAAGGGAAACACTGGGCAAGTGACTGTAAATCAACTAGAGACAAAGAAAACACGGGAATTTGTGGCCCCTGGCCTCGGGGCCCACAAATATACATGGCTATCCAGTCCGTACCTCGGACCCATTACCCCTTGACCCCCCGACTAACAAACAAGAGGAAGCACAGGATTGGACCTCTGTGCCTCCGCCAGAGCAGTATTAGGTGACATTAACTGGATTAGACCTTACCTTCACTTACCCACCTCAAGTTTGGGCCCCCTGTTTGACACTCTTAAAGGTGATTCTGAACCCCTTTCTAAGCGGGTGCTTACCCCTAAGGCTTGAACAGCTCTCAAGCTTGTTGAAACAGCTATGGAAAATGTTCATCTTGATCATATTGACCTAGCTAAGCCTTTATCATTCATTGTCTTGGCCACAAATAAGTTACCCACAGGAGTGTTTTGGCAAAAGGGTCCTATTCTATGGGTTCACATGAATTATGCCCCTAACAAGGCTTTATCCTTGTTTACTGAATCTGTGGCAGAATTAATCCTTAGGGCGTTAAAAGTATCCCTTTCCACCGTTGGGTCACATCCCTTGACAATAACTACTCCTTATACTACTGATCAGATACAATATCTTATTAATAATTCAAATTCATGGGCTATAGTCTTTACTAGTACTTCTGCTGTGTTTGACAATCATTTGCCATCTGATCCTCTTCTCCAATTTTGGAGTCAACATCCTATAATTTTTCCCAAAGTCACCCAAAAAGAACCTATTATAGGAGCTACTCTTATATTTACTGATGGATCAAAAAATGGTATGGGTGCTATTACTGTAAATAATGTTACAGAAACATTGCTGTTTAATACTCTATCTGCACAACAAACAGAACTATTAGTAGCTATAGAAGTATTCAAAACCCACCATGAGCCCTTTAACCTATTCTCTGATAGTAAATACGTTGTTAATGCTATTCAAAATTTAGAATTAACTGGTCTGCTCTCCCTCACTTCCACCATCACTAAGTATTTACAATCTTTACAAAAACTTATTTGGGATAGAAAAAGCCTGTATTTTTTTTTTTTTTTAATTGGGCATGTTTGGGCTCATACTGGCCTTCCAGGTTCTCTAAGTTTACACAATGATTTATCAGACATGGCCACCAGAGACCCACACATCTTGAATGTGCTTGAAAATGCAAAAACTTTTCATTCCAAATTTTATGTAAATGCTTCTACTCTACGTTTACGCTATCAGATTACTAAGGCAACAGTTCGGGACATAGTCAAGTCTTGTGCTAAATGTGCTACACTTATTCCTAACCCCTCCTTAGGAGTAAATCCAAAAGGGCTTCAGCCCAATCATATTTGGCAAATGGATGTAACTCATTATTCAGAATTTGGAAAACTACAATTCATCCATGTGTCAATAGATACCTTTTCAGGATTTATTATGGCCTCTGCTCACGCTGGAGAAAAAACCAAAGATGTGATAACACACTGTTTACATTCTTTCTCCATCCTAGGGGTCCCTGAACAAATTAAAACAGATAATGGCCCTGGATATACGTCCCAGGCCTTTAAACAATTTTGTTCCACCTTTGGTATTCAACATGTCACAGGAATTCCCTATAATCCTACTGGACAAAGCATTGTTGAGCGTGCCCATTTAACACTTAAAAACATGCTTTATAAACAAAAAGGGGGAATAGGGGCATCATACAGATCCCCAAAAGATAAATTATCTGTTGCCTTGTTCATTTTAAATTTTTAAAATCTCAATTCTGAGGGCCGATCGGCTGCTGACCATCATTCAGAGCCTAATAAAAAACATCTACCTCAAGTGCTCTGGAAGGACATTCTAACAGGACAATGGAAAGGCCCGGATCCGGTGTTAATCTGGACCCGAGGGTCTGTTTGTGTTTTCCCGCAGGACGCACAATCGCCAATTTGGGTGCCTGAAAGATTGGTCAAGGCTTCCTCAATAGAAAACCAAGAACAACAAGAAGATGTGGAAGTTCCTCCAACTGCTGTTGTTGATGATCCCTCACCATGTTAATGGAGGAGCCGTGCATTACCTATGGGGGATAGTAAAGGAGTAGCCTTGCCCTTTGCCCCTTACTAACTCTTCCAATCTATATCCTCCTATTCTTACCACTAATTCCACATTAGGATTACCTATGTACCCTTTTCTCCTGACTTAGCACCCTTCCCAAATGGCTCCTACGACTTAGCAGTTTATGTGGGAACCTCCCCCCAAGTTTGGCTATGCTAGACCAGTAGTCAGAGATGGGTAAGATTCATGAAGAGCTCATACCAACCTAAGACAGGGAATGAAGATATGAGCTTTATTTTCTGATGACGGGTAAGGATGTTGCTCTGTCATGGACAACCTAAGACAGGCACAGTCTTTTTATAAACAAACGGGGGAGATGTGGGCTGGCAGGGAGCCAAAGGGCATGCTTGGTATGCCTGGAGAAAAACAGGAAGCTGTTACAATTGGCTACATATATACTTGAGCTCGTGATTGTTTGACCTTTAACAGGATTGGGTGGACATATCTGATTGAAATTGCTTATGCATGAGACTGCTTATATATTGAGGGTGAGACAGTTTTTTGGGGGTTGTTGTTGGGATCTGAATAAAGAAGAAGCTGCTTCATGACAATCTGAGGTGTACGTGTCTTTATGTCCCGCTGGACGGTGACATTTAGAAATGCAAAGTGGAAAAGTTTTAGAGTGTTATAAGTGGACTTTAATGGATGACTGTAGTGGGAGCTTAGAAGACCAGAATGATTACAGGATTGTGGACAGCAAAAACAGGGCTCATGCGGTTTCAGAGAAGGGCTCGATTGGAAATTGGAATAGAGGCCATTCATGTTATGTTCTGGCTGGAATGTTGTCTACATTTTGCCCTCATCTGTAGACTTTTCATGAGGCTGAATTTAAAGGAGATGGACTAATTAATTTGGCAGAAGAAATTTCAAGACAACACAACGTTCAGGTAGTGGCATGGATATTGCTAGTGAATCTTAGTCAAGTTTACTATGAAAATCAGGAGTAGAAAGGAGACCATAAACATTTGAACAACTTACAAATTTTCCAGAAAAATGCAAGCAAAACAGGTCAAGAAAGCCATGGAGGTTAAAAAGATTACAGCCACTAAAGAAAGGCTAAGTACTTTATCCATAAACAATAAGAAAGAGGGCTTGAGGATAGCTTGGGAATTGACAAGACCACACCCATCACAGGTTCAAGGCTGTGAAAGTAAAAATTGCTTTGAGAAGAGACCCTGAGGTCACCCTGCTTGCACAGGGGGATGTAAGAAGCTGTTTTACTATACTCAGTCACCCAAGCACTCAGGTTGCAGCAACCATGGTCCTGAGAGGTTTGGCTACTGCTCAAGATGGTGGCAGACCTTGACATGAACCAAGTGGTGCTGGTTCTGCAGGAATACAGGATGCTGGAGTTAGAGGATCATGGAGGCTTCCTCCAATATTTCAAGGAAAGCCTGAAAGGTAAAGTGCAGCAGGGTCAGAGTCCATGCAGGCTGCCACTGAATGGGTGATGTGTGAAGATAAGTGAGAAGAAAGACAAAGCTATAGGGAGACCCCTGAAATTAGGAGATACCAAGAAAAGCTGCAGAAATTGAGCAGAGATAAATTGAGAGAGAGAGAGAGAGAGAGAGAGAGAGAGAGAGAGAGAGAGAGAGAGAGAGAGAGAGAGCATATAGGCTGCAATCACCAAGGTCATAGGGGCAGAGCTGCACAAGCCCTTTGAAGAGAACATTATTATGACATGTACCCTGAATGTGGGTTTATAGAAATTGTCTGCCCAGCTGAATTTCATTCTTGCTTTGGTCCCCCCCTTCTTTCTACATTCCTATTTTCCCCTTGTGGAAGGAAAATGTTTTCTCTGTACCTTTATATATTGGATATATGTAAGTTGCTTTTGATTTTTAAAGGGAAAAACATCCAAGAGTGTGTTTTGAGTCTCAGAGGAGACTTTGGATTTGGATTAGATTTTATGGCAATGATAGAACTGTTAAGTTTATTGGAACCCTTGGAAATAGACTAAATGTATTTTGCATTGTGAGATAGGCATAAACTTTTGGGTGCCAGGAGTACAATGTTATGGTTTAAATATGAGGTGTCCCCCGAAAGCTCATGTGTAGGACTTGGAAAGGATGCTCAGTGGAGAAATGATTAAATTGTGAGAGATGTAAGCTAATCAGTGGTTTAATTCATTGATGAATTAACTTGGTGGTAAATATAGGCAGGTAGGGTGTGGTTAGAGGAAGGAGGTCACTGGGAGTATACCCTTGGGGTTTATATTTTGTCCCTGATGAGCAAACCTCTGCTTCCTGGTGCCATGATCTGAGCTGCTTTCCTTCTCCATGCCCTTCTACCATTATGGTCTACTTCACCCTGGGTTTAGAATTATGGCTGACCATGGATGGAACCTCTGAAGCTGTGAGCCAAAATAAACTTTTTCTCTTCCACATTGTTCTTGTCAGATTTTTTGGTCACAGCAATGAAAAAACTGACCAAAGCAGCAACACAATAGAGAACAATGTGGGCAAAGACTGAATCATTTGACCTCTCTTATTACCTTTTATCTTATCTTCCTATGTAATCCATAGCAGTTATGACAACAGTAATTAGTCTCACAACCCCGAGTTCCTGGTGTAATAATTTAGAAGCAAGGGAGGATTAATGAAAAGTTAGTTGATCTACTTTCTGATGGACAGCAACAATAGAAAGGACCATCAATATGGAACTCAAATTTAATTGGAAGTAGTATTTTTATGCCCATTATGTCTCTTCAGTTGCTTATTTGAGAACCAGTTCTGCCCTTTGGAATTTCTCATGTAATAAAGAACCAAATATGTACCTGAAGTAAAGTCATTTTGTGAGAGGAGGGGGTCATAGTCATCTAAAATATTCACATTAAACTCCACATTCAATACAAGGATAAAAATCAAGTAAGAAAAACCTGATATTGTATAAGAGAGAGGGATAACCACTTTTATCTTTATGTTTTTCTTTTTCATTAATATGCTAAATAATTAAGGGTCTTTTCTCTCTTAATACCTCAGTCCGGAGCTGAGCTCTCAATTCAGATGAACTTTGAGGGTGAGATGCAGAGAAGTGAGAAAACTTCTCTATTTTGTCCCTGATGAGCAAACCTCTGCTTCCTGGTGCCATGATCTGAGCTGCTTTCTCTATTTAGGAGAAAACACTTTTCTAACTATACCTCCCCTGAGCATTAGCATGTGAGCCTGTCTGCATACTGCCCGCCCTGTCACACACACACGCACACAAAAACCATCAAACACACACAAAAGCACAATCTATTACACATACACCCCATCAAACACACACCCCATCAAACACATACCATCAAACACACACACACACACACACACACACACACACCATCATCACACATCAAACACACACACACAAATCATCACACATTCAAAAACACACACACATCATCACAAACACACACACATCATCATAAACACAAGCACACATACATGAACATCACATTGTAAGCAAATACTTAGGCATTGGGCATTGGTGGGTGATAATCTGAGGTAGTTGTGGTAAATATCTTCACCACAGAGCACTACTAATTTCATTCTTATATTTATGCTAAATAAAAATGTGTGATTTCTGCAGAGCCACAGTACCCCTAATTTCTATTGAACAGTCTGTTATGGTTTGAATGTGTGGTATCCCCCACCTTGTGATATGTAAGACAATGCTAGAAGGTTTAGAGGATAAATGATTGGGTTATGGGAGTCTTAATCTAATTGGTGAATTAATTCCTTGATGAAGTTAACTGAATGGAGTTAACTGAAGTTAAGTGGAGGCATATAGGGTATGGCTGGAGGAGGTGGGTCATTGGGGGCATGACTTTGGGGTCTCTTTGCTGCCTGATCACCATGTAAGACACTTCCATCCACCACATTCTTCTACCATGATGTTCTTCCTCACCTCAAGCCCTGAGGAATAGGCCTTGCTGTCTATGGATTGAGAGCTCTGAAACCACAAGCCCAAATGAACTTTTCCTCCTCTAGGATTGTTCTTGTCAGCCCTTTTAATTCCAGCAATGAAATTGGTACCAAGAAGTGGGGATATTGCTGTGACTAACCTGACCATGTGGTTCAGTAGCTTTTGGAGCTTTATGGAATTGGTTGGAGAAAAGTTTGGGATGTGTAGCAGAATAAGCTGGGAATGCTTTAGATTGTTGTAAACAGACGTTAATGGGTGATTCTGGTGGAAATTCAGAAGACCAGAATGCCAGTAGGACCGCGGAAATGAAGACAAGTCGGGTTTAGAGGTTTAGGAGAACACTATTGGGAATTAGACTTCAGGCTATGCATGTTATGTTCTGGCTCAGAAATTGTCTACATTTTTCTTGTGTCCTGACACTTTCTGTGAGGATGATTTTAACAGTGAAGTACTTCTTAATCTGCCAGGAGAAATTTCTAGGCAGCATAGCATTCAAATGGTGGCATGCAGACTACTGGCAGCTTTTAGCCAAATTTATTGTGATAATCAGGTCCAGAAAGCAGAGCGGAAAGATTTGAAAAACTTGGATTTGAAGGGTGGGAATAAAGGGTGGGTTAAGAAAGTTACAATTGTTAAAGACATTACTACCACTAAAGAAATGCTAAAGACTTTACCCAGAGACAATAAGCAAGATGGTTTGAGGGCATCTCAGGAATTGGCCAGATCATATCCACCTCAGACTCAAGAAAGGAAAGTAAAATTTCTCTTGAGAAGAGACCAATTGGGTACCTTTCTTGTACAAGGAAGCCTAGAAAATATTTTCAACATGCTCAGCTTCCCAGGCACTCAGAGGCTGCTGCAGCCAGGGTCTCTGGAGGTTTGGCTACTGCTTGAGATGGCAGCAGACCTTGGTGTCAACCACCTGGTGCTAGTTTTGCAGAAATACAGGATGCTGGAGTTAGGGGGTCATGGAGGCTTCTACCAAGACTTCCAAGGAAGGCCTGGGCGGCCAGGCAAAGTGCAACAGGATCAGAGTTCCTGTGAGCACCCTTTTTTGAGGGCAAAGAGTGAAAATGTGAGGAGGAAGTTGAAACTGTAGTGGAGACCCTGTGGTTAAGAAATGCTAGTACTGTGGAATGCTTACTGAGGAAAGCTGCAGGAATTGAGCTGAGACAAGCCACTTGGGCTGCAACCCACAGGGGTGGAGGTACACAGCTCTTTGGAGAGAACATCACCATGCCATGTACCCCAGATACCAAATATGGAGCTAAAGACTTGTTTGCCTAGCTGGATTTCAGTGTTGCTTTGGTCCTATCCTTTCTTTCTATGCCCCTGTTTTTGTGAATGGTAATGTTTACTCTGTACCATTATATATTGGATACTTGTAAATCACTTTTTTTACAGGAGTTCACAATGTGAGCTTGCCCTGAGGCTCAGAGGAGACTTTGGACCTGAACTTGTGGGCAAACTTGGAACTGTTGAGATGATGGGGACTCTTAGAAATGGACAAAATATATTTTGCATTGTGAGAGGATTATGAGATTTTGGGGACTAGGGATGGGATATTATGATTTGAATGTGAGGTATCCCCCAGAAGCTCACTTGTGAGACAATGCAAGAAAGTTCAGAGGAGAAATGATTGGGTTATGACACAGCCTTAACCAAATCAGTGACTCAATTCTCTTATGAGGTTAACTGAATGTTAACTGAAGGCAGGTGGAGGAGTTGGGTCTCTGGGGGCATGGCCTGGGGTATATATTTTGTATCTGGCTAGTGGAGTCTCTCTCCCTGCTGCCTGATCAGCATGTGAGCTGCTTCCCTCCACCACACTCTTCCACCATGATGTTCTGCCTCACCTGAAGCCCTGAGGAATGGAGCCTGCTGTCTGTGGTTTGAGACCTCTGAAACCGTGAGCCCTGAAATAAACTTTTCCTCCTCTACAATTGTTCTGGTTGGGACTTCGTCCAAGCAGCCAAAAAGCAGACTAAAACACAGTCTATGTACCAAATTTCAATATTCTTGCATTGTATCTTTCATACTTGAGAATGGGAAGGAAGTATAATGTTGTCCTTCTCTTGACAACATAATAATGTTTTAGAGAGTCTTTACTAAGAATCTGATTTTTTTTTTTTTTTTTTTGTCAAGGGGCAGATTCTCAATTTGGAGGATTCTGGCCAAAGGGATAACTTCAAGGAGGAGTTACCTAACAGTAATGGATAGGGAAAATTGGAGAGATGTGGTAGATAGCATCAGAATTGAATAGATTTATAAGATTTATAAGATACTCAGCTGATATTCACTGGAGAATTGCTTCAAATTCAGCCCCCCTCCCCTACAAACATCTGATCACATAAGTGTTAGGTGTTGAGTATGAGAAAACCATTTCCTAATTTTTTCTTTACAGAATCTAAGTCTTAACGGAAGGATCGCATTGTGTGTTCAGAAATGGAAAAACTCAAGAAATTTAGCATTCAAATATCCTGCTGCCTTCAACATCTAAAAATTCTTCTTCATATTATAATAAAAACAATACTTCCAGACTGGTATCTAAGACTTTTACTTCCCAGCAGCATAATACCACTTTGGTCAGGTTAAACCACTGCACAATTTTGCAGCTCTTTCAGAAAAATAATGAAAACAATTAGAAAGACATGATACACATGCAATCGTGAAAAAAATGGTACAGTTGCCCATCCTTCCCCACAAATGTGAAACATCCTTGGTTCCTCTCCACACTGTGTATTTAATATAAGCCCTTAGAGCAGGGATTTTGTTCTTTCAGTTTTGTAGCACCAAATAGACACAGTGGCTAACGACAAATAATTCTGAAAAGTCATTGAAATACTTATCCCTTGTCAGAAATTTTCTGGATCTGAAGTTTTACCCTTGTCCCTGGCTTGAAATAGTCTTCATGAGAGTGAGCTATAACATGAATTCTAACTCTGCTTTTGTTACTGATATGACTGGTTGACCAACAGTAATAATTTTCTAGTATCTTTTGTATACTACTTTACAATTTCAAAGTACTTTTATATACAATGGCCCATTGATTTTAACAACTCATTCTTTTTAATGTAGTGGTGTCCCCCCAAAACTAAAGACGATGATTAGGCATGAGCTCTTGTGTCAGACTGCGTGGGTTCCATTCCCAATTCTACTTACTAGCTGTGTGACCTTCGACAAGTCACATATCTGTGCTTCAATTTTCTTCAGTATAAAATGGATCTAAGGAATAGGGCTGTTGAAGGGATTCAATGAGATGATTTGTGAGCACAGTAGCTAGAACATAGGGAAAGCTGAATAAGTGTTATGAATAAGTTATCATCTACCTCTCTGAGTTTTAACTGTGGTTTATAAACTAGGCAGTATTTTTGAGTGGTGTGTTTAGAAAAGTAAACTCACGTAAATCTGCATAAGGAGCATTTCTTGATTTCTGTGGGGTGGGATTTTATTCATTCTAACAGGTATGAAGGGGACCCAATGGACAATGAACTCTAGGTATGGCTAGTGCAAGGGCTGAGGAGGTCCTCAGGGTAAGCTCCATGAGGGGACAATGTCAGTCTTATGTCTCAAGGTTTCCAGAACCTAGCATGTATTAGATACACAGTAAATATTTGTTAAATGAATAAACATGTGGAAAAGTTTGAATAGGTATGTGATTAGCTTTTAGCTCAGGTACATTTCTAGGAATAATAATGAAGTGACCTTTTGAAAGCAGGAGAAAATTCAGAAATGGTGTTTCCATTGAGTATGAGTTCCTTAGAGAAACATTCTTAATAAACGCTTAAGGAGATAATAATAATATGCTCAATTATGTGACTTTTTTAGAAACTGAAACAATCGTTTTTTAAAAATTGAATACTGGGGATTTAACACAGAAGTGCTTTTTATTATTTATTTTGAGATAGATCCTCACTGAGTTGCTGAGGACCTGTCTAAGTCACTGAGGCTGGCCTTGAACTTGTGATTCTCTCGCCCCAGCCTCCAGAGTCAATGGGATTGCAGGTGTATACCATGATACCGGGCTAAAACATGCCCTCTTATAAAATTTAGAAATAAGGTTCCACTTTTGGATTATTTCTGCCAAGTAATTTCAAGTACTTTCATAAAGAAGTAGAAAACTTTGATTTTATTCATCGTTAAAAAAAAAGAATTGAATTCCCAAACATTGCTCTAAAGGTCTTTGAACCCTTGAAATGTTTGAAGTAATTTGATTCCAAATTTCTATGTCTAAAAAAATACTGAGTCAATTCTGGTTCTAATTGTGATGTTTAGAAATTTAGAGTGCCATCAGTCTACTGTATGCCAGTGAAATGTGTAAAATTATCAGAATGCAAAATGCAGTTATTTGCCTGTCCACTTCCTTAATTATTCATTCATTCAACAACAATTATGAATGCCTACACTGGGCCAAGTCATCAACAAGGCAGTTATAGCCCCTTATCTCCTGGAGTTTGGACCCAGAGAAGAATGAGTGGGTGGGACCATTTCCTATTTTGGAAGATCTTGCTGTATATTAGCCTCTGAATGTTCAGAGAATTGATCTGTACTTCATGATGTTATCTGAAACTTGTCCTACAGGTGATGTTCGTGTGTGTGTGCGCGCGATAAGCACAAACTAGAAAAAAAGATAAATTCAGGCATTATCCACACATCCACAAATATCTATAGATGTTTAAAGTAATGTAGACAAAATATTCCATGTCTTGGAGTCCTATATGTTCAACTGAGTAAAATGAAGTGAGAAAAGATCAGTTTTATGTCACAGTCAGAAACTGCATTTGTAAATTGATGTAATGCATCTCTAGCCAAGTTCTTCAGAGACACCCTCAAATCTTTTTAAAAAGGCCCTGAATGTTAGAATTTTGTATTTAGATCTTAGCATTGTCTTAAAAGATGATGGAAGTTCATATAACTAGAGAATTCCCTATTGATTACATGATTGAGGAAGCACAAAAGTCTGTTATTCTTTCCAAAGTCAATTGTAATTTAAGCTCATTATCTCCCTGCAGATGTTCTGTTTCAAATGGCAACAGAATCAAAATGTAAATGCTCCAGTGAAAAGGTTCTGAAATTCTTTTACTGTGCATGTGTGTTTAAAATCATAGCAGGAAAGAGTTTAGAAAAATCTGTCTCGCTGGCCACCAACTTGAACAAGGGAAAGAATGGAAATTCACCAGGGTCCCTGATGAGTCAGAATCATTTTTCATGTAACTTTTAATACCTAATTTATTTTGTTGAAGATTGAGTTTCATTTAAGAGCAATCTGCTTGTCTTTATTGTTTTTAAATATGACTTGGGATGTCAGGGGCTCTAATATGATCATTAATAATAATGCATATTAATACAAATTATGATAACTTTTTCTCCCTTTCCCTCTGGCTTCAGTGACATTTAAGAGAACCATGAGCATTCTCTTTAAGTCTTAGAGATGGATCCTTTTGATTAAAATTTTAGAGTTTGTCTTGGATTTCAACAAACTAAATTTCACTGATGTGAAATGACCATTTGTACGCAGGACCACTGTGACATGTAGTCTGTCCTTAGATTCCACGGGTATGATGGATTCGCCCTTCACTTTGACAAACCATCTGACATACATTTATCAGCACTTAACATTATACAAATGAAGCATAAAATACAAAGACTTCTAGAACACACAAACTTAAGGTATCTGTTCATTTCATAGTTGCTTCTGTAGTGCCTTGAGGATACCTGTGTTGGTCTAAGACCATATAACTTCAATATCAACTGAACACTTAACCACTAAATGAAAGCATACTAACCTTAAGCTCCAAAGTTATACAATGTACTGAAATATGTAGAAATGACCGTTTTCTCATTACAAGGGTGCAATGATTTCCTTTTATGAGAATCTTGTGGCATTGCCTGAATAGCTTTAATATTTCTTTTTTAAAATGATAACTAAAATATATGTTCTATTAAATTTTCTTATAAAAATGAGAACTATCTTTCAAGCTGAATAATACTCATATAGTTTCCATTTAGTCCTTCTTGTCATGCTTGTCTTGTTTATAAACCTATTTTACATAACATTCAGGGTCCTTGTTGCCCCCACCCTCCTCCCCACTTTTTTCTAGTAAAAAATGATATGTTTTCAAGGATGGGAACCTGTTAACACAGCAGGATGGTGTTGAAATGAATTGGTGAACCTCTCAGTTTCCTTGCTGTTTGTCCCCTGTGGGAGCTGCACCGTGAACAGCAGTGAGAACTTGGTATTGACAGTGATGGTATTGACAGTGATGCCACCCAACAGCAAAATAAAATGGGCTAAGTCATTCTCATTGGATTTATTTGTAAGAAGATCGTCTCTAAACTGAGCTTCCTATATTTTTATTTTGAGGGACTATCAGAAATGTCAAATTTATTATATCTTGGGAATTTCTGCATCTAAGGAAAGGGAATATTCAAATTTTTGCCACTGTTTAAATGGTCTGTCTGGATTGTTTTAACCGGGCAATTATTCTTTCTTCAGCTACAGTTTTGTGCTTAAGGAGTTAGGTGCTGAAATAATGATTACTTCCTATTCATTCCATGACGTAAAACCAGATGCCTAGAGTTATCATGAGTCAAACGTTGTGATCTGTATACATGGCTCTAACAGAGCTTTCCAAGAGAGGATACACCTCCTTGTCTATTTACTTACCGATGAAATGAACTAAGTCTCTTTCCCTCTGGAGGAAGCAGCATCTGTCATTCACAATATTGATGTCACTGATTTCCATATGTTTCATTGAAAAAGAAATAATACTTTTGATTGATCTTAGACGGCCAAGAATATACATTTTATATTTAGGGAAACTGATCTAAACTTTGTGATATATATATCCCTAAGCTTTAAAATACCAAATTTTAAAGACTTCCATGACAGTACATCAGTGTATGCAGAGTTTAGATTTCTCCAGTGCTTAACAATCAAAAATATAAAACTTAACAAAAAAACAAAAAAACAAAAAAAAACACAGAGCAGGTTTGTGTTTATGATATGAGAATCCTTTCACAAAGCTAGTTCTTTTGATAGTATCCTTTTACCAGAGTCATAACACTTGGTAAGAAAAGAACCCAAGTTGTAACAAATGTATTCTGATTTTATATATATATATATATATATATATATATATATATATGTATATATAGTGGAATAAATATACATTATATTCTGTTAGAATTAATAATAATACATACAAACCATACTTAAATTAAAATAAGTATAGTACTAGAGTGCCTACCTTTGTTTCTAACAAACTAAAAGTTGAGCTAAAAGTGTCCCACTCTGTTAATGCATAATAAAATTCATGGAAACAGAAATTAAAAGCCAGTTGCTTCTGGAGTCTGAAGAGACTATAAATACAGTGTAATAACTTGCCATTTTCCAAAGGAGGATAGGTTGAATTTGCCATGGCCTGAAATTCCAACTTGGACAACTCAGCAATATGGACTGTGGAACGAACGGGCCAGGGCCAGGGGCAGAGTGTAAGATTCTTTCAAGTGGCAACGACCTCGAACTGATGCAGTTTGAACTAGGGCCTAATGAGGGGCTTGCTAATCTCTGGAAAAGCCATAGACCAAAGATTCCCTTAATCCTGGCCCGGCGATTTATTCAAAAGTCACAGACTTTACTCTTCTCACACTGTTTCAGTCTGGAGTGTTTCTCTCTACACACTGAGAATTCCCACTGCCGTGAATGGAAGGTCTGTGTGTGTAAAGAGCAGGTGAACAGGGGAGGGCGACAGGGAGGCTCAAGCCCAGAGAAGGAAGGTGTCGAGTTGCCGTGGTAAAGAATTTATACACCATGTGTTCACAGCTTCTTGACAGGTATAATTATCAGTGTTGTCTTTTCCTTTACTATGTGCTGGGATTCTGAAGCACGTTTTCAAATTTGTGACTATCAGATGTTTGATCAGGTAGCTTTCCTTCAAAGTCCTGAAAGGGGCGGAAAGAGTGAAATCAGTGATTAGTATTCATTTATCAACTACTGATATGCTAAAAATATCAAAGAAGCATGTGCTGCGTGAGAACAGCAAGGATTATTTTGGGTGCTATCATTCATGCACAATCTTGCACACATGAAAAAGATCATTTGATGTTTGTAAAGGAAGCAATTATCGAATGAGGCTGGAAAAGTCACAGTCGTTCCCCAAAACAAAATAAAAAACACCATTTGGAAACATTTTAAATATAGAACATTTCTTCTCACCATTTCCAGATGATTCTATTTCTCTTCATGTAGGCAAAATATAAATAACATTTATGTGATAACTCCCAGGGCATTTAGCGTGCTTTTGTTGAGAAACAAACCAGCAAAGTCTCTTGCTGACAAGCTAGCAGCACCAATGTCCCTTCTCCAAAGCACACATTAAGCCTGTCTCTCCTCCTGCAAGGTCAGCTGACTCTGTTTAGAAGAAAATCAGTCGCGTGCCCAGGACAGCAGATTTGGGGAAGCTGCTTCCCCAGACACCTCCCTCATCTGTCACTCTTCCACCATGATGGAGTCATTTCTTTCAGAGAGAACGGTGGTTTTCAATCTTTGTTTTGAAAGCTGCTGCTATTTTTACTTCAATGGATACTGAAAATCATATACAAAACAGATTTTAACAAAATTGCTTAGCCTATTCTGCATCACCACTCTCTGGCTGCTGTGCCTTCTAGAGAGGTGCCAAAAGCCCACTGGAACTTCCAGAGTGGACTGAAAGCCACCTGTGAGGCCACTGCGCTTCCTTAGGTGTCACCTAAGCTGGCATGTCATTAATGCTTTAATGATTACAGCATTCTACTACTACGATCACTGCCCTTGCTGACTAAAATTTAACTGAGCTGACACTAATAATTTACCAAGAACCTTACGTATATATGGTTTTTTTTCTTATTTAATATCCACAATAGACTGTTTTACTGAGTTTCCAGTTGAATAACTTCCTAAAGGTGCCTTAGCTGCTAAGTGACAGAGATCTAGAGATTGAATTTTTTTTAATTAAATTATAATGCATCACATGTCCTGAGGAAATGAGACTCAGAAAGGGTAAGTCTTGGTAAGGGTCTTGGAACACTTCATCACATGCAGTGTAGGAACAAGCCTAAGGGATACACCAGAAACTGAGAGGGCAGTGGTATTCACATGAAGGTCTCCCATATATCTCTGGAATGAAATCTCTGTACCAAATGTTCTTATTATTTCCCTCAGTCCTATGTTTTATAATTCAAAAGGTTAGTAATTCATTTTCTTAAACAAAATTCCTCTTTTCCGTCTTAGTGTGAATGTTGTTAATGAAATTGCTTTGCCAACTCTTAAGTGAGCCATTGTGGTAGTGCCTCCCCAATCCCTGAACAGGTCCATGTCCTCCTCTTCAGAACCTGTGAATCTGTTCATTACATGTCACTGGGAAATTAAGGTCACCGGGTTAAAGATAGAATGTCTTACATCTAGGCCCCAATGTGAAAATGGAAGAGGGATGGGACAAAGAAGTACTCTGAAGAGAAATTAAAAAATACCTTGAACTAAATGAAAAAGAGAACATAGCTTCTCACAATGCTGGGATACAGTGAAAGTGGTATTTAGAGGGAAGTTTATAGTATTGGATATGTATGTTAGAAAAGAAGAAAGATCTAATATTGATCACCTAAGTATAACAGAACTCCTTTAAAATTAAAAGCTCCAAATTGACTGTTTTCCTTCCATTTCCTGGTAAAAGTTATTTTTCAATCTCAGTTTCCTCATGGTGACAATGGGAACTGAGACACTGTCCCCAAAGCCTGGGCAGATGCCAGCAAGGGTTGAAAAACGAGATTTCTAACATACTCTGGGGCTAGCACAATCTAGCTTAAATCTACATATGCACATTCCCTGGCTTTTATTTTTGTAAATCATAAACACTTTGTAGGGCCTGTGATATAGCTACTTTCCCAATTTGGGTCAAACTATGATTAGATTAAATTCATTTTTCTTTTTATATTGTTTGTTTATTTCTTATGTAGACAGGGGACCAAACCAGGATTCCTTGGCTTGGCTTCTCATAACATAAGCTGCCAATTTAGGAAACTGGAAAAAAGAACAAATTAAATCCACAGCAAGCAGAAGAAAAGAAATCAGAATTAGTGGAGCAGAAACTAATAAAATAGAAAACAGGAAAATAAAGAAAATCAATGAAACTCAAACCTGGTTCATTGAAAAAAAAAAAAACTCAATGAAATTAGTGAACTTATTTCCAGGCTAACTAAGAAGAAAAAGAGGATACAAGTTATTAATATCAGAAATGAAAGCATAGACATCATTCAAATCCCCTGGGCATTAAAAAGACAATAAGAGAATATTATAAACAACTATATATTCAAGATATTGATAAACTAAATGAAATGCACTGATTCTTTGAAAGACACAGCCTGCCAAAACTCATACAAGAAGAGATAGATAATCTGACAAATAGTAACTTCCCCAAACAGAAAGCACCAGGCCCAGGTAGGTTCATTTGGTAATGGACCAATCATTTAAAGGAGAAATTCTACCAGATCTCAACAAATTCTTTCACAAGATAAAAGCAGAGGGAATACTTCCTAACTCATTTTATATGACCAGCATTACTCTAATACCAAAATCAGACAAAGACATTACAGGAAAAGAAAACTACAGAATGATACTTTTCATGAATGAAGATATAAAAATTCACAAGAAAAATATCAGCAAATCAAACCAATAAGGGACAAAAAATTTAATAACCTTAATGCCCATCTATAAGAGACTTACTAAAGTTTTGGACGCTCAGAATATTAGACTCCACATAGTTATTTAAAACGTGGACCTGAATTTACTAGCATGCATGTAAGTGTTCAATTTTAAAAATCAGGTTAATATTAAGAATATGGAGTATGAGCCTATATGAAAATAACCTCATACATGTATAGGTATATCATAAATGTATAGAAATAAAATGTCTAGAGAACAAACAAAAATGGACACTAAAATGAAGGGAGAGTTTTCTGAATGGTTAATTTTTTTGTTTATACTTCCGTAATGCCCAAAACTTCTGCAATGAATGTATATTTTCATATTCCCCCTGCCTTGCTGAAACTTGTATCTTTTGATCATCTCCCTCTTCCCATTGGCCCCTCCTCCAGCCTCTGGTGGCCATCATTCTACTCTCTGCTTCCATGAGTTCAACGTTTTAGATTCCATGCCTAAATGAGATCACGTGGCATTTGTCTTTCTGAGCCTGTCTTATTTTATTTTAGCTTTATGTCTTCCAGGTTCATTCAAAATTTCGTTGGAAATGACAAAATTTTCCCTTTTATAAAGTGAACTCATAGTCCATTGGATATATATATACCAGACTTTGTTTATTTGGTCTTCAGGTGATAGACACCTAGGTTGCATACTTACCTTAGCTATTGTGAATAACACTGCAAAGAGCATATGAAATTAGAAGTACAGAAGTACAGATACTTATTTGGCACATTTCTTTCTTTCTTTTTTTTTGGTGCTGGGGATTGAACCCAGGGGTGCTTAACCACTGAAGCACTTCCTCAGTCCTTTCTATTTTTTATTTTGAGATGGTGCCTCACAAAGTTGCTTAGGGCCTTGCTAAGTTGCTGAGACTGGCTTTGAACTTGTGATCCTCCTGCCTTAGCTTTCTGAGTCTGTGGAATTACAGGCATGTGCCACTGTGCCTGACTTACCATGCTGTTCTGATTACTACAGTTTTGTAATAGATTTTGGAGTGTGATGCTTCTAGCTTTGTTCTTTTGTGCTCAGGATTGCTTTATCTAATAAAGGTCTTCTTTAGCTAGTCAAGGCTTCATACAAATTTTAGAATATTTTCTCTATTTTTGGGAAACATGATGTTGAAATTTTGAGATGGATTGTGTTGAATCCTATAGAATTACAAGATAATAAATTTCATTGTTATTTTTTAGTCACTAAATCTGTGGTGATTTTATAGCAGCCATAGAAAGGTAAAACTGCTGTAATGGTGAAGGTCTTTGAAGTATGGTGTTTTAGTCAGTTATTTCACTACTGTGACTAAAGGGGTCTGACTAGCACAGTTATAGGGAAGGAAAAGTTTAGTTGAGAATTCACAGTTTCAGAGTCTTAGTCCACAGAAAGCTGGACTCCATTCCTCAGGGGTCAAGGTGAGACAGAACATCATGGCAGAATAGTGTGGCAGAGGGAAGCAACTCACATCATCAGGAAGCAGAGAGAGGCTCCACTCTCCAAATACAAAATATATACCCCATAGCCATTCCCCAATTCCCACCTTCTCCAGTCACACCCTACCACTACAATTAATCCTATCAGGGATTAATTCACTGATTGGGTTAAGACTCTTACAACCCAATCATTTCTCCTCTGAACCTTCCTGCATTGTCTCACATGTGAGCTTTCAGGGTACACCTCTCATTAAAACCATAACATACGGTGAACTCTTTTTGGAGCTCAGTGGTGAGGGTGACTTGGACACCTTTAACTCTAAGCAGCATAAGACTAAATCCCTAGAAACTCATTTCTATGAGCTGAAATGAGAGAATGAAAGAGCAAGTTCCTTTAAACAGAGGTGGAGTGAGTCAGAGTGATTATGATCAAGAGTTTGGGTTTGAATCCTGCCCCTAGCATTTGCCAGTTATGAAACATTTCATACATTTAAAAAACTCCTACATGCCTATGTTTCCTACTCAAAAACAAGATTAAAAATAATACCCAAGCCACATTGGGCTGCTGTGAAGATTAAGTAATTTAATATATATAAAGTTCTTGGGAAAGTTCTTGGAATGCATTAAATTGTTTAATAAACATTAGTAAGCATTATGATTATTTCTTAGTGCAGTTTTCTGCTTGATTTGATTTTATCATGGTCCTCCTCTGGGACCTGGTTCTCCCAGTGACTGGGATGGTGATTTTGGTAGTGAACTCCTGGATCAGATCATGTGGTAACAGATGGCACAGAATGATTTCAACAGTGAACAAAGAAAAGAAAATCGTGATCTGAAAAGCAGGAGGAAAGAGAGTCAGCGAGGTCACTAAAAAATGCCAGCTACTTTGTAAATCTAAACATTTTTAGCATGGTTTTGAATGTAATGAATTTTCCACCCTAAATCCAGCAAAGACAACATTTTTGTATTGGTTTTTCTGGGAATGTTGGTATCTCAAGAAGTATTCCTCTTCCTTCTTTTATTCTTTGGGAATATGAGTAAAATATGAATGTATATATAAAATCACATTTTGAAACTAAGATGCTAAAAGCTGTAAAAATGTAACACTTTCTCCAAAAAAGTGAAAAAGCAAGAAAAAATTCTACATTTACATTTTGTGTTTAGATGTCTATCATGTATGTAAATGCACAGTACTCGTTATTTTTTATTTTTTTACATTTTAGGAAATCTAACCTTTTTGTGAATTACAAAACAGAAATAAAGTAAGGGAGAAATACAACAGGTCTTTACTTCAAGGAAATTTAAAATTCAGAGGAGGCCTGAGAGACAAATTTCTCACACACTAGTTACATTCACCCTTTTCATTTTTATCTCCCATTTACCATTGCTAGTTTCTTCATAATTGATACCATCTCAGACAAAAGATGTTGTTCCTGATTTTGAGAATAGAAATTGTGTTTTGTCTGGCAAATAATAAGACAATATCTGATGAGTATTTTGCTTTACCTGGTCTTTGCTTGACTGGTCAAACTTAAAAATAAAAAATCTGAGATCTGTTCCAAATTAAATAGGTCAAATAAAGTTGAAGTTTCTTCTTAAAAACAACTGCAGCATGAGCTAACAAGTGTAATGAATCTCATTTGATGCTTAAACATCGAATTAATTTAAAATCAAATAAGAACTAACGTAGGTCTCTCTGACTGAATTAACCACAAAATCCATGGACAACATGACCTGTGTACATTTTACTTGTACCTGAAATAGTCAGTATGGTTTCGTCTCTAGAGCCTTGACTGTGTGTACTGCAAGTGACATCTTGACAGGCCTAAGTATAAATTTCACGACCACATACACAGAACTCTAACATACCCTGCACAACGAAACAAAGCAAAACAGTTTGTAAATGGTTTTTGTTAAAAATGTTGGTCTCGACCTAGGTGGGTGCCATCACTGGTTGGTCCCAGTTGCGGAGCCAGCTAGGGGCTGAGTCAGGCCGCCTATATTGCGGAGGTAAGCAGCGGGCAAATAACCCGCCCAGCCAGCAGGCCAAGGACAGAGCGACCCTGCCTGACCCCTGCCCCTAGATTGGTGCCATCACTGGTTGGTCATAGTCAAAGAGCGAGCTGACAAGCGAGTCTGCTTGCATCGTGGAGGTAGCAGGCAGGCATGCAACCTGCCTGCCTTGTGGAGCTGGGCAGTGTGTAGCCAACCTGCCCAACCACCAGGTCAAATACAGATGCCACCACTGAACAACACCACCTGACCACCACGTCGAGGTTTGTTGCCATCATGGAGTTAGCCAGAGGCTTCTTTATAGGCTGGTGCAGGCATTTTTGAATTACTCCTGAGGGCGTGGCCATCATCATTGGAAGGGCAACTCCCTTCCTGAGACACCTACAGGAGGCTAGAGGACCTTTGACAAGACCCAGGAGCCAAGAAGAGAAGGTATTGAGAGACTTGGGACCAACTCAGAGCCACTGGGGAATATAGCCCACCTGAAGTCCACCACCCCAAGAAGGCAAGCTTCCTAGTGGAGCACCACATTATCAAGTTTCTCCAAGACTTCAGGCTACTGAAGGCTAAGAGGTGAGTTATTGGAAATCTACAGAGACAATATTAGTCAATAGAGGAAATCTGCAATATCCCAGAGTTCCACTAGTAGAGGGGTAGATACCTGACCAATATGAGAAAACAAGGGAAGAAAATGTCCCAAACAAACCTAGAATGGTATAGCAATAAAATCCAATGACAACATGGCAGAAGAAATGTCAGAAACAGAGTTCAGAATGTACATAATCAAAATGATCAGAGAAGCAAACAAGGAGATGAAAGAGCAAATGCAGGCATTGAAGGATGAGATGAAAGGGCAAATGCAGGCATTGAATGATCACACCAATTGACAGTTACAAGAGCAAATACGGGAAGCAAGAGATCATTTAAATAAAGAGGAGATATTGAAAAAAAACAAACAAACAGAAATCTTTGAAATGAAGGAAACAAAAAACCAAATTAAGAACTCCATAGAAAGCATAACCAATAGGATAGAACACCTGGAAGACAGAACCTCAGATATTGAATACAGAATATTTAATCTTGAAAACAAAGTTGACCAAACACAGAAGATGGTAAGAAATAATGAACAGAATCTACAAGACCTATGGGATATCATGAAAAGGCCAAATTTAAGAATTATCAGGATTGAGGAAGGCACAGAGAAACAAACCAAAGGAATAAACAATCTATTCAATGAAATAATACCAGAAAATTCTCCAAATATGAAGAATGAAATGGAAAATCAAGTACAAGAGGTTTATAGGACTCCAAATACACAAAATTACAATAGACCCACACCAAAGCACATTATAATGAAAATTCCTAATATACAAAATAAAGACAGACTGCGAGAGAAAAGAATCAAATTACCTTCAGGGGGGAACCAAAACGGATATCAGCAGATTTTTTCAGTCCAGACCCTAAAAGCTAGAAGGGCCTGGAACAACATGTTTCACGCTCTAAAAGAAAATGGATGCCAACCAAGAATCTTATGCCCAGCAAAACATACCTTCAGATTTGATGATGAAATAAAGTCCTTCCATGATAAACAAAAGCTAAAAGAATTTACAAAAAGAAAGCCAGCATTACAGAACATTCTCAGCAAAATATTCCATGAGGAAGAGATGAAAAACAATGACGTAAATCAGCAAAGGGAGGAACTACCCTAAAGGAAAAGCCAAATAAAGGAGAAATCAAGTCGTGTTAAAAAAAAAAAAAAATGAGGCAAATGACTGGGAATACAAATCATATCTCAATAATAACCCTGAATGTTAATGGCCTGAACTCATCAATCAAAAGACATAGACTGGCAGAATGGATTAAAAAGAAATATCCAACAATTTGCTGCCTGCAAGAGACTCATCTTGTAGAAAGAGATACCCACAGACTAAAGGTGAAAGGATGGGGAAAAACATACCATGCAGAAGGACACAGCAAAAAAGCTGGAGTATCCATCCTTATATAAGATAATGTGGACTTCAAGCCAAAACTAGTCAGAAGGGATAAAGAAGGACATTACATACTGCTTAAGGGAAGCATAAATCAGCAAGACATAACAATCATAAATATCTATGCCCCAAACAGTGGCTAATCCATATACGTCAAACAAATCCTTCTCAATGCCAGAAATCAAATAGACCACAATACAATAATACTAGGTGATTTTAACACACCTCTCTCACCACTGGACAGATCCTCCAAATAAAAATTGAACAAAGAAACCATAGATCTCAAAAACACATCAATAATTTAGACTTAATGGACATTTACAGAATATACCCCATCCAACAAAGAAGGAATACACTTTCTTCCCAGCAGCACATGGATCCTTCTTGAAAATAGACCATATATTATGCCACAAAGCTACTGTTAGCAAATACAAGAAGATAGAGATAATACCTTGTATTCTGTCAGATCATAATGGATTGAAATTAGAAATAAATGACAGAGTAAAAAACAGAAACTACTCCAACACCTGGAGATTAAATAATATGCTATTGTATGATGCATGGATAACAGAAGATATCAGGAAGGAAATTAAAAAATTCTTAGAGGTAAATGAGAAAAAAGAAACAACATATCAAAATCTTTGGGACACTATGAAAGCAGTTCTTAGAGGAAAATTTATTTCATGGAGTGCATTCAATAAAAGAAGAAAAAATCACAAATAAACGACCTGGCACTATGGCTCAAAGCCCTAGCAAAAGAAGAACAGAGCAACACCAAGAGTATTGGAAGACAGGAAATAGTTAAAATCAGAGCTGAAATTAACGAAACTGAAACAAAAGAAACAATAGAAAAAATTGACAAAATAAATAGTTGGTTCTTTGAAAAAATAAACAAAATTGATATACCCTTAGCCACACTAACAAAGAGAAGAAGAGAGAAAACCCAAATTACTAAAATTCGGAATGAACAGGAAATATCATAACAGACACGATTGAAATACAAAACATAATTAGAAGCTATTTTGAAAATCTATACTCCAACAAAATAGAAAATCTCGAAGACATCAACAGGTTTCTAGAGACATATGAATTACCTAAACTGAACAAGGAGGACATACACTATTTAAATAGATAAATTTCAAGCAATGAAATAGAAGAAGTAATCAAAAGCCTCCTAACAAAGAAAAGTCCGCAACCAGATGGGTTCTCAGCCGAGTTCTATAAAACCTTTAAAGAAGAGCTCATTCCAATACTTCTCAAAGTGTTTCATGAAATAGAAGAGGAGGGAACCCTCCCAAACACATTCTATGAAGCCAATATCACCCTGATACCTAAACCAGACAGAGACACATCGAGGAAAGAAAATTTCAGACCAATATCCTTAATGAACATTGATGCAAAAATTCTCAACAAAATCTTAGCAAATCACATACAAAAATATATTAAAAAGATAGTGCACCATGATCAAGTGGGTTTTATCCCAGGGATGCAAGGTTTGTTCAACATCCGGAAATCAATAAATGTCATTCACCATATCAATAGACTTAAAGTCAAGTATCACATGATTATTTCCATAGATGCAGAAAAAGCATTTGATAAAATACAGCATCACTTCATGCTCAAAACACCAGAAAAAATAGGGATAGTGGGAACATTCGTTAACATTGTAAAGACCATCTATGCTAAGCTCATGGCCAATATCATTCTAAATGGTGAAAAACTGAAAGTACTCCCCCTAAAAACTGGAACAAGGCAGGGATGCTCTCTTTCACCACTTCTATTCAACATTGTCCTCAAATCTCCAGCCAGAGCAATTAGACAGACGAAGGAAATTAAAGGGATACGAATAGGAAAAGAAGAACTCAAACTATCCCTATTTGCTGATGACATAATTATATATTTAGAGGAACCAGAAAATTCCACCAGAAAACTTTTAGAATTCATAAGTGAATTCAGTAAAGTAGGATATAAGATTAATGCTCATAAATCTGATGCATTTTTATACATAAGTGATGAATCTTCAGAAAGAGAAGTTAGGAAAACTACCTCATTCACAATAGCTTTGGAAAAAAATAAAATACTTGGGAATCAATCTCACAAAAGAGGTGAAAGACCTCTACAATGAGAACTACAGTACACTAAAGAAAGAAATTAAAGAAAACCTTAGAAGATGGAAAGATCTCCCATGTTCTTGGATAGTCAGAACTAATATTGTCAAAATGGCCATACTACCAAAAGTGCTATACAGATTCAATGCAATTCCAATTAAAATCCCAATGATGAACCTCACAGAAATAGAATAAACAATCATGAAATTCATCTGGAAGAATAAGAAACCCAGAATAGCGAAAGCATTCCTTAGCAGGAAGAGCAAAGCAGGGAGTATCGCAATACCAGAACTTCAACTATACTACAAAGCAATAGTAACAAAAATGGCATGGTATTGGCACCAAAATAGGTAGATCAATGGCACAGAATAGAGGACACAGACACAAACCCAAATAAATACAATTTTCTCATATTAGACAAAGGGGCCAAAAATATGCAATGGAGAAAAGATAGCCTCTTCAACAAATGGTGCTGGGAAAACTGGAAATCCATATGCAACACAATGAAACTAAACCCCTATCTCTCACCCTGCACAAAAATCAACTCTCAATGGATTAAGGACCTTGAAATTAGACCAGAGATCCTGCATCTTATAGAAGAAAAAGTAGGTCCAAACCTTCTACTTGTTGGCTTAGGATCAGACTTCCTTAACAGGACTTCCATAGCACAAGAAATAAAAGCAAGAATCAATAACTGGGATAGATTCAAACTAAATAACTTTCTCTCAGCAAAGGAAACTATCAGCTATGTGAAGAGAGAGCCTACAGAGTGGGAGAAAAATCTTTGCCACTCTTACTTCAGATAGAGCACTAATCTCCAGAATATATAAAGAACTCAAAAAACTCTACACAAAGAATACCAATAACCCAATCAACAAATGGGCTAAGGATATGAATAGACACTTCACAGAAGAAGATCTACAAGCAATCAACAAACATATGAAAAAATGTTCAACATCTCTAGTAATAAGAGAAATGCAAATCAAAACTACCCTAAGATTCTATCTCACCCCAATTCGAATGGTGATTATCAAGAATACAAGCAACAATATATGTTGGAGAAGATGTGGGGAAAAAGGTACACTCATACATTGCTGGTGGGGCTGCAAATTAGTGCAGCCACTCTGGAAAGCAGTGTGGAGATTCCTTAGAAAACTTGGAATGGACCCACCATTTGACCCAGCTATCCCACTTCTTGGCCTACACCCAAAGGACTTAAAATTAGCATACTACAGAGATACAGCCACAACAATGTTTATAGTTGTTCAATTCACAATAGCCAGATTGTGGAACCAACCTAGATGCCCCTCAATTGATGATCGGATAAAGACACTGTGGTATATATATACCATGGAATATTACTCAGCCATAAAGAATAATAAAATTATGGCATTTGCAGGCAAATGGATGCAGTTGTAGAATATTATGCTAAGTGAGATAATATCAAAAATCCAAAGGATGGATGATCTCACTGATAAGCGGATGATGACACATATAGGGTGTGGGAAGGGGGCAAGAATGGAGGAAGGAGGGACTGTATAGAGGGAAAAGAGGAGTGGGAATGGTGGGGGGAGGGAAAAATAACAGAATGAATAAAAAACTATTACCCATTTGTTTACAACAAAAACAACAGGAAATCCAGATTTAATGAGGGTGAAATAGAAAAATGGAATCTACTAAATGATCCCACAAATATTTATGGCCAAATCATATACTTCTAAAAGAACTGAATGAACATAATATTGGAAGCTTTTAGAAAGACCTCAGAAGTCTGATGGCAATTTTTTTCTTTCAAAACTCTACTGAATAATCATGCTGGGCCCAGTGTTGTAAATCAGTTAGGAGAATTGGTGTAAGTCTATATAATCAAAGATTATATAGAATTATTTATAGATTATAGATTATATAATCAAAGAAACAATAGAATTAACAGAAAGCTCATTGTTGTTAAAGAGTGGATTGCTATTGTTACAAAAAAAAAAAAAAAAAAAAGACCTTTGAAAGGATTCTGAAGGTACAGGTGGGTAACAGTACTCCATCATACCTGCATCACCCAGTGGAAGACACCATATCTCTTGCCTGCACTACTGTGTGTTAGTCTTCTCGTTGGCCTCTGCTTCCACATTATACTGCAATCATCACTTTCACGGCAGCTAGAATGATCTCTATGGTGCATAAATCAGATCAGGTGTCTCCTGTACTTAAAACTTTCAGGGTCTTCAAGGGCACCTCATTTCCCTGGGGCTTTGCAAAGCTCTCTGTGGTTGGCCCCCACCCATCGCATCACCCTCCCAGTCCACCACTTTTTCCTCCTCACCCTCTAGCCCCTAAGTACCAGGTTTTCTTTCTATTCCTCACATATCAAGTGCACTACGGCACTGGCTATTCCCTCCTCTTATTCTCATTTTGTGGCGTCTCCTTGTCATTTAGTTTCATCTCAAATGTTTTCTTCTTTGAGAGGTCTTTCCTGACAACCCAGCCCGAAGTCCCCACTCATCAGTCTCTATTCAAACAGCCTTACGTATTCTAACTGCAAACTACTGGTCCCAATAGGATGTCTTTAATTTACATTGTTAAAATTAATTTCTTTTCCCACCAGAATATCAGCTTCATGATATCCAGGACTGTGCTCATGCTTGCTTCTGAAGCTGATTGAGCAGGCCTGGCCCACAGGAGTGCCAAGGAGATGTTTATTGTTGAATAAATACACATAATAGAATGAAATGTAGTTTTTGAAAAAGGTAAAAGTCATAGATATCTGTTATGGTTGGATGTGAGGTGTCTCCCAAAATCTCACTTGTGAGACAATGCAAGAAGGTTCAGAGGAGAAATGATTGGGTTGTAAGAGTCTTAACCCAATCAGTGATTTAATCCCCTAACTGAGTAGTCACTGAAGTGGTAGGGTGTGGCTGGAGGAGGTGGGAATTGGAGTGTGCCTTTGGGTATATATTTGTATTGGTGACTCTGTCTCTTTTTCTCTTTCTCCCCGTCTCTCCCCTTTCTGATCATGACCTGAGTCACTTGCCTCTGCCATGATGTTCTGCCTCACCTTGAGCCCCAAGGAATGGAGCCTACCATTTATGGATTGAAATAGCTGAAACTGGGAGCCCTGATAAACTTTTCCTCCCCTACAGTTATGCTGGTAGGATCCTTTAGTCACTGCAGCAAAGAAAGCTGACTAAAACACTATCCAATAAAATTAGCAGGATATGGAAAATAGATTATTAAATTTCCATGAGTGTCAGAGGACAAATCCTGTAATTTTTTTTTAACTCCGAATACATAGACTCTCCTTTTTTGTGAGAGTCACAAGAAATTGAAAGCTTCATGTTATATCCAATGTTTCTGGTTGTGCAAATTGTAATCTGATATTGAATAACTCAAACCCACCATCATCATTTTTCCAAGAATATTTGAGCCTCATTTCAAACACACATGTGCAGACATCATAGTGCAAAGGTATTTTATAATATGGACTGCCTTTTCTAAAGAATAGTAAGAAAAATTTATGTAACTTCAGAACATCTCATTTTGGCAGATGAAGTACCTGGGAGAGTAAGAAAAAGTACTATTTCTCTGCTTCCTGTAAGTGGGGTTATGGAGAACCCACTGAAATTACTATAGCATCAGATTGTTCATCCAAAGAGGCAGGGTTTAATGACTGGCCTTGAAGGATTTTTCACATGTTAAGGATAATGTTTGATGAGAACCTACCACAGAGTGGGCACTTCAGTGATGGTGACTCTTACCATCAACATTTTTTCCTTCCATTTTCTTGAAAATACATAGCAACACCTGATTTCGCATCTTGGTCACCAAGTGGAATTTAGAAAAAGAAAGGGAATCTTAGACTTATTTTTAAATGAATAACTAAAAAGAACTTCAACATCTCTCAGATCATGAGCACAGTCAGGTCTCTACTTCATTCTTCCAGGTGGAGCATTTTTCCAATAAATTGTATCTTTATTCTAAAGCTCTTCACAGTCAGCACTGTAAGGTTGTGCAATGTGTGCACTGTGTAAAGGTCAAGGAATGAGAGGGGACTTGAATCCAGCTCATATTCTTATCACATAGATCTGGGTTAGCACAGAGACTGCACTTCCTAATTGTATAAAGGCATCTCAGAATCTGCACTTGCCCCTCCCGAAGTATATTATTTTCCACAATATCTTAACATTTGTTGAGACTATAGTTGACTCACACACAAAGAAACTATGTGATATGTGCTTACGTTTTTTTTTGACACTGTCATGTTTGATTTGATTGATTTTGTTTGAACTATGAAATGTAGGGATTTTGTTTCCGTTAAGGAACTGTGTTTTTAAAAACAACCATCTTGCACGTATCTAAGGGACCTTCCTTGTGTGGCAGGAGGGCACTTCTCACCTATGACATGTGGTTTTGCTGTGTTTGTTGTTGCTGCTGCTGCTGCTGCTGTTGAATGAGTAATTGCTGCTGCTGCCGACGCCGGGCTGTCCGCAGCTTTTCAAAGCGAGCCTCCATTTCTTCCAGGACTTTCGGGGTGTATCTGACCACAAGCTTGACACTGTCCTTCGCAGCCTTGAGTAGTTCCACAGCTTTCTCGTGGTGCTCTCCTTCCACACTCTGAAAAGACGAAGGTGTTTGTTAAAGGGAGGACCTTCCATGTTCTTTTCCCTGAGAGGCTGATGTGAAATGAGTATCCTCTTAAAAGTCCAAAGTTTGAAAGTTCAAGAAGGCATGGCAAATGGGATATAATACCATCACTATTATTTATTATGTTCATAGCTGAACTGTTAGCCTGTTAGGCTTCATCAGGGTACAGAATGGACCAGATGGGAGTTCAAGCTAGGGGAGTGAAAAATGGCAAAAATAAAAATGAAATGCTAACATTTTGACATTTTTGAATGGGATTTCTTTCTCTTTCTTTCTTTCTTTCTTTTTTTTTTTTTTTTTTTTGGTGTGGTACTGGGGATTGAACCCAGGAACTCAGGCGAGCATTCTACTGCTGAGGTACATTGCTACTCCTTTCTATTTTTTTATTTTGAGATAGGGTCTCACTAAGTTGTTGAGGCTGGTCTTGACTTTGGGATCCTTCTGCGTCAGCCTCCCGAGTAGCTGGGATTGCAGGTGTATGCCACCATGCATGGCTTAGAATCAGATTTCTAGATTTCACCTAGAAGAGTAAATTCCCTCTTTGAAGAAAATTTTGAAAACAATTTAATAATAGTAATAAGGAGGGGCTTTTCCTATATTAAAATTCATTAAGAACCTACAATGGTTAAAGTAGCTTTTATTTTTATGATATAAAAAATAGAATGTAGCAGGAGTCCATCATATATACACTTATGATAAGTGATAACTTTATGACAAATGTAGAATTTACACCAAAGGGTAAGATTATTAAACAACGATAATAGAACAAATAATAATTAAGTAATATAAAATAATGGAAACCCTAATCTCACACTCTATGTTAAATATAATGTATTGATTAGAAATTTTAATGTGCAATGAAAGCATACAACAACTGAGATAAAACAAAGGTAAAAGTTTATCTTCTCATAATGGAAAAGGAATTCTTTACCGGGGGGTTACTCAGGATTGAACCCAGAGGCACTTTACCACTGAGTACATCTCCAGCCCTTTTTATATTTTTTTTCTTTGAGGCAGGGCCTCACTAAGTTGCTGAGGCTAGTCTTGAATTTGTCATCCTCCTGCCTTAGTCTTCAGAGTTGGTGAGATTACAGATGTGCATTATTATGCCCAGCTGGAAAAGGAATTCTTAAATTAAAATATGAAGGAGGAAAAAATCAGATTTTTAAATTTTAAGGTTCCATACTTTTTAAACACTATAAAAGGGCAAATAACAAACCAAAAAATACTTTAAATAAATGAGTCATGTTATTAATATATGAAGAGCTCTTACAACTCATTAAAGATCTAAGCAAAATGGCAAGTGACACACTTGGACAAATAATTAAAAAGATTACAAATGGCCCTAAGCCTATGAGAATATATTTAATCTTCCTGCTAAGGACATGTAGATCAATACAAAATATCTCATTTTTAACCTAATTTTAACTTAACATTTTGAAATATAGTATATATACAAGGATGTAGAGAAATTGCTAATAATTTAACAAATACTGGTATGGTTTTCCTGGGGGGCACTGTTGTGATGTACTGAATAAATCCTTCATAATAAATAATTTTGCTCTCAGAGATTTTACTAATGATAATATCAGATTCTGTGTACATATCTGAAAGTGTGATACAACAAAAAGCAAAAAAAAAAAAAAAAATCAATTCTTGACTTTAGAGTCTCATGATGGTGGGGAAAACCATGTTTACTCCCAGTAGACACAAAGCTACTTTGTGGATTGGGACGAGTGAGAGGAGAAAGGGAAGAAACCTGTAACCAGATTTTTGCGGGACCCTAAAATGAAATGAGTCTGCTTCAGATTTCTCTCAGTTGATTCGTAAAGTGGATGAGGTGACCAATATTTTACAAGATGGCAATATAAAGGCCTTTGTGCCTAACTTCTTGGGTAAAATTCCCAGAAAAAAAAAAAAATGGCTGTGTGATTTGATATCTAGGAACTGAGATAGGCTTAAAGATTAACAGAACATCTGAGTGGCACTGGGTGGCAGAGGAGGCCAACCACAGTTGGCTGAGATTACATTTTCACACCCCAAGTGGAAAGGGGACTCAAAATGAGTATCAAACATCTTATATCAATTGTAACTTGAGATTCATATTTGCTACTTCTATGAAGATTTGGAAATTTAAAGGACTGCGTCCAATTCTATCTCTTGCTTCAGGAAGGTGGGTGCGAACTGAGGAAGAAAAGGGTTGAACTTGGCAACAAGGTTGTCACTGGCAGCTTGTAAAAGCACCACTTGTCATTCGTTGGAGTACTGCACAGATAATAAGGGTTTAAAAATTGGCACAGTGAGCCCTGGAGGCAACTTATATAACCACTACTCCATGTCTGTATTTCATAGAAAACAGTTGTAAAGAGCTTTTAGGTAAAGTGAATTTTTATCTGTGGTTAAAATCTAGGAAAATAGGCACATTTGTTGATTAATTCATTCTTTTAATTATTCATTCAATCATGAATATAGTCACTTAGCAGACTTTTATTAAGCATTTATCCTACTAAATTCTTTGGAACAGCATGAAAGGGGAAAACTTTGAAAATATTGTACAATATAAACTCTGTTTTCTGTGTGCTTGTAATTTCTTTGTAATTTGTACCAACATAATTTGTTACTGTGTGAAATTTTCCTTTTAAAGGAAAACTTGGTGATTTGGTTGTGGATATTCTTCTCTAATTTCTTTTTTAATATTAAAACTTGCATGTATCTATGTTTTAATAGTAATGGTTCACTCGTTTTCTAGGCCAGTTGATTGGTCTCCAGACTTCTTTTTGGCTTTTGTTCTGTTTGCTTTCATTTAATAGGTTGTAGATTCTAGGCCAGACCGTGAGAGGCCCATTATCCCTGTTTAGGCACTGTGCCTGCGATTCAGCACTGCCATAGGAAGGCTGTGGTGCTAATGCAGGGCATGGGGCTCTCATGGCAGAGGCAAAGGGTCGAGAGAAATATGGCGGTGATGCCCATACTCAGCCCTGAGGAACTATGGAGGTTACCTTCTCCCACACAACAATATGAAAAAAGCAGATGCTATGGTCTTCAAACCTAGAATTTTGGTCTTGATGTTTTTATCCATGGATTAGTTGTTGACTCAGCTCCTCCGTCTTTGGGGCTCACCAGAATCAACAGGTCTCTTGATTGACTCTTACCTTCCTCTGTGTTCCCCACCAGGGTACAAGAACCATTCTATGAGATCTGGACTGTGTCCTACTTCATTTCTGCTACTGAAAATACTTTCAGTAAATTAAATAACACAAATTACAGAATTAATCATTATTAGGAAACTAAGAGGTGAATTTTAGAGATGGATTTGAAGTAATATAAGCATGCTTATAAAATTTATTATTTCAAACATTCAACCCTTGTTTTCAAATTGTTTTCAGAAAGAATGTCTTTAAGTCTTATCTTAAACAAATCACCAAGTTTTCCTTAAGGAAAACTTCATACTGTAATGAGAATCTTATAGTTGAGGTCCATTCTGGATGGTCCTTTTTTTTTTTCACCAGCTTTGCCTACTTTGTAATTTTGAGGGTATATGATTATTTCCCTAACTTACTATTTATTTATTTCTGGGGTGCCTTCAGTTCCACAGTATAACTTTTTAATAAGAATAAGGTAGCTTTTTCCCTTCTTTTTTCTTTCCCTGTTATGGTAAGAACAAAAAGTGCATACCATCTACCCATGGAAGTCTTGCTCAGTGAATAAAAAATCAAAAAGTCAAAAGATGTTCAGTTAGAGTGTATATGTTGTTGCACAAACATATTACTAGGTATCCCTTGAACACTGAAGCTTTAGCACCTATTTCTGATTTTGACTTCATCTATTCCTTAGTCCTATTGAAAATATACCTTATATCTAGCTAAATATCTAAAACATGTTTTGAAACTTGATACATTATTTATATATAGTTATGCTATTTCTTTTTCATTGAAACTATACATAAAGCCCTCCTGCTTTAGGAATCATTCCTTATAAAAACTCGAGTAATCACTGAAAACTTGTGGCAGTGGTTTCACAGATGAGAATGTGGTTCTTATATGACTTAAGAACACCTGGAAAGGTTTCCAACTTTAAAGTGAAAAACCCTCCTTCACTTAAAAACTGAACTTCTATGCTTTTTGGTTTCATTTCCTTGCTTGAAATTATTTCTTCCTTTCTTATAATTATTGCAATTTGAGGAAGTCGTTAGCATGAATTAATTTAACATAAGGCTTTCCAATGGACATTCCAATGGAAATTGGGTTTCATTAAGAAGGTAAGGGAGGATGCAGAAGGCATGAGAATATATTAGGTATCCAGGAAATAATATTTTATGGTCCTAAAAGAAAAAAAAAAAAAACCCTAAAGAAAAACTTCACATAAACCATAGTTACGCCTAGGTTGGCCATAAGCATTCACTGAAATGAAATAAAATGCACTAGGAAGAATGGACATTCCTGTCATGAAAATATTTCTGCTGTCAAATCTTTAAAAATGCATATTAAAAATTGGTATGGAAAGGGAGAGTTCAAACTCTTTTTTACTATTTTCAAAATTCATAAATACAAGCGAATGAAATGCTAAACATATAAACCATAAAAAGTTGATATTTAAAGAAATGTATTTTCATTTAGGAAACTGAGAAAAAAGTAACACAGTTTATAAATCAGATGAACACTTGTTTGGTCAGCAATCTCATATCGTAGTAGGCCCTAGGAAGTTTTGAAGTTAGTTAATTTAATGAAATATAGCAAATCAGCAACAGACAAATGAACCTGCCCTTATATGTGGCTGCATTGTGATCTTTCACACTTTGTGAGATATCAAAATGTCTACTATTTCTGGTACGCTCAATTTCCTAGTTGATTGAGAATCTCTAGTGAGAGAGAATTTGGATTACATTGCATACATAAATTTGTGTGTGAATGAATATATGCTCCCTGACCCCCATGATAGTTGTATTTTGACTTTGGATAGACCTCAGATAGAAGAGATGCCCTCCCAGGAAAGGAATCTTACTATCTGTGCACCCCTCAGGTACCAGATGCTTAAATATTAATGTACATTTTTCTCTTTTAGGATTACATGGAAATCCTCCTGGCTAAGTGTGCTGTGACATAAGTTGCTTAAAAAGTTTGTTGGACAACAAAGAGTTGGGTCTGCCTCCTGGTTATTTTAGGCATACCTACATTCATGCATATGCATTGGCTTCTGAGTGACATTCCTTTGGATTAAGGGCAGATGACATTATCAAGGAATAAAGGATATTAAGGGTAGTAGGTTATAATATCTTAGTGCAATTAAACAGCTCAGAAACTCAGAACATTATATCTGAAAAGTCTCTTAGAAACAATCTCATTTATGTCCTTTTGTCTTAATACATAAGAAAACAGAGACTAACAGGAGCTGGGACTTAGTCTATTGTATAAATTTGTTTTAGGACTGGATTAGAACTCATTATTACTGACGACTGCTCTTTCAATAACACTATACTACTTTCTGAGGGTAAGGAATCCGGAAATGAAACACATGATAGGTCAGTTTTTGCGTGATATGAAAGGAGAGGAACTAATGGCGAGGGAAAGGTGTGTGAACTCTGAGCTGAAGAGTGGGAGTTGGCCAGAAGAACATCATGAGGCTACCAAAGGGGCTCACTGTTAGTGGGCTGTGATTCTCAGCTCTCAAAAGCCCCAATGTAGCCAAACAGAGACATACTCTTTTCCACAAAGGTAACTGTGGTGATTGATTTTGGATTTTTTTTTCTTTATTTGGGTTGGATAAATTTATTAAAGTTTAAATTAAAAATTTTAAATAAAATTTATTTTAAATAAAATCTATTAAAATAAAATGTTTAATCTATTCCATGAACATCCCTCCAAGTGCTTTTCAAAGAATAAACCACATGATTGCTGCTTTCATTAAAGGACGACAGACGTCTACCTGTATTTAATCACACGTGAACTCTTAATCCCCAAATTAAGGAAGAATACAGGATCAGACGTTTGCAGACAAGTCATTACTGAAATCCAAATCCCTAGACATTTTCTATGGAACAATAAAAGGCTAAAAACCTTTCAAGAATGTAAAATCGGATTGTTGCAGCCAGATAGGTTACTTTGTTCTTATGATAGTTTTGCTTTTTTCCAATAAGATGTTTTAATTAAGAATATTGTGTTTATATAAGTAAATGTGTGTATACATGTATGTTTATGCTTATTATAACACTTATTGGGTACTTATTTAGTGCAAGGCCAGCTGTTTTATGTGAATTATATGAAATCCTCACAATTCATATAAAATGGAAAGGTTAAAAAAATTTGTTCCAGATCCCCAGGTGGTACATAGATTGACCTGAACTGAGATCAGTCTGTTCCCAAACACTAAGCCAATTCATACCGGTCTATAGTCTAAAACAAAATAATAAAATGCAAATATCACATAGATGACTTTATTCATGGAAACTTTTTAGACTAGGGTTTTTTAAACCTGGATGTTTATAGAAGTCAACTGAAAAACTTTAAAATACAGAGACCTAGGCAGTTCCTAGACTTGTCATATCAAGATCCATAGCAATATACTTAGAAATGTGTGACTGTGCATTAAACTCTGATCAGCCAGTCACTCACTGATGCTCAGATTTGCATTTGGATACGCTACTTCCGACTGTAACTAATTCAAACAGTACATGTCACTGAGGGAAGAAAGCATTGGTCTGATGATGGAAATCTTATCCTTTTGCCTTGGTGTAGTGCTGTATGCAGCATTTTTGTCGTTTAAAAAAAAAAAAGAAACAAGTAGCAGCTTTGTTGACTTTGTTTTTAATTAAGAAGTGATTATCTATGAACAAGCTACAGAATATATTCAGAAAAGAACTTTATGATTCTTTGATCCTTCCCTTTTCTCAAATATGTTAATTTTCCTATTCTAACTCTATTATCTTTTGCTTAAGAAAAGTGGCAAGTGCATTAAAAGTATCACATTTATCCCTTGGAAACACTATGCTAATGTTCTTCCAGAGTACTCTTGTTCCTGCCTAAATGCTAATATCTATCTCAGTGTACTATAATTTATCAGTTCACAATAATTCTGCTACCACTAGACTGTCCAAGGGCAGGAGGACTTTTATTTATCCATCTTTCTGTCAGCATCTATTATGTGCCAAATAAATACTTATTTAATGAATAGAACACTCTGTACCTATCTTCCCACCTGTCTACCTACCTATCTTATGCACATATAATATAGATATTATATATTACAGTCTACATTACATATATGTGTGTATATACATATATATATATACACACACACATATATTCCTTTAAAACTAAAGAGCCAGTTTGATTTGATCTTTTTCACTTACCAGCTGTGTGAACCATAACAAGTCTCAAATTCCTCATCTATAAAGTTTATATGGTAGAGCCCTTGCTATATAGAATCACTATAAGCATTAACTTTAATGTACACAAAGCATTTGGAAGCATACCTGGCACTTACAAGGGGTCCAACAAATGCTAGGTCTTTGTTGAACTCTTTCCTCAGTGACAAAATTGCTATAGGGCTTCAGATGCCCCAGAACAACAACAATAGCAGTGACAAAAGGGAACAGTGTCTTCAGAGTAGGTACACGTTTTCTTTATGTTATATAGGAAGCAAATGTTTCCTAAATCAACTAATGGCATATGATGCCTTTTTAGAAATATATCCTCATATAAAACAACTTAGGCAAATCCACTACTTTTAATCACCTTCAAGTAATTTAGCAACATCATTTTCCATACACATACAATTGCTACGCTAATTATAAATCATCATTAGTTATTCATGAAAAATTGTTCTTCTAAGTTCCACCTAGAGTCACGCTTTGTTAAGGAAAGAGCCAGTGTGCAGAAGATTGAGTTGATAGGAGTCTGCATAATGTGAGAGATCTTGAGAGAAAGGAAATCATCAAATAATCGAACCCCAGAAAAGAGCAAGGAGGTTAATGCAGAAAAAAAGTGCATATAATTGCACATATTTTTATCCTGAGAGAGTAGTTATAAAATTTTTTGAACCACATAAGTGGAGAATGCAGCACATTATTAGTAGGCCCTAGGGGGACAGAAAGCCTAAAATGAGCAAAAGCTTTAGAGAAAAAAAATCAGTGCCAGAAAGCAGATATTCACAAATCTAACATTTGGTTGATCTCAGCCCACCTTTCAAATCTGGGAACTAAAATTGGAATCAAATGCACCTACTATGTCCCAGTTGTAACATTTCATAGTAACTCCACACAGCCCTTGATGCTCTGGCACACAAAGGAGGAACGAAAATCTCTGATGGTTGTTGAGATGAAGAGTGAACACCCACCCGTCCCATCACGCACATGTACACGTGCCTACAGTGATCTTCGGGAGCACAGATGTGAGCTTTGGAGGTTTGAGAATAGAGCAAAACTGCCTGGGAAATATTCCTAAAAAAAAAAGAGGTTTAAATCGATGTGTTAATTTTTGAGTGGTGAGCTTCAATGAAGCAGTTGAGATTACAGGGAACCCCTCCTGACTATGTAATTTGTGCTTTGGAGACTTATGCTGTGACCGCCTGCTCTCCTAGGGCATGACACCATGTGAAACAGAACCCCCAAAGAACTTCTTGCAATTTGCCTCATCTGGCGTGACATGCTCACCAATTCTCCACATTTGTTTCTAGGTCTGCTTAAGCACAGGAGAGGAGTAGCTGAAATTGCCACTGCTCCTCTACTTCAACACAGATATCTACAAGTACCATCTCCACTGTACTCAGCACTATGAAGTAGCTCTAGATAAAAAATGCAAATGCATCTTAGTCAATAAAATGAATGCCACACCTTATGCAAACCACCAAAGCTTCAGCAAAGCCACTGTAGAAAGGCCAGGATCGAGATTAGAATTGTCTGGTATTGATCATGAACAAATCCCAGTGCAATCTTTAGAAAGTGGCCTCTCTTCTTTGTGCCTCAATTGCCACAGGGGGCTGGTCCACTGAGAGTCCTGGGAAATGCCCTGTTTCTGAGCAAACTGAGATAGTGGATTGCCAGTTAAGACTTAGGAAGATGTTGCTAAGATGGAAGAGGACACAGTAGCCGGGTGGTTGGGACATGACATTTCTTTGACAACTTTTTTTGAATCAACCTCCATCATAAAATTTTAATTTTCAGTGGATGTGAGGAAAAGCACTTTTATCAGAGAAGATGAGTGACTGAACAACAAAGGGCAGTATGAAGAATGGGAGGAGAAGGAGATACCTGAGTTAAGAGAAAGGTCTGAAAAAGTAAGTTTGAGGGCAGTCAAGTACCAAGGGGTATGATTTCTTGCCTCTGCATCATCCCAAGGATGATCAAGACCAGCTTTAAATGGCTATGCTAGTTTACAAGGAGTACTCATATTCAGGTGAGGGCTTTTAAATGCTTATGAAGCAGGGCTGCTTCCCTGGACATTGACTGAGATCCTCAAGCTCCACAATTCAAATAGTCTGCACTGATTTTTATGGCAGGTGGGCTGTTAGTGTAATTCACCATTGTAGCTACCTTCTAGCAGGAAGAGAAGTGAAAATTTAAAGGGTATTTAAGGCTTACTGTCCAATATCTCTCTGGCTTTACATATAAATGTCTTTCCAATTAAATGCACAACCACAGAATATTCTGTGCATTTGTTGCCATTATACTAAGATAGGGTAGAAACTGAAAGGTTCTATGAAAGATTCTGCAACCTAGAAAAAAGCTTAGCCAATAGCAGGGTATACATCTTCCTATTTGCCCTGCCCAGATGATAGCTTGTATTTATTTTTATTTTTTCCTTTTTATTTTTATTTTTGGTACTGGGGATCGAACTTAGGGATGCTTAACTACATTCCCAGTCCTTTTCATTAAAACAAAACATTGATACAGAGTCTCACTCGAATTGCTGAGGTTGGCCTCAAACTTTTGATCCTCCTGCCTCAGCCTCCCTCATCTCTGGGATTACAGGCATGTGTTACCATGCCCAGCCGACAGTATGCATTATGTGAAATAACATCTAGGATTGTGTCAACCAGAATAGTTTTTTTGTTCCTTCTTTTTCCCTTTAATTTCTTACTCTAGCAATCTCATAGAATTCGTAGTTCTCGTAGAGATAATAGGTGGCTGAAAGTTTTTAATCTAACCCTTCAAGGATCCACTTTAATATAACCTGTTTTAGTATCCTAGAAGGCTAGGAAATTAATATAAAGTATAAGGAAAAAACACTGCAAATCTAGGCAGAAGTTCTCTGAGCCTGCGTTTGTCAAATGTATTTCTTGTGAAGTATAAAATGGCCTTACCACTTACACTGCTGTGTACCATGGATAGTAAAACATTAATAACAGTGATAACATTTAATTTAATTGCAGAGATTCACCATTGTAGCTACCTTCTAGCAGGAAGAGAAGTGAAAATTTAAAGGGTATTTAAGGCTTACTGTCCAATATCTCTCTGGCTCTACATATAAATGTCTTTCCAATTAAATGTACAACCACAGACTATTCTTTGCATTTGTTGCCATTATACTAAGATTTTTTTTGCATATTTTAAAGGTTCTTAACTGACTCAAACTTCCAAGGATTCTTGATAACCCTCTTCCATAGTTACTGCTATCAATAACCATGCAGTCATTCAAATTAGACTCCCTGAGACACCTTTCACTCTTTCCTCAACCCAAATTCAAATTCAACCACAAGTATCAGTTGATATTAATTTACCATCACACCTCATTCTCTCCTTTTATTTCTTATGATATTTTGCCTAGATTTTAAAATACATTTCAGCTTCTCTCTTATGTAAACTCTTTTCTAGACACCAACCCAACTCACTAGGTCCTTGCTTTGCTTAAAGTCTAGTAATGAGTTCAAAAAGCATAACTCTGGTAGACACTGTCCTTGAGGTTAGGGAATTTCCTACATTGTTTCTCCCTAGTACTTAGCATGATGCACAGTACTCACCCAGCATTTGCATAACTAAAAATGGAGAGAGCTAACTTTGAAGCTTAGGTCCAAAGATTACAGCTTTAAGAAAGTAAATTATTTCCCTGAGCCTCAGTTCCCACAATGGTGTTAATACCATCTATTTCAAAAAAGCCTTTTCAGACATAATGAACTGTCCATACAAAGTGCAACATTAGCCATGGCCCAAAGAATGCACTCAATAAATATGGATATCCTTACCCTGTATGTATTTCCCCATTTTCTAGAAGAGAAAATTAAAAATTTAATGCATACAAAGCACTTTCCATGACAGGCAGGTCCAAGTCTGTTTCCTAATATTAATCTTTAATACAGAAAAAAAAAAAACATGATTGTTTTGATTTTACCATGTATTTTTATGGTATTCCCTCAGCCTACAGTGTACTTTCTCCATTCTTCCGTTTTAGTAAATCCCACCCATTGTCCAGAGTTTATCTTAAATAGCACTTACTCTCTATCATGTTACTTTCTTGCTGAAAATAAAATGCATACGCTTTGTAAGAGGCCACAAGTCATTCCTACTCAGCTACTCTCTTCAACCTCACTTCTAAGACTCCACTGTCACCCAGTTTTTAAGTCATCCTGGGATTCTTTTTTGTACTGCACATGACTAGTTCGTTCCTGCCAAACTTTGTATGAATAGCGCTCTCTCCTCTCTCTCTCTCTCTCTCTCTTCTCTCTCTCTCTCTCTTTCATAAAGTTGTCAGCTAAAAGGTGCTGAATTCTCTACTAGAGAGATGCAGATTAAATCTGAGTGGGATAAAAAGAATTACTTTATTAAAAAATGATAATGTATTCTCAAAGATTTGATGAAATTTATATCCTCATATTATGTGAAAGTTAAAATTGGCATAGGCTTATTGGAGGTCAATTTAGCAACATCTATTTAAAGTGAATACATCAATATCCTCCTAATCTGGCTTGCCACCTATCGGTACTTACTGTAGAAAACCAATCATTCATATACATAAAGATTTCCATTTAAGCAGTGTTCACAATAGAAAGAAAACAAAACAAAAGAAAACCTAACTGGGTAACCAAATAAATTTCCTTCAATAGAATAATGGTTAAACTAGCCATGGTACCCTCACACCGTAAAATATTAAACAACAGACTCGAGAAAAGTCTTATGCACTGGCAAGTCAAGATCTATAGGAAACAAGTCATAATAAGTATATATATATATATATATATATATATATATATATATATCAGTGTATTTTTAAAACTTTTGATAATAATATTCAACATTCTTTGAGTGTTTGCCATGAGGTACTATAGTAAGTGCTTTAAAATAGTTACTCTTCACAACAGTAGGGATGTTATCATCCCTACTTTATAAACAAGGAAACTAAGCTACAGAAAGGTTAAGGAAGTTTCCAGGGTCACCTCTTTAATGCATAACAAATCTGCCTCCAGAGCCTGATTTTTAATTTACATCTCTACATTGTCTGAGATGTTTGTATTTAAAAACAAATGTGTGAATGTGTGCATACACATTTGTGTGTGTACTTTAATGCATGAAAAATATTTAGATGAATACCCATTATTATACTATTTCTGCTTGAGGGTGGAAGGAGGACTTGGAATTGAATGAGGTAAATTTTTAAAGGGACTTCTTTTACTTGATTTTACTCTTTTCCAATTGCTATCTGCTTTAATTGAAGGTTTTATAAGTATACAATTAACACATTGTGTGAATGTGTGTGTGTGTGTGTGTGTGTGTATTTTTAATACAATAGCATCATGAGGAAAATGAGAGGGTAGGTCATTCTATAAAAAACCGAAGAAGATAGAAAAAGTGATGATATTGTTTAAATAGTGCTTTGAGGCATTGCTTTGAAGTAATTTGAGCAAAAAGAAAAAAAAATCAACTATAATTGTCTGGGTAATTCAGGTGAAATGAAGGGATTTTAGCTGAATTACCTCAGAAATTAGGGATGCACAAGTGTGGTCCATGGGACTTTCCAAATGCCAATTATAATAGAATGCCTCTGAGGTTCTGTTTGAACAGTCACGACTGTATGGTTTTTTTCTCCTGGTATCATTAATTTGCTGAAACGTGAGCACTTCCCCCTGCCCCCTTCCTCACAGATGTCTGTTTGATGGTAACAGCACATCAGTTATATGGCCTGGCAGATCATTCATAGCTCTGAGTACATGCTATAAATTCACATTTTTTTTTCAGGGCATAATGTTTGACTGAGCAATGGCAAGGAAGGATTATGAAATACTTCATGCTTAAACTTTTGCTTTTCATCTAATGGCTCCTGAAATGAAAAACTACAGTGATTTCAATATTGATAGATGTCGAGACCCCAGAGAGAGAGAGCTACGAATCAATCGACCTAAGGATTTTTCCTGAAAATCAAATGAGTTGGCTTTATATTTCTTCTTTGGTACAATTAATATTGATCCCTTCCCCCACTCCTCCTGCAAATAATAATGTATTTTAACAAAGAAGCATCAGTCTTCCTTACACAACAGATTCATAATGAGATCTGTTTCTTCTCCCACAAAACATCAAATTATATCCATGCCTGGTTGCCCTGCCTCTAACTCTGGCCCCTTCTAAACCACTCTTCACACTGCAATTACAGTAATCACTCAAAAATGCAAATTTGATCATGTAATATTCTTGCTGGAAATTACTCTGTGTCCTCGTATTGCTCAGATAGAGCCCAAAGTCTTCAGACTAGTGTACTACTCCTTTTATGATTTGCCCCTACTCCTGTTTTTCAGCTTCAAGTGATTATTCTCAAAGCCCCCAATTAGAAGAAGGTACAATTTTCTCTAGGGTCTGGACCCTTCCATATGTTGTTCCTCAATGCCTCATTCACCTGGTCAATACCTACTTGCCCAAATTTTCCCCACCTCTTGCTTGGGTGAGATGCTACTTCTATGGCCAACCAGGCAACTCCATACTTAAAAGATAACTACATTGAAAAAGTGATCTGCTTCTCTGTTTCTTCCCCCTATCTTTAAGTAAAATTGGAGAGAGTATCTTTATTCTTTTATTTCACCAGTGACTAAGACATGGCCAGACCCAGTAACATTTCGCTAAGTGATTGAATGAGTAAATATTTAAGCTTCATGGATTGCTTATGTTCACCCATGATTTTGAAAGTTAAATATGCAGTCACTTTTCTGAAAAAGAAAAACAAACAAACAAAAAAACAAACAAATACAACTTTAATGATTTCTTATGTAAGCCATGGAGGCTGCTGCCTTCATTATGAACTAGTAACAATGATAAAAACTAGCATTTATTTGGTATTTACTCCATGTTTATAACTTACATTATGCCACTTAAACACTATAAACTAGGTACCTACCATTATTATTATCTCTTAGCAATGAAGAAACTAGGGTTCAGAGAAGTTAGCAAGTTACTCATCAAACTTCACAAATTGCATTGAGATAGTTTGTGCCTGTGCAGGACTAAATGAGAATCCAACGCCCCTGTGCATTTACAGTGCTTTGCAAATGCCTGTCCTGGCAGCTCTTGAAGGAAGCTCTTTCTGTTACCTGTGTCATCAATATTGTTCCTACATTTGGGGTTGCCTGCTTTATTTCAAAATCTAATGTCTAGGGGATTTAAAATTAATCATTTTAATGTGGTGGCATCCATACTGAATAGAAGATAGAGTTTTTTAAAAGTTGACTTTTTTTTTTAAATTAGAAAAATACTTAAAAACTAAATCCCTCGATCTACTCCTACTGAACTTGTCACTCCCTCTCTTCTACTTCTCCAGCATACCAGTGCTCTTCCATCTTAGTGACTCTGCTGAGCCCTGCCTCTGGACAGAATGTTCTTGCTCAGCCGCTCATGTGGCTCACTCCCTACTTCCTTCCATCCTTTCTTCTGATACCACCTTCTCACCAGCTGCTGCGACCAGCACCAGGCTGATCCCTCCCTCCCCCACGCTGTCATTCCCCATCCCTCTGCACTGTGCTCACTGCTCTTGCTCCTCAGCATTTGCCAGCATCTAACATTGTATGTGCTTACTTATGTGTTCTGTTTATTGTTTCTCTGCCCTACTCTAATATAAACTCCACAAAGATAAGAACTTATATTTATTTCTCTCATCACTAAAGAATCCTGGAGTTCCAGTGGTGCCATCAGCACACGGTACTTTTATAAAGAATCCTGGCCCTGCCTCAAATAACACAATACAGAGGCTTCATAAATGCTTATTGAATGAATGAATGAATACTGGGACAGTGCTGGGGCAGTGACATACGACCTTGTTTGTCTTCTCTAGATACAGGGTATTTATTTATATTTTGTCAACTGGTTGCACTATCAACATATCTCATATTAAGGATTGTGTTGGATTAACTGAGCAGCTGATCTATTAGAAAAACCAGGTGAATGTGCTTGGATCTAGGTATAGTAGTAACAACAAACACAGCAAAAGTGAAAAGTTTGATCAAGGCCTCAAAATCTCATAAAAAATGGAAAGGGCATTAACAGGAGAGTTTGTGACACTATTGGATTCATTTTATTCACAGGAAAATCAAGCACACATACTTAAAGATGCACCTAATTAAATTCTTGATCATATTGTTAAAACAAAACAAAACACCCAGAGTTATAGAGGTCAGGATAAGTCATTGATTAAGTTCAAAAGTGATTGAACTTCTTTGTGGAATACCTTAATATGTGCAAAATTATATCCAGTACAACCGAAAGGAAGTATATTTTAAACACCTATAAATATTGACACTATAAAGTGATGTGTGCTCTGATAACCAACATCATACAGCTATATATCATCCTTCCTGCCACTTCCATCTAGTAAAACAGAACCCATGTGCCATGGTAGGTACACTGGGCTCCCAGGGTAATTAACTGCAGCTAAATTTCAGCCATTGTTATAGTACAGGCAATGTAATTTTAAGGTGTTTTTACATTGCTTGAAAGGTAAATGAATGGAGCTGGAGAACATCATGCTAAGCAAAATTAGCCAATCCCCAAAAAACAAAGGCCGAATATTTTCTCTAATACATGGATGCCAACTTACAATAAGGGCAGGGGCGGGTATGTGGGAAGCTAGGGAAGGATAGAGTGACTTTAAATTAGGTATAGGGAGTGAAAGGAGGGGAGGGGGATGGGGTAGGAAGGATAGTAGAAGAAATCAGACATTATTACCCTATGTGCATCTATGACACAGGACTAGTGGGACTCTATATCATGCACAACCAGAAAAATGAGAAATTATACTCCATTTATATATGATGTATCATAGTACATTCTACTACCATGTATAACTAATTAAAACAAATAAAAATCATAGAAAAAAGTGAACAGCAAAACAATAATTATTGTTTAATTGAGATTTAAGAAATTTAAACAGATCATGGGCACAAAAATAGGGGAAATTCGGAATAAGCATCTGCCTATCCTCTAGCCTGATGGCCAATTTCATTTCAGATCCACTGTAAACTGGGAGCAAGCTTTCAGGTTCCCTATGAATTTTAGTTACAGATTTTATTGAGTTTTCAAAAATACACTATGCCGTCTGGACTTGGACAGAAGAGAAAAGTGGCAAGGCTTTGGCATAGTTTTATTTATGATACATTAGAACAACATTCCTACCAAGGCTTAAGCTAAGGCCAATTCTGAGTAGTGCAGCCATTTTTACTTATGAAACCTTAATTTGATGTTTCCAGGAGAATTAGATAAAAAGCTCCTTTAGGGTATGACCCATGTTTTCCATAAACCGCTCCCTTCCTGGTTTACAGGCACAGCACATGGCTAATAAATCTTTCTGGCAGTCTGAGAACTTGGAAGTGATATTCCTACAGTATTGTTTGCCTGTAGAGACAGATTCAATGACAAATTTAATAATGGTGAGCTATCAACTGCTTTGCCTTTTGTCATCCATGGTAATTAGGATTCTTGGTGGTGTTTCTTCTCATAGATCTCACCATCTAGAGAGGAGCTATTAGGTGAGGTCCCTTTTCCTGAATGGTCCTTATTTGTGGAATTCCCTATGTGTTACCATTGAATAGAAGTTAATTCTAGTCTCATATACCATATAGTGTACACTGTGTACATTTAAATTTGAATAATTCAGCTGCTATTTGGCTGTCATCAGTTTTCATGAAATTGAACTAATTTAGTTTAAGATAATAGTTCTCAATTGGGATGATTTTGCCTCTCAGGAGACAGGGGTAATATCTGGAGACGTATTTTGATTGTCATGACTGGAGGAGTGAGGAGTTACTGGAAAATGGTAAACATCTTCCAATACACAGAATAGCCTTCCTAGTAAACATCTGGTTCAAAATATCAATTATTCTATGGGTAAAAAATCTTGGTGAAGATACGTAATACTGAAAAGTTTATGTAGTAGAAGCTTTTAAAGTTTTCTATCCCGAATTGCTGTCAGTTTGATAGACCTCTGTTAATTTTAAATTCCCTTCTCACAAGAGGTAAAGCTAAATTAAAACCTCTGGTACACATGAATGATTCACAGAAACCACTGGAGGGTGAGCACCAAGCTCCTCATTTGCGTTCCTCCATCTTTTTTCCTGTATCAGCAGAAGGCAAGATCCAAGCCAGAAATCAGAGTTCCTCAGCAAATCCTTATCTTTCACCTCTCACATTCAACAAATCACCATGTCTTGGTTTGGGTAGCATTCCCTCCAAATGAGTTTTCAAATCTCATCCTTTTTCTCCATCCTAGTTACGCTTCTCCCATTTACCACCTTAATCCTGTCTCTTTAGACCACAGAATTTCCAGGTTGATCTCACCAACTCCAGTTTTTCCTCTACTTCTTCAAACACCTGATGCCCAGATGCCAGAACAACTTATTTGCATGCAAATAAAACCTTATTATTTTGGCCATTTTCTGCCACCTTCAAGTGATAAACCCGGGTTCTGTATCATGGCTTATGGGGACTTCTGTGACATAGTTCCTGCCTATTCTTCCCACCCTACTCTTTAGCTGCAAACATCATGCCATTTTTTAATATGTTGGGCACATGTTATCCCCTCTCACTAGAGGACCAACTATTAACTTATTCACTCTGACATTTCCATTAATGATTAAAGCAATGACTGATAATTGCATTTGGTGAGTTCTACAAAGCATAAATGATGCCAGACTTGACCTGGCAAGAATTTGAAGACAAACACTGTATTCTTCTGGGATGAACCACATATTTCTCAGTCAGAACAGAAGAATCATTACTCTGTTTACATTTCCTGCTTTTGTAAATTAAGGCTGTGTCACAATAGGAAGCATGGAGAGATTCATTTGGGGTTTCGAAGAAAAGGCTACCTAATAATTTAAATGTATAGTAATAATATTGTGTTTTTGTAGAAACAAAATATAATTTTTCCAATGCTATGTTTATCATTCCTTTCTTTTACCCAAATTAACTATGTAGACAGGGCAGGTGTTATATCAGCCAGTGAAAGGGATTTACTGCTTTTGGAATTAGAGTATTTAATGGGGGACTTTTACTGTCTTTTGAAGATAAACAGAATGCAGTGGAAATGACTTAAACTGAATTGGGTGTTTAACTATATATGCAGACAAAATTATATGCCAGGGACAGTTATTGTATATTCAAAAGGTATCCAGCATAATGACAGATACTCTCACATACTTTCTTTTACTTAATCTTCAGATCAGCCCTGTTGAAAAGGCATTGCTATTTCTGCTTTGCAGATGATAAAATAGAGTACCAAAGAGTAAAGGAACCTGGAATATCTTTAAACTCCTGAGAGACTTTAAGAATTTGAAATTTAATAAGCCCTCTTTGAAACACTGAAAATGTCAATCCACAACAAAGTGAAAGTTCCATTAAAAATAACAATAGAAAGAAGGAAGATTGTCTCAAAGATTTTATCTGCTAGATCCTGGTTAAGTGAGTTAAGAGTATAGAAAGAAAATTTCAATATAGAAGAAAACAACAACAACAAAAAAATAGATGAAATATGTTTTACTTCTTAGTGAGTAGCCTTAGGAGCTATCCGGAACTCTTGGAATATCACCAGACTTCAGGAATTGATATACCACATTGAGGTCCCTATGACAGTTAAAACAAAATAAAGACTTTTGGGTATACCTTGAGACTCTATTGGTTGAATCCCCATCAACCTTTAGTCTTATCTTACCCCATTGTCTGTGCCCAGATGCCCCTGACCTTTCAGTTACTCCCACAGGGCAAGGCATAGAGTTTCTTCTCTTCATACCTTCAGGCAAGCTCTCTCTTCTGGTAATGAGTGATATTCCTCATCTTAATCTCAGCTTAAATGTCACCCTTCAAAGAGGTCATTCTAACACAATTAAAAGCAATTCCTCTTGTTCCATTGCACGGTTCTTTTTTATCATCTGTAACACCGGTCACAGTGTTTCATTCTGAGGCAGTGTTACATCCTAAAGTACAAATCTGTGTCCTTTGTATATCCCCCCCCAACTACTTTCTTCAATCCACACCTATGAAGGGGAAAAGAACCTCAAAATAGCCAAAAGTCTTTGGCTAGAAAAGGCAGAAATATGTTCTAATGTTTTCATTATCAGTTTTTTTTTTTTTTTAATCCCATCAATGACTAGGAAGATTGGGACCAAGGGAAGGAGGAAGGGGAGACTGAAGGACTTCACTGACTAGATAGACGGAAGTTGAACGAGCAAAATGGCCAGAATGAGAGGGAGAGGAGGACCTTGTATTGTTGAAACCCAGAGTAGAGTGAGAAATACTCAGCACAAGCTGTCCTGAAAGTGAAAAACCAACATGCCCACTGCCTGTGGATAAATGATCGTGTTCCAGAGCCCTGGACACTTGTGGAAATGCTGGATTTATACTTACACATTGCAGAAGGCTGGTATGTGTCCAAAGATATCAGGTCCCATTTCCTGGAACCTGAAAGTGTTATTTTGTATAGAGTAATTTTTTTTTTCAGATGAGATTAAGTTATGGATCTTGAGATGAGAAGATTATTCCGCATTATCTCAGTGGGCTCTAAATACAATCATAAGTCTCCTTTTAAGAGGGAAGTAGAGGCAGAGAAGAGAAGGTGCTGTTACCATGGAAAAAGAGATTGGAGTGAGGTGACCACAAATGGAAGAATGCCAGCAGACACTAGACACTGAGAGAATGAAGAAAAGCTTCTCCCCTAGAATAGCCCTGTTGACACTTGGTTTGGGGCCAGTTGAAACCAGTTTAGACTTCTGGCCCATAAGTCTTGTGGGAAAAAAAATTCTTTGTATAAACCACCAAATACAAGGTAATTTGTTTCCGCAGCTCTAGGAAACTAATATGCACATAGAGTGAAGATCTTATTATTCTGACCAATGTGGAATCAAACTGAATCACAGGAGAAATTTCCCTTAGGTTGGGATAAGTGGTAAATTTATGGGTATGTATTTAATATTATTATTATTGTCATTATTTTCTTACTTTCTACCAGGCAGAAAGTTCCATGAGCATTGTAACCATTTCTGTTTTGTCCCTGCTCTATTCCCAGGGCATAGCTCAGCAGCTGGCACATAATTGCTCCACAAATAATAAATGAATGGATGAAAAGCACTGCTAAAATAAAAACACAATATTGAGGAAAATGCAAAAACATTAATGGCAAAAATAACTTTGAGAAAGACTATATCAATAACTAAGCTGATTTGTCAAATACCGGTTACCAGCAAACTAAATAGAGATTTAGGTCAGTGTGACCCCTATGCATGGGAATGCTTCCTTCATCTAGCAATGATGTTCTTTAAAACTGAATAACTGGAACTGTGTTCTGTCACTGATACACTTTCAGTCAGTTTTATCAGCACAATCTCGGTGCATCCTCAAAGCTAAAGTTGGCCATTAAGGTGTGAAAGCTGAGGGACATGGTGCTCATTTTTGAGGGCTGAAATCACAGGGTAGGAATGTGGCAGTTCTGGACTGGAAGCTACTGTTACCTGTTCCATTTAGTTGGTGCAACATTTCAGTGTTCCAATTTTCAAAATTATCATCATAATCACTATGTATCAACTGTACAAAATAATGGATTTTATTTTGACGATTTCAAACATGCATGTGACACACTTTGTTCATATCCATCCACCCTATCTCTTCACACCCCATTCCTTTTCTAGTTTCATGTCATCTTTTCCACCCCCCCCCCTAATTATCACATATGAGAGAAAACCTGCAATATTTATCTTTCTGAGTCTGGTTTAGTTTGCCTAACATGATAGTCCCTAGTTCTATCCATTTTCCTTCAAATTATACAACTTCATTCTTCTTTATAGCTGAATCATAGTCCAGTGTGTATGTTTATCACATTTTCTTTGTCCATTCATCTGTCAGTGGCCATCTAGGCTGATTCCTTAGCTTGGTTATTGTGAACAGTGGCATGATATCCACAGGTATCTCTACTGTATGCTGATTTTGATTCCTTCAGATATATACCCAGGAGTGGTACAGCTGGATTCAATAGCAGTTCTGTTTTTAGTGTTTTTGAGGACTCTCTATACTGTTTTCCATAGTTGCTGTACCATTCTCACCAACAGTTTATAAGGGTATCTTTTCTTTTCCCCACAACCTTTCCAGGATTGGTTATCCTTTTTTTTTTTTTCTTGATAATAGCCATTCTGACTGAAATGAGATGGAATCTGAATGTAGTTTTAATTTTTTATTTTTGAATAATTTTTTATTTTGAGTAATTTTTTATATTTATTGGTCATTTGTACTTCATTTAAGAAGTATCTCTTCAGCTCTTTTGTCCCTTTATTAATTGGGTTACTTGATTATGTTGTTAAATATTTTAAGTTCTTTATATATTCTGGATATTATTCTCTGTCAGATTAGTATTGGCAAAAATTTTCTCCTATTCTGAAGACTCTGTCTTTATTATTTCCTTTGCTGTACAGAAACTTTTTCATTCAAGGCAATTCCACTTGTTAATTCTTGTTATCTTCTGAGCTATTGGAGTCTTGTTCAAGAAATCATTACCTATACCCATGTCTTGAAGACTGTTTTCCTCTAGTATTTTCAAAGTTTTCAAAAAAGGTCTTCCTCTAGTTTTCTTAATTTTTGGGGGTGCATAATAGTTATATATATAATAGTGGGATTAATTGTGACATCTTATGTGCTTTTTAAACTAAAAGATCTCTTCTCATATATCAACTCTGAATGAAGGGAACTAGGGTGTGATGGCACATATGTGTAATCCCAGCAACCCAGGAAGCTGAGGCAGGAGGATCAAAAGTTCAAGGCCAGCCTGGTTTACATTGTGAGAGCCTGTCTGTTATGGTTTAGATATGAGGTGTTCTTCAAAAGCTAATGTGTGAGACAATGCCAGAATGTTCAGAGGTTAAGATGATTAGATTATGAGAGCTGTGAACTAATTGGTGGATTAATCCATTGATATAGATTAACTGAGTGGAAACTGTATAGTAGGTTTGGTGTGGCTGGAGAAAGTCGTTCACTGGGGGTTTGTCGTTAGGGTTTATATTTCGTCTCTGATGAGCTAAGCTTTCTCTCTGCTTACTGGTGTTGTGTCCTGAGCAGCTTTCCTCTGACATGCTCTTCTGCCTTGGGCCCAAGAGCTATGGAGTCGGCCAACCAGAGACTGAACCTTTGAAACTGAGCCCAAATAAACTTTTCCATCTTGAAGCTATTCTTGTCAGGTATTTTGTTTACAGTGATGAACAGCTAACAAAAACACTGTCTTAAAATAAAAGATAAAAAGGATTGGGGTTGTAGCTCAGTGGGTTCAATACCTAATACCAAAAACAAAACAACCAAACAAACAGAAAAATGAAGGGGACTAGACCGCAACATGCTGACTATTACAAAATACATTGGATCAGGCTGTGTTATTTATGTCCTTATGAAGGTGACTGGGGTAAAGTGATATAATTGTACATCTCTTGGTTCCTTCACAAATGTGAGTGAAGTGTCACATGATATCACCACCAGAACAAAAATTTTCAGCACTTAACTGAAATTCCAGCTTGCACTCATATTTAATTGTAACCCAAACAGTCTCCCACATGTGGCTGTTAGTAAAGAAAGAATTTGCTGACTCCTAAGTAGGAAGGATATGAGAAGAGCTTTACTTGATGCCTCTCCACCTAGAATTAACTTGGGATTAGCATTCTAGGCCCATAAAAGAACTGAATATCAAGGGTCTGTCTTTCTCCTATTCATGCCATCCTGAATACCCTATAGGAACACTTTTGAGTTAACCAAGGAGCATGGCTGCTCAGGACACTCTGGTGGCTTGTACGAAGTGAAATGATGGACTACACAAGTGTGGAACTATTCAAACACCTTCTGACCACACTCTTCATACATACCTCCTGAATGTTCTGAACCATTTGAAATTCAGGGGAACTTCATTTTTAAAACATTGCTATCTTTAGAAGTGCTTCTTAACTTTTGAAAGGTCAAAGCCCCTCGTAACTGAGCAAAATAATTGACTTCTCTCCACCAAAAATGCACTTAAGTAAACCCATCAAGGTTAAGAAACTTTGATCTTTTCTACAGCATACAAGAAAGGACTAATTTATTCATGGTTAAGATATTTATTCACAGTTAAATTATGACTAATAAGGCTGAAGGCTTGAGCCAGAGTCTCCAGCTCTGCCATTCTGTAGCTCTACAAGCTTGGTCAAGTTACTGAATCTTTCTCTTCCTGAGGTCCCTCATTGGTTAAATGAAAATGGTATTAATGCCACCTATCACAAAATATTATGAGAAAATAATACATTCATGTAAAGTACTTAACAGCAGTGTCTGTCACCCAACAAATATTTATGGAGCTTCAACTGTGAAAAGGGACTAAGTCTGTTGGTAAAGCAATCTACAAACATTGCTGCTGTCAGTGGAGCACACATTTTATTGTAGAACTTAAATTTTTGCAGAAATCTTGCTGTGTGTTTCATTGCAATTAAAAATATTTTAAGTTACATTTCTCTTCATTCAGGCAGCAGATAAAATTTTAATTCAGATTTCTCCTCTGGGATTCTATAGCTTCACATGAGCTCAAATCTAGAGTTCTAATTTTTGTTTCATCCTCATTCCACACCTGACAGCCACTTTGCATAACTAATTTGGGCTGTGAGTACTCACCCTTAACTTGGCATTGGTATTTATAAAATGGGAAAAAAGCCAGATACCGTATTCCAGGCAAACAATTTATTCTGGTCCATCTCTACACTTTTATTCATTCATCTGTTATGTTTAAGAATCAATTAGCAATGTGCATACACTGTATCAACAGCTTTATTTAGGTTTCATTACAGACCTAGGTAAATTTAGCTACCATTTCCCTCCCAATGGTGCTCTACAACAATGTCTGGATTTCGGGAACCAGTGAAGGTCTAATTAAAGTTCTCATGCTAGTGTTTTATCTTTCTGTCCTCTGCCTTCTTGCCCCTTACCTGCCTTCTTTACCACCAACACCAGTAGGAAATCATATGTGGAGTTCACTCTTTTAGATTTTCTCCTCCTTTTATCCCCTCCCCTCTTTTTTAAAAAAAATAATGATGGACTTACAGGAAGTTGAAAAGTACAGGGATGCCCCTTGCACCCTTTATCCAGTTTCCTACAATATTAACATTTTTAAAAACTATACTATAATATTCAAAACAGGAAATTAACATTGTTACAATCCACAGAATTTATGCAGATTCTACTGGGATTGGTTTTTAAAGGACAAGTTTTTACATTTGGTAAATATCAGCTATGACATAATAGGGATTGTAATTCAATTCATATGTATATTTAGATGTGGGCCAGCATGTACATGGAAGTATATGCACTGGGATGTGCGTGTGTGTGTGTGTGTGTGTGTGTGTGTGTGTGAGAGAGAGAGAGAGAGAGTGAGAGAAAGAAAGAGGAGAGAGAGGAAACAATCGTTTTAGTAACAAATGAGAGAATGCCATGTAAACACTATTAACAAACTGTAAAGAACTAAACTGTAGTCGACATAATTTTCCCATTTAAAAAAAAAATGTCTCATGAACAGTGTGCATGGACAGTAGGTGGAACCTACTCTCTTACCTCAGAGTGTAAGGTGGCGTGTGTGTAGTGGTAGTGACAGGGTATACAGTAACCTCGGCAAAATCCCATTCAATGACATAAATCACAGAAGGGACCTCAGGCCAACCGTTCCAACTCTATCCTAGGCACATGTATTTTGAAATACTTATGTCAGGCAGTCTAATCTCTGATTAAAATTCTGTGATGGTCATATAACACTTTACAATTTGGTCTTTCTCAACATGTTTAAAAGCTCTGTATTGTAATGAGTTGAAATTTGCCATTCCTGTGACCTTCCCCTCACTGGTCTTGGTTCTGCCATGTGACGCCTTGCACAATGGTGGACAACTGAAGAAGACAGTCATCGTTCCCCTAGATATACTTTTTTCCACTCCAAACAACTCAAGTCCTTCTTTAACATGTTCCTCATATAATAGACTCACCAGTGCATGGGTTTATTGGATTGGAACCCAGTAGGGTGGGGGCCATACAGGTTATCCAAGAGCTGGGCCAATCTCTTTCCCTATTCTATATAAGATACAGAATTGTATAAATGCGCCTAATATAACATTAATTTGTTTTTGCTTCCTCCATCTCAACTTGTCTCATATTATTCTTGAAATCAGTTGAGAGCCCAGGACTTTTATTTTCAAGCTTTGATGTTTAAACACTACTCCCTGATTCTGCATGTACATAGTTAGTTTTCTGGGCATAGGAGCAGGACTTCATGTAGATTCTTATTAAGTTAGGCCTATTGTACCATTCAATTGAGATTTTTAATATCTTGGTTCTATCACTAAATATATTTACTGTTCCTGCTGGCTCCACATTGGCTGCAACCTTCAAATTAGTCCTTCAGACTTTTCCAAAAATTGCTGAGAAAACACTTGAGCATAAAAGGGTGAAAGGGAGATCATTAGAAAGCTATAAATTCAAACTGTAACATTTTGACCTCCTATTAATGTTAAATTTTATTCAGCATTCAGCATTCACTGAGGGTTGACATAAGAGGTAGTCATACACAAAAGGCCTCTGTATTTTCTGTAAAATTGTATTAGGTGATTCAATGTCTCATTTGTAAAAATCCCCTGGGAAATTTCTCTCGGAGCCCAGGAATAGAAAAAAAAAAAATCTCTCCCAGTGATAGCTGAACTGGTCTGAATTTTCTTCTTTTTTGACTCATAAGAAGCTAAAAGAAAAAAATCAATTGCTCAATTGCTGTATCATTTCTTTATTTCTACTTATTGATTTTCCCCCTTTCCATCCCACTTTATTATCTAGGATTCCATGTTAACAGTTCTGTGTTAACATGCTACAATTTTTCAGCAGATTCATGATATAGCCTTTCTATATGCAGTCAGGATACAAAAAGAAACAAAAATGATCAGGGCATCATTTAAGATGTCTCTCCAGATGTTTAAATGTCCATGGACTGATTTCTTTATGTTTAAGTGGGACAGTTGGGAATTATCCCCAGAGAACTTATGCTGAAGTAGTTTTGCTTCATTTCCTTAAAAATTTGCTCTCAGTTTAGAAAGGCATGTTTACAATGCCATGAAAAAAAATCTTCCATATTAATCTCCCAAATGGTACTTTATTTCAAAGAAGAAATAGAAATCATTAGATCATTTGCCTATCTTTTCCTTTTTTGACCTATTACAGGGCCTAAAATTCATTTCATTGTAGAATAATTTTTTTCCACTAAATACTGCTATTTCCCTGGAATATTTATACTGAAAAGACTGCTGGACTTTTAACTAGTATTAAAAGTCCAGACTCCTAGAATTGAATTAACTACTACACATTAATTACGATTTTGACTATGAATAATCACTGGGTCATGAAGTTTCTCATTTACAGAAAACTATGTTTTGATGAACATCTGCTGTTCAAATGTATACAACTTTTAAACACTTTAAAGTAGGTAGCTTATATCATTATATAGAGGTGCAATATGTTAAACTGAAATTTTAGGAGCTTAATTAATCAGTCTAGGGGTGGTTGGCCAGCCTTATATAAGAAAGGTAATACTTTAGCCCTGTGTACTACATGAGTATTTGTTGTACTTATTTCAATGAACAAATGATGTTTAGCAAATTATTTTCTTTTAGTGAACGATTAACCAGCATGATATGTTATAAATAGAAGTTAATTGGCAAAACTATAGTTTTAAATATATGGTAGTATAAAAATATTGTGGAGGTGTTCCCCACCTTTGCATGAACATGGTGAAAGAATCTCAAGAGGCCTATGGTCTGTACCACAGGATTAGTGGGGCAGGGATAGGTGGGATGGGACCAAAGTTCTGTCATTAAGCCATCCTATTTCCAAATGTTAGTATGATTGGATTTTCAGTTCTCTAAGGCTGAATCTATGAGTAACAAAATCCCAAGCTTGGAATGTTGTCTTATCTGATTCAGGAGAATATTTTTCTCTAAGATTATGAATGGACAGAGTGGAATTTCATCAAATTTACAAAAGAGGTGGTAAAAGTCAGTTACTACCTTCTTGCTAATAAATATTTGCTAACATCTACCTATATATGGAGGAGAATTTGTTTAAAGTCTTACTTTTAATATAAGCAGCAAAAATAATATCATAGGTGGTTAAGCCTCCCTCACTTCAACTTCTTCAATAGCCACACCTGCCCATCAGAGGTGAGTGTGACCAAACTATTGCAGGACGCTTCTTAATAATGGACATTTTGCCTCACTGTAATATTTATCAGTGCCCTTGAAAAGAGTTACCATTTCCTCTTTTCCAGATAGGGAAACTCAGGTTCACGGATATTAATCCATAATCATGTGGATATGGAATGGTAGAACACCATCTTTTTTATTCCATTGTTTCAATGCTCCCTGCCACCTCCCAGGTTCATCACAAGGTCACTGCAAGGAATGGATGAGTGTGCAATGCTTACAGCTGTGTTCCTTGCCAACGTGTGGGTTAAACAGAAGCTCTTCAGCTCCCTTGATAGCTCAAAGTCAATTACCTATTAAATAGCAGTCCTTTATATTTATTGTTGCTTTGTACAATTATAATTATTATATTTTGGTATTTTTTGTTACTTTTCATACTGTTTTTTTAATTTTTTTTTTATTTTTACAGACTGCATTTTGATTCATTGTACACAAATGGGGTACACATCTTTTTATTTCTATGGTTGTGCACAATGTACCATTTGTGTAATCATACACATACATAGGGTAATGATGTTTGTCTCATTCCACCATCTTTCATACTGTTTTTAAATCTATATCTTCTTTGGTCTACCCATTATATTCAGAGAAATCATAAATTCATATCCTGAGGAATAGATTGCTATATGCCATACTTGCATGGCCTAGCTCTGAGGGCCCTCTACAGAAAGTTTGACTCTAAAATTGTCAGTGGAACATGCCTTGAAAAATAATAGCAAACAAAAAATCAATTAAAAAAAAACTTATCTCAAAGTATTTTAGAATTAGAATGCTGAAATGCTATAAAATATTCATGGATTGATCATTTTGATGTTCATTAGAGAACAACAGAGTTAAATGAATATGTTTTGATAGTATAAAACTACTTGCCAGGCTAAAAGTGAAAAGCAAAATTCAAGATATAAAATACAAAAGAATTTTACTCTATGTTTACCAGTAAAATATTGCATTCTAAATACATTTTATATTGGATATTATGTTCTAAGCATAAATGTAGCTACAAAGAACCCATCTAGCTTATATATTAAATCTTAACCATCTAGCTTATATATATATTAAATCTTAAATTCTTAGAAGGAAGATCTTAGGCTAATGGATAGGTAAACAATAGTATATTCCTACTTATATTTCTGAAATTTATGCTCTTTGGTTATTTATATATAAGTGGAAGCTATGGGGAGATATTTATTCACAGGAAGCCATTTCTTTAGCAACTCATTATCTGAATGCCACGTGGCAGCACTGTATCCAAAGAATATGAACTTTTGAAACAAATGTATATTTGTGTTTTTAATTTAAAACATATATCTGAATAGAATTTTATTGGAAAATTATTATAAAAAGAATAGAAAATGTAACCAAACTTTATGGCAAGAGAGCTACTACATGTGTATTATTCTATAGTTGTAGACATGGCTTAAAAATTCAGTGTATTTCCCTTTGTTTCTCGTGTTTCCTCTTTCTGGCTACAGTCATGTCTGTAATCTTAGCAACTTGAATGACTGAGGCAGGCAGGAAGATCACAGGTTCAAGACCAGCTTCAGCAACTTAGCAAGACCTTGTCTTAAAATAAAAAAAAATATAAAGGGTTGTGTATGTAGTTCAATGGTAAAGCACCCTGGGTTCAATCCCCAGTACCAAAAAAAAAAAAAAAAAAATCCTTCTTAAACTGAACATCACATACACAGTATAAAGTAAGATGTTTTATCTTTATTTTTAATTAATTAATTAATTATTTTTGGTACCAGGGATCAAACTCAGGGGTACTCTAAAAACTGAGCCACATCCCCAGTTTTTTTTATTTGTTTTTCAAGGCAGGGTCGTGCTAAGTTACTGAGGGCATTGTTAAGTTGCTAAGGCTGGCCTTGAACTTGTGATCCTCTGCCTCTGCCTCCCGAGTTACTGGGATTTCAAGTATATGTCACCATGCCCAGTTCTATCTTTGTTTTTAAAATGTGTGTTTGCTACAGAAACTTAAAATAAAAAGTGCCTTAAAATTATTATGTTATCTTAATATTAATCAATTACAGTATTTGGGGGGAAAAATCCTACAAGTTGGGATAATTTCCTGGGATGATTTTTCTACTAGCTAATATTGATCATACTTGAAAAAGACAAGACATAAAAATATGAAATTACTGCTCTTATAGGTTTAATGTCCATCAAACCTCAGGAAGCCGGTTGGATGCAAAATTGTGATCTGTTCTAGGATTTCCATGTTGACTTTGGTAAAAGCAGGAAAAAAAAAAAAAAAAAGAAAAGAACATATTTAGGGAGAAAATCTCAGATTATTTTATGAACATACCACTCCATTCACTGATAGCAGTTGGTCTCCTCTTTTGAGGCCTCCGTGTCTTTCAGCCACCCCTCCAGGAATGATGCGAGAGATATAAATGGGAGAATTTTGCTCCTTTCCTCCCATCACGTTAAAACCAAGGCCTTCATCAGTCTTTGGCAGTTCGACTACCCGAGGGTGGGAGTGGCCTTCACTAGCTGCAAAAGCTGCAACTGTGGCCTGAAAGAAAAGATGGTCTTTTGGTAATAAAATGAGGGAAAGAAAGCTAATGTGCTTTGCAGGGGGCAACTCAGACAACTTCTTATATTTTTATGGCATTTTCCTGTGATAAACTACAAAAGGGAGGGGCCTGTCTTCATTTAGATGCCATCTAGGATTACTTTCTTTGCTAAACCCCACCCAGCTGTTTTCAAGCTTTTAGAGTCTATCTACTATGATAAAAATTTCACTTAAAAATCTTTCACAGCTAGCTCACTTATGTAAATACTCCTATTCCTGGGCTCCAAATAGTTTTGGTACATATTCTACCTAGTATTATAAGTATTATGTACATATGTTGACTATGAACACCTTAATGAACGATTATGTCTTGCATTTTTTAGACACACTCTAACTTGATGCTTGCACATAAATATTTATAAATATTCAAAAAACTTAAGAGCATTTATACATGCATACTCTCAGGAATATATATATAATTTGCTATTGCTAGATCACAGGTTTAGTAAACTGAATTTTTTTAAATTGAGGATACCTAAAAGAAAATACAAACTAAAATGAAATAGTGGACTCAGATTATTATTATTATTCATACCAATATTCCATATTATTATGGAAGATCCCATATCTGGCAGAAGATTTTTTCCCTTACATTAATATTTCAACTACTATGGTAATATAGGCAAAATGAATAGTTTCATGAATTTATACCTAGATGTACAAAATATCATTTAATATAGACAAATTCTTATTTTAAAATTCATATATTAATTTCCTTAAAGAAGTTCAAGAAAACAACTTACCATTAGTTCCCACCCCACATAGGAATAAAGTAACAGCATTTGAGTAGTTTCAATCAAGGAAAGATTCTCTGCCTGCTTCTTTTTTTCCACTTCCATTAGCCTGACTTAACCACAGTTGATTAGATACTTACTATAAAGTGATTTACTCAACCCTGTGAAAATATTGATTCCCAACTACTGTACATTCTTTTTCCACACACAGCATTATCACATCAATTTAGCATTATGCTACTGCCTGCATTTAGTGAAAGATAGTGAATGATATGGAAATAATGGCTTGTTTTTAGCTACATGCATTTGCTCATGCAAACCTTGTCGTCATGCATAGGTTTTAATGGCTGACATGGATGCAATGCAGACAGCCCAGAAACAACCAGAAAATATTGTGCTATTGCAACATTATGCTGCTCTCCTGCTGTTCTACATGAATAAGAAATGAGAATGGTAAAACACTACATAATTCACTTTCCCCTTAATTAAACCATGTAGGGATCATTTTTCTGTGCGTGTTCCACTTCAGTACAAGCAAAGCATGATGTAATGGTAATAATACCCATTTTTATCCTGGGTTAAAAAAATGTACAAATCTACAGTGTTCAGTTACAAAATGAAAACTAAAAAATCGGGAGAGAAACCAAATAACAGGTGATGTAACAAAAAAGAACTAAATGGCAAATTCTGGTTATTTTCACTGGTTCTTAGTGCTTGTACATTATTAGAAAGATAAATGTCTTCAAAAAGCAGATCATGTTCTATTATAACATTTCTATATTTGTGAAATGTGAACTGCATCAGTGATTTTAGATTAAAGCTATTGTTTCTTAATGTTAGAGATTCCAGAAAAATTTCATGATCCTATTGCTGTATCATTTTCATTCCTAGGGTCTCTGTAATGTCTGGATTTGGATTTTTAAAGAGCAAAGTAGTCACTACCACAAAACATGACAGGTCTTCCTGTTAGGTAAATGCCACATTCTTTTGGCAAGTTACCCATTGCTCAGCTGAATACAAAGAAGAGCCTACATCAGTGGGTGCAGGTGAGTTACTGTCATATCTAATTTCTTTCAGGTCTTTAGACCTGTGCAAATAAATCTTCAAACACTGAGTAGGGTGTAGGTTTTTTTCTGGAGCAGAAAACCATGTAGTATTTTATACAATGAGCCAGGAGATTTGCTTGTGCCAAATGGACATTCAGTGAGTTTAATGAAATCATTCTCCTTTCTTAAGCTACAGAAGCAGCAGAAACGTTCAATTTTCCATTAGGATTTTTACCTGGGAAGTAGTACTGGTTCTAGACTCTGGGCTGCCACTGATGTCTAAATTCTCTTACAGTGTACACACGAGAATACCTGAAACACACACGCGCACAATCAATTACTAGATCACTGTGGTCGAGTATATTTTTAAAGTTACTCAAGTCTTACCTTTGCTGTAGCCCTTGCACGGAATTCGGGACAGCCGTTAACAGTTATCGTTTCATGCATGTATTGATATACCTAAAATGTTCACATAAAAAAAAAAGAGTGTGTAAGAATATTAAGACTATTGATTCTTTTCATAGCAGATAGGACATTCGATTTTCATTCTAGGACTGAAGTTCTCTACAAGTGAAATTGGCCTGAATCAATTATCCTGATGATTTGGACCAAATGTACCTCCTATTTTGTAGTGGGGAGGGTGTTGGGGCAAGAAAGACAATGACATTTTTTCAGAAGTTTTGAATTTGTCCATGTTTATCAAAGGAAAAAGGTTTATATTTGGTTTTATAAAAACATTGTAAGTAAAGATTTTTACCATTATATATAGATCTAGCTCTAAAATAAGTGACAGAGGTTATGCGTATCATTGTTTCTTGGGTCTTACAATATTTTGTGAATAGTTTTCTAAACTGATATTCCACAGAGCTAAGATAGCAGTGTCCCCAATGTGTTGGAAGATATGTTGCTGTTAATTATATACAATTATAATTTGAATATTTATTAATTCATCTACCTTGTAAATCTATTTTGTTTTAGTATGAGAAAGTAAGAACATCAATGAGTCCTTTAGGCATAGAGATAACAGTGGCATTTCAACATAGATAAGAGATCCTTAAAACTAGTAACAAGGGACAACATTATCAGCTACAGATTCATGTGAAAATACAGCTGAAATAGAAAGGTGGGGGTAAAATATGTATCAAGAAGGATGTCATAGAAAGCACATAGGTTTTTCTGGATTTACAGACCCAAGTTTGATCCTTACAGTACAATTGGGAAACTATGAGGCCCTGTTTTACTATACTGCCCATCTGAAAAGTGGATAAAGATTATCAGTTTAGTGGGTAAGAATGATATTTATGGCTTTAGCCATAACTACAGAAATTATTGAAATGTGGTAGTTAAAAATATTTCCCTTCTAAACATACAGGGGTGAGATTATAAAATCTCTATCAGTGGTAAAATAAAATGTTTCATTTAAAATAAACTGAAGTATGGAGAATGATATAAAGATATAGTTTGAGGAAGACACTTGGAAAAAATAGTATGGTTAAATATGTTGGACTGTACGATAATTTTGAATTTAAATAATAAAGTCATAAAAATCTATTGCATAATACATAGAAGTAAAAGTCCATTTGGTATTATACTAGAGTAGTTTGGGGCATGATCCATTTGCTCTTGCAGTAAAGAATGAAATAGGAAAATTCTTATTGAAGGCTTGAAGGGGTATTTTTTCCTTCAATCTTATTTTAAATGCTTAAATCAAAAGTGGACCCCAAATTTGATTGATTCATTCATATAATAATCATTTTATTGAGTATTTAGGGTCAATGTCTTCTCAAAATTTTTGACTGGCTCACCAATTCTCAAATACATCTGGTTAAATCTCCACAAATGCTGACTCATCATTCCCAGGTGACATGGTTAGATGGAAATGGAGACAATGGTCTGGACCAAAAATGGAGGAATACAATTCAGAATATACCTTGTAGTGCTGAACCTCTACCAAACAATTTAAGTGGTCCATTTCTATGGGAAATCCAAATGGGAATGAGAACTGCTTCCAGAAAATCATCTGTAGAATCTGTAGTATATTACTGAAAATTCTTCTATCAGAATAACTGCCAAATCATTTCCATATTAGTTCCTTGAAAGTGCATTATTTTGTCTCATGGAACTAACTTGTCGACAAAAAAAAATTCTACTTATTTGCTCTAACAGCCCACATTAGAGGAGGATTTTATCCTACTTATTAATGACCTCTCTCATACCTGACCCCCCTTGCTCACCTTACCCCACTATCTCTTGTTGAAAGTACTGCCTTAGTGTCTATGGGGGCTCCCACCACCAAACACCATCTACATTAGCTTCATTGTCAGGTACCTACCTGACCATGTCACTACTGTGCTCTTGACTGTCTGCTGCCTTTAGTGTCAAAGACCCAGAGTCAAATCCCTGTGGGAGTCAGGCAGAGACAATAATGCAGACCCCAACCTTCTCTCTAGTCTTATTTTCCTACCTCCTGTCCTTGGCTCCCACCATTCCTCAAGCATGTCAAACTCTTACAATTGTCCTTTGTACAGCCTGTTTACTCTGATTAAAATGCCCTTCCACCTGGCAGACACTTAGTTATTCAAAATTAACAGGATGATTAAAGGTCCAATTCAAACATTATTTCTCTCTCAAATGTTCTCTGCTTCCCTCAAGCAAAGTGAATCTCTATTTCCTCAGTTCCTGGCCATCTGAACTCATCTGAGGTTATTTTGATTAACTTCTTCAGGGAAAGTGACTACTTTGCTTACATCCAAAAATGTTTATGAAGACAATCATTTAGCAAATAATTAAGAGGATGTCATCAACTGATTAAGACAAAAGGTAATTTTGTAAGTGCTTGAGATAAATACCTAATAAATATCACAAATTAAGAACAATTATCCTTAACATCCTAATTTGAGTGTTCAGTTGAAAAGCTGGATATGCAAGGGACAATACTGACTTGATAACTGCACAGTCTCTGCAGGTGGCTTGGAAACAAACCCTGGTGTTTCACTTTCTAGTTGTATGATGGTGATCAGTTTAAGCCCTTGACTTCTCTGGGGCTCAATTTCCTTATATGAAAAATGTGCCTTACAATAATAACTCAGTCTTCTATGAGGATCGAATAAGAATGGAACACTTTGTCACATGTAGTAAGCTAACAAAAATGGTTATTATTTTTATTGTTGTTATTGTTTTTAAATGTTTTTCATCTTATCTGACTCTGGGATTTTTAGTGAAGAATCTCCCAGGACTAGTATTCCACAAACATTGTTTACAATGAATTGATCAAAGACTATAGTTTTCAACTAGGGGCAATTTTGACCTCCAGGAGACATGTGACAATGTCTGGAGACATTTTTGTTTGTTACCTATGGGAAGAAGATGGTGTTACGACTAGCTAGTATGTAAGGGCCAGGGATGCTGCTCTTCTACAGTGCACAGGGAAGCCCCCTGCCCCAGCAAAAAACAATGTATTCATCTGTCTGTAGTGCTGAGGTTGAGAAACCCTGATAGAAGGAATAGAGCTTTATCTTTTCTTCTAATATGCAATGATTAGTAAGCCACAAAAACATACTTGTATAGCACTGAGTAAGGATTCTCATAAATGTTCAGTAATTGTAGGAGAAAATTATGATTTTGGTGTGCATTTAATGAGGACTTGGATCAAATGAAATGCTAACTATTTTATATCTATGAACTGATTTACTTTTCCCAGTTTATCATTCAGATACTCTCTATACAAGAGTGTATGTTATACAAGGACAGCATCGGGCCACTAGTATTTTGGTAGCATGCATGAAGACAGGCAAATAAAACAAACATTTCTTTATATTTTGAATAAAATTACCTGTGAACCTTTATCATATATAATAAAATACATAAAAATATATCAAGTAACATATACATATATGTACAGTGGCTGCTGGTACACAAGGCCACCATTCTGAAACCAACAAATTCATCACTTCAGTTGAAAAGGGAAATAGCACTTTAATCGCCCTTCATGATAACATCCCACAATTAAGTGTAATAAACCCAGTATTATTATCCATCTTTTTTTTTCCTATAAAATACAATATATTCTGATTCCTTCATCTTTAAAAGTGAGACAAAGAGGATGTAGTTTGGTTCCAGAGTCAGGTCAAAGCCTGGGATGTTAATTCTGTTTCCATTAGCTGTGTCACCTTATGAACTCCTTCTTATTCTCTCATTTTCTAAGGGGCAAAATGGATTCTTGCCTGTTCTTTTAAAGGACAGTTATGAAAGTATTTGTAAAATTGTGAAGAAAGTCGTTATGAAAAGCTAAGATATTTTACCATATATCCGGATATAGTTCTTCAAGGGAAAAGAGGAAATGGTTGTATGAGTCTTACGGGAAGTGGGGCTTGGAGTCCCAAATGTCTGATAAACTTCACCACAGCATTTCTCAGTATAATTCCCCTGGGTTTAATTCCTAGTACCTGTTCAGTCATTGTCACAAACTCTAGTACAGTGTTTTTACCTGACATTTCAGCAGTGGTAATTTCCCAACTTTGGATAAATTTCACAAATTCAATCACATTTTCTATATTTAGAATTTATTGAAAGCTAATGAAATTTTACAAAGATAAAAATGAAGGCAATGGGGTTTTAGTGAGCTGATACAGAAAGTTCATTTATTCACTTGTTCAGTCGACATTCATTTCAGAATTATTCTAGTCTATGTGGTTAGGCGCCCGGCCTAAATTCTGAAAGAAAAAAAGGCTGTTTCTAAAACTTCCAAAGAACATTAATTTTCACTGTGTAAAGGTTATTTGAAAATCTTTAGGTGACTAACTTACATTTTACTTTTCTTTATATTAAGAAGCAAATGGACTACATTTTTTGGATAAAATTTATCATTGAATAAGGAACGAGTACAAATGAAGTCTAACCTTCACTTTGACTTCAATTCATTTACCAAGTTTACGATAGCATTCCTTTTTAGATAGAGTTTAGCTAGAATTCTAGTATGAGGGGATTTTTTGCTTTTGGAGTTTCAGTATACAAAAGCCAGACAATGTCACAAAATGATTTTTTAAGTGTATAGTTCTTGATCTTGAAAATTCTGATTGGAACAGAGAGGCAGGAAAGGGATGACACACCCATATCATGAGTGTCTCATCCTAGATCCCTTTTCTATGAATCTTTAAACAACCTACTATCTGCATAACCTAAGTTTTCTATTATGTAAAAAAACTGTCTATAAAGAGTCAAAGAGGATAAAGCACATGGCCTCATGAACTGTAACCTATATTCTTTTTACACTCTTATTATAATAGTTATAATAGCTGTATTTCTGTTATTACTACTACATGCATAGCTGAGAGGCCACTGAAATGATACCTTTAGAGGTAGATGCTCAGTAGGCATCAAGTTTTTCTTTGACTTTAAAACTAGATTTTGAATGTTCTTCTATGTTAGTAGAATACTTTTATTGCCCTTTGTATTTTGATGTTATTTAAAATTTTCTATGTAAGGCAGACACTAGGTAGACTCACCTACTTACACAATCCGTATTTTCAATCCACTCTCTTCAACTGGTCACATGTTCTCTCACTGGTCACATGTCCCAGTTCTGGCTAATGATCATTCAACTGGAATTAGGTGAGAAGCCTCTGAGAAAGTACTGTTGTCTTGGAGCGAGTGTTGTCCTGCCCCCATCTGCTACTTCTTGTCCTGAGTGTACATATAATCAGCTCTGGCTGCAACCTCCAACTTCCAGGGGAAGGACATACAAGTGTATATTCATCAGTTCTGATTACCTGGGTTTCCTGTATCTGTACAAATAGTTGCCTGTCTCTCCTCTTGTAATGAAGAAAAGTAGTCCTGTTTGCTGAAGCCAGCGAAATTGGATTTTCTGCTACTTTCAGCCCAAAGAATCCTTGATTGCTGTATTTTTCAAGTAAATTTTATATAGAACTATGCTATTTTTAGTTTCTTTTCTTCTAATCCCTCTAATTCTGGAAGTTATAATTTTGTTCATTAGAAATTAGTGCAGATTTGTTAATATGAGGGACTTAGAATCTGAGGACAGACAAAAATCATAGTTTTAAACAAAAGCAGAAACTAACTCTTAGAAAACAGTGTTAAGAAAATGAAAAGATAAATGGAGTAGGAGAAAGTGTTTGCAAAATGCCTGATAAGTATTTGGTATCCGGAATCCATGAAGAACTCAAAAGTTAATAATAGGAAAAGAGTCATATGAAAAACTGGGTAAAGTATTGAACAGGTACATCATCAAGGAAGACATAGGTGGCAAATATAAGAAGATAGTCACTAGAGAAATTCAAATTGTAACTACAATCGGGTTCACCTACACATTTATTAGAATGTGTTGGATTTCAAAACAATACTGATAATATCTAGTGTAGGCAAGAATTTTGAACAAATGGAACTCTCACACACTGCTGGCAAAAATACGAAGTGGTACAGTTACTTGAGAAAACAATTTTCTATGGAGATTAATGTACATTTTCTATAAGATTCATTCATCTACTCCTAGCTACTCATCTGAAATAAATACAAAAGTTATATTCATACAAAATAAGATGCCAGTAGAAGCTTTATTCATAATTGGCTCAAACTGGAAACAATCCAAATAGCCTTCAGCTGTGAATGAATAGCTAACGAAGGCAGGTATGTGCAATGGAATAGTATTTGGCAATAAAGAGGAACAGGAAGCTCATGGATATAGCAAAATAGACAAATCTCAGATGCATGCTGCTGAGTAAAAGAAGCAGATTCTATAATAATTTCATTTATATGACACTCTGGGAAGGGCAAAACTATAAGGATTAAAAGTAGATCAAAGGTTGCCATAATCTAAAGGTAGAAATAGCATGACAACATTTTGCAGGATGTTTAAAGTGTTCTATATCTTGATAATGGTGATAGCTTCATCATTGTACATGTCTATTAAATTCCTTAGAACAGTCACCAAAAGGGGGAAATATTACAGTATATAAATTATGCTTCAATAGCTTGATTTTTAAAAAAGCAGAAAATATTTTTTAAGATATGGAAAAGCAGTTGGGCACAGTGGTTGCCTGTAATCCCAGCAACTTGGGAGGCTGAGGTAGGAGGATCGTTAATTCAAGGCCAACCTCAGCAACTTAGTGGGAGCCTAAGCAACTTAGTGAGACCCTGTCTCAAAATAAACAATAAAAAGGGCTGGGGCTGTGACTTAGTGGTAAAATGCCTTTAGGTTCAATTCCTAGAACTGAACCAAATCAAACCAAACCAAACAAAAAACAAAAGAGAGACGGGAAAGCAAGAAAAATTTTTAAAGAGATGAAGGCATTTATGAATTTAATCATGGTTTTGGAAACTGAAAGTAAGACTTTTGAAGCATGAAGATTTACATATATCTAAAAAGTATTTAATATATTAAAAAAACATTAAACCCTATCCCTCAAATTTTATGAATGTACAAAGCAACAGGTATGCTTTAATGGATAAGAGCATCTCTTTTGAACATAGGATCCTCCAGAGATTTTGTAGATTCTCATTATGGATAGACTGTTAACTAAAACATCAATAAAATTAGACAGGATCAGATGAACCCTTTTATATCAGTGATTGGAAAATGTAAATAAATCTTTCAACAACTTTGTGAAAAGTGATAATGATATTAGTCCAAATCATCTCAAGGGGGAAAGAAATAGAAAGCCATATATATTTAGAATTAACAAAGAATGAGAAAAAAAGGCCACATGGGAAAAAGATATAGTCCAAATCTTAGTACATTATAAAATGCCTTATGGCTTGTTATATGTGTGGTTTTTATTATAAAATAAGAATGTCTTGTTTTAATATAAGAAATATATAATAATTAAAATTAATATCTATACCTACCTATAATTTTTAAATGGATTTCTTGACAAGTTGAATAAAGAAAATTTATTCTGTGTATCTGACCTTAAAATTCATAATTTTACAACATTAAAAATAAAGATTGTACTGCTCATATTTCTTTATAATTATATGGCACCTGCGCAGTTGGACCACATTCACAATACTATGCCATGATATATATAACCTAATACAGTAAAAACACTGCAGGCTTTCTGAAAGCTGATTTTAGGCCAGGGGAGGTATCTAAAATGAATTTGTGAGTCATTTATGGTTTAAATTTAGTTGCATTCAGCAGGATGAAGTCTATGTCTACAAAGTCAAGAGCCCTGATGTGAATGCATACTATACTTGTTGTGACTAGAATAAAATAGAAATACAGCTTGAATTGCCAAAAAATTATTTTAGGATGTTTTGTAGAAATTATTCCAGATCAACTGGAGAATTATTTCATCTAAAAAAATGGCAGCACCTCTAAATTTTATTCAGGGCTATAGCTGCCAAATTGTATTTCATGTGTATTTTCACATGTTTTGTAACTGTGGAAAACATGTTTAAAATCACAGTATTAGAGTTCCTACAAACTAAAGAGTTTAGGATATGAATTTCAATATCAGTCTTTGCAAAATAAAATTAAGTTAAATTAAATGACACTCACTACTAGAGTGAGATCATCAAAACTCAAATAAATTCAGGAAAAATCCAAGAAGGATAAAATTCCAGAGTAATTTATTTCAGTATTTCTCTCTCTTCAATCGTCACTTCTGATGAAAACATGCCATTTAATGGACAGAAAAAAAATATTGACAGGTATAAAGAAGCAGTGAATATCTCTTTTAGGTTGAATGACTTAAAGAGAGGATTCCAGCCATTAAGGAAGGTGTCTGATGGTATCACTGGTAATATCAACCTGACTACTGACATTTTCTTCCAGAAATAAGCTGAGGACTTGGAGAGGAAATATTCCCCTTGGTTCCGTGATAACTATGCCACGTGAAATACTCTTTGTCCTCAAACCAGGAAGAAGACAAATGGACTCTTCAATTTTTAATCACAATGGACTTAAAAACCTTCTTTTAGGCAATTAGCTTCATTACTTCATTACCATTTTAAACTATGCTAATGCAGTGGCTAATGCCTTTGGCTGTATAGTGCCATGCAGTGCTTTCTTTCAGCACTGAAGGGGAAAGCTTGGTGCACATACTGTGATACCACTATTGTATTCAAGAAATAAAATCAGCCTTACTATAGAGTCTCCTTCAACTGTGCCCTGCCAGGATACATCTAACAACCAAGTCATCAATAGGATGGCATTACTTATAATTAAAAACAAAAGGGAAACATTGAATTCAAAAGTTGAAAATGAAAGTAATGCTTTGGGACTAAAAATTTCTAGTCTTCTCTCACCTGATAGCTTCTGCACACCTGCTTCTTGACTGCCCTGGTATCCCTATGGCAGGCAGACCTGCTCATGTGATTGGTCAGCACTTGGGCACTGTATTAACATAATGGCTTTATTAGAGGTACTGGCAGTGTCTCTTTGGTAAGTAGCCACGAGATGCACCATCTTCTCTTTCTGTAGCCATGTCTTGGATAGGGGTTGCCTATTTGGGGGCAGATGTAGCAAGTGCTCTTGTTTTACATTCTACCTTCTTCGGCCAAAACAGATGCCTTAGGTTCAAGGAAAAGAGAAGGTTCACTGAGATGTGTGGGTCCAAGCTCCATTCTCCAATCTGTATTTTACCAGAAAGAGTTGCACTAGAGAGTATTTGGGTGTTTTCATGCTGATAAAGTGGTGTTTTGTTTTCCATTCGTTTGTGGTGGTTTCACCTTGCCTCATGGGTCAGTAATGCCTGAGAGGGAAGGATGGGATGCAGAAGAGGAGTTGAGGCCTGGCTACGAAACCATCTTAATAGCTCCAAAACCCCAAGTCTACTTCTTACAGCCCACATGTATATTTCCATGCTCAGCTGTGTGACTCAGATGTCATGCTGCAAAGAGATACATGCCATTTATAATTTGCTTTAAAGGATAATAACTAGACTACAGCTGTAGAAAAACTGAATTGAAATGGTCCTTGCTTTGTGACCAATCTCATGTGTTATAGTGAATCGATGTGAAAATGGTATTAGATTGAAGAAAAATACAGTCTCAAATTGCAAGTATTCTCTAGTGTTTGGATTTAGATGTAGATGAGGAAAAATTTTGGACAGGGCAATACCCTTGAATATCTAACTACTTGCCTACCCAAGTTATAAAGTAAAGGGTTGTTCGTTTGTTTTTTTTTTTTTTTTTAAATACCACTTACAGATGAAGTCCGAGGAGAAAGGCACATTAAGAAATAGTTCTAGCATGCTATCTCTTAAAGGATGTGTAAGAGACATAGGGACCCTCAATGATTGTGTTCTTAAATCACTTGACAAAGAGGATTCAATGCCCCATTGTGCCTGACAGTAAGTGGCACATCCTTTGGTTCTGGTTTGGTGGGGACTCAGCAGGGAAGCATAAGGACTATAGGTGTAATATTGAACACAGCCTTCAAAAATCTTTGCCAATTATGAAATTTCTAGAAGTTATTTATATTACGTGCTTTAAGTGTATTAAAATGACTATGCTACATACTTAATTTTCTAAAGGGAACGAAAAACACTTTGTTCAGTTTTATGGTTTCACAACTAATTATTCTGTTATATAAAAGCGGAATAATTAGTTGTGAAACCATAAAATTGAAGAATGACTCTAATTTTAAAAAACTGGGCAATTAACCTTTAATTTCACCAGTAATTTTTATAATTGATTTGTATTTCCAATGGGTTCTTAAAGCATATAACTTCCATAAGGTAGTGCATATTAATTTGTACAAATAACTTAGAGAAAAAAATGAGACCACAAGAAACAGCATTTCCACAGGGTCCATGTGGCAGGTAGCCAAGCCACCAGGAAGAAATCTCTCTCCTGTAGTTGTCCAGAAAAAATTCCCTTAAGGCAGCTCTTCCCTGTTCTGTCCTTGTTACACAGCCAGAGTGCCCTATGACAGGAAATGCCTGAGCAAAATTTTGGGGAGATGTCATTTCTAATTAGTGTGGCACTATTCAATGTGACTGGATTATCTCTGTTTATTTGGGGTAAGATTCAAACAGAATTTTCTTAGGTTCAGTCTTCTTTTTTTTCACTGATTGGATTATGATGACATGAAATCTCATGAAGAACCCCAGAGTGCTGGGGTATTGATTCAGCAGTTTTGAAATTAACATTGTACATAAAAGTTTGCAAGGGTTGTATGATCAGTTTCTGCTGAATATAGATCTTCCTCAGGAAAATGAATCAATCATTTTATCAATTATTTTGAAATCAATAGATATATAGTGTCATTGTCCTAGGAGTCATATCAACTTTTCGAGTAACTACTGAAAAAAAGAATCAAGTCAGTAACAAAGGACCAAACTAACTATTCAGTTGGTTGAATTAAAATTATTACAGCTAATAAGAACATTGAGATGCAGCCATACAAATACAGAACAGATGAACTTCAAATCAATTTCTAGTTTAAATATGTCTCATAATATTTGAGACATTAATACTTCATAGCTAATACTTCTTTATAAATGGATTAGATTTAAAAGTAGACTATTAGAGTTTGGCAGGAAGGAGATGTCAAAAATGCAATCAGGGAGTAAATTGAATTGAATTTGGTGATGGTTGGTTTTGGGTAAGAGATGAAAGGAGGTCCAGTTTGGTGACAGCAAAATGCATGAGATAATGATAATGAAATTGTTTTTGGAAATGTCATTTGAGTTCTGATCTTCAAGAGATGTTCAGTAACAGATGAATATGTAAGTCTGATACTCAGAGAAAAATAATTTGAGCTCTAAGATATAATTTGTGAGTCATCTCTTTAGTTGGCTTACAGAATTCTTTGTGTCTATGATATCCTTTCAGAGAAATTTAAATTTAGAGTTATAAATTGCAATTGTGAGGGGTTCTGACACCTCTTTATATAACTTATAAGCCTACTATTGGTCTTGATTGAACACAATAAGCCAAGGCATCTTTTTTTTTTTTTTTTTCCCAAGTGAATTATATCTGGGAGAAAGGGAATTCAAAAAAATAAACTTTTAAGAAGTGATTTTAAGTACAAATAGTTCATATGCTGTAGAAACTTTGTATAGTATAGAACTACACAAGCAAGAAATTAAAGTCATTTATAACTCCCTACCAAGAGACAGTCATTGTTAACACTTCATGGTATTTATTTCTAGTGTGTTTTATTTACTGATTTTCAAAGATAAATATTAATTCAGTCACTACATACTTTTATAATCTAATTTTTTGTTTTGTTTACTTTTTGTGTGATCTTGGTTATTGTGGCAGCTCAGCATATATTAATATTCATTCCACTTTAAATCTTAATTTTATTCCAGATTGAATGCATCATAACTCATTTAACCAGTCCTTTAAGGAGGGGCCGTTTTGTGTTCTCATAATCTGTACTGCAACACAAATAATTTTGGATTATCATCTCTTTATGACAATTTCTTCAAAGTGGAATACTGAGACAAAGCATATGCAATGCCAATGCTGACAGATACTAATATGTTGCCCCTTTGGCAGAGTTTTAGCAAACTCGAGTCAACTGACCAAATTGATTCCAGTGCATACCAGTGATTAAAATGGAAGAAGATGGGTCAAAAAGCAAACTACATCTCCTGGGGAGAGATAATTTATGACCATATGTCCATCATGGGGTGAATGAATAAACTAATTATAGTGTATCTCAATAATCTACTTCTACTCAACAATCAAAAAAGAATGAATTATTAATTCATGCTACAATATGTATGGTGTTAATTTTTTGGAGTGAAAGAAAGCAAATGAAAAAGTACACTCTACAATTTAGATATCTTTTAAAGTTAATAGGACTTTTTTAAATTTAGTGCTGGATTCACAGCTAGTTGTATACTATTTTACCTACTATCCCTGGTATAGGAAGAAAATGGAAAATGATTCAATTCACCACTAATAATGTTACTGCAACATATTATAAAAGGATTAGAATTACATCTAATACAGAAATAAGGTGTAAATTTTAGGAGAATTTATCAATGAAAAATGGATGTGAGACAAGTATTCAAATTGTAAAACAAAGTCTCTCCTGACTCATAGTCCAGATTAATATCAACTACTCTCCAGATTTTTCCTTCAGTAAAATAAAGTTGGGAATAATGCCTCGGAAAATATAATCACCATTCTGATTGAACTGTCCAGCATCTGTTCTGTCCTGACGGAATTTGCTTTCCTGTCCTGGAAAGGAAGTCTTTACAAATCGTCATGGTCCATTCAGGCTTGTGAATGGACTATTTCAATTTCCCAGTAATGCTGGCAGGAATCAAATTCTTCAGAACCCAGAGCAACTAGATAAACTATAAATTTCTTTGGATTTGGATGAACTAATTTGCATATTCTTCACAAATGTCATACATTGTTTATTCTCAGAAAAAAAGTAGATTAGGATGTATTGTACTGAGATCCAGAAGGACATCTTCAATTTCCTGTATGATTTCTCCAGAGTGAATCCTGTGTAGGAAGGTGGCATCCTTCCTTACTTCAGTGCAATGAATAAAGAGCTGATGCTTCCAAGCTTCATTCTGTCACTGATCCTCCTGATACCCATCAGCAGTTTCACTTCTGACATCACACTCTTCTCTGCCACCTCCTTTAGTAGCCCTTTGAGTGTGGGAATGCAGTCTGAAGATGCTGTTATGTTTGCATTGAGTTTCTGAGGAACATCTTCTTCACCAGGTAGCCTTGAGAAAACTGTCTCCTCATGCCTTGAAAGCTGGTTCAGCCACGCAAACCCATAGCATAACATCTACATCTGGGTTTCTACCCTCTTTCTCATTCCTAAATTTTTTTCTATCTTGACCAGCTACTACTTTTTGAACATATGCAACTTGCCTCTTCAGGATTCATGAAACTGCTAAGCCTTTTCTTGTGATGAGAGGCAGCTTGCTCTGGAGGTCTCATGTGGTGACCCTGGTGGTCAGGGGACTGAGTACACAGGGCATAACACACCTCTAGGTCTACTTCACAAAAAAGGGTCAGAATCTGATGGTGTTTCTTGCACAAGCACATTGGTGCCTGCCTCATTCTTGTTGATAGTGCTGTGGGATAGTTCAGCGATTTCAGTCACCCTTCCCAGCTGGGTGTTCTTTCTGAAGTGTCCCTCTTGGCACTGGTAATGCCAAACAGGCAAGGAAACCTGTCTAGTAAATCTGCCAAGACTGTTGGATGCAGGAGTGACAGAAGTTGTGCCCACATTTGACGGTGAAGAGATTATGGAGGAAGGTACCAGGTAATGTGCTTACAATTGCACATTACTTGGGCTGCTAGCTGCTCTTGGCAGTTCAGAGGACAAAAAGTCAGAAAGCAAACATGACTCCGAGGTGCCTGCTAGTTCCCAGATCAGGCAGTTTTGTGCGGAGCCTGTGAGGCAGGTATCCAAGAGTTGCTTCTGAATTCATCAAGATTGTATATAACCTGATTTTTCACTTAAAATACTAAGAACATTTCCCCCATAAATTTAATACTCTTCACATTGTTTTAAAGGTGTCATCATTCTCAATCTTTTAAATATACCAGAGCATATTTATGAAAAAATGAATGACACTCTATTTTTTATTGTTATGGTCTAAATGTTTGTGCCTCCCTCCTCTTTTATATTGAAATCCAGTCACCAATTTGATGATATCAGGACCATTTAAAGACCTTTTGGATAGTAGTCATGAGGCTTTCAAAATAGATCTCAAAATGGAGAGATGGAAAACTTGGTCCTTTGGCAAGGAAGTTACCAGATAGCTGAGGTTGTCCCAGAACTATCTATGACCAAGTCCTCCAGCTTATACTAACTCTACTGTGAGTGAGGCACAATTTGGTGATCTATGAAACATACAAAAGTATATCTGTCATATTTTACAATTTTTAGGTTCCCAAGAGATTATGAACTGTGATCCTTTATGTGATGCCATTGTAAATCTAGGCCTGATCTCTCCTCTCAAATCATTTGTATTGAAAATGAGGACTACGTTGATTCTTGTGATTCACAGTAATGATCTATGAGGTCTTTACAGATGTCGAATTATCAAAAACTGAACCATCACTTCTATAGAAAATACAGGGTTAGGTTCCTATAAGCCTCTGGTCATAACATTTTCACTGACCAATCAATTCCTAAACTTTGTGTGTGTGTGTTTTTGCTTCTTGTTTAATACATATCAGTGATTCACAGTCGCTGAACTCAAGGACATCTACACCCTAATGCATGCCTGAGCAAAGCTTATTTTTCATACATATTTTCTCTGTAATACACATTACAGACCTCTTGTGCTTAAGAACACTGACAGCAATTCAGCAAGGACTATTTTAAATAGCAAAATCACCGAAAAAAAAAAAAAAAAAAGCACAAGAATGTGACAAGTGTGGTACTGAAGAGAGGGTGAAAAGCGCCCTTAACTGTTGGAGAGCCAAAACAAGAAAGGCAGAGCACTGCTTGTTCATCATCAGCTGGGAACTGCAGTTGTATGGTTCAGAATCTTCAATAGAAAAAGAAGCAACAGAATGAAGAACTCCAGATCACGCTTGCCATTCTTCATGCCATCCCAACTCATCATTACTAAAACATGAAGATTATATTTTTCACAGAAAGGAATTTTCTGTGAGGGAAAAGAAATCACATCTTTTCTCTCATGTTCTGTTGCATTCAATTTATGGTTCATTCACCATGCTAGTATCTGTATAATTAATCTCATAAGACAGACATTAGGTCTATAAAATAATCCCTAGGTCCTGATTTGTAACCAAAGATGACCTCTAGCTCTTAAAAATGTGCAGTTTTGATAAAAAAAAATAAATAAATAAAAAGAGGGAGAAAAGGAAGTGAGATTTTTAAGGATGTTTACTTACAGCTCACTTCTAGTTCAAGTTCATTCATTCAAGGGTTAAATAGGCACTCACAAATAATGGTTATTGTTTTCCATTTTCCTATAAATTAAAATATGTAATTGAAGTAGAGCAAGTAAATAAGCATAATGTAACTTTTTTTTTTTTTTTAAATGAAGGTAGACCCTTAAAATTTCCAGGGTTTTTTTCTGCAAAAAGGGAGTCAATGTTTCCTTTCAAAGCAGGCACAAAATCAAGGTGTGAAGGTGGCGTAAACTTAACCAAAGTTTATACCAAACATGAATTGTATTGTCTTGAATTACCTGGATTTCCCATGCTCCTTGACCTCCTATTCTGAGGAGCTGTTTAATAATACACCCTAGAAAGTATCATGGTCAGTCATCTAAGAAAGAAAGACATCTCATGATAACCTTCCTGGTGGTAAATAGGTTTTGAAAAAAGAATATTTTGCACAGGTAAGTAATTTAAAACATTTTTTTGTGTGTGACTTAGCAATGGATACAACACATATTTCTGGTCCTCACTTCATCCTGCACCCTATCCAGTGGTGTGGGTGGGTTATGATGCTTAAGAATAGGGTAAAGGACATCACTTTTGTGTATTAGATGAAAATGCTTTTTCATAGAGCTAACTAGTAAAAGGCTTGATTTCTGAACAATAATTATTCTTTTTTTTTTTTTTTTTTTTTTCTTTTTGCAGTGCTGGTTAATGAATAAGGTCCTTAAACATGCTAGGCAGGGACTCGATCACTGAGCTGTACATACCTCATTTGCTAAAATGTTCTTTGGAGGAAAGGAAGGCAGCAAACATTCACTTTTACTTGAAAATGTATCTAGAATTTTGCTTTTGCTAAAACTTCAGCTGAATTTTGCAGATGTTCAATTTTTTTTAAATAAAAAGAATTGCTAAAACATTATTTACACAGATATTCTTCCATTATTTCCAGCTTCTGTATGTACATTTCAAAAGACAAAGTCACATTCATAAGTTTAAGGGCATAATACTTATAGCAAGCGTATTTATTTCTATGTTGAAACTGAATCAGCTGAGCTAGACACAAGGTTCAAGATGACATGGCAAATCAATTCTAAAAGTCAATTTGCAAGGCTTGAGCTCAGTGCTCTAATTATCTCCATTCCACTCGTGGCCTATATGAGATTTTGTAAAAGTTGTTCCCATATCAAGACCAGATAAAGTAAAAAAGTGAAAAAAAAAAAAAAAAAAAAAAAAAAGCAATGAATCATTTTATTGCTGCCATAGAACACAGCAAAAACCATGTTGAAAAATAATAGTTGTTTACATTTGCCATGTTAGGATGAAGGCATCTGAAATTTTTGTTTTGAAAAATGATTTTTTTATTTGCCAGGAAGTAGGCATGTATTTTCATTAGGGACATTGTTGGAAAATCCCCACAAAGAAAAAAACATCTGCATCATTATCACTACTGTCAGAAAAATTCCCTGGCATGCAAAGCAGTGAATGTGCCTGTCTTAGGCAGCAGAGATGCTAACTCATTAAAGTGCCCAGACCTGAAAATGAACCAAACTTCATTTAACTTTGGGAAGTGATATGCCAGGTTTAATTATAGTATGGAAGAAGAAAGGCATCAAAAAGCAACATTTTCTATGTGAAAAAAAAATTTCATAAGACATTTTCTCTCCGAAAGAAAAAGTAGGCCAGTTTTATCAATGTGAGAAGATTTGAATCTGAATGTATTATTAACCCGCCTTTGGGGATGACAAAATTCTGTCTTTGTATTTCCATATCCTTCAAATTAAATCATATGAAAACTTAAGTTCGTTTGGGAAAGGGGGAGGGGAAGCTCAGCAAGTTTTAATTAGGCTGAAGTGCTTCATTAGTACCTACCCTCAATCAGATAAATGCTATCAATTCAGATGGATCCACAGACTCTCTCAAACACTGATTATTCCTGTCACATTTCCCATTCATTTTTATCATAGATAATTGTCAACAGTATTCCATTAATACTGTTTTCCATTAACAGTATTAATGGAAAACAACCTTCAGATTCTATACCTGTTTCAAAGTATGTAGTTTCCTCTTAATGTTCTTTTTGCCTACCTGAATACATATTTTTAAATGTCATTTCTCAAAAAAATAAGATTTGTTAGTCATATTTCCCATCTGTGATGCATATTATCTATTATAAAATCAAAGAAATCTTACATCATTATGATGTATGTAATGCAAAGCCCATTAATCTGTCAGTTTACCAGGTTTGTTTTTAAAACCGATTGGCCTATCTCTGATGTCTGATGGGGATGCCTACTGATATTGTAGCCATTCAGTCTTATAATCTTCCTTGAAGTAGGAAATCGAGGACTGAGCCCAACAACTGAGCTATGGAGAAGACCAAAAGTACCTGTGAGATATCCAGAAGATCTTCCCAGAAACTGGAGGTTTTCACTAACATCTGTCAGATGATGATGTTTGTGGTGTGATAAAAAACATGGCTGGGGTGATTTAGGGGACTGGAATACCTATTCTTGGATGCACAGTGGCACTGAGATCCTCAAAAAAAATCCTAAATCCTGTGTATATGGCAAATGAAAGCACAAACTGGGATAGGTAGCTGTATTCTGAATCTCGGATAAGGGGAAGACAGGAGCTACTGCTCTGTGACCTTACTGGAGAGATAAAGGGGGACCACTCTCCCTCTTCAAAATAAGATGGAGACAGCTTTCCAGAGTAGAAGATATAATTTCTTCTGGATCGTGACTGAATCACAGAATTGTTGATGGGATTTGCTGTGATCTGTCAGGTGTTTTGCTTGTATCACTTCATGTGAAGTGTAAGTCACTTTGGATCCTTTCTTAGATGGTTTTCTAAATCATTATTTAAACCAGGAAGGAGATGAAACGTTAGAGGGCTCCTATATGAATAGAAGCCACAGTAGTTAAAAAAAAAAAGAGGGTTTTGTATGTATGTGTGTGTGTATTTGTGTGTGTGTGTGTGTGTGTGTGTGTGTGTGTTTGTGTGTACCTGTGTATATGTTGTGAGGGGGTTGGGACAAATGACAAGAATAACTCATCTTCCTTTCTTGAAATTAGATATGATAGAAACCAGTATCTAGTTCTATTATGCAGATATATTCTTCAAAGACCAAATTTAATAAAGATGGAAGGAGTTTCTCACTTTTCATTATTTTACATAAATTAAACTACAGGTTATTTAATAGATACAAAACTTTATAAGAGGAAATAATCAGTGAGGCAACTCTAGCAAGAGTAATAGGTCCTTGATTGCATTTGAATATGATTCTATTTGATTGCTATGTAACTGACTTAGAGTTCCTTTTGAAAATTATTAAAGCATATTTCTGACTATTATTCCCCTCTTAATATTGTTTCTGTGTTATTATTCTGTGTAGCTACGCACACAATGTTTTCAGTTTCTTTTTTGTTGTTTACATTTTATTATTTCAGTTAGGAAGAATTTGGATAGAAATGAAAGTTATAATTTAAAATGGCTCAAACCAGATGGTTCCCAAATGTTGCTGCACAATGGAATCACCTGGGGAGCCTTAAGACACAGGGACATCTGGCTCCCACCCTGTTGTCCAGTCAAATTGCAGTGGGTTTGGGACTGGGCATCAGGGTTTTTAAAGGTGCTCCATAGTCTTCTCAGGTGAAGCAAAGTTTGAGAACCATTTGTTCCAACACTGAAAAAATGCTAATAACAAGAAAGTTCAAGTAAAGTGAATCTAGACAATTAGCTTAGGCTTTCATTTTGCTATCAAGGTACCAGGTGTTTATTCCAGTGGAATCCTTTTAACATCAACTTTGTCTTTTTGTACCTGTTCTTATAGGTATTGAAAAGCAAGCTCAGTTCTATAAACTACATTCCAGTAGAAAGGAAGGTATCATCTGTTCCCATGTCTCTTTTAATAACTGATATTTGCAGAAACTCACCCTTGGACTCCCATTCATGCCATCTCCTTGGCCTTTATTCAGAATTGAAGGTCCCAATACCAATCTAATCATCAATAAGGAGAAAGAGACCATGACACCTGTCTTGGGTTAAGTCAATCATATTTGGCCGCCTCGATGAGCACAGGGTGGCCCTTTCCTGAGTTATACTGCTGCAAGGTGAGAGGTGGGCAGTAGGCACCTGATTGAAATCATGTTACTGCCAGCTACAGAGAAGAGGAGGAGACTTAGTAGGAAACCTGTAGTATTTCCTCTATTCTTTTTTATTTCATTCTACCCTATAGCTTGATATCTCCTTGGATAGGTCTCCTCTTATGCAAGACTTTTGTGAATTTTCTTCTTCTTCCACTCCTTTCTGTATGTGAATATTGCACTCCATAGTAAGGAGAAATGATGAAAATCTCAGAGGATTATCAACTGCAACAACCCCATTCCCAAACAATATTTTGCTATCTGGCATGGTCTTATAGTAAAGTTCAATTGCTGACATTTTTTTTCATCTTTAAAAATATTTATTGTGTAAGAGCTCAATGTCGCTAAATATCATTTCTATTCCATTTACACTTTGCTAGGGTTTGCAACCAATCTCTTCATACCTAGAAATGAGTAGAAAAACATTCTGATGCACTTGTTTGATATTGCCAGCTTAGCAGATTAGTATTTCAGTTTTTTTTTAACTTCAGGTTTATAGTCCAGATGAAAACACTTATCCCTGAAGTGTTACTGCACTGCCAGCAGAGCAAAGGGAAGGCTGGAAACAGCTGTTTTCAGCTTCTTATAGTGAAATAATGGATGGTTAGCAACTTGACTGAAACTTGGTAACACTGCTTCTCTCTGATAATGCTTACGTTACCTCCCACAACAGTGTAATAGTAATTATGAGAGGCCATCTGCCTCATCCAAGGTTATTATCCACAAAGTTCTTCCAACATGTCCGTGTTTGCAGACCCAAGGATAAGGAGACATCTGTCCTACTGGTAAAAGACGAAAGAAACTACAGGAGATGTGTCTTTCTTCACTCATGTGTTGTCTTTCACTAGAATTTAGGTCAAAGTTCTTAGGAACTAATTAATTCACTAGACTAGTGGCTAGTATCTCATTTAAATGTCCCACACCAGTAGATCAAAGATGCTTCTGGCCCAACTGTGTAGCAGAGCTGAATTGCCTGGCTTTAATTAACTAAATGAGGATGTATAACCTATTAGATAAAATCTCTGGAGGCCAGAACTTGCCTCAGGGCTGGTTTCATGAGGAGCTACTGTCAGACACGATTACTATCAAATATCAGGACAGGCTCACCCGTGGGGAAATCCTAGAGCAGAGACCATTCTCCAGTGTCAAAAGCCAGACCCATTGCATCTGAACTGCTTCACTCAGACACTTAAGGAAGGTGGATAAGAATGTGATACCCAGTCTAAATAATGACACGACTGCCAGCAAGATGCTGTAATATAAAGCAGAAGGTAAAGTTAAGGTGGCCTGAGTTTGGTCAAGTGGAGAAAAAATACTGGCAGGTAGCAATATAAATAAAGACATCTCGATCTATTTTTTTAAGAAAAGGCATGTGATTCGTGAGACAAATGAGCTGAATCTTCCACAGCTCAAGCAAAATCGTTGTGGGATCTCACTTGGACAGTTTAAGATGTATATATTTTCTAGTCACACATCAACACAGCATTTCAATTTTACTTAGAGGATTCTGCAGAGGCAGGAGATCTGTGGGCATTTGGTCGTGCTTTGTCTTTCCAGCCAAGTCCAAGGGCTTGCTTGGTTGGATTGCTTCCTAGGATGGGCTGGATCCATCTTCAGGTAGATCCATCTGAGTACCACGGGAGAAGTTTGGCAAAGATGTTTGGACATAAAACCATGGTCACTGGTACTCTCTGATTTTTTTTTTTTCTAAATCACATATTTTAAATTTAAAAAAATTTTGGGTATCATTTCTCTAGATAATATCTATTTTTGAAGATTCTAAGAAGTAGATGTCCACACGTTATACATGTACAGTGAGAAATTAAAATGACTATATAGCTACTAAGAGCATAACTCAACTAGATTATGCCTAAGGTTTCATATATACATATGAGTACATACGTATATTTTTATATTTTATATTTTATACGTATATTTTTTTCTTTGGCAAATTGTCTTTATTTTAGTCCAACAGAAGTTACACTTGAATTCTCCCAGCTGTGGCCTGGCAAGTAATTGAACAAGTTATCCTAACAGTGTTGCATGTTAATCAATCACACAAAATACAAAATTATGGAACTGGATATTTCCAGTAGGCATTCAACATGAACTTTGGAGTTCATGGGAAGAAAGGTAGGTGCTTGAAAAGATTAGAGACTATGCCTTAACAGGAAAATTAAGAAGATATGGCAATATTTAACTTAGGGAGAAGAAAGCTGTTTGTCACAAATCTCTGGGAATTTCATCTGATGCTTAATAGATTTCAGGTCTATCTAAGATCGCAGAATACATGTTATTTCCCTTTTGTGATAAATGTACAAAATGAAAAAAGGATATCTTTGGGAAAATCCAGTCATATACTGCACAAAATTGAGTCTTCTGTGCATTTTAGAAAAAGCTGGCTCTTTCCGGCTCTTTTCTGGCCATCTGCCAGAAAATTCTAATAATAATTATACAAATCTAGGATAGCTAAAAACAAAAACAAAAACAAAAACCAAAAAACAAAAAAATCCAAACAAATATGAATAGTTCCCCTGATGATGTGTGTAGTGGATAATCCTACTTGGTACCCTTGAGAAGTAAAAGAGGTGTTACCCATGTAAGTATACCCTTTCCTTCAATGAGAAGAAAGGCGAAGTGCGCCAGTCCACATGAACAGAACTGATGGCACACAAAGACTGGGCAAGTTGCAATGCAGAGGGTGGAGGAAAAGCTGCTGCTGTGAAAGGAACAGAAGTGGGCAGCATAGCACGCACGAGGCCTAGAAAAGGTGTGCTACCCCTCAGTGATCACCACAAACCCAGCTCTGTGTTTGGTACCATCATCTACATCATCTATGGATTACTGGGTCACAAAAGAGGAAGACAAAGTCTCTTGTAAGTACAAAGTATAAACAGGAGGAAAACTTACTGAGCAGAGACTGTGGCTAGACTATGCATTGCATAGTCATGGGCATCACAAAGCTCCTTCTCTGGGTGCTAGCTGCAAATTGAAAGTTAGTATTTCTTTGCATAGGGAAAAATATGGTTACTGCACTATCCTGGGCATATTCACATTTACAAACTTGGGGCCTGGTTTACCTTCGAACATGAAAACTACTAGTGTGATACGTCTGTGTGAATTAACAGCAAAATTTCCTCATTTTGTCTGTGATAGTGTTTCCTTCATGGGAACATGGTCTAAACTAAACCTAGACGGTCATAAAACTAGTAACTGCTACATTTATGAAGGAACCACTATCACAGACAAAATGAGGGAATCTCAGCTGGAGGACCGTGGCGGGGAAGTGCTGGCCATACAGCCCATCTCGTCGAGTGCCTGCCTCTCATGCGGGAGGCTCGGGTTCGAGTCCCCAGTACTCTGGGATTGTGGAAATAACAAACAAACGAAACCCTGAGGGCCATGCAACCTTCCCTCCTTCAGTCACATCAGAGGTTGAAGGTGGTGGGAAGACAGAAGGCAAAGAGAGAAGTCATTTTGCTTTCAAAGGTCATGTCATAGGGGAGGTAATAGGGGAGAGTGGGAAACCAGAAATGTCCTTGGAGTTAGCACACAAAGTATAATAAATTCATTTTCTAAATAACTTGTTACATAACAACAAAAAATTTAATCCACACAAAGGTATATTTTTATAAAAAGGTGTATTGAATTGTATAAAATAGTCTCTAAAACATTATTACTGCATTAGGAAAGCAAGTCAACGAGTTTAATTATAATACAACTACTTTCAAATCCAATTAGTTTTATATAAACTAGCCATAACATGTTTAATTTGCTAATACAAACACCAATACCATACACATAGGAATATATGTAATTAAATAAACATGTTTCTTAACCCTTATAAATATTGCTTTATGGAGTCAATAGTTGTAAACATCTCAGCATTTGCCCTTGAATAAACAAATAGCCAGCTAGATGGTCAACTTGTGAATATTTTCCCTGTAAACTCATGTTTAATTAAATATTCATTTTAAAACAACTTTCAAAAGTAAAATAAGTATTTGATGGTTATAAATTTTCTAGAATCTTAGAACAAACAAATGCGAACTTTTTTATAATTGGGAATCAATGAGGGGAATTTTAGTAATTTTTTACAAAATGAAATATTTTCTAAAATATCAGTATATTGATATTTAAATTATTTTCTTCACAATCAGGTCATTATGATTATTTAGCAAATGAAATTAGGATAGATGAAATGTTCCAAGATTTTTCTAAAGTTCTAGCTTCCAAGAGACCAGTATTCATTATACAAAAATTCAAGGTGAAGAAAACCAATTTGTAGAGTTACATGTTTGAATAGTGGACTTTTCAATTTTTGTCTTTGCACCTGGCAATGGAAGTATTTCAAAGTCATAATTAGAATAATAATCAATTTCATTAGTTCTTACTTTTTTGCCATGGTGATTAAGTCAATAGTTTAAGTGGACTATATTACCCAAATTTATTCTTTCAAAGATGAAACTATGAATATTAGGCATTATTCAGTGATTCTATTACTTTGAATCCTACCGTCATGGAGATCTGGAAAAATGCTTCCCTCAGCTATAATAATTTGCCAAAATTAATTAAGGCAAATGAACATTCTAAATGAATCTCTTCCTCTTAACTATTGTTGAATAATTGCCTGTGCTTGACAAGATATTTTGCATGAAATATCAACAATGTGATTTGCATCACACTCATAATTACAAACTCTTAAACCCTAGTAATTAATAAATTATTGTCCTTTCCTGGAACTATCCTTAAATATTTAAAATATTTATTATTGAGAAGTTCTGTTGAGTTACTCTGGGGGCATACTTTTTAAGACCTTGAAAATTTCATTGGAATATAATTGGCAAAGATTTTTTATCAGGATGGAAGGATGTATTTTATAGTTTGTCTGGAAAAGTCTGTTTTACTCAATGTCCAGTGACCCCAGTTCCCTCCATGTGCAGTGGTAGTTGGTTTGGCTCTATCCTGGGAACAGGAGTAATTACTGTCCCCTACTTGAGGACACCGAATGCTGGTCAAAGGTACTTTAATAGAATTCAGTTACAATTCACTTTCTAAAATAAGGAGTCAATGATAACTGACAAGCAGATAGTCACAATGGAAAAAATTAACATAATATCGTTTCTATTGGAAACACTGCAAGGCAGATTCTGTAGTTTTGCTCTACTGCCAGTAAACTTTCCCACATTGTCTCCACATAGATTTATATTTCTCTGAAAAGTTAGACCTATCTATAGAGAGATGTGTGTGGCACCACATCCTTGTTTGACTGTGTGCCTGCTGACTCCCCAGGCTGGAAAGACCTGAAAGTTGTGGAAGAAGATACATGAAGAAAGTGGTGTCAAGGAAATCAGTGTCAGAGAAATCATCAACTACCCTGGGCATTCCAGACTTCTCTCTTGACCTAAAAAAAGACTGAAACACACTATTGCCATTAGCATGGAAAAAACACATCTGTCCATTGTCCCCAAGGTGATGCTTCTATCAATTCTGCAGACCTCCATAATTTTTCTGCCATTGGTTTCACCGGTCACTAGCCTCTCTTTCCAGAAGCAAGACTGAGGAAAGGAGAGGAGCACATGTCTGCTATCTCCAGTCCCTCAAGTAGGTAACACTAAGTCGAATGTTTTATCATGTTCTTTTGGTTGTTTGATTTGATTGATATGTTTGTTTATGGTTTTTTGCATAGCCCCTAAGACACTTGGAAAAGTGCCTTTTGAAATTAGTACTGTCTCTTGGGTAACCACTGGTAGGCTGGTTATTAATGACTGCACCTCTAGGGACTAAGATAGAGAAAATGAACAGGGGCTGGACAAGTCTGGGATGTCCTGTTCCTGGAGCAGCATGGAGAAAATATAGTTCAAAAAGTTTCCAAGTATTGGGCTTAACAAATACTAGAGGATGTCTTATTATTTGTCTAACATGTTCACATGGAAAGAGTGAGGTACTTTAGGAAGACAAGATTACCTGTGACTGATTTCCTTTCCTTTTATTAAGGAACAGGTTTTCTTCCAAAGTGTGACTATTGGTTGAAAATTGTTTCCATGACCCCAGTGCTAACTTACTAAGAGAAAAACTAGATCATGAAACACATTTGTTAAAGTTTGGTCTTGAAAACACTAAACTATTACAGAAAGGGTTGAAATTTTCTAGAAATGTCATGATGGTTTTCTTGATACAGTATCATGTATACAGTGATTAATAACTAAAGTTTCCCAATGCCTCATGGAAAATTGGATAAATACATGAGAGAATATATTACCAGTACATTATAACACAATATAATATATGAAATGTATTATAATACACTATACAATAACCGTCTTGTCTTAACTGAGGCAACAAAGAAAAAAAAAGAACTAGAAGGTAAAAATTTAAACGAATCATTGTTGGTACAAATGGAACACCAATATGAATAGGGATTATAGAAATGGGGATCATGGTGCAGTTTTCTTATTATCTTTACTCATTATTGAATGTAGTGAAAAAATGGTCTATGTTTCAGAATGTTCTATTTTAGTCACTGCCCAGGGAGTAGAACTCAACTGGGATTCAGGGCATTGATTTGATGCTAACTCAGGCATTAAGTAGCCTAAGGGCCACCTATACTTTTTGCATCTTATTTTCTCATCTATAAAATGAAGTGGTTACAGAAAATTAAGGTACCAAGTGGATCATTTTTAGATTTGGACCCAAACTCCTATTTTTTAATGAAAATATCTGCATACATTGACTTTTCTGGAGAAAGGACCCATGATTTCACCAGATTCACCAAAAAAAAAAAGGTGAACAACAGAAGTAGGTCTTCCTGGAACTGCTTTTAGCCTTATACACATTACTAACTTTATGTTAAATACAACATAAAATCCACAAGTTACTTATTGACATGAAAATCCACGTTTTACATATTTACATATTCATATCAATGTAAATATTTATGTGAATACATGAAGAATCCTAATAATTTTGGTTATTTTTTCAAGGGTTGATGCAATTTTAATAAAAGATCTCATTTTGAACTAGAAACGTGAGTGTGTTTTGTCTAGGATTTGTATGAGTTCAGAGTCCCATTTGAAAATTTGAGATTCAGGAGTATCCAGTGTATGCTCCTCTACTAATAAAAAAGAATTGTCTTAAAAAATTTCCTCATGCATCTAAAAATACTTATTAAATGTTCATTATCTGGCAGATATCATTCTAGGTGCTAATTTTCTGTTATAATTAAAATAGATACTCTCTACCTTTAGTATAATAAGGTAGATGACTCTTATTTAAATCCTTATTTAACCTTAATGAAAGAAATAGAAAGAGCACAACAAATGTGTATTTCAAACCCTTCTAACTTTTTAAGAATATTGGGCTGTGTTCTATTTTTATTTCCTGCCCCCATTGGACCTCAGGTGCAAAGAACAGAATTGGAGTCATCACAATTTTTAGTTTATAGCACATACTCGTTATATGGATCATGAATGGCTTACTTGTATTAAATCACACACACACACACATACACACACACTCTCACACACGTACATAGGCAAACCTCCCATTGAAACAAAAGATAGGATCTGGAACCAAAGTCATGTGTTATTCCTCTGCTCATACTCATTGCATTGGCTCTCCTGGTGAGTTAAACAGGGCATTAATGAAGGGATAGATAAATTGACCAATTAATCAGAGAACCCAGAAACAGATTCATGTGTTCTCTATCATATACAGTAATGAAACAGATGAAAAAAATTGTAGATTGTTCAAAACATGAAGCTGGAAATAGTTATCCTATGGATGGAAGATAAAACTGAACCTCAAAGTATATACAAAATGAACACTGGCTGCATTAAGGACAAATATTTCAAAAATAAAATGTTTACCTTAGTATAGAATATAAGTATATATATATATATATATATATTTTTTTTTTTTTTTTTTTTTTTTTTTTTTTTGCAGTGCTGGGTATCGAACCCAGGGCCTTGTGTTTACAAGGCAAGCATTCTACCGACTGAGCTATCTCCCCAGCCCAGTATATATCTTTTAAACATTGGAGTAGGGAAGATTTCGTAAGTGGGATACCAAAACAATCATTGATTGTTAAAAAAATAAACTTTTAAAATTAAGACTTTTATTTGCAAGTGACAACTTACAAAGCAGGAGAATATATTTACTATATTTAACCCTAGTAAGTAAGTAATAAGAATATATTGAAATATATGTAAAAGCACAAACTAACAGAAAAAAAAGACAGATGTTTTACAGAAAAATAAATACAAATGGCCAATAATCATGAGCGATGTTCAACAGTTTTGTGATCAAAATGCTGACAGCCATAAAATACCATTTTAGTGCATTCAGTTGGTGAAAAATTTAAAGTCTCATATACCAAGTGCTGGAGTAATATGGATACACAATTTATAATATCTTGCTTGTCACTATGTAAACTGGAACAACCAAGTTTGAAAACTGTTAGGCATTGTCTCTTAAAGTTGGACATTCTTATACCTTATGACCCATAAATTCCATAGTTACATGCACGCCTGAGACAGGTTTTCACATTGGAGAAGAACATATATATGTTAATTGTAGAACATAGTGATAAACCTGGAAACAAGTCCAGCACCCACTGATGGGAGAGTGAACTGATAGACTGATCTAGTCTCACTAGAAAATATCACATAGCAGTCAAAACAAATGGATTAGAACAACACAAAAAATATGATTGAATCTTAGCAGTAAGATATTAAGAGAAAAAGAGCAACCTCTAAATATTTCCTTAGTATGCTATGTTTTCATAACATTGCAAACAGAAAATTAAGAGTATTTTAGGAAAGTACATATACAGAAATAAAAGTAAGAAAGCGATGAACACAAAATATACAGCGGTTTCCACTGTTTTAAAGTCCTACGTCTTGTGTATTTCTCTGTAGAAGAAAAAAAGAATGGAAGGAAGGAAAGAATGAAGTTACTAATTGCTTTGTATATATTTTAATTATAAATTATACTAATTTCATTTTTTTTTTATCTGTAAGCCACACTCAGGGATAGCAGGAAAATGGTTTAAAAAAATGGTAATTTGTAACTTAACATTCATTCTAGTGGGTGAGTACAAATAGACTTGTATCCATACATGTTGGTAATACTAGGGCAACTAAAGCTTAAATGACTTGTTCACTGCAGTGGGGGGAAAACAGTTGTCATCCATGGTGCCAAAAATAGAAGTTCTGATTTCACTCCTGTGATCTCAGCAGAAGACAGAATGTTCACTTTATCTGACTGATACAAAATATAACTTCTCCAAGGACTCTATTATTTTGAACTACTGTGTAAGTACATGTAATTACAAGCTTCTGGAAATATGTACTGTTTATTTTATCACTTGTAATAGCAAATAAAGACTTGGGCTGAGTATTTACCCAACAGTGACGCTAACAGCCTTCGGAGTCATTACAGACTCTTTGTGAGGATCTGCTCAGATATCCTCAAGAACAATGACCCCTTTGTGCAATTACAGTCTAAGATGGTTCCTGCCACACAGATCCTGTTCCTGCTACCAAAAAGTGACATGTTGATGTAAGCATTCTCTGTATGTCTTTAAAAATGTGTCTTTGCTCAGAGAAAGCTGCAGAAATACAACTATACTTTAAAATTTGTTTCCAATGAGTGATGTAGTCATTCTGTAAATCATATTCTCAAAAAACTCAATGAGTACATTTTTTTATTATCTTTATCAGTTTAAAAATCTCATTATTATCCGTTTTCCCTGCCCTATTCATGGTCTCACATAGTGACACGTTTCTACCAGCTTTATTTGATGCCCACTTTTTCATTCAGATTCCATTGAATCTACATGAAGAAAAACACAGATTACTTGCTATGTAACTGTAGTCACAAAACTAGAAGAACCTTGAGAGAACAAACTAGTTGAGCAGTATTTCTCAACTGATATAATAGGGAGTAGTCTTCATTTTAGGGGTGGTTGGTAAGAGGAGATAAAACAGATCCTTTTGAGAATTTGACAAAACTGTGGAGATACCCTAGAAAAATTGATTTATGTGTGTTGCTATGGGCTTAGTGTGTCTGCTCCAAAATTGAGGTTATTGCCAATGTGATAGTGCTAAGAAATGAGACTGGACCGGGAGTGTAGCTCCATAGTAAAGCACTTGCCTAGCATTCACGGGGAACCATGTTTGGTATTAGATCCCCAGCACCTACAGAAAAAAAGAAAAGAAAAAAGAAAAGAGATTTTTTGGGGGAGGGGGTATTGGGTATTAAACCCAGGACTGCTACATCACTGAGGTACATGCTCAGTACTTAAAAATTTTTGTTTGTTTGTTTAAGTTTTGACACAGGGTCTTGCTTGCTAAGTTACCCAGCCTGGCCTAGAACTTGCAGTTATGGTTTGGATATAAGGTGTCCCCCTGCCCAAAGCTCCTGTTAATGCAAGAATATTCAGAGGTAAAATTATTAGGTTATATCCTAGTTTGAATGGACTGACTGGTTGGTAACTGTAGTTAGGTGGGTTGTCACTGGAGGAGGTGGGTCATGGGGAGGAATGCATTCAAACAGTTCACCTCCCCTGTGGACCCTTCCTCCTCCCTTCTCTTTGCTTCCTGGCTGCCATGAGATGACTGGCTTTCCTCTACTATGCCCTTCTGCCATGATGTTCTGCCTCACCTTGGGTCTAAAGCAAGGGAGTTGGCTGGCTGTGGACTGAGACCTCTGAAACCATGAGCCCCAAATAAGTTTTACTGCCCCTAAATTGTGATTAAGTTTTTTAGTCAAGGGGATAAAAGACTAATACACTTGCCATCTTCCTGTATCAGCCTCCTGCTGGGGTTACAGGTGTGACCATCTTGACTGGAAGAAATAAGACTTTTAAGTGGTTATTAAGAGGATATTAGGCCAAGGTTTTTCCTCATTTGTGGGATAAGGCTTCATGCTCACTAGTGTCTCAGTTGGCCCTTCTACCTTTTGCCACATGAAGATGAAGCAAGAAGATTCCCTAGGTGCCAGGTGTTGGCACTTTTATCTTGGACTTCCAAATGGATGCTCTTTATAAATGATCTCATCTTAGATATTTTGTAATAGTGGCACAAAATGGACTAAGATGTGCAAATATTCATGCAATACTTTCTGCATTTGTCATTGAATTATTTCAGATATTACATAGGATTATGTCACTCTTATTTATCTTGTAAAAATTGATGGCTCCTTCCCAGAACTAAAGCAATAAATCCAAATCCACCAAGTCACATGTAAAAGAGAAAATTTTGTTTTGCTTAAAATATATCTCAATGAGAAGCCTGTTACTTGACTTAAATTTATAGTGATATTTTTCATGAAAATATTGGTGTCATTTTTAGCATCTAATCCATTTTGAGTCCATTTTAATAGCAGCAAGAGTTAAAATTGTAGCTCACATCGGTTTAGTAGCAAACAAAATTAAATTCCCAGTCCGCGCAGAGCTGATTTTCATCAAGACCCTTGAGTTTTCTCCAAGGCAATTCAACTTGGATTCAGGTTCTACCAACTCCTCTGTCTTCAAATCAAATAAAATTGCTTTTGGTAAGGTTGGCATCAACAATGCAGCCTTTGTCAGCAAGGAAAGACATTTCAAGACTTCTTTCAATTTTAAGTAGTCTAAGCAGCAGTAACCTTTAAGACGTGCAGTCTTTCCAGGTGTTTGTAGATGTTCTCTCCCTGGATAACTGACAAGGCTCTCTCATTTTCAATTCCCTTGACTTCACTGATTTCTTTCTTTCAGCTCAGCAAGGTCACAAGTTTTCAACTCCCGTCTCTTCCTCCAGAATGGCAGGTGTTTGTAGAGCCACCCTGCCAGATTAGAAAATCTGGAACTGAAAGTCTAACCTCAGTTGTTAAGCCTAACATTTACAAGAAAGTCCTGCCACAAACTAACCTCTCTTGTCAAATTTTTCTGAGATTCAGCTTTCCTTTACTCACAAAATAAAGTAAAATTTCTGACCCATGTTCAGTCAGGTACGTTAACACTTTTGCTCTGGAAAAGCTAAGAAACATTAGGTAGTAAAAAGAACACATTTTGCTCCATTTCTTTAAATTAAAAATAAAACTGTTGAAAATATAGATTCAAGGATATGGCTGTGAAATTACTAGGGCACTTTCAACAGAGCTGGCAAGGTGGCTGTTGTTGACACTAATGCATGTTGCTGGTTAAAGCAATAAGTGCCTATGACAAGAGAAGCCTCTGTCTTCACCAGACTAATCAAACTGGATCTTGGATCCAGAAACTCTGTATGTATTATGTATGTATATGCCGTATCAAATTTTTTAAAATTTCATTATAAATTTTGCTTTACTAAGAAATTTTTCTCTGTTGGAAGAATTTGAACTTTAAAGTGTCCATGAGGTCAATCTCTCTCTCTCTCTCTCTCTCTCTCTCTCTCACACACACACACACACACACACACACACACACATGCACACACACACATGCATACACACGTGCATGGGCATTAGTATTTACATGACAGATAAAAATCAGAGTTTTACTGAAACAATGGTAAGTTTTCACCCACTTGCATGCAAAATGGGAATGACATAGTTGTTATTTTCACCACAATTGTCTTCGAAATACAAGCAAAATGTCAGAGTTCAGGAGTAGGTTATAGCAAGTGAACAGAGTCACTAATTTAATTTTTTTTTTTTTGGCTCTGAACAACCCACCAGTTCAAGCATTTCTAGACTATTTGACTTGATAAAGCTTTCTCCAGTTATTTATTGTTTCTTTTACTTGGAAATGTGTCAAGATTTTCATGCAGAGGTAAATATAAGTTTTGGTAAATTTCCACCCCTTTAAAATGGAACTTTTTCTCTAGGGAAAATATCTAGATTGTATGATTTATTTTCAGGATCCTCAGAAATAAGCTTTCTTGACTGCATGTGCACATTGGCAGGAAACTTATCACACAAGAAACAGTCTGGCTTTTGTGTCTCACCACATTTAGCAATGCAAATAAAATCAAAGGAAATGTAAGAGCCATCAGTTTTCTTTTCTTTGACATTTGCCAACTTAAGCTAAGTTTAATGTGAACAGAAAGAGATATGCATAAACATAATGTCAGATACATTTTTGTTAATTCTGATGAATGCAATGCTATTCTAGATGTCATCATACAAGGATGATGGTTTTACATAAGGAACCCATGCTACTCTATCCATGCTTAAAGTAAAATGTTAAACACATTAAACTATTAAAAAAGCAAAAGGACATATTTTGCCATAAACAATTTTTTGCACAAAAAGTGATGGAAACAAAAATAAAGCTAAATAAAAATTTTGTACATGAGGACACACACACACACACACACACACACACACACACACCCTTGTTCTTACTTCATCTACAAGGACGTCTATACATGACCTTCAGTTTAAAAATCCCTGTTCTAGGGCTGGGTTTGTAGATTACTGGTAGAGTGCTTGCCTAGCATTTGTGGAGCCCTGGGTTTGATTCTCAGCACTACAGAAATGAGTGAATAAATAAATAAACAAATAAATAAATAAATAAATAAATAAATAAATAAAATACAGGTACTGTGTCCATCTACAACTAAAAAAAAAAATTGCTGTTCTAGACAACCTAATGTAAGAAAATATTTGCAGACTATACATCTGATATAGAACTAATAATTCTGAATATGTAAGAATTTTAACAGTAAAAATACCAGATTAACTAAAAAATTGGGCAAAAGAGCTTAATAGACATTTCTCAAAAGGCATCATACAAAAGGCCAATGGGTATATGAAAATACTCAATATCATTAATCATCAAGGATTTGCAAGTTAAAACCATGATGAGCTACCACCTCACTCCAGTTAGAATGGCTATTATCAAAATGACAAATGGTAACAAGTATTGGTGAGGACATAGAAGAAAAGGAGCCTTTGTACAGTATTGATGGGAATGTAAATTCCTATAGACGCTCTGGAAAATGGTACGAAGCGTCTTCAAAATATTAAAAATACAATAGCATATGATTCAACATTCCCACACTGGGCATACACCCACAGAGAATGGACAAAGAGACATCTGTACTCCCACGTTTATTGCAGTATGATTCATAATAGCCAAGGATTGGAATCACAACCTAAATGCCCAGAAACAGATGAATGAATGAAGAGAATATGGTACATATACACAATGGGATACTATTCAGTCATAAAAATGAATGAAATCCTATCATTTGAGACCACATTTATTAACCTAGAGGACATTATGTAAAGTGAAATAAAACAGATACAGAAAGACAAGCACTGCATAACCTCACTCTATGCTGAATGAAAAACAAAAATTGATCTCATAGAAAAGGAGAGAACAGTGATTACCTGAGACCAGGGAAAGGATGGGGAGAGAGAGAGAAACAGGGTGATCAGTGGGTAAAAAATTACAATTAGATAATAGAAATAAATTTTTGTGACTATAGTTAATAAAATCTTATACATTCAATATAGCTGGAAAAAAGTTTTTGAATATTTTCAATACAAAGAAATAAATTCACAAGGTGAGGAATATGCTAATTAGTCTGATTTGATTAATATGCAACAAATAAAACTGTACTCCACAAATTAAGAATAAAGAAAATCTCCATTTTAAAGTGGTCTAAAATACACCACATGACCTCTGCTGTTACTGGAAGATTCCTATATTACATGCGAACTCACTGCTGATTATATCTGCATTCTTCCACTTTCCATCTAGTGGAGTGGCATGGTTACTTCCTTCTTATCCAATCAAATATTAGATGTCAAATCTCATGTTACACATGATTTTTTTCTCTTTATGTGGCTAAATATCACTAAGTCCTTAAATTGTCATTGTATGATAAGATCAAGGTCTCTTCCTATTCTGGTTGTCAACATCTTTTTTAAAATGTGGAGCCTGTATTAAAAAACTCTGCATTTAAAAAAATGTTTTCTTAGTTGTAGATAGATACAATACCTTTATTTTATTTATTTATTTTTATGTGGTGCTAAGGATTGAACAAAGTGCCTCAAATGTGGTAGGTAGTCACTCTGCCACTGAGCTACAAGCCCAGCCCCTATTTTTTTTTTAATGATTAAGAACTACAGGACTAACTAGGCACTGTGGTGTACAAGTGGAATCCTGGCTACGTGGGATGCAGCAGGAGGATCACAAGTTTGCCTCTCACCACAAATGAAAAGAAGAAAAAAGGGAAACAAAATTTAAAAAAAATACTACAGGGTTATTGTTATCTTAATCAATGTTTCTATTGAAGCATATTAAAATTTTAACATTGTCACTAAAATGACCAGACTTTTCTGCAGAATAGCAAGCACTCCCTAAGTCCTTACCCTTTTAGCTACTCACTGTATTTGTCAAAATATTTATCTCATTTGATTTAATCTTCCCACCAAGTCATTATTATCTTAATTTGTCTTAAAAAAAATGAGGATTAAACCAAACCAAGTTCATAGCAGTTAAGTAATTTACACAAGATTTCATAGCTAAGTGACCAAGCAAGGAAGTAAATCCAGGTTTGTCTGAATCCATTAGCAATTGTTTTTCTGTGCTTTTCCATTATACTACATAAGACATGATTTAGCATCAGACAGCCTGTCTGCCTGCCTGTCTGCCATCCCCTCGCCTTCCCTTCTTCCCTTCCCTCTCTCTCCCCACACATTCCTCCCTTCCTCCGTTCCCTTCTTCCTTCCTCTTTCTCTTTCTTTCTTTCTTCCTTGTTCCTTCTGACTCCTCCTTCCTTGAATTATCCTTTTTTTTTTTTCAGGGTAATCGTGAAACTGCTCTATTATTCAAACAATAATTGACTGTCATAGAGCAGATTAGCTTGCCTTCTGTGTTTTAGTTGACACAGAGAGTTAAAACACTCTATAGAACCACATGGAGAATAAAAACTCACATGGTAATGCTACTTCTCAAGTGGTTGTGGAATTAGGGTGTAGTGGTTCAATTTATTTTCTTTAAATAACTGATAGGGGGTAAAGAATATATTAGTCTTGCATGTTTTCTTCAATACTCCTTATAGTCACAAGCTCTTCCTTTTCCACCTGTTATTCATTTCCAAGTTTACCACAACACTATACCTACAGAATATCTGGGACTCTACTCTTTAATAACAATGGTATCCATTGATCTTGTGATTATTAACCGTCTAATGATAGGTGCTATGTACATATGATCTCTAACACTGTGTGCTTTGTATGCATGATCTTTAAGTACTAGGAACCCTGCAGAACTGCTGATATTTTCTCCATTATATTAAAGTGAAAATTTAAATTTCAGAAGAGTTAAAAATAAATAATCAGGTGGGGTTCTAACCTTAGTCAATGCGACTACAGCACAGATGACTCTGTTGCTCTCTCTGATCTGACAAGATGCCTCAAGGGGACTTTCCCCACATGTCCCTGCTAGGAGGTCCTGTAGTGAAAATTCCTAACCTATAGATCCCTCTGGGGGTGGTGAATCTCACTAAGAGCCAAAAGCACTTGAACAATAGACTGATACATTCTGAATATTTATTTTATCTTGATTATACCTGTTAAGTCTACAGTAAAGAAAGCAATCCATTTACAAAGAAATGGTGTGAGATTTAGGTGGGTGTAGGTTGAGATGCTGGAGGACTAATGAGTTCTAGTCCCAGGAAGAAATGAATGAGAATAGCAGAAAATGGGAAATATGGAAGTCAATAAATTCTGTGACTCAAGTTTCTAAAAAAATGTAAAATCTGTGAACCACAATCAGTACTTATATTGGTTACTAATTTCACATAGTTTAAAAGAGATGCATTGCAGTTCAGAAAAAAATAGTTTTAAACAATGTTTCATGGAAATTAAAGGGTTGATACTGCTTTTAACCTTTTTAAATTTGGTTGTGTATTGTCTGTCAGGATGGCCTGGGTCATGCATTGGTACAAGAATGTCAAAATCTTGAGGGCTTAGAATAACAAAGGTTTATTTTTTGCTCAGGCTCTAGGTTGGTAAAGTGTTGGCTAGAACATCTATTTCTCATTTTCTCACTCTGAAACCTAAGCTGATGGTTAGTTTATCATATAAAATGTTACTATTTTCACAGCAAAGGGAAGGGCACATGGGAGATCAGGCACTGACCACTGGCTTCCATGAGGAGCTGGAACACAAATCTCCCACTCATATTATTGGCCAAAGCAGGTGTCATAACCATGTCTAATTTTAGAGGATGGACGAATCCAATTGTAGTATGTGATGTAAAGAAGAGGAGACTTGGAACATTTTTGTTTAATCCTATTGACGACCATAGAATGATAGTCCATATGGAGTTGTTTATTTTATTATTCTATTGTGAGGGTTACATTAGAAAATACTAACTAACATACAACATCTGGTGATTGGCCAAAGAAAGCAGTGTTGGGTGACTTCATTATTTTATACCACATTTTTGGTTCAATATACATGTGGCACTTATTATGAATATGGAAGTTCGTTCTTAGGACAGACCACTATCAGTGGTATATCATGCTCCAATAAGCCCATCACCCAGAATAGCAGGAAGCTTAAATGTATCAAAACTCAAACGACAAGAATGATAACTACATTACTAATTATTTTCTTGATTACTCTGGTTGCAGAAACAATTTATTTGTATTCTGTTGCAGAAATTATATGTCCTCTTAAATGTGATCATTCATATGTTTATTGATTTCCTTCTCTGAGGTAAATAGAATATGAAGTATCAGGAAAAAAACCCATCTCTTGGCCACCAAGCTAATGGTATTGCCACTCAATTTTCTCAGGAAATCCCCTCATTCAATAAAATAATATAAAAATAATAATTCAATTTCAACCCTAAATTTATAAAGTTAGGTCATTCAAGTTAATTATTATAGTGCAGAGCTAAAATATGAGAAAGTCACTTAAGATCACAGAAATGGTCTTTACTGAGAATATCAGTACCATAACATTTTTTATTTCATTTCTCATTGGAAAACTATATGAGTATTCTCTTATCAGCCAGTGCAACTCATTATAGAATAGCATTATCACATGTCAGCCCATTTCTCTGTCATGTACTTGGAGATTACTTGTACAGAGTAAGTGCAACTTAATTATATAAGGATTCTGTCAAGATCCTTCACAATAAAACACAATGAAGAAAATTGCTGATCACCATCTGTATGCTGTGAATAAAGCTGTGTATGGGTTGTCATTCAAATGCAGCTTATTTATTAATAGAACAATGCCTTTCTTAGTTGTGTATATGTTTTTCCCTTAGTACTGATCTCAATGTACTTTTACTGTCTTTATTGCAGATTACATGTGTCAGGAAATAGTTAAGGAAACTTCTGATCTTTTTTAAGCAGGCATTTTAAATTTTAAAACACAAAATTTCATCAAATTATTCTCTTTATATAAGTGCTGCACATATTCCAAGAGCTGATTCAGTAGTTTCACCCAAATGTTAAGCAAAATATGGGATTACCTCAACATATAATAATAACTACTGTTGCACTTACATAAGGAAATAAAAAAAAAAAATCTTTGGCAAAAGCTTACCCGTCCTTATTTTTTAGCATAATTTGGGTTAAACAATTTTGTTAGGAATGGACCTGTATCTGGTTTTGCTCCAGTGAATGCAACTAAGAAAACACTTCTAAGTATTAACTAGCATGTGTTTCTGAAAATGTCAGAAAGCTGAACCACCAAAATTCCTATTCAAATAATTCCAAGTATTATTTGAATAGGAAACCAAAACTTTAAAGGTTTCTTACTAGCACAACAGAGATCAGGAGTGAAAGTGTTCTTGGCTCAATACAATAATAATTTCCAGATATTCTTTGTCATACTTCCTAGCGGCACTTTTCTTTATTAGCATTTGGTTCATGTATCTCACAATATATATTCATATTTCACATTGTTATTGAAGAACTTTTCAGTAGATATATTAAGAAGACAATTTAGAAATACTTAATATATATTGCTATTTTTACTACTATTTCCCACAGTAAAGATAAAACAACACAATAAGAATAACGAAGACAACATTACACTTAAGAAATAATGCCATGCAATTGGGATGAACTGTAAGGCAAGATGAAGTGATCTTTAACAACTTCTATATAACATGCTTCCTTAGAACATCATTGTGAGCGTAAAATTAATCTCAATAGTTCAAAGTTGTAAAATATAAGATAGATTAATTATATCGTGTGTTTTTGCTTCTTAAACTTCTAAATTGCCTATAGATTGGCTATGGACTTCTGTGGACTGTTAATGGTACAGATGCCTACCATACTACAGGCAGACTGTGTAAGATATGTTTATATAAAGTCCCCATATTTACTTTCATTTGTACTCTTTCTTTTTTTCATTAGCATACTCTTTAAAGAAAAAAGCCTCTGTGTTTATTTCAACAGATGTCTAGACCACATTTACAAATCCAGCCCTAGCTTCTCCCCCAAACTTCAGACTTAGATCCTACTCGGATGTCTGAAAGGCATCATCGATTTACTACATACAGAACAGAGTTCTTGGATGGTCTTTTCCAAGCTGGTTCCCCTCCAAAGATTCCCATCTTATTATACCATCATTCACCCAATTGTTCAAGCCCAAATCTAAGAATCAACTGAATCTTTTCTCTCTCTCATGTGCTATAAATATAATACATTAAAATTTTCTGGTGATTTTGCTCTCAAAAATATACCTAGAATCTGAAAACTTCCCACTAGTTGTAATGCTGTCATCTTTAACCAAACTTCCATCATCTGGCTCCCTTTTGATCATCTCCTTATTTTATTATTGGTTTCTCTCATTTCTACACAGGTACTCAAGGTGGTGTTCTGTATTCTCACAGTGGCCAGAGAGACCTTTCCAAAAAACAATTCAGGTCAGGCCAAAACCTTCCAAGGTCTTCCTGCCATGCTTAAAATGAAGTTCAATGTTCTCACTATGGCCCAAGAGGCCTCTTGTGATCTTCTTTCCAGCTGCCTTTGGAGCCTACCTTGAATATTCCATTGCAGACATACTGGCTTTTGGCACATTGCTTCCATGCATTAAGATCATTCTTGCCTCTGGTTTTTTGCACTCGTGGTTTCCTTTGCCTGGAACACTGAACTCCCTGACATTTGTTTGACTTGCTCCATTACTGCCATTAGTCTTTGTTTCTTTTCTTTTCTTTTTTCTGACCACCCTAATCTTAACTCAACCCTGTTGTCCTACTTTCTCTCCACAGTCTCATCACTCTCTGGTATTGTACTGTGTGCTTATTTTCCACAACTTTCTCCCACTGGAATGTAAATTGCACTAATGCAGAGACTTTGAATTGGATCATGAGATATATAATCAGTGAGCAGAGATAAGGATATAATGTACTATGGATAGCAGAATGCTACAACACAGAAGAGATGTTAGAATCTCTAAAAAAGGAAAAGTTGGATGCCAAATCTCATGGGAATGGTACTCTTTGAAGAAAGAAAAATGTCTAAGGGGAATTTAGCCTTGATATACACAGTGATCACAGGATCTGGTGAGGAGGCCCATGGGGTTTCTAGATATCTTATACCTTTCCCACTGAGGGGAAGCAATGGCAGAGAATTCATATGCTTTGAGAAATTTCCTTTCATTCTTTGAGCAATTCAAAAGTTAAAACTTAGACATGTAATTATGGTTGCTTACTCAAGCTGTGTTCTGTGTTAACAAAAATTAAATAGTGAACAACTTCACCTGATAAAGATTGAACATAAGCACAGTATAAGTTGAATTCCAGCAAAGTCCAAATGTTAACTGCATTGGATAGGTTACAGTTTAAATCTGTAGGGTTTTGCTTGTCTCTCTGAGTCTTGCATCCTCTGATTATCATAAACTAGAATTGTTGAAAATGTACATTAACCACAAGTAGAATTGCAAAGGGAAGAACAGTTGATATATCTGTTCCTTGGAAAGCATAAGCTTCTATGCTACAACAAATTCTCCAGGTTGTCGCTGGTTTCATATAGCTTTGGAGAGGAAGATGATAGGTAATTCATCACTGGGGACTTCTAGAAGGTCAAATATGACAGATTTATGGGCTTTGGGTTCTGGTTAATGAACTATCATTTAGTTCCTGATGGGCAAGGGGTAATGGGCTACTGAATAAAACAATACAACTTACATGTTTCAAGGGGCTTTTATTATGAACAACTAAATACATCAGTTTAATAGTCAATTCTACTATTAGTCAATACAAAATTCAAATAGTCATTTCAGCACATTTGTTTCACCTCACTCTTTTTGAAACTGTTATTAGCCAGAAAAACATTACAAAGATTTACTATGGAGACATACCAGCCTGTTTGGATATTTCCATTATTTCACTAGACAGTAATATCTGAGTAACTAAAACCTTAGTCAGTAGGAGGTTACTCTTTCAGATTTACCTATGAAAGACTTAGCTGAGTGTTCTATTAAGAAAATCTGAGCTCTCATTAACTGTGACTGTTTCTACCTGAATTTCCGGGCAGCTTCATGTGAGTGCTAAATAGTTTAGACTACATGCAACACTTATCTGCTGTAGCAGACCCTTCGCTGGTACCAGAAGATCAACATTTGATTTTAGATAAATGTATAAATCCTGGATGGATCTAATTTAAGAATTTAGCAGACTAAATTATATTTTATCATCTGTCCAAGGAGCTAAAAACAGTCAGTAAAAATGTAGTTCTAATCTTAACGATTTCAACCAAGTATGTAGAAAAACCATGTTTTCTATTTAGAAGACATATGGCTGAATATAGTTATTAAAATTTTAGTGTCCTACCTCTCGGATTGCTGTACAAAACTCACTCTGAAGCACTTTTTTGAGAGACTGTAGCTTGTGTACTGGTACTTCTCCAGATTCCTGTAGTTTTTCCAGTAGTTCAATTGCTCTTGCAACATCTGGGTGAAAAATAAATAAGTAAATTTTAAAAAATGAAGAGACCTAGAATAAACTGTATCTCATCACCAAAGTAGCATTATTTCCGTTGAGTGGTGACATTATTCCAATTGAAACTCACATGGAATTAATTGCAAAATCAGAATTTATAACTCAGAGCTTACTGCTTTTATTTTGGGGTAAAAGGTCAACTTAATCTGTTCCACATAACTTGTTGTTTAATATATCTTCTTGGATGGCATTTCATGTATGTTATTTTTGTCAGAAATCCATTTGAATAAAGAAGGAAGAGCAGGAAAAATGTCTATTATTTAATCTGATACACCAATAATCAAACTAGTTCGGTCAATTTTACATCTGAGATGTGTTTTTTTTTTTTTTTTTTTCAGTTTGACTTTTTCCATCTCACTTTATTGTAACTACAATGTAACACTTATTAGTATGATTATTTGCTTGATGTGCATTCTGCTGCACTTCATCTATGAACCTCCTGAAGGCAGGAACTTGTCTGATTTGTTTGCTATTGCATCCCCCAAAGTCTGGTATGATAC